>NC_030677.2:130420088-131820588 GCF_000004195.4 Xenopus tropicalis
ATAAATGATTAACCTATTTATTCTAATGTAAGGAAGTGCTTAAAACCAGCTATTGACAGAGTTCCCACCCTAATTCCTCTAGGATTGCTTATGGCACAACATCTCTGTACAGGCAGATTAATCACAAGATGAATCATTATGACATGTTGAAACAGTGCAGATATAAACAGGCTTATATTAAATGAAGAAGAGGGTGAGGCCAAAAAAAAAAAATTAAATTATTGATAATCCTATTGCAGGGCTTTCCCAAGCTTCTTTTAACATGATATAACCTAATAATGCCTATCTTTCATATTATCTATGTAATCATTTGTCTGTACTCCTGGCCCTATAGTGTTACCACATAATGATTTCCTTATCATAGGGGGAAAAAAAACCCTTTTATTTTCATGCTCAAGTTGCCAATATCAGTATATAAAGCAAGGGCCACATTGACATCTAAGTTACCCTTTAATATGAAGACTCTAAAGTGAGTAGTTGGAGATAGGGAGGCAATTAGCAATTAGAATTAATTGGTCACCTACAAGTTGGAAAGTAAAAGCTAAGACATGATTTGTTACTATGGGCAATATCACTGCTGATGTTTGTCTCCAGCTACAACTGTGCATATGTAGAATGGGATTCACATATATCAATACAGACGATACTTTCTGCTCACTACATACACAGTGCTAGCAGAAACCACATAGGTTGAGCTGACTGGGATAATAGATGACCGATCAATAAACTTATACAGGTATCGGACCCCTTATCCGGAAACCCGTTATCCAGAAAGCTCCGAATTACGGCATGCCTGTCTCCCATAGACTCCATTTTAATCAAATAATTCAGAATTTTAAAACTGATTTCCTTTTTGTATGTAGAAATAAAACAGAACCTTTTAATTGATCCCAACTAAGATATAATTAATGCTTATTGGATGCAAAACAATCCTATTGGGTTTAATTAATGTTTTATTGATTTTTTAGTAGACTTAAGGTACCGAGATCCAAATTACGGAAAGACCCCTTATCCGGAATACCCTTGGTCTGAGCATTCTGCATAATGGGTCCCATACCTGTAGTTGATATTTAAATGGCTGAAGCTTAAAACTACACTGTACAATGACATTCTAGACCAGGGCTGTCCAACTGGCGGCCCGCAACCCCCCTCTGTGTGGGCCCCCCCCACCTGTCTGGCTGCTTTGATGATTTACCTTTGTGGAAGTTTTAAATGGTATCAGTACTGAGATTAAATGGCCTCCTGCAAGGTTCACACCTCATATTCAGGCTGTAATACCCCTGTATTGTTTAAATATGTAATCTGCTGCACTGTTCACACCTTTTAATCATTGCATTGTTCACCCCCTGCATTGTTCACACCTCAGGCTCAGGCTCTAATCACCCACATTGTTCACCTGTTCACACCTCAAACAGACTGTAGGAGCAGTGCCAGCATTGTGTCAGTGTATGCTGTCTGTGTGTGCCATACACACAGGCAGAATAGGGCAGGCAGAGTATGGCGCTCACACAGGCAGGGTAGGGCAGAGAGAGTATGGCACACATAGGCAGGGTAGGGCAGGCAGAGTATGTGCCATACTCTATGCTGTCTGTGTCCCCCATACTCTGTCTGACCTATGTTTCCTGTGTGTGCCATACTCTGCCTGCCCTACCCTGCCCTGCCTGTGTGTGCCATACTCTGCCTGCCCTATGCTGCCTGTGGGAGGTGAACCTGGCAGGGGTTTGTTCTGGGAGTTTTATAGCATTTGAAAATAGTCATTATATGGTCCCTAAGATGTGTAATTATGTGCTGGGGGTTGCTGTGCTATCCACAGGGGAAGAGGAGGCATATGGATTTAATGGTATGTCTTAATATGGCATAATATAACTCTTTCACATATTAATGAAGGGTGATATCCCTACAGTAAGCACCAACCATTTGGGGTTTTGCTGCACTACCACCATTAATGTGGGTATAGTCTTAAAAGCTCTTGTGATAACATGGATGTGGTTTTGAGTGGGTGTGGTTTAAAAAGGGGGAGTTGTCAAACTGGCTTCCATTATCGGCCCTCTACCGCGTTGGCCAGAAAAATTCCGGCCCTCTATACCACAGAAGTTGGACAGCACTGTTCTAGACAATTCCTACATTGCTGGAAAAATTTGGGGAAGGACCCCATGCACAAAACATGGTCTGTACAGAATGAGGGTGCGGAGATGAAAAAATGTGACTGGCCTGCAGAGCTCTGTCCTCAAACCAAGTGACACCTGTGGGATGAATTGGAATGTCAACCACAAGCGAGGTCTGATCCCCAGCATAAGTACCCAACCTCAATAATGTCCCTGTGCCTATATGGGAAATTGTTTCACAATGTAGTGGAAAGCCTTCCCAGGAGTATAGGGAAGATCGTAATACGTTTGATTTGGAATTAGATGTTAAGCAGGTTTCCCAATACGTTTGGCTACAGTCTATGTCTGCCCAAGGAAATGCTTCCTTACCTGTAGTTTAAATAGAAGATGGCAGGGAAAAAAAATCTAAAATTGTTTCCAGATTGTCTCTGGATAGACATAGTACTTACAGTATTACAGGCATCCGACCCCTTCTTAAAACATATCTGCCAGTAGTGCTATATAAGCAAAAGCATTCCACAACTTCACAGCTTTTAAAAAGGTCCTTTAAAGGACAATGAAAGGTTAATATAAATTAAAAGTAAGTCTAAAGGCATTCTTTTTAAGTACTTACTGCATATCTAAATTCCCAGATCCCTGCTTGCTTCTCTGAGATATGGTGCTGGCAGCCTACAGCAGTGTGAAGACTACAGTGACATCACTGAAATCTCTCTTCCCTTCCTGTAGGTGCCAGCGGCAGCCTTCCTATTCTCTGAGCATGTGTGTAACTTGATCCTGTCTCCTGTTCTGAGCTACACATGCCCACCAGCCAATCAGAAGCGGAT
Source organism: Xenopus tropicalis (assembly GCF_000004195.4). NCBI lineage: Eukaryota > Metazoa > Chordata > Amphibia > Anura > Pipidae > Xenopus > Xenopus tropicalis. Next base: position 130,423,018 of record NC_030677.2, read on the forward strand.
CTGGCAGAGGGGGGGGGGGAGGGAATGAAACACATGTGCAGTATGAAGCAAGGAGGGAAAGGAAGGGAGAATACCTTTTTAGAGATGGCTGCCTGTTCTAGAAAATGTGAAGTAAGTGTGACTGAGTAAATATTTGATTAGGTGAGCCAAAAGTGTGGCGTTTTTACTAAACAATAGGAGGACTATTGGGCAGTATGCTTTTTAAATTTTGACTTGCATTCTCCTTTAAGGATAAGTAAGCATTTTTATTTTAAAATCCCTAAAACAATTCTACATAGCCCCCAAAGTGACTTCATATATCTGAAACCGTTTCATGTGCTAAGGTGGGCTCTGAACTAATCATGGACCCTGGGTATGAATATCATGATATGACCATACCTTTCTCTGACATCTTATGGCAAAATGCATTTACAAAAAATGTTATTCAGTAGTAATGTAAAGGTGTGTGAAAAAGACATTTTAAATATATAATTTAATTCAGTGTTTGCAAGTGACAATGTTACGTAATTAAGTCTGCAAGGTTTATGGCACTGGCCAAAAGCTCAAGGAACTAGGTGGTACATGAAGCAGAAACCCTGAGCACAAGGCAGATGATATTATATATTTAGATTACATTAAAGCTCTTGACACTCCAACATAATAGATTAAGTGCATAAAATTAGGCCACTAGGAAGGGGAAATGGTAGAAACCTGGCAGAGTTATTTAGAGTTCTAAATATTCCTACAGCTGCAAGGCAAGTACCTCTGAGTTCAGTTCTTCTCCACCATTTTATTAATGGAACTATAGGTGGTTATAAAGGACTGTCACATATTTCTACGTTTTGTGACCATTACCTACCTATATATACACATTCCTTAAAGTAACTGTGGCTGCTTGTATTCATATAGATATAACTACCTACAATCCAAACCCAATGTCAATATGATACCATACAATTATAAGAAACAAACTGAATATAAATTGTAAAAATGGAATTATTTCTCTTCCGACCATGCCAAGAGAAAATAACAATGCCACATAGATTTGTAATAGTTTACTGGGTAACAAGGCAAATTTGAATATTATATATTAATAAACTGTATACAATCCCAGACATCCACAACACTTGATACACTAAATAAGGCCTTAATATATAACCACAGTGTCTTGTATTCATTCACAAATTAGACTAGGTTGTCTTATTTCAGTTGCATTCATTGTTGACAAGTTTATTTAAGCAAACTCATTTAGGGAAAGGCAAGTTACAATTTAATAAAAAAAAACCATGACTCTTTAACCCTTCCTGTGCCAACTGATATGAAAGAAAGAAAAGGAATTCTCCAGAGAAAAGAAAATGCAATTATAAGCTCTAAAAAGTTTGTCAGGGGGTAACAGCAAGTTGCCGTGTAACGCACACTGAATTGTTACCGTGCACTGACAAGAAGCCAGACCTGTTTCCTATAACGTTTTTTTACCCTTTCCCAACGTTTATAAAGCAGCTGCTTATTACACTGTGGCTATCAGTGCAAATACAATTAAGAGAGACTTAATTACCATCTCAATCTAGCTGCTCAGCTTTAAACAAAAAATTGGCAACTTTTCTAGTTGGTTTTGCAGATAAAGAGCCCATTTTAGCAGTCTGAGGAACACAGCCCAGTGCTGAGAAAAGTCTCCCGCTGTCCTCAGTAAGAAATTTCAGCCAATTACTTCATTTAACAGGGGGAAGTGATGAAGAATCTTAGAGCCCGTCATGTTGTTGCTTGGCAACGGGAATGACTATGCAGTAGAATTCTCCATCCCCTATACTTAACATGGCACTAGGGTTCGGAATCATTTATGCGATGTTAGCACCAGTGGCAATAAGGGAGGGAAGCACAAAACAACTATACAATGTACCAAGTCCTTTCCACAGCGGCAAACCATCATTTGTAACATAAAAATGTTAGATTTATGTATGTGGTGTCTAGAAAGACTAGCCTGCACTGATCTTTCCGCTGTGGTTTAAATGATGACAAACAATATATTGAAAATAAAAAACCCTAACCAGGCAGGATTTTTTAAAATGAAAAGTATTTTTGTCCAGCAGTAAAAAGTGCAATTAATGACATTTTAACTATTTTTACCTGTATTAAAAAAACTAGTATTGCCTACTGTAAACTGAATTCATTATGTATACAAATGATTTAGCTACCATTATTAAGCACAGCATCAGTGGTACGTTTCCTTTATACAGCTGCACAAGTCAGTAGATGAAATGACAACATATCTTGAGATGTTGCTTGTAGTTATGCAAGGGCCCGGCTGACCCTGAAAACTATTTAAAATCACATGCAATTTCCCCATTTCTTAAACATTTGGCAACATGTGCAAGTTTTACACTTGATATGTTTCATATTTCACAGGTTAAAATAATAATAAAAAAAAAAACACATACATTTCATCTACAGCCGTTGAAAACATTCTGTTTAATCTATCATCAAATTGATAAAATCCTAAATTAACTTGGGGATGATATGTAGAAATACATAGTTTTTTACAGATTTAGTGACGTCATGGGCAATTCTTTGCATGTATCTAAATATTGCACACCCTTGATATATGTTTGACATTATTCTGTGAATTTTGTAGGTTGTTGATGCCCATATCCCCATAGTGGCCTGGAAATTAAGTAGTAAAGTATCACACAATTAAGTAAATTAGACAAGCCTGACTGAACAATAGTGTTATTCCAGATAGTAATACTGGTATAAAAACTTCATTACCGATGTTAACAGATCATTACCTGTCCATCTGTTAAGGCAACCAATACGATTTGCAAACAGACCTTCAGGGCTTAAAGTACTTTTCTATGGCTCACAGTCCAGCAAATGAAGAATAAGAAAGATACGGTCTGCTAAACCCTTTTGTGACTATGGAGAGCTGCAATCCATTGTTGGGAAATGTGTTGCAAACCTTCCTTGCCCTAGTTGGCTTTTTTTTTTTTACAAAGTAGTTTACAAGTTTACTAGCTCTTGTGTCACAAACTGTTTTAATCTCTCAAGGTATTGTCCATAAAGTTCCACATCGTTGTGTCCAGCTCCTTCTACCCACAGTGGCTCCACTGGCCTCTGGCAGCGCTCAAAAAGTGCCAACCCATGAGAAAAGTCTATCACTTCATCTTCTGTGCCATGTATGATCAGAACAGGAGAAGTGATCTTTGATATTTTGTCAATGCTAAAAAAACAAAAGAGAGAAAATGATCAAAAATGGCACAAGCATAAGCATACATCAGTTATCTTCCACCACACCAAAGCTTCAGAGTTTACACATTACTGAAAGAATATGTTTTAGCAACCAACAATTGCAGTTAAAAAGCAGTAACATCCAGGCTGCATCTCCCATAGTACATCAGGCTAAGAAGAATGTAGCCTCTAGTTAAATTAATAACTAATCTAGTATAATAATATTCCAGATAAAGTATTAAGACATGTAAAGTCTATTTCACTAAGAGGGTGGGGGGTACTTTGAGTCATGTATGTGGGATATATACATACATACAACTTCCAAAATCAGAGGGAAACAGGATAGTCTGTCTGACTCACAAGGACTGCTTCCCCTAAGACCCTTAACTTAAGTTGCCAATGTTATTCAACACCTCCCCATGAGATGGATTTTAGCAAGTGTGAGCACTACGGGGCACCAAAGCACACCTCTTCGTGCTCATTTAAAAAGCATTTGGGGTCTAGAATGAAGAGCACAATCAAAGAGAAAAAAAACCCAGCAAGAGGCAGAGTGCAAAGCCGTGCCCTATTTAGTTCCCAATTGTGGGCTGCAGTGGTGCCTAACGAACTTCACAGGGGGTGGGAGGATTACATGCCTTCCTGCCCCTCATCAATGCCGAGCAATGCCAGGCAATGCTGTATTCATTGGGGGCTCTGTGTTCCTATAGTAAGAATAGGACAGCTGGATTTTGATAAAAGGACAGGGTTATCTTCCATGGCTTTTGACTAGTTTTCAAAGCATTACTGGGACAATCTTGAAAAAAACCAATGTACTTACTTTGGGAATGCATCAAAACAATATGTTTTCTTGGTGTCGGGGAAAGCTACCCGCATCCCTGAGGTAAGAGGAGAGTGTAGTATAACAGCAGCACTTTCATAGCGAGCAGCAAGATCCACAGATGGCACAGTCCCTATGCTCTGTCCATATATAATGACATGTTCAGGACGAATTCCATACCTGATAATATAAATGTAATGATTATAGACTGAATTAAAATTGGTTTACTGTGCAACTCAAAATAAATAAATAAAAATAATCCCATCTTAATCTTGGTATAGTCTAGGAAAGTCCAATTCTTTTGATAAAGACAGATTTCAGTATAGACAAAATCCAACATATCAGAGTTAAAATAATTAGAAATGAATGCAGATGATATGGATGTTTTGCATGACGGCAGCAAGCATCTATTTAGTAACAGAACCTTCACTGTTCATTTTGTGCAGTGGTCAAATGAACACCCATGTTCCCAGCATTAGATACATTCGCCTTGGTGTCAACTAAAAGCATTACAACATTGCCTCAATAAATTTAAAGGGGGACCTGTCCCCTTAATGGAAAAAAAAAAAAAAATCACAGAAAAGTAAAGAGATAATAGATAAACATCACTTATATCACTATATACTACAGAAATTGAAGCAATACTCTTTCTGAAAGGTTCTAATCACGGTGCAAATTCGGGATGTATTGAATCCCGGATTTGGCCGAATCTAAAATTAAGCAGCATTTGGATTTAGCCGAATCCAAGATCCTGGCCGAACCAACTCTGAACCATGTGTAATTGCTGCATGTCCTTTGTGCGCACAACAAATTTTGCACATGCTACACGGTGTATAGGTACGGGACCCTGTTATCCAGAATGTTTGGGACCTGGGGTTTTCCGGATAAGTGATCTTTCCGTTTCCATTTGGATCTCCATAACTTAAATCTGCTAAATATCATTTAAATATTGAATAAACCCAATAGGGCCCACTCTTACACTCTTTACATTAGGTGTAGTAAGTGCTAAATGATATTGGAGAGAAGAACACATTTGGTGGCAATAAAAAAAAAAAAAAGGAGCAAATAAAGATGTACCTAGGCTTGAGCCAAATTGGGAAATTCTCTAGTGGCCTGGCAGGCCTGTCTGAGCATTTGAATTAAAGGACAATTGTGGGTTAGACAGGCCTGCCAGACCACTAGAGAATTTCCCAATTTGGCTCAAGCCTAGGTACATCTTTATTTGCCCCCCCCCCCCCTTTTTTTTTTATAGCCACCATATGTGTTGAAAAGTATGTTTAGCGCTCCTCAATGTTTGAGCATTTGAATTAAAGGACAATTCTGGGTCAAACATTGAGGAGAGCTAAACATACTTTTCAACCTCCTGCATCTGCCAAGGCAGGCAAGTAAACTACCAGCTAACATATAAGCCCTGCATCTAATAAGATGCTCCTTATCTCAAAGTCCGCAGCTTAGGAGCAGGGTTTGTTTATGCATAGCTCAACTCCATTAACACTAAATTAGCCTGAAAACCAACTGTTTTAGGAAAAAAAAAAAACCGATTAGCGCTTTATATTTTTACAGCATCAATTCAGGAAAATATGAACTTTAAAAAAAAAAAAAATGGCAGCAAATTTCAAGCAATTCTTGCTAGAAAACTTGTGTTAGAATTGCAGATCAAGTTTTGATACACTGTTAAAAGAAAAAAGCAGAAAGGTGCCGTCAGCCTTTATTTGCATTAAAATTATAAAGACAGAAGTAGTTATCATAAAACATAGTAAATCTGGAAAAAAATGGACCATGCCCTACTGTATGCGTGTGCCCCATAATATTCACTTCAATTCTACATCAGAGGAAGGCTAAATGTCAAGAGGATGCCAAGACCTAAGTACCCAATAGAAACAGAATGAGATCACAATGACCCAGTAATGCAACTGTAATGTAATAGCCATATACACACACAATATAAGCAGCAAGTATCTGTCTTAATTTAGATGAACTACTTGGGGACTGGAAGAAATTTGCAAATCTGAAAATCTGGTCATGTGCAACTTGCACAGGCAGGATGAATAGTTTATTCCCCCCCCCCCCCCCAACTAGTTATTCCATACATAAATCTGATGCCAACATATTCAATTACTTAACTGATTACTAATCTTGTTGCTGTAAGTTGTAAGTATGAATTTTAAAGCAGTTACTGTAGACCCACTGCTGCAATACTTATTTACAAACATACATACTAAATTGCACCTCTAAAATTTTCCAAATCAACCAATCAGCAATGATTGTTAGAAAATCATCCAAGTAACTGCTATGGATAGGTGCAATTCAGCACAGGTTAGTACATTAGCCCCACTATGCAATTTCTATAAGCAAGTTTCCTTCTGCACAGGAGAGTTGGCTTTGCCAGACAAAGTTTTGCTTTTTTTTTTTTTTAAAAGAGGGAAACTTGATTTCTCGTTAGACTTGACTCATTGTATTGGAATGTCTTTGAAGTCCACACTAAACCTGTCTTGCTTTACTTTCAGGCAACTGATTGACAGAACCCCCTCTGCATAAAATGTCACGTTAACATATACAAAACTAGAAAAAAAAAAACCTTTACTCTACTTAAAACTGAAAAGCAGTTTTAAACCTAAGCTCCAAGAAGAATGCTGCCCCTGTGCAGGAAATGCCTGTCTGGCAATACCTGATCTTGTATTAGTCTAAAACCATATAAAAGGTTATATTACCTTTCACAATGTTGAATTCCATTAGGTGTAATAGAGTTACAAATTCCATCTTGTATGTACTTTGTTCCTTCAAAAATGTTTAAATAACTAGAAAATTCCTGAAAAGGAGTCATTCAATTGTATACAATCTAGCTTGCAACAAACTGTGTGCTGTATCTGTATTGGAGACTATTTGTGTAAAAAAAAAAAATATGCCACACTATGGTTACAGGAATATCTTAGGGATACTGCGGTTATGCCATTATCAAGCCCTCATATACTGGGGATAGTACTTTTCTCAGCTCCCTCCATTTGCTTTTCTATGACAACCTAAGGATACCGGCACACCAGGAGATTAAGCGCCAGGGTAAGTTCTCCTCCAAAATGATCCCCCAAAGATCAAGTCCACTTTATAATTTCTTACAGCCAAGATCTTCTTAGAAGAGAGAAGTAAAAAGAAAAGCGTGGGACATCATCACATCTGTATTTCAACTCTAGTAGCTTTTATCAATAATGTGCAGTTTCCAGCAGTGTCTTAAGCCCATCACAAGAATATTGTGTTAGAACATGTTCCTTCTTCATGTGGTGCATCCCACAGACTGGAGTAGCCATGTTAACAAGTGCTTTGTGCCGCCCCTTTGTCTGCCCAACATGAAGCACAAAAAATGCTGGAGGCTAAAACTCAAAACACATCACTGGACTAAAGTGACTTTAATGAATGGGAAAAAGAAGGAGGCCAATGCCGATCTCTGATAAGAATGTGTCAGTATCCCTTTAACATACTTTTCAGGCTATTAGTACAGCGCAAATACTCAATTACAATAAGACTATTTTCATTTCTTGTACAGAGTGAAATGTGGACAAACCAGTTAGAACATTATTTACATATCAAACAGATACCAAAAGAAAGGTCATGCACATTTTTCTTTTAGACCAGTAAAAGGTTTAAATGTATTATTTATTATAAACTTATTATTAGTACCTGTTACAGGTATGTTTGATGCTGAACATGCTAATTTCTAACATGCAGATTTGTAAACACCGTATTAGTTAGTGTCATCAGCAAAGATTACATTGAGCTTGCGCCTGCAGCTCAGTTAGGTGCCAAGTGGCAAGGAGTGTGGCTGTTCTTTCACACAGCAGCCTGTTAGCATTTGGCTGTCTGACAGCGACACTATGGCCTATAACACGCTGAAGCAGATTTGCTAACTTCATATGCGCATAACAATTATTTAAGGCTCCAGAGTTTCACAGCAATGTGCCAGTATCATGTTTAAAAGCTTTCTGCCACTAATCTAACATGCAGTAAGGTGGTTATAGGTGCAGTTAGAAAGGGTATTGTTGGCCAAAAAAAAATATATATATATCTCCTGTCTGGGCATAATGCAGAAGGAAGCATTTTAGCTTTACATTTTATGTGATTCTACTGGCAAGTGTATTTGCAGCCTATGGGGCATGCAAGAAAACACCCGTATACCTTTACTTTTAATCTAAACTGAAGAAAAAACAATAATTTTGTTAAAATGACTTAAAGGACATGTAAAGCCTACATTTTACTCCAACATATATATGCACATCATCCCCACCCAAATGGCATAATGCATACTGCATATATCCCCTCAGTTTGCCAGCAGCATCACATTTTCCTCTAACAAATAGCAGCTTTCACCTGGTGGCAATTTTCCCTTTGACACATCATTAGTTACATTTAAATCTGCAAACAGCAAACACACACAAACACCCTTATTTAGTGTACATTTTATAAAGAATGCAAGCTCACACAGGAAGAACTTACTTTGCTAAAAAGTTCTGCTTGGATTGAGCACTATTATGGTTAAACTGAGCACAGGAGAGGAGGTTAGGAAAAAAATATAGGAGCAGACATCTAGAGCAGAGTTTCTATGGGAACCAGTAATGCCACATCTTCGCTGGCTGCTAGACTGGTGGGTGTGTTTAGTAATCTGAGCTGGGAAGAACCGAGTATGCCCAGGAGCCATCAGCCAAAGCAAATTCCTGAGAGAGGAGGCCGAGTGGGTTACAGGAGGAGAAGGAAATCTAAGTGATTAAGGGAATGCTGCAGCCTTACTATTAACCTCTGGAGAGCCATAGTGGCAGGTTTTGAAAGATTTCAAAGAGGCTGTTCGCAGATTACATTTTTGTGTGTGGGGTTTACATGTCATTTAAGGCATGGTTATCCACATTAGAAAAATGCTAGTTACCAGGTAAACCCAAAGCCCCAAAGTTACTGGATAAGTCATGGCACACAAGTGCCATTTACAGGTTAAAGAAAAATACAAGCAGACACATTAGGTGGCATTTACTTAACAGCAAATTCAGGTAGGGATTTTTGTTGTGCAACTTGTTTCTGAAAGTACTCCAGATAAAACATGTCAATATCATGTAGAAGTCAATGGCAGATGTGACTTTTACTATTGGCAAATCTTTCTTTGCTTTGTGGTTTTTGGGTGGTTTGACGCTGGCTTTTGTGCAACAATATAAAAAAGTTTGCAGAGAAAAATTTCTCCCTTAATGTTACTACCCTATAAGAGTAGAACAAGAAACTTTGAAGGTTGTATGGGGATTGTTGGAGGGTTTAACTAAAGTTTACATCTGCACCTGTATGTCTGAGGAAGTTCAAAGAGCCTTAGGGCTATTAGATGATCGGAGATATGACTAGCAAAACTGAAAGATACAGAAGAACTGTTGATTCATGAATTAGTCGGGGAATTCAACAGAAAAATGTTAGGACTATTGCTATGGAGACAGTATAGACAATCTAATTTCACAGGCATATTTGTAACGACATTTCTTAGAAAAGAAATCTAATCTAAATTAATCTAATCTACATTCAAACGGTAGGAACTGTTAGGGAAAGAATCCACGGAGTGGTTTAGCAATAGATCTCTGCTATAATTGGCGACAAACTGCTCCAAAAAGGCTTAACAATCGGAGTCGCCGGTGGAAAGCCCTTCACATCACTTCGGTAATCTGAAGTTGTATAAAGCTGCCTGCAGGAAGAAACTCCACAAATCATTTTTCTGTAAGCTACAAAGCTGTATTCCCACCTCTCTGCCATGTGACTTGCCACCCAAGTGGCTGGAGGGTTTCCCAGCTACCCCTTAATACTCTGCCATGTTGTTAAAAACTTTCAGCACACATTGGTGTCAAGAAACAGTAATCTTGCGTGATCACCCATACTTACAATATAGATTTTTCATAGCTGGCTGTAAAAACATTCAGGAGAGAACACAGAATTGTTTCCCATTGGAGATAACAAACCATCATGTTGTGGTCACTTGTGTTGTGGGCATTTCCACTAACTATATTCTTATCCAACTGGTTTCGGAATCCACGGAGCATGCTGACATGTACTCAGGCATCTGCCAAATGTTATACATAAGACTACACGAACAGGCAAAGCTTTTTTAGCAATGGGGATAATCTTATGCCATGCTAGTTTAGTGTATTAATGACCATATTTGATAGTTCAATATATTAGCTAAGAATAGCTGGTACAGTCACTTTGGTTCCCATGGTAAAAAACAGGAAGCCTAAATTAAGATCATAACCCTGATGTTAGTAACACTTGAATATCTTCCAGAATTCCAGTTCTGCCTTGAACAGATCAAGCTCAGGATTTGCAGGTTTTTTTTAAGAATATGATTTTGTAAACATTCAGTCATATTTTAGAAAATGTAAAAAGGTTTGCTGAAAAAAGGAAAATGAACACATTCTTTTCTGCTAACTAAAGCTAAAATTAATTTTCAGTTGCCATTTAGATCTACAGAATATGGGACATTTAATTGCCACAGTGCTATTAGTTAGATCAGTGGTGATCAAAATGCATGCGGCCCTGCTTGACCAATGCCAATTCAAAGGAAGGAAAAATGCTCTGCCCGTGGCAGATGTTGATGTCGTCTGATTGGGATTGTATAAGCATACCAAAGCAAGCGATATTAAGAACAAAATGTGCAAAGCTGGTTGGTTGTCAACAATGGAGAACTGTTAGAGGTATAGGAAGTACTTTAAAACAGCTTCATGATTCTGTGTATTTACAAAAGTGTGGATGCTCTTCAGTGAGTCTTAAAATTTAAAGGAGTTCATCCATTTTATAATTTTCAAATAGATTTGCGTCACAGTCTGATTGGGAAAGCATTAGAATATTACCAGTTTTTCAACAATACTCAATTTGTATGAAAATAATGTCAAATGTCTCAGACCATCCCTGCTTTCACAACAGCAATTTGTATATGTGTTCCAGCTTAAATGTAATGGCACAGAGGGCTACTTCATGAGCTTCAAGTGCTACATTTTTTCAGTAGCCTAAAAACGCAGCTCCAAGCCATTCAAATCACCCCCACACCAAACTTGAATGCAAATCGTCTAACAAGCACTTGTGACAGGACTTGTCAGGCGACTGTAGCCTGGAAATGCGTCACTGCAATTTTTTCCAGGCTACTATAACCTGACAAACACATGTCAGCCAAATTCCTTTCAAGTCTATGGGGAGCGGATTTGGATGGAGTGGCACTGCATTTCTGGGCTACTGAAAAACACAACACTTAAGAGACTGAAGTAACCCTGCGTACCAATACCCTTAAGGAGATTATCTAGCTCACAGCCTTAGGCTTTAATTCAAATGTTACTGCCAGATATAATTACAGTTGCAAGCAAGGGTGTGCCTGATGAAACACAGCAAATTGCGCCATGATACAGCAAAGCTGTAAGAGTGCATTCCAAAGAAATTGAAGGAAACTCCTGGTTTACTAATCCACAAAGCATCATATGTAGTTTCTTTTGTGATATGATAAAGAATGCAATAAAACAAGGCCATGTGAGGAAACATTTCCCTAACATGAAAGGTTACATAATTACTATTCCATTCACACCCCAGAGCAAAAGGACTGATCTGGGCAGTCTGCCTTCTAGCACACAAGTTCACACCCTTCCCTCAAGACTTGCTTAGAAAGATATAGGGAAATGTTGGTTTGTCACTTATACAGAGATATAAGTCTACACAATATGAATTTTGTTTAACATACTGCATCCTTACCGTGTTCTAAGAGCAATCCAAGCAGCATCAATATCAGCATATAAATTCTTTTCGGATGGTTTCCCCGAGCTTGACCCATATCCAGAATAATCGTAAGAAAAAATGTTACAATTAATCCGAGAGCCCAGACCTATGTAAAAGCTGCTCATCTGACCCAGGTCAACAGCATTGCCATGAGAAAACAGCAGTGTATACTTGGCATTTGGAGAACAACGCACAAACATGCAGGCAATGCGGTTTCCTCGACTTGTTCTAGTCATGAAACATTCAATTGCATCTTTTTCCCGAGAAGAGTACTGCCAATCTGCTCGTTCTGAGAGATGAAGTGTCCAGCGACTGCCACTCTCATCACATATAAGGGTGTAGGTTGGATCAGGAGGTAAAAAGGCAAGCTTGGAGGCGATCTTTCCTGGGCATGGAGGGCAACAGAAGAGGCAACACAACTCACTGAAAGACAGGTTATTCATCTTGGTTTCTGGTGGGAAGAAAAAAAACAAAACAAAAAAAAACAAGATGCTTTAGTTCATGTTTCAACTCAATTTCAACCTGTCAGTTTATCTGGCCCAGAGCCGGAACTAGGGGTAGGCAGGAGAGGCACTTGCCTAGGGGACAACGATGGGGGGGAACCAGGCAGGTACCTTTTCGGCCTCCCCCTAGTCCGCACACCCTTGTCATTGTACTGAGGGGACAATTACATCCCACCACCACCAACTGTGACGCCATTGCACATACCCAGGTTGCTTAGAGTGCCTGGTCAGCTTGGCCCGCCCCTAATCTGGCCAAGTCAGTATCTAAATCATTATCAAAACATGATGGAAATAAGTTTTTTTTAAGAAAAAAATTAACCTTTTTTTTTTTTTTATAAAGGAGATATATTATATTATATATTAATTATATTATTATATAAGGAGATAGCTGTGCAGACTCCAGCCCCAGGAATGAAGGATTTTTCTGAGAGAGGAAGTCAGAAACTGAAGAACATTTTACAAAAAAAGGAGACAGGAAATCATGTGTTTCTATCAATAGAGGACTCTTACTTACTCTCTTACTTTTTACCTTTCCTTCTCCATTATTTGTATGCAAGGGATACCTGTGGAAAATTCCCCAGGCCAGTTCATGTAAAGTGACTTTTAGCTGCCAATTCTGGTCCTTAAGGCTGACTCAGCTTATCTGCCTGTGTATGGGGCAATATGACCAATATGCCGACTGAACAGGCTTCATTGTTTGTTGGATCAGGGACTGCATCAGCTCATTGAATCGTCCTAGCTTTGACTTTTCCTATCCCCTTCATGGCAATGCAAATGTTTGGCCCTAGGTCCAAACGATCGCATTGGCACAATATCGCCCACCCAAGATGGGTATATAGGGAAAAAGATTTGCTGTGTATGACCACCTTAACCATACACATATATTTCAGTCATCAATTTGTTGCATATAGGTGGCAGTTTTAAATTCTAAAGCAACTAATCCAAAGCCATAAATAAAAAAAAAAAAAAACAGTCAGTAGTAATAGTAACTAAATACTTAAGCATCCACATGAATGCACATCTGTTTGCTGATGCATATAAAATTTATGAAAGGGAAAATCAATACAGGAACGTATGTTTATGTGCAAACGCCCTTCTGAACATAGTGCAATTTATATGTACAAATTATGTGTACAGTGTAAGCTCAACAGAGGGCTGGTTACCATGGCTACATGAGATTTTACTTTTATTATTTTTTAAACATTAAACAGATGGAATTATACAGCTGGCGGAAACAAAAATAGAATATGATATTCTGCTGCCTTTAGGCAAACACCATTGTACCAAAGGACAGGCTTGTCACTACATTATTAAAAACTTTCATCAAAGGTTTTTACAATTGGGATGCGCTGTGTCACAAATTACCCACCGAACAGATGCCATTCACAAAAGAGACATTAATCACCATCACTTAGAAATTCTAAATGGGCCTTTACAGCCTGCAGCAACTATTATTATTATTATGTTTTTGTAAATCTACAACATAAAGTACATAAAGCTGCATATCAGTTTAAGCCTTAAGCTAATGTCCCGCGGAGTGAGTTAGTTGCCAGCGATAGATATCTGCTACTGTGGGCGACTTATCGTTCCGAAATGCCTTTCCACCGGCATTAATAGGAATCGAGGGTGGAAAGGATATGCTTCCTCCTGCAGACAACTTCAAGCAACTTTGGAAAGTGAAAGTGAGGCAGAGGCCTTTCTACTGGTGAAACTTATTGTTGCTGGTGGAAAGACATTTCGGAGTGGTTAGTAGCCCACAGTAGCAGAGATATATCGCTGGCAACTAACTCGCTCCGTGGGACATTAGCTGTATAGACTTGATATTAAAGGAATGCTGTCAAGGGAAAACTTTTTTTTTCAAAACAAATCAGTTTTCAAAAACACATGGGGCAGCCTATAGAAGACTCTGTTTGGCTTTACACTGGGTTTTATGCAATCAACCCTTTCCTCCAAGCCAGGAATTTAAAAATAAGCAACTACTTTGAAGCCACTGGTAGCCACATCCAAGGGGTTTGTGAGCAACATGTTGCTCATGAACCACTTGGGTGGGGATCACTGACTTAGACTGAATGCTGAGCTCAATTTCAGGAATCCATCTGTAGAACAGCACTATATAAATATGTGCTATTATTGTAGTTACTCTCTAAACCAGTGAACACAAAAGACACTGAAAAATGTTGCACCAAAGGCAATGAAAAGAGTGAAAAGTTTTGTAGAGAGTGCAGTTTCCAGAGACACTGAATGGTTATATTGATATATTAGCTGGTTTGTTAAGCATAAATGAAAAGGCATTCATGTGCAATGGCCCAGGGTGAAACCACTTACAGTGGTATGTAGAATGAAATCTTTTATGAACAAGGTCAGACATATTAAAGCATTATGCTTGAGCAAAGTTTACAAAACAACTTTGCCAGACTGAATACCCATTTGAAATGTCTACTATAGCTTTATTTTTTTTCCTATGGTGGTGTCTAATAAAAAATGTTAACATTTTACCCCTTGTGTGCAGCAACTGGCAGGTTTTGTTCCTGCCACTGCATACACACGGGGCAATAGGGGTCCGAATCAGCATTTTCACCATGTCTGACATTTTTCTTGTATTATACATTATGTCCTTATTTTTTCTAATAATTGGAATATAAACTTTTTTGAGATCAATGGGGCACAGGACAATTCCCGATTCTCTCAGGCTATACAGAGAGAAATCAGAGATCTGTGCCAACACATATATTCTCTTGTAATAAACACAATTCCACAAAAAGTATAGAGCATAGAGGCCCTTTAAGGTACTGTGTCATGAGATTTCAACAAAAAGTTAAAATGTAAAACATCACTTCGTAGACAGTTATCAATCAGAATAGCACATGAAAGCTATTATTACCCCTCAAAAAGTATACAGTAGCATTCATAATGCAAACATACCTATCACATGCTAAACATGCAATTCCAATTGAAATTAAGAAATGTGATTAATTTGTAAGTATATCTGATAACATTACTCTAAAAAGGCATCCAAAAATCAGCAGCTCTTAAACTGATCTCTTACATGGACTTGAAATAAAGTGGGATGCAAAACAAGGATAAGAGAACAATTCAAAAGAAACATGTTACAAACAAGTGTTAGATCAGTGCAGTGTGCATGTGTTCTCTGGCTTTCTCTACCTATTTATAGTGTGACAAGCCTAAGAAATCTGCTGTCACTATTTATTCACATGGTAATTGCACCGAGACCAACTCCAGTCTCTAAGATGCATTATCTGCTTCTGTATTCAAATACAGTGAGCAAAAGTTGATACATAAACAGTCATTCCATGATTTGCATATAAAGTACCACATTATAAACACATCTGAAGAAGAATATTTAAAATACAGTATTTAAAGGGAAACAACACGCAAACTGATTGTGTTACAAGGAAATACCTATGGTGACATAGGTCATAAGAAAACCAGACTGCTGAATGCAATCTGTACTTTTAATAGCAAAAGGGGAAAGTGTGCAGGATATGAAAACATATAAATGTAACTTTTAATATCGTCATTAAGTTATGTAATAATCTTATTAAATTTAAGAAATTACATAAAAATACACAAGACTAGTGTATAAGTACACATGACAAGGTGCCAGTGTTGCATATGCGTAATATATATAGCATTGTTGAGAACTATCACCCTTCTGAATCCTTGTGTACTGCATAAAAGGATTCAAAAAAATTATTTCTGGTGCAGGAACAGATCATTCCAGTGCTGCAAGTTACCTATTTAGTCTATAACGCTTGCTAATATTTTACTAAAGGGTTGATAAATTAGCTCCTACAACTAACCCTGTATCTGACCTTATGTCACTTGACGTAGTTTAACGTTATTGAGCCAACCAACGGAATGAGTATTCTGCCTATGACTTTCAAATTTAATATTATATAAATTAAAATATAGTGCAAAGTCTTTTGGTGGCTATAAGGGCTGTGGCACACAGGGAGATTAGTCGCCTGCGACAAGGGAGATTTGTCGCGGGCGACTAATCTTCCCCTGTGCCACAGCCCTAAAATGTGCAAGTGTCCAAACGCTGTACCTCTTCCCTGTACAACACTGTAATGATGAGTTTTAGTTTAAGAATGGTGATGTACCCAGATATTATCTATGCATATTGTGGTATAAGCAAACCAAGAAGGTTTTTTCAGAGCTGTGCAAGGACTAAGAACAGTATCTGGTTTGGAGCCACACCATCAATGGTGTCAAGCCACACCACCCAGTATAAAACGGCTGTATTAGGAGATAAGACGGTTGTGTCCAAGAACATATAAACTATGGACTGATTCACTAACGTTTTCACAAAGCTAGCAAAAACTATAGCAAGGTGAATCCAATAACTGTATTTAAGTTTCTCTGCTTAAGGATAGTACTGCCACAAATTTATTGATGCTGGGGTCCACCAATAAGACCTTTTCCCTGGGCAGCACTGGCTTGGAGGTCATGGGGGGGGGACAAGTATCATGTAAGTTTATATGCGTAACACAAGAAGGCAAAGGAAGTTTGGAGTCCACAGAGCGATTTGATCATATAATAATATCTTTACAGATAAAAAACAGTTTAATCAAAAAGGCAAGTTTCAAAGGCACATTCCTTTTATATTTAGGTGAGTATGGTGTAATGGCAAACAATTTCAGCAGAATAGGTTTCCATTAACATGTATTTATACAACATGTACCAACATTCTGCAAAGCAGTAGGAAAAAAGGGTGTCCACATTATACATACAGATTATATACAACTATTGACTGAAACAACACTGCCAAATAAGTTTCTCAGCCAAGAAAATAAACGCAGAAATGCATTGTTTTTCAAATAAACATGTTAGTTAATATCTTAAATAAGAGAATTACACTAGCAGACAAAAAAAAGCCTGCTGCATTTGTTCCCAACGCCTGAGTAGGCAAGCTAAATGGCAGGGATTGTTTTCCATAGCTGCACATTATCTTTGGAATTTGTTGCCAGGTTGCAATGACAACTATTATCCCAGCATCTCAGGAATTCCTTCACTTCTGAAAAAAACTGTTTTGTGAGATCACACTCTCACAGGGAAAGCACAGAGCCTATTATTAAGCATTCAGAAATACTCACAAAACCACTGACTTCTTAAAAACTTAGAATGTCCATCTTTACTGTTCAGATGTCTTGGGGCATTGCTTTCTATAGCTGAAGTAAAAATCCACTGCCTCCAATTCCTTATTGAAAGTGATCACTGAATATGTATGCCAGATGAATTGTAAAAATCACATTTAGAACCATGTCACCCAATTTACAAAAAGAAATATAAAAACAGAGGTGCGCAAATAGTACAAAACCACATCCATATCAGCCTGTGTGAACACAGCAATACAAAGACATTCATATAGGTGTACAGCTGGTCATCTGGTATTCATCCATTCAGGCCCCTTGCCAACTGTTCTGATATCATGCCTGGTTGGCCAATGATATCTAACATGATATCTATCTGGTTGGCTAATGAAACCAACATTCAGACTGAAATTGTAGGATAGTAGCCCTAAAAATACAAACTGGAGTATGTTCTGAACATGAAATGGTTGGCAGACACCAATCGTATGAAAGGGACTTCCATTGTAGGTCCCCCAAGGATATCGTATCGTATTGTACAAAATACAAGCATACATTTTTTTTATTAGCTGGCCGAAATTCTCAACCAGTTTAAAACAGAACAAAGGATCTCTTCCTACACAAATTTGCTGCATTACACCAGGGATCTTTAACCTATGGGTTGAGCCCCATGCTGTTTATAGTGGGTCTCTATGGTCCAAAACAATGGAATTCCTTGCTACAATGGAAAGGGTGGTACAGGTATCGGACCCCTTATCCGGAAACCCGTTATCCAGAAAGCTCCAAATTACGGAAAGCCCGTCTCCCATAGACTCAATTATAAGCAAATAATTCAGAATTTTAAAACGGATTTTCTTTTTTTTATGTAGAAATAAAACAGAACCTTGTAATTGATCCCAACTAAGATATAAATAATCCTTATTGGATGCAAAACAATCCTATTGGGTTTAATTAATGTTTTATTAATTTTTTAGTAGACTTAAGGTGTGGAGATCCAAATTATGGAAAGACCCCTTATCCGGAATACCCTTGGTCCCGAGCATTCTGGATAATGGGTCCTATACCTGTATTAACTTGATTCTAAATATTGGGGATCTTTCGGTAATCTGCCTTGCAGCACTGTGGTCCTGAGTTCAATCTCAGCCACATACCACACTACAAAAACATACAGCCAGGTTAAATGGCTTCTAACTAAATTTACCATAGTGTGTGTTAATGTGATAGGGACCTTAGATTGTAAGCTCCTTTGGGGCAGGGACTGTTGTGAATGATGAATAATCTCTGTAAAGCACAGTGGAAATGTGTTGTTACCGTAACAGGGAAATAAATAAAAAAATACATGGCTGTTTGGCTTTCTTGCAGGATAGATTATTTAGTTTAATCGATTACCAGAAACATAAGGACTAAAATTGCACTATATCAGCCAATGAAAGGAATTATATTTATCCTATAAAGAAGCATATACTTTATAACACTTTAAAGGAGGAAAGTTACAATCACTGGGGGATGCCAAAATATTAGTCACTCCCAGTGATTGTAATTGCTTACCTGAAACCACCGGCTAGTGCTTCTGTTAGAAGAAAACGGCACTGGCCGGAGTGTATGTAAGTAAGCGATCCTCCGAACTTTGAAAAAGCTGGCTTTTTTTTTGTTACTCAACTGCACATGTGTAAGCCCCTGGATCACTGAGAAAAGAGAAGGAAGCAAGGAGGGCAGAGGATCACCCACATTTACCCCAGGCCACAGCAGTTTTCTCCTAAACAGGAGCACCGGCCGGGGGTTTCAGATAAGCGTTTACAATCACACAAGCCATAATAATGGTTTTAAGGGACCAGCTTCTTACTGGCATCTTTTTGCTGCAAGCTATGAGCCAGACAGAGGAGAGGTTGAAGCAGTCTGAGCCTGCCACCTACAACTCACCCACCCCCACATCCCATCCCATGGATAATCATGCCAGAAAACAGCGATGGGGGAAGGGAGACCACACTTCATCAATACTATATAAAAACATAGGAATCAATAACTTGCAAGCACACAATGCCAAGAGCTTGAACGAGACATCTGTACAATAGAAGGCAGACATTTGGTACTTTAAAGTGTCAATGTAACAATGAATTCTGAATTTCAATATATACATACAAAAGAGGTTGACCTGACCCAACCGGAAAACAGAAAACATATTGGACAGATGCCACTGATCACACAAAAAAACAGCTTCTTCAGTCACTCTCATGTGAGAATAGTAGCTCAGTGGAAGATTTGGAAAATACCTAGCACCTGCATGTAATAAAGATTATTTTAAGGGGCAAGAAGATTCTTGTGTAGTTTGCAATGTCCAGGGTTTTCTATGTGGTTAATAATTATGATTAGAATAATAATGGAGATTGAGCTAAGACAAAAGAGAAAATATCATAGCAAGATGCAGAAAAGCATTGAGAGCCTAGCTTTTTTACGCCACAGGAACAAACTGTCTTGCATATTTTTCCACTGCCTGGGGCAGAAATGCTTCCTATTGTGTCTGGCTGGGAATTAACTCCAGCTGCAAGCATCGGCTCAAGAAAAGTTACTCTTACATGCAGAAACTACTCTGGAGTCAAAGAAGCAAACCATAACCAAACTTACTTTTAGACATTTTAACAGGTTAAACTTAGCATTTTCATAATAGAGAAATGCTAATTATTGATTGTTTACTACATTAATGTATAGATCTTGCCCCCAACTACAGGAGACAAGTGCCCTGCTTATTGTACTTATCTGACTTTAATATGATGGCCAGAGCAGAACAGTAAGAGGAGCTTGCCTCCAAAATCTGCTGCATCAGAGCAGTACTCTATGCCTATACAGAAATCCAACACAGCACCAGTGGAAGGAGATCAATGCTGCTTCTGGGGCTGCGCCAGATTTCTTTCATGTCTGCAGCTACTTCCCATTCATAAGAATAGGAAATGTGCTGCCTGCACCGTAGTCAGCATAGTCAGGCTTGGATTACTCAGAAACACTGAACTGAGTGAGGCAAAATGATTCCATCCTGGCAGCATGCTTCCTGTTCCTGTGAAGTAGCTTCAGGCAGGAAATGGTATTCTGATTGCTAAGATTGACCCTAAGAGCATTGTGGTAATAAATATGCCCCATGTGCCACTAGCCTCATATTGGCAAAGGACCCTAAAGGTGGTGTTTTCACCTTAAAGGAGACCAGTCATCCTAAGGAATAATCCCAAATCCTTTGCCATCATGTTAGTTTGAGCAAAATAAACTTTACTTAGACTATATCAATTATTTAATTTTGTTTTCCCATCAGTCTTGGAGTTTACAGTCACAGCAAGCAGGGGCCATTTTGTGGTCACTGGTATTAATGCAAGCTTTGTATCACTGCAAAATCTTATGCATTTACCATCTAGGGGATATCTAGGAAGTGCAGAATGGAAAGTTAAAGTAATTGTAATTAAAAACCTGAGCATAGAGGCGAGGCGGGCAATATAGGATTGACAGCTCAGACTTTTAAATGAATTTAAAACGGGTATGAACAATTTAATTAAAAAAAAGTCCCCTTTAAAGCATTAGCATTCATAGGCAGAGTGTTGTTCCAAGTGTTTTTTAAATGTATTCAATCTATAC
Organism: Xenopus tropicalis; assembly: GCF_000004195.4. NCBI lineage: Eukaryota > Metazoa > Chordata > Amphibia > Anura > Pipidae > Xenopus > Xenopus tropicalis. Next base: position 130,444,032 of record NC_030677.2, read on the forward strand.
TTTTTAAAGTACTCTGGATTCTAGGAAAACATAACAGTATGTTTTTGGACAGTCTGAAGAACAAAAAGAACAAAGTCAGGACAGTCAATATATTGCTATAATCGTCCATGAAACCATACCGGCGCCACAATTTGCCATCCCACCAGCGATTTACATTCTAACCAGTGGGATGGCATTTCGGGGAGATTTGTCGCGCGGCGACTAATCTCTCCGTGTGTCACAGCCCTAACAGTTAAAAGTACACAAACTCAAACTTATAAAAACACCACAAGGCTATGGTGACCTCCACAAAAACAGCAAAAAGTAAGGGTACCAAGACTCTAAAACATTAACAAAGTAAACTCAAAATCCAGGCCGTCTTTACCTCCTATATCGGTTGGTATGCCTATGTTATGTTTATGTGCCAATCTATTGCACTACACTGCAATAGACTGTTTTTTTAACCTGTGACAATAACAAAAGAAACCAACTTGCAGCCTTCCTGCTACTATGGAAGTACACTGAGGTTAATTTTACTACCTTGGAGTGCAGGGTTTGTCCGTGAACAAGGCACTATTTGCACTTCATGGTGCTACAGTTTAACTCCAAAAAACTAATGTTAGATAAAGTATTATAGTGCTTTATTTATATAGCACAAACATATTCCACTAACCTTTACATAGGTTATTCAAAACATACATACATGTACATGTTTACATATGCATGAGGGAGAAAACCAGAGAATCTGGCAGAAACCCAGACAAACACAGAGAGAACATTCAAACTACTTCCTGATAGTGCCCTGACTAAAATCAAACCTAGGATCCCAGCACTACAAGGTAACAATGTAAACCACTGGTTCCTATTTAAAATTAAACCTTGAGTATGTGCATTCATGTGACTATGATAGAGAAATAAGATTGCAAGCTCAGCTAGGACAGAGACCAATGTATGCTATCGAACATACCCTATAAAGCAGTGTTAGATGTTGGCGATATTAATCTGTAAGTTGATACCTATACTTCTAACTTAAACAGGTATGGGACCTGTTATCCAGAATGCTCAGGGCCTGGGGTTTTCCGGATAAGGGATCTTTCCGTAATTTGGATCTCTATAACTTCTGCTCAAAATCATTATATTGAATAAACCCAATAGGCTTGTTTTACCTCCAATAAGGATTAATTATATCTTAGCTGGGATCAAGCACAAGGTACTGTTTTATTATTACAGAGAAAAAGGAAACCATTTAAAAATATTAGAATTTTTTTTCTTATAATTGAGTCTATGGGAGATGGCCTTTCCGTAATTCAGACCTCTGGATAGCAGGTTTCCGGATAAGGGATCCCATACCTGTACTTAGTAAGTGCCTGTGCCTATTTTTTCTTCCTTAAATTAAGCTCTAGTCCAAAATAAAACCGGGTGCCTATCGGGGTTGGTGATAAATTGCCAACTATGCTTATACCACCACACCTTAGCGAGTCTGATGCCCTCAAACCGTGACCAGCACTGCTTCCCTTCTGCTAGTTAAGCGGTACTTAAAAAAAAATCAGGTTTTCCTCTTCCTATTAGATTAAAACCAAAGATGATATCATGTCTGAAAAGCAATACATACTAGGATACATACTAGGTAATGCCAACGATTTTAAATAATGCTGTAATATTCCTCATTGGTGTCACTGGCATGCATGCTAGTTATTACACTGTACCTGGAGACATACCATACCATATTCAGCGCTGCGGAATATGTTGGCGCTTTATAAATAGATGTTAATGTAATACTTGTATTATGTTATCTATTATTCGACATGCATGGGGCCTAAGGGTTTCTAGACATTTCTTTCTATATAACTTAATATGAATATAACTCAATATGACTGGTTTGCCATCAACATGGATTTATGCTATCCTAGTTTAAAGAATCCTTAGAAGAATGCCCAGTTTTAAACCTAAAATGTTCATTTTATGGAATACCCTAGGGATAACCCAGAGCAGGGTTTTAAAGGACAGTCAAGGTAGTCGCTTATCAGATCAGGACAATAAAGGCAAATCCTGTCTATAGTCCTGTCTATAGCTGATCAGTTGCTGCCTTGGGCATGCAGTGAGCAACCTTTAGTTTACATAGTATTCCATAAAATGAAATTTTTTTGAACAATATGGGGTTTCTTTCCCAGTATCCCTCTGCTTGAAAAATGATCTACCCACGATCGTTTAGTTGAAGGCATGTAGCAGACCTTACACAATAAAACAAGGAACTGAATAGAGGTTAGAGGTTAATGCTGACAAGCAGCCTCCACACAAGGCTTGTGATTTCCCTATTGGATGAGAGGGTCCCCCCTGGCAGGGAGATGCAGAAGCAGAAAGCTATGCGATTCCGTGTGTACTAGCAGCAAATACTATGACTGACCTGAGGAGCCCGGGCACAGGAAAAACAACAGAGAAGGGAAGGGTGGGCTGGCTTCAGCTGCTTCTCACGCAGTACGTGGGGGTCTTAGGCAACAAACGTAAGGCCACTACGTGCGGAACAATGACGTCAGCAATGATTCTCAGTCCTCACATCAGCAAACGTCATAGCCCGAATGACAGCTTTCCCTTTTCCGAACACATGCACGGCACGGCACTGCAATCAGCCGACGGGCCCCCACACAGTATATAAATCAGTTGTTCACGCCCAGCTGCGCTCTAACGCAATCCCCTCTCTCAGTTTGTAAGATCAGTCCGGAGTCCATCCAGGAAGAAGACGCACTGCAGAGACAAACACAGAACAAAGCACAGACACAACCGATATATGAAGCCGTTTCGAGTGAGCCACAGGGACAGAAGGGAAGGCGGTGCGGGGAAGAGCCGATCACGAGCTCAAACTCTACTCCCAACGCAAGGAGAAACACTAGCGTCTCTAATTACCAATCAGGTTATGGGAACCAGGGTGACGTCACCCAATCACCCAAGCCTTACAACAGGCATGGGGGTTGTGAACAAAAGCAACGTGGGCGGGGCCTTCATTCTTTTAACCAACCAGTTGAGGGAGGAAACAGCCGCTATCCAATTAGAGAAGCCTTAGGCGGCTTGTGAATTCCGCCACTGCCAATGTTTTATGGACAGGTGCAAGAGCCTATCAGCAGACAGTATGCGAAAACCAGTTACCAATGGAGAAAAAGAGGTTGGAACCTATGTACGGAAGCCGTAATGAGCCAGAAGTCTGAAGATGAGTTCCCAGAGGGGCAACGTGAATCGATCACGGGCACAAAAGCATAAGAACGCGACGGTATTTAAAAATGACAAGTATGACAGCAGCAGCCGGACCAAGGTGAGGGGCTGCTTATGGAAAGCAGCAAAATATTAAGGCATTCAGTATTGCCTTGGAAACTCACATGTTTGGGACTAGAGTTCATTTGCAGGGACAGTATACAACTATACAGCTTTGATAAACATGAGCTTAGCAAATACAACTTGAGTTTGGAATGTGTTCTGCCTAATCTTGACAAAAATCCATTTATTTTTTGCCATTATAGCAGTATATGTAATAAAAGATGCAAACCTTGTTAGAGGTCTAATCGACTATAGCAATCAGCAGGTAACATTTACTGGAAACAAATATCTTATTGGTTGCTATGGGATACAGCACCTGAGCCTTTTATTACATATGAGGAATAAAGCACTAAAGGAAAATTGTTTTGTTTTTTATTGAAATGGCTACCCACCGATTGCTGACAAGGTAATTTGTTAAAAGAGAAATACGGAGATATGTATAAACAAACCCCAGTAACAGCCTATGTGATGGAGCTGGCACATGGTAAAATTTGTCTCCACAGTTAAACTTGCAATGTTGAATAGGGATGTGATTTGTTCAGTATTGCTTATGTTTTCATTTCAAAGGTTTAAAGGACAAGTCAACCCAAAATATAATTTTTCGCCTAATAAAAGAAAACAACATTTTTTTTAGTGATTTGTATATATAATTGCTATGAAAAGCAATATGTGTCTGTCCTTCTATTCTCTGTCCTGGTGGCTCTGGCATTTGAAACCATGTAACACAAGCCAGCAGACTGACAGACCTATCTTGCTGAAGGAGACTGACTTTTCAACACTGGAACGTTTCTTAGTATTATGTTTTCTTTGTCCTTTAGCGTGTCCTCTCCCAATGATTTTGCATTCAATAGGAAGAGTCTTCTTGACCATGGGACAGTTATTCTTCAACCTAGTGATTTATGGGGGTTTTTTTTTTTTTTATTAGTAAGTTTCTAAAGCACTGCTGCATATTCCAATATAAAACTTGAAACAGTAGGTTGGCACAGTACATTTACTAGCACCAGCAGTCCATATGAATCACCCAGATGAATCAGCTATACAGTTCCAGTCATGCGTATGATGTGTTCCTATTGTGTAGCTCAAACATTTTGTAACTCTAAATGCCTCCAAAAATTCCTTTGCCAGTTTTTAATGCAAGGCTGTATGTACTGAATAAGGGTACCAATGCAACACAAACAAAATAAACAAAACCATGAACTAATAAAGAAGCGCAACAACATAATAAGTTGTTTCCCAGTTTTGATCTTACTAGTGATATTTTGGTTATTCTCTACTTATATTTTCAGTCTAGCAATTGAGTACCCAAAGCCACCATTACAGCATAGAGGTGATGTTTAACTTACTGTTATGAAATTAAGTTCAATTTCAGAAATACATTTCTGCTGGTTAATTGAGATGTTTGAATTTATTTAAATGTAAACTGATAGGCCACAATTATTATTTATAGAAACTGCTTTGTAGCATGCCTGAATCTCCTCCTCAATTTTAACTTTCAACTATTGTACTGACACCAGAGTTGTAACTACAGGGGTTGAAGGTTTAGTAACAGCAGTTGGAATATATGTGGAAGAGGGGTCTTTAGCTTAGAATAAAAAATACACTGTAGTTTAAGGGCCCTGTCGAGCTGGGTGTTTCATTGCCAGGCAGAAAGATCTCCTCTCATGCAGGGGATAAGCATCCAGCAGTGCCGGGCCATGCCAGCCAGACGCCCTAGGCAACCTTGTCGGTTTAGCCTGTTACTGGGGCACAAGGGGCAGTATAACCCCTTGTTTAACACGAGTTCAGTGAACAGGGCTTGTTCTGAACATACTTTTTGCCTATTGCTTTAATCAAGGAAAATCTTTGGTATTATTTCTTCAGCTACCACTGTTCTTTGAATGCTGAGTACATCCTACAAATTTCGACATCAAAACACACGGCAAATGCATACATCTGCTCAGACATCTGCTCAGACATCAGCAGTAATTGCTCCAACTATTTATGAACATTTATTTGGCTATGGATTTAAGTGAGAGAATCTCTTGGCCAAAGCAAAATGCCCAATTGACTGCTAGTTTCATATAGATGCTAAAAGACTTGTTCAAGCAGTAAGGAATGCCCCATATAGGAGGAAATGCAAATGGGAGTAAAAAACCGATTTACTGTATTTTCAGTGTAAACTTTTAGCAGACATAACTACTTTAGCCCTATATTGTTTTAGGCATTGAGTTAAGTTTCACATTACTCATTCTTTTTCTACTTTTTTTTTCTACTTTTAGAAAATTAATGCAAAGCTACATGATGGTGTCTGTCAGCACTGCAAGGATGTGCTAGAATGGCGTGTAAAGTTTAGCAAATATAAGCCCCTTTCTCAGCCTAAAAAATGGTAAGCTATTTAAGACTGGAAGAAAACGTAACTATAATAGAGACATAAAAGAATACGATTAATATGTTTCTTTGGTGAAAATACACACATGTAAATGGTCAGGTGATGTAACCTGTTACAGTTGATGCTCAGTGATGTCATTTGTGCCGTTGAGTATAAGAATAATGTACCCTCTTCTCTAAGATTTAATATTTAATGACACCTCAGAGATACTTTACCTGCAGCCCTCCACACCTTTATAAGCTTGTGGAATCCTTGACTTCTAATACCCATAAATAAAGCCCATTTGGCAATTTTACACTTAAAATACTTTTAGAAGAAGCAAAGAGCTGCAAAAATTGTTTTTGATACACTAAGGTGCATATTTATTATAGTGTGAAAAGACAGTAGTAACAATCTTAAAAACTAGTTTGGAGCAACTAATTGTGTTCAAGAGAGCAGAGGAAGAAGGAGCAACAGGGAAGTCTGGCATCATAAATTGGTGGGACTAAAGTACTGGTTCTTAGTATCTAGTGTTATACCACCAGTGCAGTATTCTAACCTCTGTGCCTGTATTATTAAGTTCCTAGTTTCTCCCATGTGGGGGGGGGGAAGGTTTATCCCTGTTTAAGCACCATAAAACACCCTGTTCTAATAAGTGCTTTGAAATACCAGAAAGAGAAGTTTTAATCTGCACAAGAAACGGTGTTAATGAACTACAGTGGTGCTTGAAAGTTTGTGAACCCTTTAAAATTTTCTATATTTTTATTTGAATGTGATCTAAACATTATCTGATTTTCAGACAAGTCCTTAAAGTAGATGAAGAAAACCTAGTTAACCAAATGAAGCAAAAAATATTATATTTGGTTATGTACTGAAAAAAAAAAGATCCAATAACATTTCTGCATGAAGCAAAAGTAAATGAACCATGTGAGAAGAAAACCACATCAGCCCGGAGTAGCTGCAAGTGAGTTTCTCCTTCCTTCTTCTGTCTTTGCGCGCATGTGCAGTAGAGTGAAAAGTCGAACTTTAACAAAAAAAGTCAGCTGTTTCACTCTACTGCGCATGCACCGGCCTCGGGATTCAGAAGACAGTAGGAAGCACATGCTGCAGCTACCCTGGGCTGGTGCAATTTTATCCTAACAGGAGCACGACCCGGGGGTTTAAGGTAAGTGATTAAAGTTATTGTGGGATGCCTAACATTTGGTATCCTCCAGTGATTTTTATCTTTCCTTCTCCTTTAACCATTCTTTGGTGGAACGACTTGTGTGTTTAGGATCGTTGTTTTGTTGCATAACCCACTGTCATGATCACTTCACGGACACATATCTTGACATTTTATTCTAGAATTTTCTGGTATAGTTCAGAATTCATTGTTCCATCAATGATGACAAGCCATACAAGCCCAGATGCAGCAAAACAGACCCAAACCAAAACATTCCCACCCACCATGTTTCACAGATGCGATAAGGTTTGTACTAGGGATGCACCGAATCCCGGATTCAGTTCGGCATTCGGGCCGATTCCAGCCCTTTTTTGATGGATTCGGTTTCGGACGAATCCACGGTCCCGGCCGAACCGAATCCTAATTAGCATAAATTAGCATCCGGAAGGGGTTAAAATTTAGGGGGGTAGATTTGTAGCCGCGCGCAGCGATCCTAATTAGCATATGCTAATCAGGATTTGGATTCGGTTCAGTATTCGGCAGGAATCAGGGTGGGTTCGGGGGTTCGGCAGACCCCAAAAAGGTTTTGTGAACCCTTTGAAATTTTCTATATTTTATATGAATGTGTAAAACGTCATCTGCTTTTCAAACAAAAGTAGATAAAGAAAACCTAGTTAAACAAATGAAACAACAATTATTAAATGGTCATGTATTTATTGAAAAAAACAATTATCAAATAATCCTTAGGATTATCATAATTTAAAGTGAAATCAGCGTCTGTTGTTTTAAGTCAATGGGATGACAATCGGGTGTGAGTGAGAGACCATTTTTTATTTACAGAACGGGGATCCAGCAAAGCCTGATCACATATACAACACATTTGTTTAAGAGTTGCTGATACCCATAAAGCTGGAAATGGTTACAAGACTCTAAGGACTGTGGCAGACAGGGAGACTAGTACACAACAAATCTCCCTTGTCACAGGCGACTAGTCTCCCCGAAATACCATCCCACCAGCGAGTATGTAAATCGCCGGTGGGATGGTATTTCTGCAAATTGTGTTAGGATAACACTCTCTACATCATACATACTAAAAGTTCATTTTTAAGGTAAACAGCCCCTTTAAGTCATTTAGAATTTTTTTCATTATTTTGTCATTGCTTACCAGCCATTCACAACATTTAAGCACAAATTAAGGTTTGTGTTCTTTCAATTTGAAACCTATTTCAAGACAATTGAGTAAGAGTCAAAGACAATTATATGCAAATATACTAGTGATGTGCAGGTCGAGAAAAAAACCCGACCCTAACCTGCCCACTCCCTATGTGACCCGGCTTCCTCCCTCTATTTATAGGCCCGTGCCCCCCCGCCCCAAAATGACGTCACATAAGGGGACGGGGTCTATAAATAATAAAACTGGAAGAGGAAGCCGGCAGTGTTAGGTTGTGGGCAGGGTGGGGGAGTGGAAGCGCTCAACCCGAACCCACCCGCAGTTGATGTGGCGAGGTCAGCCCGAACCCGCTGAACCACAGGAGAGAGAGGGAGACCATGGCCATATAAAGGGTAAATAACCTTTTTTTACAGGTAATTGAAGTCTGAAGTCTTATATCCATGATATTACAATTCACTAGTTTGAGTGAATCATGTAAGACAATTGACCGTTTATAAGGACATCATTTACAGGGTATTTATCTGTGTTATATGTGTGTTTTAATAAATTAAAAAAATAACTGGCTTTGATAGTTAGCATTGCATTTTTTATTCAAATCAATTAATGCTTAATTCTAAGCTGTGCAAATGCATTTGCCCATTTTGATTGTTTAAGGCTATAAAACAGAACAAGGAAATGGTAACCTGGTTTGGATAGTGCAAGTAGCATAATCCCGGACCCGTATAAACTTTGTAAAGTGATTAAGTGTGTCAGTAGGTAAAGCCTTTTGCACAAAATCGCATGAGTGTGGATTAACCTGATAAGGTCAATCGGGTGAAATCTGCTTATTGCACATTACAGACAGAGATATGCTAGGACTGGAATCCCCAACTGACCAATTTTATAATAGATAAAAGCAATTCAGTTTAAACAAGGCAGCGTTCAAACAGTGCCTTAGGTTAGCATTTATTCAGTGTTGATAATGATATGCACATTAACCATTTCTGCACTAGATGGGACTATATGCTATTCTTTTTCCATTCCCTATGAAAGTAACATTTTAAAGATAAAAAACTTGGCACAGCTCTTTTTATGCAAAATAATATATAACAAGCTGTTACAGCATACTTACAAACAAAGGGAATGCCATAATAGCATGTCTGCTCACAGGCTGATGGTTACCTCAGTTATTTTCCATGCTGTTCCCATGGGTTTGGGTCTCTCCCTGGCACTACCTGGCACGCCTGTCATTAAATCTTGCACAGTTTAACATCACTTTTATCCACTTGCTATAGGTTAAGCTTACCATGAAGTTAACAGGGAACTGTCAACATGTAATTGACTTATTTTCCTTTCATAGTGCCATTTTATTTGTTATACAGGTTTGAAGAGTGATCTGTTTATTTCCTATCAATAAGGTGTTTTAAAACTTGCATTCTAGGGATTTCTTTTCCATTCTCGTGGAACAAAAAATCCCTAGAATGTGAATAAGTAGTGTAGTTCCAAAACGACACTACTTATACAGCTATGGGATCTGTTATCTGGAAACCCGTTATTCAGAACGTATTGAATTATAAGAAGGTCATCTCCATTTTAATCAAATAATTACATTTTTCAAGAATTATTTCCTTTTTTCTGTGCCTTGTATCTTATGCCAACTAAGATATAATTAATTCTTATTGGAGGCAAAACAATCCTATTGGGTTTAGTTAATGGTTAAATAATTTTCTAGTAGGCTTTAAATAACAGAAAGGCCGGAAAAACCCAGGTCCTGAGCATTTTGGATAATAGGTCTGTACTGGTCTGTACTACAGTTTTATGATTGGTATAGGAAAACAGCTTGTATGATAATGACAATATTAATGTCAATATTTCACAGCAAATCACATTCTATGTAACCGTAATCTTTTCTACTTGTGACCCTGGTATGTTTATTCTGGGCTTCCAACTATACCAGAAAGCAATAAATATCTAGAGTAGAAATTAGGAGAGGATCTGTTTAGGGAGATAGCCAATTGTGCTAGGAGGATATTGTGCTACAGGAAAGTTAGGGTAAGCAGTACTAGTTCTGTCCTGATACTGACATGGTAAGGAGGCAAGAAGCCTCCTATCCTTAGCCTCAATAAAGTGCTAGGGACAAAGTAGCCCATGGTTTTCCTGGATAGTGGACTTGGGCTGCTGTATGTCAGCCAGGATACTGTGATATGATGGTTGGCAAGTGTAGTGGGTCTTATTTACTGAAACTGCCCAAATTGCCATCTTGGCAGTAACCCATGGCAGCTGATCAAATGTTTAACTTGAAGCCAAGTTGCAAAATTACTTTACTGTTTTTCCTTCCTAATCCATTGGCAGGTAAGCAGCAGCAGCAGCTCTCTTTGGTGTGCTTTTCTGGGGTTGAGTTGGTCTGGCTTGATTATGTGCTGGGGACTTATTATCTTATTTTGCCTGAATACTTATGCCAAAACACACAGACTCAACTCTTTCTTGGTAAAGCACAGGGACATATTAGCCAACTTTCTGACTGATAAATGTCTTTATGTAGGAACATATAGCAAGAGAAAGCAGTTGACGGCACTCAGGCATTAAGGTTTTACATAAATCAGACTGTAACTAGGGTTGTCAGGGTCAAAACTGTCTGCCTGGTTTTCCAGTTTTTAAACACAGGGAAATGTACATGATTAGTGGTTACCCTTCTCATATTTTGGTGTAACTGTGACTCACAGTTTAATAAAAGCAATCTTCTCTGTCCTTATTGGAAGCCTTCTGTGAGGCTTAAACAGCAACTGCCCCAAGCAGATGATTGCTTGGAGATTTTTTTCTTAAAGCTTATAACACTAAGGTCTTCGGAGTGACTTTAGGTTTGAAAGAGCAGGGCTATGTTCCCATAGGCTGAATAATAAATGTTAATTCTCCAGCCTATAAAGACTTTGACCAGCCTCTCCAAGTCTGATCTTATTCACAAGACTATGCTGTTTGAAACCATGTTGGTGACAGACCAAGGCCAGGAACCGAGCTTGGGGTGGCAGGGGGCACATTTGCGATAGGCAGTTAGTGCAAAATAAAAGCAATATTTTTTCCATTGCTATTCTCATGCATCTGCTCTAAATGTAGATTTGTTTGCAAACTTTTGAGCCTCCATAGCCTACTGTAGATTGTACATAGTAAGGCAGGACATTTTGTGTCCTATTTAGATGCTGAAGAAACAACCTCTTTCCCAGCATTATATTTGCTCTGGCTATCATTTGCATAATTATGAAACCTATTTATTAATGCCATTAATGCAATCACTGGTGTCCAAAGAGTACACAGCGTACATGCGCCTGCGGAATTCATGCAGCCTGTGTTTTGCACCCTGCTTTGGTAATTGCTGATCCTATACCAATTGGAAGGTTGTCATTTCTTGGCAATGAGAAATGGTTTTCTTTGTTTTTATTGCAATAATGTATAGTACTGTATTTGATAACTACTTTGTGTGCTATAGCTCTAAAGGCAAACTAAATCTTATTAAGATTTATGCCTAATTTGTTTGCCAAATTCAAAGCTGCTGTAACACTTGCTACATACCGTACCTTACTTAAACGCTTGGCTAGGATACATGGGAGGTAAGCAGAGGTGATAGGGAAATAACTTGGATACCATTAGAAGTGGTTCCACAGCTAAATGCACATACACTTTATTTCAGGCTACATAAAACACTACATTTTTAAAAACGAAGATGATTTTTTTGTATTCTGGTCTATTTATGTCAAAAAATGTAAATCCTTCTCCACAGCTACAGCTGCCATTTAGCTTCTGTATATAATAATTAGGGTGTCATCTGGCACAGTAAGATTATGAATCAAAGCATTGTACTTAATTCTTTAAACGATAATGAAATCACTATTAAAGCATGCCCCGCATCCCCATCCTTGCTTTTTATCTTGGAAGATTACAGAGTGATCCACATTTTGTTCTCTCCATTCTTCAGAGGGAGTTTCATTACAATTTTTTAATCCTAGAAACAAAACATTTGCACTTTCAATAGCAGCATCTGTAGAGGGAGAATAATATGTTACTTGTAAGGATTAGCCAATTTAACAGTATTAACTTCTCTCTTGCTGCTAGGTTTATTTTTCACTCTGTGATGTCTCTGCTAATTAAAGGGCTGATAAATGTTTGACATAAGCACAATACATTGCTGATGGTGTGTTCTGCATACTAAATATCACTCGCAGTGCAACAAGGGCTAACTACATTGGTGTATTTTCTTTCTCAGGGATAGAATAATCTTCCAGTGTGTTTCTTGAAGAAGAGTATGTTGAATAGTAGACAGAGGACAGATTCTTTGCATGTTACTATTATATATGATATTTGTAGTTGTGCAGCTAACTGTCGAAAGTTTTATATGTTATAAAGGAAAACAGAATACTGGGTAGTAGCATTGTTATGTTGTGATTTCTTTATGGCAAGATGGATTTTCTGATCTCTTTTATTTCCTTCAACAGTAGCTGTTTAGTAGTGAGTGGGTCGCATTGAAGCACGCAGGTAGAGAGGCGTCGGGCCAAGAAGCTGCCGTAGGTGCAGTGAGCCAAACATCATGCATTCCTGTGATGTTAACATGCCATTCTCAATCGTCAGTGATGTCTCTGGTTAGGATCGGAATAGTTGCGGGTCAGAAAATATCCAAGAAATGTTGGGCTGGTTTAGACTGGGTGCTAGAATTGAGAAGTGTAAAAGTGATAAGCTTTAGTCAAAGTTTATGTTCCTTAGCACACAATTATACCTCTGTGTATAGTGAAACGTCAGCGCCTTGCCATAAATTACATTAACATTTCTAATATTTTCTTTGTGTAGCTTTAGGTTACATTATGTATTTATTTTTTTTAATTTCTTCCTTATTTCTAACAGTGTGAAATGTCTGCAGAAGACCGTGAAGGATTCCTATCATATTATCTGCAAGCCATGTGCCATTCAGCACGAACTTTGTGCCAAATGTGGAAAAAAGGAGGAGATTGTTTTACCGTGAGTAAACAATAGCGAGCTACTGTACATACCTTTTGTGGCGGCAGCTGAATGCAGTCTAAATGGCAGATTGATTTGAATCTACATTCTTGCTTGAGATTGACGTGATGTAGTGTGTGCAATATGTTCTGTTAAGTTTGAGCAAAGGGAAGGTGGGCTGAACAATAACTACAGTGGTGTGAAAAACTATTTGCCCCCTTCCTGATTTCTTATTCTTTTGCATGTTTGTCACACAAAATGTTTCTGATCATCAAACACATTTAACTATTAGTCAAAGATAACACAAGTAAACACAAAATGCAGTTTTTAAATGAGGGTTTTTATTATTTAGGGAGAAAAAAAATCCAAACCTACATGGCCCTGTGTGAAAAAGAAATTGCCCCCTGAACCTAATAACTGGTTGGGCCACCCTAAGCAGCAATAACTGCAATCAAGCGTTTGCGATAACTTGCAACGAGTCTTTTACAGCGCTCTGGAGGAATTTTGGCCCACTCATCTTTGCAGAATTGTTGTAATTCAGCTTTATTTGAGGGTTTTCTAGCATGAACCGCCTTTTTAAGGTCATGCCACAACATCTCAATAGGATTCAGGTCAGGACTTTGACTAGGCCACTCCAAAGTCTTCATTTTGTTTTTCTTCAGCCATTCAGAGGTGGATTTGCTGGTGTGTTTTGGGTCATTGTCCTGCTGCAGCACCCAAGATCGCTTCAGCTTGAGTTGACGAACAGATGGCCGGACATTCTCCTTCAAGATTTTTTGGTAGACAGTAGAATTCATGGTTCCATCTATCACAGCAAGCCTTCCAGGTCCTGAAGCAGCAAAACAACCCCAGACCATCACACTACCACCACCATATTTTACTGTTCGTATGATGTTCTTTTTCTGAAATGCTGTGTTACTTTTACGCCAGATGTAACGGGACACGCACCTTCCAAAAAGTTCAACTTCTGTCTCATCGGTCCACAAGGTATTTTCCCAAAAGTCTTGGCAATCATTGAGATGTTTTTTAGCAAAATTGAGACGAGCCATAATGTTCTTTTTGCTTAAAAGTGGTTTGCGCCTTGGAAATCTGCCATGCAGGCCGTTTTTGCCCAGTCTCTTTCTTATGGTGGAGTCGTGAACACTGACCTTAATTGAGGCAAGTGAGGCCTACAGTTCTTTAGATGTTGTCCTGGGGTCTTTTGTGGCCTCTCGGATGAGTTGTCTCTGCGCTCTTGGGGTAATTTTGGTCGGCCGGCCACTCCTGGGAAGGTTCACCACTGTTCCATGTTTTTGCCATTTGTGGATAATGGCTCTCACTGTGGTTCGCTGGAGTCCCAAAGCTTTAGAAATGGCTTTATAACCTTTACCAGACTGATAGATCTCAATTACTTTTGTTCTCATTTGTTCCTGAATTTCTTTGGATCTTGGCATGATGTCTAGCTTTTGAGGTGCTTTTGGTCTACTTCTCTGTGTCAGGTAGCTCCTATTTAAGTGATTTCTTGATTGAAACAGGTGTGGCAGTAATCAGGCCTGGGGGTGACTACAGAAATTGAACTCAAGTGTGATAAACTACAGTTAAGTTATTTTTTAACAAGGGGGGCAATCACTTTTTCACACAGGGCCATGTAGATTTGGAGTTTTTTTTCTCCCTTAATAATGTAAACCTTAATTTAAAAACTGCATTTTGTGTTCAATTATGTTATCTTTGACTAATAGTTAACGGTTTTTGATGATCAGAAACATTTAAGTGTGACAAACATGCAAAAGAATAAGAAATCAGGAAGGGGACAAATAGTTTTTCACACCACTGTATATTATATGAAAACAAAAAAGAGCATTTAAATAAAGGAATTAGGCATGAAAAGTTCCAGGGTTCACTGCATTCCCATGGAGTTTATGAAGGGTAGTGGTGCAATATAATAGGAGTCTGAGGAGTATATTATAGTGCGCAGCAGGGGGACGTATACATTTATACTACTTTAGCCTTGCCTACAACACTTATGGGCTCATTTAAGAAAGATGAGACAGTTTTCAAAGTGCAAAAACTGGATACAAAGCCCCCCCCCCTTTTTTTTTATACCACATTTCAGACACCTTCTTTATATGTACTGCATTCCTTCAGTCTTTGTACAAGTATGGGATCCCTTATCTGGAAACCCATTATCCAGAAAGTTCCGAATTACAGAATGCCCATCTCCCATAGACTCCATTATAAGGAAATAATTCTAATTTTTAAAATGATTTCCTTTTTCTATAATTATAAAACAGTACCTTGTACTTAATCCCAACTAAGAATGAATCCTTACTGACGGCAGAACAATCCTTTCCGTTTATTTAATGTTTAAATTATTTTTAGCAGACTTATGTTATGGAGATCCAAATTACTGAAAGACCTCAGGTCCCAAGCATTCTGGATACAGGGCCCATACCTGTACTTTTCAGTACAAAGTTTTCTCCTGAAGGAATGCAGTACAAGCCTTTATAAAGTGAGGGCTGTATAGTTTTAAATGTTTATAAAGCTGCAGCATTAGTACTGAAGCCAAGTTAATTCCCATATAAAGGTTTTGGGTGCAATATTTATAAAAGAAGCAAACACTGAATTTGACACCAAAAACATTCTCTTTAGTGGACTTTCAATGAACTTCTCCATGTTTAGTAATCCTGCATGAAAACCTGCATAGTTAGTAATTTTTTTTCTGAATCTTTTACTTTGGCTGTTTCAGTTCAGTATAAGTTTGCTTGCCTTAAATCAATGAAGTGCCGTGTAATATGCAGTGCCAAAAACCATACAACTTTTTAAATACAGTCCTAAAAAAGTAACAGTGTATATAATTCATTCAATTATGTGTACAGCACTGCTTGTACATAAGCACTGTATAAATAAAGATTGATTTTACATTGCATTTATACTTTCTAAATTTATATTTCATATCTAGAATTGGCACAGGACAAGAGGCTTCAAACAATACAGCTAGCAATCGAGAGAATTTGAGTTGTGATGAAGAAGAAGAAGAAGCGGGCAGTGATTTAGATTTTGACATTGATTTGGAAGCTTCTGATGATGAATTCAAAGAAGGGAAGAATAAAAATAAAAAGCCTTCTAAAAATAAGGCTCCAACTGGAAGCTAGCATCTTTTAATAGCTGTGACACTTAGAAGATCTGACAAGATGGCTCTTTTTGTGGACACTTACATCAGCAAAATATCACTTTGGCATCACATAATAAGTTATTTGAATCCTACATACTCTTTATAAGTGATGCTTCTTTCAGCTATTCTAAGAAACCCTTGGGCTTATTTCCTTCTTCCTTATTAATGGTGCTAGCCACAGGTTAAAAAGGACATTTTTAAATAAACATTTTGTACAGCTGTCGTGCTTATGTGTGTATTAATGTGTGTAGCCGCATTTTTATAGCAGGTACAAAGATGGGGACACTTTTGACAGTAAAAGTTAGTGTCGAGGGAAGCCAATAAAGTGGGCCTAGGGTTGAGGAGAGAGTATTGTTTCCCTTTTAACTGTTATTCCTATTATTTTTCTAGTAAGGTCTCTTCAAGCTCCAGTGGTGTAAACATTACAAACCTTGTGTCTGTAAATATAATATACTTGTACGCACGCAGCAATATAGATACAAGGAAATATGTGCATGAAAAATGAGTAGAACATTTTATTGAACAAACGAAAAAAAACAGCTCTAATGAAAAGAGCATTGTTCTGGAGGATAAGGAACTTATTGTTATGCTAGTGTTGTATTAGTACATTCAGATCACATGTACCCATTTACCCTCCTTTCGATCAAACTTATGGGGAAATCCAAATACTGGTTTATGAGACAAAAGGTAATATGAAATTTACTACACAGAACGTTACTCTTTGCTATACGTACCACATTTTAAACACAACATATCTGCTACAATCTAACAAGTTGACCAGCTCGCTCACATTGGTTTATCATATCTTGGCTTGTGTGAAAAAGTCACTCATTCATAATGATGTTTAGCCCGTGACCCCCTATATATTGCCTACATTTGGCCTCCTTAACCTAGAAAGAGAATTGCATTGTAATTGTGCGGATTCTATACTTTTGGTGCCTAATAATTAAAAAACACAGAGATCGATCTGATAACATAAGTCCTAAATTCCCCCATTGCAGTTCAATAACTACCAATCTGCAATTAGTTTTGATCAGAAAATGAAAGTAAAGTGCTGAGTGGTTGTTATGGGTTGCTCAATTTAGAACCCGTGCTATACAGGGTACCAATGGCATGGTAAATTACCACCTTTTTTTACAGCTGACTTAACATCTGCCTGTATCCTTTACTACACAAACTGGATGTTTATGCAAGCTTGTTTGTCATAGCATAACCACAAAGTGCTTGTGTTCTCTGCATCATTCATTTCGGCAAAGTAACAAACCAAACAGCATGTAGGCATGAAACTGGCAAACCTGTTTAAATGTAAGCATGCAGGCCCCTCTCTGAAATAAAAAATACAACATATAGTAAACTACAGGTATCTGAAACAAAAATGCTGCTTTTTACAAACTTTACACAGCATTACAGCAACTACCAAAACCAAGCCTGTTTAGTGCACTCTTTGATATCCTTGGTGGACTCAATGTCACTGCTTTCTCTTACCCTTCATAAGTGGTTTCCAAATTTAGTTCTGAGACCCCTAGATGAGGGGTGCCAGCCAGAAGGAAAATTAGGTTATTTGGGGAAAAAAAATCTTACTTTCCTAGTGTAAAAGACAGGTAGGGTGATATTTGGGATTGAGCATATACTTGCTAAGCAGGGCCCTGGCTCAGGGGGGAGATTAAACCAATAAATGTT
This sequence comes from Xenopus tropicalis, assembly GCF_000004195.4. NCBI lineage: Eukaryota > Metazoa > Chordata > Amphibia > Anura > Pipidae > Xenopus > Xenopus tropicalis. Next base: position 130,461,787 of record NC_030677.2, read on the forward strand.
TAAAAATGACTGCTCCAGACTGAGATTTACAGTCCTGTGCCAATGTGTATAGTGCTGCAAAAGTGTCTTCATTGTGAAATGCTAAAAGTCAGTGGTGAAACTACCTATACAGCAGACACCACAGTTGCAGGGGGGCCAGACCACAGGGTCTGCTGTATTGCAGTACTTCCTCCCTGCTCCTCTCCTACCTTTTTTTTTTTTTCCTAAATAGAGGCACTGCACAATGCGGCTTCGTAGCTGCAGTGCAAGGGTGGGGGGGAGGGATATATACAAAGATATCAGTTCTATAAAAATGGTTAGTTCTGGCAATGACACTAGACCACACCCAAAACCCTTACAATGGATAGCCAGCTTAGGCTGCAGTTGTCTGTACTGTAGGCCAATATGTTGTCTTACTCATATGAGAAGCACGAATTGTGCATTGGATGTTTAACCTGATATGTGATCCAAATTGGGTCATCAGTTCTGATTTGTGTTTTTATGCTTTGGCCAACTGTGTGTGCATTGATAAGGTCATTCAAAGACAGGTGATCATGCTGTTTTATTGGAAAACAACTGCATGAAAAATCCAAACATAAGGGGCTCTAATTTGCAAACAAATTGTATTATCTGTGCACATAAAATTGTCATATTCAGTTGTCCTGAGCTTTAGAGCCTATAGAAAAATGCAGGTATGATGATAAGGGTATTTCTCGTCAGTACAAGTATCAATCAAAAATGAAGGCAACAATCCCCAAAGTTCAAACGTGGGGTGTTCCCAAATTTGTTGCAGTGTTTTAGACACGTAGGCAGGATCAAACACTTCAGGACAGGGCTAGGGGGGGTGATGAGCGGAGAAGTTTGCTTGGGGCGCCAGTACCTTTTGTCCTTGCTCTGTGACCTGGATCCAATGCACATACCACACAGGGGCACAGTGAATCTCTACACCAGTGCAAATGGTGGAAAAAATATGTATTACACATACCTGGGGCTGATTTATAAACATGGGGCTAAATTGTATCATAGCAACCAATAAGATTTTGCTTTCATTTTCTAACTTGTAGTAGCCATGCCCACAATCCCCCAGTACATACGTGGTCTGTGTTGACAGCTCTGCGTTAAAGGAGTATTTCCCATCTCCATGTCTAAAATATTCCTTTGATGTTAGCCGCACCCAACCCTGTCTCTGTGTTGTTCTAACATAAATGAGCAATAGATGTTACCAAGTGCCCATTCTTTTTTTCTTCTGCTGGCTAAAGCAGCTAGTGGCTGCTCTCTTTATTATGTATACTAAAATTCACACCCAAACTGTGCTATATAAACTATTATTATAGTATATACACTATCATTATATAAATTATAATTTACTCATCATTAACAGTAAACTAAATAATTGAAACTCTACATTTTAAATACATCCTTTTTTTTTTCAATTTACTGCAGCTGTAACTTTAGAATAAGATGTGGATGGAATAAGACTGTTCTAAGCAATGTGCACCATCTAGTGGCAAATGGCAGGTAAATGACTTTTTCTGTGCCTGGGTCATAAATCTACTGTTCTTATTTTCAAAACCTGGCGCACTTCTCAGTGTTCGCTTAATATCCCATCAAAAACACACCATCGATTTTAAAATTGGTTTGTAATATTTGCCATATGTAATACAAACTATTGAAAGAATTTTAGAAAAACAGGATTTTTAAAATTGTTGTATAAGAGAACATGCACATATAGCAAATATTAGTGCAAAGTATCATTGCACGACTGGTCAATGATTGGCATGGAAAATATTAGACAGCAGTGATATAGTACATAGTATTTATGTAGTGATAAAAGCACAATTTGCCCCCAATTTGTACTAAATCCACTATTTTGGGATCCGACCGAACCCGAATCCTTTGTGAAAGATTTGGCCAAATACTGAACCAAATCATAATTTATAAATGTAAATTAGGCCAGGAAGGGGCTAAAAAGATCCGCGTGCACAAAGCGCGTGGTGAATCAATTTCAACTTCTGTGTTTATGCGACAAAAATGTCATGTAATTTTAAGGATTTGGCCATGCACGTGGATTTAGTCGGATCCTGCTGAAAGAGGCAGAATCTTAGCTGAACCAAATCCTGGATTTTATGCATCCCTAATTATGAGTACATTGACCAAACTCTCTCTATATTAATACAAAACCCCTGTCGGGTTTTAAAACTACAGTGAGAAAAAAATATTGCTTTTTTTGTCCACACTCTCAGTGTCAGCCAAGGAGCATGTTTCCTACACTGGCAGTCAGACAGTACAATCAAAATGATAAAAACACCTTTGCAAATGTGTGCATGTATGGCCACCTTGAGGTGAGAAAAGAAGGGGACTTTTGCCACCCTCAAGGTGGCCATACATGCACACATTTGCAAAGGTGTTTTTATCATTTTGATTGTACTGTCTGACTGCCAGTGTAGGAAACATGCTCCTTGGCTGACAGTGTGGACAGACTAGACCACAAGATCACATTCTGGCCAGAATAAAAGCATGTAGAAGAATGTAGTAGAATTACACCTAGAGCAAATGGACTTTGATTGGGGATGAGTAATGAAATGTCTTCAATGATTACTCAGCAAGTCCAGCTGCTCTAGATTAACTTCTACTAGATATACCGTGATCTGGATGAATGAAAACCTTCATAGAGGAAAGCACACTGAGCTGATACGGGCTGTTCCAGAAGTAAGAGGGGCCTCATTTCCCTTGTATTCCATTGTACAACACAAAACAGAGGAGAGAGCATATGCCTCTCTATAAGGTAAAATACAACAGTACAAACTACACATATTTTTTAGCTTCCAGAGTGGCCTTGCCTGCATGCAGTTGATTAGTGCTTCCCTTATCACAGATCTGGGCCATTTAATGTGTCACTATACATTGCTAGGGGAAATGGAAGCTTGGAAATTGGCACCGGGCACAGGGATATTATCTGCAAAACCACGTCTAAGCGCAGGCCTTGGTACACAATAGCTGCTGATTAGCCCTTATACCACAGGGACAAGAGGAAATCATAGGGCACATAAAAAAATCCGAAGGAAGGATGTGATGTCACAGAGCTGTCTGCGACTGATACTCGCTGTCCGGCCTGTTTGTTGAAATCTCCGCTGATAGTGGGGTGGTGACACAAAGTACAGTACTTAATCTTCTCCAGGTTTAACCAGTGCTGGACACAATGTATAGATGACGTTAAGGAATATAGAAAACAGGAAACCTTTGAATATTTTTTGGAACTGGCTTTATTTTATTGCTTTGACCTGTCTTTCAACGAGAAGGATTTTGTTACATGATTCATATTTTACTTTCCCGTATCCTACTGGAATTACTTTTCCTCCATAGAAAAGTGTTTCAAAGAAGTTAACGTTTTTTTTATTTCATATCCTTTCATTCATACATTTTATGTTTGTCAGCTTATACAATGTATTTAGAACAAGAGATAAATTATTAAGGATACTGTCAAGTGTCACGTGGAAATGATCTATGCACTAGAGAACTTTTATAGCAACAAAAACAAGGCGTATAGGTCATGTGTATGTTTGGCACAAGACACTGATCATCACTTGCTTTTTATTTCCTTCCTATGTGCTCACCCTTCTCTATGGCATCTGCTCCCTCACCCCTATTTGTTCCTTTAACTCAGCTGCAAATTGCTTAAACTCATTTGCTCTCTGACTGATAACCTTTAAGATATTATGGGTCATTTACCAACAGAAAGTCAGAGTGCAAAAAATAGGCACAATGCACAATGCCTTCCCCCCTTCACAAATAGCCTTTTCGGAGCACAGATACCTCTGCTGGCTCTGATGAATACAGCACTACCTGTAGCAGCGCTGTATTTATGAAGAGAGGGCAGGCATTTAGGCATCCACCACCCCAACTTATATGTCTTAATATAAGGTAGAGGCAGAAAACAGATCCCTGTCCTTACTGCAGGGTACTGCCATTCCAGCATTTAGAAAATGCCCCTCATTGTCAGCTAGCCTATTCAAAGCTGCCTTTTGCTGGATCCATGTAACTGGACATCCCAGGACTCCACTGTGCATCAGTTGATGAAGACTCCTATATATTATCTGTTATTTCAGGGATCCCCAGCCTTTCTTACTCGTGAGCCACAGTCAAATGTAAAAAGACTTGGAGAGCAACACAAGCATCATAAGTTCATGGAGGTGCCAAATAAGGGCTAAGATTGGCGATTAGACTGTCAGCTTACAGGGGGCTTTATTTCGTAGTAAATCTTGTTTTTATTCAACCAAAACTTGCCACCAAGTCAGGAATTCAAAAATAGCTACCAGGTTTGGGGGCACCAACATGTTGCTCACGAGCCACTGGTTGGGGATCACTGTGTTATTTATATAGTGCTTACACGTTTACAATATGTTTTTGGAATGTGGTACAACAAGGACAACATACAGACTTAATGAAAATACCCAGGCTGGAATTAAACTCCCAGTTACCCAATAAGCAATAGTGCTGAACAGCGCTACTAAAGACATATAACACAGCACAAATGTTGGCTGTGCAAGTATTGCCTAGAGCAGGGGGAAAAAGAGTATCTGGCAAGTAAATGTTATAGCTGGTATGGAAGGGCAGAATCATACATTACTGTTGTAAAATCTGTACAACTCCAGTCACCCATCCACATCCAAATCCTGTTGAGGAATATTGGGATAGGTTGGGATTGGTTGTTTAAACAACAGCTGCATGCATTATTGGATTAAGTAGTTTAATTACATAGCAATACAGTTTAAAGAACAATTAAATGTGACATTATTTAATGATTACCAGTACCATTTTGTTCACTTTGAAATCTAATGCTGATTTTCAAGGGAAGTCTAACACACTTTACATTTTCAGATTATCCAGAGGAGCCATACTCTAAGAAAAAAACTTTACTAAGGGTCCTACTAGGTAACATTATGGGGCTGATTTACTAATCCACGAACGTCCGAAAAGCGTCCGAATGCGTTTTTTTCATAATGATCGGTATTTTGCGATTTTTCCATCGCTGTCGCAACTTTTTCGTAAATTGTCGCAACTTTTTCGTAGCCATTACGACTTGCACGAATTGTCGTGATTTTTTCATAGCCAGTGCGAAAAAATCGGAAAGGTTTGCCCGCTGTTTACTAGCGCTCAATACGAAAAAGTCGCAACAATTCGCGCAAGTCGTAACGGCTACGAAAAAGTCGCGACAATTCGTGCAAGTCGTAACGGCTACGAAAAAGTCGCGACAATTCACAAAAAAATCGCAACGGCGACAAAAAAAACGCAAAAAATACGAAAAAGACGCAAAATGTTCGTTTCCAATCTGATTTTTTCCCATTCGGAATTCAGATTTGTGGATTAGCAAATCAGCCCCTATGTATTCTCACTAACCATCTCGTGCTGATGCAGTAGCTCAAACAGTACAACCACACCACACACTTGCTAGTTCTTATTTACTGGGTCCTTCAACCTTCAACCACCATTCACCGCCCACTGTTCTCCTGATAGGTGTCAGGATTAAAAAAAAACCAAAATATTTGCGGCATAAATGTAATGCCTTTAATTGCAAACTCTATATAGAATATTACAACCACACTTTCTGCAAACAAAGATGAAGAAGAGGGCATATAGATGTATTGCACAGATGCTTATACATATGTATACGGTATATATAATACGCCATGAATATCCTGTAAATTATATCCAGTGCTAGAACTAGGGGTATTCAGGGCCCCCTATTCATCGTCCCCAAGGAACAGCACCTCCCCCCTTTCCTCCGCCCTGTGAGTGGGCAGAAGTTTAAACTCACATACGGACAGGTCCCCATTGCTCTGTATCGGAGCAAAATTTCAACAGCTTTTCAATCAGCTTTGGGGGCATATTTCTTCTTTTTCACTATTCACATTTCATATAAAAACCACTCATGCAAACCTTTGCCATCTAAAAGCAGTCGAGGTCATGTTTGGTCATGGATTCAAAAAACTCTAAAACCACGAAAATGAAAATGGGCCTCCTCTCCACTAAACTAAAGCAGAGCCATATTCTACCACAGCCATTCTAAAACTAGTTACAATATAACAAGTATGAGGCAGGAACTGGGCAGAAAGAGAGCAGCAGTGTTACCAGCTGAGATGCATGTAATCAGCAGTTACTGAGATCTTAAACACCATTTTAGCGACCTGGGACCCCTACCCTGTATAAGAGAAACAAAGACTTCAGTGCCCCCCTTGCCCCTGCTGTGGATGCTCCTAGAGTTATTACAGAAGCCCATTGCACTAGTAGTCCTACCAACTTATAGGTCTTCATGCCCATACTTCACGCCCACTATTCACCCACTCAAGCATGTGGAGCCGAAATAGGCTGGATTTAAGGTTTAGTACCTTGGGGTATCACCTGCCAGTATAGGTAATGATTTAATTATGGCAATGACTTATTGTAATTAATGAATTATAGGCCAGTAAAGGTAATTCTAACTTTCATCCAAGGGATGAAAGTGTTTGAAGCATTTATGACATTCTGTGTGTGAGTGATACAGCGTGGTTATCCCTTTCTCTTCCTTTGCAGCAAGGCCCACCTGAGTAAATGTGTTGCAACATGTGCAGTATCTGGGGTTGCAATTATGATGTGTCCAGCCAATTGTAATTTACATAGGTTTTGGTTAGGGGAGGTTAGTCTTTCCTATCCTTTTCTTAAAAATCCACCAATTAGTTAGGTCAGGACTAGAAAGGTAAACTGTTGTCGGCAGGACACCTTTGCCTTGTTTTTTATTTTCCACTAAGGCTGTGTGAGCAACTGTGGAGTAAAGTGAAGCTACTGACAACTCTGTAAAATTAATAAAGTGTCCCAGAAATCTGTTGCAGAACTGTGTAGACCTCCAGCATATTGTATACCTTCACTGTGGTGTCACAGTAAATCAGTCTTGTATGATACAAGTACCATTACCCTACAAACAAATCGTTCAAACTCCTTTTAAACATAGTAAGCACAATATTATGGCCAAATAAGGACATATAGAGGCTCAAATAGTCACAGTTGCTATATAAAGTATATTTTGTCAAACCCATCACTCTGATACCCAATAAAGTGTGCACTATATGCATGTTGTTTTCTGCTACAGGGGAGTACCTAAACTCTTTCCTTTCAGGAAGTCAGTGGGGCATTTGGATCAAGCATGTGCTAGAAGTAATACCCTTTGTTTCCAGGATGCATTCTGCAGGTGCATATACATCATAGTGACATTGCATCATATTGAATGTACTGTACATTGTCCTGAAATGAACCGTATATATACACGCTAACAGTGTTACCATACAGGAAGACAGCTGCTTTAGCAATAACTGTTCTGTACTGAAATGATGTAAATGACCTGTTTATTATTTTTATTTTATACATACCTTGCAAAATATTTTGCTGCCTTTTAAAAAAAATTATAATTATGTTAAAAAAAACTGCTCCACTTTCAGCATTTTCAGTTTGCTTAACTATTTTTTTGCTTAACTATTTTCATGGCTGAAAAACGTTTCCATGTATTATGATACACACGGAATTTTTTTTATTTAAGAACAGATTAGAAGCACTTTTCTGTCTAGACTGGCAAAAAGGCATTTGTTTATGTAATTTACTCATAGCTGGTTTTGGTTTAAGACATTAACTTTAATTTGTGAAGAATAACAAACTGGTATAGTATTCTTGTACATAAGAAATCATATATGGATACCAGAGCCAGCCTTGTAAAGTAGTACAGGTATGGGATCTGTTATGTGGAATGCTTGGGACCCGGGGCTTTATACCTTAAGTTTGCTAAAAAAAACTATTTAAACAATAAATAAACCCAATAGGTTTGTTTTGTCACTAGTATGGGTTTCATGGACTTTATGGGAAATGGCCTTCCAGTAATGCAGAGCTTTATAGATAATAGATTTCCAGTTAAAGGATCTATCAGATACAGACCAACTTACACAAGAAAGGGGAGAGAAAGAGAACTGTTATTGATAGTGTAATGAATTTGGACAATAAAACCTGAATAAGCATTTCCCCCACAATTATTCAAATGTATGAATTTATCCTTACAGAACCATAACAGAGAAGTGGCTGAAGTATATGTCGTTACTGCAGACAATGTAGTAAACCCGGCCTAGCAGAGCTACTGCGTGAATAGGCCCACAGTAGCCAGGGGCTGCCCACACCAGCAGGCGCAATAGGCCATTATGCAGCATTTGAGGTTGTCCCGTATTGATTTGACCAAGGCTGAGCGCTAGGCCCCTCAGTCAGTGCTACTGTACTAAGAGGTGAAGAGGTTACTCCACAAGATGCTGGATGTCTGTATTATTTATCAGGCATAGCCAAAGTCTTTGGCCCGCTCCTATTGTCCTTTTCCGGAAGAAGGATGGAACCCTCCAGTTCTGTGCGGCCCAATGGTGTGGGGACACCAGGCAGGTACCTCTTCTTTCACCTACCCCTAGTTCCGGGCCCTTCCCCACCCTTTGCATCACCCCCCTCCAGTGTCCCCAGCAACCCTGCTCCCCATGCGCGTGCATCTGCTCACTTGTGCATGTGCAAGCTGGTTGAGTTGCCTTGAGTGCCCGATTGGCTTGGCCCGGCACTGCCAGATGGTGTTGCCCCCATGCATATTCACACTAGAGAGAACTTTGAGTTAGTGGCCATGGACTTTGTGATAAGACAAGGGGCCCCAGCAGGGTATAAGTATGCCCTGGTATTTATTGGCCACTGGTTTACCATAGTGGTCCTCACTAAAGACCAAACCATCTGATGTGGACCCAAGTGATAAGATAAGGTGCACCCAGCAGTTTTGTATGATCAAATCTTGAGCTCCAGCTACTAAACGAACTGTGTAGTTATCAAGGGGTGTGCAGAGGTCACATACCTCCCCGTATCACCCCCGGGCAACAGGGTATTTGAATGATTCAACCAAACATTGTTAAACTTGTTGAGGACACTGGGTGAGGACTATCATGAGAGGTGGCTGGAGTTTGTGGTCAATGTGGCTTGGGCCTATAACAACACCATCCAAACACAGAGGGGTACTGCTGCCTTTCTGGGAGCCAGAACCATACGTGGTGGCTCAGTCACATTGGAATGTCCCAGTGTGCCTGGTGGAATCAGCCCGCTCCTGTGGGGGCTCCAGTATCAGATGAGAGAGAGGAGCTGCCTGGTGCAGTTCAGAATTGCATGGGTAGAGATACAGACGAGCTGGGTAAGGGGGAGGCAGAGGATGGTGGGGTGGAGCCAGGTGCCTGCACAGGGCCCCCAGGGGAAGCGACTGCAGACCTGTAAAATGGTTCAGTAGTACACATAACCCTAACAATTTTTAGATTTTCCAAATTAACAACATTGCTAATGATCCCTACATATAGTTTTATGGGATGACTATACCTTGGAGACATAAGACCCAAGAGGAGGCACTGCAAATAAGGACATACCTTGGAGAGACCATTATAAGGAAGACTCCTATCATGTTTTATTGCTGGAGTCATTCTCTTACCAGAGAAAAATCTAGTTGCACAGTTACCTAAGACCTGAGGGATCTATCTGGCTGCTGTTGCTTGGTGGGTCACTGCCTCACATTAGTATACTTCACTAATTAAAACCAACCAAATCTGTACCAAACAATTTTTGGGCCTACTTTTTTTCCACAGGTATAGAACCCATTATCCAGAATGCTCGGGACCAAGGGTATTCCGGATAAGGGGTCTTTCTGTAATTTGGATCTCCATACCTTAAGTCTACTAAAGAATAAATAAAACATGAATTAAACCCCATGGGATTGTTTTGCATCCAACAAGGATTAATTATATCTTAGTTGGAATCAATTACAAGGTTCTGTTTTATTACTATAGAGAAAAAGGAAATCAGTTTTAAAATTCTGAATTATTTGATTAAAATGGAGTCTAAGGGAGACAGACATTCCGTAATTTGGAGCTTTTTGGATAATGGGTTTCCATACAGTACGGGATCCCATACCTGTACTGTAATACAGAACAAAAAGCATTGCTTATGTGCACCATCTACCATGCATCTGACAGGGCAAATAACTCAGGGAGTGCCTAATGAGTAGCTATAACCCCTTTAGCAGTGTCTCTAAAGAAACTAAATGAGCCCTGAGTCTCCACGACAGATAACTTAAGCACGTCTTTTTTAAGTGATGGTTACTTTTTAGTGTTCACTTTCACAGTTTTAGTACTTTGTGGTATGAAGGAATCTGAGAAGATTGTAGTCATTCTTTGTTTTTAAAGATTTTTAAATAAATTGCTTTTCTCTTCTGCCTGCTGCCAATACCTGGGGCAGTGACCTTGGTGACCAGAACACAGATTAATGATATTTACTATAATTGTTTAAAATGCGACTAGGGTCAGTGGGACGTTGGCCTCTGGCTTCTGTGTCATGATAACAAATATGAAACTGGAGAGCAGCAGAAAGTTAATAGAAACACCAGAAATAAAGAACCACATGTTGTGCCACATATATCGAATTACTGATCCTGGCTGTCTCTATAATGTTCTATAGTCACCTCCCTAGTGTAATTAGAGGAAGACATTAAGGTTATGCATGCAACTTGCTCTGTTTCTCTCTGTCTTTGTACAGGTATAGGACCCGTTATCCAGAATGCTCGGGACCAATGGTATTCCGGATAAGGGGTCTTTCCATAATTTGGATCTCCATACATAAAGTCTACTAAACAATCAATAAAACATTAATTAAACCCAATAGGATTGTTTTGCATCCAATAAGGATTATTTATATCTTAGTTGGGATCAATTACAAGCTACTGTTTTATTATTAAAGAGAAAAAGGAAATCAGTTTTAAAATTCTAAATTATTTGATTAAAATGGAGTCTATGGGAGACGGGCTTTCCGTAATTCGGAGCTGGATAATGGGTTTCCAGATAAGGGATCCCATACCTATACATGTATAATACCCACCTAGGTCGACTTATAAAGAGAGTATACCATAATCCTTCATAGTACTGCATCAAAAGACTCAGTAAGAGCCCACATGTAAATGCTGCTGATGCCATGTGACAGGCTGCACTGCCAAGTATCACAGGGCAGGTTATTGTTCATTTACTGGAGTTCCCTGCAGTATTCCCCATAGAACTGCCAGTAAAAGGGTAGTTCACCTTAAGTTGAACTTTTTAGTATGATTTTGTATGAAAAGATTATCCTTGTCAGTGTAAAAGTCAGAATGGAAGATCCTGAAAAGAAATATAAACAATTACAATGTAACTGAACTCTTTTAATCCATTTGATTTGTCGTTGTGGGGTCAGTGACCCTGACAATATTGTCAGCTGGAGGCTGAAAGTTGGCAGGACAGGAACAGTAATAATTTAAAAACCATTAAAAAATTAAAAACGAAAGGAGAATAGCCACTTTAATCCAATTTTGGAGATTTTCTCACTGTTTTTTAGTCAACGCAAAAAAGCTTTGCCATCTGACTCAGTCCTAATAGTAAAACATGCATTTATAGAAACAGGCTCTTATGCGCTTTACAGAAAGGCTTGGCTCTTGCAAGGCAACTTAAAAGAAAATAAATGTATGTAAATCAAAGATGCACATATTTAACCTTTCAGATGTTGTTCCATGAGTCCTTGGGAATGTACAAAGTGATGAGTTATAATAACCCATTTGTAATTATGTGGTTTACTAAGAATCACCCTATGTGGCTTAACTCTGAGGTAAAGAAGTTAATAGGGAGAAAAAGGAAAGCTTTTAAGAAATATAAGTCAGAGGGGACAGTAGCTGCGTTTAATGATTATAAACACTATAACAAGTGTTGTAAAACAGCAATCCGGAAGGCAAAGATAGAAAATGAGGAGCGCATCGCGGCCGAGGCCAAGACTAACCCCAAAAAGTTTTTTAAGTATATTAATAGTAAAAAGATGCAGGTTGAGGGTGTGGCCCCATTGAGTTATAATAACAATATGGTTACAGCGGATACAGAAAAGGCAGATGTGCTTAACCAGTTCTTTTCTTCTGGGTATACAGTAGAGGAGCCAGTGGGACAAGTCCCACCCAATAGCTGCACTGTTGCCTCAGCTCCAACTACACAGTGGCTGGCACAGGATATGGTGCTTAAAGGGTTACACACGATAAATGTAAACAAGGCACCTGGGCCAGATGGAATACACCCTCGGGTACTGAGAGAGCTAGGGGCAGAATTGCAGTGGCCCTTGTTTCTGATATTCTCAGACTCTCTTTCATCAGGTATGGTACCTAGGGATTGGAAGAAGGCGAATGTCATTCCCATATTTAAAAAGGGAGTAAGATCTCAGCCTGGCAATTATAGGCCTGTAAGTTTGACATCCGTGGTGGGCAAGTTATTTGAAGGCTTGTTAAGGGATCACATTCAAAATTATGTAGTGGAGAATGGCATTATGAGCAGTAATCAGCATGGCTTTATGAAGGACAGGTCATGTCAGACCAATTTAATTGCTTTTTATGATGAGGTAAGTAAGAAGCTGGACAGTGGGGATGCAGTAGATATCATCTATTTGGATTTTGCGAAAGCATTTGATACCGTTCCCCACAAACGACTGCTTTCTAAGCTAAGGTCTATTGGTCTTAGTGAAGCCGTTTGCACATGGATAGAAAACTGACTACAGGATCGGGTACAGAGGGTGGTTGTTAATGGCACATTCTCTACTTGGAATAAGGTCCTCAGTGGGGTCCCTCAGGGTTCTGTACTGGGTCCACTTTTGTTTAATTTGTTCATAAATGACTTAGGGGAGGGTATTATGAGTAATGTATCAGTGTTTGCAGATGACACAAAACTCTGCAGACCAGTCAATTCTATCCAGGATGTGACATCCCTGCAGCAGGATCTTGACCAACTGGCAATCTGGGCAGCTAAGTGGCAGATGAGATTTAATGTGGATAAATGTAAGGTCATGCACCTGGGATGTAAAAACATGCAAGCCCCGTATACCCTTAATGGGACTGCACTAGGCAAATCCATAATGGAGAAGGACCTTGGAGTCCTTGTAGATAATAAACTTGGCTGTAGCAAGCAATGCCAGGCAGCAGCTGCAAGGGCAAACAAGGTTTTGAGCTGTATTAAAAGGGGTATAGATTCACGGGAGGAGGGGGTTATTCTTCCCCTTTACAGAGCGCTGGTAAGGCCCCATCTAGAATATGCTGTTCAGTTTTGGTCTCCAGTGCTCAAACGGGACATTACTGAGTTAGAGAGGGTCCAGAGAAGGGCAACTAAGCTGGTAAAGGGTATGGAAAGTTTCAGTTATGAAGAAAGACTGGCCAAGTTGGGTCTGTTTACACTGGAGAAGAGGCGCTTAAGAGGTGACATGATAACTATGTATAAATATATAAAGGGATCATATAATAACCTTTCTAATGTTTTATTTACCAGTAGGTCCTTCCAACGGACACGAGGGCACCCACTCCGTTTAGAAGAAGGGAGGTTCCATTTAAACATTCGGAAAGGATTTTTTACAGTGAGAGCTGTGAGGTTCTGGAATTCCCTCCCCGAATCAGTCGTGCTGGCTGATACATTATATAACTTTAAGAAGGGGCTGGATGGATTCTTAGCAAGTGAGGGAATACAGGGTTATGGGAGATAGCTCTTAGTACTAGTTGATCCAGGGACTGGTCCGATTGCCATCTTGGAGTCAGGAAGGAATTTTTTCCCCTCTGTGGCAAATTAGAGAGGCTTCAGATGGGGTTTTTTGCCTTCCTCTGGATCAACTAGTAGTTAGGCAGGTTATATATAGGCATTATGGTTGAACTTGATGGACGTATGTCTTTTTTCAACCCAACTTACTATGTTACTATGTTACTATGAGTTGCCAGACAGCAACCTCTGCAGTTATTGAGTGTTTTACTGTATGCTGTAATAGAAACATAGTTAATAGAAAGCACTACTCTTTTTAAAATGTATTAGTTAAGTGATAAAACAAGGGATGATAAATGTTATGTTATATGCTGTACGTTTATTTTGAAGGATAACCTCTAGTAATGCGCTGGACACTAGGTGGCAGTAGAATGAAACAGATTTCAACCATAGTAAGCTGAGCTAAGTTAAGGACATATTTTTATAAACCTTCATGGATTGAGTTTTATACTTTTTTAGTGAAAAAAAGGAAACAGCATATTGTAAAATAGATACATCAGTAATAAATCTGCTATTTTTAAAACTGAATTGAGTTTGGATATTCTTTAATGGTATAATAACCCATTTGTAATTATGTGGTTTACTTACCACATGGATACAAATTAAAAATCAAAGCCTTTCAAATCAATAATATAAGATAGCAGAGCACTTATCTATAATGGGTAACCAAGAAATGCAATTTTGTTCATTTCTTCCTTAACATCCTTTTCCTCTGTTGTTAATTGTTCAAGACATTTCTAAAGATAGCAGATACCTGTCTCAATTTAACATGTAATTCCTTGTAGTAAAAAGTGATAAAACTTTCCTGCCAGAACAGTACTTCCCTGTGGAAGAAAAGAGAGTGCTAGGAAGGCCCCACTGGTATCAGGTGACCCCTTAGTGTATAAAAGGTAGGAGGAGATGAGTGCCATGGAAATCTTCAGTGAAAGAGGATGTAGTATAGACCTGTAGTAGGGGGACCTACAGAATTGTGTGTTGAGGTAGGAGCACTAAATCAGGGCAAGATATACCCATGAACAAGACCTACTGTAACTAGAGGAGTTAGAAGTTCTAGAAGCACTAGATAATGCAGCTGTTTAGAAAGAAGCCAGTGCATGACAAGTTTAGAACCACAGGCAAAGATCAGTTTGGTTTTGCACCACATTGGATATTGTGTTCCAAATTAAGTGGTTTATCCTGCAGCGTTACTGGCAATGTGTCTACCCTGTGAGCTACCATAAAGGTTTAATTCTGTGACCAAAAATCTATAAGATTTACATAGGATTAATAACTGCTATTTCTTCTGTGTTTCTTCAGGATCATACCTCTTCTGCTGACATTCAGGCAAGCACATGGGCTGGCGGTTTGCACATGGATGTCTATGAAATTATGCCTCAGTATCACACTGTTGATTTGTCATCCAGTGGTATGATTTTTACAAATATAAGTAAGTGCAATTTTCAGTGTATGCTCCTTACTTTAGATACCTCGTGTCCCAGGTCAGATACAATTCAATAGAATACTCCAAAGTGCCCTCTTCTGCTTTAGACTTAGGGACAATAGAAAAAAAAATATATAGTTTAATACTGTTATTACTTTGCAATGTGCACTCCCATGTGCTTTTTAACACCAGTGATAACTTTTACTTGCATCACCCGTTTGTGCCCAGTTGTGATATCCTTTTCTGATTGCCAATCTACTTACAGACCCCCTTGGGTTTAAATAGCATGCAGTTGGTTCCCTTGTAGCTCATGAATCTCTGCTTTCCCACCTCTTAGTTTCAGGCAGTGTTAGGAACCACTTCACATAGGTAAATTTCCAACTTTAGCAACTTTAGGTTCATTTTACGACTTATTTATTTCCCTTCCCCTTATTAACTACTTTAATACAAATAAAACTTCCTATTACACTCATATGGGATGCATGTGTTAGGAGTCACTGGTATGGATCAGGTGGCTGCTCCTTTCTCTTTCCCTGTTCGCGACCTGCAGTGTTGTTCCTGGGTTCAGCAGTCCTGCCCTGTATAGTGCTCCTCCTCTGCGTCCTCTCTCACCGCTGAAGCGTTTCGCCACTTCCGGCTTCCTCCTGAGCAATGACCTCACTACATCCTATACTACATGGCTATACTTTTATATCCCACAGTTCAAAATGTCCACTGGTAACGTTTCATTCCACTTTTTACACATGCATGATAAATATACCCCTTAGAATTTGGGTAGAGTGTCGAAGGTAGAAAAGTGGGATAAATTACTTGTAAGTGATTCAATTCCAGAGATGATTGGGCGTCCTGGAGGGTCTTTTAAGGAATTGTGTAAAATACCGATAGCTTAGGGTATTTCGTTACGATGTGTTGTGATTCATTTGTTGTTATTACCTTCTCTTTTTCTGCTTCTCCTACCATTTTTTCTAATTTAACACATTAATAGGACCTCGATTTAATTCTTGATAGGTTTCTTTATCACTTAATAGTCTTTCACATTCTGCAACATACTTTTCCTTATCCATTATTACAATCCCCCCTCCCTTATTTTATGTCATAATTTCTAATTATTCCATCATTTTTCATGAAATGTTGTTTCCAATGTTAATTTCCTTGAATGAATTTCTGATCATCGATTAAAAAGTTAAAAGGGTTAACCCTATTAGTAGGTGCAAAGGTTAATCCTTTGTTTAGTATCTGTACTTCATTGGGGGGGAGATCTACTTCTTCTATCTTCTTCTTTGTGTTTTTCTTTTTGTCGGGATTCTACTTCTTCCTTCTGATTTTACTGTCATTTCCAATTTGTACCAATTCCCTTCTTCCCAACTCAATCTCATTTCCCTTTCTCTCCTCCCTTCTGCCATTCCCCCTTTCCATCTGTTCTGATGTCCTTTTTGTCCCACTCATAAAAAATTACTTACACTATTTATTCGCCATTCTTGATTATTTCTCTCATTACCTTCTCTCCTCAAACCCCACTTCACTATTTTATTCCGTCCTCTTTCCTCCCCATTCCTATCCTTTTTCCTTTCTTCCCTCCTCTGTTTGTCACCACTGCAATTTTCCACTGTAATTTTTTTAATACTTGTGTTTCTTTCAAATATATTCCCTCTTTTATAATCCTATTTATCTCTTAAAAATGTTTTACTCTTTATTAAAATTATCTCATTTTCCATTTCAGTTAACCTTTCTATTATTTGTTTCTCCAAACCTTTATTTTCTTCCATTTTGTATTCTTCTATTTTGCTGTTCATTTCTCCTATTTTCTGATCTACCTCTTGTAAGTTGTTAGCATGTTGTTTAATGATTACCGTAGTGTCATAAGAGAAAAGCTGCATTCCTCCAAGATCTGGATGTGAATATGGGTTGTTTTGTTACTCTCAGACCTCGAGGAATGTGCCCTTTCTCTAAATATCTCACCAATGTCTGTTGGTCCCATCATAATTTCAATTCTCATTAATTTCTCTAATTCCCCATATGTATCATACAATTCAATATCTACCAAATTACTAATATTACTAGTGTCATTACCATTACTTTCTCCAAATATATCATCCATATCATAATTCTTATTGTGTCTAAATGCATACATTTTTACACTTAGTACCACCAAAAGCAACTTTTACAAATATAAATAGGAACAATTTTCAGTGTATTCTCCTCGTGTCCCAGGTCAGATACAGTTCAATAGAATACTCCATATGAAATTGTGCCTCAGTATCACACAATACTGTCGTATGATAACTAGGTTAGGCAGGATGTGGTCACATAGTCATTAGTCACCTGGTGGTGACAGTGCTATCCAACATCTGTGGTACTGAGGCCTGGAATGTATTTGGGGAAGAGACAAATATAGAAGTAAGTGTTGACCACTCCCAGTTTTTAAAACAAAAAAATAAACACATTTTTGGAGCATGATCAAAACGATAAACAATTTTTCAGACGTAAGTAGTAACAGCAACCAGTATGTGCACAGAGAGCAAACATTAACCAAAACCAAAATTACAGATGCAAAATCTTGCAGCATCTTATAGGGAAATGCTAATGTGTACCTGAAATAGGGAGCAAAACAGAAGGACAACAGTCATGGAGCAAATGTGGTCTCCTTATTTCTGCCCATCTTTTGAACTTAGTTTCCATCCTCTTGCACCCTTTCTTTACTATTGCAGAAGATAAGCTGGACAAACAGGACACGCAAGGAAAGCAGCACTGAGAAAAAATTCAGCCACAAACCATACAGCAAAACCAGTCAAATGAATATCAGAGCATAAAGCTGCTAATGGGATGCCTGCTGGGGCAGCTGCTGTACAACAAGTTCATCATGTCTACTGCAATCGATGGTGTGAAAATACGCATAATCTGCTGCAATGTAGAGTCACATATATATATAATATATTCTACAGTATTTTGCCTTTATGAAGCCCATGTATGAATGTGCCATCATGCAGATAAATGTGCTGCCAAACACTGATGCCATTTTCATTCAAAAAACTATAAGGACAGGATATCTGTCTTTGGAAAGCAGTTTGAAGAACCTGTGTTAAAGGAACAGTAACACCAAAAAGTTAAAGAGTTTTAAAGTAAAAGAAATATAATGCACTGTTGCCCTGCACCGGTAAAAGTTGTGTGTTTGCTACAGTAACACTACTATAGTTTATATAAATAAGCTGCTGTGTAACCCTGGGGGCAGCCATTCAAGCTGGAAAAAAGGAGAAAAGACACAGGTTACATAGCAGATAACAGATAAGTTCTGTAGAATACAATAGTGTTTTATCTGTTATCTGCTATGTGCCTGTGCCTTTTCTCCTTTGAATGGCTGCCCCCATGGCTACACAGCTGCATTCTTTATATAAACCATAGTAGTGTTTCTGAGGCAAACACACCAGTTGTACCAGTGCAGGGCAGCAGTACATTATATTGGAATTTCTTTTATACACTTGAATTTTTTGGTGTTACTGTTCCTTTAAATGGGTCATTGAATAATCTGAAACTATCCTTCATGCCTCAAAGTCATGAAATCTGTTATTAAATTGATCAGTAAGAATGTCTAGTTTGGGAACAAATTGACTGAATTTTAAAATCTCTTTATTTGCCTACACTTCCTGGCAACTTTTAAAGTGTGAAACATTTTGGCGAGTGTAACGTTTTCCTGAATGCAGAGATGGGTGCTATATCAGCCAAGAAGGAAGAGCTGTTAGAAAGCTAACACTTGTAGCTTTAATATTGTAGATTCACATTTTGTGTCCATTAAATACAAAGTTCAAAAAATCTTTCCAGACATCTTTTTGCATTTAGGAACAAATCACCATCTCAGTCAGTTTCAAAGAATTGCCACATGAACCCTTCTGATGCACAATGCAGTGGCTCCGTTAGTAACAATGTTTTTAACGTTTACCTTCTTTGCTGTCGTAACTGCTGTGAATATGCTTTTCTGTTTACTTACTCTCTAGATGATGTGGTGAGCCTGGTGGGCCCTCAACACTTACCCAACACTTAACAGCAACATAATGTCCAACATTAAATGGCATTGACCACTCAATATTAAACAGCACATTAAGTTCAGCATCAAATAGTACTGACCTCCACAATTAATAACGCATTTACATCCATCATCATGAGAAAACCAGAAGGAGAGGCAAGAAATTCACAAAGAAATGGGGAACAACTGAAAAATGAGGTACAATGACAAAAAAAAACTAGGTAAGTAATAATTATTCTGTCCCACCCATAGAAATTTCACTAACCATCCAGTTTCTCAATTGCAATTTCTAGACTTGATGCAGCTTCATCTCTATCTGTAAATTTCTCCCCGTTTTTCTGATGAGGCGATTTATTATTTCTTTTATCGCCCTTGAATCACCACAATTCTTGGTCAGAAGGTTAGTTGCCATTAATATATGTTTGTATCATTGACTTTTGCAACTTTCTTGTATGTCAAAATAAATATTATAAGCTGTTCCTCTATTTTGTATCTCATTTGCTCTTTCTAGGAGAAACACTTGTGAAAATGTACCCAAAATATGGAGACCAATAATTTTTAATTCAGTTAAAAATAAAATTGATTTATATAATAATCTTTGTGATTTAGAAAATGGATTGTCTTTTGTCAAAGACACTTTTTTTAATATCCCTGTAGCAACACGTCAACAGTTTATTCTACTTGCAGTGGGGCAGTTGTCTTCTCTTATGCTTTTTGATATATCCCAGAACTTTGACCTAAATGCTAGTGACTTTTCCATAGACCCATGCAGGAATGCTGCTGCCATGAGGAGTTGAGCGACAGCAGCCTGCAAGTTACCAGGGGCAGCAAAAAGCCACTAGTGGTAACTTTGAGAGCTGATTATGCTCTCTGCATTAGAGATGGGCCCCCCCTTACCCTTCTGCATCACTCGTAATGATAGGTGTGGGGTGCAAGGGGGGCGGCATAGACCCCAGAAACTACCCTGGATCCATGTGTTTTGGAAGGCCATAGAGACAAAATCTTAAGTTTCCTTACCTATAACAGTTGACAAACCTTGAAAGGACAATTTTTTTTGTCTGGTTGAGAGATGGAGCCAACCATCTAGTCAGCTTTCAACATCTGGTTGTTTGTCCTCAGGCAGGTGCAACGGCATCCTGCTTCAGATTTTCTACTATTTATTTTCCCTTTACCCATACATTCCTTTCTATTTTCAAGTTTTACAGATAATCAGGCAGGACTAAAGGCAATTCTAATAACCGCAGATACCCTCAATATCCATGGTCTCCTTTATTGTTGGAAAAAGTGTGGTGTAAAGTGTCCTGCACTTTGCAAATGAGAAATGTGTAGTTCATTGACCCTTTTTATAAAATGACAAATTTATTTCTGGATTTAAGTCATGTGAATAGTTAACATTTCAAGTAGACTATGATTCATCATGCAGTATTATGCATTCCTTTGTTTGGCTGTTATGCTGTGTAGACAACATTAATAAAAAAGGATCTAGGTTTTTACAGTCTTTGTTTGTGGATCTATCTTTTTTTATGAAAATGTCATAAAAAGTTTTGAAGTTGCATTAGAATAAACTCCAATAAAGTACTTTCAAAATGTACTGTAATCATTTGCATTAGTGGAGAAACCATATTAACAAGAGATTTACTCTTATTATTCTACCACAAGGTGCAGTGTGCTTTGGCACAAGTTAGAATTGACCAGGAAGTTGTTACAAGTGGGAGATTGGAAGGTGAGTCCTTGAGGCAGGGGTTGTTACACTGCAGAGCGGGCGTAGGCTTGACAGGATCAGACAGGACAGGACGGAGCGGGCGTAGACTTGAGAGGACTGGACGGAGCGGGTGTAGACTTGACAGGACAGGACGGAGCTGGTATAGACTTGAGAGGACCGGACAGGACGGAGCTGGTGTAGACTTGAGAGGATGGGTGAAGCAAGGAGTGAAGGCAAAGGCAGGAGTGAGGAGCAAGACAAAGTAGCAAAGGAGCAAGGAAGCAAGACAAAGGAGCCAGAACAGGGAACACAAACTAGGGGCAAGCCACAGTACTTAACGTTAACCAATGTTCAGGCAAAGTGTGTGAGGAGGGCTGGGCTTAAATAGGGCAGAGTCAGCCCTGATTGGCTGACCCCACCTAGCCAATAAGGCTACTGGGGTGATGTCACGAAGCCCAGAACATAAACACATTGGAAGAGAAACCCCAGCAAAGCCTAATAGCACTATTAAAAGGTCCCCCATTCTAATATCCTGCAGCAACAGCCTATCCTACCACTTCTTATAGTTTGAATCAATTTTAACCCACCATTTAAAACACAAATAAATACCTTAAATTTACCAGAGATAGAGGCAGAACCAGGGTGATGGTCCCGGTACTAACAGGATGCGCCATTTCGTGGCTAATGTACACCTAATAATGACAGTGCATAGAGCTACATTTTAATCATTTTTAGTAATCTAGTGCTAGCAATCTTGTGCTCAATAAATGAAATAAAAAATTACAAAAAAACATTGATCAGTAACATTTAGGTGTGTTTAAACTTGTTTGAAGGTGGGGTAGGAGGATGCAGAGTAGCAGCGAGATTGTCTAAACTTGTTATCGCTTTGTTCATAGTACTGTATTCACTATTTTTCTTAACCAAGTTATTGTAATTATTATAAGGTTATTCTAAGAGGGGATTTAACCTTGAATGATATGTTTATTTCTTTTGATGAGAACACTAGTTGGTTGTTGTTTCAGCAGCTGTTATAATTAATCAGGCAGATCAATGGCTGCCATTTTTCTGCATATTGATCACACATATTATGTTCTATACTAGACAAGCTTGTTTCTCTCTAGTGCATGGGTATTAAGGCCTTAACTGCTAATATATTTTTGAGAAGGTTAATTTGTATAATGTAATAATATACCGGTCAGATTTAAATTTACACTATGTGGAGCCAGGGCTATGTTGCTATATGGGCATCTGAGGGACTGTAACTATGGCAGCAGCTTTAAGGGTTTGCCTTTGGGTGCTAAAAATTTGGCCCAGCCAAATGCCAGACTCTTGCACTTAAATCTGGCAGTGGAGCTTATGGGTTAACCCTTTCTTCAGTTTACATATGTCATGATCAGCGAGGGGGGGGGCGGTGCCTAGGGTAGCACCAAACCTAAACTGCCCTGCTGACAACCTCTGATCTTTATAAATCATTGTTTGCGCTGCGTAAATTGATGGCGCTATATAAATAATAATAATAAATAAATAAATATACTATAAGGACTAGGAAAGTATCCCAGATATAAGATATTGAATGAATCTCATCCAAACATCTTTAGCACCTATCTCAGTAAGTTCTTGATATTTGTTTTTTTTCTGATTGAATATAAAATATTTGTCTAATTCTTTCATTGCTAAATAAATCATCAGTTTTTTTCCTAGGTTTCTACAAAGCCAGGTAAGTTACAGTGTTTATTTTATATCTTGTGGTGTGAAGCTGTTTGCAAACTGTACAGTGTACAGCTTAGGCTGACTAGTTGTTTTTAATGTACATACCTAGAATTAAATCATTTTTATTTAGAAATAGACGCAATATTCAGAATAAGCCCATTTTATTTGCGCTTCATAACCCATCGCCCTATTCCAGAAATTCCTATAGTTTCCAGCCATGGAGAAGTCATTGCCCTCTGTACTTTTGGCCCAGGTTATGAACTTTGCATCTTGCTTTTGCTAGCTTTTGTGGACACAAATACTACTTACTGATTAAACTTTGCTGTAGAAACAGTGGACCTTGAAAAAGAGGAAGCTTCATTCTTTAAAGCAATGTTCCTGATAATATTTTTCAAAAAGTTAAAGTTTATTTTGAAGTTTCCATTGACCTCTGCTTAGTTTGACATTAATGACAGCAGACTGAACTCAAAGCTGATGCTACTGTAGGGCAGAAAAATATTCCTTTTTAATGGATTAAATCAGGCTTTTTTTCAAAGGGAGGTGTAAAACAAGTACCTAAACTGCAGTGAAGTTTCATTACTTTTTCCTTGTTCTTTTGAGATATAAATGGTTTGATAGTGTATTTCCTCAACCCAACAACTAACTGAAACATGCTTCTTATCCATAGTGCATTACAAACTGTGGACTCATGCTCAAATCAGCCAATAGGAGCAAGTGAAATCTGTCAATGACCCACAGCATGAGTGTGTTTGCAGCTAAGAAAAATAATATTAGGTTGAGAAAGGTACAAATAAATTACAGGTATAGGATCCATTATCCGTAAATCTATTATCCAGAAAACTCCGAATTATGGGATGGTCATCTCCCACAGACTCCATTATAATAAAGTAATTTGAATTTTTAAATATGATTTCCTTTTTTTCTGTATTAATAAAACAGAACCTTGTACTTGATCTCAACTAAGATATAATTAATCCTTATTGGGTGCAAAACCATCATATTAGGTTTATTTAATGTTATAATGATTTTTAGTAGAATTATAGCATAGAGATCCAAATTACAGAAAGATCCCTTATCCAGAAAACCCCAGGTCCCGAGCTTTCTGGATAACAGGTTCCATACCTGTATTAAATAAAGAAACAGCAATAAGAACAATTATAAAGACTATTTTTGAAAGAGATGTATTAATATGCACTGCAGTTTAGTAGATTTTTTGATCCAGTTTCCCTGGATGATTTTATAGAGGCAAAAAACAACCAAAAAATGTTATACAGAGTACACTTCACACTGGCAAAGTTCTTAGTTGGCTAACAAACTGGACCACTTGTAAGGCCAGAATAAAAACCAATCTCATCTCAGGACAAAGCACACTTGATGCGTTTTGCACACTTTACACGCAGTTCATAGAGAAGGACTCCTAGCAATGCACCCAGGTCAACAAAATAATGAAGTGAGTGGTGTATGAATATAAAAAGCTTCCTGCTTCCATATAGATATTTAATGGAGCTATATGGTTGAACTGCTAACTGTGTGGCAGTAATGAGTATATTCTACTGAGTACACCCAATATAATTAGTACAAACATGTGCTTATCCTATATAACTCTATGCCTGGCTTACAGCACTAATGGAGCCCTTTTTAGATTGCTTGTGGTTTTTTTCTCTCAGAGATTTATAGATTTCAGAATAGTCACTGATCTTTTGTTATGTGTTCTTAAATATCTTCAGGTTGGATCACACCCAATTCACATTTTTTTTTTAAGCCACATGATATGCTGTATTGTCAGTATTCAAGTTTGTTTTTGCTAGCTAGTTTGCTGCCTGCAGCACAATATCTGAATATAAAATAAATGTAAGACTTTAGTTCTCAGCACTGCAGTTGATCTGTGGAAAGGTGAAGCCCAAGGTACTTGCATTTTTTCCCCTTTTACCATTTTGCAGGCCTAAGCAATTCAAAAAGCACAAATATAATTTAGGAAAGGCAATTAAAAATGCACAAAGGTATTGCAACTCTAGGAAAATTAAGTTCAAAAAGTTAATTAATGATTAAGTAATTCACCAAGCATGAAATCCCATGAACTTTGAATATTCACTTGTACTTGTTTCACTGAATTATAAATTCAGGTTTGCTTGTTTAAACACATTCTGCATTACACTTTAAGAGCTTTATTGGTATCTATGTAGTTTTGTCACAGAAAACAGTGTTCTTTTATTTGCACACTATTCCATAATTGAAAAATGTGTGTCTGTAAACCTGATTTGCCAACGAATTGCAATGTGGTTTTATTTTATAATAAATAAATGATAAGTTATATTCATATAGATAATGAGTATGTATTGCTGTACCAGTGACTGGGGATACATGGGTAATGGAATAACATTATCTACAAACATTGCTGGTGGCCCCAAAGCGATATAGCTCGAGGCATGGGGCTATACACGCAGACAGCATAAAGTGTTTTGACAGATGGATCGTCTGTGCTTGCCATGAACTGCAACTTTTTTATTTGTTACAGTTTTTATGTTATTTGCCTACTTCTTCTCACTCGTTCTGGCTTTCAAACAGGGGTTACTGACCCTGGAAACACAAAAACTATTATTCTTTGAGGCTACAGTTATATTGTTATTGTCACTTTTTATTTATCTTTCAGTCCTTCTATTTACCTTCCAGTCTCTCATTCACACCAATGTCTGGTCGCTAGGGTAATTTGGACCCTAGCGACCAGATAGCTGCTGACATTCCTAACTGTAGAGTTGCTGAACAAAAGGCTTAATAATTAAAAAAACACACAAATAATAAAAAGTGAAAACCTATAAATCAGAAGATAGTGTCAACATAGGGGTCACACAAACAAATTTAAACAGATTAAAAAATCATAAAGATAATCTTTTTAACTGTCTGTGTTGGTTTCCTTCCACACTCCACAAACATACAGGCAGGTTAATTGGCTCCTGATGATATGAGCACTATTGTGTGTAAAAGTTATAGGGACCTACAGTTCAACATTATACATTGGATCTAAAGGCATTATACAGAATTAATTCAACTCTCCACCATTCTGTCACAGTTTTCTAAACCTTTTGCTTGACTTTATTTTATCAATCTATATTTAACCCTAAAAAAATATCTGGATAGATAGGGAAGCACTGAGTCTACCCAAAAAGTAAACTGACTGTCTGTCTAACACAGGTCATTTACCTCTGAAAAGTAACAGTAAAGGCAAAGTTCGGTTTATGTCCTACACAAAGAACATGTAACAGCAAATAGGTAGTTACCTTTTTCCAAACTCCCTTTCCCATGAATAATGGAAGCTGCTGCAATGCAGCTACTAATCAAGACCTGCCCCTTTTATAATCCTTCTAGCTGAGCAATACTTCTGCAGCTAGTACCCTTATATAATGTTATTGGCCATGTTAGGGCTAAACTAGAGCAGCTATGGTATTTGAAAGTGATCTTGCTGGTAAATGAGACACAGGAAATCAACATATGTAAGAAATTATGTCAGCCAGCCATATGTAAAGGTGTCACATCCTTTGTAATGACCAACAAATATAGTATTTCTTTACTATGTAAAGTGTTATGGACTTTATATTATTGGTGACCAAGGCATTCTGTATAGGCAGAGTTCACTTGCAGCACCCCTAAAGTAGTTATTGCGGTTTCAAGATGCCCATGATCAGTGCTTAAGTTCTGAACTACAGTGTAACATTCTGAGAGCAGTTCCTTATAAGCATGTTTATGTGTGCTATGACCATGCAAAAAACTGTCAAATAAACTTTCATTATCTTTTAACTTTAAGTGGCCTTTAGTAACTGAATTTCCCAGACAGTTCTTGTGGAGAATGCGGGCAGGTTTGAGACCGCAAATGTCATCCATCCAGACCTAAGGAAACAGAAGCCCATACAGCACGTCCCCAAATCTTCTGCCACACGCATGCACACAACAAGTGGGCTGGGGCACTTATTCAATGAATTTGTGTGTGTGTCCCAACAAAGCTGTCTGCACTGGGAGCTCCCTCTCAGTGCTTGGGCCAGAGTATTTGATAAAGACAATTTCTTAGAAAAATTCTATTGCTTCTCCCATCTGACCACAATATTTTTTGGTGATCTTCTCACTATAAACAGAAGACCCAGCCCTGAGTGAGAGTTGCAGGTGTGGCCAATGCTGTACCCTAGCCTGCCATACAAAGGGTTAACCACCTTCTGTTCCTGTGTCTTCATAATAGTATTGCATTTAAAATTACAATTTTTTTCCACAAAAATTCTAAATGATTTGCATTCTCATATAAACACCAGGAATTGTATCTTATTCAACTAAACACTTCATTCTGTATAGCAAATTAGGGTGGATCTACCCCCCCCCCCCCATGGTTGCACCCTAGGCATGTGCCTCTTCTGCCTACCCCTAGCTCTGGTCCTGCATTGTACAGAAGATCTATTACTAATAAGGTCTGTAGCGTGTAATTGGTCTCCTGTCACTAAAGCAAAACCCCCAACTACCAAATTCTATCACATGATAGTAATCATAATAACCACTCAGACAACATAATTAGTTTTTGGAAAAAATGGGGAGGTCGTGTTTATTAAAATTTTTGACCGAATAAAATGGGGGCCCCAAATCATTTCCATTTAAGGGAGAACACAATTTGCACCGTTGCAAATGGGCAGGCCCACCACCAGTTGTCATAGTAGACATATATGAGCTTCTCCTGTAGGGATTCCTGCCTGGAAGCAGAACCAGTGCCAGTGAGCCCCTCAGTGGTTGCCCCTCCAAAAACACATTTGGGCTTCTCCTGTAGGGATAGCTCCTGCCTGGAAGCAGAACCAGTGCCAGTGAGCACCTCAGTAGTTGCCCCTCCAAAAACACATTTGGGCTTCTCCTGTAGGGATAGCTCCTGCCTGGAAGCAGAACCAGTGCCAGTGAGCACCTCAGTAGTTGCCCCTCCAAAAACACATTTGGGCTTCTCCTGTAGGGATAGCTCCTGCCTGGAAGCAGAACCAGTGCCAGTGAGCCCCTCAGTGGTTGCCCCTCCATTAAAAATGGGCTTTGCTTGGTTTATCCCCAAGGCCAGAAAGCAGAATCCGTGCCAGGTGGATTCCCAGCGGTTGCCCCCACACAGTTCCAGGGCCTGCCAACCACCATATGGGGCCTGCATTGCCGCCACCAACAGAGAGGAGTTTGCCAAAAACTCCATCTCTGAGCCCCAAAACAAAGTAACGCCTATACATGACCTCCAAGTTTTTTATCACATGCTCCATGATGGTTAGGATAAAGAAATCATTCTAATTTTAAAAGGTGGCCACCATCTCATCAATCTCATACAATCCAGGAACTTAACTCTCATGATTTTTTTTTTTTTTTGAGAAACCCCAACCAGAACAAATGAGCCTATTCACTGACTTGTTACTTTCCCTTCTTGTGCTCTCTGTGGTTACTTGTCAGGTGTCACAGCACCACCCCATGTCAGAATTCCTTTTTCTTATTACAATTTAAAAGGATGATAAAAAAAATTCTTATAATACAAAACTAATGCTTGATGTAGGATATAAAAACTGCCTGAGCACTAAAGCCCTAACCTTTTTATCTGCGACTCAGATGCCCCATTCTTGGCAGCAGTGTTTTTTTTTATTATTTGCTGCTCCTATCCTAAATGACTTTGTAGTTATTCTACTATTAGGGGTGATTCCTCCTGAAATACTAACAAAAAGGGGGGCCTTGCACCATTGGCCTGGACATTAAAGGTGGCCATACACGAGCAGATCCGCTCGCTTGGCGATGTCGCCAAGCGAGCAGATCTTCCCCCGATATCCCCACCTACGGGTGGGCGATATCGGGGACCATTTAGGTAAAAAAAATAATAATCCGATCGTTTGGCCCTGGGGCCAGACGATCGGATTATGTGGGCGGCAATGGGGCAGTCGGATCGGGGACCGCATCAACGAGCCGATGCGGTCCCCGATCCGACCAGATTTTCTAACCTGGCCAATCGAGATCTGGCCAATTTCAGGCCAGATATCGGTCGGCCAGGCCGATCTGCTCTCCCCATACACGGGCCGATTAGCTGCCGAATCGGTCCAAGGGACCGATATCGGCAGCTATAGTCGGCCCGTGTATGGCCACCTTAAGTGGTCTTGTACTGCTTAAAACGGATATGTTGCCAGTAGCTTTTAAACTAATCCAAAACCCTTTACTCAGCTCATCAGTCTTTTCCCTATGAAAAAAATACCCCAAGTAGTGGCAGTTTCTCTTGGCCAACTGTGTTCCAGCTGATAATGCATTTTTGCAATATGCCAAGGATATGCTATGCAAAAAACCCCCCAAAAAACAGCTTTAAAGAGTTGTTACCTAAAAGTGTCGCTACAAACCTGTTGTAAAACTAAAGTTGCCAGCCTGTCTCTAGTTAAGGGTTTCCTGACCTCTCTGGTTGCATCTAGCTGCCCAGCCCATCCCTTTAATCTGGCAGCCGCTCTGACATCTCTAGTAGGTTTAACCACAAACATTTTTGAGGGAAAAAAAAAATATCTGCCTGCCTTATGTGCAGGGACAGATGCCCCAGACATACTTTTAAAAAGACTTTAGACTGTTGCAGTGGCTCTACTCTCACTGCGTGAGGAGTCTTGCCCTTTGGCCCTTAACCCTCCTTTAAACTGCCTAAATTCCCTCTCCTCGACAGGACCACTCACTTGTCCTACTGTTTACCGATGACTGAGGACTTGCTTGTAGCTGCAACTGTTGTCCTGTTAATGCTGCAACCTGCTGTTCTGAATGTTTCTGAGCAATACGCTTGTATGGATTGGACCTGTAATGAGAGTTAGGGAGGGGAAAAGAAGCACCACTCCAGGACTTCAAAGCCTGACTGCATTCACTGACTGTGTATAAGGGTTCCATGCCCAGTGGTGAGCTAAGGCCATTGTGTTCCTTAAGGACCCCAAGCAGCCCAACATGCTGGCAAATAACAAGACATTTGGAGCAACACATTTTCCTACTTGGGGGCTAACTAGCTTGATCATGAGGCCTACAAGACTGGTATAACAAATAAAATGTATAATACATAAATACAAAACCACTGCTGACCTACAAATGTGTTTGTTGCATAACTCAAATTCGCCAGATCCAGTGCAACATACAATCACTGTGGCCATACGCTTTTGATGTCCAATAAATGGAAGTCACAAACTGCTGTACATAGCCCTAACTAGTCCTGTACTATACACAATGGAGGCAATTATAAAAAACCCTAACTGTACAGCCAACGTAACCTGGCCACACATTTTCAGACATGAAAACCACAGTGACACACATTTTTATATTTGTAATTAAAAGAACTGATTCCTATGCGCAGCCCTATACTACACACAACTGAGGCGGTTATAAAAACCATCTTAACTATATAGCAATATATAACATGTAAGCCGACCACACCCATTCTGATAGAGCAACTGCCATGGCAAACATTTTGATATGCCTATAAACATAATTTGCCAATTTCTATACAATGGCCTAACAAACTATTCACTACAGAACAATGTAAGCATATAAATCAGTCCAAACTATAGGAAAAAGTAAGCTGGCACATAAAAACCACAGTTGCACACAAAATCTTATATGTCTATTAATACAAATCACCAACTACCATGCATAGGCTATAGTAATCATTATATTATGTGTTGGCAAGTACACATGCTATTGTTAAAAGGGGGTTAACATGATAACTAGACTTACACATACACTTTGTACCATATCCTTCTATGCCTACTGGATGGTCTGGGATTCCAGGAGCTTCCTTGAAATGATGGGACATTCCTGTGTTCTTTATAATCCACTGTCTTGCTTGTTCTTAAGGAGAACTTACATTCAGCTTCTGACCAAACTGGATTTATTGCTGTTGCTGCTCCATTCTTCAGGTAGTTTTTAGCTCTGGGTCGATGCATGTGTCTGCACAGAAAAAACACAAGTTAGTTATGATCCCTTTCTGTGTGCCACCACTTTACGCACCCTTGATACACCAAATCCCTCCCCCAGATTTTTCCCCGCCTCCTAAACAGCCTATTGTTAAAAAACCTCCCAGACTCCCAGATTGCTTTAGTGCCTTTCCAGAGGCCTATTATTTCCTAATCAACAAAGTTAACCTCCCAGACTAGTCTGATTGTTTTAGTGCTCCCCCAAGGGCCTATTGTTTTCTAATCAACAAAACTAACCCCCAGACTTGTTTCCCTATTTTAGTGCCTTACCAGCACCCTATTCTTTCTAAATCAACAAAAAGCCCTTATGGGGCTTCTTTTGCAGACCCTGCACTAAGCCTCTTATTTCCCATTGCCCAATGTGCATCAGTTAATAAACCCCCCCAGACTGATTTCATCCGGCCTATTAGCCACACAGCCCTTATGGGGCTTCTTTTGTATTCACTGCACTCAGCCTCTTCTTTATGGTTCCTGGATGCTAACTTGTATGTAAGAAGAGAGTAAGCAATATTAATGTGAGGCCTACTTGTCTTAGAGGTCAATGCAGAAGGGTTTTACTAAAGGTTTCAGCAAGCCTAAATATAAAGATGTTTATTAATACTGTGGCTGGCCATGTGACAGAACTGCAAACCAGCCTCACTGGCATGTGATGCTGTAATTTGCTGCTAGGCGAGATATCAGTTTGATGAGTATTTAGAAATATTGTAGGACTAAAAGACTTAGAGGACTGTGTAACTGGAGATGGAATTGTAGAAAATAACTGTAGCCGAACTCTAATAAAACTATTGTGCTAAGAAATGGGCAGCGTTTTGGCCATCACCTAATGCAGGCAGTTGGTGCCCAGGCATTTTACAGCTGAGAGAAAAGGCTGTCTTTAAAGTAGTGGCAATCCATGGCAATGAGGAAAAGCTATGGAAGATGGATATAGATTTGGCAAAAGAAGTAAGTTAATGGAAAGAGATGATCATTGGAATAAACCACTCAAAGGGGCAAGAGGGGACCTTGGGCAGTATGATTTTATAATGTAAGCTCTTGCGAGCAGGGCCCTCCCCCTAGTGTCTCCGATCCTCATCCAATGTAACTGCAAACCATTCTTGTGAATTGTTTATATGTACATGTTAACTGTTCTGTCTTTTGTACCCCTCTATTCTGTAAAGCACTGCGTAAATTGATGGCGCTATATAAATAATAATAATTTGGTTTATATGGGGTGCGGATAGTCTGAGCTGGATGAGTGGATGAAGCTGAAGCAAATGTTATGGTTGACTTGCTATATATTAATTGCCAATGACCTGGGTTTCACTTCAACTAGTGTTTCATTTTACATAAAATTAGCTTCATCAATGTTATTTAATGTAGGAAATGTATAATGAATGTTGATGTAAAATTATTTCTGTGACCATTTATAGTGTTGGACTGCATGTACTCCATGTTGGCTCATGCATGTCTCTAGTGTTGCTGGTGTCAGTCACTCCTAGCCTTAACTGTGCTAATAATTAATCAGCATACAGGTTAACAAGTTAGCCCTACAGAGATATATTCCTGTGGAGTATCTTGGACAAAAAAAGTATCAGCTGAAAGCTGATATTGCGAGTGCAATTTTTAAAAGTGGGTGGGTCTGACAATTTAAGCAATGAATATTAAAGGGAAGTACTGTTTGTATGATGGCTTGGCTTCTGCCTTTCAAGCAGGTGTGGCCAGACATCTTCCCTTCATATATTTGTATAAAGGCAGATTCTTTTTTAATACCGTTCAGCTTTCTTCGTTCACTTTGAGTCAGAGCACAGACACCTGCTGCTGAGCCATGGACACTGTGCAGCATGTCTTCAGAGGCACTTTTGTACATTCAACCCAGACATGTCCAATGGAGGTCCTAGAAAACCATATACTGGGGGTTGGCAGCACTGGAAAAGTAAGTTTGCTTGTTTTATTGTTGTTTTTCCTGTATGCAATAATGCATTAAGAAATGTCTGAACTGTAGCATATCTAAGAGCTGATCTGATTTGTGTGATTGGGTGTATTTATCTGCTCCTTATAGTCTATAATTTATTTGCAGAAAAAAACATTTTGTATTTCTGCAGCATGAGAATGTAGACTTTAGATTTGGTTTTCTCCCAAAGTGTATCTGTCCTTTGCAGCTGTCTGTCAGTAGTTCATGCCAAAATGTGATGTCATTCCAGAAGAGCGTTGTAACCTGGGCACACAAGAAACTCTCTTTCTGCCCAATAATAGGCAAGTTAAAATTCCAATTCCTCAATATTATTTCAGGCAACTCCTGTAAAACCATTTTGGCACTATTATTCTGACTCTACATGTATTTGGCCAAACTGAAGACAGATTTGGTGATCCATCTAGATGTGCCCATGTGTAGTAAAAGCAGTGTAAAAAAAAAATCCAAAAAATGATATAAAATGCCATGGCCATCATGGCTATCACTTACTATTAGACAAGGATAGTCATTTGAGCATTTTTAAAGGACTCTCATTGTGCGTTCATCCCCTATGTTTCTAAACTCTGTATCTGATGTGTTTCTACACCAGGGGGCACATTTACTAACCCACGAATCGTCCGACGGCGTCCGAATGCGTTTTTTTCGTAATGATCGGTACTTTCGGAAATTGTTGCGACTTTTTCGTAGCCATTATGATTGCTTTGCAAAATGTCGCAACTTTTTTGTAGCGTTACGACTTGCGCGAAAAGTCGCGACTTTTTCGCAGCTTTCGCGCCGAGTACGAAAGTTTCGGATTCATTCAAGCTTCAGTATGGAGACTTTTCTTGGGCCAGGTTGGAGCTGCAGAGTGCCATTGAGTCCTATGGGAGGCTTCCAAAATCATGCTAAGTCTCCGAAAATTTCGCCCGCCGCTTACGAGCGCTCAATACGAAAAAGTCGCGACAATATACAAGCAAATCGTAATGGCCACGAAAAAGTTGTGACTTTTCGCGCAAGTCGTAATGGTTACGAAAAAGTTGCGACAATTTCCGAAAAGTCGTAACGGCGACGGAAAAATCGCAAAAAATACGAAAAAGACGCAAAATGTTCGTTTTCCAATCGGAATTTTTTCAATTCGGATTTGGATTCGTGCGTTAGTAAATCAGCCCCCAGATGTTAAACCTGACCCTTAGTTAGTGTAAAGCAGAAGCATTTTGCTTAGCTTAATACATGAATTTGCTTAAAGAATTCTTGACTCAGCCAAGAGCCTACAGGCTCAGCCTGCACAAATAACTAGCACATCAAATAAGGGGGGCACATCCAGTTTGGGACTCTCAAGTTTTGTATTCAGAATGGTGGAACATCTGTGGCTGGGTCACAGCCATGCAGCAACTTCCAACTGCAGCAGGAATAGAAAGGGTCATACTGTATACACATGGCATGCAGCCTTGTGCTATGGAAGGCAGGGTTTGTTGCTTTTGGAGCATTTATTTAAAAATATGAAGTATGCAGCTTATAGTATTAATTTAACAAACTTTATTAATTAGGTCAACTGTTTAAAAGCATTATTTTCCTAACAAGATACAGGTTATATCAGATTTCTGTAGAAGAACCTTGCTCACAGCATGATGCTATGATATATGCTTCCTACTACAATCAGTGCTGATCTCTTTTTGGTTAATATTTTGTTCCATGACTGCAGAGGGCAGCAATAGAGCTTTGGCAGGGCACAAACTAATGCCTTTTCCAAATACAAGACTCAGCTTGCATGACTTATGGAAATATGGAGTTGGCATTTGTTTGTATATATGATTAATGCCCCCTGAGGCCACACAGGAGCAATATTTTAGACAGATGGTTGCCACATCAATAATCATCACAACATTTTTGTATTTATACTATTCAGTTACTTGTATAAGGAAGATAGGGGATAATCAATTCACAGCCCCCCTGTATTATTAAAAATTTAGTCTGTGCAAATGCATGCATTTTTCAAAAATAGGTGTTTTTAGTTACAAAATTGTTGTCATACAGATTTTTAAAGGCATAAGACTGACATTAAAGGGATGGGTGTAGGGGCGCTGCAACATGGTTGCAGAATAACTGTGCTAAAGTACAAAAATACACAAAGGAGGTAATGGAACTCCAGGGCAAATAAAATTAATTAAATTAAAAGTAAAATACAATGAAAGTACAACTGATATAGCCAGTTTTACCACAAATGTATAAAAAGATCTATGCACATTTCCTGGTGAAAAAGAATGTTGTCAGTTCACGTAGAAAAATGGTATATCTATCTTTAAATTACAATTTCACTTTTACTGATACACACAATAAGCAGACAGAGCTTACTGGGTCAAGGCAGATGTTTAGAACAGGGCTTTCTTGTGCTCAAGTTTATGTCTCATTCACTATAATCTAGGAGTCTCACAAAGAGGGGGTTTAATAAGAAATGAAGCAGAGGCTCCATTAATGTGCATTACGGGGGTCCTATGGGTGTGGGCCTCTGGTTCTATTCCCTTCCTCTCTCATTCAGGGTATGTTTCCCTCCTCTGTGCCCCCTCCTCATCTCTTCTTTGCTTCATTCCTGTTTCCATTTTGCTCCACTCCCATTTCACCTTCACCTTTGTTACTTTCCCTCTTTTTTCATTTCATTTACATATACAGGGAAATGGCCAAAATGCTGTTTTTTTTATCAGGGATAGTTGTTTCTGCTGCAACTGCAGCTGATGTGTCAAAACTAACACAACTGTGCATGCGCATGTTTGCACATTTGTTCGGGATGGAGAAAAGTGCAAGAAGTGTGATTGGATGCCAAGTTCCTATATTGAATGGTGTCAATAAGTGCAATATTTACATCTATTTACCTATAAGGTTTTTAAGGCTCCTGAGAACTTTTATAAAAGCACTTGTTTCATTTCCTTATGTTGTACAATAGGGGTAGGTTATTCCCTATTAATTTTCACTATGCTGTGATATATGGCAGTATATTCATGATTCTTTTTTTAATTTTAGATTTTATTTATAGAACATGCTGAAAAGGAAGCGCAATTGGCTCTGAAGTGGAAATTTGATGAGAGCAAAATTGAAGACCTTGGCAAGAAGTAAATTTCTCTATATTTACATTTATTACTTGTCACATCTTTCCCAGTTACAGTGAATGGATTATCAATGTTTGCTTATTTACATCAACATTAATCTTTTTGCAGCACAAATTCAAAGTAAACGTTTCATCATTCTATACAAAAACCAATATATTTTATTAAACAGAAATAATCATGCACTTTTTAGTGTCAGACAGAATCAATTGTGTACTTCCAAGATGCAGTTTGTATTTTTGACAAATTCAAACATTTAGTAAAGTGCAAATTTGATGTATGTATGTAATGTATGTAATGCATATCGTCAGATAAAATGTTTACAATGATAAATAATCAGGTTTTGTTTAATATTACACTGACACACAGTCTGCCATGTCTTCCCTGCTTCTCCAAGACATAACAGAAGGAGCAGTAGAAAGAGCTGTAGCCCATGGAATATTCTCCTTGTGTTCAATTTTATAAAATGTAGTTCTGAATTTTTCTGCAATTTACTGAAGCACTTATCAGTTTTAACACTTTATTATGGTTTATGCCATGTAAGATGGCAACAGTAGAAGAAGCCTTCCAGCAAAAATGATTGCATTAAAAAGCTACCATCTCTAGGAAAGTCTTGTTCAAATTGTTCAGAATATATTTTTGCTTCTGGGGAAAGGGCAGACAGTTTATAGGCGCCAGTACTACTTGGCCTGGCTTTGGAGTCAAATGAGGTTCATAAGAAAGTAATAACATAAGTACGTAAAACAAAAATTAGAACAGAATACATAATTTTTACTTATAAAGAGGCTGCTAGATAAAAAAAAAAAAACTGATCTTCTATCTATCCATCAAACTAATTTACCTGCATATTTTTTTACTTTTAGTGAGTTCTTCATGCCTGGAATGATAGACACTCACATTCATGCCCCTCAGTACTCATTCATAGGATCAGGAATGGACCGACCACTTCTGCAGTGGTTAGAACACATTACGTTCCCAACAGAAGAAAAGTTCTCTGATCTAGATCTTGCTAGCAACATTTATGAAACAGTTGTGGTAAGTGAGTGCTGTCCAACTGGCGGCCCGTTACCCCCCTCTCTGTGGCCCCTGCACTTGTCTGGCTGTTTGATGACTTACCTTTGTTTAAAGGAGAAGGAAAGGCAAAGTCACTTGGGGGTGCCAAAATGTTAGGCACCCCCAAGTGACTTAGCCTTTCCTTGTCCTTTAAGCTTTAAATGGTATCAGTACTGTGATTAACTGGCCCCCTGCATTGCTCACACCTCAGATTCAAGATGTAATTCCCCTGTATTGTTTAAAAATGTAATCCTCTGTGTTGTTCACACCTTTTAATCCCTGCATTGTTCATCCACTGCATTGTTCACACCTCAGGCTCAGACTATAAGCACCCACATTGTTCACCTGTTCACACCTCAGACAGGCTGTAGGAGCTGTAGAAACCCACAAATAAACCATTTACACTACAAAAAGAAAATAAACTGAGGTGGTACTGCAATTAAAAAGTTTTTTTAATATACAGTTATTGTGCAGACCGTAGGAGCAGTGCCAGCAGTGTGTCACTGTATGCTTTCTGTGTGTGCCATACTCTGCCTGCCCTAGGCAGCATATGGCAGGCAGAGTATGGCATACAAAGGCATGGTAGGGCAGGCAGAGTATGGCACACACATGCAGCATAGGGCGGGCAAAGTATGGCACACACAGGCAGGGTAGGGAAGGCAGAGTATTGCACCCAAAGGCAGCATAGGACAGGCAGAGTATGGCACACAGGCAACATAGGGCAGGTAGAGTATGGCACACACAGGCAGGGTAGGGAAGGCAGAGTATTGCACCCACAGGAAGCATAGGACAGGCAGAGTATGGCACACAGGCAACATAGGGCAGGTAGAGTATGGCACACACAGGCAGGGTAGGGAAGGCAGAGTATTGCAGCCACAGGCAGCATAGGACAGGCAGAGTATGGCACACAGGCAACATAGGGCAGGTAGAGTATGGCACACACAGGCAGGGTAGGGAAGGCAGAGTATTGCACCCACAGGCAGCATAGGACAGGCAGAGTATGGCACACAGGCAACATAGGGCAGGTAGAGTATGGCACACAGGCAGGGTAGGGAAGGCAGAGTATTGCAGCCACAGGCAGCATAGGACAGGCAGAGTATGGCACACAGGCAACATAGGGCAGGTAGAGTATGGCACACACAGGCAGGGTAGGGAAGGCAGAGTATTGCACCCACAGGCAGCATAGGACAGGCAGAGTATGGCACACAGGCAACATAGGGCAGGTAGAGTATGGCACACACAGGCAGGGTAGGGAAGGCAGAGTGTGGCAGGTTTTTGCTGTACTACCACCATTAATATGAGTATGGACATGTGATAACAAGTGTGGTTTCAAGTAGGTGTGGTTTAAAAAAGGGGAGTGGTCAAAACTGGCTTCCATTATCAGCCCTCCATCATGTAGGCCGGAAAAATTACGGCCCTCCGTACCACAGAAATTGGACAGCACTGGTCTAAGTAATAGTTCCTTTTAAAGACGGAGGGTGGGTAGGCTTGGGGTGGCTATAGGCAAGGATGGGTCTGGAAAAAAACCCTAGCTATAGTATTCTGCTGTTTAAATGCACCATATTCAGTTTTCAGTAGGTATTAGAAACTAGAAAGAATTAAAATGCGCTTTTAAAACAAGGGTTTCTTACCTGTGAACTGGGGCCAAAAAATAGCAGACAGTGTTAAAGGAAATAGGTGTGGAATGGAATCCCCATTTATTAAACATTTTCTAGTAGGATCCAATCAGGAAAATATTTTAGTGAAATGCATAAGAATGTGTTAAATTGCTTCAAGAAGTCTAGCACCATTCTGCTCTGTGGGGTGTTACAGATCAGCAGCAAGTCCATCTGAATAATTAATCCCCACTGCAAATTCCAAGCAGGAATTAAAAATTAGGACATTTCTTTCATGCTGAAGAAGTTTGCTCTAGCATAAAAATACATTTTATTATATGAAACTTTTGTTTTCAGTTATCATGATACTTAGCAGTAGCCACCATTACTGTTTAGTTAGGAAGTTTCATAAATTGTCCAGATCCTGTACATTTTTTATTCTTAACCACACAAAGCCTGGTTTTGGATCCCATCTGAAAACGTTTAAAAAATTAGGGAACCAGCAACTGACAAGCATAGTTTTTAGACAACCTTTAAGAGTTTGTCTGACCGATGACCGGGGAACGCGGAAGTGCAGCGTGAATGTGTATGTACGCTGCGTCGCGTACGTATGCATTCACGCAACAGTTCAGCATCCGCGGCTTTATCGCAGTCCACCAGAAATCCACGGGGGATCGACTGGTGGACCAAGATCGACGTATTGGCCACCCCTGCCTTAATGAGCCCAGGGCAGAATATAAAAGTGGCCCTTACTGAGATCATTTACTGAGCACATTTACTGGTCAATGTCAGCAGTACTATATCAACAATGTAATGTGTAATATGGCATAATTCATTACACCAACAAGTCATATCTACAGCTGGTCTTAATATATGGTTTTTAAAATAATAAAATTTTTTGTCTTGCAACTCTCTTTGAATTTTAACTGCTTTTTGGTTGCTAGGGCTAAATTAACTTAGCAGCCAGAAACCAGTTTAGCGGTCGAAAAGCAAAATACCTGAATTTAAAGAAATATGAAAAAAATAATACAGGTATGGCATCTGTTATCCAGAATGATTGGGGCCTGGGATTTTCCAGATAAGGGGTCTTTATTTAAACATTAAATAAATCCAATTGGATGTTTTGCCTCCAATAAGGACGCATTATTAGTGATGAGCAAATTTTTTTAGCAGGCATGGATTTCCACTTTTCTTCATTGGCGGACTTTTTTGCGAAACAGGTGCAAAAATTCACTGTCACAAAATTCGCCACGCAACAAAAAATTGTCATGTGTGTCATTTTTTTGGAGCGCACAACAATTTTTTTTGATGTGCGTCATTTTCGTTCTTTCGCAAATAATTTCAAAAATATACTATTCAAAATATCTTAGTTGGGATATTAGTTGGGTACAAGGTACTGCTATATTATAGCAGTGAAAGGGAAATAATTTTTAAAAATGTGGATTATTTGCTTATAATGGAGTCTGTGAGAGATGGCCTTCCCGTAATTCAGAGCTTCCTAGATAACAGGTTTCCAGATAAAGGATCCTATAGCGGGATCAACAATAAATGAGAATCTCACTTGCTGGCTGGAATTAGGCAGGTCAATTATTAACAAAACATAAAAAATAAATAATGATGACCAAATGAAACTTTTCTTATAACAAGTTACTTTATGATATACTAAAAGTTATATCAAATGTGGACTTCCCCTTTATTGCAAAGAATATATATATATATATTGTTTTCCCATATAAGCTATCCTATTCATCTTGTGCAGTACTGCAATATGCATTACTTTGTACTTTTTTTTGTTATAGCGAAGAACACTGAAAAATGGCACAACAACAGCTTGCTACTTTGCAACAATTCACACAGATGCTTCTCTTGTGCTGGCCGATATTGCAGGTAAGAAGGGTATAACAGGCTACCCATGGCTGGCAGACACCCATTACTGTCAGGTGTATGTTCCCGGCCTTTAATGTAAAAAGCAGTCATTATACACAGGGATGCCATGAACCAGGCATACTTTTTTCAGCAGAGTGGTGGCTCTACACCATTTGGGCATTTGCCTTGCAGACTAACCAAAAAGGGTTTGGTGTCACCTGCTGGCTAAACCTAACATAACCCAACTTTTTTACATGATTTTATTGTAATGATGATATTTATGGCATCATTCATGAAGGATACAGACTTAGAAAACACATTAGCGTTTGAAAGGTTTTATATCTATCTATAGACAACGGATGGGCACAGCACTCACAGGAAAAATCCTTTATTTAGTGCAAAAAAATTGACGTTTCGCTCTCAAACCCCGAACTTTCTCAAGACTATATATATAATGTATGTATACATATATATTATTTGCAAAATTCTCAAATACTGCAATATTTTATAATGAAACCTTATACTGCATGGTGCTAAATTATGTTCACATGTGCTATATATGCCTTTTTTTTCACAGATCGCTATGGTCAAAGAGCATTTATTGGAAAAGTATGCATGGATAGCAATACAGCATACCCAGAATATATTGAAAGTACAGAAGAGTCCATTGCAGAAACACAAAGGTATTATTCTTACAGGAAATTACTTCTTTCTTGTTTACTAATAGCATCAGGAAAGTGAAAGAGTCACTTTCACAGCTGAATAAATACAGCCTACTGTATCACTTTAAATCATAGTTAGTACAGTGGTTCAGTGCTACAGTAGCAAGAGATCTATGGCTGAGAAATATGCTGCACTTTTCTGCATATCTTTTCACCAAGTATAAGTACTAATTTTTTAAATGAATTTTCCTAACTAAAGGTGGCCCTGTCTTCTCAGTATATACTAGACAAAGAGGAGCATGGGCTGAACCATGAACTTGTAAGGGTTATCTATAAAGCATGCCTTTATGTGAAAATAAGGAAACAAGTGTGTGGAGCCACAGAAGAACAAACTAGTCTTGGCTTGAATGTGTTTAAGAAGAAATAGTTTCACCAGTAAAGAGACAACTCAGTGAAATGGATCCTCTCATATGGAAGCCTATCTTGGAAGAAAATAGCCTGGTCCCTTTGCTTAGACAGATGTCAGCTGTGGAGTTTTAACTCAATACTATGTCTTCTTGATGGAGCGGAAGCTGGTCTTGCTAAGCTGGCCTGTCTGATTTACAATGCCTATGTGTGCTTTTTCACAGAACCTGCTACCCACTGCCTTTATCTCTGTCATGGGACCCTACTTCTCTAAGGTGTTGGTCACCTTGGAGCTTAAAGCTTAATAGCGGGCCTTATGCTCCAGGCTCCCAGCACATTCACCCCTGGTACTAGGTAGAGAGCAAAGACAATAAGCCCTGTGCTCCCTCTCCTTATAACTATGGACAAGAATTAGGTAGGAATCTCTAGGTGGATGCGGAATACCTCCATCCCACAGATATTTGGTTGCATAGGACTTCCTGAGCAATAGGGGGTATAAAACTTTTGAGTTCCCTACAGAAGCTCACACTGGAATTATTTTGTATATTATACTTTTTTGGTGTAATATCCATGCAAATGCTACCTTGAATCCAATACATTGATCGTTGTTGTTAGATTGAGATTAGACAAGAATATCTGCCCATCATTTAAGTGAGAATTCT
The DNA here is from genome assembly GCF_000004195.4 of Xenopus tropicalis. Taxonomy (NCBI): domain Eukaryota; kingdom Metazoa; phylum Chordata; class Amphibia; order Anura; family Pipidae; genus Xenopus; species Xenopus tropicalis. The sequence continues at coordinate 130,503,497 of NC_030677.2, forward strand.
GGCTTATCACATTGGTTCTATTTCAGATCTGAAATGCTACTTAGAGATGTAAATTATATTTATGTGCCCTTAAAAAAAGGGAAATAAATGGAAGGGACATTGGTCTTCCATAAATGAGTACCTTACTTGATGCTCGGTTTGGTTGTCATTATGATTATGTAATTATCTATTATGATGTCATTATTAGCCTATGTATGGGGCCCTTGTGGATATTAAATTGGAGGAGTATTAGTGTTTGTATAGGATCTATTATCCAGAAACACATTATCCATAAAGCAATACTTGCAATGTCAGTATATTTAAACAAACAATTGTTATATTTTCACTAGTTTGATTAATTTTGTTGTAAACCTTGTCCATGATGGTAACTAAGCTGCATAAATCCATAATCATATTAGGTGCTAAATTCCACAAGCGTAGTTGTCCATAATAACAAATTAGTAATTAGTTTTGAGTACTTGTCTGGGACTGAATTCAGGGATGTTTTTGACCTGAAGAGGGATTTTACATTTAGACCAGTTAATGGGAATCAGGGAAGGATGGGGCCTTATCTGACACCGCAAAAATGCAACATGTTGCATTGAACTCAATATGATTTTTTAACTGCAATTCATGCCAGTAAACCTATTTCTGTTCCCTACTAGTGATGAGCAAATCTGTCCCAGTGACAAATTTGAGAAATGCGCTACTGCACGACTTTCTTGATGTGCACGAATTTTCGCATAAAATTTTGCCGATGGCAAAATGCAGAAATTGGCAGCAAATCCATGCCTGGCAAAAAAAATCACTCATTACTAGTCCCTACCAAGAAAATTAATAACTTTTTATGGAGTGATATAGAGATACAGATGATTAATTCTTTCTTTTTCTTATACCTGTTTATAGATTTGTTGAAGCAATGCAAAATATGAAGGTAAGGATGCAGTCATGTGTGAAACATTTTCTCAGAACACTGAATTAGTTTTTCCCCCAAGGCCTGTCACATTTGCCATGGGCCACACCCAGGAATTTTATTTAGTGTTAAAGCTATCTGAAAACATTTCAGTTAAATAAATGTTTACTTATCCTCCACATATAGCATTCTGTTCTTGGATTCACTAATCTAATGCTATAATTACAAAAATGTACACACTTGTGCATATTTAGTAAGCATCCTGGCTCCAGGGACCCTATTGAGTGTTTACATGCATTTGTTGCAACATCGCTGACTCTGCCAGGAGTTGCCATCTGCTTGTGGCCCCAAACAAGACACTGTAGGGGGCACCCCTGCTCTAATAATGTATCTTCACCTTTATAGGGGCAGAGAGAAGAGGCACCTGCTTAGGGAGGAGCGATGGGGGGCGCTAGGCAGGTACCTCTTCAGTCTACCCCTAGACTGCACTCCCTTAGTTGCACCAGCGCTTCTCAGCGCACTTTACCCAGCCGGCTTGGCCCAACCCTGCACAGCAGTTTTTATACACAATTTTTTTTTGCCTGTTATGAAAAATGGTGTAAAAAGCATAGCAAAAATACAATTTCCAGTAGTGCTTTTTACATAAAACACTGAATGATGCACAAGTTGAGGGGGGGCACCTACATGCCTCCTCTATCTTAGATAAAAGGTTGCTGAACACCTTTATTCAAGGAGATATAAAGGATTGCTAAACACCTATATTCAAGCTTTCAATGAACTTGGACACTGAATTGTGCAACAGTAATGTCCCATACTGGGTTTTTTAATTAAAGTAAGTCTTAAGAGGCACCTTTCATTAGGGTTAGCCATTATTAGCCTGAACTTTTCTGTAAGAGAATATATATTGGCTTGATGCAAGAACCTGATACAAGAACTTTTTTTTTAATAGAAAATGCTTGCCTTTGAGTTGGCGGTAGGCAGATGAACAGTAGTGAAGTAGGATGTGGAGACAGCAGAGAGCATTCAATAATTATGTCAGAGCTATCTCATAACTATACATTGTTGAGTCTTAGGGGCTGATTTACTTACCCACGAACGGGTCGAATGGAGTCCGATTGCGTTTTTTTCGTAATGATCGGTACTTTGCGATTTTTTCGTATGTTTTGCGATTTTTTCGGATTCTTTACGAATTTTTCGTTACCAATACGATTTTTGCGTAAAAACGCGAGTTTTTCGTATCCATTACGAAAGTTGCGTAAAAAGTTGCGCATTTTGCGTAGCGTTAAAACTTACGCGAAAAATGCGCAACTTTTCGCGTAAGTTTTAACGCTACGCAAAATGCGCAACTTTTTACGCAACTTTCGTAATGGATACGAAAAACTCGCGTTTTTACGCAAAAATCGTATTGGTAACGAAAAATTCGTACAGAATCCGAAAAAATCGCAAAACATACGAAAAAGTCGCAAAATGTTCGTTTTCAAGTCGGAACTTTTCCAATTCGGGTCGGATTCGTGGGTTAGTAAATCAGCCCCTTACAATATATATGAAAGTTGCACATTTTATTTGTTACTCAAATGTCATAGTTCGTAATTTTTTTTTTTCTTTTAGTATGACAGGGTTAAGCCTATAATCACGCCTCGCTTTGCAGTCTCTTGCAGTGAAAGATTGCTGTGTGAACTTGGTAGGCTTGCAGACAGTTATGGGCTTCACATTCAGGTATGTCAAATGAATTGTTTACAATAAACACAGCTTGAACACAACTAAAGGTACTGTATCTGTTCATATATCATTTATATACAACATAAGCTTTCAGAAATAGAACTAGTGTAGGGGTTTGCCAAAAATGGGCCCCTTAGGATAGACACCCCTATGACAGACCACAGGGTGGTGCTGATTAATGGGACATTGGGATGACTAGGTTATCAATAGTTAAGAGGGAGTATTCCTGCAGTTTGGGTTATACCCACAGGGTGGTGTATAGCACTATATAAAGGGAAGCAGCCATGTGCTGGCAGACATTTTAGTCCAGGGACTGCTCCAGTAAAGGAGTACCCCTGGCACAGTTAATAGACAGAAGTTCATGTGATAGGACACTGTAGGAGTGCCATGTAGGAAGACTAAGCTAGAATGGGTGAAAATTGCCTCTCCAGGAGTGGTAGTGGGGTTAAGACCCCCCAGCATTACATCTGCTGGAGTGCAGGGCACGAAGTGGCTAGGTAGGTGGATCAAGTCACTACTAGTGAAGGAGTCCGGATCTGAGGGTGCCTGGGCGTGAGTACCGGGGTGGGTCCCTGTGGTGAGTCTGCCTAGCATGAGTACCGGGGAGAACTCTAACAGAGAGTGTCTCCTGGCGAGAGTACCGGGGAGATCACCTAGATGGGAGCACTTGGTGGGAGTACCGTAGGTTACCCAACCAGAAAAGGTTCTCAATGAGAAGTAAGGAGATATGCCCTGCTGTGAATGAATTGTATGCCACTCCTGGAGAGGTTCTGCTCAAAATAAACCAACGCATCTGTTTCACTACATATATCATTGTGTCTGGATCTTCTATAACCCAGGACCACTACATGCTGGTAAGGAATTACCCCAGGGTGGGGCAAATCAGCCAGGAGTAAGTGCGTCCCATTGAGGGGTACTGAATACCAGTAAATTCCCAGGGGGTGGATTATAGTTCCACAAGATCATCCCTGGGTGGAGCCACGCGTTTAAGGGAGAAATCCCTGTTAACCCCCATAGTAAGCGGGGGCTCAGGACTCCTGTAGCGCCAAGTAACAAGTAATCAGCAGGTAGCAGCACTGAATCCATTAAAGTGGGCTACACTTACATTGCCACTATCAGCTTGTATTCATGCTTATACTGTTATTTACAAGGTTGTGATCATTGTAACCTAGGGCAGCAGCTTTAGGGGGGGTGGCCCTCAGATGCCTATATTGCAAATTAAAGTTTCCAAAAAAAAAAGGCCCATCCTCTGCTGCTGGATACTTCCCATCCCCTGCTGCTGGATAAATCACAATAATCATTCAGATCTTAAAGAGTATCAAATGTGAAGCCTCTGTTTGTGTAAGAGAATTCATTTGAGAGGCTGCCACTCAAGGCGTCATTGCCATTTTATTGGAACTGTAGCCCTGGCTAAAAACCTTGTGGAGGAAAGAGGGGGATATGACAGCTAAATCCTAAATTTTGGACTAAACCTGTCTAGTCTAACCCCATAGTTTCTGTTTATTAGTAGGAGAGAAAAATGTGTTAAAATTCACCTATATTCCTTCCTTCTACTGGCACTGCCCTGACTTGAAATTGCTTCTGCACACACTCAAGGGATCTTGGGTAATATCTAGCATGTTTTGTACTGAGAAGAACACGCAGGTTGGCAAAACATTCTGTTTCTTGTAGCAAGTCTTGAAGTGAAAATCAGAGAGAACATTTTATTTATACCTTTTCTCCTTAGGTTTCTGTGATTGGCTAATCCTGTTAGTCATAGATGTATAGACGGATGTTGTGGAAGCTAAAAATTCTATTGTAGACATTATCATCCCAAGTTGCATGAAACAGATCCCCACACCTAAATAAGCTATATCCTGTGAGCAAAGAGTGAGCCCATGTTATAGCTTTATGTGCACAAGGCCTGTTAAACTGTAAAACTGGGTTGAAAGTATGAAAGTAAAAAAATTTTTGGCTATATAACTAGCCAAAACAGGAATGCAAAACTGGAGAGTTAATCAGTTGCTGGGTCAGTTTGACCTTTCTGTATTGATGAGAACATAACCAAAAAATCTTTACAAACAAAAAACTGTAAATATTATTAATGCAATATGAAAACTTATAAAATTTATTGGACAGAATTTGCTTTTGGATATGCTGTAAATGCTCATCTTATAAATGTTGCTTAGTAATGTTACTAGTTAACAATGTATGTTTAGTGATGTCACTTAAGTCACATGACAATTTAAAATGTGTGTGTTATAAGAAATTACAGTGGTGCCAGAAATTTTGTGAACCCTCTGCATAAATATGACCTAAAACCTAATCTGTTTTTTACACAAGCATTAAAAATACATAATGAAAACCCAGCTAAACAAATGAGTCGAAAATACATAGTTATGTGTGGCAAAAGTATGTGAACTTTTGGGAGCAATAACTGTAACTAAACATTTTTAGTAACTGCTGATCAGTCCTACACTTTGGCTTGAAGAAATTTTTAACCCCTTGCTCCTTACAGAACAGCTTCAAAGCAGAGATGATGGTGGGCTTCCTCACATGAACTGCCTGCTTTAGGTCTTTCCTCAACATTTCTATAGGATTTAGGTCAGGCCATTCCAAAATATTATCTTTCTTCTGCTTCAACCATTCTTTGGTAGATCAACTTCTGTGTTTATGGTTGTCATCTTGCTGCATCACGGATGGATACCCTAAAATTTTACTGCAGAATTTGCTGGTACAATTCTGAATTTATAGTTCTATTAATGATGGCAAGTCACATATTTCAGAGATAGAACTTAATGCTTTTCCTTCAACCAAAAAATCTTTATTTTGGTCTCATCTGTGAATCCACATCCAGGTCCTCTCCTTTGTTCAAGCCATGACACACACTTCTACAAAATTGTGTTATTAAAATCAGGCATGGATAGTGAAGATCCAGATTCCTATAAATAAGGTAGGGCCTTCCACACTCATCCCATTGGCTGAAACACCTCATATAAACCAAGAATCCTAGCGGGTTACATACTTTGCCACACACAAATAAGTAACTTTGGATCATTCTCCTCAATAAAAAAAACAAGCACGTTTTTGACTCATTTGTTCAATTGGGGTCTTAAAAAAACAGATCAATTTTTAGGTCACATTTAGGTCACATTTATACTTGAAAATTGAAAAGTCTAGTAATTACAAGGTTTCGAGCACCACAACATGCAACCCAGAATAAACTACAAGAATATTAGGGTACCATCTTGGAGTTTCTTGACCTGTATAAAGGCAATTAGCTGGAGGCCTTGTGCAATTATATGGTTAGGGAACCCCTTGATGACTACTAATATACTTATATTTTACAACAGGCTGTCAATAATATTACCTATATATTGCATATACAGTATATTTAATAATGTACATGCATTGTTTACATTTGTGAATTTAGATAGAGCCTGCTCTATAAAAGCAAAAGAGACTAACAAAAAAGGAAATAATGTTGACATGTATGTGCACAGCTGTTTGGTTATTCAGTGCTGAGATTAGTTAGTGAGAAGATTCTGATCACATCCTGCTCAATTGTCTATTACTGCATTCTCTTCTGTGTCTATGTTTTATTTTAGCCTTTTATCAACACATTCATATTTTTCTTTAAGAGCCATATAAGTGAGTCTGTGGCAGAGATTCAAGAGGTGCTGAATTTATTCCCTGAATACAATAATTACACTGAAGTGTACAGTAAAAACAAATTATTGACAAACATGGTGAGTCACGTCTAATCTGAGACAATATTAGTATCTACTCATAATAATTGTGTATAAGAAAAAAAAACAATTGTTCATATTGAAGGCAAAACCCTGATACATCACTATTGAACATCGCTATAGAGAGCCCTTTTTGCCCTCTGTACACATAATAAATGCATTTAGGTGTATCATTCAGTTCATGCTTTTTGAAACTCATCTTCTTTTAAGAAATCTTTAGATCAGATATGCTGATTAAAAAATAAGATGATGCTAATCAAATATATATATGGTTTGGCTAATTTCTACTTTTCCTTGCCTAATTATTGTACCATTTTTAATATCATAGCAATAAAAAAAAAGGTAAATAACTAAATGGGCAGATTTATGATTGTTCAAGACTTTTGGTTAAGGAAAGGTTTTGGGGAAAAAAACACATTAGTTGAGGTATTTTTCCCTGAGTGCACCATCTTAAATAAAACAAAGTTTGGCACCTTAAAGTTATTATCCCCTAAAACCCAGAGTGAGTATCTTAATACCCGTGAGGTTTCCTATATAATTGCTCAAGCCCAAACGCTCAAGCAATCATAAATCTGGTCCTTGCTCATTGTTGGCATTACCAGTGGGCTAGGCTCTTTAGGTTACTTAACAGCAATACTGACATATATTTCTATAAAATACTTAACTTGAATTAAGATGGCTACAAAGGCATTTTTTATTGCCAAATTGCAACCCATGCATAGGAAACATGCATTAGATTTAGGAATTGCACAACAGCCTTCATTGCAATAAATAATGTTTTGTTTTTTTACCCATAGACAGTGATGGCTCATGGCTGCTATCTCACAGATGAAGAACTGCATTTGTTTAGAAGCAATGGATCTGCAATATCACATTGCCCCAATTCAAACATTTCGTAAGGAGAGCTTTTTTTTCAAATATTTGATTATAAAACATTCAAGGATATTTATCCAACATGCTTTTGTCCAACAAGAACTGTAGACTGGTCCCAGTAATGAACATAGGTGCAACACATACCAAAAAACTACACAATATAAAAGTATTACTGGGTGATGTGAACTGCTACTGTAAATTGAACCATTTAAAACACACATGAAAACTCCATCCATTAAAGTTCTTGTGCTAGTGTTTGATAATGTCTGTTGCGCCTTGTGATATGGTTGGACAGAAATTACAATTATTGCAAATAGCCAACCAGAAACTTTGCAGGTAAACAATAAATATCAGTTAATACAGAGATTATCACACCTAAAACAGGGACTGGGGCTTAAATTACTAGATCTACATATGCCATTTAAATATCCCAACAAAAAACACTACATGTAATTTCACATAAGAATATAAGTTACTTAATCAATATTACAATATTTCTCAGAACATTAATGAATACTTGTAGGTAATAGCATTTCAGTCTCTCTCTCTCTTATGACAGTACTTACTTACTAATCAGTCACTTTAAGATTCTCCTTCAATATTAAGGCATGCCTACTGAACAAGCTCCCTTTCCCAGGGCTATCAGCCCTTCTGAAAATCTTTGATGGGGTCAGTTCTCCAGATACAGACATATTTTACTCTTTTTTTCTGGAACCTCTCTTGATCAGCTGCTCTTGCTGCCTTTCCCAGTTGCTATTCAGGTTGAGGCCTTCAAGCTATGGTCCTCTTCCTGCCAGAATTCATCTTGTGCTACTGCTTCAGCACTTCTGGCAGGGTCTCCTCCATCTGCCTTTGTTTTAAGGCTCTTAGCATTCTTTTCATTTTTCTCTTTAGATGGCTACTTGCAGTAGAAATAATATGGTCAGAGGGACAATGTGTAGTCTGTCCAACTAGATCTGTTATCTTTAAAAAGGTATTCTCCCTTCCTTTCCCTCCTTGCTTCATACTGCACATGTGTTTCATTCCCTCCCCCCCCACCTCTGGCAGATATGCTTCTTATTGGCCGGTGGGCATGTGTAGCTCAGAACAGGAGACAGGTAACACACATGTGCATTGCTACTGAAGGCTGCAGCTGGCAGCCTACAGGAAGAGGAGAGAGATTTCAGTGATGTCACTGTAGTTTTCACACTGCTGTAGGCTGCCAGCACCATATCTCAGAGAAGCAAGCAGGGATCTGGGAATTTAGATATGCAGTAAGTACTTGAAAAGAATGCCTTTAGACATTAACCTTTAGATATTAACCTTTCCTTGTCCTTTAAGACGTCATACAATATACAGACGCAGACAAGTTCCTTTACCATGTTGTTGCGTTATGTCTCTTCCAGTTAACACAGGGAAAGAATACCAAAAGTTATGACATTTCCTATTGTGTTTTGCTGGCAAGTCTTTGCACCATCTAGAGGCAGGATTTAACATTCAAAAAATGGTGTCTGGACATGGTGAGACAAAATGTAAAACATTCTGGCTGAATCAATATTTTCCTAAAATAAGCAAGAAATACTTTACCAAACTATGTTTTTTTCTATAAAGCTGATGTATTTGGATAAAAGGGAATATTAGGTAGCTAATGCCATCTTTTTGCTTATCATAGGTTGTGCAGTGGTCATCTTGATGTCAGCAATGTAATAAAACAGAAAGTTAAAGTGGGTCTTGGAACAGGTTAGTTGAATATGTGTTTGTGACTAACTGGGCACAATCCTTACTCTTTGCACCAAAATATTACATTTACAGAATTATAATGACTTAATCCAAACTCTGGGAACTTCATAAGAGATGGAATGTCAACATATTCAAATAAATCCATTTTGATACAATTCAAGCTGTACAACTGGGATTCTGGTATAGATGTATTAGTTTGGGTCAGGGGAGCAGCACTCTGGTGGAAACCTGGCTCATTATGCCACTTAGTTTAAAGGAATCATTATCATTAGTGATGAGTGAATCTGTCTGGTTGCACTTCGTTGAAAAATGTATGAAACTGCGACAAAATTCTCGAAACGGCAAAAAAATTTGCAAAATGCAGATACTGCATAACTTTTTGACATGCGCAACTTTTGTGGACGTGACTATGCCCTTTTTGTGACGCGACTGCACTTTTTTTTTACAAGACTGCACAATTTTTAGCACCAAAATTTTGCATAAGTTTCATGAAACAATTCACCAATTTCACTAATTATCATACCCTTTTCCTTTGAAATGAATGCTGTGACATGTTGTGCTGTGATATTCAGAGTGAATTTGTCTCCACCTGTATGTGTAAACAGTTAAAACAACTTGCTGTACAATTGCTCAGAGCACTCTTCTAAGCACCTTTGCAATTTACTTACAATTGCAAATTACTTTATTTAACTTTATCTTTTTATTTTGTTCCCAAAATATAGGCAATTTTATACTAAAGCTCCAAATTATGGGAAGGAGAACTCCCATATACTCTATTTTAATCAAATAATTGATATTTTTAAAATGTATTTCCTCTTTCTCTATAATAATAAAACAGTATCTTGTACTTGATTCCAACCAAGATATACAGTAATTCATCCTTACTGGTGGCAAAACAATCCTGTTGGGTTTCATTAATGTTTAAATTATTTATTAGCAGGATGGAAATCCAAATTACAGAAGGATCCCTCATCCAGCAAACCACAGGTCCCCAGCATTCTGAATAACAGATCCGATACCTGTATAATCAATTTTGTAACAACAGCACCTGCTGGTCATTTTGGTTAACTGTGTACAGAATTGTTACAAAATTCATTATATTAGTAGATCAAAATAGTCAAAAATTGCCTATATCGTGGAAACAAAATGAAAAATGCAAAAGTGCTTAGAAAAGCTCTGACAGGGGGTATGGTGCAGGTTATGACTCCATTCACTAAATTGGAAATTAGGCAATTTTCACCTGAACAGCTCTTCTGAAAACCAGGTGAAAATTGGACAGGTGGCTCATCATGCTATTGTGCTATAAGGATGTAGCCTTGCCAAGGCACAATGAGATCTGATACTTTTGGTTCTACTACCACTAGCCTGTTATGAATTCTGCATGCTAAGAGTAGCAGTTAGAGTGATAGGCGAATGAGGCCCGGCACTATTATACCAGAGAGCTAAGGAAATGTTAACAGCCTTTACAATATTTAAAAAAAATCTAACATGCACAGGAAAGTGTCAGTATAACTCTAAGATTATAAGTATTGTGATTGTTCTCCACTGAATAAACAGTAACCATAAAACCAAACATATATCTCTCTCCAATAGATATAGCAGGAGGTTACTCAATCTCCATGCTTGATGCTATTCGCAAAGCAATAGAAACATCAAAAATTTTATTCATGGAACGAGAGAAGAGACGAAAAGAAAGCAAGACAATACACAATCACCTCCAAGAGGAGAATGGCATGCTACCAGAGAAAGAATGCAACTGCAGAATAAAAAACAATGGAAAAAAAGTATTAAGTGATCAGGAAGCATTCCGACTTGCAACCCTTGGAGGAAGTCAAGGTAGTTAAACATCTGTTCATTAACCACCACTGAGGTTTTTGAGTTTATGTGGAACATAAGAGAAAAAGGCTAAAATATGTATGGACCCATATGTATATGGGTGTCTAGCACAGACTCTACTTTTGTATGGCAAGATGGCATTGTTCCTCTGGAAAGAATGTTCTGGCAGACAGTCATGTATCTCTCTGTATCAATGTTAATTCAATCTCTCTGTATCTATGAATAAATATCTTCTCATGAGATCTGTTTTTGTACAAAGCAAAATAACTGAATGAATGAGCCTGTTATTCCCACAGCTTTGAATATTGACCACATAACTGGAAACTTTGAAATTAACAAGGAATTTGATGCCTTGCTAATCAGTCCTGAAATCCACAACAGCCCATTTGATGTGTTTTCTCAATTCTCCAAGGAGGTACTTACTATTAATATATATTATTAAATGAATTATCTGCAAATAATATATTATAAAATTGTTGTTTTTATGACATTAAAATCCAGGAGCAAGACTCACAGAGAACTTAATTCCTGCTCCATTTGTCATACTTTAGATTTGCAGAAATAGTTTGCCTGTTATTATGTGAAAAAGCAGCTCAAGTGTGCATGGGGGCCAGCCTGAATTCTTCAGTTTTAGATCTGTAATTAAAGCCTAATGTCCCTTAGTTAATACATGCTTTACCATACCTGAGTTAACAGCCCTAGAAGTGCCTTCTGTTAAAGACAATGGCTGCCATTTAAACTTGGTCTGACTTCACTTTCATGCCTGTATCTCAGTGCTCTGGGCTCAGATCACCGCAGAGAGGGGAGAACAGATCATATATTCAGAATAGAGGGAAAGAAATGTGGTGTTTCTTTTCAATGAGGAGCAGCAGTTCGATAAGAAATTATGGCTGTATTCACATAGACCTTTCTGATAAAGCTTACTTAGTTTTTACCTTTCCTTCTCCTTTAAAAGGAACAGTAATGCCAGGAAATGAAAATCTATTTAAGTAATTAAATATAATGTACTGTTGCCATGTACTGGTAAAAGTTGCATGCTTGCTTAAGAAACCCTACTATAGTTAATATACATAAGCTGCTGTGTAGCCATGGGGGCAGCCACTCAATTTGGAAAAAAGGAGAAAAGGCACAGGTGACATAGTAGATTACAAATAAAACACCATTGTATTCTAAAGGACTTAACTGTTATCTGCTGTGTAACCTGTGCCTTTTCTCCTTTATCCAGTTTGAATGACATAGTAAAGTATCTGGAACAAGCACACCCGTTTTACCAGTGCAGGACAACTGTACATTTTATTTCAATTATTTTAATACACTTTAGTTTTTTGGTGTTACTGATTTATATACTGCATATTAAGTTTGCAGTACAATTATATGAATAGTGATTTAATGATTACATTTCATGTTTATTTTTTTCCAGGACATGGTTCAGAGGTTTTTGTATTTAGGTAAGTATTTTATTAAAATATATTTTCAGGGCATACAGTGAATCCATATTTTGTTATATTTGTCCAAATACTGAATCTTCAACAAAAGAATTGGGTGGCCAGGCCAGGCTTCCTGATTCAGCCACATCCAAATCCTGCTAAAAATGGCTTGGATTTGGCCAAATCCAGGATTCCGTGCATCCCTATTTATTATCAGGGCCGGAACTAGGGGTAGGCAAAAAAGGCACCTAGGGAGCAACGGTGGGGGGCACCAGGCAGGTACCTCTTCTTTTACCTACCTCTTGTTTCGGACCCTTTCCCCCCACTGCAGCGGCCCTGGCAACCCTGCCACCCTGTGTGCATTGTGCGCTCATTTGCGCACGCGAGTGCACACACGGTGGATGGGGGCTGGTTGGGGCAGGGCCAAACTGACCAGGTTGCCTAGGCTGCCGGGTCAGCTTATCCCAGCATTGGTTATTATAACTAACCATTGCTAATAACTGATTGTTTGGTGTGGGTTACTTTTTTCACCTCCTCCCCAGTGATTGTTGACTTTAAGTAGGAACATTTCTTTTGCAACACCCAGACACTACTTTTTGCTTAGTTTTCCAAGAGAGACACAAAACAAGAACCAAAGCAAAACTATGGAATAAAAGTACCATACACATAAATACTAACCTGGTTTCCTTTAGAGCCATGCCTCTTGGCCATAGATGCTCTGCCAGACCCCAGTTCTGCCCAGGCTACTACACCCGGACAGTGCACGGCAAGGAGCACACCATGCGCCAACTGCATTTGATCCATCCAACACTTCTAGTAGCAGCACTTCCTCTCAGATCGTTTGCAAACTCTCTATTGTCCACCAGGCCCTTTACTAGGAATAGCCCATGCTTTCTGCTCCTCTCCATTCAAAATGGTCTCCTGTTGGAGAGGCAAGCCAGCCAACAGAATGCAAGCCTCTGTTGTGACAGGTTACACCAGTGCCTTCAGAAACTTGTCAGTGAGGCATTGCATAACACAGTTCTCGGGCCAGTCAGGTTAAGGTTTACTCAAGGGTGGCACATTGTAAAGATTTTGTTACATCACAACAATAGAAACGGTAAATCTGGACATTTGCCTATTTTTACAATTGAAGCTCCAGTGCTATCTAGCTAAAATATTAAACAAGTTATAGAACTTGTTATAAAAATAAACAATTTCAGTACTTTATATATAGTCTATTTTTTGTTGTTTAAGGTGATGACCGTAACATCAAAGCAGTGTATGTCGCAGGAAGACGCGTGGTACCTTTCCAGAACAATTCATGATTTCACAATACTTATTTTTTAAAGGACCGCATTATAACATATGTTAATTATGTCATAATGTAACATCATGATAATAAATGTATAAGCAATCATGTTAATAATACTACCAATATTACCAACAATCTTTTCTCCCAGAACAAGGCCAACTGAATATCCATTATTAAACTTTACTACTTTACTAATGTTATGAGAAATATTTTTTTAATCTTACTGTATTCAACTAAGCTACACTTTAAAAGCTACATTCTTCATTTTAAACACTAGGGGGCCAATTTATTAACTTTTGATTTTGGGTTTTGCAGTTCCTGATGTGGCCATTTTTCTTATCACTTTTTTTCCCATAAAATAATTGCAAAAAAACACCCAAAAATCTTGACACCAAAAAAACCTACAATCAACAAGAAAAACACAATTTTTGCTGCAAAACGTAGAAAAACTCAGCCTTGAATGGTAATAAAACAGCCCCTGAATGTCAGTTTATCCTTCTGCAAGAAATAAGAGACATGTTCATGTTATAGAGCACTAGCAATAAAGGGAATAACTTATAATACCTGCTATGTTATTTACTCTTGAATTTGCTTTGCCGATAATATATAAATCAATTGCGAGTGGGAAGGACAGCAGCCGCTGAACTTCAAGGGGAATTGCAATCAAGTGAGAGATAAGAAAGCTGCCTGTATCTCAAAACAGGTACAACATTTTTAACAGACATACATTACAAAGTTGTATAACGTGTACTGAGAACATATATATATATGTGTTTTTAAGAAATGACTTTACATCCCTTTTAAGAAATGTATTCCAACAGGCTAAATGCATGATTCAATATTAACCAGAAGATGGCAGTCAATTTCTACTTTGCTGTCTGTAGACTAGTGAAACAACCCACTACTCAGCTATTTAGGAAGCTAAATTGGTAGACATTTTCTTTTCATAGTGTGATTATGTGAAGGGCATTGCTTGGATTCTGTAGCATTACATCAATTTATTTACCAGCCCATCACATATACAAAATGAATCATCCACATAATGATGACACAATAACATTAAATTGCCCTGTTTTCATAACTGAGTGTTTATTTACCCTAAAACACTCACAAGCCTTATCATATTACATTGGAGTGTAGGTTTGAAATGTTTCACTTTACAGAGAATATATTTACTTTCCTACAGTATCCCAATACCACCCAGAAAAGCAAATATATATTCGCTCCACATATAATCCAGTTAGCTGTTTAATCTATTCCCCAATCAAAATTTTGGCCAAAAGTTTGTACACTATAGGGCATGCAGTATCTTTTGGCAACTGACTGTTTTTTGTGGATAAAAGACTTTGAGGTGATTACAGACAACCCCAAAACATTGTTTGCACTTACATACTTCCTCTTAAATGGATCATCAGTTTGAGCTGAGATGTACTGCATATGCTGCTTGGACATAGACCAGAGGCTTGATGTGCATGGTCAAGCAGCAACAGCTTTGCCCATATGTGCCCAGTTACCCATAATTCTATCTTCTATACTGACAGCCAGGAGCTCAATGCCTTTTACATTACAGCCCCTATAAAATTGCCACGCTATTTGGGTTCCTCAGATTTGACTATTCAATTATCTCATGGAGTAGCTTATGCACAGTCCAATGTCAGGGGACCAGTACACATGCAGGTCCATCAGGTACAGTGAACTTAATGGGCATTGAACTGCACACATATGCTTTGGGGCTCAGAGAAAGATTAGATCTGCTACAAAGAAACTAAAGGTAAGGGCTGCACAGAGTGCGTTCAATGCACTGCTGGCCACAGGCCCGGATTTGTGGCGAGGCCACAAAGGCCAGTGGGCGGCACAAATTTAGAGGCAGCATGCCGCCCAAGCTGCACTGAAATTTTGCTCACATATGGAGCAATGGGGACCTCTCCCCACTGCTCCATATGTGAGTTTAAATAGGAGCGTGAATGCGCATGCGCACGCAGGGGGTGGGGGGTGCGAATGGGGGCAGCCTCAGGGTGCCCCAATAACAAATCTGGCGCTGTATGGCCTAGCCCTAACACAAAGAGAACTGGGTTATTTTTATTCTGAGCTTGACTTGCACTTTAAAGAAAAAAGGCCACAGGCTGTAGTGAGACACTACAATTTTTCTTTACCCACTTAAAATCAAATGTAATGAGGTGGTGAAACATTGCATCACAGTGTAAGTGAAACAAGCCTTTATCTAAGATTACTTTGAAATATTGATCGATTCATATATATATTTTCTTTAATCCCTTTTGACACCCTAATAATAAATGAATATTCCAATGAACCGAAATTAGACTCTGTTGCATTGATATTGATATTCCATGAAAAAGGCAGCCCCTGGATGCTGGTTTCTCATAAGGTGATTATGACATTACAGGAGTCCCGTGGGTGGAAATAAGAAAGATAAAAAAATGAATGCATAGTGACGCTTTCATGCTTATGACTACTGTAATCTGTTGTAGCAAGAAATAGCAGAAAGTGATAAGAACAAGATATTTCACAAGCCCAATGCTTTTTTAAAGAAAAACATTTTTATCTACTGTATTTATCTTGGCACTCACATGGCCTGCTAGAGTTTTTCATCCAGAGATAACTTAACCGCCAGAAAAAGTCAAATGTTACATGTCAGTGTTTTCTAAATATATAACAACCCTGCAACTCCATGGTATATGCTTAGCTGCTGCCATGGGGCAAAATGTTTGCATGGAAGGAGACTAGAGAAGCAACACACAGTGCTTCTGAATAACTGTATGGTGAAGTACCCCATGGTTGGGCCCACTCGGGAAAAAAAGTACCAATACAGGGTGGCAATACAACAGGTAATTTGAAATATAAGTAGCAATGGGATTTCTGAATCAGAACACACGTTACTGGGCATATTAACCATTTAATCTATTTTAAGTGCCAAGTATCTGCCTAACCAAAATGTGGCTATAATCCTTTAAAAGGGTTGTTTACCTTTGAGTAGTATAATGTAGAGAGTAATATTCTGAGACAATTTGCAATTAGTCTTCATTTTTTATTATTTGTGGTTTTGTAATTATTTCACTTTTTGTTCAGCAACTCTCCAGTAAAGAAAAGTAATACAAAGTAACAATAACAATAAAATTGCAGCCTTACTGAGCAATAGTTTTTGGCTGCTGGGGTCAGTGACCCCCTTTTGAAAGCTGTAATGAGTCAGAAAAATGCAAATAATTTAAAAACTATAAAAAATAAAAAATAAAGACCAATTGAAAAGTTTCTTAGAGTTGGTTATTCTATGACATACTAAAAGTTAACTGAACCACACAGTATTCATGCACAAAGACCTAATGCTGAAGGTGTATATGCTACTGATTGACTCACCTGAGCTGCCTGTTTCCCCACTAGGGTGGGGATAAGTGTGTACAGCTTAGGTTACTCCTGTAACAGTAATTCTATGGTCCAGAATTGTCCACTTTCTCTTCTTAAGATAATGCAAACTGTGAGGGTAAATGCATAAGCACAAAAGAAGGTATTAGCAATGGCAGGCATGTCACAGATTTATTCATTTACTGATTCAACTTGTGTTAAATATCAGAGTGTCCAATGCAATCAGCAAATTCTCTCTTGTCAACGAATGGGTATTTAGCCCAACTGAGTATACAGAGGTCAAATAGACAGAGAGTGACAACCTTTGCTTATGTGACACTCTGGCAGGGGCAGCAGGTGGTCTTGCATTGGTCCATAAGCCACAAAGATTGTGGTTAACAATAACAGCAGAACTTTACTCCACAGACGTATCAGCCTAGGTAGAAGTTGGCAGTGTGAGTCATTATGTGACCCCACCAGTTCCTTCCAATTTTATATATCTTCGCCTGTATATAGAAATGAAAAAAAAAAACAGATTCAAAGGGCATCTACTTAACATCTGGCTTTTAAGAAGCCCCCAATTCACACAAGAATTTACAATGTAATCATAAAGCTTTACTAGTTACTTGCATAAGAGGAGCCTGATGACTGTCATATTGTTATTATTATTATTATTAATATACCTCTCTCTGAAATGTATATCTTTTTTCAGTGCCTCCAGAGACATGGAGACAATTTGCATTTGGTTTTCATTTTTTTTGTTTGTGGTTTTTAAAAAATTAATTTATTGTCCAGCTGCCCTGCAATTTCAGGAGCTATCTTGTTACTGTGGTTTGAGATAGAAACTGAGAGATTGGGGTAGAAATAGGAGAGAGTCTGAACAGAACACTAAGCAATACAAATTAAGAATAACAATCAGTAGTAAAACTAGCAAGCGCAGCTGACAAGTCGTCCCTATGCTTAAAAAGTCTTCTGCGCTAATCCACAGGCTGAAAATTCATGCATAATAATGTACATGCATAAACATGCACTTTTCCAGGTAATTAGTAAGCTTATAACAGGTAGGAGGATCCACAAGGGAGTATAGCCCTGTAGGATAAGAAAACACGACAACAAAATTTATTTTCACTTATCTTTAATATGTGACT
This sequence comes from Xenopus tropicalis, assembly GCF_000004195.4. Taxonomy (NCBI): domain Eukaryota; kingdom Metazoa; phylum Chordata; class Amphibia; order Anura; family Pipidae; genus Xenopus; species Xenopus tropicalis. Next base: position 130,521,490 of record NC_030677.2, read on the forward strand.
TCTTAGGATATGGTTTATCCATATTTGCACCAGGTCTAGTCACCCAAAGCAACCAGTCTGATTTGGTTTTAAAGTGACTAGATGATGAGTTACTGTGGGATTACTGAGCAAGCCCAGCATGAAGCAGAGCAATTGCATATGCCAGAAATTCAAAGTTCTCATGCTGGGTTATGCAAACTCCTACATGAATGGAGCTGTAAAATTAGCTGGGGAAAAGCAGATCTGCTGTGATTGCGCTGTTCTGTGGCTGGGATGTTGTAAGCTTTCAAGATCTGGCCACACAGTCCTTCTGCGTAGCAAGCACAGTATGTTCCCCATTACGTTCTTACAGTAAGACAGTGGGTGTTTTTCAAAAGGAAAAAGTCCAGCAAACCACAGAGCAGACTGGCAACTGCAGGGGTCGGTGGGAGAGTGAAAGAAGAAGGGGTGGAGGGCAAGATGACTAGGGAAAGAAACTCTACAGTCAACACCCCATGATTTATGTATTTGTACTATGTTTCTTTTGGTATTCTTATGTATCTGCATAAACATATCAAATGAATTCCTGTCTTTGAAAACTGAACGCTATATTGCCATTATATGATCCAGCAATGATGGTTAGATAAGAGTTGCAATTTATTATAGCTTTACCACAAGTGGCAGCCATTCTAGTTTGTTGCTCCTATAGTTGGGTCAAGAACAAAGGATTGCAGACAATAAACACTCCATGCTCTGTTCAGTCTTTACAATACAACTTTGACAGGTAGACAATTACTGTAGCACTTGTCTTCTTTGGATTTTGTCAGATTGCACAGCAAGATCAGCCTTAAAGAGTTCATCACCCCCGGGGAGGGGAATAATATAATGTAAATATAATGGTAAAAGCATGCGCTGCAGAGCAATATTGGAACTGTAAGAGGCAGATTTCTTATGCTGTGTTTCTTATGCAGTGACAAAATCTGGCACGCATCACTGCATAAAAAACAGCACATAAAATCAGCATAATTTTGTAAAGCATTTTTTCTTCCACTGGAAATACTGGGAATTAAATCTGGCATTCATATGGTGAACTTCATATATTTTACACCATTTTTTGGCAAATTTAATTTTACACAGTATAACAAATAGGCTCCTAAGAGTGACATCCTAAATTCACTTTACTGCACACAAGTGATCCCTGGGATACGACACAAGATGGAGATGCTGAGCTCAGCAGAATAGTATCCCAGGCCAGAATGTTTTTAGGTAGAACCATCATGCTGATAGCGATTAGGGCCCTCTCACATGGACATTTATTTATTTTTTCCCCATTCAACTGTCACTGTAACCATGGCAATGTATTTTGGATCTCCTCTGTGCTCCACAGTTCATGAAATCTATTTGCTCATGCATTCTGGTGCAGTGAAATGCATTATATTAAAGTCATCATGTAAATAAACAGCTTGTATAAGGACCATTATATCTTCTGAGATGTGCCCCAGTCATTAACAATTTCCTTTAACTATTGTCATTCTTTAAAGGTATTCACACAATGTTACGTTACAACAAGACACACAATAATATAGTTCTAGACGTACAGCTCATTTTTTACATAAAGAACAAAGGACACCACTTTTTAGAGGAGTATTCACCTGATATAATGCAATTGTTTCTTCACTATGAAGACAATGCGGAATGTGGAGATGGGATATGAGGGCAGCTTCCCTTAATGCCCTTTGGCTAATGTCACGCCAGGCAGCTTACATCCCATGTAGAAATAGTATCTGCCTGACTATACACTTGCATAGATTTCACAGGAATGCGTCTTGATCCAAAATTCACCTTGTGTGTAGCACCAGGTGGAAATTAGGGTTTTTTTTTTTGTTTTTCTGTCTGCCCATTGTGACATTAGCCTTAAGAGTGACTGACTTAGCTGACATTTTGGACAGTTAGTTGCAAAGTGTTCAATGTTTTAATTTCCTCCTCTTATGTGGGTCAGTGATGCAGAGAGATCTTTCGGAAGTGTTTAACTTACGACAGCTGTCTTTTTTTTAACCCAAGTAAATTGTTTGTAGAAGAGGATAAAAGCATCTCTTGCTTGGATAAAATGAGATGGGTATATAAATTCAGCTGGCTATGCATTCAAGTAATTCCAAGCTCATAAGGTTCTGGGAATGACAAGAATTAGGTTAGCAAAACATATAAGGATGCAATCTCAGAAGCCAGCTTGACTCTTTGCTTTGCCTTGCCATCATGTGATGCAGCATATGTTTTTTCTTTTATACTCTATGGCAATTCTGCAGGTCTGATAACCATAACCATAATTTTTCTAAGATTATATTCTGCTTACCCTTGTATTTACTTAAACAAAATATTGCAGAATAGATAGGCACAATGGGCTTAGATGCAACGGCACACATGGCATTTTGAGACTATGAAGGGCAGTTTTCAGCACTTCGAAGTCTAAATATTTCATGTTTGTGATTTTTATAGTGGCATTCAAAATACAACATGTCCCATAGCTCCAAAGCACTCTAGCAGCAATACAAGCTCCTGGACAGGCTTTCTCGATTTATCAAGATGTTCAAGTTGAGGTTTATGCGATACATAATCCATAGTCCATGGTAGAAATACTATTAAATGTGAGTGTTGTAGGTCTTGAATGTCTAAGCCATACAGGCAGAGTACTAAAATTGAATTATGTATGTATACAAGCAATGCTAATTTTATACAGTTATGGGATGTTTTACCCAGGAACCGGTTATCCAGAAAGCTCCAAATTACAGGAAAGTCCTCTCCCACCGACTCTTAAAATGTTCCCCTTATCTCTGTAATAAAAACAGTACCTTGTACTTAACCCTAAGATATTAAAATTAATCCTTAGAGGTAAAACAATCCTATTGGGTTAAATAAACATTTAAATGCTTTTATATAGTAGGTTTAAAGTATGATAATCCAAATTATGTAAAGATCCCCTTATCCAGAAAACCCCAGGTCTTGAGCATTGTGGATAACGGTACCCATACCTGTATGTGCAATCACATATCAGATTATTGCTTAAGTACCTTGTAATAACATTTTAGATCTCACAAAGCCCAATACAAACAGCAATCAACAAGGACTTTAAAAACAGCCGAAGACAGTGATGGGCAAAATTAGCACCAATGCAGACTAAAACAGAAGAACAGCAAATATGTGGAGAGTTGTTGCCCATGTCAAACATTCAATATTATCTTTTCCAAATTAGCTGATAAATATTATGAATCAATGGAACTTTAACAAAGTCCAAGAAAATGCTCCCACTGTACATAATTTTATTATTTACATAATACAATATAGCATAAATGCTGAATAGCATGATTATGTGCAATACATAAATATTAACTATCTGTACACATTTGCATATCTAATAACTCAGAACAGAAATACAAGGTTTAAAGCAAAGAAAAAGCAAAAACAAAAAAAAGAAAAACTGATGCTTGGAAAGTGTGGAAAGTGAAGAATAAACTAGAGACAGAACACACAAAGTAAAAGCGTAAAGTGAGTCTGAGTGAACACAGAACTATTTACAGACGAGAACAGGATTACCACAACTCTACTCTAAAAATTGTACTCTCTCATCTAAAACAGGAAAGAAAAGAGTTAAAATTTTCATACATAAGAAATCCTTCCATTAGAACACAGAAGTGATATTACCAGACAAGCATCAGTGAAGTATACTGCCTTCTGTAGAGTTGGTTTTGTACAAAGCTGTATATACTGCAGCCCATGCAATACAACCAAGAACATTAAAGTCCTAAACCCAAGTAAAACTGAGAAGAGTTAAGATGAGCAGCCCTCTGCGTGGTTCCTGGTACCACTCATGGAAGTTATCAGACACACCCAAAACCAAGAATCAATCAGCAGCTATGTAAGGTATAGTTTACATGCAAATCTGTGCAACTGAATCACATTGTAAAACCTCAGTCTCAATGGTCAAAAAACCATTTTCTTGAATACCTCACAAAAATGGAGGGGGGGGGGGGACCCAGACACACACACCCCAGTACATCTAAACAAAACCACACATACTATTAAGACAAGAATACCAGAAATGAAGCCCCATCCCCTGAGAACTGCTACCGGCTGCTTCTTATAACAGGTGATGCCATCCGTCCTGTAAAAACACTGCTGTATAATTTTACCAAAACAAGGAAATTACTATTGGAACACCTCTCATAGGCCAAAGTCGGGGGAAAAAAAGGCACAGCAAAAGAGACGATGTGGCTATAGCAAAGTACGCTGTATAATAATACCAACATAGCAGTTGGCATTATTTTAGGTATCCTTAGTTTTTAATGGTGAAGGGTCTTTCACTTGTGACAAAGACACAACATCTGTACGATGCATGGATTAGTACAGTTAATGCTCGCCGCATACGATCTTTAGAATTATCCACGAGCTACAGAAAAATGACAACATACTCCTTGTGCAAATATGTGTGAAGCCCATAAACCTCACAAGAACTAACAAAGGCTAACAGCACGTGATTAACTGTAGTGTGACTCGACACTGAACAGGTGGAAAAGGGGCAGCCATTATTTCAGTAAAATATTGCATATTGTTTATAGGCCCCCCCAAACACCAAAATATTGCAAGTTCTGTTTCAAAGCAACAGCTAAAGAATGGCTGAGAAAGCTGAATGACACCAGATGTATGTATAAAAGGATCCTATTTGTTTCCTGGGTTATTTGGTGCAGTTGCTTGACTCTTGACCTTTACTTGGGAGTGCTATGGTTTGGACCAATTCAAAGTTCCACCATTCAGAAAACATAAAGAATGGCTGTCACCTGGATTCTTCTATGGCATGCAAAGAGTTTTACAAAGCAGTTTTTTGAAGTTACTATAATAAGAACATCTTACTGCAAAACAGTCTGATACAGTCCATACAGTAGAGTTAAAAGTCAGTATTCTAGAACAAGGGAGATGCATTACTGGTTTTATCCTGGAGTATTAGGATCTCCCTTTCAACATATCCCTAAGCCAGCTGCCAAATATATTACTACAAGCAGAGGATCAGGTGAAGGCATGCAGAATGAAAGCCTACAGTTTTTGGCACATTCGCTTGTTAACATAACACCAGATATGCAATAAATGTGAAGCTTAGTCCAATGCCGACAATCCATGTATTTTGGGCTCAGGTGCTTCTGTTGGAAAAGGGCTGTGTGTATTCATCCAATTTTGTCTGTAACAAACACCCAAACATTCTTTAAGTTCAAGATAAGATGGGGGGAGGGGAACATCACATAAAGAAACTGTGGATAACATCAGTAGGAAAAAATGGACATGCATCTGCTCTTTCATATTTCCCTAGGATATATTAAAATCAGAAACCCAGAAAAAAATATAATAGTCTGTCTTCACAAAATGTATCATTGTTTATATTCTCTGTATTTTTTCTGCCACCACAACAGGGTTTTCTTTTCTTATTTTTGCAGCAGCCTCTGCTTTGTAATCATATGGGCAGTTGTGCTTGTCTGAATAACGATGAAGTCCACAGAAGAGATTCCCACAACGGCAGTCAAAACCTTAAAGGAAAAATAAACGGAGAGCTCAGATTAGATGTGAAGATTGCGGAAGTTTTTTTTAAATTTTATTTGCAGTTACTAAATAATATTCTAATTTACGCATATTAAGATTAAAGTGATACTGACACTTAAAAAAAACCTTTAAAATATCAATGTACATAAAAAGTTACCTATAGGTCATGTTGATTGTTTTTTGCTGAAAGTGCTACTTTTGTGACTAATTGTTACTTGAAGTTCCGAAACCTAACTGTTCCTATTCAGCCTGTCAGTTATAGCTTCTAATGCTAATGGCCTAATGCTGCACAAATATAGCAGCCCCCTCAAAAAGGAACATGAGGGATCAAACAGGTAATGTAAAAGCATCAGGCAAATGCTTTTATGGCAAAATTAAGTTCATACAAAGAAAATGTTATGACAGATGTAAAACAAAGTTTAATTTCTAGTGTCAGTTTCTCTTTAAGGGGGTGGTTCACCGTCAACTTTTAGAATGTTATAGAATGGTTAATTCTAAGTGACTTTTCAGTTGGTCTCTTTATTATTTGTTTTTTAATTATCTGCCTTCTTCTTCTGACTCTTTCCAGTTTTCATGGGGTCACTGACCCCAGCAGCCAGTAGCCCAGTCAGCCTACATTTTATTAATTATTTATAAAACTCATTTTTCTATTCAAACCACTCCCTGGTTGCTAAGGTAATTTTGACACTTCCAACCAGATACCTGCGGAAACTCAAAACTGGAGAGCTGTTTACAAACAGTGATATATTTTAAAAAACAAATAAAAAAGACCAACTGCAAGTTGTCTCAGGATATTTTTCTCTACATTATACTAAGAGTTTTAACTCAAAGGTGAACAAACTCTTCTTTGGTAAAGGCACATACACGCACCCAATTACTTATTTCATAGCACATAGTCAGCTCAGCGTACTATTTAGTCATGACCAGCTTGTGTTCCTTCTGGGAGTTTCCTTAAATATATTTATATTTTGCTTTTCATTCTGCACACAAAACATATTTACCTGTAAGGCCAATCTTCTTCCTGCACATAAAACATCTGTTTTTCTTTGGCTTTGGAAGCTCTGGTGCCTTTTCCTCATTCAGAGAAGTACTGGGTTGGGATAACGAAGGGCTTGGCTGAGTCACAACTTAGAGTAAATAATAATAAAAAAAAATGTTAATGTCCTTTGCCATCATGAAGCATTAAAACAAATACAGTAAAGTAAAACACAAAAAAAAGAAGCATCCATTTATCGTTACGCGTTCCTTAGTTTTGTTCAGCAAAAACGATATTAAATCACAACAAAGGAAACAAGTAAGATCCTGTGCTGTTTGTACAAATGGTGACCTGCTTAAACTGCCTTGTTGCCAGTGCAGTCAATTTTGGCAGCACTTGTTTAGCAGAAGAGCAAAAGCAAATGTAAGTTCAATCCGCCATCTAGAAGAAGGATTTAAGGAGTGTTTACTGTATAAATTAAAGAGGAAAGCTTTTTAAGATTGGCAAAAAGTAAACTGGAACCCAATGCAAGTACATACACGTAGAGATGCACCGAATCCATTTTGGGATTCAGCTGAACGCCAAATACTGCACAAAAGATCCAGCTGTATCCCGAAACAAATATAAACCCTAATTTGCATGTGCAAATTTAGTTCAGCCAGGCACTTAGCTTTGGTGGAATCGGAATCCTGCTGAAAAAGGCTGAATCCCAAACCCTGGATTCGGTGCATCCCTACATACACAACTGTACATTGAATGTCTTCATAGTGCACTGTAAGTATACATTACTTGGCTTTATAATTCTATTTGATTATGAACTGCTTTGGAGCTTGCATAAACTGCATTGCCTACACATTTTATTGTGCTTCTGTGATGTGTTTCTATGGAGAATTCTTTAGTCAAGACATTTCCAGACATACAACTAACCCTGGGTCCAACCTCCACGGACATGTAAACAAATCTGGATCTTTGTTAAATTGAATTTGCTATGCAAAGCCACTGAAAGTTACCTGCACTCGTAACAAAAGCTTTTTATGGCACATGACTGTCAAATTTCTTGTGAATGTGCATTTTAACAAAGATGCATTTTGCAAGTTCTATTGGAGTCCAATAGGCAAGTGATCTGCTGTATAAGATGCAGTGTGTGTATGAAAAGCAAATTATACATATTTAGCTATGAAAACTCTGTGGAAGTGATAAACTGGCCCTATTTTCTCCTTCTGCATGCAGGAAGTATAGCATTCTTCCTACCATTCTGTTGCCTTCAGCATAATAAAGAATTAAATTTAAATAAACAGTAAATGTCTAATACAGGTGAATATTGTTTATTTATGGCTAGAGCATGGTACATGCTCTAGTATGGGAATGTATTTGCATTCTGAATTTTAAACTGAAAGGGGAAAAATGTAGTAAAAGTGCTTGCATTTTAAAATCAAGCTATGGAGACATCAGACAATCACATAATGCTTTGTGATGGCACCAAACTATGTTGTCAACAGGCAGGAGTGATTGTTCCTCCTTCCACTGTTTATTACCCAGTAAAATGCAGATAGAAGGAACTAAAAGCATTAGCATAAACATAATAAAACAATATTGAATATAATGTTCAAAATGCATATTAGTTCTTACTATTTCAGCAGGAGATAAATTACAGAATGACTCAACCCTATACACTTAGGGCAAAGGGCACCTTTATAATCCCAGCCTAATTATGTACTTCAGGATTACCAAACAGATAGAAGGGTCATTTAAGGACAAAGACCAATGTCTTACACACGTGTACACCTTAATTTTCCATACAAACACGTTTTTCTCTATCTCTGCTATGCTTAAACAGTTCTTCAAAGCCTTGTATTACAACTATTAAAACATTTTCTTTGAGAGAACACGCTTAACTTTTTCCTTCTAACAAAATGAGACATTTCTGCTATTTCCCCATCACATCAGCAAGTACATTATGTCAAACAAGTTAAAATATACACAGACAAAAATATCATACCAGGCTCAGACGTTTCTGTTTTAGGAGAGGCAACGTGGTCTTCTCTTGAAATGCTCATCTCTGTCATTTGCTGGGTTACAGGCAATGCAGCCAAGGGTGTATTTCTAAAACGCAAAATAAAGTGTGTTTTTTTTTTTTTTTTTTTATACAATATCAAAATTACTTTAGTGACTAAGTATTTTCATTTATTGGTTTTAAAAATTCATAGAGCTTTACATTAGAAAGGAACACTATGGATACCCAACCCAAAAACTGCATTTCTCTCCGTTAGGGAGAAGACACACACAGCTACTTAGTAGAAGCTACTTTTTTATGGCTACTAAATGCCAGAAAATACCTTGCCATAGACAATATTGTGAATTACCTCTGCTAAAACACACGTAGAGACAATTATCAGTAAATAATCAGCATCGTCTATCTTAGTAGCCATGACAAGTAGCCGCTACTAGTAGCTGTGCGTGTCTTTACCCTTAAGGTGGCCATATACCTTACAATAATGATCTTTCCTGCAACCATTGATTGCCTTCAATGGCGCCCGAGCAAAATCTTTTGTCCCGCCCAATCAACAAGACGACCGATATCCGATGCTCCTGCATGACCGGTTGTCTTGTCGATCCACCATACATGCACTGAATATTGTACAAAACTAGGTTTTGTACGATAATATTGGTGCACTTCAAGGTGGGCATATCAGGAGAGAAAATGCTCATTTGGTGACTTTGCCAATTAAGTAGATCTTTCAGTCAATGGCTGGATTTAAATGTTTGGGTTTTCCAAGACTAAGAAGTGATGTGGGGGTGTTTTTCAATTAGATTCAACACTGTTAAGCTTCACAGGAACTGAAAGTAAGCATAGGATGTCTTAAAAAAAAATGGGGTTACATAATATAAAAATAAAAGGTGCAAAGTTTGTTAAAGGTCTTGCCACTTATAGCCACCAATCAGTAGGCAGTACTTAATGTTCACCTGTTTAAAAACAAACATTATTGGTTTGCTATTGGTTACTGCCCTTGGCCAAAATTTGCCTTTTATTACATTTGCCATAGTGGTGCAGTAATGCAACACTGCATGTTTTCTGCACCAATAGTGAAATCATTTTACTTCCCCTCAATTAGCTGTTTGTGGAGCTTTCAAAACAGGTCTGCATTTATAAACAGGTATGTATACAAGCATGCTATACTGACTAAGAACCCCACAAGTGTGCCAAATAGGGACCTCTACAATCTATACTAGCCAGGGATTGCCTGATCAGAATAACCAAAGCCATTCTAATCAAACCCTTTGGGACTTTTACAAAGAATGATTTGCATGAACACAGGACATCCAAACCGTAAAAATGCATAAAATGGCATGAAATGCACTTGTATGGCATATTATCCATGCAAGAATAGATGGAAGCCAACCATAAATGCGTGCCGCTGTCATTGAGAAACTACGTAACAGAAGATTTAGCAGGCTCATACTAGCTGCCTCAGTTTGAATTGTCCCAAAGAAAATGGTGCTTACAGGATAATAGCTGTCATCAGAGGCATTTTGTTTGTCAAGACTCAGGGCCACCATACAGACCAGTTACTATTAATGGACTCAAAGCTCAGAGCTATTGTCATGTTATTACATAATTATATTGCAGTGTAACATGTCTGGAAAATGCAAGAGATTTTGGAAGTGTATATATTAGCCAGGGGTATTTCTAAATTCTCTCAAGTACTACCAGTACAATACAGAAAGCTTATACGCTTACCAAGTTTTGCGCCACCCAAGGGCACTTATTCATAGGCTAAGTATTCTTCCTTATTTTTCTTAAAGGACATGTAAACCCCACACACAAAAATTGAACGACCTATTTGAAATCTTTCAATACCTGCCACACTGGTTGTCCAGAGGTTAATAATAAGGCTGCAACATCCCCTTAATTACTTAGATTTGCTTCTCCTCCTGTAACCCACTCGGCCCCCTCCCTCAGGAATTTGCTTTGGCTGTTGGCTTGTGGGCATGCTCAATTGTTCTAAGCTCAGATAACTAAAACACGCCCCCCAGTCTAGCAGCCAGTGAAGAGATGGCATTGCTGGCTCCCATAGAAACTCAGCTCTAGCTCTCTGCTTCAGTTTTTTTTTCTCCCAACCTCCTCTCCTGCGCTCAGCTCAAACAAAGCAGAACTTTTATCAGACAGTTCTGCCTATGTGAGCCTGTATTTTTGATGAAATGTATGCTGAATGAGGGTCTGTGTGTATGTATGCTGTTTGCAGATTTAAATGTATCTGATTATGTATCAGGAAAAATGGCCACCAGGTGAAAGCTGCTATTTGCTTTAGGAAAATGTGATGGTGCTAGCAAGCGGAAGGGATATATGCAGTACAAATGATGCCATTAGGGTAAGGGAGAGGTGCCCAACTGATATACACTGTAGGCAAATGTAGGCTTTACATGTCCTTAAAGTTTTTTGTTTTTTTTTTTCAATCCATACTAATTTTATATGAATGGAAAAATCAAACTTCTTTTACTACTGTCCCATGGTTTACCTTGATTTATCAGAGAGACCGCCTGCAGCACCTTCACAGTTCAAGGAAGTTTCTACTCTCTGTACAGTTGCAGATTCTGCAGATGGACTATTTGAACCACTGGCTGCCCCTAGATAACACAGAAAATAAAATCTTTATCATATGGGGTAAAAAACCGACACTGACTTTCAATAACACATTTTACGATGATAAAAAAAAAAACCAAAAAACCCCAAAAAACTCTGTTTGGGAAGCAAAAATCATGCTTACATAATTTCTTAGGAAATAACAAGAGGCTTCCAAAATGTTATTTTGTTTATATCTCCCTGAAGGATCACCACTACAGTCAGAGGTAATCAAAAATCCTGATGTACTATGGCGTCAGCAGATTCAATTTTCAAACCTACCCAAACCATGTCAGCCAGTGCATGAAGCATGGGCAGATAAGAACATGAAGAATCACAGCTTCTCTCCAGTTTCATACTGGAACAAAACTAGGGTGGCCATATTGTGTGCAGCCTCATGTATGCTCTCTTCTTGTTTGGTCTGTGGGCCGGTCACCCAAAAAGTGTAATGAGTGGTCAGTTTATAGCTGCATTTAGGGCCGTAGCACAGAAGGAGATTAGAAGCCCACGATAAATCTTTGCTAATGCAGGCGACTAATCAGTGAAAATGCCTCACGAGGCAACTTCTGCGATTTGCCGAAATCGCCTGTGCAGCGAGTGCCATCCCACCGGCGACTTACATTTTCGCCGGTGGGATGGTAGTTTGGGGAGATTAGTCGCCCGTGACAAGGGAGATTTGTTGCAGGCGACTAATCTCCCCGTGTGCCAAAGCGCTAAGGGTGAAGGCGCACTGAGCTACTTAGTAGCAGCTTTTTAAATGCCACAAAATATCCTGCTATAGACAAGACTGAGATTTGCCTCTGCTAAAACGCACAGACAATTATCAGTAAATGATTTGCATTGTCTGTTTCTGTAGCTTTGACAAATAGCTGCTACTAGTAGCTCCATGTGTCTTCACCCTAAAGGACCTCAAATACCAGAGAGCTAGGCTTCCCCTCTCTACTTCTTTAAAAAAAGAATGTGGCTTTTAATGTGAGTAGTGGCAGAAGTGATGCACTACAGGCACAGAAACCCCCCCCCCCCCAAAAAAACAGTACAAACAGCGGTAAAGATGTTCTGCTGTGAAACCCAGGTCCTAATCCCATGCTGTTAGACCCAGGTCCTAATCCCATGGTTGATGCAGCTGTTTGGACTGCAGTGTGCGTCTTATTTCCCATTGTGATCTCGTTCTATTTTTACCTTGGGGAATGCAACAAAGATTGGGTAAACAGTGCCTCAATTTTTGGGGCAAAAGATACACAGAGGAGCAGAGGGGTAGATCAAAGAAAAATGTAAGATTTTAAATTAAACAATTCAAACTTGATTAAAGTGCACGTTCCAGACTCTAATTTAAAGTTGTTTGCATAAATGTCAGTTTTACTACGTAGAAATTACAACACTTTTTATACATAGACCCCCGTCAATTCAGGGCACCATAACGTTTGGGACAAAGTAATGGTAGGTATATTAAACAGTCATGTTTAGTACTTTGTTGTATATCCCTTACATGCAATGACTGCTTGAAGTCTGTGATTCATACACATCACTAGGTGCCGAGTATCTTCTTTAGTGATGTCAAGCCTCTAATGCAGTCACTTTTAACGCCTGCTTGTTCTGGTGGCTTGTCCCTTTAGGTTTCCTCTTCAGCAAATGGAAGGCATGCTCAACTTGATTTAAATCAGGTGACTGGCTTGGCCATTCAAGAATTGTTCATTTTTTAGCTTTTAAAAACTCCCGTGTTGCCTTAGCAGTATGTTTCGGGTCATTATCTTGTTGCAGGATGAAGTGCCGTCCAATGAGTTTGAATTGTGCAACTGCTGCCAGCAATTACATTATCAAGAAGATAGGTGTGCCAGTACTTTTTTGCAAACTGTAATCTGCCCATTTTTGTGGCTAACTAGTGGTTTGCATCTTGGAGTAAACTTCTCTGTATTTTTGTTCATGAAGTCTTCTGCAGATAAAATTCTCTGACAAAGACACACCTGTTTCCTGAAAAGGGTCTCTTTTCCATTGGACAGGCATTAAGAAAGCTCACCAGTGCATTCATTCTTCTTAATGATATTCTAGACAGATGATTTTGGTAATCCTAAGGTTTGACCGATGTCTAATGGTTTTATTATTGTTTTTCACCCTCATAATAGTTTCCTTGACTTTCGTTGGCCCAGCTTTTCTCCCCATGTTGAACAATGGCAAATACAGACTCCAAATGGTAGAAGCAGCCTTGGTATCTTATTCCTGCACTAATGAAGCAATGCAACACACCTAAGTAATCATAAACATCTGTGAAGCCAATTGTCCCAAACATTATAGTGCCCTAAAATGAGGGAGACTATGTAAAAAAAATGTGTTGTAATTTCTACATGGTAAAACCGAAATGTATGCAAATAACTTTAAAGTGTCGAATGTACACTTCATTTAACGTCTGAATGGTTTGATTTTAAAATTTTACACAGAGGATCAAAGGGGTAAATCAAAGAAAAACATATCTTTGTACCATAAATTATGGAGAGCACTATAGATATTCCAATCTAACACAAACAAGAAGACCTTGTAATGTGACCAATACAATTATTTGAATTAGATTATAGAAACATAAAAGAGTGGAGGAGCTACCAATAGTAAACCAGTATGAAAGTGCCCTACAAACAGAAGCAGTCCATAAATTAACACAGCTAACAGAAAAAACTGACATTACAGTTAGGGATTTAGATTAATGCCAAAAGCATTAGAAAGCAATTACAAGCCATTTTCTAGGAATACACATAAAATGTTTTGTGTTTTGTTCATTATATAGCATTAAAAGAATTAGAAAGTAGTGAGGTATGTCTATTACATAGTAAGCTATACTGAGACCTAACAACACTCGACTCTTTTATTGTATATTGCACAGGATATTCTTACAGTAAACACTGCCCAGAGATAGGCTAAAAGGGGAACTCAACAGACTTCTATTGGGGTGGCTAAAAAAAAAAAATAGTTAATAAAGTTAAATCTGTTAATAAAGGACAGCTTGTCTACTGGATACAGACATTGTATGGCATCATAGACAAGTGTGTTTAAATACTGTTAGGGCTCTGGCACACAGGGAGATTAGTCGCCCGTGACAAATCTCCCGTGTCTCAGGCGACTAATCTCCCCGGATTGCCATCCCACCAGCGAAAATGTAAATCGGCGGTGGGATGGCATACGCGGCGGCGCGATTTCCGGCGATTTACATTTTCGCCGGTGGGATGGCAATCCAGGGAGATTAGTCGCCCGCAAACAGGGAGTTTTGTCGCTGGCGACTAATCTCCCCGTGTGCCAGAGCCCTTAAGCACACAAACCGGGTGTGCCTTTTAGGTAGGATAAAGAGAAGAATGAAAAGATTCTAATTGCTGTAATGCATTTACAATCATTAGTTCCTGCATCACTAGATTTTGAAGAGAACTATAATATAGTGAACATGCAGCTTTTAAATTGAATGTCTGGGGCTGATTTGAAAACAAAGGCACCTAATGATATGACTGCAGTTGCCAATAGCAATCAGTGCTTTCTTTTCCCAACTTGATGACTAATCAAAACACCTATTTTGAAAAGTAACCCTGATTTTTTTTTTTTTTTTTTTAATTCTCCTCATGCTTTATTTTTTCAAGCTTCTCTGAAGGTATTGCTGCTTGAGCTTCCAATTTTAACCTTTATCCCCCACTGGGCTCACCACAACTACTTTTCCCCTCCCACAGGGTTTAGATTGTGTTAATAATGCCATTATAGGAAGAGACTAGAAATACAGAGGGTGTGGTGTAAATTCTCAGAATTCATGTCCAGTTCTGTAAATTCTGTAAAGTCTGTAAATGGCAAGTTCCATAGCAAGGGACAGCTCATACCCTGTAATGGGACCTACATTTCTCTGCTAAAGAAGTTCATCCGCTATGCAAAGCACAGTTAGGATATAGTAGCAGTCTAACTCATTAAATGATACCAGTTTCTATATCTAAAATTCTGCTGTTTAATCAAGAGATTACTTTTTAATTCTAGCCTTTAGACGACAACCATTATAACGAGCAGACCAAAGAAGCCTAGAACGCTTGTGCACTTTTAATACTTCCATAACTTTTTTGCACTTCCACAAGGGACTGTATATGTTGATACTCAAATGACTGCTTTCACTTCCTTTTTTTTACTAAAAATGTCCTTATTGGATATTTTCTTTATGCAATTTCTCTGTATTTTTGGCAAAAAGTTAAAAAGGACTTCTTCCAACCCTTTTGCCATCACCTTCTGCATCTATTCATTTAACACACTTAGCCACTTACCCATTGGACTGATTCTGCCACTGTTCTGTCTTTGAAGGTGTTCTTTATAGCAAACCGAGCACATTCCATTTGTTCTAGGATTCCCATAAAAACCACATCCTGTATTGCACAGCATGGGTCCTGGAGTCTGGTTTGTCTCCTGAGCCATTTTTCTATGCTGTTAACACAATCAGAAGAAAGGAAGCATTAAAATATGGAATTAAGCCAAAATCAATCGCTAATCTAAATATAACTGCACTTAAGCATGCATTGATGGATTTCTAATTTAAACATGTATATATCCCTGTTCACAAGGTACATAAATAACTTTGGATGCAAGCTCATTTCTCTTCCAATAACGCATACAATAGGATTAAGCTAAGCTGCTGGAAAAAGGGTTGGTTTTGACTAGGTAGAGACCAACAATCGTTGGCAGGCCTGAATTTGTGGTCAGGCCACAAAGGCCCAGGCCTAGGGCGGCATGCCACATACGGAGCAATGGGGACAGGGTGTGCAAAAAAACTTCAGTGTGTCCAGTTCCCAGTGCTCTGTATGCGCATGTGCGTGATCCAGGTGAGGGAAGGCGACCTCTGGGCGCCGCAAACTCAAATCCGGTGCTGCCCGTTGCGGTCCTCAATCCGATAGAAAATCAAACCTGCCCAATCAAGATCTGGCAAATTTTAGGCCAGATAAAATTGGTCAGGGACATATAAGCTGCCGAATCATGTGTATGGCCACCTTAAGATGTGGTCCCCTATCTGCTCAAGGACTCCACAGACTTTGTTTGGTGTAATCAGTTTACTGTAGTCTAGTCCTGAAACAAGCAGGACATAAAATATTTGAGTTCCTATAGATATATTCATTGATATAAGGAATATGGTTAGACTGGCAACCCTCATCTGTAATTAACATCTACATGGGATAAGATAATTTGCATACACGTTTTAAAAAAACAAACATACTGAACGGTATCACAAGCTATACACCATGTCAAATTAACTTTATGAGGCTTAAAATTGAGTTGAACCATGCCTCACTTGAATGGAATACACCTGAAAAGACCAGGACTGGCATTTTTCAGCCATAAAATCATGCATGCACATTCAAACTAATAGCAGGTAGCATTGATAACAGGCGGTTTAAAATTGCCCTGCATGTCAAGACAATAAAATGTAAATGTGTGTACACATATTATTTTACAGTGCACCCATTGTGTTGTGCAAACCCACATGCAGCTAGCTGTATCCCATTCCAGCAGAGATATCACTGGAGAAGGAAAAGTCTAATCACTGGGTGGGGGAGGGGGCAAAGTTTTAGGCAAAAGCTAAAGTTGCCACATTCTGAGCAACCTTCATATGTAAAATACTCAGGGATGCGTGCCATTTACTGCTCACCACAGTGCCAACCCTCACTTTGACTGGAATTCTTTTATGTTATAGCAGCCATGCTCTAAATAGAGTAACTGGTGATTTTTTTATTTTTTTTTCTGCAATGCAATTAAGCTCTGAACTTAAGTTTAAACCAAGAAGTTTACCTACATTGTTTCCTAAGAAAGATATAGCTTGAGATGTTACCAAACACCAATGAACTTAGTCAGTGCCATGAATGAACACCCCATAACTTTCTAGAAAATAGGAATAAGTCATGCACGAATAAAAGAAAGAACCAACTGTGCACCATACAGCAAGTATTACACACTGACTGAAGCTTGACAGCTTTATTTTTGCACATCATGTTTTCACATTATTTCTGTGTACAGTGCAAGCAAATAGTCCTTCAATCAAATAACAACCACTACCGAAGTGAAAAACATGGTGTGTATGGGGGGCAGGAAGGTAGCTGTAATAATCAGGGTAAAGCACATACAAACACTGCAATGCCCTAAATATTTACCTCGCTTGGTTTATAGAGGAGGATACCTTTAACACAGGCAAAAATAAATAAATCCTCTAACCTATCTTACTCTAAAGCAACCTACGATAATGCATTGGGTCGTGCTTGCGTTATTTCTCAGCAGCTTATGTCACATGGGTGGGTACTTTATTCCGCCTGTCACAAGGCTGCAATGTGACAGGCTGATCTGCAAGCTCAGACACAAAACCTAGTCAACAGGGGCCTCTGAAATCAGCTTCTATTAATAGAATGGAGCCTGCCAACTCCTATATAGCAAGGATAAGCACCACTTACACTTACTGTATTACAGACTGCCAACAGAGGTCTCTTTATCACAGCATCATAGGGAACATAAGATACTGTATAAATACAACCACTTGTCTCTTAACCAGCCAGTAAAGAGCATGTGTCTGTTTTAACACAATATATATTCAAATATAAGCTCAGATTTAGAGATAAAATAACCCATGATATTAAAAGTGGAATTATGAAAAAAGGTGCAAGTCTTTGTGCATATATAATGTATTTTAAAGGCAGTTGTAACATGAGCTGGTGCCCTTAACCTCCCTGGTCATCTGAAGAACCTAATCACCAACTGACATAAAAGGGTCAATAATGCAAAGTCAACCACTATCACTTAATGTAATATGTCTAAAAAAACCACAAGCTGTAATAATTTACATTCTTTTTGTGTTAATAGGACTTATTAGAATTATTAACACATGAGTTTTACAAGAACATGTCATTCAATCATTTAAATTGGCTGCTAAAGCCCTCAGCCCTCCAGAGGCACAGCAGATCTATGACAATAATGTACCCTGAATACAAGTCCTGTACAGCTCTGTTTGCCCAGCTTCCTTGTGAGTATCAGGGGTATAGCACATGTTCTGTTCCTGTTGGGCCACAGGGTCCCCAAGGCATATGCTCTACAGACATTCAGCCCTGAACTGATACTGGGAACCAGTAAAGAGCCACATAGATAGTACAGGGGTGTAGTGGTTCAAGCTAAAGTGGCTCTTTCCTGAAGGTAACTGTTACCCAAGGGTTTCTCGAATACATGTATATTTCAAATGGCTTACCACAGGAATAAGTTGCTCTTAAAATAGTGTGCAGCATAATTATACACAATGTTGTAAAACTGCACACTGCCCCACTTCTAAAGTGGTTTACACTGTAGTGTCAGTATGAAAAGTAGCATGGGGTCTGTTCACAATATACTCCCAATGTTTGAAGTGCAGTTACTATATAGCTTAAGCCTGCTGGGGAATTGCAATACCCTTCAGATACTAGGGAGTAAGCCATGGACATGTGTAACAGTATTTCTGGGTTAGTACAAAACAAAATGTTAACAGAAAGAGCCAAATGTGGTAAATCACATGCAATGGTGACGTTCCAGCCCAATGCTGACATCCTGAAGTAACACTATTTGTCCTCCAAAACAAAGAAAAGGAGGAGCATGGGATTGGTGTGCTGGAAACAAAGGAGGCAGACCTTGCTCTACCATGGAGACAGGAAACCCAGTGCAAAACAGGACAGAGAAAAAAGTCAAACTGTACTGGTAGGTGGAAAAATAAAAAGATCTGTTTCCCCCTCCTCTATCTCCACCCCCCTCTGATCCTCCCTCACTTGTCTCCCCCTCCCCCCTTCCCCAAGACAGCAAGGCCTCAGGCAGTTCAGGCCTGTACAAAAGCACTGAGTCATTGTAACCAACCAAGGAGAAGGCACCACCACCCGAGACACCTAAATATATCAATATTAGCCATAAGAAGACTAACAGAGCAATGGCGGCTCCCTCTGAATAGAGAGCACCGATCATTTTATGCAAGCACCACCTGCCCTTTGTTCCCATCTCAGTCACAAAACATACAGCTTACTGAGCCCCACACACAGACCTGAGCCAATCTAACCAGGGCTTGCTGGAAGCGTATCCTATTAGAGACTGACAGACCCCTTTGTCACTCTGTTGTACAGTTTGGGGCTGACACCCACAGGCACAAGGGCCGGATCTGTCTCACTGCCCCCCTTCTCCCGGTAACGCCACCTTCCCCTGCTCCTATACCTCCCTCCCTCCTGCCCATGGTTTTGGCCTTATAAGGTTCTCCCTGTGAAAAACACATCCACTTAACCCCTAAGCTGCCAAAGCCATTGTTACAACCAATTAAAGATTTTCCTATCACCATTATGGGTGAGTAAGTAACCTTTAACCTAACTTTCATATGGGAGACTCTACCGAAATGGCCGAGTCTGGGGGACAAAATGCTCTCCCCCCCCCCCACTCACTTAATATTTTCAGGTCAATGGCACAGGCAACCTTCATTGCTCTCTCACCTGGGAATCTACAACTGCCATCATACCCCTAACCAACTCTGCTTGTAGGGGAATGCTGGTAGTTGTAGTTCCACGACAGCAGGAGAGCTGAAGGTTACCTAGTTACGTATTCCCTAATCCCATGCCATAGAGATGAAGCAGTTGCCTAGGGTTTAATACTTACGCGGTGTTTCACTCTGAGGGGACTGGATATGGAGCTAAAGCCTCTCTCTCTCTCGCTTCTGTGTGCTGTCCTTTGTTTGCCGAAACAACACTTCTCTTGTTTAGTAGATTCCCTCCCTCTTAAATCCTTTTCCTCCTCCTCTGAAAATGGCGAGGCAGCAACAAACAGAAAGCCTCCGTGATTCCTGCCCGATTCAGGTAACAATATCGGGGATCCACTGACACGTCCTCTATTCCCCTGTCTCTGATCCTTGGAGACCAGCCGCTTATCTCTCTGCTTGCTGCCTGCTACTCGAACTGTCTTTACAGTCACAGAGGGTGGAGCCAGGCCTGGGCTGCTGACGAAGGCGAAACCCCCAGAAGGCAGGCTCTGAATAAGCTGTGTGTAATACACAAACAGGACCAGCACACGGAAGCACTTGCCTGGGGATGTTCCCCTGTGTTATATTAGTCAAAAGTGGAAACACAACGTTTTAGAGGCTACTCCTTCATCAGGTGTGCTGCAATCAATTATTGAGTATCTAAAAGAGGAGCTGAAATAGTAAACAATTTCCATTTAGTGTGAGTGGTTTATAATTCAACAACACCCATTTACCACCAATTTCAAAACAAAGTGCATCATATTTAGAGTCCATTATTACAATCTCCATAGGCATACTGTATATCTGTTGATAATAAACAATTTAAGTATAGTGTATGTAGTTTGTAGTTCGACATTACTGACATAACTGCAATTCCAGTGGGAAAAGTGCATCTCATTGTATGTATGTATGTATGTATATCTTTATTTATAAAGCGCTACTTATGTACGCAGCGCTGTACAGTAGAATACATTAATACAAACAGGGTGTTAATAAGATAATGGATAAATACAAAGTATAACAATAAATACAGATAAATACAGCTGCAATAAGTTAAGAGTCGAGGACACAAGAGGAAGGAGGTCCCTGCCCCGTAGAGCTTACAATCTATATGGGCATTAACTCTTTTACTGCCAAGCACGTATGGCATACGTGCTGGCAGTAAAAGGGCTTAAACGCCAACGACGTGTCTCATACGTCGTTGGCGTTTAAGCGCTGCTCTCTGCATGTGCCGCCGCTGCAGAGGGCTTCTAACAATGACAGCCCCCCTGGGCAATGTGCCAGGGGGGGCTGTCATCAGGGTCCTGCGAGCCGATCGCTCGCAGGACCCTCCAGGAAGCAGCAGACGCGATCGCATCGCGTCTGCTGCTTCCTGCTTCCTCCCTCTCCCCCAGCGCCGGCCCAACTGAGCAAGGAGCGATCGGGTCTTCAGGAACAGGTAAGGAGTTTTTTTTTTCTTGCATTTACACACTTTTACACACTTATACACACATTTACATACATTTATACACACTTACATACATTTACACACACTTACAGCACACATTTTAGCATTTTTTATTTTTTTTTTTTTTTTTTTTTTCATTTTTCACACTTTTATACACTTATTTACACTCATATACACACTTACACACTATCACACAACTTTTACACATGTACACACATGTATACACAAACACTTTGGTTTTTTTTTGTTTTGCTTTTTTTTTTTTTTTTTTTTTCATTTTACCACTTTGTTTTTATTTTCTTTTACCTAAAAACTGTTTATTTTGACAGCGTAACTATTGGATCAGATATTCTGGCCACTAATTACACTGTCATGTAACTTATTTTGTTGTTTCACTGATTTGCACAATTTTTGTGGTTTTATCACATTTTATCCCTATATAAGTGTTCCTGATCTGTTTTTAGCGTAGCTTTGCCAGGTGTAACTTTGGTGTACAAAAATAACTTTACCTATTTTGAATTCATCAGAATGTGTACTTTCCAAAAATATATGGTTTTCTGGGGGTCACTGTATAGTTAGGGGGGTTACTGCACATAATACACTGACAGGGGGCTCTGTGTGCAAAAGCTGAGCTGGCAGGCGAGAAATCCTTATGCGCTATTTTCATTTTGGGGTCAGTACATACCGCAGACTTTGGTATATCTATGCATATTGGGCATCAAACTGTTCAGTAGGCCTCTGGTGTTCCTATTTGGGGTGACTTGCCTTTGTACGCAAGAAATTGTGTGAGATAAATGCGGCAAATTGCAACATTTTTAGGCGATTTTCTGAAATGTCATAAAAACCGATAACTTTAGGAAAGCTTTGCGGCTTGGTACTTTGGTGTAGAAAGGACTCTTTACCCTTGTTGGATTTGTCAGAATGTGTACTTTCCAAAAATATATGGTTTTGTGGGGGTCTCTGTATAGTTAGGGCAAGTTTTGGCACATAATACACTGACAGGGGGCTCTGTGTGCAAAAGCTGAGCTGGCAGGCGAGAAATCCTTATGCGCTATTTTCATTTAGGGTTCAGTACATACTGCAGACTTTGGTATATCTATGCATATTGGGCATCAAACTGTTCAGTAGGCCTCTGGTGTTCCTATTTGGGGTGACTTGCCTTTGTACGCAAGAAATTGTGTGAGATAAATGCGACAAATTGCAACATTTTTAGGCAATTTTCTGAAATGTCATAAAAACCGATAACTTTAGGAAAGCTCTGCAGATTGGTACTTTGGTGTAGAAAGGACTCTTTACCCTTGTTGGATTTGTCAGAATGTGTACTTTCCAAAAATATATGGTTTTGTGGGGGATCTGTATAGTTAGGGGAAGTTTTGGCACATAATACACTGACAGGGGGCTCTGTGTGCAAAAGCTGAGCTGGCAGGCGAGAAATCCTTATGCGCTATTTTCATTTAGGGTTCAGTACATACTGCAGACTTTGGTATATCTATGCATATTGGGCATCAAACTGTTCAGTAGGCCTCTGGTGTTCCTATTTGGGGTGACTTGCCTTTGTACGCAAGAAATTGTGTGAGATAAATGCGACAAATTGCAACATTTTTAGGCAATTTTCTGAAATGTCATAAAAACCGATAACTTTAGGAAAGCTCTGCAGATTGGTACTTTGGTGTAGAAAGGACTCTTTACCCTTGTTGGATTTGTCAGAATGTGTACTTTCCAAAAATATATGGTTTTGTGGGGGATCTGTATAGTTAGGGGAAGTTTTGGCACATAATACACTGATAGGGGGCTCTGTGTGCAAAAGCTGAGCTGGCAGGCGAGAAATCCTTATGCGCTATTTTCATTTAGGGTTCAGTACATACCGCAGACTTTGGTATATCTATGCATATTGGGCATCAAACTGTTCAGTAGGCCTCTGGTGTTCCTATTTGGGGTGACTTGCCTTTCTACGCAAGAAATTGTGTGAGATAAATGCGGCAAATTGCAACATTTTTAGGCGATTTTCTGAAATGTCATAAAAACCGATAACTTTAGGAAAGCTTTGCGGCTTGGTACTTTGGTGTAGAAAGGACTCTTTACCCTTGTTGGATTTGTCAGAATGTGTACTTTCCAAAAATATATGGTTTTGTGGGGGTCTCTGTATAGTTAGGGGAAGTTTTGGCACATAATACACTGACAGGGGGCTCTGTGTGCAAAAGCTGAGCTGGCAGGCGAGAAATCCTTATGCGCTATTTTCATTTAGGGTTCAGTACATACTGCAGACTTTGGTATATCTATGCATATTGGGCATCAAACTGTTCAGTAGGCCTCTGGTGTTCCTATTTGGGGTGACTTGCCTTTGTACGCAAGAAATTGTGTGAGATAAATGCGACAAATTGCAACATTTTTAGGCGATTTTCTGAAATGTCATAAAAACCAATAACTTTAGGAAAGCTCTGCAGATTGGTACTTTGGTGTAGAAAGGACTCTTTACCCTTGTTGGATTTGTCAGAATGTGTACTTTCCAAAAATATATGGTTTTGTGGGGGATCTGTATAGTTAGGGGAAGTTTTGGCACATAATACACTGACAGGGGGCTCTGTGTGCAAAAGCTGAGCTGGCAGGCGAGAAATCCTTATGCGCTATTTTCATTTAGGGTTCAGTACATACCGCAGACTTTGGTATATCTATGCATATTGGGCATCAAACTGTTCAGTAGGCCTCTGGTGTTCCTATTTGGGGTGACTTGCCTTTGTACGCAAGAAATTGTGTGAGATAAATGCGACAAATTGCAACATTTTTAGGCGATTTTCTGAAATGTCATAAAAACCAATAACTTTAGGAAAGCTCTGCAGATTGGTACTTTGGTGTAGAAAGGACTCTTTACCCTTGTTGGATTTGTCAGAATGTGTACTTTCCAAAAATATATGGTTTTGTGGGGGTCACTGTATGGTTAGGGAAAGTTTTGGCACATAATACACTGACAGGGGGCTCTGTGTGCAAAAGCTGAGCTGGCAGGCGAGAAATCCTTATGCGCTATTTTCATTTTGGGTTCAGTACATACCGCAGACTTTGGTATATCTATGCATATTGGGCATCAAACTGTTCAGTAGACCTCTGGTGTTCCTTTTTGGGGTGATTTGTCTTTATCTGATCTTTATCAAGAAATTGTGAGAGATAAATGCGGCAAATTGCAACATTTTTATGCGATTTTCGAAATGTCATATAAATCTGCAAACTTAGGAAAGCTTTACAGCTTGGTACTTTGTAGCAATAAGAAATATTTACCCATTATAG
Organism: Xenopus tropicalis; assembly: GCF_000004195.4. Lineage (NCBI taxonomy): Eukaryota > Metazoa > Chordata > Amphibia > Anura > Pipidae > Xenopus > Xenopus tropicalis. Next base: position 130,545,845 of record NC_030677.2, read on the forward strand.
ATTCGGGGGGATGTGTATTTTCCAAAAATATATGGCTTTCTGGGGTGAATGTACTTTTTTTGTAGCATTATCCCACATAAAGGATGTAAATGTGTTGATTTTGCAGGAGCTGAAATGATAGATCATATGGGGGTATGTTCCCATTGGGGCCCCTACATGCCACATACTTAGGTAAACCTATACATATTGGGCATCAAACTGTTCAGTGGACCCCTGGCGTTCAAATTTAGGGTGTTTTATCTTGGTACCTAACACTATGTGGGAGATAAGATGCTGCAAAGTGGAAGCTTTGAGGGGATTTTTGGAAATGTCATCAAAATTGCTAACTTTAGAAAAGCTGTGCGGCTTGGTACTTTGGAGTAGAAAGACATGGGTACCCATTTTAGATTCGGGGGAATGTGTACTTTCCAAAAATATATGACTTTCTGGGGTGAGCGTACTTTTTTGTAGCTTTATCCCACATATAATGATGTAAATGTGTTGATTTTGCATGAGCTGAAATGACAGAAATGACAGTATATATGGGGGTATGTTCACATTGGGGCCCCTACATGCCACATACTTAGGTAAACCTATACATATTGGGCATCAAACTGTTCAGTGGACCCCTGGCATTCAAATTCAGGGTGTTTTATCTTGGTACCTAATGCTATGTGGGAGATAAGATGCTTCAAAATGGAAGCTTTGAGGGGATTTTTGGAAATGTCATCAAAATTGCTAACTTTAGAAAAGCTGTGCGGCTTGGTACTTTGGAGTAGAAAGACATGGGTACCCATTTTAGATTCGGGGGAATGTGTACTTTCCAAAAATATATGGCTTTCTGGGGTGAGCGTACTTTTTTGTAGCTTTATCTCACATATAATGATGTAAATGTGTTGATTTTGCAGGAGCTGAAATGACAGAAATGACAGTATATATGGGGGTATGTTCACATTCGGGCCCCTACATGCCACATACTTGGGTAAACCTATACATATTGGGCATCAAACTGTTCAGTGGACCCCTGGTGTTCAAATTCAGGGTGTTTTATCTTGGTACCTAATGCTATGTGGGAGATAAGATGCTTCAAAATGGAAGCTTTGAGGGGATTTTTGGAAATGTCATCAAAATTGCTAACTTTAGAAAAGCTGTGCGGCTTGGTACTTTGGAGTAGAAAGACATGGGTACCCATTTTAGATTCGGGGGAATGTGTACTTTCCAAAAATATATGGCTTTCTGGGGTGAGCGTACTTTTTTGTAGCTTTATCTCACATATAATGATGTAAATGTGTTGATTTTGCAGGAGCTGAAATGACAGAAATGACAGTATATATGGGGGTATGTTCACATTCGGGCCCCTACATGCCACATACTTGGGTAAACCTATACATATTGGGCATCAAACTGTTCAGTGGACCCCTGGTGTTCAAATTCAGGGTGTTTTATCTTGGTACCTAATGCTATGTGGGAGATAAGATGCTTCAAAGTGGAAGCTTTGAGGGGATTTTTGGAAATGTCATCAAAATTGCTAACTTTAGAAAAGCTGTGCGGCTTGGTACTTTGGAGTAGAAAGACATGGGTACCCATTTTAGATTCGGGGGAATGTGTACTTTCCAAAAATATATGACTTTCTGGGGTGAGCATACTTTTTACTAGCTTTATCCCACATATAATGATGTAAATGTGTTGATTTTGCAGAAGCTGAAATGACAGAAATGACAGTTCATATGGGGTATGTTCACATTGGGGCCCCTACATGCCACATACTTAGGTAAACCTATACATATTGGGCATCAAACTGTTCAGTGGACCCCAGGCATTCATATTTAGGGTGTTTTATTTGGTTACTTTATGACCTGTAGGAGATAAGATACTATAGACTGGAAGCTTTGAAGCGATTTTTAAAAAAAATCACAAATTTTGATAAAAACCAATAACTTTAGGAAAGCATTGCGACTTGATAGTTTGGAGTAGACAGACAGTTGTGCCTATTCTGTATTCCCCAGAATCTGTTCTTTCCAAAAATGTACAATTTTCTGGGATAAACCTTCTGTTAGTGGAATTTTGGCCTTGAAATCCAAAGTATGCAGTTTTTTTGGAGCAGTGCTTTGGGAATTTGGTAGTGTACTGCTGGGAGTTTTTGACCTATACAAGTGAGAAATCTCCATAAAACTATATATATTTGGTATTGGCACGTTCAGGAGACATGGGACTTTCCAAATCAGATGTATATTCGTGCATAAAATAATTTTTGTTTCTAGTATGTGTGATTATATTATGGAAAATTTGATTTTTTTTGCATTTTTAGACATTTAGAAGCCTATATCTTGTTACAGAATTGGAATTACACAAAAATTCTACCATATTTTGAAAGCTTAGGTTGTTCTGAAAAAAACGATATATTGTTTTCCTTGGTAAACTAAAAGTCCCCCCGAGGAAAGGCCCCTAAAGTGAAACAGTGCAAAATGTTCAAAAACTGTCTGGCAATACAAGTTCCGCTTTGACCAAAATGGCTGGCAGTAAAAGGGTTAAGAGTCCATTATAACCAATCCGATTTTTTCGCGACGGCGACGAAAAAGTTGTGGAAAATATACGAAAAAGTCGCGGCGGCGACGAAAAAGTCACAAAAATACCGATCATTAACGAAAAAACGCATTCGGACACTTTCGGTCCATTCGTGGATTAGTAAATGTGCCCCCTAGTGTGTGTAGTTTGTAGTTTAACAACACAAACTTAGCAGCAATTCCAGCGAAAACAGTGTATCATATTTTGAATCCATTATTATAATGACTATTGTTGCACTACAAACTACCCACATTATACCTAAAGTGTTATTAAAAAACAGCTGTACAGGATTCCAATGAAAACAGTAATAATGGACTCTAAATATGATGCACTTTTTCACTGGAATTTCTATTATATTGGTGTTGTTGGACTACAAACCACCAGCACTATACGTAAATTGTTTATTAACAACAGCTATACAGTATGCCTATGGATATTGTAATAATGGACTCAAATTATAATGCACTTTGTTTTGAAATTGGTGTTAAAAGGGTGTTGCTGAAGAACAAACCACTGTCAAACTATATGGAAATTGTTTACTATTTGACCACCTATTTAGGGTACTCAGTAATTGATTGCTGTACACCTGATGAAGGTGTATGCCCCCCAAAATGTTGTGTTTCCACTTTTGACTAATAAAGTGGAGGGAAACATCCCAGGCAAGTGTTTCTGTGTGCTGGTCCTGTTTGTGGATAGATGTTGCGGAGGGTGCCATTCTCTCCCAGCACTACAGCACAGGGTAGCCCTGACAGGGTGTGCCTGTGGACATTTCATATTAAACTCTGCGTAAAGCGCAGAAACATCACGTGACAACAGGAAGCCTATCGGAGGCGGGCTTACTGTTGTGCTTTAGGGGTTACAAGGCCTTTTGCAGCACGTTGCTGTCTTACTATATTGTATCGTCATGACTTAGTCATTTATGGTGGACAGCTGTCTTTCTGCTGTATCCAGAAACTGTTTGTGTGACACATGGTTGAATAATATATACTGTACATATATATATATATATATATATATATATATACTTCTTTATGAAGAAATGTGGTTATTTTTTTAAACATTTGTGTTTTATATAATTGAGAACAAATAGCTAATTAGATTAGTTTGAATTACTTGAAAGATTATTAAATTGGACTTTAGTTCAAATCTTTCAGAGAATTACTCTAAAAAACACTGCTGTAAAATACATTACACTTATATATACAGCTAAATATAAACACAGTAAGTGTAAGTTGTCAAACACATTGTTTCACTGGGGCAGGGCCAGAACTAGGGGTAGGCAGAAGAGGCAAATGCCTAGGGCACACCAGGGGGGGCGCTAGGCATGTACCACTTTCACCTACTTCTTGTTCCCCCACCACCTGCATTTTCCCAAGACCACATAAATGCCTCCATTCCCCCGTCTTTAGCATGGCCCTGCTCGCTAGTTTGCATGTGTGGATTGGGGTGGGGGACCTAAGACTTGTTTAAAGTGATACTGACACCTAAAATGAAACAGTTTTTTTGATATATAATAACTTTGTCTTTGTGTTATAATTTTGTCTTTGTGTTATAATTTCTGTGTTATAATTTTGCCAAACAACTAGTTCCTGGTGCTTTTACATTACCTAATAGATCCCCCAAGTTCTCCTATGAGGGGGCTGCCATATTTGTGCAGCAGTAGTCCTTTAGCATTAGACGCTATAACTGGCAGGTTCAGAAGGGACAGTCATGTTGGCAAAACAGTCAGGTTTAGGAACTTTAAGTAACACTTACAAAAGCAGTGCTATCAGCGAAAAATGATCAACATGACCTATAGGTAACTTTTAATGTACGTTAAACCTCTGAGATTGACGCGGTAATTGGCTAAGTGCCAATCACTGTGTCTTAGCCCCAGTGATGAAATGGCCGCCTCTTCCCTGCCCTGTGATGTCACGGACCGCCTCTTCCCTGTCCCTGTGACATCACTGCCTGCCTCCTGCCTGGTGACAAACGCCTGCAGAAGTGGCAACCCTAGCCAGAGGAAGGTAGGTCATTAGCAAGGGGGAGGGGGGGTCATTGTTTATCATTTATAAATGTCTCTGCTTGTTGCTTATGTAGGCTTATGCCTTTGGGCAAAAGAGGTTCAAACTGTCACAAATCAGGCCCCAAGTGTCCACTTTCAGAACATTTGTAAAAAAAATACACACCATATGGCATAGCCCATAAGGATTGTCTTAATCATTGATACAAATAGAATCAAACAGCCCAGCTGTGATATACAGGTATCGGACCCCTTATCCGGAAACCTGTTATCCAGAAAGCTCCTAATTACGGAAAGCCCGTCTCCCATAGACTCCATTTTATTCAAATAATTCAGAATTTTAAAACTGACTTCCCTTTTCTCTGTAATAATAAAACAGCACCTTGTAAATGATCCCAACTAAGATATAAATAATCATTATTTGATGCAAAACAATCCTATTGGGTTTCATCAATGTTTTATTGATTTTTTAGTATACTTAAGGTATGGAGATCCAAATTACGGAAAGACCCCTTGGTCCCAAACATTCTGGATAACGGGTCCTATACCTGTACTGGAGCCTTTAACTAGTGGCCCTGCTAGGTATAATTTTCAGTAATATTCTATTCAATGCATTCAAGAAATGTGTATTCTGCAGTGGAAGTATTTTACGCGAAAACCTTTCTTTACCTAGTAATAGACTAGACTTTTGTTTTTTTATTTAAACCCCTGTTCTGATAAACAGCTAAACAGAAAAAACATTTACCAGATTTTAAGTGTGTACTTGCATCTGGGCCGACAGTGTTTTCAGGTGTAGGCAAAAAAGAAGACTGATGCTGGTGGAGGGGCTGATTCTCAGCTCCATCTGGCATTAGCCTAAACTGTTTAAATGAAAGTCACAACTTAGGTGATCCAAGGTGCTACATACTCCTACCCCTTGCCTAAGGGCTCTGGCACACGGGGAGATTAGTCGCCCGCGACAAATCTCCCTTGTCACAGGCGACTAATCTCCCCGAACTACCATCCCACCGGCTAACATGTAAGTCGCAGGTGGGATGGTACACTCTGCGCAGGCGATTTCGGCAAATCGCCGAAGTTGCCTCACGAGGCATTTTCGTGTGTGCCATGTGTGCCATCCCACCGGCGACTTACATGTTCGCTGGTGGGATGGCAACTCGGGGAGATTAGTCGCCCGCGAACAGGGAGATTTGTCGCGGGCGACTAATCTCCCCGTGTGCCAGAGCCCTAACAGCTCAGTACCTCAGAAGTTCCACTTGCCCAGCAAGGAGTGTTAGAGCTCTTACACACAGGTGTACGTTTGAGATGTGGGCATATCAAGGTGGGCATATCAGGTAAGATTCGCTCCTTTGGAGAGGTCCACAAAAGAGCAGATCTTTCAGTGTTTGGCCAGCTTTAGTTTGGGAGCCCTAAAGCAGCAAATAAAGTAGTTAGGGAGATAGCGATAACAGCATAGTTGACTTTCTGCCAGGCATATGTTGTCATTGGACACTGCACACTATTATCCTTTAAAGCAGTGTGTAATGTTTAGTAAAGTAGAGCAGTGTTTAAAGTTTCTTAAATATTTTGTCATTTGATCTTTTATCCAGTGAGTTTTTCTTGAAGCAGGTACTTGGGTTTCCTGTGAAGCAAGGTACTAAAATAGTTTTAGTTTCTGATTATGCCTGCCAGTCAAGCCTTCTAAGGAACACTGTTTTACTCTTTAATGTGCTGATGTTGCAGCAACTATGCCTGCAGCACATTATGTTTGCTGAAGATAATCAGGCATTGATTACTTGCCCTTGGGATTATGGTACCCAAGAGATATTGATCTGCTGAATCATATTGCATGGGAGCCATTGTTTTTATAAATTGTTATTTAACCTCTTTGTCTTACCATCATAATGAGAAAAGAAAGTAGTACGGAAGTTGGTTTGGGCAACCAAGTGAATGACAGTACTAGATGTACTGTGGAGAGTCAGTGGTAGCATGAAATATTTACACTATGTAGTGTGAGTAGTAGTGATGAGTGAATTGGTGAAAAAATTTGCGGAACGCATTTTTTGTGCGATTTTTTTGTCGCAAGCGTCTATTTTTTGTTGCCCAATTTGACACGATCGCACACTTTTTTTTTACATGACCGCATACTTTTTTTACGCGACTGCGCCCAATTTGAAGTACGTCAAAATATTCAGCGCGCTGAATTTTTCTGTAGGGAATTTTCGGGGAAGTTTCGCCAATGGCGAAATGAAGAAATTCACTGCAAATCCATGCCTGGCGAAAAAATTCGCTCATAACTAGTGAGTAGCAAAAGCTTCACAAAGGAGCAGTAATGTGGCCAGTAGTGTAGTGGCAGCTACCGTGGCTAACCTGAATGAATAGAAGGAGTAGATTGTGAGTACTCCTTAAAGTATAAGAATAAATACCTCAGATTTAATACTGGAGTACGTAGTATTGTACATTTTGCAGTATTGATAAACTGTTACTCACCACAGGACTATTGGTGTTTAAAAAGCATCATGATATCAGTTGGAGTATTATGCATATCAGTTATACGACCCCCTTTCTGCACTTTTCACAAACTCAAATGTAACATAGAGAAAAGCTTGCCTAAATAAACAAGAGATTACTACTAAAGGCCACACCTTTCACATTTGGGAGTACCCTTGGTTTACTTCTCAAAAATTATTGATCATTATTATGTCCCTTTACCAGAGAATGGGTTAGAAGTGAGAGGCAGTTTTGGTACTACTGACAGAAGAAAGCATTCTATACCAGAAGTGTGAGGAGATAAGAAAGATAAATACATGCAAAGAATACTAATAAACAAATGATTTTATGACAACTGCAACTGTTATATAATATGACTGATTTGCTTTAGTCTGAAACTAACTGCAAGAGTATTTGACAGCCTTTGGTGGACTCAGGGCCATATTTTCTATATAGGTCTCAGAGGGCATGTGATTAGGGTTGGCAGCATTAGGGGGATGACCTATTATCCCCCCCATTTTCACAATGTTTTAAAAATCCCAGAAACCAGATAATTATGGTGAAATTCTTCTTTAACCTTATCCATCGAATAAATACTTTTTGTACATAAACACTACTCAGTGGAAGAGGCTGAGTCACAGAGCAGTAGCAACTCCTACTTGTGGCAGTGTAGCTAGCACTGCTATGAGATGTAAAATTCAACAGGCAGATGGGATAGTTACGAGGTTATGTTGACTGCAATCATACTGATTCTAGCTGCAGCTGCCTTGGGGGCATATACTACTGTAAATGCAGCCCCATGCTTAAAGGAAGTCTAAAGCCAGTTTAAAACCTTAGGCCATCTCTAAATTTCTCCCTCCCCAAACTGCCCCTCTGCGGACCCCCATTTAGTGCCCCGTTTGCCAAAACTGTTCTTAAAAATCAGAGTAGCCCAGCAGGTTTGACTACATGTTGTTACATTTTCGCCAACCTTACAGCATGTGCAGCTGAAGTCAGGTATCTATCGGCTTCAACAGCATATGCTCTCTTGTAACCAACTCATTGAAAGTAAAACAAAATATTTTTCTTGTGGACAGCTGCCTTTGCAGATTTATTACAGAGATAGAAGAATGACTGAAGTGTCTCACAGCAATGCCTTTCCATCTACAAATGTGAAATGATCAACACCCATGGTTGCATTCTGTTATTTACTTATGTGTTTTTAAGTGTCTTGTTAAAAATTGTGCTTGATAATAAGAAGGAAGGGTGAGAAAATTTATTTACAAATGAATTGGCAGACCAGTGGTTCATGTGTGAGGCCCCTGTACAACTCACTAAACTCTGATGCTATGGTATCAAAAATGACCATAGGAAATATGGTTGGCAACTAATTCTCAACAGAATGTGCACAGCTTGAAAAGGGGGTACATCTTTCTGGATTTGTTGCTATGGTTGGGCCATGTCTGGCCAGCTCTCCCCCCCCCCCCATCTGCTGCCCCTTCTTGATGCAGCAGGGCCCTAGCTGGGTTGCATACAGAGACATTGACGTTTCAGCTGTTTTGTATTTTATAACTTGACTAATAACTTAGGCTAATGCTGTGGTACACTAATAGATTATTGCCCTGGACCAATAAGTACCTTAAATGGGCCCTGGCCTTCTGATGCACTCAGAAAAAAAACTTTTTTTAATTTCAACCTTGTATATATTTACACATATTTGTATATCAGCCCTGTATATATATTTGAAAACTTATGAAAGGATGGATTCAAATGTGGGATGGTCCTTGGCAGCACCCCTCCCCCATTCTCCTGCAGTTATGCCACCCTATGCCAGCTGGCACACCTGGAAATTATGGGCCCAAGGCAGCCATTTTATTGCCACCACTGCATTTTTATATTCCAAATTAAATTTGTTAATTTAGATAAACAAAAGTTTTCCTTCTATTAAAGGTGTAGACTACCTAACTGCTGGATTCTGCAGTAAGTGTCCAGAAATGATCTGGAGGCTAGTAAAATAGTGGAGGTTTTTCTTATACATAGGTACCTGTGGGCTACCACATTAAATCTGCTACCCTAGCCACAACCTCCTTGGAAGTCTTTACAGAAAATATGGCCCAGATACCATATGGGTTCCAAAAGGCCATTGGCATATTACCATAAACCCAAATAGGAAAGGTACTATGGCATCAACCTTAAGAAATAATACAAACTACTGAAACTTTCTTTAAAACTGCATGGTGTGTCCCATAGACTCCATTTTAATCAAATAATTCAAAATGATAAAAATGATTTGCATTTTCTCTGCAATAATCGAACAGTGCCTTGTTCCTGATCCCAACTATGATGTAAGTAGTCCTTATTGGAGGCAAATTAATCCTACATTTTTTTAGTAGACTTAAGGTATGAAGATCCAAATTACAGAAAGACCCCTTATCTGGAAAACTTCAGGTGCCCGGGCATTTTGCATAACAGTTCTCATACCTGAATTAAAATAGATTCAACACCTAATATACACCTAATATTAATATCTTGCAAGGGTCACAGAGTTCACAGAGACATCTCTGAACTTGATGGTGCATTCCAAAAGCTAGGGGGCATAATCCTCCTAGGGCAGCAGAAGATATAAATAATCCTCTATAGAAGGCCGCTTGAGTTTCTCATGGTGGTCCTGCTTTAGGTTCTCCAATTGCAACTTTGACCTAACTATTATATTTCCCATGTGTTAAAACTTTCTGTTCACTGTCACTTGACCTCAATTATACCCTTGTAAAGCCAGTCCTAGCCCTCCATTTTTCTCAACAATTCTTCTGGATGGACCAGAGGTACAACTAGTTATTAGTAGTCACATGGACTCTATTGTAATCAAATAATTAACATTTTATAAAAAATATATTTTTCTTTTTCTCTGTATTAATAAATCAGTACTTTGTATTTGGGTTTATTTAATGTTTAAATGATTAATAAGTAGACTTAAGTAGACTGAAGATCCAAATTGTGGAAAGATTCCTTATCTGGAAAACCCCAGGTTTCTGAGCATTCTAGATAACAGCCCCCATACCTGTATTGATATATTGCTTCCAAAAATGCACTCATAAAAAGTTGGGTTTGTAGGCATACCATATCCAAATGTTTTACTGGCAACATTTCAGTTAACTAAGGGAAACATAAAAAATCTCGATAAGACACTGTCACGGTCGGTATCCCAAAACTCAGAACAGTTTCCAAGGGCTTGGTCTCGGCTCACGCTTCTGCCTATAACCGCCGCCTTTCACGTCGGGAGGAGCCCTTCGCTACTCGGATGCCGCCAGGTCTTACAGTGAGGAGCCCAAAGAAAGAGTTCTGAGCAGGCAGGGGAACCAGAACCGTTCTAAAGGGAGAATGGGCACAAGAAAACACAGTCGGAGATCAGGCCGGGGTCAGCAACATACAGAGAGTAAAGTACCAAATCAGAGTCCAAAAGGGTAGTCAGAGGTCAGGCCGGGGTCAACAACAAAAAGGCAGCGCGGTACCAAACAGAATCCGGAAGAGTAGTCAAAATACAGGCAAGGGTCGGTTCAGGCAGCAGTACAGGAAGGTCAAGGACAGGCAGAGGTCAAAACAGATCAGCAGAACAGGAATAACACACCCAGGAACTCACAGGAGGAAAACCTACGTTGGGCAATGATTCTGCTACAGGAAGCGCTTTATATATTCAAATTTGGCGCCATAGTGACGTCACACGCCGAGAAGGACCATAGACGCAAGTGCGCATGCGCGCGCAACCCGGAAGAGGAACGCGCATGCGCGCGCATCAAAAGGACGGAGAAGATGCGCGCGCGCGCCTAGAGGAAGCAGCTGGCGGGCGTCCCCGCCGACCCCCAGGTACCCTCACATTACCCCCCCCTCCAGAGGGGGCCACCGGACCCCTAGGTTTATGAGGAAACCTGGTATGGAACTGTCGTACAAGACGATCAGCCCGAACATCAGATGCTGCCACCCAAGACCTCTCCTCTGGACCATACCCTTTCCAATGCACCAGGTATTGAAGTTTACCCCTTGAGACGCGAGAGTCCACTACCCTTTGTACTATATACTCAGATTGACCCTCCACTGAAATAGGAGGAGGAGGAGTTCTCTGCCGAACTACTCTAGCGGGCTTTAACAAAGAAACATGAAAAGAGTTAGAAATTTTGAGTTCAGGAGGAAGCTCTAAACGGACAGTGTTGGGGTTTATAACTTCAGACACAGAAAAAGGACCAATAAATTTGGGACCAAATTTGGAGGATGGAACTTTTAAGGGAACATTTTTTGAGGAAAGCCACACTCTATCACCAACCTGATATTCGGGCGATGCTTTATGATGCTTATCAAAGGCTTTCTTTTGAGCAGCTATTGCGGTGGATAATGATTCTTGAACCTTTTGCCAAATGTTGGAGAACTGACCGACTAAGGAATTAACCGCAGGCACATCCGAAGATGCGGTAGAAAAAGAGAATGCCCTGGGATGGTACCCAAAAACAATAAAAAATGGGGATTCCCCAGTGGATGAGTGCGTGGAATTATTGAACGCAAATTCAGCCCATGGAAGGAAATCTGCCCAAAGGGATTGGTTACCGGAAACATAACATCTGAGGTACTGTTCCAGAGACTGATTTGTCCTTTCCGTCTGCCCGTTGGTCTGTGGATGATAGGCAGAGGAGAAGGACAAATCTGTACCCATCAAAGAGCAGAAGGCCCGCCAAAACCTGGAAACAAACTGAACCCCCCTATCAGAGACAATATTTAGCGGGGCACCATGGAGCCTAAAAATATCAGACAAGAAGCGTTCAGCAAGGGACTTGGCAGATGGGAGGACGGGAAGGGGAATAAAATGCGACATTTTACTAAAGCGGTCTACTACCACCCATATGACCGTATTCCCATTGGAAGGGGGTAAATCTACAATAAAATCCATGGAGATGTGAGTCCATGGCTTTTCAGGAATAGGAAGTGACTGTAGCAGACCCTGGGGCAAAGACCTGGATGGTTTGGAACGTTGACAGACTGGGCAGGAGTCAACATAATTACCAACGTCTTGTTTCAAAGTAGGCCACCAGAGGGTACGGGATAGGAGAGAACAGGTTTTGTTGCGACCCGGGTGCCCGGCCACCCTAGAATCATGGGTCTCCAACAAAACCGCCTCACGAAGGTTTTCAGGCACAAATAATTTTCCTGGAGGTAAATTAGGAGGTGGATTACCCTGGGCTTTGGACAAGGAAGAATGTAAATCCGGACTCAGGCCTGCAATAATCACAGTTTTAGAGATAATAGGACCAGGGTTCCCCTCTTCCCGTGGGTTGGAGTCAAAACTCCTGGACAGGGCATCTGCTTTGACATTTTTGTCCCCTGGTCTATAAGTTATGATAAAATTAAAACGAGAAAAGAATAGAGCCCATCTGGCCTGCCTAGGATTTAGGCGCTTAGCAGACTCAATATATAGGAGATTCTTATGATCTGTAAACACTGTAACCATATGTTTAGCCCCCTCCAGAAGGTGTCTCCACTCCTCAAATGCCAACTTTATGGCCAATAACTCCCTATTACCAATATCATAATTCGTCTCAGTAGGAGAGAATTTTTTAGAAAAGTAACCACAAGGATGGACCTTATTGGTGACTGGGTGACGCTGGGACAGAACTGCTCCTGCCCCAATCTCAGAAGCATCCACCTCTACCAAAAATGGGAGAGTAGTATCTGGATGCTGTAGTACAGGAGCAGAAATGAAAGCTTCCTTTAGTTTTTTGAAGGCAAGCAAGGCCTCCTCAGCCCACATAGTCGGATCAGCACCTCTCTTAGTAAGGGCAGTGATTGGAGCCATGAGGGAGGAATAGTTCTTAATAAATTGTCTGTAGTAATTAGCAAAACCCAAAAATCTTTGTATGGCACGCAAAGACAAAGGTTGCACCCAATCTAGAATAGCTTGAACCTTAGCAGGATCCATTTCCAGACCCCTTTTGGAAATAATATACCCCAAAAAATGAACTGACGAGACCTCAAAAACACATTTTTCAATTTTAGCATACAGATGATTTTGTCTCAATCTAAATAAAACTTCCTGGACATGGGCACGATGATCAGACAAATTGTTAGAATAAATCAGAATATCGTCCAAGTAAACTACCACAGTTCGGCCTAAGAGATCACGGAAAATGTCATTTACTAATTCCTGGAAAACCGTGGGAGCGTTACATAAACCAAAGGGCATTACTAGATATTCGTAGTGCCCATCACGGGTATTAAAGGCCGTTTTCCACTCGTCCCCCTCCCGAATTCGTATTAAATTGTAAGCTCCTCTAAGATCAAGTTTAGAGAAGACAGTGGCTCCCTTCACCCTGTCAAAGAGTTCTGAAATCAAAGGAAGGGGATAACGATTTTTGACAGTGATTTTGTTTAGACCCCTGTAATCGATGCATGGCCTGAGCCCCCCATCCTTCTTCTCCACGAAGAAGAAGCCTGCGCCAGCAGGAGAAGAGGAGGGTCTTATGAATCCTCTTTCTAAGTTTTCTTTAATGTACTCTTCCATAGCCTGAGTCTCGGGAAGAGATAAGGGGTAGGTTCTACCTCTAGGGGGAGTAGAACCAGAAACCAAATCTATGGCACAATCGTAAGGTCTATGAGGGGGAAGGGTTTCGGCTGCTTTTTTGGAAAAGACGTCCGAAAAAGGGGAGTAATGAGCAGGTAATCCCTCAATAGAGGTAGTAGCAAGCATTTGAGAAGGCTGGGTACAAAAATACTGGCACTTATCTCCCCATTGGAGTATTTTACTAGTTGGCCAATCGATTTGTGGATTATGCTTACGTAACCAGGGGAGACCTAAAATCACAGGGGTAATGGGACAATTAATGATGAAAAAAGAGATTGACTCTGCATGGCAAGGGTTCAAAGACATAGAACATTCTACTGATTTGGAGGAAATAAAACCGGAGCCTAGAGAAGTTCCGTCAATAGCAAGCACCTTAACTGAAGGGAATAAAGGAACCGTGGGAATACTGCACCTATGAGCAAAATCACCATCCAGAAAGTTCCCTTCTGCCCCAGAATCAATGAAAGCTAGGGTTTCCACAGAGTGCGTACCCCATCCCAAAAGGACCGGAACCATGATTTTAGAAGAACATTGTTGGGGAGTAGAAATGACATTGCCCAAGCAGAACTCCCCAGACCTGCTTAGGCTCTGTCGTTTCCCGGCCTTTTGGGACAGGTACCACGGAAGTGACCCCTATCCCCACAGTAAAGACACAACCCATTAGACCGCCTGCGAGCTTTTTCCTCAGAAGATAAACGGGTTGAACCCAACTGCATAGGCTCTTCAGAGGACCTAGAGAAAACCGCTTCAGGTTTGGGCATATACTCTGCAGGAATGGTATGGGGAGCGACTCCTGGGACCCTCTCTAGACGTCTCTCCCTATGTCTCCTATCGATCTGAATGACAAGATGCATCAGGGAGTCTAAAGAAGGTTGAGCAGGAAAATTTACCAGACTATCTTTTACAGCATCAGATAGCCCAATCCTAAACTGACTACGTAAGGCAGTATCATTCCAGCCCGTTTCAACCGCCCAGCGGCGGAACTCAGAACAATAATCCTCAACCCGTCGTTTGCCTTGTCTGAGGTTACGAATAGCCGAATCAGCAGAGGCAGTACGATCGGGATCATCATAGATTATTGCCATGGCCTTAAAAAAGGAGTCTAGGGATGTACGGGCTGGATCAGAAGGGGATAAGGAGAATGCCCATAATTGAGGATCCCCAATAAGAAGAGTCATGACAAAGCTAACTTTAAGCTCCTCAGTGGGAAAAGAGCGAGGGAGGAACCCAAAATACAATTTACAAGCCTCCTGGAAGGCAAAAAATTTACTTCGCTCCCCGGAAAACTTTTCGGGGAACGGTACCTTTGGCTCCACTACTTGCATCCCTGGAGCGGGAGACGGGGATCGGCTTTCAGGAAGAGCAGAAGTAGCAGCGGACGGCTGTTGCTGGAGCTCATCTAACCTCGCAGAGAGTCTCTGAAGGCATTGGATGATTTGATCCTGTTGAATCTCTTGTTGCCCAATACGCTGAAGGAGGCTCGCCCGAAATGCCTTGGAGGAAGTAGGAGACCCAGCAGGCCCTTCAGCATCCATATCTGGCCCAACGTAATGTCACGGTCGGTATCCCAAAACTCAGAACAGTTTCCAAGGGCTTGGTCTCGGCTCACGCTTCTGCCTATAACCGCCGCCTTTCACGTCGGGAGGAGCCCTTCGCTACTCGGATGCCGCCAGGTCTTACAGTGAGGAGCCCAAAGAAAGAGTTCTGAGCAGGCAGGGGAACCAGAACCGTTCTAAAGGGAGAATGGGCACAAGAAAACACAGTCGGAGATCAGGCCGGGGTCAGCAACATACAGAGAGTAAAGTACCAAATCAGAGTCCAAAAGGGTAGTCAGAGGTCAGGCCGGGGTCAACAACAAAAAGGCAGCGCGGTACCAAACAGAATCCGGAAGAGTAGTCAAAATACAGGCAAGGGTCGGTTCAGGCAGCAGTACAGGAAGGTCAAGGACAGGCAGAGGTCAAAACAGATCAGCAGAACAGGAATAACACACCCAGGAACTCACAGGAGGAAAACCTACGTTGGGCAATGATTCTGCTACAGGAAGCGCTTTATATATTCAAATTTGGCGCCATAGTGACGTCACACGCCGAGAAGGACCATAGACGCAAGTGCGCATGCGCGCGCAACCCGGAAGAGGAACGCGCATGCGCGCGCATCAAAAGGACGGAGAAGATGCGCGCGCGCGCCTAGAGGAAGCAGCTGGCGGGCGTCCCCGCACGGGAAGCGGCGGGCGTCCCCGCCGACCCCCAGGTACCCTCACAGACACATCCTAAATCTGCATTGTTAGAAAAATTTTTTCTGTACTATATCTTTCATTACGTCTAACTAACTGCAATGAAGTATCTCCATGTGTTTTCACCCTTAAAGGACTTAAATTCTTCTTATCACCACATGGATCGAAGTTGCTGCTGCAGCAAGGTTGTGGTGCACGAGTTTACTGGCAGGAACATATGCACATTTCCTTGTGCTGCTTACAAGTTACTTGACTTCCTACATCAAATCATGTGCACTTTGGATAAACATTTGGAAGTGCGCGTGATTCTGTGCAAGGAGTGATCGGTTTTGGCAGCTTGTAAGCCGTACAGGAAGATGCAGCTCTTACTAGGTTAGTAAATGTCAGTAGCATGAATGAGCCAATAGGGGTGGTCAAAGGGAATACTGTAAACAGACATAGAAGGTTGTGTTGTAATAGTAAATCATGAAATAATGTCAAGGGAGATTTCTTATTCTTTTTTTTTTAATATTCCTCTATTTAGATAATTGCCATGTTTTTTATATATAATAACACCTCCCTCAATGCATCACTTAGGGTACAATCATTTAAATATAGTATACCAACAATAGTATATTACTGCATACATTTAACAGGGAAAATGCATCCCTTAGAAAAGTAGATTTTTATGAATTTATTTTCACACCTTCAGTAAAGTATTAGGGCATAATTTATTGACTGAATAGAACATTCCTTCTTTGCATATCTATATTTTTATATATAGGTGGATCCACAACCCACTGTATGACAGTTGCAGGGCTTATTTTAAAGGTTGTGTGTGTTCTGAGGCAAAACAATGTGAAATCTACCACCTGGCATCTTCACTTTATGCCAGAACACAACTGCCACACACAACAAATCACATTTAATTATCCTTTCTGTGAAGTAAATGTGGTTATAGGCATACCGTTCTATCATCCCACAATATGATCTTTTTAACATTTTCTTTTATGATATCAGATATTTGCTGTGACTAGCACTAAATTACTCATTCTCCAACAGACAATGCACAGAGGACACTGTGACATGCTTAGTCACTTTTGCTGTATGGAAACAAAGGCAAAACCTTCAGTACCTAACTTGTTATTGTGGGAAATTGCATTGTGTTGCTGTAACAGTAGGAATGCCATAATGTACAATAGGAAACCAGATTTTTACAGCATCAGATTAGCACCTGTTTTCTTGGCTTGTTTTTTATTTACTAAAGGAAAGCTGGGTAGAAACTTAAGGTCAGTTCCTGGGGAGTACAAAGTGTCACTGCCAGACAAAGAGAAGAGTGTTTTGCAGAAGTCTGCCATAAATCAGTCGCACCTGCCCCATTTTTGTCACTGACTGTTCCTAGAATAGGGAACATAGTTCCATTTATGCTGCTGTTTACCAAAAAAAAAAAAATTTAGGAATAAATATATTTGCTCTAAAACATTCTGTAAGGTAAAACAAGCAAATTATTTTAACTCTTTACATTCCAGCAACTGAAAGAAACCGTGTCACTGATCACATGTCAACATCAACTCTCTCTTGCAGTTAACTGGTTTAAAAGAGAAGGGTAAAATATCACATGACTGGATAATATTTATAAACTCTGTGTACTATGTCTTTTATTTTTAGCGACAAACATCTACGCTGTATCCATCTCCCTGTGCTCCCCTGTCTCTTGCAGCTAAGTGTCAAGATTTTCATTTCAGCTCTGAAGTTGAAAATGTACTTGTAGATGTGTGGAAATCTATGACCCCTAGCTGAAATTCACACACATGTTTGCCCATCATTAGTGGCACTGTATATACTGTATGTTAGTATTCTGTCTTCGGTAGTAATATAGTATTAATATAGTATTTTATAAGATTGTCCTACTCCACTATATTTAATATAGCAGTACAAAGAGTTTAATAGTTTTTAAAAAAGTGCAAATATTTAAAACAGTTTTTTTTTCAAGATGCAATTAATGTAATCCCTACTGAAAGTTTTAATGATTTTACAACTCACTGAGAAGTTAAGTGCTTTAATACAGGTCACATAACTCTGAAGTGCCTCTTAATTTTAAAGGGGTGTACATTATTCATTATTATATACAATACTATATTTAAATAGTTGTCTTCCTGGAGCTCGTATCCATTGCTCTAGGTTCTCAACAACCCCGTCTTCTTCTTTATTTCCCTATAGTATGTTCCCCTCTGCTTCCTGCACATTCCTACTCTGCTAGCACCCACCTGTCCTTTTAAATCTCCTGCCCAGTCACCAGTGGAACCAAAGCTGTGTAGAGAGGGGTTAGGAGTGTAGCGTAGAGTAGGTGAGAGGGGTTTTGAGTGGTGGGGAGGGGGTGTGGGCAGAGATTGGATACAAGCGACAAGCCTAGGAAAATATATTGCAATAAATGGACAAACAATCCCTGTTTTGTTTAAAGGGGAGGACATTTCTTAGTAGCTAATTGCTCATAATGTCTTAATGTCCTATATATATTGACAGTGAATGAGTGCAGAGGGCCTCTTGTTTTGGTTTAAAATTGTTTAATGGTAAGCACAACTTTTACTATTTTTGCTGTAAGATATACATACAGTATATAAAGTGTCAAGAAGAATGGGCTAAAATCATTCCCGAAGCTGGAATGTATTTACCCCAAAAGTTGTTCTACCAAGTAATGACATAGCAGGATGAATACTAGAAACTGACAAATGTCTGGGTTGTTTTTGTTGAATCAACTTTTATACTAAAGTATAAAATATTTTGCATCTTTAAAGTTTTAAATATGTATTGCTAATCAAATGGTAAATATCCCAATGAAATGCGTTTTATTCCAGGTTGTAACACAACACAATTTGGACCAGTGAAGAGTACATTTTCCCTGTAAAATTAAGATAGATTGTTTTTGGGAGCCAATTATTGCATTGTATTAGACATTATATAAACACTGATGAAAACAGAGACTAGCAGGAGCTAGATATTCCTTTCATGTTGTTTAATTTTTGTCCCCCATGTGTTCCTTGAACAGAATGTACCATAATAATGTTTCTACCTAGCAAAGAAACGCTTGAGAACATTTGCAGAAGTTCAATAACATGTCATTCTGACTCCTTTCTGGGTAACATCAGGATAAAGGAAAAAAAAAATCAGACCATGCCTGCTAGTCATAAATCTGAGATACTTGACAAACGAGATTAGCAAGCAGAGACAGCTGCCCAAACTCATATGGCAGAGGTATTGGTGGTGTCAATGCATCCAGGCATGCCAGTTGTCATCTGACCAGAAGCAAACAGTTGATGATGAAAATAACACATTAGATAAGGTCATTTGGTGCTTCATTGGGTGAATTTACATTACCATATTTTTTTAAGCACTACTGATAATTTTAGCAAAGAAAAAATGCCAGTGAGTACATGAATAACCAAACATTATACAGCATGTATATATATATATATATATATATATATACAGGTATCGGACCCCTTATCCGGAAACCCATTATCCAGAAAGCTCCGAAATACGGAAAGCCTGTCTCCCATAGACTCCATTTTAATCAAATAATTCAGAATTTTAAAACCGATTTCCTTTTTCTATGTAGAAATAAAACAGAACCTTGTAATTGATCCCAACTAAGATATAAATAATCCTTATTGGATGCAAAACAATCCTATTGGGTTTAATTAATGTTTTATTGATTTTTTAGCAGACTTAAGGTATGGAGATCCAAATTACGGAAAGACCCCTTATCCGGAATACCCTTGGTCCCAAGCATTCTGGATAATGGGTCCTATACCTGTATATACCAAGTGAAAGATACCGCACTCACAGGACTTACTTGAGAAAATTAGTGGTTTTTATTCACAACATAGCACTGACGTTTCGGCTGTCTCCACAGCCACTTTGAAAAAGGCTGTGGAGACAGCCGAAACGTCAGTGCTATGTTGTGAATAAAAACCACTAATTTTCTCAAGTAAGTCCTGTGAGTGCGGTATCTTTCACTTGGTACACATCTTGATTTGTCAATACTGCACCCGGCCATCCAGTGACTTTTAAACGTGAGTGCCGGTTTCCTAAAAGACTATATATATATATATATATATATATATATATATATATATATATATATATATATATATATATATATAATAGACTATTCTCTATCTCTCTTTCTCTCTCTGTTTACATATATATATTGTCTCTATCTCTCTTTCTCTATTTCTTTAAGCAGGGTCAAGTGGACAAACAGTCCTTTGAGTCCAGTCTGTCACAACTGCAGTAACTAAAACAGAGCAATGTGTCCCTTTCTAGGACTGATCCCCAGGGGCATTCCAGCCTTAATGACCTGAGGCGGCTTATCAGATTCTGCCCCCCCTCTTTTTTCGCAGTGGATTGGATCCAAGAGGGGCTGTACTGCTAGTGCAGAGAGCGCAATAGCATTAGCAGAGCCAAAATTCCAATTAAAAAATCAGAGTTTTGGCTCTTTAAGTTGCCAGTAGCGACTAGTTGCAGCCCCTGGCAACTTCAGGGGTGCTGCTGCTTGGGGCTAGTATCTCAACTCTCCCTATTGCAGTGCCTCTGCTGATCTCCTACTTTTAGAGTTGGAATGCCAAATTATAAGAGTTACAGTACCTTTTTAGATTGCTTAAAAATCCAGCAGCACTCTAACAGTCCAGTCTTAGGGCAAAGGCACACTAAGCAGATTTACACCTTTCGTCCACAGGCGGTTTTTTATAAACATGGAAGAAATTGGATCTGCTCTTATGCACACACCACCGTATTCCCATTGGCAGGCCAGACTACAGCTTGTGTGGAGGTACACAGAGTGCAGATTGGCACAAAAATGCTAATGTATGCATGAATCTACTTAGTGTGCCCATGCCCATATTTTATATACTGTACTTACTGCACCAGCTTAATGTTTCAGAATCTCAATAGTAGTAATGACTACTTCAAACTTGTCACAGGAGCTTCGCATCTTGGAAAGGGTCCGTGACACTCACATGCTCAGTGCGCTCTGGGAAGCTGTTGAAAAGCTAAGGTTAGACGTAGTTGCAAATTATCAAGCAGAAAATGAGGTTGGCTTGTAATATTAGCTGATGGTACAGGGTTGGTTATTAAATTCTGATGCTAATTGCACTAGTTTCTGAGCTGCCATGTAGTAATTGTATGTATAAATTACTAATCAGCCTTATATTATGACAATTATATTCTCTATATACAGTATATTGTGTGTCGGCCCCCTAAGCTCAGGTAAGTGACAGCAGCGCAGAGTATGTGCAGGGAATCAGCAGAAAAGAGCATGGGGAGCTACTGGGGCATCTTTGGAGGCACAGATCTTCCTGTGGCTTCCTTGGGCTGGTACAGAAGCCCAAAACATAATTTACAATATCTACCATACTTCTTTAGTGAACCTTTAGTTCTCCTTTAAATGCCCACTTAACAGCTACACTGGGATTTCTTCTTAAGGCACATAAGTGGAAAAATTTTACATTTCTTTATAACCAAATATGCAGTAATAATAAAAAAATGCTATGATTTAGAAGATCGTTGAAAATCTTTGCAAAGGACAAGGAATCCTGTTACAGTATCTATTCTTATCAATAGAATGATGAGCAGTAGGTACTTTCAAAACACTTTTTACTTGATAAGGTTAAAGTCAATCGGGAAGATAATCAGGATGTAAATTGTTGAGATAGCAACTCATACAATATTATTAACAGATTGATTATGACCCAGTTCAGCGTATCTCACAACCTTTTAAGGAAGATGTGGAGGCAGTATTTAACAAAGGTTTTATAGATGAGGGAACATTTATTAGTGTGGTTCCCACAGGTGCCAAACCTTTATACCCTACCCAACATCCATAAGGACCAATATCATCCTGCAGGATGCCTCATTGTGAATGGGACTCATTTTGATTATTCCCCTTAGATTCCTTGCTTGATTAGGTTTCAAGCATTTTAATTAAAAAAGTCAGTCTCTTGCGTGAAAGATATAGCTGACTTTTTGGGTAAACTGAATAGCCTTTTAAAGATATCAAATGAAGCTAAAAGGACATCAGAAGTTAGCCCGTCCAGCTCCATTCCACACTATGAGGTAGTACAGGTCGTACCTGTCTTGTAAAAAGATCTGAATAATCCTGTTGAATACTTAAAAATGTATCTACAGAAGCAAGGTACAGCAATCTGATTGAATGTCAGCCTATCACACACAAATCTTTTCATTACTTATTCTAAATCTATTTTTATATATAGATATTCTGTCTTTGAATTGCATTGCCCTATTTATCTGCATTGAATTGATTATATTTTCATTTATCATGCCGCAGCATCAATTCCCTTTTACTTGAGCAGCACCTAAATAGTCTTTAACTCTATGAAATTTACCCTAACATTTAGATGTTCAAGATGACTACTTGGCCAATCCAAATCGAGACTTATTGGCCCAGTATGGGGTGCTCTGGACTGCCAAGCTGACAGATATCTGGCAAGTTTGAAAATCTTGTAAGGTGTGGATCACATTCTATACACCAATGCAGTGGGCCAAATTGGGGTGATTTATGGGTAAATCCCAGACAGGACCTCACTAGGGCCTCATATATGGGCCAATGAGTGCTGACTATCCCAAGGGGCCAAGTCAGTAGCTTTTATCAGGCCCATGTAAAGCCAGCATAAAAAGAGCTTTTACTGTTAACTGGGTATTTTGCTAATTTCTGTTATTTATAAATTGGGGGAACCCATGGAAATTGTTTTAATTAACTATATATGGGAATCAGCTAAAGCTGCTTTTGTATTCCAGGGCTACAGTATGAGATATATACAGCACTACAATGAGTGGTTTAGTTAGAAACCAGATGTAACAAGTTATTTAAATGAAATGCACATGTAGAGGAGTTCTCTTTTCCAGGCATGTCAACAACATATCTCAGGATTTTGCTTTATAAGACAACAGCAGCTAGCACTTAGCATGTAATTATGTATGGTATGTAGATCCTGCAACCTCAAGTGTGTATGTGGGTCTATGCCAAATGTGTCATTTACCATTTTTTTTTTAGATTCGTGTATATAAAGAAAATGCATTGATATATTTCCAGTTAAAGAACAGTACTTAAACAATAGAAGCTTTGTAAACTGCCAGCCACAATACATCAAATTGCTGCCAGCAGGTTTCCTGTGCCAGAAGGGGGCCAGAATGATGGTAACCATGACCAATCCAGAAGAGAAATGGAAAAGCGTTGTTTAAAGGGGATATAAAATGAAAGGAAAGTTATTCAGGGTACTCTTTAATTTTATATTTTTAAGGGGTTTAAGGTCATTATCAGTGTTATATTGCTAATATTGTTTTGGCTCAATAATTCTTTAAGCATCCTGACATTTACCCATTGCACTCACTCCTTAAATTAAAGGAAAACTAAACCCAGTTAGCCAACATAGAGCCCCAGCACAGGTTACCCTCTCCCCTCCAGAACTGACACAGCTGCCTTAAGTATCATAAATTATAGTTATTAAGCTAATAGCTATAAGGAAATCCAACAAAACTAGATATTTTAGAGTGAAGGAGGAAAAAAAAAAATCAATATACTTTTATAGAGCAGCTGTTCTTTCTAGTTGATCCTTCTTCTGACAGTATAGGGTTTATAACAGTGGAAACATTTGCTCCACTTTTTGCAACCCATAGCAACCAATCAGCAGGAAACATTTATTATTTACCTGGCTGAAAGCAAGCGCAAACTTGCAAACTTTGTTTCTTTTATTACCCCATATCTGTTTAAAACATGTTTCAGTCTGAGAACACTGGCCACTTCATTTTGTTCTAATGGAAAAACCTTGTGGGAAAAAACACCTGTCCTTATACAACGAGTAAAAAGTTGCACTGCTGAGGAAATCATATTACACTCATTTGATTGTAAAAAAATTTAATAGCAAGCGTTTTATTACTACAGGACTGGGATCCCTTATGCAGAAACCCTATCATCTGGTAAGCTCAGAATAACTGCATATAAATCTCCTATAAAGTCTGTCAAATAATAACAATTTTTTAAATGATTTCCTTTTTCTCTGTAATAATAAACAGTACCATGTACTTGATGGTAACTAAGCTGCATGAATCCATATTGGTGACAAAACAGTCTTACTGGGTAAATGATTTTTAGCAGACTTAAGATATGGAAATCCAAATTACTAAAAATTTTTTTTTCAGTGTATTTATAAGTACTGCCAATATAGCATATACCCTAAATCATGCTAATACAGTGTATGAACCCTGTTCCTCCCTGTTTTTCGAAATCAATGGGATTTGATATGCCATTCTTTGCTAACTCTGCATTAAATCTATTGGTAACTGTTGTCATTATTATCTGTTAGTGGAGGATGCACAATGCAAAACTGATTCAGCCTGTGGGTGGACATCAAAATACCAATGCAACTACATGTTCCTTTTGCACAAGGCTGTTTTGATATCATGTTTCGAAATTATATATTGGAATGACTGTCACTTAAACAGTGAAGTACAGTTCATCCTAACCCTAGTTACTGTTTATTGCATTTGTGTGTTTTCTAAAATGTGTCTCCATGGAAGAAAGGAAGATCTCACCAAGGCCGTGTGTTACTTCAAAGAAAGAGAATTCCACAGCTTTAGTGTCTATGGTAATTAATTACTTTTTATTGTATGTGCCCTTTAGGTTGTGAGCAAGGTCCCTTGATCCCATTTTTATTCTGTAATTCTTGTTTGTTAAATTTTTTAAGACCTCCTCTTTGTTCTAAATTATTGTGCTGTGTTAGCTGCTAGCACTATATAAATAAATGACAGCAATGATGATGATGTTTGTCAATGTCCATCTACTTTGCAAAGAGCTATAATCATCTTGCAGCGAGTCAGAGCATTAAAACATCAACATTCAAATTCCAGTTTTTATGAGGATTCAAGGTTTTTTGAGGTAAAACTCACAAACACAAATTAAAGTTTCTAAAACTCAAGTGTTTGCAATTTAATAAGCGCAAAAAGCTCGCAAAAATTCAGCTTCTAAAAGTTGGTGAGTTCATGAAAAATCATGGGGTGGTGTCTTAGCAGAATTTTTTTGATAGATCAGTAGAATGTGATTTTGCTGCATTCAAGTTTCATGTTTATAATTGATTGATTGAAAGTTTTTGAGATTGGAGTCATGTTCAAGTTTTTTAAATTTAAAAAAAGTGAAAATTGGTATGCCTCTAAGTATTTGTAAATTAATTGTTGTCATGTAGTAACATGGGTATACATTTGTCATTTTTTAAAATTTCATTGAAAAATTGTAGAGAGACAGTAGCATTTATCAGTCTAATGCTGTGAGAATGATAGTTATGAATCCATATTGGTGACAAAACACTTACTGGGTAAATTATTTTTTAGCAGACTTAAGATATGGAAATCCAAATTACTAAAAGACCCCTTATTTGGAAAACCCCAGGTCTCAAGCATTCTGGATAATAGATTATATCCCATGAAATGTTTTTTTTTTCAGTGTATTTATAAGTACTGCCAATATAGCATATACCTATTAATTTCTTTGGTGTCTCTGTGAATCAGTTTTCTTTATTGGGCGACAATATTTGTAGTTCAGCATTTGCTGCAGAATGTAGTATTTCTAACTCTTGATAAGGGCAGCGTCAATTTTGTGGCCCTCCCGAACAACCCTTCACCCTCTTGCTTACCTCTTCTGCTCCTACCAAAACATTCACACAACAACCTTTTGTGGATAGAAAAGGCCGCAGCCTATTTGCAACATTATCAATTTTTTTAAACAATAACATATTAATGTGAATAAATAACATAACAGTCTCTTGGTAACATAATAACAATAAGCCGCTGAAGGCTGCTTTGTGGAAGCTGTATCTGTCCCCACCGTAATCAGTTCCCTGAGGTTACGAACCCCCTATCTCTAGCCACCACAGCCCCATTTCCCACCAACCTAACGCTGTAATCCCTAGCCTCCGTCTAACCTCCCGCCCTGATCACCTTAAGCTATGTCCCCCCGGCTGCGACTATGACCCTTCTAGTCACCTGTACCCTATAACCCTTCTCCCCCCCTTTCCTTAAATAAGGGAGGGAGGGTGGGAGCTGCTAGAATCAAAATGGTTCCTTCACTTTGCACCCCGCCCCTTTTGCCTTGTTCCTTCCACTTCTCGGTCAATCTGCTTCGGGACTACATTTCCCACAATGCATCACCCCCAAACACCTCATCTCCCTGGGCCATTTTCCTAGCCTTATCATGGCCCCATGCCCTAACTCCTGCCTCGTTTATTACGGGGCCCCGTGACAATGAGACAGTGATTTCACCGGCGAAATAGCAAAAAACGCTGCGTATTTCCGCTAGGTCTGCCAGCTGCCTTTGCGGTTTTACGCAACGCTGTGTCAACAAAGTATTTTTCAGAGAAATTTTTGCCCTTGATCCCCCTCCTGCATGCCACTGTCCAGGTCGTGGCACCCTTTAAACAACTTTAAAATCAGTTTTCTGGCCAGAAATGGCTTTTCTAGGTTTTAAAGTTCGCCTTCCCATTGAAGTCTATGGGGTTCGCAAAGTTCGCGAATATTCGCACTTTTTGGCGTAAGTTCGCGAACAGGTTTGCAAACTTTTTTTTTTGAGGTTCGCTACATCCCTAGTTATAACACAGTTGGACCCATAGAACAGAAAGCGATAAAGATAAGCTGCTTTCATTTACATTCACAAACAACTTTGAAGGAATGCTTTCATAGAAAAACATGGTTTTCTTTAAAAGCCATCCGTTAATAGAGCTTCTCCTGAAGCATCCTGCGTTTTAATCTGTTTTTCAAAAGTGCAAATAGATTTTTTAATATTTAATTTTGAAATTTCACAAATTTCTTCATTTCCTAGGGTGCCACAGTCATGTGACATGTCCTCTGTCAAATTTTAGTCACACTTTACTTCTGTGCTTCAAGTTGTTGTGAAATCACCCCCCTCCCTTTCCCCCCCCGCAGCCGATCAGCAGAACAGTAGGAAGGTAGCAAGAAAACAGCTCCCTGACACCTGTATTGCTAAAAGTGGTAGATATCAGAATAGCACTAAAGAGCAAGAAATCCAAGTCTGACTTGGGACTCCTCCAGTTACACGGGAGTAGGAGAAACAATAGCTTATCTGAAAGCAGTTCTAATGTGAAGCACTGGCTCCTTCTGAAAGCTCAGAATCAATCACAATGCACTAAGATAGCTGCCTCCACAGCAATATTACAATTAAAAAAATCATGACAGAATGCCTTTAAAATCATTTTTATTTAATTTATGTTGGAAACTTGCTTAGAATTAGTCTATGTCATTATACAAAAAAAATTGTGTGGAGAACCTCTTTAACTGCATTCCTTTCTTTTTAGCCATATATAATTATTTTAAGAATATATTATAGCATATAAAAAATTGAGCTTTGTGCTTGAAAGAGAAATATAAATCCTGCTCACATGATTTATTATAATGCCCTTCAAATAATACATAGTGAGATGTAGAGGTATAACAATCACATTTTAAATGTAAACGTGAAAAAATAACCTTGTTATACTGTACCTCTATTAATCTATAGAATGCAGGATTATCAGTAACTCCAGTGGGAATCGCAGGTTAGCACATGGCAGGTGTACACAACACATTCTGTTCTCTACATGCAAAGGAGCTTTGATGACTTCATATGTTTCACAACATTGCACAACAGCCTACAGGGAAAGTAACTTAAGGAGATACAGGAATAGAATGGTCTACAAGCCTATGAGAGGAAGCACAGTGTGCAAGCCATTTATAGCTTGTGTGACTGTAAATAATGTTGTCTTGTCAAGTCTGCAGTGGGAAAGAGTTATTAACATTCCGTTTACTAACAACTTCAATCAAATAATTCAAAGTAAAAAAAAAAAAAAAAATCAGTTTCTCGTAGTAATAATAAAATAGTAGCTGGTATTGATCCCAGCTTAGATATAATTAATCCTTATTAGAGGCAAAACAATCCTATTAGGTTTGCTGTAGATCCACCATTTTATGGGTTTCTGGGGACTAGAAAAAAAGGTGTAAAATCAGAGAAATACATTATGCATTATATATTTGTGGAACCACAAAAAATGGTGTAAAATGATTTAAAAAATATTTAAATTTTTTTATAGTATGAAGAGTCAAAACCAGAGTCCTTATGCGGACACCAGGTCCAGAGCATACTGGATAACAGGTCCTATAACTGTACACACTTTTCCTTGCTACAGTGTATGGGCAAATAAATTGTATAATATAATATATAATAATCCCTTGTGGGTATAAGGTTGCCATGAGTCTTGTGATTCAATTAGTGTGGTCCATAGTAACCAAGTCATAAGTCATAACAGGGCCTCTTCTGCTTTGATGAGAAGGAAGTACAGACAGTCGCATAACTGCTGTTAGATACTATTCTTTATCTAGATATAAAAGAGTACTTATTATAAAGCTGATAATAACTTTCCAAAAACATGACAGGTGCAGCGTCGAGCTTGCAGCCCTTAACCCCCTTTCCTGTTTTAGCCCGCCCCCCAACTTTCTCCCGGACACACACATAGACGCTGTAGTTTGGGAAGAGAAGGCCGCAGTTATTTATTTATTAACAATAACTTACATCCGTTAACATTTTAACATTATAAACTTGTACAGAACCGTTTGTATAACAAACATTTACAATACCCAACATTTACAGTAACAACAATCCCTGAGCCCAAACGTAACTCCTGGTTCCTGCCTCCTTTTCCCCCGACCTAAACCGAGGCTAACTGCCGATCAGGACCCCCAGGCCTACCGGGCTACAGTCTCCTTGACAACTTAAACTTCCCCCTGAGGGCATGGAGTAAGGTACCCTCCGCTAACTGCGACAAAACAACCCCCATTTTATAGGGAGGGAGGGTGGGACGTCACGAGCTGCCGATCCTCACGCTGCCTGGAACAAACTGAAGGTATGCTGCCTTGGTTACCCCTCCCCTTACTAAGCCCGGGAATTTCCAGGCCCCTCATTGGCCAGCACCATTAACCCAAAGGAAGAGCGGGAAAGGGGGGCGGGCTGCCCTCCTTAACCCTGTCATGCCCTGCTTCCCTACACTCGTTACGGGTCATTGGGCCCCCGGAAATAGTTTTTCCACTGGAAGCCAATCTACTCTTTACAATGCTACAATTTGTTTTCAAGCACAAGTAACATCTTTTCACTCTACTCAATTTAAAGTTTTGTTGTAATATTTGTCTGTGATCTAAACTCAAATAAATGTTGACTCATGGTGAATGTCCTTCAGGAGTCATCACACATTCTTCTTCTTTCATTCAGACATTATCTCTACTGCTTGATTTCCACATTTCTTAGTTGAACTAATTTGTTCTGACTATCTGTGCAAACTGTGGGGACTGTTATGGAGCATATTTATTGTAGTGTGTAAGCCAACATCACCGGTGAAATTGCCCATAGCAACCAGTTAGCACTTAGATTTCAACTGTCATCTACAAGTTAGAAAATAAAAGCAAAGATCTGATTGGTTGCTGCAACAAATACATGCAATCCCACTGGAACATACTGTACACATACACCACTGAAACATAGAATGACCCACTGCCAGCTGTAATGAAAGCTCCCAATTTATGGCAAACTGTAACTTTTAAGGCAGGCTGGGAAAAATATATGGGTTACAGGCAAATTAAAGCATTGACTAACAAAAAAATACAATATATTACAAGGAATTTGTGTCCTGCAGGCCCCCTTCCTTGCAACCCTATTTATCCAAAGTAAGTGATGAGCGTCAAAGTACTATATCAGTATTTAAAGTAATGACAGTAAAGCATAATTTATATTCTGTTATAAAGCACATTTATTATAGGTTTCTTCTGACATTAAAGAAGGTTTAACATTTGATGGAGTTTTTTTAAATTATTGTGTGTTACAAAAATAATACAACAATCCCAGAGAACTAGCAGTGTGTATATACTGTAGTGATACTAATGTGTGCTCAGAGGAACAGAGCTTCACTGCATCAACACAACTAATGATGTGAATATAAGGATGAAATACAAGTGAACTGGCCTATATAGAAATTCTCAGTGTTGTTACAGTTAAGTCTATCTAGAAGAGACATTCATAAAATAATAATGTGCACAATAATGTATACATCTTGGTGGATCTTTGTCATCTTGGAACTGTAGGGACCCATAGGGTTAATATGCCCCTATGGCTTTAAACCCTACAACTTCTTAGTTTATGCTGTTACTGGGCAAAGACCCATGTATTAGTTTAGAGTTTGCTTTATGCCTTATTGGTTTATTGGGTTGACCACACCTCTTGCACTCTCATATAGTGTTTAGCAGGAGGGTGTGTCTTCCTCTTTGGCTGCCTCTGTGTCTCAGTTAAGGGTCCACTGAGCCTAGGATCAGAACAAGGCCCCAGTAAAGCCCCAGAGATTAACATCCACTCTGGTGAAGTTGGGGACAAGGACCCCGTGAATGAGGACTATCTAGAATAGCAGAATACCGTAATAGCACTCTCTAGGGGGATGAGACAGATAGAACTAGATAGTAAGAGCAGTTCAGGCTCCAACCAGGAGGTTAGCTGGAAATATTCTTCCATAAAGGCACTGTTGCCTTAGCCTAGGGCCACGGTTAAGATGCAGGATACAGGTCAGTGTAAATCTCTGATCCATAGTCAGCTGTAGGACCCATCCAATCTAAAGGTATTGAACCTGAGGATTGAGGTAACTATCCAGACTGCCCTCCATAGTGGTGCTGTGCTGACAGGTGCTTTACCCTGCCCAGTCTCCCAAAGAGGTGGGATAAACCGGTGGCATCCTCTTTTACTATCCTGCTATTCTTCTACTTGTCTCTGACAATAAACTACAACACTATTGTTAAACTGCAAGAACCTTCTGGCGTCCATCTTTACTGCACACAGCTACCGTGAGTTGTAGTAACACTACACCCTAGCTCCGCAGGTCACTTCCATCTAGCGAAGACCAATCCGGAAGGATTGAGTACCCCATGCTCTAAACCTACACTAGCCTGGGTTTGACTGTTCTACAGCCAAATAGGGGTTACAGAACCTACCATCCATATTACCATGTAGGGTATATCAGTTATTGGTATCTATTGGGACTTGGTATTTGTCAGGTATTTGGTCAAATATTTTCATGAAGAGTATGAGACCTTCACATATTCTTGTAGGTGAGGTGGGATCAGCAGCACCTGTTAAATGATATATCCACTGGCATAAAGAACATATTCATCATCATCATAATGTATATAGTGCCAGCAAATTACACATTTATATTTACACATTTATACACTATTACAGTATATCTCTCCGTATGCACCTTATATGAAATGGAAAATATACAATTTATATGATGTGCTTCTTCTATTTGTTTTTTAACCTTGACAAAATCAGTAATGCAACCCATTCAAATACGATGAAGTGCATGTTTATATATGTGTATAGTTTTAGGAATTTTTGAAACAGGCATGTGGAATGAGTAATCACAATAGAGAGGTTCATGCCCCCTTCCATATAATATGATGCCTTACTACACTTAGCTTTGTTTTCCATTTTATACTATAGCTTTGGAGTAATTTAGCCTCAAGAAATATTCTCTACTAAGAGCTGATTGCTGTTTTTCCTGGGCAGCAGCTGCTTTATTCAGTCTATTTCAGATAATTTGAACAGCCCTTGTTACTGTTGAAATCCAGCTTTACATTTAGGGACAGCTGAGGAGAGAAGAACACACATACATTTTTCCATTCGCCATGTTAATTTTTTCCTTAGCCTAAATGGCCCTTTGTTACAAGGTCTTCAGACCAAAAGAACAGAAAGAAATACAAAAGAGCCATTGAAACCACATGCATTTTTGTTGGTTGTCCATTAGCTTAGTTTAAGGCTGACAGCTTAATTTGGTGTCAAGGGAAATGTTTAGAATTTTTTTTTTACCCAAATGCCATTTTTGTCTTTCTCTGCCAGTGGCACTACTATCCTCAGTTCTGTTCTTGAGCCATGCTGCCACTAGTAGACTGGCCAAACTGCCCTACCAAATCCACTGATGAAAACAAGGCTTATGATCATCTGGCATGTTTCTTACATGGTACAGTATAAGGTGGGGATGTGGAGTATATAGTGGTCATTTATGAATGCAAATACGATGTTCAAAGTGCTAATTCAGATGCAAAATAGCTTGTTTTTTACCCACAGTGCAGCATATTACTCAATATTTCCAGCAGAATTATGACAATGCTCTGAGTTGTGTCCCCTGCAAGTCTAGAAATAAACTGCATAACTTGTGTGTGCATTTGTACATGACCTCTTATGAGTCTCTTTGAACTACTTACTGTCTATTGTGACCTCATCTTATAAGGTAGTTGTTATGATGTAACTGAGTAAAACAGCAGTACAAATATGTTTTTGCTTTTGTAGTATCTGTATGTTAAAGTTGCATTGTACTTAGGGTTGTCACCTCTCCTGCCTGGGAACTCCAGGCAGGGAGGTAGGGTGTGGCATCATTGTGGGGGGGAGGGGTGTGACATTATGGGGGTGGAGCTATCATAGAGAATCCTGCCTGGTTTTCCAAATTCTGAAAACCAGGCAGGTAGTTTTGACTCGGACAGCGCTACCGAAAACTGGCAGTCCGGGTCAAAACCAGACAGGTGGCAACCCTAATTGTACCTTTAAGGCAGAGAGGCAGGCTGGGTAAGAAGGCAGGAACAGGAAGTGAGAGGAATAGCTTGCAAGTAAGCAAGCATGCGAGGTAGGAATGGGAACTGTACAATGAATAAAATTGGATCTTTACTGCAGGCTGTATGTGTGATCTATGTATTAAGCACACACTAAATGATGCAGAAATAACATCTCCTGTCCCAAGTATAGTGTATGTGCTTAATAATAATGTGCACCAATATAAAAACACCAAATGGAGATAATTGTAGGCCAATTCTTTGCAATATTTTTATATAGCATTGACCCATGATTTCAAATTGCCTATTTTACAGGGTTTCTTGAATAACTTAAGAAATAAACTACAGCATGGGCTTTATCTTAATTTGAAATTAAAGCAAGTTGTGTTTTCCAACAGTTACAAGGCATATGACTAAAGCCTGACAAGTTTAAAGAAACCACAAACAGCTGCCTTGTGATAGAAAAACCCATTTGCCAGTTTTTAAGATGGAGCCTTTTCCCAGGTTAGCTCAGCAGCAAAGAGTGAACTATTTGACTTGCAGCCCTGGCAGATGAAAGCCAACAGGTGTGGTTGAGTGCCTGTGAAAGACAGAAGGCCAATACAATCTAGAACTTTGTGCCACAGAAACGAGCTGGAAGATGAGTCAATTGAAACAGTTGTCTTATGTTTACAGCTGCCAGCATGAAAAGAACTTGGCTGCGGTACAAATATTGTTTTTCTTGAAGTGTATTAGTCACCAGGGGAAAAACATAGCACATACCACTAGCACATGATCTTGTAACTTTAACATTTTTTGTGAAATTTATTTTCATTTATTAGTTCTGTGCTATTTTTCCTTTTTAGTGTAACATTATGCGATGTGACTGATGTGGTTGAGTAATGTTGCGTATACAAACAATGGGGTGGATTTCTGATGGATTCCCAGCACTTAAATATTTTCCCCATTGATCACCACTTTCCTAACTATCAAAGAAGACACCTGTGTCAATCCGCCAGACTGCTTTGAGCAGATGAACACCATTCTGGTTAAGGAGGTGTTAGTGTATGGCAAAGCTCACTGGTGCTAACACCCATCTGAATTGCATGCAGTTAAAAAGGACTTGTATATAGGTAGAAAAGAACACAATTCTTTTCACATTGAAACAGCGGGAATGGCAAACAAAGCTAATTCTGGCACTTTAAGAACTGCAATTTTAACACAGTGTTGCTTGTTCCCTTGTTCAACAATTTTGATCCCTATATTATTTATTATATTTTAACAAAACACAGTATTTTTAAGCCTGGTGTGCAATGCAAACACCTTACAAGTAAAATAAAGAACTATATGAATAAATAGAAAAAGTAAGCACAATGTGACAAGAAATTCTTATTACCCTACCATTACCCAATAATATTCAAATTCATAGAGAGGCTTCAACTTGAAAAACAAAAATAACATGAATGTTTGTTGTGCAAATGACCAGGGATCTTAACTGACAAAGTCAATTGAGTCACAAAGTGAGCCACAGAAGCATTTCCTTACAGGCACACACATAGCAAATGTACCCTGACTTGTTATTGAATACAAGCATGACATTAAGCATTGCTGCACAAGCCTGAGCGTAGCTGGTTTGCTCAGAATTCAAATGGAAACAGGAAGTTGTGAAATGCCTTGCCTAAAATAACTGAATGGAAGGTTGAACCAGTTTTTGCTGATTCATATTTGCCTCTTGGAGGAAAAAGAAAACCAAGTAACTGCTGATGTCAGCTTTGGCTTAAGGCTATGGTGAGGTATATCTTCCGTAGTTTTGTGCAACCACTACTGAGTCACGGACATTTTTCCCTTGCATAAATTCATTTCCTGGAGCTGCTTTTTCCCTTTCTGTGAATATAGTGCATTGTAGTGCAAGTTATACATTCAATATGGTTAATATTGGAACAATACCTTTCCCCCAGTTTGTGAGCTTATATGGTACAGAAATAAAACAACAAACCTTTATACAGCTAGATAGTGTTATGGAAAAGTCTGATAGAAAAGGTCATTTGAGGTAAAAGGTAGGTTTGTTAGACACATACGTGGGTTCTGAGCAACAGATAGAACAACAGAACAAATGGATTTTTTATAGACTTTGTGACATGGTAGCATACTCCATAATTACTTATGTGTATATGTGGTATGGGTGTTACCAATTTGAACAAAGAACTGTTTTTATGCCACAACAGGTGGCACAGCCCTCGAACCAAGGTTAGCTTAAGAGCATTATCCATCCAAGTCAGGGGGGCAGTGTCTGCAGCTGGGCTCTAAACAATAGCACAGTACATAGGAGAAAAGACCCACTTTAGAGCTTTAACTCCTTTGGTACCGGAATGATGGGTAACATGAATTGCTTCACATATGAACATGCTTCATGGACCACTGATAGGGGGGGGGGGTGGCATAAGAAATCTGCCTACACAGAATTTATTCTTTATAGTAATAGTAATGAGCAAAACTGGCCCATTTTGCTTTCCTGAAAATTTCTCGAAACAGTAGAAAATTTTGTGAAAAGGTGTAATTTTGCAGAAAGGCATGTATGTATGTATGTATGTATAACTTTATTTATAAAGCACTACAAGGATACACAGTGCTGTACAATCTTACAATATACACAATTACACAAAGGGAGGACAATTGTTATCATAAATACAATAAATACTGCCATGCGGTATGAGACACAGTAGGTAGGAGGTCCCTGCCCTGTAGAGCTTACAATCTAACTTACAATCTAAGGTGAAATGGCATTGCAGATAAGGAATCATTAGGAAGGTGAAATGACTTTGCATTTTTAGCTCTGCAATAGCATATACATTGCCCTATCTTGTTAAAAAGGCCTTTCTAGTACAACTGTTCTTCATAGAAAAAAGACTCCTAATATTTTAAAAACAGCACCTGGGCTGCTTATTATACAGACTGGGGCGACTGGGGAGGCCTCCAATATAATTGGCTAAAGGGGTTGTTCATCTTTAAGTTAACTTTAAGTATGTTATAGAATGGCCAATTCATAGCACCTTTTCAATAGGTCGTCTTTTTTTTATTTTTTATAGTTTTTGAATTGCTTTCTTCTTACACTTTCCAGCTTTCAAATACGGGTCACTAACCCCAACAGTCATAAGTTATTGCTTTGTTAGGATACAATGTTATTGTTATTGCTACTTTTTATTACTGATCTTATCTATTTATGCCCTCTCCTATTCATATTCCACTCTCTCATTCAAACTACTGCTTGGTTGCTAGGGTAATTTTGACCCTAGCAACCAAATAGGTCCTAAAATTCAAACTGTAGAGTTTCTGAACAAAAACCTAAATAATTCCAAAACTACAAACAATAAAAAAACAGTTGCAAATTGTCTCAGAATATTACTCTCTATGTAATACTAAAAGTTAATTTTAAGGTGACCAACCCCTTTAATGTGAAAAGCAAATGGGCGCATAATAATGATATCAGGAATTTTTCTGGCATTTTTCACACGTCAAAACTCTAGCACAGATGTCTGAATATTTTTGCAGCAAAAGCATGAATTCCACCTTCAATCTGTACCAGGCTAAAAAGTTTGTTCATCTGTGCATAGAGTATATTATACAGAAAGCTTAATACCTGGGGTTTTCTTGATATCTGGAGAATGCTGCTGGGGAACCAGAGAACAAGGGGAAGCCTCCAAATCGGGTAACTCCCAAAGAAATGGGGGGTTGACAGCTGTGTTATAGTAGGTGCTACACTGTAATCTTTGTCCATTTGTCTTTCTATTGCTATGTATACACAACGTTAACTTCTATCTTACTTATACTAATAATGGCATCAGAAAATGCAATATGTCTTTATTATGTTACTTAAGCTACACTTCTTGGTGACACCTTTGAAAAATGCAGCTTTTATTACCTCACTCAGTGCTGAAATGAAATAAAAACCTGTAACTTGGACGCCACCTGCTGGCCACAACTATTAGACTGTTTCCTTCCCTTTCTCTTTTTATTGTGGGCAAAGGAGAGTAGCCAATTTTAACAGTTTGGTAAACAAGTGACTACCTAGGGCAATAACACCAGAGGCAATTTACCTGCCTTGTTTTTACCCAGTGAAAATGCATCATTAAAACTCGCTTTTTTCTGTCCCCAATTACTGTGAGTGGGAATTTTGCGCTAAGGCTAGCACTGGCATTTTCCATGTAATTCTTACTTTATTGAGCTCATAAGCACAGACCAGGCCAGGTATTTTTGTTAGGTTGTGTGTAAATGTTTATAGCTATTGACATGTATTTAATGAAATATATATGTATATACATTTTCAGTTCAGGAAGAAGTTTGAAGTGCAGCATTGATTAACAAGTGACCTGATGGGTGACCGCTAATACAGTAGATCCTAAAGCAGCAATATATCCCCTTTTCAATGAAAGGGCTTGTGATGACCATACTTTTTGTCTTTTGTATTAAGATTTGTGTATGATTTTGCTATATCTGACACAAAACTGATCAAAAACTGAAATAAAGTAACATTCTACTTCAGGTTTGGACAGAGGGCTTTTCAGTGGATTGCTGATTTGTTTTGATTTTGCTTGTACTAACCTAGAAGTAGAATGCAACTTACTTTCAGTTTTTAGATTTTGCCCCTTTATATAAAAAATCATTCATATTTACAAGTAAAAAAATAGGCAAAAAGCACAAGCCCTATTTATTGAACAAGAAAAGGCTGCTTCCACTCCACATTGTATTCCTTACATCAACTTGTAACTATAATCCT
The DNA here is from genome assembly GCF_000004195.4 of Xenopus tropicalis. Taxonomy (NCBI): domain Eukaryota; kingdom Metazoa; phylum Chordata; class Amphibia; order Anura; family Pipidae; genus Xenopus; species Xenopus tropicalis. Next base: position 130,583,097 of record NC_030677.2, read on the forward strand.
AACAATGGAAAAAACTCTAGTGAAATATGGTTTTATCCTGCATATCTTTGCATAGTGCTCCCAGTGCTAGCACACAACTGTGTGTGTTAACTCTGCACCAGTGCAGCTGGGGACTGAGTATTCTTACCACAGTGGCTTGAGTCCACATGTCAGTTTATGTGTGGTAGAAACAAATATCCACAAGACCAAGCAGGTATAGATCATTATTATGCTCATTGATTAATAGGAAATTATACTCTTGACATCTGTGGTTAACAGTATTTAGTAAGCTCTTTTGGAGTTTCTTGGTCTATTTGAGGTGGGATTTATTCTTACTTACTAGGTGTAATAATACAAGATTATCAAAGAGTAGTAATTGCAGTCTCTGAATATGCCTTAGATACCTATAATGTTTATTTAGTCTGTATTCTGCAAAGAATGATATTTCAACTTAAAATACGTTTCAACTTAAAATGCATGCCTGGTGTGGAGCCATCTTTAAGTATAATAACCTTATTGTAACCAAGTGAAATGGATGAAAATGCATAAAGTAAAGCACTACATACATTCTAGTAAAGTCATCCTTGTTCAATCACCCCCTGAATATAATATAACAAACAAGCCAGGTCTTTTATAGGATACACCTATATATTACAAAATTAAAGATTGTATTTTAATCCTTTATTTATCAAAAGTAATATTGTTATATGCTTAAATGCTCTTTGTTTATTGGACATTTAGTCACTTAAGAAAATGGCAAATTGCAATTACTGGAAAGTAACCTGAGAGAAGCATTTTTAGGTAGGGGAATGCGGAAATGTTATGTGACACACATCTATCCAATTGTCTGTTCAGAGAAAAGTGAGAGATGAGAGAGTTGCTAATCTTACCCAAGGCACTTATTTTATTATGTGCACAGTAAGTTAGGCTTCTAATGATGTAATATACCTCCAGAATACAGCGGCAGCAGCAAACATTAGACAAGTTTTCACTTGTGCATTAGGACACCCTGTGGCTGTTTTGTACATGTATAAAATATAAAAGTCTTGTGATGACGACATGGGCTGTTATCTGATGGCCATTCAGAACATCGTCTCTGACTGCAAGACCTTGAATGGTGTTAGAGGCAGTTTGGCAGCACTCGTGCAATCGATCACCATGTATCAGGCTCATATCTGTCTTCACTAAGATACTGTGACATTCATTTAGAGGTTCATATGAGCAGCAAAAAGAGCTCTCACGGGCAGACAGTGTGACTGCAGTTTAAAACACCTGCTGCCTGTAGTTTATGTTGTCATTAGCAGGTGTCAAGTTCACCTATAAGAATGCTTTGTGATCAAACTAAAGGCAAAAAGCTCCTGTCACATTCATTTTCTTTAATCTAAAGGTGACAGTTTTAATTTTTCAAATATTTTATAATATCTTGCCCCTATTGTGCTCACTATTTCTCATTTCCTCTCATGTGAGAAGTCTAAGGAGCCCTATTGTGTTGCTCAGTTTATAAAGAGCCACTTCCCTAATGTGATTTTAAAGAAAGTGTTCCTTAATGAGGTGCTTTGGCTGTCTGTAAAGTTGGCAGAAGAAACTTTCTACCCTTTTGACCTTAGCACTGCAACTCTAAGTGGTAAACTAAAGATTCATCAAAATTTAATGAGATGGGAAATTAGTACATTCTCATATTTCAACAAGTGAAATTTCACCAGCATCTCTTCATTGGCAGAGAAAACCACCCTGAAGTGCTAGACACTTAGACTAATGCCCTGCTCACTAAAAGTGCATCTTTCATATTAAATAGCTCACACCAGCTATCGGAAGCAGAGCTGAGATGCCTAAACACAAAAAGCTTGTGGCCTCTGAAAATGACGGTAATTTTTTGCTAAACCTCTTTCGCTTTTCATTTGGAAACATACACCTTTCTCTTTGGGTTGATGTTCTTGTCTTAAATGCTACTGTAAATATCTAATAACATCAGTCTTTGACTTCTCTATTTTCATTTCTGAGGGTGCTCCCAAATGTAACTGATGTCAGCTACTAGTTCGATAGTTTATAATGTTGTGGAAAGTAGCATAACCAGGGGGAAAGAGATCAATATTATTATAATTATTAATATACTTAATGACGTATGGCTCAAACTTTCTTAAAAAGTATTTAAACTTGATATATAATAAACTACATACCGGTACCTTGATATTATTGGCTTTTGCATGGATGGTTTTTGTTTTCTGCACACTATAGGGTTAAGCCCATGGTGTAAATTTGTGGTTTGATATTTCAATTGAAATAACAACATTAAACTTACATTTTGAGTTCTCACCTTAAAGTGACTTCTAGAGCAATCAGAACAAAAGCAAAGTATGCAAAACTCACATGTATTTAGATAAAGCACTTTGCTTTACAAATAAATGTGAAATTTATATACTTTACTTTTCTCTCTTTGTATAATTCTTTTGTGTGTTAAGCAGATCCCCATCGTAATCATGCTTTGGCTTAGACACACACAAGAACTTAGTACAGTTATGGGACTATGGGTTATCCAGAATGCTCGGGACCTGGGGTTTTTCAGATAAGTGGTCTTTCCGTAATATGGATCTTCATACCTTAAGTATATTAAAAAATTAAACATAAATTAAACCAAACAGGATAGTTTAGCCTTCAATAAGGATTTATTATATCCTAGTTGGGATCAAGTACAAGGTATGACTTTATTTTTATAGAGAAAAAAGAAATTATTTTTACAAATCATTTGTTTATAATGGAGTCTATAGGAGATGGCCTTCCGGTAACTTGGAACTTTCTGAATGAGTTTCTGGATAATGGATCCTATACCTGTATATAATTAAGAGACACTTAACTTGTAAAATAGTTTTGGATATGTTTGGAATAATTTTGTGTTTAAAAAAACTTTATTTAAGCTCTATGGTATCATTTAAAGTTAATTAATACTAAAGGGTACGCTTTTGAAGGACATTCTTTTCATGATATAATAGGCATATTTGTGCCTCAAAACAGGGTTAGCAGAAATTTTCAGCACTAATACATTATATTAAAACGTGTGCATTTAACATGGAAGTGTATGGGATCTATTTGCTATTATCTGTGTGGTCATATACTCTCAGCAGTCAGGTCATTTTTGTGGCTGAGATCCTAGCCATCTTTATAAAGGTATATTGCCAGATGGAGGACTTTCTTGTTGTTCTTTAATGTTATTGCAAATTCTTTAAAGTGCTGAATTCATTCTGCAATCATGTGCTAAGCACCAGCTTAGACACTACTTACTGAACTATACTTAGGTTTTACTGTAGCCAAGGGAACACTGATTGGCCACTTTCTATTCTTGACCTATGCCCAATACAGATATGTAATCTGTTATCAAGAATTACGAATTATGGGAAGGCCATATCCCGTTGACTCTATTATAAGCAAATAATTATATTTTTAAAAAATGATTTCCTTTTTTCAGTAGTAATAAAACAGTACCTTGTACTTGATGGTAACTCTTGTGCATGAATCCATATTGGTGGGAAAACAATTCTGTTAGGTTTATTTAACGTTTAAATTATTGTTTAGCAGACATAAGATATGGAGATCCAAATTATGGAAAGACCCCTTATCCAGAAAGCCCCAGATCCCAAGCATTCTTGATAACAGGTCCCATACAGGGCAATAGACAGAGGAGCTAGTGCACCTCAACGCTTGGCAGCTCAGCCTGATCCACCTTAGATGATGCTCCTTACTAACAAACACCTTAAGTCATGAGCATTCAAAATCTTGAATTTATAATAAATATACCTATATTTATCATAGACCTCAGCTTTAATAAAAGCCCAGTTCAATAACAGAAATCTATAAATCAACCCTAATTTCATGCATTCATTTTGTATTTGCAACAGCCTGCACAACTTTTATACAATTCTGAAATATTGTTTCATATCTATAAAGAAACAAAATGCAGAAAACTACCAGCTGTTATCCAAATGCTCTATATATCGCTTAGCCTTAAAAATAATAATGTTGCATGGATTCCAAATGAAACATTCAGATTTTAGTGGTTTTCGAGGTTTTTGAAACCACAGATAAACTCATTTCCACAAAAAACACAAATGTCTAGTCATTTATTAAAAGATCCGAATTGGAAAAGCACAAACGAATGAAAATGTTGAACGAAAACAAAAAGAACACGAATACCACAATGTTTTCATACGAATCTTCATGGACTTACAAACGAAAAAAACCTCAAAACCTCTAAAACCACAAATGAAATAAAGACTTCTACATGACCTTGACTGCTTTTAGATATCTTTACATTCGCTTTTTTGTGTTTTTAACACATAATAAGTGGTGAAAAAAATTTACTTTTTTTTACACAAAAAAACCCCACATGAATTGTGGAAAAAAATACAAACTCTAGTAAACGCTATACTTGCTTTCAACAAAATGTCCTAATTGTAAAGTATTGTTCCAATAAGTGATTATTATTATCAAGTTTAATTATATAGTATATATTAAATGTGTTAACAGTAATAGTATAGCTGAACATCTGGCTTAATTCCATCATATACAAATGAGACCACTGGTATTTTCATCACACCACATTTTGGGGACAACATCACTTCCTCATTGTCATTTATCATCAAAACCCTATAGTTTCTGGTTAAACCAAGGCAACACTAGGGTTTTTTTTAAACCATAAGAGATTGTTTTTGTTTTTGCTTTTTATTCAAAATCCCTGATAGTCTTTTGCCACAGATCATTTTATTTCAGAGTACCTTTTCAAGATCATGTCCATTGTTGTTAGAAATGAATTCTTTCTCCAACATTTCCACTATTATTTAAATATATACAAGTTTAAAGGGACATTGACATTTAAAAGACAAAGCATTTATGTCATTCACTTGATATTGGCACTTTTATCTTTCTAAACCAGTCGGATCTAAACTGGGGCTGGCTTTCTGGGGGTCTTGGAGCAGTGGGGTAGCTCCACCTGAAGGTCAGTTGGGATGAGAATTGGGGAGAATAAGTATTTGCTCTCATAGAGACACCTGAATGCCCAACATGAAGAGCCCTTGGGGTGGGGTGTAGGGCTGAATACATATTGGCTATCCTAGATGCTCTTAAAGCTATGACTGAGTGACTGATACATCAATAATTTCCTATATATATACTCATTTCATAAGCTATGGCGATCCTGACGAAAGGTTGGACCTTGGGGGCTTGATGAATTGTTTGTGGTATAGCCACCTAAACCTGTTATTTCCATACCACTGGAAGTCTACATAGAGACCCGTTTAACTACTGGGATTTGTGACAAGTCTCTTTTACTTTATCTAATTGGGAACAAAGGATCTCTATGTGTGTGGTAATCCTACTACTTCAACTACTCTGATCTACTATGTGGATTGAACACTTATTTTATTTTTCTAAGGAAAAATTAACATTTGGCTGCCTCCTCCACTTTCTGAGTGATCATTTTTAATAATTAATGGTATATCACTACAGTTATGTTATATATTTTTCCTTAGCTGTGGGTGCTGACCTTGTGATGCTATGTGATGTTATATGTCTGTTACCAGAACCTTCAAGACTGAGTGTTTTAGCAAGTTTAGGAATGCAGGTTGCTGCATGGGTATATGTCCAAATGAGAACAGCAACTCAGCTTCCTAAGCCTTCTAATTAAGTCAGACAAAGAATTCTTGGCAACAGTACCACAGGATATACATTAAAGGTACTTCCTTTAAACAGGCTCTTTGCTCTTCCATATAGTTGCACTCATCACCGTTCAATCCTTCCTGCTTTACATTCATACACTGCTGTACCTATATTGATGCAAGGAAACCCTGGAGCTGCTGCCTGGCCAGGTTCCCTTTGCACCTAATGTCAAAAGGCACACTTGCATCGGGTGCAGACATCACACGTACACACATATGATCACCGGAAGGTGGACTTCTGCTCAGTTGTGTCTGATTTGCTACAAAATGCACACAAGGTTGCAGTAATTTTGCTGAACTCAATGCAGTTGTGGTAGATGCAGCACAATTGTTTAAATAGCATTGCCCCTTGCGACCGCAGTGACACTGGAATTCTATAAAAAACACTGCACTGTGGGGAAAAAAATATTTTTCTTAAAAGGATGATTAACTACAGATTGTGTATAATGTGTATTATACTAATAGTTAATTTATAGGTAAACTACCCTTTTAAGTGCCACTGCTCAAAGAAGGTAAATTAAGAAATGGAATGACTGCAGCCATTTTAATATTTTATTTCATATAACATAGCTATTATGGCTTAAATATAAAATCTACATAGTTGTTTCCACTCTTCGTTGGATAAGAGTTAGTACAAGACTTTTGTCTTGCCAAATATTACAGCTAGACTATTAAGAAGTATTAAGGAGTATTAAGGCAGAGGTTTATTGTCTAATACTATGTAAATTTGATCCCGTGCATTAACCCATAGCAACGAATCAGTAATTAGCATTGTTTCAGCTATCATTGCTATCAGGGTCTACATGTGCAATTAGTGGTGCGACTGCACATGTTTTAGAAAGGCGCAATACAAACAGGTTGCTCTCACTTATTTGTCTGCTATTGAAGGATAACACTGGAAACATATGTAGCCCACTTTATGATTAGATGTGGCACTACCTGCTGATCTTTTGCTATACTTGGCGCTTTCAGGAGTCCTGAGCCCCGCTTACTTTGGGGGAACAGCTATTACTTTATACTTTGGCGTGCCTCCACCCAGGATAGGGATAGACTGAACTATAACTCCCCTCCTGAGACTTAATATACGGCTCCTTTGTGGGGGGACTCCCAGCACTCCTGGTACCTTGCCCCTTCCCTGGGGTAGTTGCTTACCAGGCAGGTGGATCCTCCAGGAGAGACACACACACACTGATGTAATGCTGAACAAAGTGTTGTGTTTATTGGCAGAGTGGTAGACAGCTTTGGCATACAGGATACACAGGATATGTCCGGATACTTTCTCTTTCCCTCAGGAGTCCCTCTCTCCTGGGATACCGGTAACACTCCAGCCAAATGACCCTCCCTTTGGGGTTCCCTCCGGTACTTCTCGCCAGAAGCCCCTCTCTAGGGCACTTCCCGGTACTCCCGCCAAGCGGACACCCCTTGGAGACCTCACTCCGGAAATATCACCCGGCTATCCCCCGGATTAGGCAAACTCCTATTTCTAGCTCTTGTATCCCTGACTCCAGCTATCAGTGCTGGGAGATCTTAATCTCATCTGTCTCCTGGTGGGGCCAAGCTGCCCAGCTAAATAATCCTGTCTACCACTCCTAGAATGGTCTATAACAAACATCTAACTCACTAGACCCAGCCTGTCACTATCCTCTAGCCAGAGGGGTCCCAGGCATAAGACCTGCAGGCACATGGCTGCACAGCCTTATATACTGTGTGCACCCTGTGGCCTAACTATTGAACTGCAGGGAAGCTAAATCCCTGTTAACCCTTATAGTGCCAAACCACCCAAGGTGTCCCACTACTAAAGTGTTACCCTCCCTTGGGGTCTATCCTGGGGGCAACCATCCTAGGGGACCCAAATTTTGGGGAACCCTACACATATAGCGAATGTTATTGCACAGGGAGAACTGATGTGTTCAAAATGCTTTCCCAGCTGGTAGCTACATCCCTTCAGTGCAATAAATAATATGTTGACTGGCAAAATCAGCAAGTGTCTCTTTAGAACCTGGAAGTAGTGATGAGTGAATCTGTCCCATTTCGCTTCCCCATAAAAAAGGCGAAAAATGTGCCAAACGGTGAAAATGTAGCGTGTCAAAAAAATTGTACGTATTTAAAAAACAAATGACGTTCACATTTTTCCCTGCAAATTTTGTATCCCGTTTCCCAAAAAAATCCACCAATGGTGAAACGCGGAAATTTGCTGCAAATCCATCACTACCTGGAAGTCAATATTCTCCTATGAGAATGGGATCTATTATTCATAATACTTAGGACCAAGGCTTTTCTGGTTAACAGGCCAATCCGTATTGCAGATCTCTATGCTTTGACCCTACTAAAAATGTGAAGTTAACGTCAAGTTTTAGGAAAGCTCTGGAGCCAGTTTGTTTTTCTTTGAACTAAAGGAAAGCAGGTTCTGGCGTTGAAGGCATTTAAATTGTTTTAAAGTTTTCTGAAACTACAGGCAACCAGTAATCATAGTTACATAGTAAAATGTCATGTAAACCCCACACACAGTGAACAGCCTCTTTGAAATCTTTCAATATCTGCCACTCTGGTTGTCCAGAGGTTAAAAGTAAGGCTGCAGCTTCCCCTTAATCACTTAGATTTCCTTCTCCTCCTGTAACCCACTCGGCCCCCTCCCTCTGGAATTTGCTTTGACTGTTGGATCCTGGGCATGCTCAGTTTTTCTCAGCTAAGATTACTAAACTTGAATGAAGAGATGGCATTGTTTGTTCCCATAGAAACTCAACTCTAGCTGTCTGCTCCTCTTTTTTCCTCCTAACCTCCTCTCCTGAGCTCAGCTTAATCATTACAGTGCTCAAACAAAGACAGTTCTGCCTGTGTGAGCCTGCATTTTTGATTAAATGTATGCTGAATAAGGGTCTTTGCTGTTTGCAGATTTAAATGTAACTGATGATGTGTCAGATGAAAAATGGCCACTGAAAGCCATTTGTTTTAGGAAAATGTGATGGTGCTAGCAAACTGAGGGGGTATATGCAGTACAAATGATGCCATTTGGGTGGGGGAGATGTGCCCAACTAATATATATGGTAGGAACATGTAGGCTTTACATGTCCTTTAAGGTGGGTTGAATTAAGGTCAACCTCTCCAAACAAACCCCAGTGCACATATATAGACTAATACTGACCTACTGACATCCCCTGCTATCTCTCTTTAATCCTCTCTAATATACTTGTAAAAAGTAATGTCTCCTCGCAAGTGTCAGACAGTCTGCCCTCATAGTTTAAATCCTCCATCACCTTAAGCCAGGGATCCCCAACCTTTTTTACCTGTGAGCCACACACAGATGTAAAAGGTGTTGGTGAGAAACACAAGCATGAAAAAAGTTCCTTGGGGATGCCAAATAAGGACTGTGCTTGGCTATTTGATTGCACAATGTGGACTGCTAGCCTGTTGGAGGCTTTGCTTGAAGTAAAACTGTGTCTCCGTGCTTCCAAACCTTGCCTCCAAGTCAGAAATGTAAAGATGGGAACCTGCTTTGAGGCCTCTGGGAGCAACATCAAATGGGATGGGGAGCAACATATTGCTCTCGACCCACTGGTTAGGGATCACTGCCTTAATCAGTCTAGTAACTGAGAAGTCAAAAACCTTATAGGTACTACAACTTTGTACTTGTAAACTACTGATTTCAAATAATAGCTAGAATATCAAGCAAAGGGTATATACTTTTTAATATTTTACTCACTTAATTACCAATTATATGTTTTGCTTGTAGTTCAAATTGACGTGGACAATGAAGAGGACAATGCAGGTAAAGTCAATTAGCATTTAACACTCAGCATAAATTTGAAATGTATGTCTTTATAGTAAAAACTTTTTTTTTCAATATGATGAGATCACATTTAAACGTTACTTTGTCAAAACACCCAACAAACTTGTTAGGAAGTCTCTAAAAAGGAAGAGTAATGCCTAGTAACACTGCAAAGTTGTGTTTGTATAAACACTGCAATAAATGAGCTTTGACTGGGTCTGTAATATTTCAAGCAGCTTGTAAGGTAAGAATTAGTTGTTTATTGTCATCTTTCTATTGATCTGATAAAAAAAATACTAATGTTAAAATGATCCTGTCCACACATCAAAGCTTAAAATGGACTTGTCACCCACATACAAGCTGTATAATAAAAGTCCTTTTCAAATTAAACATTTTTTTTACTAAAATGTCAATACCTGTTATAAATGTATTTAAAAATCTCAGCTGTCAATCAAATATTGAAAGAATGAAACGGGGAGCACTCACCAGGAACCGAACACCTTCCAAGTATCCCGTGCTGGCACATCCAGTACCGCCCCCGATCCAGGCGTGATTGGAACGCAAAGGAACTATGTTGTTGGATGGAGCACGCCAAGACTACTTTTCAATAAAAGATATATTCTTTATTTCTTGTCTCCATTAAAATCATGTTACAAAACTACACCATCAGCCTGACGCGTTTCGTGGCCTGCTGCCACTTCTTCAGAAGCTATAACAGGTAAATCACACCCTCCAGTGTCCTAAATATCCAGGTGAGACCCACCCCCATCGGTGCACTTTAACCCCCAAGGTACCAAATTTATCAAATTTATGACTCACATATAGTATATATACAATTCTATACAACGTTTAAACGTCAAATAAAACCATTAGGACAATAAAACCATTGTAAGATCTCTATAAACATAATAGCTGTATACCACCTATCTCATGAACTCTGAGATAGGTATGCATGCAAGAGATATATCATAACTCACTTCACAGGTGTGTTTCACTAATTATGTTGTGTAGTCTATCCTATAGTATGTAAGTGTATCAGGGCATATATACTGCATCAACGTAGTGAGTCAAAACGATCACCATGCCCTTTAATATATGTATAGAATCACAATAATACACAGAGACATCTACAAATATCTCCATCCCATCCCAATACGCCACAGAACCCAAAAGAAAAATAATAATAACAAAAAACAGCAAAGACGTGTATAGAGAAGAGAGGCGAAAGGATTAACAATAGCAAGAGAGCTCCCACTCCCTATTTAGACCCCCAAAGCATTCAATGGTTTTCAAATAGTATATCCAATACACTTCCCTCTCTGAGAGCTTTTTATCCAGTTCCCCCTTTCTGACATTCAATCTAGGTTTATCAATGATTTGGAAGGTAATCATACACCTCTTACTATGTACTTCAATGGCATGCTTAGCTACTGCGGACCTAAGATCACCCCTTTCTGCTGCTGACATGTGTTCAAGAAAGCGTGTGCCTGCCCCCCGGATGGTCTTTCCTACATACTGGGCTCCGCACTCACAAGTGGCTAAATAAACCACCCCTTTTGTCTGGCAATTAAAATATTGGGGGATCTGATAGATACACCCTTTGTTAGAACTCATAAAGGTTTTGGATATCTTAATAAAACTACAAGCTTTACACCTCCTCCTACCACATTTGTAGGTGCCCTTATAGGAGCATCCATGTCGCCCCCTTTTTATTGGTCTCAGTAGAGTATAGACTTTTAGAGATCCATGAAGCTAGATTTCTGCCCCTTTTAAAAATAAATCGGGGTGTCTCATCTAGAACCTTACATAGATCTATATCTTGTAGTAGGACCGCCCAATGTTTACGGACACTTTTTTGTATTTCGGAAACTCCCCTACCAAAAGTCAGGCAAAACCTAGTGTTGTACTTGTGATTACGTTTGGCCTTATCATATGGACGTCTCTTATCCTGGGATTTGCTATTAAGTAAATCAGTCCTGTTGGTAGCAACTGCCCTCTCATAGGCTGTTTTGATGGTCTTAGTGTCATAACCTCTCTGTACAAATCTGTCCCACAGTTGCATAGCCTGTTTGTGAAAGGAATGGAATCCCAGGAAGAACATATGCGTCTAAGACGCAAAAACTATCCCACTGGGATTCCTCGCTCACAATTCTGGGGGTGCCCGCTCTCTGCATGTAGAAGTGTATTGCGCGTTATAGGTTTACGGTATAAATCTGTTGCTATTCGATTATTATATACAGAGAATACTACATCCAAGAAGGGAATCTCATCCCTACTTGTTTCATAAGTGAACTTAATGCCTTCAATGGCTAAATTACAGTATTCAACAAACCGCTGTAGCGAAATCTCATCGCCATCCCACACACCAATACAATCATCTATATAGCGAAAAAATAAAATAATGTGTCCACGGAACGGATTCCGATCTCCAAAGACGTGGAGCCTCTCCCACCAACCCATAAAAAGGTTGGCATAGGTTGGGGCAAATGAAGCACCCATGGCGGCCCCACGTCTCTGGAGATAATAATGGCCATTAAAAAGAAAATAATTAGTATGTAGCAACCAATGTACCGCTTGCATGATAAACTCACTCTGACTAGTAGAGAAAATGTCTCCCTGTCTGAGCCAGAATAAAATAGACTGGAGACCTGCACTATGGTCTATGGAGGAGTATAAGGCTGTTACATCAATTGTAAACCAACGGTATATTGATTTCCATTCCAAATCTGAAAATTTGTTGATACACATTGTAGTAGCCCTCAGAAATGTGGGTAATCGTACCACTAGGCGACAAACCTTCGTTGAGAGCCCCGATCCCTGCCACTATAGGGCGACCTTTGACTTCATATAGGGATTTGTGGACTTTCGGTAACACATGAAAAATAGGTATTATGGGATGTTCACAATCCAGATATTCGAATTCTTTTTGGTTCAAAATTCCCATCGAGATTCCTTCCAACAAGAGGTTTCTTAATTGTTTTTGAAACCTCTGTGTGGGGTCCTCCGTTAGGGGGGTATAGGTATCTTTGTCAAGAAGTTGTCGCATCACTTCTTTCTCATACATTGTGGCATCCAACATCACTACTGACCCTCCCTTATCAGCTGCTTTGATCACTATATTTTTGTTAGCACTTAGGCTTTTTAAAGCTTTCCTCTCCCCAGTTGTCAAGTTCCTACAAGCTAGTTTCTTATTGTTACAACCCCCTTTCTCCGTTATCCTCTCTATATCTCGTTTGACGAGCCTCTGGAAGAGTGATATGTAAGGACCCTTAGACTGTATTGGATAAAAATTAGATTTACTTTTTAGACCCGAGTAAATGTTAGATATCTCCACGGTGGGGGTCACTCTACCTTCCTCCTGTAATTCTTGTAGCACCTGGATGGTGCATTCATCCCTGAAATCCAAGGGGCACAGTTGTTCCACCCGGTTAGCAAATACACTGTCATTTACAAAAGATAAAGAGAGAGAGACATCAGACTCACTATTTAGCCACTTGTGAGTGTGGAGCCCAGTATGTAGGAAAGACCATCCGGGGGGCAGGCACACGCTTTCCTGAACACATGTCAGCAGCAGAAAGGGGTGATCTTAGGTCCGCAGTAGCTAAGCATGCCATTGAAGTACATAGTAAGAGGTGTATGATTACCTTCCAAATCATTGATAAACCTAGATTGAATGTCAGAAAGGGGGAACTGGATAAAAAGCTCTCAGAGAGGGAAGTGTATTGGATATACTATTTGAAAACCATTGAATGCTTTGGGGGTCTAAATAGGGAGTGGGAGCTCTCTTGATATTGTTAATCCTTTCGCCTCTCTTCTCTATACACGTCTTTGCTGTTTTTGGTTATTATTATTTTTCTTTTGGGTTCTGTGGCATATTGGGATGGGATGGAGATATTTGTAGATGTCTCTGTGTATTATTGCGATTCTATACATATATTAAAGGGCATGGTGATCGTTTTGACTCACTACGTTGATGCAGTATAAATGCCCTGATACACTTACATACTATAGGATAGACTACACAAGATAATTAGTGAAACACACCTGTGAAGTGAGTTATGATATATCTCTTGCATGCATACCTATCTCAGAGTTCATGAGATAGGTGATATACAGCTATTATGTTTATAGAGATCTTACAATGGTTTTATTGTCCTAATGGTTTTATTTGATGTTTAAACGTTGTATAGAATTGTATATATACTATATGTGAGTCATAAATTTGATAAATTTGGTACCTTGGGGGTTAAAGTGCACCGATGAGGGTGGGTCTCACCTGGATATTTAGGACACTGGAGGGTGTGATTTACCTGTTATAGCTTCTGAAGAAGTGGCAGCAGGCCACGAAACGCGTCAGGCTGATGGTGTAGTTTTGTAACATGATTTTAATGGAGACAAGAAATAAAGAATATATCTTTTATTGAAAAGTAGTCTTGGCGTGCTCCATCCAACAACATAGTCAATCAAATATTGCCTGCCCTGTCTCTGTAGCTCAGATGTAGATGTTGAACAATTATATTAACTTTCCATTCTGCACTTCCTATATGTCACTGCACTCCTCTCATTCCCCCTTCCTTCTCTTGGTCTATAATTGTGTATCCTGTGCATGGGCATTAGGACCCCTATTTTGGCACATACACAAGATTTCAGAGGAATACAAAACTTGCCTAAATAACAGTGCCCACAAAATCGACCCTGCCTGCATGCTGTCATTATGAATTCCAAGACTAAAGGAAACAAACACTTTATATAGTGCAAGTAAAGTGTATTTTGCTCAACCAACTGGATAGAAAAGGATTTGGCATTATTTCTTTTGGTGACAGGTCCCTTTTAATGTCATTGAATGAAAATTACCTTGATGCACACAAAGTAGTGACAGGCAGACATCTGGGCTTGCTTAATCAAATGTGCACTCACTTTTTTTTTTTTTTTTTTACTAAGGAACAAAGCCAGATCTGCTTAATAAAGCAGGAGGTAGTTACAAGGCCTCGTATGGAAGTACTTTTATTATTGGGGACCTTTGCATTTTGTTTAGTTTGTCATTCTCTTTTTCTAATTACTCCCTTTACCTGCTAAAACTGTGCAAGTGTGCAGCTGTAGTTAAGACTACAAATATAAAATACATGTCTAATTTTCTCTTTCTAAGATTGTGAGGAGGAAGAAGAAGAACAGCCTCCAAAGCGAAGGGAGAAAAACTGGAGAGTACCAGACATGAAACCATGGCTGGCAGAAATGACAGATGATGAAAACAGAAATGCCAATGCAGAGGAGCCCAATGAGAATGGGGAAGGCAGCCCTGGGGGAAGGACTGGCAGAAAAGGAAGGAAGGGACCTGGAGCAGCCAAGAGAAAGCCAAGGGATAATTCCAAGAAGAAGAAAAAGAAAGATGCAGATGGGTAACTTGGGAGATTAACAGGCTCATACACAAGTGCTTATTCTCATATTGGTGGTTAAGTAAAGCATTTCAAAAGTGCATGGGGCTCATTTATCAACACTGAGCAAATTTGCCCATGGGCAGTAACCCATGGCAACCAATCAAATTGTTGCTTTCTTTGTTCTACCTGCAGCAGGCTGAATAAAGCCAATCGCTGATTGGTTGCTATGGGTTACTGCCCATGGGCAAATTTGCCCAGTGTTGATAAATGAGCCCCCATGTGTTCAGATGTGCATTACATCTTTGGATTTTATTGTAATACATATTTTCTATGAGCAGGCAGCATTGCTGCCTTTAAAATATTATTCAGTTTGTGGACTGCTTTTGCCCTATCAAAACAGTTATTTGTTAATATCCACAGATCTGACTCTGATGAAGAAGCCATCACAGAAGAGGAATTAGACAAACTAAAGGAAGCCGTAGAAGAAAAAAAGAAACTCATTGCCACTATAAGAAGCAAACCTTGGAAAATGAAGCAAAAACTAGAAGTCCTCAAGTAGGTGCCATTTTATTTATATATAGAATAAAGCAAAATATAAGGATATTAGAAGTCACTAAGAGACCTTTTAAGAACACTGCCTCTTCTGTATGGTTGCCTGAGGAAACAGGTTCTGGTATTGCTTGTCCCTCCTCATTACTGCAGCAGCTACTAATCTCCTCCAGATAAAACACAGAGCACCAGTCATGCATCGACTCTTAAATGTTATTATGATCACTTTTGTAGGGATGCGCAAGAGTTTGTGGAAAAATTTGAAGGAGCTTTGGGGAAAGGAAAAGGGAAGAAGTTTTACGCATACAAGGTTATGATGATGAAAGTAAGTGCATTTTACCTTGGACCAAAGCAGTA
This sequence comes from Xenopus tropicalis, assembly GCF_000004195.4. NCBI lineage: Eukaryota > Metazoa > Chordata > Amphibia > Anura > Pipidae > Xenopus > Xenopus tropicalis. Next base: position 130,598,828 of record NC_030677.2, read on the forward strand.
AGAATATAAGGTGCAACAATGTAGAACCTAAGTTTCAAAGGTAGACCTATGCTTTAATTGCTCAAATATAGCCATTTTTACTTTTAAAGATGACACATCTCTGCAATATAGAATTTGTATTTCCCAAAGGAACATTTTCAAATACAATCTATCAAATGCACAGATCTATGAATGTTTTTGGATAATATTTCATTGTTTCCTTTTCTGTTGAAAGAACATCGACACAGTATGTGCTGATGGCATACACGTATATGTTGGGCAGAGATTATAGTTGAAATGTTTATTTATGAGCCCTTTTGGTTTTGGGATTTCTTGCTGGTAACCCTTCGTCTGTCAATAAACTACAGCTCACAGCCACTGGCAGACTTCAAGGTTTAACAGGAGATGGAGGACTCCATAGTATAGATGCAGAAACTAGCTATCAAGCATTTCACAACTGTAGCCTTTTCAGGATGACCTTCTATTATGAAGGACCTTCATGGCCCAATCCTGTGTGTTGTTCACTATTAAAACAAACATGGCTTATTTAAATATAGCCGGGGCTGTACAAATTTAAAAATGATATGTTTGTAGATACAAACATTTTTTAACCTGCATTACAACCCCTCCACTCAGTCCTCAGTCGTCACTTCACTGCGGCTGCAGGACAGGGGTGATGGAGAGGTGGGGCATACCTTGGGTGCCACTGACGCTTGGCCCAAGTCTGCTAATCAGTCGGCCCAAGTTATTAAACATGAGGGGTGCTGTGAGTTAATAGAACCCTGGTCATAGCATTTAAAGACATGTCAACAAGGCAAAATCACATCTGATTTTCTGTCTGGCACCACACGAGAGTTTGTAAATGTGTAGTTATCTACAAATTAATAAGCAACAAAAGCAGTGATAGCTACTGCCAAGCAGGTGCAGTATTATTCACTCCTTTTTCTTGCTTCATGACACATCAGTGTAATAATCATTAGGAGGTAGCATATACTGCAAGAAATATTACAAAATCAGGATTTTTTTCATTGTCCATGAGATTCAGGATTCTGGTTAATAGTTGATGGAAGGCTTGTCAGCTCAAAATAATTCCTATATTTTTTTAGTGTGAAAGATCTGCTTTCTTCTAGAGGTCATGACAGAGGATCAGTTGCTGAATCTGAATAGCTCTGATTCCTCTGTCAGCTCCTAGAACCTGAGGAAGTCACTTTATCTCCCAGTGCCTCTGCACCATAAACATTAATGCAAGCTATACTGACATATACTGGCAGGGTTTCACCAAATTTTGTGCACAGTGAAGCATAAAGGGAGCAGCACTGAAGAAATATTTTAATGCCATTTTTCTGTAGAAGATATCATAATGGAGAGAGTTTATACTCTTATCCCAGTATTCTGCTATTATTTATCTTTAGCAGTAATATGAGACTATTAACTGTTCAGTTACTTTTCCTTAAAACTGCTGAAAAGGCACAGTAGAACTTTAATTTACTGAGAACAAATTAGTTCATTGTACTAAAATGACGATGAACATTTCAGTCATATGTAATAGTACATACAATGTCAAGGAAACCTCCAGAGATTGTCTTAATCACTTTTTATTATATTTCATGTAACTATACTGTATGTGGATGAGCCTCACCAGCTTTGGCTATTCTAAACTGCAGTGCATAGTAATGTTTAAAAGAAAGCCTCTACCAGAAAAGATACCTTATTCTTTAACAGAAACAGTTTTTCCTTACAAAAGGTGCTAGTGCTACTTTCAGTTAGTGAGATGAATATTAAATAGAAACAGAATAAAAGAGTTTAAAGTTTTGTCAAAAAAAAAGCTTCCAAGTTTAGCATAATGAAATATGGTTTATGGTACAAGAACTGTAAATAAGCAGCAAGCCTGATTCTCTTCTAGAAATGGATGAAGTTTCAAAGGGATTTTGAAAATTTCAGAACTGCCTGTATACCCTGGGAGATGAAAATCAAGGAAATTGAAAGTAAGTCTTTTCTTACACCAAAATCCATTTTCTAAAATTGATTTTGATTCCTGTTTGCTGTGTGTTTTTTTTTAAATTGCCAATTTTATGTCATACTTATGTCATGTCATGTAAGTGCTTTTAAAATGTACAAAGGGTTTATGCAATTTTAAGGTTTCTTTTCTGTAATGCTTTTTATTAAATATCTAGCTGGGTAAAAGAAATGCCTTAGTGCTCAGCTTCAATCTTAGATGATCACCAACTGTGCTACCTTTTTATGCATTCGCGTAAATACCATAAGTGAATTAATCATTCTTATGTATTCACGTGTTTATATGTACGTTGTTGAAGAACCAACAATGCACAACAAGCTTCCTTATTTAGTAAAATTATATAAGTCAAGTTCAGGTCCAGTCTTTCACTGGCTCTACTTCAGGATGAGGAAAGGCAACAGTTTTTTTTAGAAATAATGGCAGCATCCCTTTAAAGGAGAAGGTAAAAACTAAGAAGCTTTATCAGAAAGGTCTATGTAAATACAGCCAGTACTCGCAGAAAAGCTGCACTGAGTCCTTTATCAAAAGACTGCAGCAGGAAGCTACCGTATATACTCGAGTATAAGCATTTTACCTAAGAAAACTGAAAAAAACTTATTGATTCGAGTATAAGCCTAGGGTGGGAAATGCAGCACCTACTGCTAAGTTTTAATAATCAAAATAAATACCAATAAAATAACATTAATTGAGGCATCATTGGGGTATATGTTTTTCAATATTTATTTAAAAAAAACCCAGTAAACTAGCTCTGTAAGCGGAGAAGAGGATCAACAAAAACAATATGAGTACTACCCCACGCTCATTGCACATTGGCAAACTGGCAGCAGACCATCCCTTTTTAAGGAAAGTTAACATCCTTGTATCACGCAAGTAACCAAAATAACCCACTGTTTTTGGAATCCTAGGTCATTTTGGTTCTTCAGTTGCTTCCTATTTTATATTCCTACGCTGGATGTATGGGATTAATTTGATACTGTTTGGACTAACCTTTGGCCTCGTCATGATACCAGAGGTAAATGTAACTGGTTATGGCTTTAAAGTTAAAGTGAATTGCATATAAATGATAAACGTACTTCCTGATGCTCTCATTAACTTCTCTAGTATGTAGAGTCAAACCAAAGAACCACTGGCTAGGATGCTGATGCACTATTCCCATTGACCCATTGGCCATCCAAGCCTGTCACATGAATGAAGATACTATTAAAGTTTGGGTCTAAATCTTATACTAAGGGGGCCAGTAAAAACTAAGGGGGCCAGTAAAAACAAAAACATTTTTTTTCCGATTTGGATTCTTTAGTGGAGGTGGAAATTTGGAGAAATGGGTGCATTGTGGTTATTACGACAAATATTATTTCAGTTCCAGGTTTGCAAAGGAGAGAATGACATTACATTTGCTAAAATTACATTTAAAATGTTCAGATTCAGTCTGTGCTCTTGTTATCCTCTGACTCTCCTTTACCATATTGGTCATTTGTAGGCATTAATGGGAAAGCCATATGGTTCAATGCCAAGAAAAACTGTTCCACGGCCTGAGCAGCCGACTGCAATGAATTTTGCCACGCTTTGGGATTTCAGTGTAAGTAATAATTATTTCCCATATTGTGTATATTTGCTGTTATAGGCATAGGATTACCCATTATCCATAAATCTCCCAAATACAGGACTTCCATTTCCCATAGTTCATTTTTAGCAAATATTTTTTGTATGATTTTCCTTTTTTCTGTAACAGAAATAGAACAGAATAGAACCACCTACTTGATGGGAACAAAGATGCATAAATCCTTGTTGGTGGCAAATTATATATTTTTTTTAAATGTTTTTTTTAGTGACATATGGTGATCCACATTACATATTTGGAAAACCCAGATATTCTAGATAATAGATGTCATATCTGTACATGTATTTATTGTGCCTTATTGAATGCATTTGTGCAAGTTTATACAGTAAAGTAGCAGCTGAAACAATAATATACAGTTTTGTATATACCTATGCTTTTTAATTTGCTACCTGGTACATGATTATGCCAGTGTGTATACCTATAGTGTAAATACTTTTTAACGCCTGGTAGGTCAGACAGTTGTTGACTCAGCACTTGCTTAGTGTCTGTCAGCGGCAAACTGACAAACGTTTGTAGTGTTAGATTAGCAGACACACAATACCCCGGTGTTTCTGTATCCAATTGTCTGGCCTAAATTATCAATAGGAATATATCAGTTTCTTCTTCAGATAGGCAAGCCATTCCAAACCATCTCTGCTGCTCAAGTAAAGAGAAACCTTTCAACTTTTAGAATACCTGTAGTGCAGAGACTGGTAAATACAATCATGGTGTCGAATACCACTTACAAAAATGGAGTAATCATTTAATGTAATAGCAAAATAGTAAATTCATTGAACCCACATATCTAATCAGTATGTAGAGCGTCAAGGCATTTTTATTTTTCTTGGTTATTCACTCATAATGGGCTAGATTCAAGACAATTGGTATTATCAAGTGCTGCTAAGGTATCATATATTTAATTTTTACACCAACCATGGTAAATACTAGGTACTTTCTGCATTCACTTACAGTTGCCTTTTAAATGGGAAATTTTTAAAAATGGCAAACTGAACTAGGCAACCAACAAATACAGTGGCTTGCAAAAGTATTCGGCCCCCTTAAACTTTTCCACATTTTGTCACATTACAGCCACAAACATGAATCAATTTTATTGGAATTCCACATGAAAGACCAATACAAAGTGGTGTACACGTGAGAAGTGGAACGAAAATCATACATGATTCCAAACATTTTTTACAAATAAATAACTGCAAAGTGGGGTGTGCGTAATTATTCAGCCCCCCGAGTCAATACTTTGTAGAACCACCTTTTGCTGCAATTCCAGCTGCCAGGCTTTAGGGTATGTCTCTACCAACTTTGCACATCTAGAGACTGAAATCCTTGCCCATTCTTCTTTGCAGAACAGCTCCAGCTCAGTCAGATTAGATGGACAGCATTTGTGAACAGCAGTTTTCAGATCTTGCCACAGATTCTCAATTGGATTTAGATCTGGACTTTGACTGGGCCATTCTAACACATGGATATGTTTTCCTTTAAACCATTCCATTGTTGCCCTGGCTTTATGTTTAGGGTCGTTGTCCTGCTGGAAGGTGAACCTCCGCCCCAGTCTCAAGTCTTTTGCAGACTCCAAGAGGTTTTCTTCCAAGATTGCCCTGTATTTGGCTCCATCCATCTTCCCATCAACTCTGACCAGCTTCCCTGTCCCTGCTGAAGAGAAGCCCCCCCAGAGAATGATGCTGCCACCCCCATATGTGACAGTGGGGATGGTGTGTTCAGAGTGATGTGCAGTGTTAGTTTTCTGCCACACATAGCGTTTTGCATTTTGGCCAAAAAGTTCCATTTTGGTCTCATCTGACCAGAGCACCTTCTTCCACATGTTTGCTGTGTCCCCCACATGGCTTGTGGCAAACTGCAAACGGGACTTCTTATGGTTTTCTGTTAACAATGGCTTTCTTCTTGCCACTCTTCCATAAAGGCCAACTTTGTGCAGTGCACGACTAATAGTTGTCCTATGGACAGATTCCCCCACCTGAGCTGTAGATCTCTGCAGCTCGTCCAGAGTCACCATGGGCCTCTTGGCTGCATTTCTGATCAGCACTCTCCTTGTTCGGCCTGTGAGTTTAGGTGGACGGCCTTGTCTTGGTAGGTTTACAGTTGTGCCATACTCCCTCCATTTCTGAATGATCGGTGGAACAGTGCTCCGTGGGATGTTCAAGGCTTTGGAAATCTTTTTGTAGCCTAAGCCTGCTTTAAATTTCTCAATAACTTTATCCCTGACCTGTCTGGTGTGTTCTTTGGACTTCATGGTGTTGTTGCTCCCAATATTCTCTTAGACAACCTCTGAGGCCGTCACAGAGCAGCTGTATTTGTACTGACATTGGATTACACACAGGTGCACTCTATTTAGTCATTAGCACTCATCAGGCAATGTCTATGGGCAACTGACTGCACTCAGACCAAAGGGGGCTGAATAATTACGCACACCCTACTTTGCAGTTATTTATTTGTAAAAAATGTTTGGAATCATGTATGATTTTCGTTCCACTTCTCACGTGTACACCACTTTGTATTGGTCTTTCACGTGGAATTCCAATAAAATTGATTCATGTTTGTGGCTGTAATGTGACAAAATGTGGAAAAGTTTAAGGGGGCCGAATACTTTTGCAAGCCACTGTATATGGGCTGCTATTGTTTTTATTTTTTAGCTTTATTTTCTCTTTTCTTTTATTCTGACTTGCTGTCTGCTTTCTGGTAATTAAGGCTTTGCAACCAAATAGCAGATGAAGTTTAAGCCTAAGAATAAAAAAAAAAAAAATAGAAAATGAAGACTGATTGGTATATACTGCTGCCTTAATAACTTTTTGTTACAGTTGTTCAATATCCTTTAAAAGCAAACAACAAATTATACTTATATATTTACGTCCATGAAGCATGCCTTGGAAGAAGGAGAGCATGCATTATAAAATGGGTTTGATATTCATTTATCTTTTGGATATATATGTATTTGAATATATTTATAGAATCTTCTAAACAACCCAGCAAGAACATCACAACCACCTGTTTATTTAGTGCCTCCAAGGAATGACAAATAATTAGGACTCTTTCCATTCTTGTTGGGATAGTTGTTTATAGTGCTTTGTCCATCTGTTTTTTTAAAGATTCATCTCATACAAGCAAGCAGGACTATTTGAATAAGAGCTTCTAATTCACCTCAAGGTTCACCTATCTTTAATAACTAACCTTTTACCTCCAAAGAATAATTTACTTTAGTTTATATAGAAAACTACTTAAAGGTTAAATTGGTAAAATGAGTTATATTTGAGTGCCATTGCACTGCACATACATAAAAAAAAATCAGGTATTCTTAATACAAATATATTTTCCAGGGATTTGCACAATATTCTGTTCTTTTCTATGGATACTACAACAGTCAGAGAACAATTGGATGGCTACAGTTTAGGCTGCCACTTTCTTACTTACTTGTTGGAATTGGTACCATTGCATACAGTTTCATGGTTGTTATCCGAACGTAAGTTTTATTCTTTTGTTATACGTAGATATTGTGACATTTCAGTTTTTTGTCTATATATATATGTCTATATAAAGTTGAAAGAATTTGGATTATTATATAGTATCATTTTGTCTGAATACATGAATTTTCATCTGCTATATTCATCTGCTAATTAGTTCCAGAATTTGAATATACTTCTTAAAATGCTCCAGCATTTCTCAAAGTGTGGAACAGTATGAATAAATTGTGGTTTATATTATTCTATTATTATTATATTTTCATCAACCATGTTCAATAAAGCAACAGATCCTGCATCCAAACATACCCAAAAAAGCAAATAATATAGATCCATGCACCATAAAGTACCAAAGTATTCTTTGTTAGCTATTTGTATGTCTCTCACTGCACAGAAACATTTCTATTTGTCTTGGTTCATATAACATACCTAAAGGTATATGATCTATCTCATAAAAAGACATTATCATCTCCTGCCCTTTTTAGCCCCTCCCCCATATTCCTACCCTCCCCATCTCCTCACTTCTTTGCAACCTTTATTCTTCTTTCCAATAGTTTATACTTAAACGGTACTGTGCTTAAGTATAGATAACAAAATGACTTACCATTTGATACCAAGCTTGTACTGCCTTTATATGCTATTGTAAGGAAACAAAATTCTAATAAAAAATTTATTATTTAAAAAAAAAAACATAATAATGAAAGGCTAATATGGCTATTTGAACTTCAACCTGCCGAAGAACTAGGAAGTTTTTATTACATGTTAAATTTGAATGCCTTATTGGTTTTGAGATCACTTTCCCTAAAATTAATTGATTGCATGGATCAGCTTTGAGATGCTTAATCCCTAAAGCCACCTTTTTATAGGGGAGCAAAACAAAAATAGATTTCATCCTTAGTCTGAAAAAGAGTTTTCATGAGAAAAGCATTAAATACGTTTTATTCTCCTCTATTTTAATGTTTGCCTACATTTTTTTGCTCTTGATTTTCATTGTAATTTTTTTTTTCAAATCTATCCTTCAGCATGGCCAAAAATGCTAATGATGATGGAGGTGGTGATGACAACAGCTTTAATTTTAGCTGGAAAATGTACACGAGTTGGGACTATCTTATTGGCAACCCAGAAACAGCTGACAATAAATTTGCATCAATTACCACAAGCTTCAAGGTAAGACTAGATTGAAAGGCATGCACTCTTGCACATTGTTACAGTATTCACTAAACATTATTTTAATGCATATAAAATACCTACATATGTTTTCTCTAAGCTCCAACAATGTTTAGTTCTCATTATCATTTGCTGATAAGCCCCATGCCTCCTCCAGTATTATAGTGTTCGGTACCCAGACTATTTATAGAATCAGTTGAAGAGAATTTTTATTAAATTGCATTAAATATAAACCACTTTTTCTCAAATGACACCTGATTTATCCTAATTTCTAAAAAAAAGATGTTTTTTTGTTTCTATGGGTTTTCCTTGACACAAAATAATATTTTAAAAAAGTGAATGTCAAAAGCACAATGTATTGCTAAAAAGGGCTTCATCAATATCCAATTATATTTTTTGGCTATATATATAGAATATTGGTGTGCTTTTTCAGAATAGTAACACATACTTTATATTTTATTTTTGAAGGAATCGATTTTGGAAGAACAGGAAAACAGGAAAGAGGAAAATATTCATTTAGTTAGATTCCTCAGAGTCTTTGCAAACTTTCTTGTGATGTGCACTCTTGCAGGCAGTGGATACTTAATTTACTTTGTTGTAAGGAGATCACAACAATTTGCATTGGAAGGTCTAGAAAACTATGGATGGTGGGAACGGAATGAAGTAAGTAACAGCTTATGCCATTTTTAAAGATTCTGAATATAATAAATATTATATAGTATTTTAAAAGAAGAATGTATTGTATTTGTTTTTTAACGTGTTCCAGTCTTATGATGTTTGTAAGCAAAATTATACAAACAGCTTTTTTTATAACTGGTGGAACATTTACTTTTAAGAAAGGAGCCAGGTTGTCATGGAGCTTAATCAAAGTTTTTCAAAAATGAAATATTTTTCCAATATAAGAAGCCATAAATACCAGGAACACTCACTTCTGAAGACTGTTGTGTGTACTTTGCAACATACACACTATAATATGTGCCATGCTTTTAAGGGATTGGCTTCTTCTTAGTTTTAACAGTGGAATCACAAACCTGACAGAAGTGGATGATATCTGCCTTTTGAATAGAGAGAACTGCATAGACTCACTAAGGGGCACATTTACTAAGACACGAATCTGAACCGAATTGGAAAAATTCCGATTTGAAAACGAACATTTTGCGACTTTTTCCTATTTTTTGCGATTTTTTCGGCGTCTTTACGACTTTTCGGAAATTGTCGCGACTTTTTCGTTACCAATACGATTTGCGCAAAAAAACGCGAGTTTTTCGTAGCCATTCCGAAAGTTGCGCAAAATCTGCCGATTTTTTCGTAGCGTTAAAACTTGCGCGAAAAGTTGCTCCTTTTTCGTAGCGTTAAAACTTAAAAGGTGCGATGTTTCGCGCAAGTTTTAACGCTACGAAAAATCGCCAGATTTTGCGCAACTTTTGGAATGGCTACGAAAAACTCGCGTTTTTTCGCACAAATCGTATTAGTAACGGAAAAGTCGCGACATTTTTCCGAAAAAATCGTAAAATAGCGATCATTACGAAAAAAACGCAATCGGACGCATTCGGCCCGTTCGTGGGTTAGTAAATGTGCCCCTAAGACTCATTTTTGTTGAATATGTTTATTTATAGGGCATCATTTCTAACGTAAACATATATTTTGCTTTTTTGTAGGTGAACACAGTCATGTCACTGCTAGGAATGTTCTGCCCAACAATGTTTGATGTAATTAGTAATTTGGAGAATTATCACCCAAGAATAGCACTGAGGTGGCAACTAGGACGCATATTTGCTTTATTTTTGGGTAACCTGTATACATTTCTTATTGCCCTTATGGATGAAATCAATCTTAAGGCAAGCTGGTATTTTTTTTATGAACTTCAGGATATATTACACCTTAATAATAAATTGCATTTAACTATTGAAAAATATATTTTTACTATATAGAGGGAAGAAGAGAAGATTGTTCAACATAATATGACATTTTGGGAGGCAAATATTTATAACAAATCCTACTCTGAAAATTCAACAGTCCCTTTCCAGGTAGATCCATCAGATGTTCCTCGAGGACCATGTTGGGAAACCATGGTGGGACAGGTTAGTAAGAGTTTGAAGTCATACAGAAAGTTTGCTCTTAGCAAATATAGTTCATAACCTATTGGTTAGTGACATGCTTTTGTGGATTCTGGCAAATGCCGAAGGGGCTGCTGTTAGATCTCATAGACAGTCATCATTATTTAGTGGTTTCATGGGGACTGTTTAGGCCTCTGTGTACTTGAAATGCCATGGCTGATTTTGAATCCCAGTCCAGCCCTAGTAGTAGTCAAACATCAATGGTGACATGAACAATGAAAAGTGGCTGATAAATACTTTATGTTCTGTTGGGGAGACTGGTCATACCTGAAAGGAAACTCGGCGGGGGGGGATGGGGAGTGAGAAGTTTGGATCCTAGCCAAAGAAAGTGTGCAGGCTGGGACAAGCTTTTTATGTGACTTTATTTATTTAAGTGATAAATATTTTCTTGACTTGTAAAGTGAAAATAAATAAATAAGAAGACACAACCTAAATTTGCTTGTACAGGTATAGGATTCATTATATGGAAACCCATTATCTAAAAAGCTCCAAATTACAGTTATGACATCTTCCATAGACTCCATTTTAATCAAATAATTACATTTTTTAAACATGATTTCCTTTTTCTCTGTAATATTAAAGCAGTACCGCTCTGCTAGACTAAAATTAATCCTTATAATATTGGGTTTATTTAATGTTTCCAATATTTTTAGTATACTTAAGGTTTGGAGATCCAGTTTATAGAAAGATCCTTTATCTGGGAAAACCCCAAGTCCTAAGTATTCAGGATAATAGGTCCCACACCTGCACACATAATAACTGTACACATGAAAATAAATTAGGGATGCATCCGAATTCTTAAAATCATGTGACTTTTTGTCAAAGAAACACGGAAGTTGAAAGTTTTTCACTTTAACGCCTTCATGGCCTAATTTATATATGCAGATTAGGATTCAGATTCAGTTCACTATTCGCCAAATCTTTCACAAAGGATTCGGCGTTTGCCGAATCCCAAAATAGTGGATTCAGTGCATCCCTAAATTAAATTACTGGGCACAACTAAATTTTACGTAACTTATATTTTCTTATATTTCTAGGAATTTGTTCGGCTTACAGTTTCTGATATTATGACATCTTATATTACTATTCTAACTGGCGACTTCCTACAAGCTGTATTTGTACGCTTTTTTAATTACTGCTGGTGCTGGGATCTAGAATATGGATGGGTGAGGACATTTTGCTTGACATTCTATTGTTTTTGAATTGTAAGTAATATGGTTTCAGAGGGTCCTGGTGCTAGAAGCAAAATATTTGTTCAAGTAAGCCCCTGCAATAAAGGTTTAGCACCCTCTTATGCATCAGCATTTCTGTCCTATGGTCAAAATGAGCTACCTTCTTGATAATGAATACAAATGTATTGCCTACCTGTATTTTCTTTTAGCCTTAGCTTTAGTAATCATTTTTTTCTTACCTTAATTAAAAAAAAAAAAAAAAAAGAGCTGGTTAGCTCTTGGGCTGCAAAAAGGAGCTCTAAAAAAAATTAAATACTGTAGGGGTCATCCAATATAAACTAATTTTCTCTGCCATTGACTTCTACATGACCTTAAAGGAGAATGCAAGTCAAAATTTAAAAAGCATACTGCCCAATAGTCCTCCTATTGTTTAGTAAAAACGCCACACTTTTGGCTCACCTAATCAAATATTTACTCAGTCACACTTACTTCACATTTTCTAGAACAGGCAGCCATCTCTAAAAAGGTATTCTCCCTTCCTTTCCCTCCTTGCTTCATACTGCACACGTGTTTCATTCCCTCCCCCCCCTCCCCTCTGCCAGATCCGCTTCTGATTGGCTGGTGGGTATGTATAGCTCAGAACAGGAGACAGGATCAAGTTACACACATGCTCAGAGAATAGGAAGGCAGCCGCTGGCACCTACAGGAAGGAGAGAGAGATTTCAGTGATGTCACTGTAGTCTTCACACTGCTGTAGGCTGCCAGCACCATATCTCAGAGAAGCAAGCAGGGATCTGGGAATTTAGATATGCAGTAAGTACTTAAAAAAGAATGCCTTTAGACTTACTTTTAATTTATATTAACCTTTCATTGTCCTTTAACAGCTAATAGATGATGTATTTTTACTCTCAGACATATTCATTGCTTCTCACCATTTTTTAAATAGAGATTCTACTAGAGTCCCTTCTGCCATATAATGGGAAATGAATCACAATCTTTTAAGACATTTCACAACATATATATTATACTGTATATAAGGCAGTGCCTAGGGGAACCTTTACATATTTAGGGTCTCCCTAATTGGATTTAATATTATTTGATGTTGCTTATTCCATATTATCTCAAGGGCCTAAAAAAATAGCCATGTCTTTAACCAAGAGCCAGTAATGCTAGAGCCAGTAATGCTATCTGATGTTAGTTATTCTTGATCCACTGACTATTAAACTCCAACACAGCTAAAACTTACAGTATGTGGCAATGTATTAATACATTATTCCCATAGTCACTAACTTGCTGCTGTTATCAGTACAGGCTGTATATATATAGTACCAGTTTTTTCCAAAGTAATGTCTGGACTTTAATAGGGTTGTTCACCTTTAAGTTAACTTTTAGTATGTTGTAACACTGATATTCTTAGACAATTTGCAATTGGTTTCATTTTTTTTTATACATTTTTGTGATTTTTCTAGTTATTTAGCTTTTTGTTCATTAGCTCTTAAGTTTCGAATTTCAGCAGCTATCTGGTTCCTAGGGTCTTGTGTACCTTAGCAACCAGGCAGTGGTTTAAATGAGTGACTAATAGTTTTTGGCTGCTGCTGCTTTGAATGCTGGAAAGATGTAGATGTGGACCACTCCACATCTACATCTTTCAACCACTCCTTTAAGAACCAACCGTAATATAGCCACTATAGTCTCTTTTTAGGAAATTGTAACTCAATACTGTCTAATTTGCCCCCTGTTAGCAAATGAGTCATAACTGACTATAGGGAATTACCGCATTCACAGAGTGGATAAAGAAATGACCTTAATATATAGAAATACAGTCCTACCAGAAGCCTCAGTACTATTTGTTTCAGATCTTTTGAAAAGTAAAAGATTAACGAATCAGAGTTTTGTTTGCTAAGGAACGGCAACATTTTCTTTTTAATTCTGATTACTATATTGGCAGATCTCACTCACATATCAAGTGTTGGGAGACTAATTTACCATATACAAAAAATATTGATAGATATATATTTTTCATTTTAGCCATCGTATTGCGAGTTCGACATCAGTGGCAATGTGCTGGGCCTCATTTTCAATCAAGGGATGATCTGGTATGTCGTTCTCAACAATGTACAACTGGAGCCTTAATATTTCATCTCTGTATACCTAATTCTTACCCCCACAATGAATACTTAACCAATAGATAGTTTATATTATGTTAAGTGGCCTGTTAAAGATTCTTGCCAAACTGGAATATATATCAGTAAATATATATTTTTACATCCTTTCCCTTGATCCACCATTTAGTAATGGGCTGTGTGCTCCCTCAGAGATCACATGACCAGAAATAACGCAGATCTAACTGTAAAAGGAAGAAGTGTGGAAGCAAAAGGCAGAACTCTGTCCATTAATTGGCTGATGTGGCCTAGCATGTATGTGTGCCTTGGCTTGTTTGTCTGCACTGTGAATCCTATGATCCCAGAAGGCGGCCCTTAATTCTTAGAATGGCAATTTTCTATTTAGGATTACCCAATAGCACATACTACTAAAAAGTATACTTTTATGAAAATGGTTTATTTAGATGAAACAGGGTTTTACATATGAGCTTGTTTATGCAATACAATTTTATACAGACCTACATTGTTTGAGGGTATAGTTTTCCTTTAAGAGGTAACTTAAGGATAAGCTTAGGGAAACAAAAAAAAAATCAAATCAGAAGAAAAATAAATTTTTTTAAAAACAAAAAATAAAATAGCTTGAATATTTAAAATGCACTTTCTATTAACTTCTCTTGAAGTAGCCTGGCTGAATTTTATCATTCACATTTCAGTAAAGTGTTCTGATGCCTCAGACAGTCCCAAAGAGGCTTAACTGAAATCAGTCAAATTTAAACCAAAAAGTAATACAAGATGCTGAGCCAATACAATTCCAGTAATAAAATAACTCCATTTTAGCAAGTAAGGTTTTATGTGGGACTTAGCCTGAGGTGAATTAAATGGGCAATTATTATTCAGAGGTAGCGAGGAGCGAATTTTCTCACCAGGCATTGATTCGCAGCGAATTTCCACATTTCACGATTGGCGAATTGTTTTGCGAAACTTTGCCACGCATCAAAAAAAGACAAAAAGGCGTTTTGCGAATTTTAGGCGAAGCAAAACGGGACAGATTCGCTCATCACTATTCAGAGGTCTTTGTTTTAAGATGGGATGGGAATTTGCATGTAATGTAATATTTTATAGCTGATAAGAAGAGAGAAATGTGGCTTTTTTTTTTTATAAAAAAGTGGTAATGCAGAGTGCAGAGCTAATGATGAATGTGAACTATGGTAATGAATATAAAGAATACCAATGACAATAATTATATTTAGATTCTAAGATACAGCAAAGAGCAAGGGTAAATGCCATAATAGTACAAAATAAAAGCAGATAACAGTGTTAAAATATTATGTTTAGTTTGGTAACTACAGGAAAGAAATGACATTATAAAAAGCACCGCAGATTGGGAAAAAAAATCACTGGTGCAACCATAAAGGAATTTGTGTTATATGTGTGCATTTGTGTTCTGTATAAATATTCAAAACTAAGCACTGTAGGTTAATGCAGATTTATTTCATTGAATGAAATAATATTATTTCTTTTGTCTTTAGGATGGGGTCATTTTACGCTCCATGCCTGCCTGCTATTAATGTATTTCGACTTCACACATCCATGTACTTGCAGTGCTGGGCAGTAATGTGCTGCAATGTTCCCCATGCACGAGTGTTTAAGGCATCCCGCTCCAATAACTTCTATATGGCTATGCTTCTTTTTGTTCTATTTCTGGCCATGTTACCAGTCGTCTATACCATTGTCTCCATTCCACCATCCTTTGACTGTGGCCCATTCAGGTACTTTGCTCTAATGTTCTTGCTTAACATGTGTCCCACTTGTTACCTTGGATTAGCCAATTATATAAAGATACTGATCAATATAACAATAACCATAAATGTGCTTTCAATTATATATTGCAAAGTTTTGTTACTGCATTTCTTCAGAAAAGAGTTATTAGAAAGACAAGTTTTGAAAGCTATGAATATTATCTGGGAATACATATTATATGACCCATTAAAAAGCATCAGTTGTGAGGGCCAAGTTAATTCTCCACAGGGCTGAAATTTTGTCCACATTGAAATATGAAAAAAGGCTACCTGCGCCTTCATTTTTATAGTAATATAAAAATGTAATAAAACACATTGTAGCACAACAGACCAATCTGGTCCTGGTGAAGACGTCCAGGAGTCTCTGCTGTCTAAGGCACCCAGATTCCTACTCTCGCCAACTACTCTCACCATGATGCTCAGAGCTGTAAGTAATGTTCCTGGGAAGGCATACATGTTGTCATTTATTGAAGAAGACACATATTTTTCAAAATAAAGAAAGTAGCAGCAGAACTGGTCATCTGACTGCTGGACATGGCACAAAGCCTGTGGGAGAACTTCACTGCCTGCACAGAGCTCTGACCTCAAACCAACTGGCCTCAAACCAAACTGGAGCTTGCTCCTGTATAAACAACAGCTAGATGTTGTAGCTCCCATCATTCCCTAACTATAGGCAGGAGCCATTTAGTAACTCTACTAACTGCATGACAGCATGCAAATAAAATTGCAATTTCCTAGCATTTTCTAAGCTCAGCTAAAGTCATGACTAGCAGCTCCCATTAGATATCAGAATAGCACTCAATAGAAAGAAATCCAATTCTGTCTTGGGACTCCTACCGTTACATGGGAGTAGGAGAAACAATAAGTTACCTGAAAGCAGTTCCAATGTGTAGCACTGGCTCCTTCTGAAAGCTCAGACTCAGGAACAATGCACTGAGATAGCTGCCTATGCACCAATATTACAAAAAATATATACATTTGTTGATTCAAGAATAACATTTTGAATGGTAGAGTGAATTATTTGCTATGTAAACAGTGTAATTTAGAAATAAAAAGTACACCATAAAAATCACGATAGTATTTCTTTAAAATGTAAATATCTTCCTAGTGAAAAAGTTAAAAGAAACAAGTCATTTTCATAGCAAAAGTGACCAAAATATCTTTGTTAAGTTCTACTTTCCCTTTAAATCTATGGGTTTTGGGCAGCTCCCAGAGCAAATGGCAGATGCAGCAGTTATGTGGAGACAGATGTTTAGTATGATAAACTTAGAAATTCTCTACTTGCTTGATCTCTGCTGTTGCTACATTGTCCCGATTTATATAATAGATACAACACCAAAACTGCCCTACATATACAGTACAACAAATATATTTTTCTGCACGTCCTGTTCCCTGTGCTCCGTGTGGGAGCAAAATTTACATGCGGCTGAGCGACATGCCTCCCCTAAATTTAGGCCGCCCTAGGCCCAGACCTTTGTGGCCTTGCCACAAATCTGGGCCTGCTGGTTTGGGGGCACTGAGAGCAACATCCAAGGGGTTTGTGAGCAACATGTTGCTCATGAGCCACTGGTTGGGGTCACTGGCTTAGATGGAACATTGGCTGTAACAGTGATATGTAAAAAAACCTCTATTGTTTACATCAACAATACCCCTCATTTTCTTGCTCTTTCCTATCTCCTCCTACTTGTTATCCTTGCACTTGGGAAATGCAAACAATAACCTGAAAACAAATTTTAGTCATTTATAAACAGGGCAATAAGCTTGCTTCTCATTACTTCACCTTTATATGCAAAATGTTTGATGATTACAATTAACAAAGACAGAGAAAACCCAGTCAGTAGGAAATGACAACAAATGATATTAATACATTTCTAGGCAAGCAGCAGAGTTTTGTCCCTCCATGTATGAAATCCTCAGATGCACTTTCACATAATGTGTTTATATTACAGCTGAATGTAATAACTATGCATTTTTTTTATTTGTACATAATTAAAGCTAATAATATTATATGCATGTACATCTCTAGAATGACTTTAGCAAAGTCACATTTGTGAAACAGCAAATATCCTTTGTAAATATAAATGATAACTATTACGGTAATTTTAAGCTTCAAAACGAAGAGAAAAAATAAGCAGCAATTGTGGGCTTAATAAGCACAAATTAATTTTCCTGCATAAATAAAGAGGTCCATGAGTCTATTTAAAATCATAATAAGGATACAAGACCTATTGTCTTTGTGCTGCCACACTGCCACAATGCAGCCTTTTTTCCTAGAATGCATTGTTGTAGTTGCAATTGAGCATTGCATCTTACAGAGTTGAGCTGCCTCTGGTGTAATTCATCTTATTCTGCAAAATTAAAGCAACTGCATGCATTTAGTTGCAAATTGGATGCAATTACCTGGAAGGGTACCATGGAGCTACCGCCCAGTCAGTCCTGCTCCCCTGCATCAATAGGAGCAACAGCATATTAAAATGTAGTAGTAGCTGTAATGAATATGGTGTTACACGCAACTTATTGCAGGAAAAAGCACAAGTTGCCTGAGTGAGCCCTATTGTCTTGGAGAGGAAAAAGAGAAATAATTTTGCTCTGAGCAATTTTACATTAAATTGTTTTCATGGTTTACATATCCATTAATGAAATGGCCCTAAGGCTGAATGTTCGCACATTGTCACATTTAGCTATCCACATAGTTTTCCATATAACATTGTTCTATACCTTTCGGGTGATGTTGACTGCAGCTCCTTTTCCACATTTTGCTGCTGCCCCACACTGAGAGAGAACATGAGCACATGAGGTTCTTCAGTTTGGATACACAACCTGTTTTGGAATTGTCTGTTAAGATTGCCCTGCAGGTGCAATGCATGTCCAGAGGGACAGCGGCAATAGGGTGAAAACTGGCTAACCAAATCTGGAAATGCATGGCCACCTTTAGTCTTTTCTTATACAACTGAACTTGCCATATATATATTTATTTTCCTTTTTATGCAATGTACAAATGCCAATATACTTGCCCAAGACATGTATTCTAATACCATTCTATTTACTCTCTCAATAGTGGAAAACAAAGAATGTTTGAAGTCATACAAGAGACTCTGGCTAATGACTTCCCAGCCTGGTTTGCAAAAGTATTTAGCTATGCATCAAATCCCGGCCTTATTCTACCTTTCATCCTCCTTATGGTGTAGGTATAATATTTGAAGGTTCAAGCAAGTGATATATAACAAGAAGCCCCTAAAAATGATGACAAAAGCACGTATGAAATTATCTCTTTAAGAAAATGTCTATAAGTTATGATTTCAAATAGCAACAAAAATAACCATACAAATCCAATAACCTACTTATCTATT
The DNA here is from genome assembly GCF_000004195.4 of Xenopus tropicalis. Lineage (NCBI taxonomy): Eukaryota > Metazoa > Chordata > Amphibia > Anura > Pipidae > Xenopus > Xenopus tropicalis. Next base: position 130,617,616 of record NC_030677.2, read on the forward strand.
TATGCGAATGTGCATTGTTTTATTCACATAGTCCTGAGTACTGCAATTTGCAGAATAATTGTTGGTATTGATTTTACATCTTTCCATAGCTACGAGGAAACATTTATATATTTATATATATACTGCAAAGTTTGCATCAGGTCTAGTAAACCTTCAAGCAGGTGACAGTAGATACCACTTGCTGATTTCTTTTTATGGGTTACTTGAATACTTACTTTTTGGCTTTTTTGCACTACCTGCTTAAGCGGCTCCTTCCTTTTCTGCTCTATATTTGCACTGCTGCATTTTATATGAACTGAACATTTTTACTAACTTCATACAAATATCTGTTTTTATTTAGAATGAGTATCTATTACCTGAATGCTACATCAAAAGCATACCAAGCCTCAAACCTGGAACTGAAGAAAAAGCTGCAAAGTGTATGTATAAATGTTGCTAGATTTTGCCAGAATAGTGCCACAAAGGGCTCTGTAGTCTATTACAATCCTACAGAAAACAATAATACACAATTTTAGCTAGCTACAAGCAGAAGCTACCCTTGTCCATATTACTCCTTTTTTAATATGCATATTAATTGTATTTTGTTCATATCACCCATTATCTAGCAAGCTGAAGAAAACAAAAAACGAAGCAAAAAGGCAGCAGAAAAAGCAGCAGGGATACAAGATGAATCCGCTGTACCATTCCCTACACCAAATGAATCAGGTAATGCAGCACCTCTAGTTCAGCTTACTTTGCAGTCATTTCATTAACAGGGCACATTAGGAGCATTAGCTTTGCCAAGGATATTAGTGAGGCTAAAAGCCCAGGTGATTGTAAGACACAACTGCACAGATAACCAAATGCACTGACTGGTAAAAGCACAAGAAGACACATTTATGAATAAGAGTGCAAGCTGCAAAATTAGGTGCTATTTTGCACACACACAAAAACAGTTTAAAAAGATACTTGCACCCATACATTCTCCATACAACATGAATATCACTTCACTGCCATAGAGGCTGTGGGCAGGTTTATCAAATTGTGAAGTTTGTGCTCACTGCATTTACTTATTCGTTCATGGGATTTTTAGTAGCAGAATTATCAAATGGTAAGCTCTTTCACCCATTGATAAAAATGCCTCTAAAATCCCATAGAAATGAATTGAGAGTGGGGGGAAATTGCTTTGGTGAGCTTTAATTTGACATTTTGACAAATCTGCCCCTTTAAGAGAGAAAGAAGTCTCATTTATGCCATCAGTTTATTAGCTGGAATGAAAATACTTTAGCTCAAAGAGCACTATTTAAAGTGGTCTGATGTGTTAATATGAGACCCTTGATGGTACTGATCTTGATAAATACATTAAGGGCTTATTTGCAAGCACAGCTTCAATAGCAGTCACTAAATCATTGCAGGTATAGCAAACTGAGCAGGCTCGTGTCATGCCCTGGGGAATTCTTTAGGTTTTCCAATAGATGCTCACTAATTGTTTAAGAAGTACCACTAGCTATACACTTATAGCCAGTACCATATATAAAACAGATATGGAACACTACTATGACCTGTTGACTTCTGCAATGATTCCCGGGCAGCAGTGTTTTCCAACCTTATTGACCCATACGGTCATTGTTTAAAGATGGCCATAGAAGGGTCAATAACAGCAGCCTTCTGTACCGTACCAAGAGTTGGCAGCTTATTGACCGTGTATGGGGCCTTCCAATAGGCCAACAAATATCTCTCCAACAGGATTTATTTACCTTTGATGTTATCCAATTATTCGGCCCAAGCTTAAGGTCTATATATTCTCTACTAATCACTCAGGGGTTTATTTGCCTTTTAAGTCTTTTACATTCTAACATTACTAAACCTACACAATATTTAATCCTATATGGTTAACTATGTCTGTACTGCAGATAACAAGAAAGGTCCAAAGAATGAAGACAATTCTACAACAAACACCAGTGGAAAAAACCTTGAGGTTCCACCACGTATTGCCGTGACACGTCCACCAGGACCAACAGGACCTCCATCTCCAAGACCACCAGCTATTCAAAGAGGTTAAAACGACTACAATGAATTAACGTGTTATGACTCATGGGAAGTAAAATGACATCTTGCCAATTGCCATCTCTTTCACAACACTTGTTTTATGTGTTCTGTAATTGAAATCATTCTGTAAACTTAGAACATTAACAAGGCAGGCTTTAATGATATCTTTAACTGATCACAAGTAACTGTTATGCTAAATATAATAAAAATATTTCAAAATCACTAAACATTTTTTTATTTTGTGTAATCACCCAGTGCTTACCCTATGCCTTGATCATTAGTTCCCCAGTGTATAAAATATTTGTAACTACTTCTGTTACATAGATACATAATAAAATAGACCTTAATTTGTGTAAAATTTGTGTGAAATATTCATATGCACATAAAGGCCTTAATTTGTTTGACCCTTAATTCAGATTGTTTAGATATAGTATGAAGAACCAGTTATTGGAGCTAACAGAATTTACCATGACAGATTTCGACTAACAGGGTTTGCATGGCAGCCCGTCCTTTTGTTTATCTTCCTGTAACAACCACCCTTCTCTTCATGTTGAATCCTCTGGTTTTCATTTGATGCAAAACCTTATAACCTTATAAACAAGGTCAAGTACTTCAATATTAGAACATATGCATATTTCACAAGAGCTTTAGGGAACCTTTAAAAGGCAAGGCAAGCAATTTGTTAGGAAAATTCACCTTTAAGTTAACTTTTAGTAAGTTATAGAATGGGCACGTCTAGGCAACCTTTTAGTTGGTCTTCATTTTGTATTTCTTATAGTTTTTAAAATATTTGCCTTCTTCTTCTGACTCTTTTCAAATTTCATATGGGGGTCACTGACCCCAGCAGCCAAAAAGCTATTGCTCTGTGAGGCTACCGTTTTATTGTGTTACCTTTTTATTACTTATTTTTCTATTTAGGTCCTCTCCTATAAATACATCAGTCTCTCATGTAAACCACTCTTTCTCGATGCCAAGGTAATTTGAATCCTAGCAAACAGGTAACTGCTGAAACTGCAGAGTTGCTAAACAAGTGAAATAAAAACACAAATAATAACAAATGAAGACCAACTGCAAATTGCCCTAGAATATTCTCAAAGGAGAACAACCCCTTTAAAGCAAAGTTAAGACAAAGCTAAACGTCATACCATATCACACAATGGTAAAAGTGTCAGTTCTTAAACAACAGGCTTGTTTTGAATTGATCCTACCTGGGAAATACCATATTTCAACACTTTGAACCCAATCCTCTAGGGCCTAGCAGTGTAAAAAGGTAAACAACCCACTTTATCTTAAAGGGATACCAAAACCCCTTTTCAACACTGGTACAATGAATAGGGCTTGTGCTACACATACTTTTTTATTTATTTTTTGTATATTTTTGTTTTAATTAGGAAATATCTGTCATTCTTTTTATTTTTTGCTCTCAACAGGGCACATTTAAAGAAAATGAAACAAAAGCCACATTCTACCTCCTGTTCCCCATAAGGAAAGTCAAACAACCCAGCAGCCCACTAAGAAGCTTTCTATGTAAATAAAACCCACCATGAGTAAAGCTTGTAGAATACTTCTGCAGATTTCAAAAGCTAAAGTGGGCATTTAAAGAAAAATAAAAAAGAGGGTCCTCTGTAGTTACATGACAATGACAATGTAAGACTGTGGTATAATTGTCTGCTTTTTGATTAGCCATACTAGAGATAGGTGAGATGGGTGATTTAGCTTTATACTGCTTTCCGGCTGACACCCTGCTTATATATGATGTTATAAATTGAGTTGTTCACCTTTATTTGTGGACCGGCAAAACAAAATAAAGAGAAGGACTACATCCAGTACATTGGTGTCATGCTTTTGTTTGTGAATGGCTCCTGCTATTTGTACAACAAAGGGGTGGTTCTGAGTGTTAAATATTATGTAAGGGCTAGAATAGTTTATGTAAATACCATCATTTCTAGTTCAGTCCTCATGTGGTGCTGTTGGGTAGGAAAGGTCCCCAGGAGACGTCATATAAGGCAGAGAACAGGATACTACTTCCTCTTTGGCTAATGCGAATGGAAAATGAATGATGCCAGGGAGCCTGAGGCTGGCCACCTTAGAAACGTATCCAGAAGAGTAGTTAATTAGGTTAGATAGTGATAGGTTGGATTTGTGGAGCTCACTGTAGTGGTAGGTTAGTTAGTCACGCAATTGAGGGTCCAAAGGGGAATGAGGAAGGGTGGTACCTGGTCCAGAAGAGGGGCTAGATTAAGTATTGCCTAGTGTCCCCTCTGCTGAAAGTTTGTGAAAGTATAGCTTCCCTGACCTGAAAAAAGAGGCAGGCTGAGGCCCAGCAACCTTACATTAATCAATAGAAAATCGGTTTGGAAAGTGTCATTGTAGAATCTGTACTGGTGACTGTAAATAAAGTGTTCCTGAATATATATATATATCCTCCATTGACGGCGCTCACCACTCCAAATTCACACACCGAGTGCTCACCAAGAATAAATCCATATATGGCAAGTTGAAAGCACTCACAGCTCAAAACAGTTAAAAAATGATGTGTACTGATGTTAAAGTTGAGAACTGTAAAGAATATTAGGATTAGGGTTCTATGTATGGGCTAATTGTGTGATGCTTCATAATAATGTTGTAGGAGCCTTTTAAAGAGGATGCAGTGTTGAGGTTGATTTATGCTGATATCGGAAGCAACAAGGGTATTGCCATGTTAAGTTGTGTGTGAGAGGGGTTGTGTGTTTTATTTAGTTACCAACAAGTACGTTGTTATGTTAAATAAGAGGGAAGTGTCAGGAGTAGAATAATTTATTTTTTGTATATACTTTTATTTCTAGTTCAGTCATCAGATGGCTCTGTTGGGTAGGGGAAGTAAATGATGCCAGGAAGCTTGAGGCCAGCCACCTCAGAGAAGTACAAACAAGAGTAGTTAATTAAGTTAGATAGCGATAGGTTAGATTTATATATCTCACTGTAGGGTAGTGAGAGATAGTGGTAGTTTTGTTATTTGAGCAGTTGAGGTTCCAACAAGGCTCCAGTCGGGACCCAGTGAAGGAGGGGCTAGGTCTTAAATGCAAGTCTGACCCCTGTGCTAAAAGTCTGTGAAAGTACAGTGTCCCTGATCTGAATAAAGAGAAAGGGAAGATAAGCAGCAGGCTGGGGCCCAGCAGCCTCAGAAACATTATTCTATTTTACATGTTTTGTTGGGTAATTGTTGGGGCAAGTATCATTGTATAAACTGTACTGGTAACTGCAAAATGAAGTGTTCCTGAGTTAATCTGTAAAGATGTGAGATCATCCAGATTATTTGTTTCTAAAGTGTGTTTTGCAAGTCCTCTGTGTGTAATGGTGGTTTGCATTCTGTTTGGCCAAGTAAGCCAAGAAATGACTGGGCTCCACATTACATGTATATGTCTTAACTGTATTTACAGAATGACAAAACATACTTACACATTTACACTAGAGGGAGCCCTTGGTCTAATCATTTATTTGTTACAATGTTACATTAATATTCAACATTTTAATTTGTATAGAAAGAGAAATGATGTAAAGAAAAACATACTTAAATGAATTAGTGATGACATCATATATTCTTCTGTGCTCATTCATGAAATAGTCTTGAATAAAATCATTGCTGCAAATTTTTTTTATTCAGAGCTGCAAAATGTTTTTATTATTAATAAGTAATGCTTTCTTTCCTGTGGTTATAAACTGCCATCACCAAATTGTATTGTGGCCTTCTGCTTGTGTGACTGAATTCACTGTGTCTAAATCAACTTAAGTACAGTGCTACTCTGACAGGTATCCCTAGGTTATAAAACAGGAATGTAATGTAATAAAAGTTGTAAGCAGAAAAAAATGCGCACAAATAAGAATAAAAATTCATATTTTGCAATGTAATATTGTTCATTAGACTGTTATTGCATTGTGAATTTTAATTGCACATTGCAAACTTTTTAAGGCATTTTTGAAGGTGGCGTAATACTTTGGAGCAAACGTAACAACTTTTTCATTAAGAGGTTTTTTTTACATACACTGCACACTGTTGCAAACTTTAAAACAGCTTCCGTGTTCGCAAAGCCCACATAAAATTCAGGTAAAGGCAAATTTGTTTACACAGAGGCATAAATTTTCGCATTGTAAATGATTTTTCCATTACAGACTTTTATTACATTCCCGCCAAGTGCTCATGTACATCTGCAAATGCATTTTCATTCCCTGCAATTCGTCCACAGCCAGTAGTGTGTTAAACCACTTTCATTTAGGTACAGGTATGGGATCCCTTATCTGGAAACCCGATATCCAGAAAGCTCCGAATTATGGAAAGCCTGTCTCCCATAGACTCCATTTTAATCAAATAATTCAGATTTTTAAAATTGATTTCCTTTTTCTCTGTAAAAAATAAAACAGTGCTTTGTATTGGATCCCAACTAAGATATAAATAATTCATCCTATTGGGTTTAATTAATGTTTCATTGATTTCTTAGTAGACTTAAGGTATGAAGATCCAAATTATGGAATACCCTTGGTCCCAAGCATTCTGGATAACAGGTCCTATACCTGTACTTGCATAAAAATTTGCTCCTTATACTTCCATATAGCTGCACTCAGCGCCAATCACTCCTACCTGCCGCAGCTTCAGGATTCCCTATGCACCTAGCTTCAACAGACACATCACACTTGCTCTTGAAGAACTGGACATGGATGTCACTGGCATGCTGAACACCAGAAATTATCCCATATGGGCTTCTGCACAAATATGTGTTTTTGCGATAATATTTGTACACAGTTATGATCCTTTCAGTGAATCACGTGCAATGCCAAGCTCATCTCCCCCTTGCAACTCCAATGACGTTGAAAAAAATGTCAATTCTTGGGAAAAAATGGCAGTTGCACTTGAAACTGCACTTGCAGACATACAGTACATGTGCTCTAAGGTTTACCTGGGACATGAATCAAACTCAAAATTGAGATGCTCACTAGCAGAAGCATTATAATTACCATTCTTGTATGCTATCCCTAACTCTCATTGCATGTGTGTATTTGCACTACCATAAGTTCCTTCAACATTTTGAAGTGATCTAAATATTAGTTGATTCTTCTAGTATCCTGCCCCTTACAGAATGGGTACAAAAGAAACTGGAAGAAAAGGGGAACCTAACACAAGAAAACACAACATATGCACTGCAAAAAATAAATAAAACTCTAATTTGTTGGTTTTTATTCTCTAAATGTTCCCCCTGCAGCCTTGTTATATAATATGTGCCCTACTGTTAGTCTTTAGCTAAAACATATCCATTCATTAATAATAAATAACATTTCTATCTAATGTTTAAGTCACCTGAATGATCACATTTCCAGTAAGAGGCCATTGAGTGTGACAGCTTAAAGGGAACCTAAGAAATAATTCCAAATCCTTTTCTATCATCTTAGTTGAGCAAAATAAACTTTACTTACACTATATAAATGATTTTCATTGTGTTTCATTCTATCTTGAAATTTAAAAAGACAGTAAGCAGGCAGGTCCCGCAACTTTTTTTCTTACCTGAAATGCATTAAAGTCAATAGACATTTTTTCTCACTTCTAATGTATTAAAGTCAAAGGGCTTTTTTGCAGCAACTTTTTTGTGTTTCTGTGCCATGGCGACTGTTTAGTCTTGACAACATTTTTGTCTCGCCGATTTTTTTCACTGCATATTTTTGCAAAAAAATGTGCCAATGGCGAAATGTGGAATTTCACTGCAAATCCATACCTTCTGAAGAAATTCTCTAGATCCCATACATGTATTTTTTATTTTGACCTTGCTTAACCTATATGTTGTTTTATCTTCCTTCTGGGATTTTTTATACATTATATAAGACATAAGGAGGAAAAATGCTTATAGAAAATGTTCTGGGAACTAATCCCAAAGAGCTCTAAGAAAATCCCATTTACATGGGTTTATCCTATAGGCTAAAGCTCACCCACTGGGTTTTAAGGCAGAAGCCAGGATAATAGCTGATCAGATTCCAAACTACAGACTAAAAATGGCCATTCACAGTAAGATGGGGCCAAATGATCGAATTAAAATGGCAGATATAGGTGCCGTCAGTCAGGGGACCGCATCAAACCGCATCAGTTGGGTGGCAGTTAGATACTATAAACAAATAAATAAATAAAAATAAAAAACTATACTGAACTCACAGGTCTTAACATAAAAAAAACAGTTCAGTTTTTGCTCAGTTGCTGCTACCATTGCATCTTTCAGCTTTGTCCATAGTCCCCGCACCATATCTGCCAGACAAAAATTAATAGAAATTATCTCTCATTTGAATTAGGAGCTGTCTATCCATATAGTACATGCTATATTAGCTTCTTATTATGCAGTAATACAATATACAGTTGCCAAATAAGTCAGAATTGGACAACTGCTTTTCTGTATATATTTTCATATATTTTTGCTGAATCAGGTATGGGACCTATTATCCAGAATGCTCGGGACCTGGGGTTTTTCGGATAAGGGATCCTTCCGTAATTTGGATCTCCATACCTTGAGTCTGTTAAAAATCCTTTAAATATTGGATAAACCCAATAGGCTTGTTTTGCCTCCAGTAAGGATTAATTATATCTTAGTTGAGATCAAGTACAAGGCACTGTTTTATTATAAAAAAAAAAGCAAATCATTTTTAGAATAATTATAAGCAATTATTATAATGGAGTCTATGGGAGATGGACTTTCCGTAATTCGGAACTTTCTGGATAACGGGTTTCCAAATAAGGGATCCCATACCTGTACTTTAATGCAGAGACAATTAAAGTTCTCAGGGTTGCAGGTTCTTACTTTCTAATGCCAGTTACCTTAGACACTGACACAAACCAAAACACTTATGTCACCTCCTCCTGCAAAAACACCTCTTAGACAAGGACTGGGTGTGGTTGCCTCTTAATTATTTATGATTAGTATGGATTATCTTACTGTGCAGAATACATACTGGAATGTTCTGCCCACCAAAAAGACACATTCAGACCTAAGGTGAATTTGAAAAGGAATATACACAATCTTCGAGCTTTTTTCTGCTTTTAAAAATGGTAAAAATGATAAAAAAGCAAAGTCACATGGAGAGTCTAATGGTGGAGGGTAAGTATGTAAACATGTATGAAGAATGCATACTTCTGACTTTCTTTAGATGAGGAAATTTTTTATTCATTAATGAGCATGTATGTATATTATTTATAGTGATACTTCTTTATGCAGAACTGTACATTTTAGAGTAATGTACAGCAATAATATATGTATAGTACATGTAAAATGTATCCCACAGATTTTCAGTACTGTTTTTTCATGTTAAGACCTGAGAGTTCAGTATAGTTTTTTATTTTTATTTATTTATTTGTTTATAGTATCTAACTGGCACCCAACTGATTTGTATTGGTGTGCTCACCACTAGATAGATCTCCTCTATCATCCTCTGTCTGGCCAGTTCAACACTCACTTTTATCAAATTTATTAAGAATTCTAGTATTTCTTTAGGAACTTCTATAAAGACTATGTTTTATCTCCCAAATCTCCCAAACTCCCAAAAGATTGCCCTTATTCTTGGACACCACTGGAAGGATTGATACAAAAGTGCCCCTTTTCCCTGCTGTAAATAAGCCCACATGTTAGGAAACAAAAAATGAAGTAGGTCCCTGGCCTGTGGAGCTGGCAATCCAGCGATTCAGGTCAAATGTTATAATAAAATCAAATGAAAATAGTTAACCTTTAGACACCTTTAAGACAGCCCACCAGATAGAAATATCTTTTTAGTGAACATTTCCTAAAATGTTGTCTGTATTAAGAGTTATTTATTAAATATCTTATAAAATACAAATGGAAAAAATAAGTACAAAGTGTAACAAGTAATATGCTTGAATGTTCCTGAATGAAAAAAAACTAAAATTCATATAAATGCGACATAGCAGAAAATTAAAAAAGAAGGGGAGCACACAGCTCACAGTGACAGATATAAAGGCACTTAATTGTGTGAAGTACAGCAGGAATACTTCTAAACAAGAATATATAAGAGAGAAGTATATCAATATTGTGAAATGTCACTAAAGCCTCAGGCTTTCTGCTGCCAAAGTGCTGAAACGTATATCTTGTTGTATTACAAGCCAGAAACGGGAGATATTGAGACAAATAATACTTTTATTTTTAATCTTTAATATCTTTAATATCTTTTATATATATTTTTTTCATCTATTTTACACACTAATGGTGTCTCAACTTAGAATGCCCTTTAGGTTTGTTAAACATCTTTAGGAAGGAACACATTATTGTTATCCTCCTCCTCATATCTGCTAACAGCATCTGTTTCTTTGTCACAAGTATCGAAATACCTTATACATACTGTAGCTTTTGGTCCCACACCCAATAGCTTTCCAAAAGCATGTCATTACCAGCTCTATTCTGGATAGCTTTTTCTATACATAAGCTCTTTTTCTTTTTTTACTTGATTACAGACAATGAAGCAACAAAGAATGGCTTGTCACAGTCTTCAGTTAATTTTTATTAGACTTCACTTATAATTTTGGTTATTAACTCATCCAACCCACCTGCTCTTTTTTCATCTACTTCATCCCTCTTTCTTTTTGTACAGCTAGTCCCATTACTTTTAATATGAAACAGAGCTAGCAAGACTGGTTCTATATCGGGCATGGAGCACTAAAAAAAACTAAATTATTACACTAAAACAGACACACATTACTTTACATATACAAATATTACATAAATCAAAAACTTTGTTTAGTAAACTTATTAGACTCCAAAGTAGACTCTAAGCCTTTCTTTTCATGCATTACGGTATAAAAGGAGACAAAGAGGAAACAATCACTAGATCATTATAAGTAAAAAAATATTGTTATAGTATACTCAGATTTAATATGACTTAGTTCAGTAGTTGTTACAGTAATTATACTACAGGATTAAATGTTTCTGTGATATAAAGTAAATCTGGTGACATGATTCATTTCTTCATTTATAGTGGGAATAGATATTGATGGGCAGGTGGAGAGTACTGAGAGTGACAGTGATGGTAAGTAGAATCTGTGTAAACCTTAATATGTAGACTCTTTCATGCCAATACCACATGGAGATTTGGACATCTACTTTTAGCTGTATATACAAATGGGTTTCATTGTGTCCAACATGGCAAGCTTTGTAGTCTTGTAGTGGCCAGAGGGGATTGCATTTACCCTAATATACCCAATTCAAATCACCCCATTTATTTTGCCTATTGATGCATTTATAGATGTTTGGATTTTTTAAGTCCTGACAGTGAGAGTTAATATTAAAGCCTAATAATTGTGTCAGTTATTGTCCTATGCAGCTTTCTTTTGATTAGCTGTTGTGATGAGAAGGTCAGTGAATGAATGCCTCAAGACTATCTGGAGTTTAAACTCTCTTACTGGTAATGAGCAGCCATGGATAGGTTCATTTATGCTTTATGCTGGATGATTTATCTAGATTTTGGCCTGTTAGCTTAGTAATCATAAGAGCAAATATCTGTCTGTCATCACCTGCTATGCTGCTGGCAACAGGAATTAGATTAAATATGTTCCCCCTGCAGAAGGCCTTCCAGATTTGGTCTGTGCTCCCACTACTTTAAAATAACCCATTAAGGGCACCCTAGAATGGCCGGCAGCTAGTAGCTGATTATTAAGGTGCCCTGTGTTGTCATGCTATTAGAAACAGAATGCTGTTTACTAACCCTAAACCACCGGGGAGCATAGGTTTACTGACTGACCAACAATGGGGGGAATTATGCATCATCTAGGAAGATTTGTAAATTTGACTCTTTGGTTTTGAAATGTGCAAGGGGTGATGACTTTGTACTGTAGATGACATTGTATACCCAGGTTATTCTTCAGAAAAGCAGAGGCAGCCACAATGCTACAATTTCTACTTTAACAGCCTGAGGGCTAAAGGTCGGATGTCTTGAGTTGGGAGGGCACAAATGTATGACTTGTTCATGGCTCCCTCTTCTCTAGGGCTTCAAAAAGGCAGCTAATAGTAATATACCTGTAGGTAGTATTTAATTTTTAACTAATTTGCTGTTTTTCTGGTAGAGGCTAGTTTCTTGTGCCTAAGCCAGTATCACAGATACAGGTATGGGATCCGTTATCTGGAAACCTGTTATCCAGAAAGTTCCGAATTACGGAAAGGTCATCTCCCATAGACTCTATTATAAGCAAATAATTCTGATTTTTAAAAATGATTTCCTTTTTTTCTGTAATAATAAAACAGAACCTTGTACTTGATCCCAACTAAGATATAATTAATCCTTTTTGGAGGCAAAACAACCCTATTGGGTTTATTCAATATTTAAATTATTTTTAGCAGGCTTAAGTTATGGAGATCCAAATTACGAAAAGATCCCTTATCCAGAAAACCCCAGGTTCCAAGCATTCTGGATAATAGGTCCCATACCTGTATTAGGAAAGGAAAGTATTAGATATTAGGAAAGGAAAGTATTAGATATTATGAAAGGCTGGCCAAGTTGAAATTGTTTACACTGAATCATGTGAGCAACATATATATATATATATATATATATATATACACAGGGAAGAGCACACTCTATACAAGTCCAAATGCCCTTGGTGCAGGTCAAAAACAAAAATATAATAGAAAGAGTGCCGCACACACAGGGACTTGATAAAAAAGAAAAAGTGTTAATTTTAAATTTTCTTTTGTATCAAGTGCCTGTGTGTGCAGCACTTTTTCTATTATATTTTTGTTTTTGACCTGCACCAAGGGCATTTGGACTTGTATAGAGTGTGCTCCTCCCTGTGTATTATATATATATATATAACGAGAGAGAGAGAGAGAGAGAGCAGCAAAAAAGGACCACACTCACATACCTCCCAACTGTCCCGATTTTCGTCCCAGATTCTTACTGAAAAGTCCCTCATTTCCCTTTGATCTCCTGCACTGAAGCTAAAAAAGATTCAAATTTAATTAAAAGTAGCTTTTGGCAGAGAACCCAGAAATCTTAACCAGTCACCTGCACTGAGATACAATTGTAACTAATAAGCTAAACAGGTCTCTTGGGGGAACTGAGACTCACAGCTTAAAGGAGAAGGAAAGTCAAAATCTATCAAGCACACTATTAAATAGTACTGCTATTGCTGTGTAACAACGCTATATTCCTGGCTTGCCTAATGAAAGATTTACAGAGATACACATACTAGAACCTACATACTTGTTTCAGTGAACGGCGCCGCCATCTTTAACAAGGGATGCCCATTCCCTTTCCCTCACCGTCTCTACTGTGCATGCGCTCCCCGCTCCGATCATTTAGCCAGCATGTCTGAAAAGCAAAAGCCAGTCCCTTGCCCCCCCACTCACCGCTCCTCGCTGCGTCCTCTTCTGCATCACCATAGCAACCAGACGCTAGGGGGAGCGCTCCTGCTGTGTGCGCATGTGCAAGCTAAAGATCTGGTCGTAGTGTCTGTGCAGGAGCGTTGCATTATGGGAATCTTCTCTACACAGCTCAGCGTTTTTTCTTCCTGTTTGGCTTTTGATCTTCTGAATAGGTGAAATATGGGGAGACTTAAGGGCACTATTGAGACAACTGAAGGTATGCCTGCAGCTTGAGATTAACTCTTTACTAGCCTTTCCTTCTCCTTTAAAGGGCAATTTCACCTTTTCAGCAAAACTGTAATAACACATAAAACAGGACCCCAAGGTTGCAGAAATGGGCATGGGCAAAAATTTGGGCGCGCCATTTGTTTTTGTCCCTCTTTCTGTGATCAAAATGTTGGGAAGTATGCACTCGACAGGCTCAGTTGGAGTACATGATTGAAAGATGACAATGATGTTATCAAAACATTGGAATTTTGTTTGTTTATTTAAATCAGTTACTCCAACTGAGCCTGTCGAGTGTGGTACTTTTTTTTTTGCTCTGTACACATTTATATATATATGGATCATATATTCTTACTTTTCCTCTCTCCTATCCTTTATCTCTCTCATCCCTCTCATATATCTCTCTCTTTCCAGTACTGACTCAAGTCTCTCACCTCCCTGCCCACCTGTAAGCCCATCCAAGAGCCCGCCTGAAGTTCACCTGCCCACCTGCTGCCTGTCCCTCTCCTACCCGAAACGCCCGCCCCTCCGCCTGCACCACTTGTTCCTTCCCTCACCTCCTGCCCATCGCTGCCCCCACCTCCCAGTTCCGACACCTATGATGTACTTTGTTAATACCATATAAAAGAATGAACTGAAGTTCATAGTACAGTAATTGCACTTGTACATAGTAAGTCTTGCATATATTATTTATTATCAGCATGTCTCTGTGCATGACCGGCACCATGATTGAACGCATTTTATGAACCAATAAAGAAATTTATGATTGTTAAACGTATTGGTCCCAGAATCATTATTTGAGGAACCCCTGTTGTACAACCTCTGCCTCGAGGGAAAATTTCAAGGATTACAATATTAGAAAATATTACAGTAACCCTTGCCACAGGATTAACCCTTCTTTAATTTATCCACTGTTTTAGATTAGCAGAATATACCATTCAGTGGTATTAACTGTACTATTGAAAGATATGTCAGTTTTTCAACTGCCTATTAGTACCACAAGATTTGACATCAAAAAGAGCTATAATTTCACTTATTTCATTTATTTAGGGAAGGTTTTGTAGAGATTATCGTTTGAGATTATATTGTTCAAAATACTTTGTGTGCCACTTAGATTAAGGTGACAGAACTGATTGTTACTTACAATGCAAGGGTGTATTGACTTTCTTATATAAAACTTTCAGAACGACGCATATAGGCGAAGTCGTTTCGGGGACCGCATCAACGAGCCAATGTGATCCCCAATCCGACTAAATTTTTTAACCTGCCTAATCGATATCTGCCCGATTTCAGGCCAGATATCGGTCGGGCAGGCCCGTCGTTAGTGTCCCCACATGGGCCGATTAGCTGCCGAAACGGTCTAAGGGACCGATATCGGCAGAAAGAATCGCCCCATGTATGGCCACCTTAATCGTAATGCAAAAAAATAAAAACAAACCTCAGCAGCTGTAAAGTAAATGTTTGTCAAGTAATTTAATGTGGAAGGAATCAGTTTAAACATAACACTGTCTGATAGGATATAGTGCATGGAATGTGTTTATGGAGACAAATTACTGATTTCTACAGATTCAAGTTCCAGACGCATTTCAAACAGTCGTCACGTGCGCTATTTAAAAAAAATAAAAGACGAAACTGAGGAAAGTGAAAGCGATGATGAGGAGATTTCTATACCAAAAAGGAAAAGAATAGCCAGGAAAAAAACAGTTAGAAGAAAAGGAAGAGAAAATGATGACGAAGAAACAGAAAGTGAGGATGAAGATGATGTTGAGCCACCTACTAATAAGGGGAGAGCCAGAAAAGATAAGAACGGCAATGACAACAAGAAAGTGAAACAGGAAGTGAATGGAAAAGGAAATTCTAAAAATCAAAAGAACCAGAAAAAGAAAGGGAAAAAAAGCAGGTATATTAATGTGGCTTTAAAGCTTAAACCAGATTTTTTCTGTTTTTGCAATAAAGCATTTCTTACGCACTAATATTAATGATATCGCAAAGCTAATTCAACTGTTACCATTACAATGTGCTTGTATGCAAATACTGGACAGACCCAATGTTTTGCCTACCATGACCTTAAAACCCTCAGCTATTCTGAGAGAGGGCTTCTTGTTAGGCCATGTTTGGCGAAAACAACTGCTCACTTTCATAATATCTTGCAAGGAACAGTGACCAATGTGATGCTGGTATGTTAATTGGAAGAAATGTTGCAATCATATATGGGGCTGAAACATGCAAGGTAAAGCACATGCACATCTCTGAATAAATGGTGAGCTGGTTATTAGGTTTAAATTGCTTATGTGTAATAGTCTTTATTTAATTGGGCTATCACTTGTATGCATTTTGTTATATTACCAACTAAATCATATTACAAGGTGTATATTACCTTTATCTGGAAACTCTCCCATTTCCCTTTCTTATGTGTGATGTATATTGCTTCCATTCTTCTTTCCTGTTCCTGCTTTACATGAGTAAGGAGCTGCTCTAGAGGCTAGGAAAGGGACATTTGCCTCTTGATTTCAAGTCACTTGGTGAGTTCAGCTATAGGGAAAAAATTGGCCAAAGTTTACTGGGGTATGGATTCATGGGAATGATGTAAAATCTCTGTAAGAATATGTCAGCAATGTAGAAATAAATGTTAACAATGGCTGTAAATTTGGCAGAAATGTGTTTTCCAATGATTGGTGATGAGGCAGGCAAGTTGTTGCCGCCCCCCCCCCCTCATTCCTCCCACGCTTACCTTTTAGCATCAGAGGGGGCAAGGGGGGGGGGTACACATCACTAGAGCTCTCTGCACTAGAATCTAAAATCGGAATTATGGCTCTTTAAGTTACCAGGAGCGGCTTTTGCCTGCTGGGTGGACAGACACAAATCTTAAATGTATTACAGCCAGCGCAATATCTTGAAGGTCTTTTTATATTTTCTCTATGTCTGCACTGGTTTCTTTTGGGTAGTCTGGTTTCTACTAATTCATACAGTCAAAGGATTGTGGGCACATTAAGAGTTTCAAGCGATTCGCTCATCACTACTTTTCAAAGACATTACTAAGACAGATCAGCATCATAAGACATATAACAAACAATCATAGTAGAGTGATTGCTTGTCTTTATGACGTAAAAGTGCTTGCACTACAGACAAAGTTTTTTTTTTGCAGTGATATCAATGGATCTGTGTACAAACATTTGATAAATAAAACAGAAATAATTTCTCAAGTTTACAAACATACCCTAATTAATTTGGGTTGTTAAAAAGGTCTGTAAATTAGGAAATTTTCTTTAGAATATGTTCCTTGACAGATTTTTACACCCTCCAATGCTTTTAAAGGAATACTGTCATGGAAAAACACATCAGTTAATAGAGCTTCTCCAGAAAAATCCTGCATTGAAATCTGTTTTTTAAAAACACAAATAGATTTTTTTTATATTTAATTTTGAAATTTCACATGGGGCTAGCCATATTATTAATTTCCCAGGGTGCTCCAGCCATGTGAGCTGTTCTCTGATAAACTTCAGTCACACTTTACTGCTAGAGCTGCAAGTTGGAGTGATATCAGCAGCCGATCAGCAGAACAGAAATCAAAGTCCGGCTTCGGACTCCTCCATTTACATTGGAGTAGAAGAAACAATAGGTTACCTGAAAGCAGTTCTAATGTGTAGCGCTGGCTCCTTCTAAAAGCTCAGACTCAATGTTTATAAAAATAAGCTGTTGTGTAGCCACAGGGACAGCCATTCAAGTTGGAAAAAGAAGAAAAGGAACAGGATACATAGCAGATAAACAAGTAAAACACCATTGTATTTTACAGAGTTTATCTGTTAGCTGCTATGTAACCTGTGCCTTTTCTTCTCTTGAATGGCTGCCCCTATGGCTACACAGCAGGGTATTTATATAAACTATAGTAGTGTTCCTGAAGCAAAAACACAACTTTTACCAGTGCAGGGCAGCAGTACATTATAGTTTAATTACTTTGATACATTTTCATTTTTTAGTGTTAGTGTTCCTTTAAGTAATAAAGCTCCCTCTCTTTTGTTGTATAAGGACTCACAGCTGTACCTTTTATTTACTGCACCAGATAATGAATGTCCTTGCTGTTATTTATTATGAGAGCTTATTATCTGACTGCAGTGAGCTTTGTACTTCTATATATGTATAATAGTAGAGCAGGTCATTTGTAACAAACTCCCAATATAATCCCAGGTATGGTTATATGGATATAACAACACAGCATTTTATTTTGCCTCTACTCCTTTTTAGTTCTTCATCATCTTCATCAAGTTCAGATGAAGATAGTATGTCTGAGAGTGAAAGAGAAAGGCTGATGGAGAATATTGAAGAAAAGAAAAAACTGGTTTCCACTATTAGAAGCAAACCTTGGCGCATGAGGAAAAAACTTTCCCATATCAGGTTTGGGGAAATAAAATTGGAGGCTCCTCTTCTCTTACAGGATCTCAAGTCACAGGATCTGCTTCAAATCCCATTATTTAACTTTTTGTGAACCTGAACAGCATATAGATATATATATATATTAATTTTCTAAAATCCTTATAATATTATCCTCTGATAACCTGATAATCTGCCACTGTTTTAGTCGCGTAATTAGACTTCTGTGGGCCCTGGTGAAGGGTATGCAGTCACAACCCCACCCCCATGCTCCGACACATTTTTGTGGCAAACTCACACCGATGCGAGCGTCCAGCGGCCCTGAGCACCCCCAGTAGTTACGCCACTGGTTTTAGACCTTTTTGGAACATAGTTCTAGAATGCTTTTTAGGTAAACTATTGACATTCTCTATCTTCCTTTAAACAGGGAAGCTCAGGATTTTATAGAAAAATATGAGGGTGCATTGGGAAGAGGAAAAGGGAGAAAGCTGTATGCATATAAAGTCATGATGGTCAAGGTATAGTTTATATATATTATATATATATATATTTACATATATGTTATGCTAAACTCCGTTCTACCATAAATTATATATATTTATTGTGTAATGGTTATTGAGTCATTGTTGTGTAATTACATATGCCGCCAATTACATGTATGGGATCCCTTATTGGAAACCCGTTATTCAGAAAACTCCAAATTACGGAAAGCCTGTCTCCCATAGACTCCATTTTAATCAAACAATTTAGAAAATAATTCAAATAATTCTGAATTTTTCTCTGTATTAATAAAGCAGTACCTTGTAATTGATCCTAACTAAGATAAAATAATCCTTTTTGGATGCAAAACAGTCCTATTGGGTTTAATTAATGTTTTATTGATTTTTTAGTAGACTTAAGGTATGGAGATCCAAATTACAGAAAGACCCCTTATCCAGAATACCCTTGGTCCCGAGCATTCTGGATAACTGGTCCTATACCTGTACCACTTTCTTTCCTGAATCGCATTGAAATAATAAAGGTGTAAGCATGTGCAATTGTTATAGGCTTATCATCCCATATTTTATATTTGAAATATTCTACTACTCCTTCAAGCTAGCAATGTGTTTCCTGTTATGACATATTTAAGTTTGAAGTTGCCCCCAGTTTATAGGATGTTGCTCTTAGTTTTAAATGGATTACAGTAGAATCCCCATTTTAAGTTTTTCAGGGGACCAGGGAAAAAAATGTTAAATCCTGGAAAATGTAAAATTAGAGAAATGTGTTAAAGCAACTTTAAGTACTCAAAGGATATAAGTACAGGAGTTAGTTTTACTGTGAAATGCAGTATTTACTGTGTTAATGAGAAGGGCTAAGCAAGCGCAAGACCTCTCTGCCAATCAGATGCACAACGTAAAACAACAATTGATTTGTGCATGGCTGTATGAGTGCAGACTAATTGCAATTCCCTATTTACAGACAGAACCAGGGCGAAATATGCATCTTGTTAGTATTTTAAACCTTAATTTCACTAATAATACAATATATGTAAAATCAGGGAAAATATTATGTAAAATTAGGGAAAAGCACCCACTGAAATGCATTATGATTTGGCGAGACCACAAAAACCTATGTAAAATGCGGCAAACTTAAAATCAAGGGATGTGAAAATGAGGTATTACTGTATAATGTTTTGTAAATGAAATACGGTATGTTTATAAAAACGAGCCTTTATAAAATAACACTCACTAATTTACAGTATGTATACATCTCTTGCAGAAATGGATGAAGTTTAAAAGAGATTTTGAGAATTTTAAAACAGCGTGTATTCCATGGGAAATGAAAATTAAAGAAATTGAAAGTAAGTGGAATGTAAAGTTCTCCATTCATATTTCTTGAAACCATGCAACTTACAGTTTAGCGGATTGACTGGGCCGGTACAGTTTGGTTGATTTAATAAAGGCTGAAGGGTTATGGTCTGAACATTGAGACTTCCCCTTGACTAATGCAGCGTCAAGCCCGTTGTGCCCCTTTACCCTCCCCCTGTTCCCACAATAAAGCAACGGACAACTTAATTGGGGAGAGAAGTCCGCAGTTGTTTATTGCAAATTATTTAAAATAAATCAGCAATTATATATAGATATAAACAACCATAACTTTTTTCAAACCGTTTGTAAAACCAAACATTAAACAACAGTCAAATAACTTATATCCTCCAAAGAGGTCTGACCCTGAGCCCAGGCCCAGAGCCTGTCTCCTGTCTACTATCCAAGTCCCATTCTGCTTTATCCATCTCCCTGGGGACCCCAGGCCTACCCAGTTACCCACTCACCTTACCAACTGCACCTTTTTAATTTCCTCTGGGGTTCAAAGTCGACCCCACCCCCCGCACTGCGACTATCGATTCCAACCTATTAGGGAGGGAGGGATGCTGACGGCTCCTGCTCCTCCTGCCCACCGAAAGACTGGTGAGCTCGCATCCGGGGAGGTCCTTCTTTTTTCTTGCCCTGAACCTGTAACTAAGATATCCTGTGAGGGGGGGGGGCGGGGTAGGTTGTCCTCCTAGCCTAGTCATGCCCTTCTTCCCTTTCGTTTTACTCGGGTCATTGGGTTCCCTTACATGACATCCCCTGCCCACCTACATTATTAACCTCTCCCTGCTTTGCCATTGTGTGGGCCCCATAATTACTGGATGGTATTCTTGCATGCAAAAGGTGGCCTCACCCCACAATCTTTTGGTGTCCAGAGATTCATACTGGAGCTCAATTGCAATTTATCTCATTATTTTAATAAACACATTGGGAAATTTGCAAAAGTAAAGAAAGCATTTTTTAAAAAAAAGAGGTTTGGGAAATGGTGGGAAATCAAACAAATCTATCTCCACTTTTATTTTATCTTAATATTACCACTTTTGTGAATTTCCCCCATAGTGGTTCCACACACACTGAAATGAATATTGAGGGGTATAAAGTTAATAAAAGATCTTATGTAGCAAATACAAACAGTACTTAGTATGAATCAAGTGTATTGTGTTTTGTTCTCCCAAGATTATATAAGCAAAAGATTTGTGCTGTGTAATTTCTTTTGCTGAAATATGAACCTACTGTTTCTTTTTCAAGGTCACTTTGGATCCTCTGTGGCATCATACTTTATTTTTCTTAGATGGATGTATGGTTTGAATTTAGTCCTTTTGTCCTTGGTATTTGGCCTGATCGTTATTCCAGAGGTAAATCTACATGGGCAGACACTTCTATCCTGACCTAGAGAGAGCAGAATTTTTATAGGTTTCCTGGTGTGGCACATGGAAAAGCATGATCTTTGCCCAATAGCTCCACTGTCTGAATAAAACTTTGATAAAACCATAACAAAGTAGGGTTGTTATTTTCAGGGCACTATCTCTTTGAGCAGATTAGTCGCCCATGGTAGGGAAGATTTATCTAATCTTCCCATGTGCCAGTGACCTTAGCCCTTAGGGTGAAGGTATGTAGAGCTACTAGTAACAGCTACAAAAATAGACAATGCTGATCATTTATTGCTAGAGAAAATTCTCAGTATAATAAAGTCCTGTAGCTACAAGCACAGGGGCTGCAGGACAAGTGCTCTGAATGACCAGCAGCCAGATTACACTGGTTTATGTTTAAAGATTGGCAGAATCAGATGTAGCTGTGATTGGGTGAGAGAAGCAATAAGTTAAGGTGGAGGAAAGCTTGGCTGGGGGTGGAGAAAGAAAGGGATGTTATGTCACGGGAAGTAGCTCACTTCCTCATCTCGGAGCAGGTAGAAACATCCCACCTGCTCTCCCCTCTTTTTTGCATATTCACATTATGTGAAATGTTAGGGGTTTTTCTTCTTTTTGTTCTCATATTATCTATTTATAACCGAATGTGGATGTTTTCCTGTATGCACTGTTATATTGTGGTTTACGTAACGTTATACAGTATAAGCGTGAGAGTCTGCATGGTATCATGTTAAATGAATGTCAAATGTTTGATCCAGGGAATGTTTCTGCCAATGGCGGTCAGGAAGGAAATATTTTCCCTCTTGAGGCAAAATTGGCACAGGCTTCAGACTGGGTTTTTTTGCCTTCCTCTGGATTTATTTGTCACAGCAGAGGTAGGGCCTTGCCAGAGTACTGCACAGGAAATTTTAGCCAAGAGAGAAGGAGGTTCTCTCCTGTGACTGCACAGTGGATTGATAGATACAGACGCTACTACTGCTTGTGCTAGGTGACAGCCTGCTTGGATTTCCTATCATAGAGACACTGCAGATTCAGGACCAGCAGCAGGGCTGGTAGCAGAGTTTGGGGCCATCGTCTCTGTAGGTAGAGGCAGCCTTATACTCAGTGGTGAATATAATGACATAGTGCTGATCTCAAATAGCAACTATGGAGTAAAATTCAAATCTTCAGTGAGGAACGGCAAAGTATAGTCGTGAACTCTTATGGAATTCTGGCTTTAGAATATTGCCTTGGGGTGAGGCTGGCAAGGTCCTATTTATTTGATAAAATATGAATAAATGCTTTGACCATTTTACCCATTTCTGGCTCCTGGTGTTTCATTAAGGTATGTAACAATGGGGTTCAGAGGGATGGTTGAAAGCAAAGGGTCAATTGAGAAGTCCCCTTGTCATGACTATGGCAGGGTATTTTCTGGCATTTTGTAGCCATGCAAGTAGAGGCTACTAAGTAGCTCCGCGTGTCTTAGCCCTTAGCTTGAAGACAGACAAGGTGATTATTTGCCACAACTTTTAAAACCTGAAATTGTGGTGACTAAGAATCCAGCTGTGGCAACTAATCACTGCAACAATACTTCAATTCAAATATATACAAGTAGCTGCATGCAAAATGTACAAGTAGCTGCATGCAAAAGTCGCAGCAACTTTTTAGGATGCCGATTAGTTGCTGCAACTGGATTTTAAAAATTGCGTCAACTAATCGACCCGTCTGTCTTTGCCCTTAAAGGAGAATGCAAGTCAAAATTTTAAAAACGCCACACTTTTGGCTCACCTAATCAAATATTTACTCAGTCACACTTACTTCACATTTTCTAGAACAGGCAGCCATCTCTAAAAAGGTATTCTCCCTTCCTTTCCCTCCTTGCTTCATACTGCACATGTGTTTCATTCCCTCCCCCCCTCCCCTCTGCCAGATCCACTTCTGATTGGCTGGTGGGCATGTGTAGCTCAGAACAGGAGACAGGATCAAGTTACACACATGCTCAGAGAATAGGAAGGCTGCCGCTGGCAGCCTACAGGAAGGGGAGAGAGATTTCAGTGATGTCACTGTAGTCTTCACACTGCTGTAGGCTGCCAGCACCATATCTCAGAGAAGCAAGCAGGGATCTAGGAATTTAGATATGCAGTAAGGACTTTAAAAGAATGCCTTTAGACTTACTTTTAATTTATATTAACATTTCATTGTCCTTTAAGGTGGACTTGTTTGTGTCTGTTAAAAGGATGAATTGTAATTCTGTGGCATTTCAAAGGTACAGTAAATGTTAATCTGTTATCTATTCATTTATTAATGCAGCTCTTGATGGGATTACCAGCTGGAAGCATACCAAGAAAAACTATACCAAGAGATGAGCAAGCAACTTCACTGAACTATGGTGTGCTCACTGAGTTTGGGGTAAAATAGCTCTACAAAATCATTATAATACCTTATGGTTAGTTTAATGTGTAATTATGGATATAGCAGTACATGTCTCCAATAAAACTTCCATGCATTGGTTAGAAATCTCAGACAAATGATATTTTCATATCAATAAATCACCTTCACAATTTTAGAATGAGAGTCTGTTTATTCAGTGCCGGAGGGCAGAAGAAATAGTATGATTTTCTGACACTACAATATAAATAAGCACCTAAAACACAATACTGGAATACTGGATTGTTTTTGACTTTTAAATGAACCAAAATCATGCCACCTTTAAAAATACAAATTTACATCTGTGAGCAGTATTAACTGTATGTGGCCAAGTTGAAATCATTCTGCAGATAATATTTTTACTACCCCCACCCTGTGGATGCTGTGTTCCTGTGTGTATCTATTTATCTACCTACCTAATTACATTGTAGATATGTAGACAATTGATAGATAGATAGATAAAAATGAATAGACAGATAAATAGAATGAGAAATTCTGGGACATCTGCATCCCACCCCACTCCACACCCACTGCGCTCTCTCATCTTAAAGGAACAGTAACATCAAAAAATTAAAGTGTTTTAAAGTAATTAAAATATAATGTGCTGTTGCTCTGCAAAAAACTGGTGTTTTTGCTACAGTAAAGCTACTATATAAATAAGCTGCTGTGTAGCCATGGGGGCAGCCATTCAAGCTGGAAAAAAGGAGAAAAGGCACAGTTTACATAGCAGATAACTAGTAGATAAGCCCCATATAATGGGGGTTTATCTGTTATCTGCTAAGTAACCTGTGCCTTTTCTACTTTGAATGGCTGCCCCCATGGCTACACAGCAGCTAACTTATATAAACTATAGTAGTCTTTCTGAGGCAAACACACCAGTTGTAGCAATGGAGGGCAACAGTACATTATATTGCTATTACTTGTATACACTTTATTTTTTTGGTGTTACTGTTCCTTTAAACCTTTCTATCTCGCTGCTCCTTACCTCTGGAACTCTATCCCTGAATCCCTCCGTAGGGAACACTCACCCACTCTCTTTAAGAAAAAGCTCAGCTGGAGCACTAAAACATTAGTGACTTAAGATGGCCATACAGGAACAATTCTAGCTGCTGATTTAGTGCTGCAGTCAGAGTTGGCAAATTATCTGAGGGACAGTCTGACTGGCCCTCTTGACTGATATTTGGCTGAAAATACCGACCAGATATTGATCAGACAGGATAAAAAAATCTTATCTGAACAAGGACTGCCCCAATGGCCTGTATCCTTGCTGTAGGTGGGCATATTGGTAAAAGGTCCACTTGTTTAGTGACCCCCCCAAATGTGCAGATATTTTCATGTATGGCGTGCTTTAGGAACAATTCTTTACAATATCTGTATAAATATCAATAACCTATGAAATCTGTTAGTCTTAAAGTGCTGCTACACCTAATTGTCCTTGCTTCAGAGAAATGTGCAAATGTAACTTTGTCATTTTGCTCTTTACAGGTTATTGGGAAATGTAGCAAGGGCCATATAAAGGCCTACTAAGTTAGAAATATCTATAACAGGGGCATAACTACAGAGGAAGCAGACCCTGCCACTGTAGGGGTGCCCAGGAGTGTAGTGCATCCAATAAGGTCCTAATTGATGAGCAATTTCAATATATCTTGGTAGATTTGGTCAACTTACCAATGTTTTTTGACACTAAATTGAATTTGCTGTGGGGCCCAGTAACATCTTAGTTACACCTCTGATCCATATTAATCCAGATTAGTCACATTAGTGCAAGCTAGAACGCTATTTTAATTCTGCAGAAAGCTTTACCATACTTTAGGAAACAGCCCTAGAAGCTCCCTCCATTTGTTTAAGATAGCAGCTGCCATTTTAGCTTATTCTCTGTAGCTTCCTGCTGCAGCTCTAGCCATTGGTAGCATAGATAATACATCCTGATCGGAAGGGGGAGCAGGAGAAGGGAGAGAGCAGTCCAGACTCCGCCCTGGAATGAAGGATTTTTCTGAGAGAGGAAGTCAGATACCAAAATACATGTATACACAAAAGAAGACAAGAAATCCTGTGTTTCTTTTCTGTAAGTGCTTATGGCTGTATCTACATAAACCTTTCTGATAAAGCTTACTTAGTTTTTACCTTTCCTTCTCCTTTAACTGTTGGCTAGGAAAGCATCAGTTAGCAGTGCTCTGACCTGGAGTCCACTCCTTTAAAATAAGTGGTCACCCTCCAGCACAGATTAAGCCAAACACCTAGGTTTTTGTAAGGGAATAGAAGGAGAATAAGAGGAAAAACAAAGACTGTGACAAGCCAGCTGGTAGTAAAAGTAAGAACTGTAGTCCATCTAATAACCCCAGTATAGAAACTAGGGCACTAAGTAAAAATATACCCATTGATATTTCCATTAGACAACTATAAACGTATAGAAAATGCAAAGAAACCAATGTATTTCTATAAGGCATTATTCAGTTTTACTTTATTTGTCATATTTTCTAGGGAATTTTAAAGTACTCAGCTCTCTTCTATGGCTACTACAATAACCAACGCTCTATCGGCTTCCTAAAATATAGACTTCCTCTGGCATATTTTCTCGTTGGTGTAGGTGTTTTTGGATACAGTCTAATTGTTGTAATAAGAACGTAAGTATACGCTTTTATTATTTTGCATGCAGAATCTCCATTTCATCATTCAGGATACAAAATATCCAGTAAACGATATCCTTATAGACAGTGATTAGTGATGCCATCCGTGCTTAATGGAGTAATTTCTCACTGATGAACACGCTGCAGCACTCTGATTCTGTGTAAAAAGTGTTTATTGTGCCAACAAACCAGGCTGATGTCATTTCACATGTCACAAGCCTCCTGCTTTTATATGGTCATGGAACTCCATGGTGACTTCTAATATCCTTATATTTTACAATAGGGGGTACTATATTCGCTATATATATATATATATATATATATATATATATATATGGGATATATGATATATATCACTATCCCTTTTTGATCTTCCTGAAGTCTATTTCATTAAACCTTCTTGAGATAAAATGACCCAGGGCTTGTGTAAGTAAATTGGAAAAAATTTTAGAATCAATGAAAACTTTACAGAAATTATATGAACTGAAAATATGGCATCTGCTGTTTAACCTTTTTGACACAGAATGGCAAAGAATATCAATGAAAGCACTTCAGATGGGGATGATAATGAATTTTTGTTCAGTTGGAAAATGTTTACAAGCTGGGATTACCTCATAGGAAACCCTGAAACTGCAGACAACAAGTTTGCATCAATAACAACGAGTTTTAAGGTACTGTATGTACACAGATAGGAGATTTCTTTCAGTAGATGAATGAATGAACCCAGCTTATTTTTTTCAGTGTTTATATTATTGTATAAATGCTGAAAAGCAATTAAACATTACATAAACCCAATAGCATTGTTTTGCAACCAGTATTGACGTATGCAGCTTAGTTAGAATCAAGCATGAGGTACTGGTATCTATCTATCTATCTATCTAACTATCCGTCATCGATCTATCTATATACGTTTCAAATAAGTAACAGTGGGCCATCCTTCAATCCCAATTAATTTAAAAAGCACATCAAATTCAAACACTTAATTAAAAATTTAGGGCTCAAGATTTGCCATTCATTACAGCTGTGGGCAATGATGTCTGCCACATATGAAGTTGTTCCTATATGTGACACTACAGGCTACACTACTTGTCTTGTTTATTTTATTTTCCTTTTAGGAATCTATTGTGGATGAACAGGAGAATACAAAAGAAGAAAATGTTCACCTGCGGCGTTTTCTAATATTTCTAGCAAATATTCTCATTTTAATTTGCCTGGGGGGAAGTGGTTATCTTATTTATTTTGTTGTAAAGCGGTCACAGCAATTCAAGAAATTAGATAACCCAAGCTGGTACCAGAATAATGAGGTAAGAAGGTATAATCGGATGGGTTTGCTTATGTGTTATTATGTGACACGTTTAGGTATTTTTCTTTTGACTTAACAAACAATGTATTAAATAAACCAATGACCATTTTGTTTCACATATGATTAATGAGGTTTCTTCTGTTGCAGATAGAAATTGTTATGTCTCTGCTATCAATGTTTTGTCCTCCACTTTTTGAAACCATTGCTGTTATGGAAGACTATCACCCTAGATATGCCTTAAAATGGCAGCTTGGGAGGATATTTGCTCTGTTTCTGGGAAATCTCTACACATTCTTGTTGGCTTTAATTGATGATGTGAATTCAAAGGTAATGCATTAACAGCAGAATCTAAAAAACTGTACAGAGCAGAGACTGAAATGAATATGGAGTATGTTCAGCTATTTGTGAGAAGAATATTTAATAATGATGTTGTAGAAGTCATCTGCCGTCAACAGGTCACTCCCATTCTCCACAGAGAATTTTGTTTTAACACACAACCAATGTTGTAATTATTTCATCCCACCCACCTTGAAAAGATGGGTGAAAGATAATTTTTCTAAAAAATGCTTGAAGAAATTTGCAGAAGAAATGGCATAAAGAGTTGTGTAAAATAAACAGAGAAGATTGCCGTCCGAACGGCAGATTTTATGCTGTTACTTTATGTAAGTTCCAGCGGAAGAAAAAAGTGTAAAAAAATTATGCCAATTTTTACACCTGGCGATGTGTGGCAAATTTTCTTGCCGTTTTTTACACAGCAAGAGAAATATGGCCCTTGGAGTTTCAATTCTGCAACATACACGTGTTACCTATCCTTTTTATGTCTATTATATAGTGAGTAATGTACCTCCTGTTGTAAAATGTAGGCATAGGAAAGTTTCTGAACTCCACGACCATATTAAAGCATGAGGTGACTTGTAATATCCTTATATTTTACAACAGGGGGGTAATTTATTTACTAAAATAAACAGGTTTTAGTTAGTCATGTGGCAGAACAGAAATCATTATAAGGATATCATTTACTGGATATTCATGGCTCTTTTCTATCATAAGATAATAATGTACCCCCTTATTGTAAAATAGAAAGATATTATAGCTCATTGAGGAGTTCCATGACTATATAAAGGCATGAGGCTAAAGTTTTAGTCATAGTAACATAGTAACATAGTAAGTTGGGTTGAAAAAAGACATACGTCCATCAAGTTCAACCATAATGCCTATATATAACCTGCCTAACTACTAGTTGATCCAGAGGAAGGCAAAAAACCCCATCTGAAGCCTCTCTAATTTGCCTCAGAGGGGAAAAAATTCCTTCCTGACTCCAAGATGGCAATCGGACCAGTCCCTGGATCAACTAGTACTAAGAGCTATCTCCCATAACCCTGTATTCCCTCACTTGCTAAGAATCCATCCAGCCCCTTCTTAAAGTTATATAATGTATCAGCCAGCACGACTGATTCGGGGAGGGAATTCCAGAACTTCACAGCTCTCACAGTAAAAAATCCTTTCCGAATGTTTAAGTGGAACCTCCCTTCTTCTAAACGAAGTGGGTGCCCTCGTGTCCGTTGGAAGGACCTACTGGTAAATAAAACATTAGAAAGGTTATTATATGATCCCTTTATATATTTATACATAGTTATCATGTCACCTCTTAAGCGCCTCTTCTCCAGTGTAAACAGACCCAACTTGGCCAGTCTTTCTTCATAACTGAGACTTTCCATACCCTTTACCAGCTTAGTTGCCCTTCTCTGGACCCTCTCTAACTCAATAATGTCCCGTTTGAGCACTGGAGACCAAAACTGAACAGCATATTCTAGATGGGGCCTTACCAGCGCTCTGTAAAGGGGAAGAATAACCCCCTCCTCCCGTGAATCTATACCCCTTTTAATACAGCTCAAAACCTTGTTTGCCCTTGCAGCTGCTGCCTGGCATTGCTTGCTACAGCCAAGTTTATTATCTACAAGGACTCCAAGGTCCTTCTCCATTAGGGATTTGCCTAGTGCAGTCCCATTAAGGGTATACGGGGCTTGCATATTTTTACATCCCAGGTGCATGACCTTACATTTATCCACATTAAATCTCATCTGCCACTTAGCTGCCCAGATTGCCAGTTGGTCAAGATCCTGCTGCAGGGATGTCACATCCTGGATAGAATTGACTGGTCTGCAGAGTTTTGTGTCACCTGCAAACATTACTCATAATACCCTCCCCTAAGTCATTTATGAACAAATTAAACAAAAGTGGACCCAGTACAGAACCCTGAGGGACCCCACTGAGAACCTTACTCCAAGTAGAGAATGTACCATTAACAACCACCCTCTGTACCCGATCCTGTAGCCAGTGTTCTATACATGTGCAAACGACCTCACTAAGACCAATATGCCTTAGCAGTCGTTTGTGGGGAACGGTATCAAATGCTTTGGCAAAATCCAAATAGATGATATCTACTGCATCCCCACTGTCCAGCTTCTTACTTACCTCATCATAAAAAGCAATTAAATTGGTCTGACATGACCTGTCCTTCATAAAGCCATGCTGATTACTGCTCATAATGGCATTCTCCACTACATAATTTTGAATGTGATCCCTTAATAAGCCTTCAAATAACTTGCCCACCACGGATGTCAAACTTACAAGCCTATAATTGCCAGGCTGAGATCTTACTCCCTTTTTAAATATAGGAATGACATTCGCCTTCTTCCAATCCCTAGGTACCATACCTGATGAAAGAGAGTCTGAGAATATCAGAAACAAGGGCCACTGCAATTCTGCCCCTAGCTCTCTCAGTACCCGAGGGTGTATTCCATCTGGCCCAGGTGCCTTGTTTACATTTATCTTGTGTAACCCTGTAAGCACCATATCCTGTGCCAACCACTGTGTAGTTGGAGCTGAGGCAACAGTGCAGCTATTGGGTGGGACTTGGCCCACTGGCTCCTCTACTGTATACACAGAAGAAAAGAACTGGTTAAGCACATCTGCCTTTTCTGTATCCGCTGTAACCATATTGTTATTATAACTCAATGGGGCCACACCCTCAACCTGCATCTTTTTACTATTAATATACTTAAAAAACTTTTTGGGGTTAGTCTTGGCCTCGGCCACGATGCGCTCCTCATTTTCTATCTTTGCCTTTCGGATTGCTGTTTTACAACACTTGTTATAGTGTTTATACTCATTAAACGCAGCTACTGTCCCCTCTGACTTATATTTCTTAAAAGCTTTCCTTTTTTTCCCTATTAACTTCTTTACCTCAGAGTTAAGCCACATAGGGCGATTCTTAACACTTCTACTTTTTCTTATTAATGGAATAAATTGAGAACAGTAATGATTTAATATCATTTTAAATGACAACCATTTCTGCTCTGTGTTTTTATCAGAAAACATAATGCCCCAATCTATGCCCTGAAGCGCTGCCCTTAAGGAGCTAAAATTTGCCTTCCTAAAATTCATTGTCTTTGTTGCCCCCGTGTAAATTTGTTTCCTGCACCAAACATTAAATGAAATAACATTATGGTCACTATTACCCAGGGGTTCAACCACTTGCACATTTGCTATACGTTCTGGGTCATTAGAGATCACTAGATCTAGTATAGCATGGTTCCTGGTTGGCTCCTCAACAACTTGTGACATAAAGTTGTCATGCAGCAAGTTTATAAACTTGTTCCCATTTACTGTCCTGGCAGTACTATTGCCCCAGTCAATATCAGGGTAATTAAAATCCCCCACTACACAAATTGTAGTGTGACAAAAATGACATCACTAAACACAGATTATAACTGATGACGTCACTAAGCACCAGTTATAAGCATATAATTGACGGAAAATTCATGGCTCTTAACATTCAAAATTTCATGGTTTTTATTTTTAAACTTATTTCCCTGAATGTCAGTCATTTATCAAAAAAATCCGAATTGAAAAAGCACAGACAACAAAAAGCTGCAGAAAATACGTGAAAACCACAACTTTTTTTGATTTGTTGCGCAAAAGCCAGTGCTAAAAATCCAAAAACCTCTAAGACCATGAAACAAAGAAAGATCTTCCAGTTGTAAAAGAAACATCTGCCATTGACTTGATCTTGACAGATTTTAGCTGGCATTTTTTTTTTTTATTTGGATTTGTTGCATAATAAGCTGTGAAAAAATTCTGCGGCAAAATCGGCTCTTTGGCAACAAAAAGCCCGAACTGGAAACATTGAGCATTAGTAAGTGGCCCCTTCAGTGTGTGTATTAAAAAGAAGTACAGAAAGTAACCTGCACAAAATTTACATCAAATGAACATAAATGAATACCCCAATGTACAGTAAATGAAGGTTTTGCACATCATTTTGCCAATAGAGATTTGCAGACTGCATAAAAGCAATGCAGAAGGATTGTAGGGCATTGTATGCTGCCTTTTACCCAATGTCATTTCCATAGTGTTTTAAGACTGGTTGCTCTGTCTGTATATATTCCACAAATATTTTTCACACAGTATATTGAACAAACTGTACATTTTTAAATATTTTTCTTAATAATACTAAAGCCATCTAATTGTAGGTTTTCCTTTTTATGTGCTGACTAACATGGAGTAAATTGTTTTGTTTGTATAGGTAGTGCTATATAGGATTATATGAATTGTTTTCTCTGGAATTGGGGATGGTAGAAGTGTCACCTCGATAATCAGAGTGTTCTTTTGTTTTAGTTGGCTGAAGAAGCGGTGGTTAAAAACACGACAATGGCGATTTTAGCCAATTATACAGCTATGCACAATGATTCTGCAAATCCAACTATGGCTCCAGCAGATGTCCCCAGAGGTCCATGCTGGGAAACAACTGTAGGCATTGTGAGTAACTATGTAATTTAACTGTAAATATTGCACAAATAAAACAAACTGCTAGGATTTAATCTCAAGAAGAAACATAAGTTATCACCTGTCTGCTATACGTAGTATATCTCTCTTAACAGGAGTTTGTAAAACTTCATCTCTCTTAATAGGAGTTCGTAAAACTCACTGTGTCAGATACAGAAGTGACTTATATAACGATTCTTCTGGGAGATTTTGGTCGTGCTCTTATTGTCCGATTCCTGAACTACTGCTGGTGCTGGGATCTGGAAGCTGGCTTTGTGAGTTAATTCACAGTTGTTTTATAGTGTATAGTTGTATAGTTGTTTTCCAGTATATTTGAAAATAGATTTTTTTAGTAAGGTGTAGTTCTCCTGTGGTAATAGTACATCTGGGGGCCTATTTATTATGATGTGTAAAATTCAATTTGCCGAAAATGCTGTGTAAAATGAATGGAGAACTTCACTGTTTTTTACACAGCATAATAAATCTGCCCCTTAGTCTTGTACTTCTACTGTTACCAATATATTATGTCACTCACAGAGATGTACATTAGGGATGTAGCGAACCCGCGCAAAAATGTTCGCGAACCCGTTCGCGGACTTTCGCCAAAACTCGCGAATATTCGCGAACTTTGCGAACCCCATAGACTTCAATGGGAAGGCGAACTTTAAAACCTAGAAAAGCCATTTCTGGCCAGAAAAATGATTTTAAAGTTGTTTAAAGGGTGCCACGACCTGGACAGTGGCATGCAGGAGGGGGATCAAGGGCAAAAACTTCTCAGAAAAATACTTGTAAAAAAAACGCCAAAAAAAAGCGCCAAAAAAAAAAACGCCAAAAAATAACGCAAAAAAAAAAAAACGCAAAAAAATAACGCCAAAAAAAAAAACGCAAGCTATTCCTATGTCTATGCATAGGCGATAAAACGAAGCGAAAAAACGCGGCGGAAAAACCAAGGCAAAAAAACGCGGCGCCAAAAAAAAAACGCGGCGAACCCAAAGTGGCGAACATCGCCAAAAGTCCGCGAATTTGCGCGAACGCGAACACCCGATGTTCGCCGGCGAACAGTTCGCTACATCTCTAATGTACATCATTTTGGGAAAGTGGTAAAATAGGCTTCTATTCACAAAGGATAGTAAAGACCTACCTATGATTTTGTGGCCATGGTGCTCCTATACTTAGAACAGGGCCATAAAATAATCCCTATAAGTTTTTACCATCTGTTCCTAAAAACTCTGTACTCTGTGCATACATTTTAACAATAATCGGCCTTTCATTTCTTTGTCTTCCTCAACGCCATATTTGATGCTTGTTGAAACTGTTGATAACACTATTGTGTTTATTTGATTTTTAGCCCTCATATGCTGAATTTGACATCAGTGGCAATGTCCTTGGACTCATTTTTAATCAAGGCATGATCTGGTGAGCTTACAAATAAGATATGGGTGGGACTTACCTTTCTTTGAGAATTATGAAATAACCTTCGTACTTGCTTCCTAATGTATTTATTGGTACTGCACTGCTATTATAAGATTTTAAATCATTTTAAAGGAGACATATACAATAAATTTTCACTTTATCTTAAAAAGCAGCTAACACAGAAAAATTGAATACAATAAAGTTTATTTTCTACTTACTCTTCAAGAAGGCTGTTAAATCCCTGCTGAAACACTGCAGCCCCTCCCATCCACAGGGCTTCCTGCCAGAAGCATGTCTCTATCTTCAGCTCAGGCCGCCGGCCCTAGCTTCTTTCCCATAGACACGCTGCAGCCAATGAGAGAGGAGTGGGCGTGAGATGTGGGCGGGGACTTTGGTGATGTCATTTCCCCGCCCACGTCAGTCACGCTGGGGTTCTTCTCTCTTGTTCTGCTCCCAGCCCCGCCCAGCCCTCCTGAAAAGCTATTCACTTGGCTGGCAGCGTCTGTGACTCGATCCTTGTAAGTAAGCCTCTTAAATCTCTTTATTGAAAAATAATATTTTGCCAAAAAAAACGTTTTTCATACTAAAGGAGTCTATTCTATAGACTGTACCTAATGAAAAGAAATGTGTTTGTTTTTACATGCAACTCCCTGCAACTTGTACTTTGATACCTAAACTGGGTTTTTTTTGTATTTTCCCCTGCAACAACTCCCTGCAACTTGTACTTTGACACCTAAACTGGGTTTTTTTTGTATTTTCCCCTGCAACAACTCCCTGCAACTTGTACTTTGACACCTAAACTGGGTTTTTTTTTGTATTTTCTCCTGCAACAACTCCCTGCAACTTGTACTTTGACACCTAAACTGGTTTTTTTTTGTATTTTCCCCTGCAACAACTCCCTGCAACTTGTACTTTGACACCTAAACTGGGTTTTTTTTGTATTTTCTCCTGCAACAACTCCCTGCAACTTGTACTTTGATACCTAAACTGGTTTTTTTTGGTATTTTCCCCTGCAACAACTCCCTGCAACTTGTACTTTGACACCTAAACTGGGTTTTTTTTGTATTTTCTCCTGCAACAACTCCCTGCAACTTGTACTTTGATACCTAAACTGGGTTTTTTTGGTATTTTCTCCTGCAACAACTCCCTGCAACTTGTACTTTGACACCTAAACTGGGGTTTTTTTTGTATTTTCTCCTGCAACAACTCCCTGCAACTTGTACTTTGACACCTAAACTGGGTTTTTTTTTGTATTTTCTCCTGCAACAACTCCCTGCAACTTGTACTTTGACACCTAAACTGGGTTTTTTTTTTGTATTTTCTCCTGCAACAACTCCCTGCAACTTGTACTTTGATACCTAAACTGGGGTTTTTTTGTATTTTCTCCTGCAACAACTCCCTGCAACTTGTACTTTGATACCTAAACTGGGTTTTTTTGGTATTTTCTCCTGCAACAACTCCCTGCAACTTGTACTTTGACACCTAAACTGGGTTTTTTTTGTATTTTCTCCTGCAACAACTCCCTGCAACTTGTACTTTGATACCTAAACTGGGTTTTTTTTTGTATTTTCTCCTGCAACAACTCCCTGCAACTTGTACTTTGATACCTAAACTGGGTTTTTTTTGGTATTTTCCCCTGCAACAACTCCCTGCAACTTGTACTTTGATACCTAAACTGGGTTTTTTTGGTATTTTCTCCTGCAACAACTCCCTGCAACTTGTACTTTGATACCTAAACTGGTTTTTTTTTGTATTTTCTCCTGCAACAACTCCCTGCAACTTGTACTTTGACACCTAAACTGGGTTTTTTTTGTATTTTCTCCTGCAACAACTCCCTGCAACTTGTACTTTGACACCTAAACTGGGTTTTTTTTGTATTTTCTCCTGCAACAACTCCCTGCAACTTGTACTTTGACACCTAAACTGGGTTTTTTTGTATTTTCTCCTGCAACAACTCCCTGCAACTTGTACTTTGATACCTAAACTGGTTTTTTTTGGTATTTTCTCCTGCAACAACTCCCTGCAACTTGTACTTTGACACCTAAACTGGGGTTTTTTTTGTATTTTCTCCTGCAACAACTCCCTGCAACTTGTACTTTGACACCTAAACTGGGTTTTTTTTTGTATTTTCTCCTGCAACAACTCCCTGCAACTTGTACTTTGACACCTAAACTGGGTTTTTTTTGTATTTTCTCCTGCAACAACTCCCTGCAACTTGTACTTTGACACCTAAACTGGGTTTTTTTTGGTATTTTCCCCTGCAACAACTCCCTGCAACTTGTACTTTGATACCTAAACTGGGTTTTTTTTGTATTTTCTCCTGCAACAACTCCCTGCAACTTGTACTTTGATACCTAAACTGGGTTTTTTTTGTATTTTCTCCTGCAACAACTCCCTGCAACTTGTACTTTGATACCTAAACTGGGTTTTTTTTGTATTTTCTCCTGCAACAACTCCCTGCAACTTGTACTTTGATACCTAAACTGGTTTTTTTTTGTATTTTCTCCTGCAACAACTCCCTGCAACTTGTACTTTGATACCTAAACTGGGTTTTTTTGGTATTTTCCCCTGCAACAACTCCCTGCAACTTGTACTTTGATACCTAAACTGGGGTTTTTTTTGTATTTTCTCCTGCAACAACTCCCTGCAACTTGTACTTTGACACCTAAACTGGGTTTTTTTTGTATTTTCTCCTGCAACAACTCCCTGCAACTTGTACTTTGACACCTAAACTGGCTGTTTTTTGGTATTTTCCCCTGCAACAACTCCCTGCAACTTGTACTTTGACACCTAAACTGGCTGTTTTTTGGTATTTTCTCCTGCAACAACTCCCTGCAACTTGTACTTTGATACCTAAACTGGCCGTTTTTTGGTATTTTCCCCTGCAACAACTCCCTGCAACTTGTACTTTGATACCTAAACTGGCTGTTTTTTGGTATTTTCTCCTGCAACAACTCCCTGCAACTTGTACTTTGATACCTAAACTGGCTGTTTTTTGGTTTTTCTCCTGCAACAACTCCCTGCAACTTGTACTTTGATACCTAAACTGGGTTTTTTTTGTATTTTCTCCTGCAACAACTCCCTGCAACTTGTACTTTGACACCTAAACTGGGGTTTTTTTTTGTATTTTCTCCTGCAACAACTCCCTGCAACTTGTACTTTGACACCTAAACTGGGTTTTTTTTTGTATTTTCTCCTGCAACAACTCCCTGCAACTTGTACTTTGACACCTAAACTGGCCGTTTTTTGGTATTTTCTCCTGCAACAACTCCCTGCAACTTGTACTTTGATACCTAAACTGGTTTTTTTTTGTATTTTCTCCTGCAACAACTCCCTGCAACTTGTACTTTGACACCTAAACTGGGTTTTTTTTGTATTTTCTCCTGCAATAACTCCCTGCAACTTGTACTTTGACACCTAAACTGGGTTTTTTTTGTATTTTCTCCTGCAACAACTCCCTGCAACTTGTACTTTGACACCTAAACTGGGTTTTTTTTGTATTTTCTCCTGCAACAACTCCCTGCAACTTGTACTTTGACACCTAAACTGGGTTTTTTTGTATTTTCTCCTGCAACAACTCCCTGCAACTTGTACTTTGATACCTAAACTGGGTTTTTTTGGTATTTTCTCCTGCAACAACTCCCTGCAACTTGTACTTTGACACCTAAACTGGGGTTTTTTTTTGTATTTTCTCCTGCAACAACTCCCTGCAACTTGTACTTTGACACCTAAACTGGGTTTTTTTTGTATTTTCTCCTGCAACAACTCCCTGCAACTTGTACTTTGACACCTAAACTGGGTTTTTTTTTGTATTTTCTCCTGCAACAACTCCCTGCAACTTGTACTTTGATACCTAAACTGGGTTTTTTTTGTATTTTCTCCTGCAACAACTCCCTGCAACTTGTACTTTGACACCTAAACTGGGTTTTTTTGGTATTTTCCCCTGCAACAACTCCCTGCAACTTGTACTTTGATACCTAAACTGGGTTTTTTTTGTATTTTCTCCTGCAACAACTCCCTGCAACTTGTACTTTGACACCTAAACTGGGTTTTTTTTGTATTTTCTCCTGCAACAACTCCCTGCAACTTGTACTTTGACACCTAAACTGGGTTTTTTTTGGTATTTTCCCCTGCAACAACTCCCTGCAACTTGTACTTTGATACCTAAACTGGGTTTTTTTTGTATTTTCTCCTGCAACAACTCCCTGCAACTTGTACTTTGATACCTAAACTGGGTTTTTTTTGTATTTTCTCCTGCAACAACTCCCTGCAACTTGTACTTTGATACCTAAACTGGGTTTTTTTTGTATTTTCTCCTGCAACAACTCCCTGCAACTTGTACTTTGATACCTAAACTGGGTTTTTTTTGTATTTTCTCCTGCAACAACTCCCTGCAACTTGTACTTTGATACCTAAACTGGTTTTTTTTGGTATTATCCCCTGCAACAACTCCCTGCAACTTGTACTTTGATACCTAAACTGGGTTTTTTTTGTATTTTCTCCTGCAACAACTCCCTGCAACTTGTACTTTGACACCTAAACTGGGTTTTTTTTGTATTTTCTCCTGCAACAACTCCCTGCAACTTGTACTTTGACACCTAAACTGGCTGTTTTTTGGTATTTTCCCCTGCAACAACTCCCTGCAACTTGTACTTTGACACCTAAACTGGCTGTTTTTTGGTATTTTCTCCTGCAACAACTCCCTGCAACTTGTACTTTGATACCTAAACTGGCCGTTTTTTGGTATTTTCCCCTGCAACAACTCCCTGCAACTTGTACTTTGATACCTAAACTGGCTGTTTTTTGGTATTTTCTCCTGCAACAACTCCCTGCAACTTGTACTTTGATACCTAAACTGGCTGTTTTTTGGTTTTTCTCCTGCAACAACTCCCTGCAACTTGTACTTTGATAACTAAACTGGGTTTTTTTTTTATTTTCTCCTGCAACAACTCCCTGCAACTTGTACTTTGACACCTAAACTGGGGTTTTTTTTGTATTTTCTCCTGCAACAACTCCCTGCAACTTGTACTTTGACACCTAAACTGGGTTTTTTTTTGTACTTTCTCCTGCAACAACTCCCTGCAACTTGTACTTTGACACCTAAACTGGCCGTTTTTTGGTATTTTCTCCTGCAACAACTCCCTGCAACTTGTACTTTGATACCTAAACTGGCTGTTTTTTGGTATTTTCTCCTGCAACAACTCCCTGCAACTTGTAAAGATCAGGCAGCAGCACAGGACAGCTATGTGCAGACTGGTAACAGATACACAGGCAGGGAGGTGGGAGGGGTTTCCCTGCTACAGCAGAGTTCAGCCTGTCAGTCAGTGCTGTGACCATTTCCTGTGGGAGAATGAAGAGACACTCCCATCTCTCATTTCAGTTTAGCTTCAGAGGAGTGAAGATCTCTCTGCAGCTCTGATATAAAAACGATTTTAGCAGGTAAAATGCATTCAAATCGTTTTTTTTCTGCAAGATTACATAGATTGAAGAAAGATGAATCATA
Source organism: Xenopus tropicalis (assembly GCF_000004195.4). Taxonomy (NCBI): domain Eukaryota; kingdom Metazoa; phylum Chordata; class Amphibia; order Anura; family Pipidae; genus Xenopus; species Xenopus tropicalis. The sequence continues at coordinate 130,656,902 of NC_030677.2, forward strand.
TAACTGAATATGAAGGTGATATGAAATGTCTCCTTTAATATTTCCAAAAAATCTACAGATTAAAGTTTTATACACAATTTACAGCCATCCTTCTACAATGAGACCTTTGCCTCCTAGATTTCCATGTACAACTGAAAAGATTTATTTTTTATGTGCAATGTATTAGTATTTTTACCATTTAAGCAGGTTTAGTATGCATTAAAGTAGAACACAGAAGTTGGCTAGAAAAAAAAAGCTACACATTATATCCAGTACCATCCCAAGGTGACTACAGTCCTAGCTGACAATCTGTGCCAATGCAGACGGCCACAGCAGAGCCCCATCTTCTTAATCTAATGACACACAGCACATGCTTAAGGCTACTGTCAGTTTCCAAGTTAGGAACCAGCTCACAATATAAAGTATATTATGAGTAATTGATCTTCAAATTCAAGTTATATAGCAACTCAGAAACCTGTGAATTCTGCTTTAGAATGCAATAATCCCCCCTGTATTATTATCTTCTGCTTGATAATTCTTTCAGAGGAGAAACATACTGATTAAAAACTCAAATGATAAACCACTGTACAGGCTAGTGAAGGTAAGGGGAACTCTCATTTCATTGTATCTTAAACTGAATGAGTGGAAATTATGAACAGCAGCACAAACATAATGCAGACGCCTGATGCAAATGGCATGGCTTGTCTTCTTGATGATATTGCTATTTTCCTTTTCTCTTTTTAGGATGGGCTCCTTTTATGCCCCTGGATTAATTGGTGTGAATGTCCTACGTCTTTTATCTTCCATGTACTTACAGTGTTGGGCTGTAATGAGCAGCAATGTCCCACACGAACGTGTTTTCAAAGCATCCAAATCAAACAATTTTTACATGGGGCTTTTGTTACTCGTTCTCTTCATGAGCTTGCTTCCAGTTGCATACACCATCATGTCTCTGTCTCCCTCATTTGACTGTGGACCTTTCAGGTAACCAGATATTACATAACCATAGATAAATGATAGATAGATAGATAGATAGATAGATAGATAGATAGTATCTGAAGAGTACATTATATACAGTCCCCAGCATTTATGGTGACATAATATCAGTATCTTTAAATATGGGTTACTTACTTCTCATAATATGTTATGTATTTATAATATGTATAAATTAAGCACTAAGAGAGATTGGGGACCTAAAAAATTACTGGATTTTTTTCTGGTTGAAACCTAAGGTGCATTATATAATCAATGATCAGGCCTAACCTTATGGCCTACATTACATTACAGTTATTGATACAAATGCCCACCAGAAAAGTAGTTGCATAAACTGCAGATATCAGATGAAGGTCCATATAAGAGGAGAAAAACTTTCAGTACCTGATGGTTTATCTCATGGCAACTCCACTGACATCATCTGTTAAATGTGAAATTGAATTAGGAGTTATGTTTTTTTCATTTAATTGAATCTGGCTCATAATTCTAAGAAAAATCTTGTACAGGTATGCAATCGTTATCAAAAATGCTCAGGATCTTCTGGAGGTTTTTCTGTACTTTGAGTCTAGCAAAGAATCATTTAAACATTAAATAAACAAAATAGTATGGTTTTTCCACCAATATGGATTCACACAGCTTAGTTACCATCAATATATGTTTTATCATTACAGAAAAAAAGGAAATCACTTTGAACTATTTCAATTTGAATTATTTGATTTAAATGGAGTGTATAGTAGTTGGCCTTCCCTTAATTCAGTTTCAGATAATGGGTCCTGTACCTGTACAACTAGAAAAGCTTTTCTCAAATATTTTTAGAGGTTTTAGAGATTTTATGAAACGCCGTAGTTAGGTATGTCTGATACATAATACAAAATCTTGCAATTATCCAATGTAACAATATAAATAGTATTAGTAATATTTCCTGTTTGTAGTTTGTATTCAATAACATATATGTAAAAATACCCATATGTCCTAGTGCTTGCTCTTCAAAAGTCAAGTAAATAAGGGGATATTAGAATATTTGTTGCAGAATTTTTATCAAAAAATGTTTCACATTTTAATAGTTTTCCCTTTAGCCTTCCCTAATGATAGGATAATCTTACTGTATAATATGACAGTTTATATATTTTGCCTGTTAGAACATGATGATAGCTCTAGACCATTTTTTAATTCATTTTGTTTGTTTGTTTGTTTGTTTGTTTTTTTAGTGGAAAGAATAGAATGTTTGATGTAATTCAAGAGACCATTGAGAAGGATTTCCCTAATTTTGTCAGTAAAATTTTTGGCTACGTGTCAAATCCAGGGATCATTATAGCAGCTGTACTTCTTATGGTGTAAGTTGGCCACAACATTTATAGTTCAGACTATTGTAGTTCCGTGTTTCTCAGTGCCCTTACCTAGCTGTGTGTAACAAGAGTTCCCAGAACCAAATTCTTGAGATATATGTGTATCCCTATGTTATGCCATGGTGAATTCACATCAGAGCATAGTTCGGTTACTACCTGCCCAGCACTCAGTTGTTGCCTGGTAATGTAACCTTTTGAGGAAGTTGTAGTGACCCCCTCATCCTGGGATGTCTCAACTGATCCTCATTGCAATTGGAGCAATTACAGATTAGTGTGTCCTATAAGTAAATCGTGACCTCAGGTAGGATGATGATGAATAGTGCAATGATTCACTTTGTTTTACTCTGTTTTTGTTGCATGAATCATAGAGGGATTATTGTTTTGAGGTTTTTTTCCTATGGAATTTAAAGAGTTACTTATATGATACAGATTTTAAATGTATTATGACAGTATGCTTTTAAAGGCTACCTGGCACTACTTTATTGCTCTAAAACTCCCTGCCTTTACTCTGCCCCTTTTATTAAGTCTTCTCTTAGTGCAGTCACCATTGAACATGAAGAGAAGCGGCAGAGGACAACTTTGTTGTGGCAACATGTTTTTAGGTGCCAAATAAAGCAGAGGATAGATCCCTAAAACAAGACTTAGGTTGCCTCCCTTAGGAACAGATGCATGGCATTTGGTCATTTATCTGCTTCCTCAGTTAAGAAGTAAAATTAAACAGCCTCCAGAATAACTTACCTTTCTCTCTGCATGCATATTTATTTTGCTTTTCCAAGCAGCTGAACTGCAGATTATTTACTGACATCCTTGTCTAGCATGAAGCCCTGCCCCCTTTTGCTGTCTGACTATGAAGACCTCAAAGAGGTGCCTATTGGGCATGCTCACTGCCCCTGCTCCCATTAAAATCAACCAGGTATGCGCAGTAGCCTTGTGCAGGTATCTACCTGCACAAGGCTACTGCACATACCTGGTTGATCATAGTCAGAGAGTGGAGTACTCAGAAAGCACATTAGAGAAATAAAGATCTCTCTAAAGCTTTATTCACCAGCAGGTCCTTCCTGTGCACATGAGGGGACCCATTATCCAGAGTGCTTGGGACCTGGGGTTTTCCAGATAAGGTATCTTTCTGTAATTTGGATCTCCATACCTTAAGTCTGCTAAAATCATTTAAATATTAAATAAACCCAAAAGGATTGTTTTGCATCCAATAAGGATTAATTATATCTTAGTTGTGATCAAGTACGTGGTACTGTTTTATTATTACAGAGAAAAAGAAAATCATTTTTAAAAATTAGAATTACTTGCCGCGACTGCACCCCTTTTTTTGACGCAATCGCGCCCTTTTTGATGCGACTGCACCCAATTTGACGCACAACAAAAAAAAAAATTTTGCGAATTTTCACGGAAGTTAAGCAAAACAATTCGCCAATGGCGAAATGTGGAAATTCGCTGCGAATCCATGCCTGGTGAAAACATTCGCTCATCACTATTTATAACTGATATTCTGAAGCTAACAAGCAAAATGAAACCATTACTTTTACTTTATACAACAGCAAAGTACAAAATGCCTGGTGCCTCCACCTAGGGTCAGGGCAGGATATGCTGTAATTCCCCACCTAGTGAATAGGGATGTAGCGAACATCGCCAAAAATGTTCACGAACCCGTTCGCGGACTTTCGGCAAAACTTTGCGAACCCCATAGACTTCAATGGGAAGGCGAACTTTAAAACCTAGAAAAGCCATTTCTGGCCAGAAAACTGATTTTAAAGTTGTTTAAAGGGTGCCACGACCTGGACAGTGGCATGCAGGAGGGGGATCAAGGGCAAAAATTTCTCTGAAAAATACTTTGTAAAAAAAACGCCAAAAAATAACGCCAAAAAAACCCCGCAAGCTATTCCTATGTATACGCAAAGGCGAAAAACCGAAGCGAAAAAACGCGGCAGAAAAAACCGAGGCGAAAAAACGCGGCGCAAAAAAAACCGCGGCGAACCCAAAATGGCGAACATCGCCAAAAGTTCGCAAATTTGCGGACTTGCGAACACCCGATGTTCGCGCGAATTAGTTCGCCGGCGAACAGTTCGCTACATCTCTACTAGTGAACCACAATCACAACTTGAGATTTATATGAAGGGAAAATGTAAACATAAATTTGGCACATAGTGAACCAGCCAGAAATATTGATTGTTTGTATTGATGAGCGCATTTGTCCCATTTTGCTTTGCCGAAAAATTTGCAAATATTTTAAAAGATTCGCAAAATGGCGAAAATGTTGCGCATCAAATTCAATTCATGCAATCCATGCCTGGCAAATTATTTCACCCATCACTAATTGTTTGTTCTCCAAACTGCTGGGATTTTTAGAACTTTGGTTCTTTCATCCCCCAAAAATGTAGTTTTCCCCCAAGCGCACTTCACTGGGGTTACTGAGGTTCTCTATTTACCTTACACATACCTTGATCTCAGGCTTCTGTAAAGGACCTATTGGGTTACTGGCTCAGTCCCAGCAGTTGTAACATATGCCCTGGGGGAGGGCATATGTTACAACTGCTGTGATATCATTCCCCAGATGGAACTCAACAAGTGTAGGGACTCAAGTGGGTAAGGACAAAGGGAATTCCCTTAAGCACCCTTGCCCTTGCACTTCATTAAATATAGTTCAGCCTCCTTTGACCCCTTGACTCCTTTTGACTCCTTTGAGGCTGGGGAAAGGACCGCCACCAACATTGGTAATATAGTTATGGATTGAGTTAAACCTTTCCCTCACATAATAAAACCAAATGAATCATTGTTTGCTTAATAGGTTTGCATCCCTTAACCAAATGCTTTCCCATAGTCATACAAGTTTTCTTATTTCTCTTTTTTTAGCTTGGCTATTTATTATCTTGATGCTATATCTAAAGCTTACAAGAATGCCAATATTGACTTTAAGAAGAAAATGCAGGCTGTAAGTTAAATTTAACATATTTCTTTATCTATCTATCTATCTGGGAAAAATGGGAGAGTATGGAAGAATATAAAGCCCCAAATATTCTCTAGCCCTGTGGCTTGGAGAAGATCAATTTAAAGTTGAACTGGGAACAAGCAGTGTGAAATTCTTATAACTGGGGGCCATGAGAACTTTTCCCAAAATTCCTGGCTTTTGTTGATGTATACTAATATGAATCAAAAAACCCCTACGCTCCCTAAGAACCGCTGTTTGAAAAATTATAGTTCCCTTATTAGAAGGGTAAAAGAAGATAAATAAATTGACAGGCAATCCAATATGAAATTAAAGATGAGAGAAATGCATAAAAGAATGTACTGTATCTCCATTATACTGTGGTAGAGGTTCTAAGGTTTTCAGGACAACGTAAAAGTTAAAAGATATTTTCCTGTATGCTTTTTAGTTATTAAACTGGTATCAGGATTGTTTTTCTGACTGTATGCCATGAAAAATAGCTGTTATTAACACTTCAAAATTATATATATATATATATATATATATATTTTTTTTTTCTTTGCAAATGAAGAAACGAGAGGAAGAAAAGAATAAAAGAAATAATACAGTTACAACCAATGAAACCATGAATGATTTAGAAGAACTGCTGCCCCCTAGTGTCAGAGAGGAACTGCGGAAGAAGAATGAACAAGGTAGAAAGCTTATGAGGGCCAATAAGCTGCTGGCTTGGTCTGGAAGGGTCGAGTTGGTGGCTTTTATTGACTTGTGTATGGTCACCTTAAATATTTATGTACTTTCTCTGCAATTCCTGTTACCCAGTTAACCTTTAGTTTGCTGCTACCCTGCCAATACCATTGGTATAAAAAAGCAAATACTGTCACTGTCTGTTACAGCTGAAATTGTGGCTGTACCATTCTGAGAAACAGAAATGCATACTTATAATGGTGCTTAAAATATGTAATGCCAAATACACTTTGGGGCACATTTACTTACCCACGAACGGGCCGAATGCGTCCGACTGCGTTTTTTTCGTAATGATCGGTATTTTGCGATTTTTCGGAAAATTGTCGCGACTTTTTTGTAGCCATTGCGAAAGTTGTGCAAAATGTTGTGATTTTTTCGTAGCATTAAAACTTGTGCGAAAAGTCGTGACTTTTTCGCAGCTTTCGCGCCGAGTACGAAAGATTCGGATTCATTCAAGCTTCAGTATGGTGACTTTTCTTGGGCCAGGTTGGAGCTGCAGGGTGCCATTGAGTCCTATGGGAGGCTTCCAAAATCATGCTAAGTCTGAAAGTTTCGCCCGCCGCTTACGGGCGCTCAATACGAAAAAGTCACGACAAGATACGAGCGAATCGTAATGGCTACGAAAAACTCGCGTTTTTTCGCGCAAGTCGTAATGGTTATGAAAAAGTCGCGACAATTTCCGAAAATCACAAAAAATACGAAAAAGTCGCAAAATGTTCGTTTTCCAATCGGAATTTTTCCAATTCGGATTCGAATTTGTGTCGTAGTAAATCAGCCCCTTTGTGTAAGAAGCAATGCTAATTGCAGAAATGATTCATTAGAAAGAGCTAATCACGCTATGTATAAAAACAGTATTTTCTTTAATGCCTACAAAACAACAAATATGAGGCCATCATTTAACTCTACTTCAAACCTAGGTTTATCCTAGGCCAACGATACAAGTTTAGGCAATAAATATTTGCTTTATAACTAGGAGTGAGTTTACACGCTGTACCATAATCTTAATAGATGTTGTGTAGTTACCCCCTTAAGGAAACAAAAGAATACTGTAAGAAAGATATAGAACATATTAAACCTATTTATGTTAACTGTAAATGAAGTGAGAAATTATTGCCACCTTGTGATGGAAGTGGAACCCTGCAACTACCCTTAGCTGGCAGTGAACTAGTTAGGTACCCCCAGTAATTGTATTCACATACCCAATACACTTAGGTGCTCCTGTTAGCAGGAAACTGCACTGGCCCAGGGTTCTTTCAGCAAGCACCACAGAATGATCCACTTCCTGCTTCTTCTTTCCATGGGTGTCTATGTGCAGTAGAGTGAGAAGCCAGGGTAGCCTTTAAGGACAAAGTGGAAGAAGAGAATCACTCTTTAGTGCTCTATTAAGGCCCCCACGGGCCAGTCCAGTTTTATGCTAACAGGAGCACCAGCCTGGGGTATCAGGTAAGTGAATACAATCACTGTATGGAATACAATCAAAACTAAGGCACCCAGCACTAATTGTGACTTTCCTTTTCCTTTAAGTAAGACGGAGCTAGAACCACATTTCTGGAATAGTACTGACAGGCTCATGTGTACCTGAGAATATGCAAGCAGAAATTGGCTATTAATTCAAGCCATTTGTTTTTCATAAATTCAGGGAGGTATGTTTATGAAAGACCCAATGTTAAATATATTCGTTATTTGGAAACCCGTTATCCAGAAAGTTCTGAATTACGGAAAGGCCATCTCCCATAGACTTCACTATAAGAAAATAACTCTAGTTTTTAAAAATGATTTCCTTTCTCTCTGTAATTATAAAACAGAACCTTGTACTTGATCCCAACTAATATATAATTAATCCTTATTGGAGGTAAAACAAGCCTATTGGGTTTATTCAATATTTAAATTATTTTTAGAAGACTTAAGTTATGGAGATCCAAATTACGTAAAGAGTATAGATTTTTGTATATAGGACAGGGACATTTGTCCCTGGTTGTACCTATAAAAATAGGTTAACATTACAGACAAAAACCTCTTCACTAATAAAATGTATTTTATCTTTTTTTATTTGTAGAAAGCAATATGGCAGTAAAAAACGAGCCAACAAGCAAGTCTGCTTTGCTGACTGTACCAACATCAAGTGTACCACGTGTGGCTGTTACAAAGCCACCAGCACCAAAGCAGCCTACTGTGCAACAACCAAAAGGAAAAGGATAAAACCATCAGTGATTATTAAATTATTTTATCAAGTCCTGCTGCTTTATTAAGTTTTAAATCTGTTTACCTGTCTGCTACATTGACATTGTTGTGAACATGTGTTTATTGTTAGTGTTTAGCTAGACGTACGACCAAAATGTTGGGTGTCCCCCAGTAAAATAGGCCGCTAAGTTTTTTCCCCAGACGACTGCTCCTGTTATGAGAAAAGTGCACCGTCCTGTGGAAAAAAGCTCTCTCAGCGCCCCGCTGGCATTTTACTTACCTTCCTACCAGCATCCGAGGTGTCCCTTGTGCAAATGCCTGTTTGAACATTTGCAGTGGATTAAACATAGCGAGATCTACTCTACTGCACATGTGCTAATGCCAAGAGCTAAAGTAACAGGATACCAGTGCAGCACCTAGGCAGTGAGCAATGGCTCATGGAAAAACTTAGCAATCTATTTCACTGGGGGGGGGGCGCATAGTGAGCGGAATTTTCTGGAAGCGTAGATTCACAGCAAATTTCCACATTTCGCCATTGGTGGATTGTTTCGGGAACCGGGGCAAAAATTTGGCATAAAAAAATTAGCCGTGTGACAAAAAACAGTCTCTTGCAGCAAATAACATGACGCATGCATCAAAAAAATTTATTGCAATGGAATTCTGGGGCAAAATACTTGTTGTTATAGGACAGATACTCTCCTTTTTATTAAATAAAAAACAGGTAGTCCTGTAGATTTTTGAAGTAAATGACATTAAATTACAGAATTATTGATGGGCTTAGAGTAGGCCAGTGCCACTTCAAGATTTTTTCTACTTTTATAGTGTCCAGAAAAGTTGCCTTCCAAAATTTGGACATTTAAGGCATTTTAACTATAAGTGAAGGCAAAAATGGCTAAGCTCAAGTCTCAGACACACTGCTAATATCATGAAATCCAGTAAGCTGTTACGTAATAATCCAACATATATCTGCAAACAGTGTAAATTAAATGCCATGAGATTCAGGAAAGCCAAGGCAGAAGAACGCTAGTAGTTTTGGGTACTTAGAACCTACAGCTGATGTTCACAGTAACAGACACCAACATATTTATATATAGCAATCTAGAAATCACACCAGGGGCGGGACAAGCCGACCGGACATCCTAGGCACCATGTAATGACAAGGGGGCAATGACAAGGCTACGTAGAATAGGGGTAGGCAGAAGAGGTACCTGCCTGGCACCCCCTCATCGTTGCACCCTAGGCAAGTCCCTCTTCTGCCTAGCTGTAGTTCCGGCCCTGAATCCATTCGAAAAGTTGCCTTTAGAAACAGTGTTATTCAGAGCTTTATGTTATACTTCCATGTAAGACAACAGAGGGAAGTCCATTCATTAATCTTTTAATTGAGACTCTTGTGTAAAAATGACTGAACTACTCTTTAAAGGGGTTAGCTAGTCAGATTGTGATTGTTGGTGAAATCAATTTTTTTTAGGAAAGAAAGAGCCATATTAACGCCATTTCCGCTTTTCTGTTGTTTTTGTTTACTTAATGTAAAAATTAGCCCTGAGCAAACTTGATACATGTGAAAATCATTCTTATTAGTAGAGCTTAAAGGCCATGTAGTCATTGCATTACACACAATGCAGTTCATTGAGACTGCTGAATGCCATCAGGTTGGCAGCAAGTGAAGTTCTCACATGGATGAACTGAGGTCACTGCTACATTATTATTATGGTGCCAGGGAATCTATAGGAAAACAGATGTTTCTTTAGCAGGGTGAATTAGTATTTTTTTCCCATATATATTGTACAATGAAATCATTTTGCACTGTAACACGTTTTCTTATCTTGGAATGCCTTGGGTCTACAACACATTTATTGGACTACAACACAGTTGAGAAAGGGTTCTGGTGACCCAAAAACATATGTAAGGCACAAGGGCTAATTTTGGACTGCAGTTGCCATTGTAGAAGTCAGTATTTGCATCCAAAGACGTTCCATGCACTTCACTACACTTGTACTTGGCGCCAATGCCTCCTGTTCCATGCAAGAGTACCAGTTGATGCAGGCTAAATTTTTTGAAACAATTTTAAAAATTAAGTAAATTGTGAAAATGTATTTTGCACACAGCACTTGCTTTTATAAACGACCACAATAATGTTATAATAAAGTGAATACTAGGGATGAGTAAAATTTTTGGCAGGTATGAATTTGCGGCGCATTTTCACAAAAAAAAAGTCGCTGTTAAAAAACGCCCATAGTTCAATGTATTCTGCACAGAAAAAGTCACAGTGAAAAACAAGGATAAAAAAACCCACCCATTTTGCTGAATTTTGCTGTTTCGCTCACCATTAGTGAATACTAAATAATTGAATCTGGGTCTGGTTAAGTGCACTACAACTCACAACATGGTTCAACTCTTTTCCTGGCTGTGAGGTTTAGGTGTGCATCGGAAAAACGAGTTGTTATGCAATGTGTTTTTTTCCTGTAACCATTAACTGGGACAAGTGATTACTACGTCACTGGATGTATTTTAGTTCCCCTGCTGATAACGCAGTACTTACATTGCTGTCAGGAAAATGTTAACCCTTATTTGTATGTTAAGGAATTCTGGGAGTTGTAGTCCATCCACATCTGGTCCCAAGGTTAAAAAAAAGATCTATCAAACTTTCAGAAGTTTGTAAACTTTGATGTGCAGGTTAATGAAAAGGGGCTATTCATAGATTCCAATTGTAACCCTATCTGTACTAAAAGGCACAATGTTTGCCCATAGCAACCAATAAGAATTTTTTTTAAACAGGCGTTAAATATTATCTACAAACTGACTGCAGCGGTGTAACTAGATGTTAGTGGGCCCCACAACAATTCAATTTTCAAATTCAGTTTTCAATGTTTTACTAAAATATTAGTAAGCTGACATATTCTATGAAAATATATTGTAATTGCTCATTAATTAGGGCCTTACTGGCCCCCCTACATCCTTGGGCTCCCCTGCAGGGTCTGCATTCTTTGTAGTTATGGCCCCAGTGATTAGACCAGTACCAGCACCTTTTTTTTTTGTTTTAATTACATTGCTCTGTAAGGGTGATAGCTTATAGGAAGATTTGTTTGCTTGTGGTTAAATCTACGCTACCATGGGACTCTCTAAAGCTGAAACAACTTGTATGTTTTTCCACCAACAATTTATATCATTTCTGATGGGAAAGCATTTTCAGGTTAAATGTGCGCCACAGCACGCAACAAATTTCCCCATGTGCCATCACCAAGGTTAAGAAGACACAGGCACAGATAGTAAAACCAAATGCATAAGTCTCAGCATCTGAAAGAAAAAAAGCTTATTTATTACACTCATGAGACGATCCATGAATTGCCGGTTTTGTTTTTGAAACAACTGCCAAGCACAAAGGCGCATTTGAATGAAAAATTAAATTCACATTGTCTTGAGTTCCAAGGGGAGGTAAAAATCGATATGTAATGCATTTTTGTAAAGCTCTACTTTTATACAGCAGTTTGTTTTAGCACCTACCACAATAAAAAGGAATTGTTTTTTTCTGAATCATTTTATATACCAGCTGGTAAAACTAAGCTGTTCCAGTGTAACACCATCTCTGTATAACTAGATGCTTAAAGGTGGCCATACACGGGCTGATTCTAGCTGCTGATGTCAGTCCTTAAGACTGATTCAGCAGCTTATCTGCCTTTGTATGGGCATGAACGGCAGGCCTGCCCGACCAACATTCGGCCTGAAATCAGGCAGATCTCGATCGGGCAGGTTTGAGTTTTCCATCGAACTGGGGTCCCCGAACCAACAGCACCTATACCCGCTGTTCTAATTCGATTGGTTGGCCTCAGGGCCTTGCCAACGAGCGGCTCTTACCATGTATGGTCACCTTTATAAAGCATTTTTAAAAGACTTAAAGTAGTGCACTTGGTGATTCCAGATTTAGCATCAACTTACATTCCTTTTCTTAATATATTTGCTTTATATATATATATATATATATGGCAGCACTTTGCTGTGTTTTTTCCCTTCTTGTATATTTAACTTTGCAACTAAACACTTCTAATATATTCCAGTATACTTTACATATGATTTTATCCTACTTCCTTTTCCTAGCAAAACTTTAAATTCAAGGGTTAAACGAGACTAAAATCATTGAATGATTTCTGCACCAGATCATAAAACACAGAACTGTGACAGGGACAGCATGATATGCTGGGTATATTGTCTATAACAGTGACAATGAGGTCATGCACTGCAGGATCAGTAACACAAAAGTCTATTGTTTTCCAAACATATTGACAAGTGATACCATGGTCAACTTCACTATAATAATAAAGGAGATCTTTCAACAGCACCACAAATGTTTGCAGCTGTTGTTAGAATCAGATTTAAACACACAAAAATATGGCAGTATTTCCACGATCCTCCAGGCATTCGGGATATCAGTGCTGTGACATTTTTAGGAATTCTTCTGTGAAATTTTCATGATGACTGTCTTGACTTCAGTGTATTCATGCAGACCATATTCTCCCCTAAAGAAAATAATTAATTTAGCAAGCTGTGGCAATATGAGAATATCATATATTATAATATGCCTGTCTGTAAACAGGAACAAAAATTTCACCTTTCTTACTTAAGGGCTACTCATGCATAAATACAGAAACATATTCTTTTGCTTGGCCTCCTAGAGGAAGGAAGAAAAGTCTGCCCCATAGATGTAAGAAGTCTAGAACTCACCAGTAGAAAAAAAAAATGACCAGGCACCCAATAACTCTTACATTGATAGGTTTGATTAGAATAAAAAAAAAATATTTATAAATTAAATGTCCATAAAAGCCTAAAGGAGACTGTACCATACTCAATAATGACTTTGCTTTACCTAATGTATGTGCCACCCTTGTCTGTACTGGTGGTCCACTAGGAAAGTGTTTCTAATGTACAAAAGAACTGCACAGCCAAGCACTCAATGGATGTAAATAAACAAGACAGCTGGCTAGCAGGTATAAACACTCATATACTAATATAATAAGAAAGTGGAAAATTAGTGAAGGGCTGTATATGTCTACAGAAGAACCCCTCTTAAGAACAGTGTAATAAGAATTCTCATGTTACATATTTGTTGTTCCGAGCTTGCAATAGATATTTGATTGGATGAATACAATTAAAGATAAAGCTGATTGGTTTCTATAGTTGATTAAACCTAATGCAAATGTTGCACCTTAAATTATATTGCCCCCTAGTGCAAAGTTGCTGAAGTTTCTAACCAAGTCACTGTGACTAAACCGTTTGACTCACTTTGGGGTTAAGGTGGCCATACACAGGCTGGTAAAGGTGCTGACTTGGCCCCTCCAGTGCCACCTTATGGTCTGTCTGACCAAAATGTGGTTGGAAATTGGTAAGATATCTATTGAGCAGATTAGGAACTCCCACTAGGGAGGACTGCATCTGCATATAGATGCAGTCCTCTCCCAACACCTATCCCAAGGATACCATTAAGATCTGATCAATGACCCGAAGGACAAAAAAAATCAATCTGTCTGACTTGGCCTAGCATTTGGGTAGCCCGGTATGAAAAATATATGCTTTTTTGGTGACCTTGTCGAACAGGGGGATCTATAAATTTATGGGCAGCTTTAGTTGCATTTACTGTTTTGGTGGGTCTATATTCTGGGGCTAATGTTTTATAATTTGTTTATTGTGCTTTATATTGTTAGGCAATATAAATGTTCCAAGAAAAGAGGATGTGAACAAGATATTTTACAACAATATTCTTGTCATACCCTTTAAATTCCAAATTATGTTTCTACTGTAGATATCAGGAATTTACTTATCATCTTACTAATAAACCCAGTTATAACTGAATGAAATATTCGTATACGGCACTGGTGTATCTGTGTAGACTATGTACTTCAGTCAGTAAAACATGGTCATGCAAAGGTTCACAGATAAACATTAGTAATCCAGAAGCTTTCCTGCTATTATTTATGATTCAGATCTTCCATTAAGCCAAATAGTTTTAGCCCTAGTCTTGTGGCGTTTGGGTGACATTGACCATAATAAATCAGGGCCACTCATCTGGAGCGGTGACGTGACTGAAACCACTTCTAGGGAGGCACATTATCCCATTATATATCAGATGAAAATTCCTTTAACTTGGGGGCTTCTCCAGTATTCCTATTCTTAAGTAAAATGGCTGCGTGAGTCACAGCGGTTGTTGTTGTAAACAAAAGGAACCCATTAACCTTTTATTTATTAGCCTGGTTTATTTTATTAAGCACATAGAAAACATTTGTGTGGATCAAAACTGTTACTATTGACCACTGAAAAGTTTAATGTCAATGTAAAGTATAATGTAAGATTAATCACATAAAGTTATTTATTAAGGACAGAAATACAGCAACAAAGCAAAGCTTAGCTGGAGTTTCAGTTTAACTCTTGAAACATACAATGTAAAGGGCTGGGCCTAAAAATTCATAACACTATGTATGCCTTGTTCAGTTACATGGTAGTTTGCGGCCAATTGTGGCACTGAAAGGGTTAAATGCATAAAACCACATTTCTAGTTGTAATTGTTTTCCTGCAAATCTAAGGGCTCTTACGTACGGGCATTTTGTCCTGTGTTCCACAACAGGATAACACAGGATGAAAAGCAGCTTATTTTTTTGCATCGGACAGTACTCATTCAGGCACAAGTGCCAACTTAATGCTTTCCACCTGCTTTTGGCACTGGCATTCGCATGAGTGAGTACAAGCCAATCCAGAAGAATGTGCTGCGTTTCATCCCACGGCGATGATTCAACACTGGCTGTAGCACCAATGTATCTATAGAATTGCTTTGCTGCCACAAATCTATAGCGTTTTTAGTCTCTTCAGCCCTGTCAGTGAAAACGATGGCGAAAACCTGTGCATTCTCCAGGCGCTTTTCATATACAGTGTATCAGTATCTCCGTACTGCCTATCTCATAGAATAGATTCAGTTCACTTAAATGCATAATCAATATGCCCCTCAAAAACGGTTGCCAGGGATTTCGGGCTATTCAGGTCAAAACCCCCTGCCTGGTTTTCCAAATTAGGAAAACTGGGCAGGACTCACTGAGATTGACGTGGCTATAGGCAATTAGAGATTGTCGCCTCATAGCTCAGCCCAGTGACATCACTACCCTGCCTCTTACCTGTCCCCATGATGTCACAGCCCACCTCTTGCCCACCCCCCATGATGTCACCCCCCCGTCCTGCGAAAAAAGCCGGCAGACGTGGCAATTCTACCCTCAATTTTGCCTAGAAACTGCGAATCAGAGAAAGTGATTTGAAGCTATTGAAATTCTGTAAAGAACTGTTACTTTTGCAGTTGAATCGGACATACCAAACAAAAAACTTTCCAGTCAATTTACTTACATTTCACGGCCATTTCCGGACATCTTAAACCCGCCAAAAGGGCTTTGTGGCGACATTGCACTGTAGCAATTTATCCTAAAGTCAGACAGGACAAAATGTTACAAAATGCTTTCTGAATAATTTCTGTTTTGCATTTCAATGAGCCATTATAGTGCAAGTACAGCAGGACATCTGTATGAGTAGACAGGAAATGTAATAAAAAGCTCATTATTAGTAAATGTCACAATATAACTGCACAGCTCGGGAAAAGCTAATAATATTAAATGAAACATATTTAATGGGAAAATCCACCCAAACGCAACATAAGTTTTTGAAAAAGTAAACATAATTTCAAGGAACATCACTTCACTACATCAAATATGCAACCTTTAATAATATGGTTTGGAACAGTTCTCAGCCTGCATCCTCAAAATCCCACAATTCCCTGCACACATGATGTCATTGAGGAAAGGAACATCAGAGAGCGATGCATTGCAGGTTATGTAGCTCCTGCATGCTGTCTGTAAGCTGTGAAGAAGTTGCTGCAATTTGTAACATCAATGTTTTAGTCCCTCTTCCCCTGCCAGGATTTTAAATGATGCAGAAAGAGAAGAACTCTTTTGCAGCTGGATTTCAGCATATAAAAATGGTATTTATTCATACCTTTCAAAGGAATAGATTACAGTGATATGTATATTAGAGGTTTCTGTGCTGGGGCTCTTTGGGTTTGGAAAGCTGGAGTTCCCCTTTAATGATATGGGTTATCTATTATTAGTGATTCCCATGAATAAAGTCAAGATCTGAGAGATATGCTCTGATATATTATAATACTCTAGCATAATTTCATTGTCAACTTCTGTCGAGAGAATAAAAGGCAATCTGTACACGTAAACAACAGAAAACCCATAAACCATGGTAAATGAATTTGTCTGAAACTATGCAGCGTATTAGCCCTGAATCATGTTGGTGCATATGATCATATCCTGAGAGAGTAGATCACGCACCACTTTGCTAATAGAAGGATTATTATGAGGGGCTAGCAGGTGATTATGTATGTTTTATAACATATAAAAGAAAAACAAATAATATAAAACAACTTTACAGGAACAATGAAAACTAACACAATAAAAAAACTAGAACATAGAACCATAGATTCTATAAAAGGAGTTCAGGATTTTGGTATTTATAGAGTGACAACACATTTTATGTGTTTATTTTCATGATTTTCAGAGACTTTTTTTAATTCACATATGTCCTGGTTCATAAGGACTTTACAGTCTAGGGTCTATGTCACATCTACATGCAGATGGGTGAGAGCAGCAAAAGGAAAGCAATGAAGACATAAGGAGCACACAAAATCTTGCAGTACACAGGTTGGAATCAATGCTAGGTCCCCAAGCTCGCACTGTAAGCAACACTGCTAACCATTTGAATCACTGTAATTGAGCATAGAGGATAGATGTTTTTTTATACACAGTTTTTTCCCTCTAAACCTTAATATAGATCTATTTATTCTAACTGTAAGTTTAAATCAATAGCAGCTTGCTCGTATTTACAGTCACAATTACTTGGCTAAGAGATGTGTGCACAAATGTGATCCATTTAACCATGTTTTTCCTAATACACAGGAATAAAATGCATGCCTAAGTGTCCAAAAAGAACTATTTGTAATTTGGTGTTTGTTTTAAACAAATGCTTAGGGCATAGACTAATTATAAACCTGGGTAAACAAGTAGTGTTTGACTTTATATCACATAAATTAAACAGAACATGCCATTTATAATCACACATGGTTAAAGAGTTGTGAAATTATTTAAGGCAAATGTAAAGCTGTGTGTAAAATTAGAATATAAAAAGTGGCGTTCCATTAAATTAAAGCTTAATAAAACTGGTATTGGCGCCAGCATTTTGTGAAGCACTTTACAAGGCTTTTTATTCTAGAAAATATTTTGCCACTTAACTTTGTCCCATAGATATCAATGCATTTGGCTGGTGCCCCTAACCTTTTTTTTACCCATGGGCCATATTTCATAAAATCAGTTCATAAAAGGGGCCTATGCAATCCTATTAGGACAACCATGTCAGTGGCCCAATGTGGTCCTTGCAAGTCATAATAAATACAGGGCAGTAGTTGCCCACATCACCTCTTCAACAAGGAAAATGTTTGAATTGCAATTGTTATCCTGCTGTGTAGCCAGAAATGCCTACCCTATTTTAAATGTAGTTAATGAGATCCTAGCTGGCATAAAAGTTAAATACAGTTACACAGATGAAGGAAATTTAAAAGGAAAGGGTTAAAACTTGCCAAGGGGAAGAAATAACTCAAATGTTAATTACGTCAACTGGCAAGAAGACTTTTCATTCTTTGGATTTTTTAGCAAATAAACAAGAGCCTGTCACGCAGAGGCAGAGGTTGGAGATCTTTTAAATGGTTTTGAAAACAATAATAATTGTGCAGCTTCCTCATAGAATTACACACTGTAAAATACAAGAGAACATTTTTTGGACAAGTTTTAGAGATTGTACTGAGACTGTGGGGAGGTAGACGCATGTATAAGTGCCACAAGCATTATAACAGACTAAATAGATTAGTCTGTTATTATGCTGTGTAAAAAATGGAGACAAAATTTTCCACACATTGGCAGGCTTTGCAGATTAAAAAACTGCATCAGAGCAATTTACACGTTTTTTCTTCCACCAGAACTTATGTAAAATAGTGGCAAAAAATCTGGTGTTCGAACAGCCAGCGCCGGATTTGTGATACAGGCACCCCGAGGCCGCCCCCCCAACCTCCCCCTGTGCGCATGCGTGAATCGCCAACCCCCCCCCCTTGCAGCGAGCGCATGGCCCGAACCCCCGCGGCAGCGAGCGCAAGTGCGCATGCGCGTAAATTTCATCTCCCATACGGAGCAGTGGGGAGAGGCATGCCGCCCCTGAACTTCTGCCGCCCTAGGCCCGGGCCTTTGTGGTGGGCCTGCGAATAGCAACCTTCTTCAGTTATTTTACACAGTTTTTTACACAATTTTTTCGCTGAATTTCTCTTTACACAGCATAATAAATGGGTGGAGGTTGGCCACAGCTCTATTGAATGATGTTAAACCAGGTAAATGTCCTTGCCCCATTGTAACCAAGAATAGGACACGCCAAGATGCCAGCCACCGCAACAACGGTGGGCATGTAAA
The DNA here is from genome assembly GCF_000004195.4 of Xenopus tropicalis. Lineage (NCBI taxonomy): Eukaryota > Metazoa > Chordata > Amphibia > Anura > Pipidae > Xenopus > Xenopus tropicalis. The sequence continues at coordinate 130,675,618 of NC_030677.2, forward strand.
GTACAACCTGTTAAAGCATACCCCAAAGGGCAAGGACCAATTTAAAAAATACCCGCCCACAGCTGTGACAATGTACCCAAAGTATCAGTAACAAAATAGTCTAATAGAACAAGATTCATTTTACCATTGTGCGTGAAACAACATACTTGTACCATCCAACTAGAAACATAAAAAGAAAAAGGGGGTGGGTGGGTTGGAAAATCAGTCGCCATTTTGGGTGCCAGACATGCTGCCAGGTGCCCGTGATGGTGAAGGAAAAGGTGGATAAGACATTCCTCTTTTATATCCCATCCCTCCCATAGAGACAGCCAGCAGAGCTTACTGTTAAGCTTTGAGATGAAGACATCAAAACTGTCCACTTTAAAGGAGAACTAAACCCTAAAAACAAATATTGTTAGATACGCCATATTTTATAAACTGAGCTAAATACGTCAGCCTAAAGGATCAGCATCTCTATAACAGTAATAATCCGGGCTTGGAGCACAGGAGGTCCCCATCTTGGATTTTATTAGAAGTGTCAGTGACACTGCGCAGTGTGCTCTGGGCAGCTGTTGAGAAGTTAAGCTTAGGAATCATCATTAATCAACAAGCAGAAAATAAAGCTCATGCAGGGCCGAAACAAGTGGTAGGCAGAGGTGGCCAGCAAGGTTGCCTAGAGTGCCTGGCCGCCTTGACCTGCCCCTGGGTTCATGTCTCATAGAAGCTGATGCTACACTTTTAGTTCAGTCAAAATAAGTTTCTGTAAAAGAAAAAGGTCACTCTTTTGAGGACAGTAACGTGCATATTTTGGACCGAGAGGACAGATGGTTTGAAAGAGGTGTGAAAGAGGCCATTTATGCCAACCTGGAAAAACCATCCCTGAACAGAGGAGGGGGCCTGAGACACCGCTTGTCACCAACATACAATGGCGCGTTGACATCCTTACCCCGGCAGTTTCACAACAGTTCACACTTCCAGTCATGTACTTTGAAGGATTAACACCTTCATCAATGAGAATCTTGGTACCATTGTGATTGGATCATACCTTCTTACACCTGTCAGTTTCAGCTAACACCTAACTGAACAAGTTCAATGGAACCATTGTGATTGGATGTCTGTGACTCTACCACCATCAAGAGTTTAAATACCGGGGAATTCCCTACCAGTCATTTGAACTGAAGAAGCCACTCGGATGAGTGGTGAAACGTTTTCAAGAAAAACTCAGAAAAGTCCAGTTGTTTTAGACTTAATTCTACTAGATACTGTGTAAAAGAAGATTTAGTCCATGAAATCAGCCAGAAAAACAGTTTTAAAAGTCATATAAAAGCTACATATTTAACTGTAAAAGAAAGCCTTGGAAGTTTAACTTTCAACTCCTGTTACTGCAAGAGCCTTGGTAACCTTTTCCTTACTCGCATGTTCAGCCAAGTTCAGTTAAGCTCTAGGTGTACCTGCCAAGGTAAACTAAAGGTTTTTTTTCTTTTTGCCTTTAACACAGTAATTGCTCAGTTTATTGTTATAAATATTGTCACAAAGCTACACAAGCTGGGAAAACTCTGTTAAACTTGTGTGGAAATGCAGCTGACTGAATTCCAGATCTTTTGGGGGCAATGTGTCAATGATCTGATGTTTTATTAGAACTCAATAAAAAAAACTGGGGGACGTTGAACTAGAATGAACTTATAAAGAGAAATAATCAAAGAAATTCAAACGAGCTTCAACTACTGTCACACTGTGACACTTCCAGAAAGGAATTAGCTCTCAGGCCTTGGGCTCATTTTCTGGTTCCAACTAACATCTGAATATATATTTACTAAATTCCTACAGGCATGCATTTAGTGAGAGCTTTTTATGGAATTCCACTGCTCACACCATGGAACAACAGCATTTTTCAGTGCAAATCGTGTCAGCAAGATCTATTTACATGAAGCAGTAAGAAAAGTGTTTTCTTGAAGGTGAAGCATATGCAATACTCTGTAAATTGTACTTGCAGGGAGTAGTGTTATGTGTAAACATTAGTTCTAATGCTACAACACAAACTTTTATTTGATATTTCACAGCATTTTGGCAAGTCTAAAGGATTGCTTACAGGAGCTGATCCAAAATTTTTTAAAAAATATGAAAGGATCACAAAGCTAATATTTTTTCCCAATGCAAAGCACCCTGACCAAAGGCTTATGATACTATTGATGCTTAATACACAAAAACTCACCCATGTTCTGTTCATTCCTACTGGATTTTTAAAAGCGTATTTTTCAAATGGTGAGTTCTAACTTTTACCCATTGATAAAATCACATAGGAATGAACAGAATGTGGGTTAGTTATTATGGATTGAGCTCTAAACTTACATTTTGATAAATCTGCCATTTACTAACATACTAACAGGCAGATTTTTTTCCCCATTCTGCTTTTTTTCCGCACTAAAAAAATTTGCTATGTGCTATACTGCAACAATTCCAAATCTGACAATTCACCACCTTAAACATTTCGAGATCATATAGAAGTAAATGGCAGATATCCCTTCCCTGGAAGATATACAACTTCAATTATATAGGTAGTTTGCCTTAATTTATACATAGTATGAAGTAAGTGCTCATATTTATTTATTACATGTACATTTTTATAGTTATTCTATTGCTGCATTCTTGTATTTGCATGTTATGCCATTATGCCAGCTATACTCCTGTAACCTCATAATGCGATTTTTTTGTTTTAATTAATGCAATTGTTACATTTATGACTTTTATAGGGAATTTTATAATGGGGAAAAAGTCATAAATGAAGTTCTATAGCTGTATTGAACTTACCACACAGTTCCAGCCTGAAGAGCCGTAGACATTAATATTGCTTTGTCCATGTCTTTGGTGAAAACTCCTGCAGCTAATCCATAGTTTGTATTGTTAGCCCTTTTAATAACTTCATCAATTCTCTTAAACTTCAGGATTTGTTGCACAGGCCCAAAAATCTTGTTTATTTAAAAGAAAAAGAAAAAATATCTTATTATGACATTCAATATGTTTGAACACAACAATTGCACTCAGCAATAACCTAATTGCTAAACATGGAAAGCTATAGAAAGCACAGTTACATCAAAGGGACACTATAATGAATTGTGCTTAATATAGGTGAATGGTTAACTCTACATTAGATCTACATTAAACGTTGTTAAAGGTCACCCACTCTATCTAAAGTGCCATGACTTCATACTATAGACCTTTTTTCTGATAAGAAATGCCATTTCTGACTTCTTGTTAAGGTAATAGAGCAACTGGAAAATAAGTTTCAAATAATATCCATTCCACTCATAATATATCTAGTATGCAAATATATATATAAAAAAAATTAAAGGAGATCTACCAAGTGCTGATTGTGTGTAAGTGAACAGTTTTATGCTAATGGCAGAAGGGTTGTTTTCTCTGCTGACATATATACATCAGCGATCTGCTGCCTTTTCACATCTCCTACTCTTATATGTGTTCACTGACAGGCTTGGGATTGGCCTGTTAGCAAACTATATATGCCAGCTGAGAAAACGACCTACCTGCCATTGGCCTTAAAGCCAGACAATTGACATAACTTTGCAAATATTGGTGCCAGCAGTAAGTATGAACTTACATGGTTATATCTATTGTTCTGCTGAATGCAAGCTGCAAACAATAAAACTGTCTCAATCCAGTCTGGCTTTTTAGCTATGCAGGAGCCTTCAGGCACTTACAAAATGCCGTGTGTTCCTGCGCTGCAAACCCAATGTAAAATACCTGCTTTGTATGAATCTACAGTATATGCAATAAACATTCATAAATGAAATACAAAAGAATGCTTACTAACTGAGAATATATTTTAAAATACCTTTTATTAAATGTGAAATATAACAGTATTTACACTATCAGCGTATCCCAGATCCCCTTTAAACCTGCTCAGTGCTGAAATGTATTTAAGAAGAAGAAAATATGAGAGGAGCACATAAAATTTAACCCCACCTGCCAAGTGGATACTAAGTCAGAGGAACTAGAAAACAGAGTTCTCAAAATCCCTTTGATATAACATGGCTTTTATTACTTACTTATTCAAAGTAAGGCTAAATGGACACAAAGAAAATGGCAATACCAAATGCTACTAGCCCATGTATGACATAAAAGGCATCTGTCTGTCACTGCTTCCAAAGGGTAGATTTTGACTTGTCCATTTAGGAACAGGGAGATAGTTGGCACTAGAAAATGAGGTATTTGCCCTGCTGCACAGGGGACTGAAGGTAGTTATCCTTTTTTTTCAGGCAGCCCCGTAGCATGTGTGGCCCTATATTATAGATGGGAAGTATTCTTCTGGCAGTTCAGTGACTGATCTCTCTCTCTCTTTCATTGGATTCCACCTTCCAAGATGGTGGGTGCAGGATAGGGCCTGGGTGGAGGAAGGCCCAGAAGATGAAGACATTGCCAGGATAGTTAAGTAATAGCTCACTCCAGGAGTGAGAGATAGGATCAGGTTAGCTACTGAGCAGTCTGAAGCTCCACCAAGGAGTTAAGAGTAGGCATACAGAGTAGGGCTAGATGGTGTCCCATCTAAATGCCATTTGGAAGGCCTGATTCTTGAGGATAGGACACTACCAAGTTTACTATATCTACAGTTATATTATTATAAAACCCATGATGGGTAAAGCATGGTGCCAGAATGTTTGTGTGTAAGTAATTAGAGGATCTGTACAGAATTTAAATTGATGACTATTCTCCTGGAGATATTCTAGACTGGCACCTAACTTATTTGATCAACCTGAGGTTTGTTGTGTTGCAATACCCTGCCTCCATCAATGTGCAAGGGTCCATACCCAGAGATCGCATGATTTATTGATTAGTGTAATAAACTCATAGCACTTGGAACAAATATACTTCCAAGTTAATTATCACCTTACAAAAAATACTGTTATATTTCAAATAAAAAATACAGTTTTATTGGTTTTGTGGCGATACTTCAGTGCCAGTTAAATACACAAATAGCACACAATCAAATGTAGAAATCCGGGGGCACCGATAAGCTTTGTCAAAATAAAAAAAAAATCCTTTTTCCCCCCCTTGTATTAGTTTCAAAGTCCTGCTTTGTCTCCAAATGCTTCTCTGTTGCCTTTTCATTCAGTCTCTCAATTTCTTCATATAAAATGCCAGGAGGCAATACTTGAGCCAGTTTCCATTGTACATTGTTTATGCAAATTTTAAACAGATATTATTTTTCCCTCTTTGATCATGTGTTTTCTAATCCAAAACCTTATCTTTGGTTAAGCAGAGCTACTACTTGAACCATTAATGCACGGAATTGAATTTCCTGTGACCTTGTGCTTTGTTTTATCTCTAGCTCGTTAACTTTGAATTTTTGCCTGTTACGTACATGAATTAAGTTTTATCTTTTATACTGTAGCTGCATGTACAAAGCTGCCATCATTTTACATGTCTGTCTTTAACATTTTGCACATTCTTAGTTCAAAAGGGTTTTTGCAGATGAGGACACTATAAATTGATGAAGCAGAATTTAATAGAACACTGTGGCTTAATGAAGAAGGAAAGGTACAGCCTGGGGTAGCTGGGAGAGAGCGATCCCATCCTTCTGTCTGGGATTCCAAAGATAGATTAGAGAAGGAAGAGGATCGCTCATTCACAGCTATGCCAGGCCGGTGTGGTTCTCGCCTAACAGGAGCACCAACCCAGGGTAAGTGATTGCAATCTTTGGGGTGTGCCTAACATTTTGGCACCCCCCAGTCATTGTACCTTTCCTTCTCCTTTAAAGAATATTGGAGAGGAACACCATTTACTATAATGTTTTATTAACAGTATGAAAAGTTTGTTCAGTGTTTTTATCTACCTTTTAAAAGAAACAAACCTCTCCCTTTTCTAAGCAAAGCTGCTGAGTAGCTTATTATTGGAGGGCTTCTCAGCAGATACCTCATTTTTTTATCAAAATCAAATGCAAAAGTATTAAACAGCTCCAGGCAGTGCTATTTTTATTAGATGGGTCAGCACACATGTTGGTAGTGAGTTAACACATTCAGTAACTTACTTCTTCTTTGGCTATACGCATATCATCCTTCACATCTGAAAAGACCGTGGGGCTTATATAGAAACCTTTCTCACCCCATGCACTTCCCCCGCATTCCAACTTTGCTCCTTCTTTCTTACCACTCTCAATCAATTCAAGAATTTTGTCGAATTGATCCTTGTCAATCTGTGCAACACAAAAATTACATAACAACTAATTACATGTAGCAAACACTGGAGAAAGGAAACAATCATTCATTTTCTTTATTGTTTAGCACATTATTTTTCTTTTCATCTTGCTCAATCAATTCAGTTGCTTACCTTAAACCCTTTTATGCAAAGTCTGAGATATAGATACAACCTATACTTAACTCCAAACACTCAGATGCAGAACCTGAGTCAGTGTATTTATTACTCTCACTAACACACAGGACTGTATACCACCATATATCTTAACATATTCAGCTTTAACTGAGCATACCTATAAATACAGTGAGGGTAAATATTTCTACTTACGGTAAACATTTGTTCCCAAGCTGCTCTTTGCACTTTACTGCAAGGAATGCTCATTTAAGATATGATATAAGATGTTAAGATATCTGGAGGTCTGCAGTCCTGTGTGTTAGTTAGAGTAATAAATGAATTGTGCATCAAAAGTCAATTTTCAGTGATCCATCCCGTCAGGCTAATTTTTCAGGGGCAGTAACTCATGACAACCAATTAGATTTTGCTTCCAAAATTGTACACTGTTTGCCTGCAGCTGGACAAACTAAGTAAGTCACTAATCTCTTTCCCCCATTTGTAATAAAAGGCACTAAATTTGCCCAATAGCAGTAAGCCATAGCAACCAAAAGCAGGTTACCAGTAAATCTTACCTGCTGATTGCTACGATTTACTGTTGCTGGGTAAACCTTAGTGACATTTATTACATGACCCCTTATGGGTTGTTACCCAGACAAACTTAACCAGTATTAGTAAATAAGCCTGGCTCACCAGGTTAACCTCTCCTAAATCAAGTCCTATACTTTTTCATTTGTTTATACTTTGCAGCTATTGCCTGGAATTTCTTGTCTCACCCAAGCTTGTCTAATACACCTATTACTGATTTGCCTGAATCAATATAAATTTATTTTGATTGTTACTATAGATTAACTGAAGAGCTAAACTTCAGCACACTCGACTTCATGTGCCAAGTAATTCTTCTAATCATTTAAAAAGGGTTAAGCCAATATAGGTTATGTATAGTGATGAGCAAATCTATCCCATTTCGCTTTGCCGAAAAATTCACAAAACGGAAAAAGATTCACAAAACTTTAACTTTTTTGACTCAACCGCGTCTCTTTTTTGATGCGGCTGCACCCTTTTTTGACAGGTCTAGTCACCACAATCAGAAGGTAATTAGCATTTACTGGTCATTTGTTTAAAACCAACATTTTCATTGCTTGCCATAGGATACTGTACATAAGCAAAGTTTGGGCCTTTTATTATAAATATATGGCCGTAGTAAGTGCCTGCTGTGTGTATGGCTGAAGACTTAGCAACTAGCCACCTTATAATGAAGAAAGTAAGTGCTAAAGTATGTAACAAGCTGTGTTGTGTGAGCTTTATTGTGTGCTTGAGAAAAGTACATTGGAAGCACATTAGAAGATACTCAGCATGCATGCCGCATTGTCAGTATAATATTACATAGGTATTTAATTAGCTTTATCTTATTTTCTTGTATAAATTACATACATTAGTGCAAATAGTTTTTAGAGAAAAATCTCTAAAGAGATATTTTACCTTTGACACTGAAATTCCCAACTCAGCTGGGAACTAATGGGGACACCATATCAGTACACAAAATTCAAAGGGGATTTAAAGCTTCGGATCGTTTTTCATGAAAAGTGATAGTATGATTAGGCACCTAATTTAAACTTGGCCAAAAAATAAGACTTCAGAATTAATCCTGCTTGTTAAAATTGCATAATCAACGAGCTCAGAGTTCTCGGGTATAATCTCTGAACTAAGATATGGACTTCTTATCTCTTTTTTATTTCTATGAACACATCAGAATTCAGTTTGGTAGAAGTTCAAGTGAGATGTTTAATCATGTGGATAGGCCAAGGACTGAACACAACACCTTGGAGAATTGCCAAAGGGGACCAGTTATTTGCTTGCACATTTTGATCCCTAAGCAGAAAATCCCTGGGAACCTGGCAAATTTACATTGCAGTGATGTAGCTGGATTTTTTTGCATGTGCAATTATAATGCCTTTTGGGTTTAATTAAGTATACACATAATTCAATAAATCTAAAGTCTAAATATACTGTGAATGAGATTTCACAGTACTCCAGTTGTAACTGGGGTTTTGCTCATAAAACAAGGAAATGCATTGATGATGTAAAGTATCAAATAGCAAATATCAAATGTATACTTTTCTTTTACATTAATATACTATACATTTATAAAGCAAGAAGAACCTTTAATAAAAAAAATTGGGTTTATGCCCTTCAGTTTTCTACTGAGCTAGCTTAGCAAGTGATAAGTAGGTACAGGTATGGGATCTGTTATCCAGAAGAAAGCATCACCTTATGGGAAGGCCGTCTCCCATAAACTGCATTTTTATCAAATAATTTAAATTTTTGTAAACTGATTCCTTTTTTCTCTGTAATGGTAAAACAGTACACCTTGTACTTAATACCAACTAAGATATAAGTCATCCTTGTTGGACACTTAGGGACAATTTTATCAAAATGTGAGTTTAGAACTTAATACATAGAAACCGACACATAAATACATAAACACCTACCTATTCATTCCTATGGGATATTTTGAAGTGTATTTATCAATAAGTGAAAATTAGAACTCACTATTTAATAAATCTAAAAATCCTGTAAGAACGTGCATGAGTTTTTATGTATTAAGCTCTAAACTCACATTTTGATAAATCTGGGAAGGAGATCTAAATTACAGAAAGACCCCTATTTGGAAAAAGCCAGGTCCAGTGCATTCTGAGTAGACAGTTCTTATACCTAAACAGGATTAATTAAAAAATCTTTGGTATCTTTGTGGCTAAGCTAAATATCCATTGTCACAATAAAATGTTTTATTATGTCCCCCTGGGATCTATTCCAGTTTCATTTTATGACTGAGGAATTTCTTGTATATGGGTTGAAAGCCTTCAGGCTGGATGAAGGATGCCCTTCAAGAAGAGCTTATAGCCCCCAGATTTTTACAGGGGCATTGATAAACATGCTTCTAAAAATCCCATAGGAATGAAAATTCGCATATCGAATATCAAGTAAAACTTGTTTGAATAAAAAAATTGAATACCTTGAATTTTTCGAATTTACAAACTCGAAAAATTTGAGTTTGAAAATATGGCTTGACTTCGCCTAGGGCAACTTCCACTGACTTCTACAGAAACTCACAAGCTTTAAGATGGCAAATTTTTACATTCAAGTTTTCAGGGTTTTTGCACTTAATAAATACCAGACATTCAAGTTTTTGAAACATAATTAGAATTTGAGTTTTTTTTAGTACAAAAAGAACCCCAAATTGTGAAAAAAAATAGGGGCACATTTACTTATCCACGAACGCTCCGAGCGTTCGTTTGATCGGTCCAATCGTATTTTCCGCAACTTTTTCTTACCTTGCGCTACTTTTTCGCCGTTTGTGCCATTTTTTCGTATTTTTAGTGCAAAAAAAAAACGGATCGGTTTTGCCGCTGTTTACAATCATTCGGTACGAAAATTTCGTGACTTTCGGATCGCCCATACGATATTATCGTGACTAATACGATTTTTTCGGAAGCATTTTCGTGTTATTTGCGATCTTCAGAAATTTTCATTTCCAATACGAATTTTTCCCATTCGGGATTCAAACTCGTGTTTTGATAAATCTGCCCCATAGTGTCTCCTAAGAGACATGTACTTAATGACCCTTGCAATCTTGAATGAGCATTTTAGTTAACACTTGATGATGTGGCTGCAGGCTGCCTATCATATATGGTGACCTTTGCTGTTGCATTACCCCAGGCCATTTTGCACACATTTTCATATAGAGCACCAACAATCTACTACCTATTATAAAGTATTTACATTCATGCTCATGGGTGGATTTTCATAAAGGCTTGGGGAGGCTAAGCAGCTCTTTCACACAGCTGGCAGCACCTGGGTATGCAACTTCATAACTGTTTTTCCTAAAAGAGCCCCTGTGCAGGAGTCCATGTACTTTCAATAAATCTGTAACCTCTATTTTGGCTCAATAACTGCCTATGTAGCCTTTAGCCTCCCCAAACAAACAAACCCCCCCCCCCCACCTATGCTCATGCTTAAGATTTAAACTCATTTGAGAATCTAATTTCTGGCTCCAGAAAGGGCTTTAAGAAAAACAAAAACATGAAAATCAAGATAGTAAGGCCTACCTGTGGTCCTTGGTTTACACAAGGAGAAAGAGGATCTCCAAGAACACGTTTTTTGGCCCTTTCAACACTCTTACGCACAAATTCATCATAGATTGGTTCTTCCACAAATATCCTGGATCCTGCTATGCAGCACTGGCCCTGATGGAAGAACAGGCCATTGTGTGCATGTTCAACTGCCAAATCCACTGTGGGGAATAAAAGGGGTGCCATTTAAGTGTTACCTTTAAGATATCTACTGTATACCAAAAGATATTTTTCTTTTAAAAAGTCAACAAAATACTACTAACAGTCTGCATCTGCAAAAATGATGTTGGGGCTTTTTCCACCAAGTTCAAGAGTGACTCTTTTAAGGTTGCTCTTTCCTGCTGCTTCTTTTATCAGTTTTCCAACCTGGATTAAGAGAAGAATAAGAACTGCATGAATCATTTTATGGGAACACATTGCTAAATCTCCAAGAGCACTGCATGTGGACTTGGGTGGTTCTATTTAGATCAGTGTTCTTATTAAAAGTAAATTGTCCTCTGCACTGCCGTTATCCAGTGTTTTATGTTAATAAAATATGTCACAAAAAATAATTGTCCTCAGTACCTCTGTTGAACCAGTGAAAGCTACTTTGTCTATTTCCATATGATAGGCTATAGCTGCTCCTGCTGTTGGTCCATATCCTGGTACAATATTCACTACCCCAGGAGGAATTCCTGCCTGAAAGAAAATGAATAAAGTTATTTGCATTTGCAATGGAAAACAAATAACACTGGGATTAAATAGAGTGTAAATATAAAACAAAAGGAATTGGAGGTGTATCATATAAACACACAAAACTAATTTAACTACTGAACAAAAGGCAGCTTAGCTTTTCACACCCATGTCATATTTATTTCTGCTTGTAGAGACAACATGCAATGTAAGATTTGCTAGCCTTGCTAACCTATACTTCATGTGACTGATAATTTACTTAGACAAAAGTATTAAGCAAAAGAGTCTTTCTTTTGTGAAAGTATCATTTTCTTATAGGACAGAGTGTGCAAATATTCTTAATTGTTTGCTTTAACTTAATCAAGTGGCAAAACCTTGCATAAATGTATTATTAACAAGGAAGATAAGCAGGCGCTAATTCTCTTTTAAGCTGATGTCCCATGGAGATTTACGCGACTTCTGAAAACCGAAGCCATCCAGTGGAAAGGCATTTTGGCCCACAGTAGCAGAGATCTATCATGGCAGACCAATCTCTCCAAAATGTCATTCCACAGCATCACTTCGGTTTTCCGAAGTGACGTGAAGTTGTCTGCAGGAGGAAACTTTGCATGACTTCGGAAAACTGAAGCGACGCGTAGGCCTTTCCACCACTGCCCGCGGTAACAGAGATCTACCGTGGGGGACCCACCCCCAGCCACCAATGAATACAATACCAGTTAATAGCTGCTGCGATTCATCTATAATAAAAGGCAGGGAGCAAAGGTAAAAAAACATGGCATATTGTGCTCTTTTTTTGCACTTTGCACACTGTCTTCTACATGGTAAATTACCATTTTTATATAATCCTCTAAGCTTTGTAAATATTGTCACTTCCTAAACAAATAATAACAAAGGGTGTGAGGGTTTAGAATGATTATTGTACATACAAAGTAGCTAGAAGATAGATGATTGATGGATAGATAGGTAGAAAAAGATTGATACTGTAGCTAGATAGATAGATAGATCTTTAGCATAGCTGTAAAATTTTTAAAAACAAATAAATGCATTAGACCTTATTATGATTAGTTTTTTTTTCTCACCTCTTTTATTAATGATCCCATGTATAGAGCAGTCAGTGGTGTTTGTTCAGCTGGTTTGATGACAACTGTGTTACCACAGCATAAAGCAGGAGCAATTTTCCAAGCAAACATCACCAACGGAAAGTTCCACTGTTTAATAAATACTTTAAAAATTAGTTATCATATAATTTCCTAACACTGGAAAAAAACACCACATTAATGGACAGGACCCTGATTTACGCATGCTTATATGTTTATGCTTAGCAACCCAATCTATCCAAAACCCCACCCATTACGTGGTAAACCCTACACTTCTCTAATTTGTAGCTATATGTTCTCTAAACCAGGATAAATGTAAAATAATACAGTACCTTACTTTAATCTCCAATAAGATAGAGTCTTCATTTACTATGTGTGAGTCAAGGTGCAAAAAAACAGGAGTAAACCGTCATGTTATTTGCACACTGAACATTGTTCTGCATTTGACTCCATAGATGTTGGCCCTTGGCTCCATTACTAAGCTCAAAGACCTGCACTTCTCTCATGAATGCAGCACTGCCCACATTTGGCAGCACTGCATTCATGATAGGAGGAATAGTGGTGGTAGGCAGAAGCTGGGGCCTGTAAACAGAAGCAAGAACTGGATTGCCTGGCAACTTCCTGGGGCTCATTTAGTATCAATGGGCGAATTCCCACTTTTGCAGTAGCCCATGGTGAACATTTACTTCATTATTCTTCCTGAAGCTGGTTCAACAAACCATTAGTTCCTTTGGATTACGACCCAGATGCAAATTTGTCCAGTGTTTATAAATGTTACTAAAGGGCCCCAACTGAACTTGATTATCAGTCCTAACCAGAATTGCATGAGATACATTCAGACCTGGACTAGTGATCTGCTGCTATAAGAAAAGAAAAAGAAGTGTTGAAATGCCAGGGCCTATTTTGAATCCCAGTCTGGTCCTGGATATATTACACTAGTTATTTCATATCAACACTATGGAAAAGCTCACACTGCAACAACATCAGTTCCCAGAGGTGTAACTACAGAGTAAGCAGTCCTGCACCCTCCAGGGAGCCCAGGTCTGCTTCCTCTGGGGCCCGTAGCACACACACAATTTTTTCTGCACTACAGGTCACCAGCGATTTCACCCTTGAAGGTTTGGAGGCCCTGAAAAAGATGTTCCCATAGGGCATGGGCTCTCAAACTTCTGCCACTGTCAACCACCCATGTAAAGCTAGCCCTAAGAATATTCCATAGACATAGACACACATGGCTATTTAAGACGAACATAAACAAAGTAAATTTTACATACTGGGATTATTTGTCCACATACTCCAACAGGCTCATGTCTTGTAAAAGTAAAATAGTCACCATCTAATATTCAAGACAAAAGACAAATTGCAAAAAAGTACCACTGTAAAATACACACATATGCATACATATTATATTGCACCAAACCACTTCAACCTGGTCTCAAAAAAATGTGCTATGACCAATTAGAATTTGCGAAGTTCTAACAGTCTAATGATGACTGTTACAATGGGAAAGGTAACTTTTTAATGTAGGCATTTTTTTCCTATTGTTGACTTTTATTACATTGCTCTAATTTAATTTTTCACGGCCTACACCCTCAGTTAACCAGTAAAGGGATGCAAAAGGTATGTATAAAACATTTTCATTTAAGATCAATGCAAGCACAAATTATATTTATCATCAGGAAAGCTACACACAAAATCATGAATAATAATGTGCATGTCCTCTTTACTAGCGCTTGGGATGTACCCCTGGTGGCGCCCTTGCAGTAGACTTTAATTGAACATGCTCACTCTAATTTCTTCTTGGCTGTGTGCACAAAAAAATTCTTTTGTGCGCCCTTTTAAAAAACTGGCGTGTACAAAACTATGTGTTCACACAAAATTCTTTCTGTGTACCACAATTTATTGTGTGAACTGGTCTTAAATTTGTGTGCATGCACCTATGCACATCTTAGAGGGAACAGTGACTATATCTCATAGAAAAGAGTGAAGCCTATTTGTTTTGAGAATACCTTTCACCTTTTGAAACATTATTCTATAGAACGATATGTTTGAGTCCTCTCAATTAATGTCAAAATTAAATAAACATATTTACCATATAGGAATAAAAGCATACCCTTATTTAACATTTTGGTTGTCTTATTGGAAGTAGTCTCTGTTTAATGCAAAGTGACTCTAGTTGGGAAAATACATTATTGTTTCTACATTTTCTAGCAAAACAGAAACAATTTTCTCAAAGTTAGACTTAGATTATTATAGAAATTCCCTAAACAGTGGTGTAACTATAGAGTAAGTATACCCTACAGTTTCTGGGGGGGTGGGGGGTACCAGGGAACACCAGGACCCCGAGTGAGGGCCCTGGCAGTATCGAATTTGCGCACTTACTGCAAACTAGCTTCACTGAGCAGGCAGGGGGGCAGGAAGTCCATCCAGACTGTCAAAAAGTATTGCTGCTTGTGCCTAGGTATTTATTATGCTCAACTTGCAGCGCATTGTTTCTTTTTAACCAAACCTGTTAAAGTACATGACCTGCGCTTTTGAAGGTGAGTGCTAGCCAGAAGGGGCAGGGTGGATATTTACTATGGCAATACTATAGCTCCATCTGCTCCATCTCCACACTCGAGCTCCAAATGTTATCACATCATATAATGCTATCACGTAACAAAGTGGTAAATTGCCTTACCCATTGGTATTGTACGGCCTTGGTTTTTGTCAGCCCATCCTGCACAGTAGCGCAGTGATTTAATAGCTCCAGGTATATCTCCATAATAGGATGCAGCAAATGGCTTTCCACCATCAATAGATTCCATGGTCTATAATACGAAAATATATGACAATTTCCATTTGTATTTTCAAAATTGCTATTAATGTTCACATATGATATTGTTAACAACTGAGGAATAGGATCACTGTAATTTAAATAGTTTACATAATTAGTATAATTGCTTTCCTAATACACTGAAATATTCTCCATTTCCAAGCTTGCGAGTGATATATGTAAAATAGTTATGCTGCTTTCTATTTAATAAGCAAGTTCTATTTTAATTTCACCTGATGGTAGAGTTTGGGCAATCTGAATTACTCACACTTAGTATTGACCTATCACGTTCCACAAGGTCAGCCAACTTATTAAGGATCCTCCCCCTTTCAGAAGCATCCAGCCTTCGCCATGGGGACCCTATCTGGAAAGCTTCTCTTGCTGCTTTCACAGCCTTGTTCACATCTTCCTAGAAGGCAAAATATTGTTTTATGTAAATCATACACATGCACACAAACTGTACAACTACTTCTGTTTAATGTCCACTTTGGACCTTCCAAATGTCGCAGAAGAACAATAATCAGGGAAACATAAAGTAAATAAATGATTTCTGTTATCCTTTTTGGCAGGGATAGAGGTAGAAATGAAAATTCAAAAGAAGGAAATGCAAATGGTTGCTGGATGATCTTTATAGTTTTACAGTTTTATCTACTTTTTGTCAGGTATCTGACCCACAGGGTTAAATCTCTTACTGGCTGAGTGGTACCTGTAACCTAGATAACTAGATCATAGTGCAAATGGAATCAGGTTATTGGATTTTCCAGGTGGTTCCACTGAAGGTGATCAAGGTCCACTAAAGGGTTTCACAGAGGTTAAGTGGGATCCTACCAAGTGTGTCCTCAGAGAGGAGTGTCAGTGTATAATACACTCTGAAACTGTGTTTCTATGACTGTTTTACGTCAACTCCATCATTGGTACTACGTGAGTACTTAATTTTGTATGCTAAATAAATATTTGTTATAGGTTCAAGAACACCTGGCATCCATAAATCCTGTTTGTGCAGCTGAGAGGTAAAGTACTCCAACACATCTTCCTTCGTGTACACATGTTTGCAAGGCCCAGCTGAGACTGAGGGTCTAACGTAACTGGTGCTCTACACCAGTAAATTGTGACCTAGTCCTTGGTGGAAAAATAAGGATGACGCTTCTACATTATTGAAGGAGGAGGACTACGAATGTAAGGCTGATGCCACACGTGGCGTTTTTCCGCTGCGTTTTTTCTCAGCCTAAAAATGCTGTACAAGCCACACAGCCCAAGACTATGGCGTTTTTCAGCCTAGTACTGGTGGCGTAAGCAAATCCCGTTTCCATGGTGCTAAATAGCAAAAAACGCTGCGTATTTCCGCTAGGTCTGGCAGCTGCCTTTGCGTATACATAGGAATAGCTTGCTTTGCAAATACTGGCGTATTTCGGCCTACGCTTGAAAAATCTGTGCTAAGGCGTTTTCTAGCGTATTTCCGCTAATAATTAATAATTTTGCATCATAAACAGCAAATTTAAAGACTAGGGATTACATGATTTGTGCAGATTTTGAAACCATTTGAGAAATAGCCATACTGAGTAGGCCATAATTAACTTTAGGTAAGTAAAACATATTTGTATCTAATTAGATGTAGCAGAAACAGTAAAAATGAATGTTGCAAAGACTTGTGTTCTAGTTTCTTTTGCAATGCAAAATGATGCAAATTCCTAGTTATGTTGGCATTAGTGGTTTAGAGAACCCAAAGATGTGTTTATAAATGACCCCTATAAAGTTTATTTGCTAAAAATTGTAGGGGGCATTTATCTGCACATTTATATACTCGTGCCTGCCTGCCTCACTCCCTCTGGTGAATTGGGCACAGGTATATAAATTATTACAGTGCAGCGGGTCGGGAAGGGTTCTGGTTGGGAGGGGCAGTTTAGGATCAGACATGGCTTGGATGTTTGCCAACTCACTACTACTCAAAGTATTTATTTGACTCTAACAACAGCAGTACAAATCAGGAGTGATAAATTCAAGGCAATATGACTAATACAATGTACTATCAGCTATTTGTAACATACCTTATCTCCTTCTTCCACCTCACATATTTTCTCTCCTGTAGCTGGATTGTAGACAGGGAACTTTTTCCCACTTACAGAATTGTGCCATTCATTGTTTATAAAAATCTACAAGACAAAGGAACCCACATATTTTACAATGTTGTGGTATGGTTTAACGTGTTATAGTAACATTTCTAAATTGTCTACTGATAACTATTATTATACCAGCGTATTAAACAATTATTATTGTAAAGAACAGGCAAAACTAAACGGCATTTACTAAAGTGTGATTTTTTTTCTGGTCTGGCTTTTTGTCACAGAAAACACAAATTTGTTGTGGGGAAAAAAAGCCTTTTTTACACAATTTATTATGCAACAGAACCAGGACTATTCCAAACACAAAAATATGCAATCTGAAACCTGTCGAAATCATGCAGTCAAGACAATGGCAGATGTCCCTTTTACAATTGGAAGATCTTTCTCTGCTTTATCGGTTTAAAGGTTTTCATGTTGTTTGACATTGGCTTTTGTGCAACAATATGAAAAAGTATTTTGAATGCCATTTGTGGAAATTTGTTTTTTCGTGGTTTCAAACAAATACAAAACCAAAAAAAAAGTCTCAGCCAATAGCTCCACTGAATCAAATGTCAAAAAGAATTTATATTTAACAAATGGCAGGTAGAAATCTGAAAATGAATTAACAAATCTACCAGCAACTCATATCATGCACATGATTTATACATGTTTGTATTAGGTATAAAGGGTTGTTGCAAATTACTTGAAGACCATTTGGCATTAAATAATAAAAATGTCTGGCTGTGGTTGTGAAGGAGCCTTGCCAAAAGGCACATATTTCCCTCAGATGTTAGTGGGTAGGACTTATTAATAATACATTTGTAGTTAACTGTACATGGTCAGATAATTGACTCCTGTACGCATGGCTAGTTACATGCCGGTTTCAAAGGAAATGGGATTTAAAAGAAAACACAGGAAGCTACAGTTTGATTAGTGACAAAGTTTAGGGCAAGGAATTACATTCAAATTATTTTATTGTATTTGGTGCATTCAATTGACTGCAAAACAGAGAACTGAATGTTGCCATAGCCGTGGCTGAATATCAGGCACACACTGTGCTCATTTCACTCTACACACTGCTTGCGGACCTCTGGACTGACCTGCCCTCATCATGCTATTCAAGTGTTCTTGTTCTAAACAGAGACCTCTCTGTTAGCTGCAGACAAAATTTGAATTCAGTTATTGTCCCACCTTCCTTTCTATAGAATTCCATAAGTTTATGAATGAAATTTCTAGTGCAATCCATAAGTGCTTTGCTCATTTATGCACCAACAATTTCCAAAAGTCAAATTAATGGGGTTTTGTCCTCTAATTTACACATTTGAAAATGTGGATTGTTTGACAGAGGACTCTGACAATAAAATTATTTCTATAACATGCATATGCTGAATGTATTTTACCTAAAGTTTAAATGGAGCAATACACACGTTACATCAATTAGTGTATTTAGAAAGCTGTGGATTTTGCACAAAGAACTACACTATCTTGCCTGCCAATCCGCTCAGTGTCCCCTACCATTTTACCAAAGACGCTTCCTGGATTGGGTTATAGGATTATCCCTAGGGTATAGGTGCTTTAATTATGTTGTGACCACATGACAGGGTTTGGAATCATCCATTGATTGCAAATGTATTCTGTTTTGTGTGAATCATTTTGCTTATCAATAAAGAACATGTAAACTACAAAACTAGAATTTATACAATTTCTAAAAAAAACTTTTTGTGAGATTAACCTAAACAGATTGTCTTGGAGAAGAAAGAAATTTATGTATTTTTTTTATTTCTTTTTTCTGTCCTCCATTCAATATACTCAGCATATTTACTTCTTGATGACACATTCAACCAACCTCAGTACGAACTGCAAACACTATTTATGCTGCTCTGCTGGATCTGGAGAACAAGCAGGCTGAGATTTCTTATAGAAGCTGCCTACTACAGGTATGAACTCTATGGACCTGAAAACTGTGTGACTTTCTGCCCTACCTTCATGATAGGCAGAAGCCATCTCTAAAACTGTGACTAAAACTGTCACTCTTGCAATAATTGAATGACATTTGAGAGAACTGTGCAAACATAGTAAGTGCTAGCATAACGCCCAAGCTCTAAAATATGGTCACGCTTTTCTGAAAAGCGTAAGCTATTTATTTCTCAGGGTAAACTGAGACATACGATCAACACACTAATAGTGACAAAGTAACAAATGAGGGCTTTGCATGGGGATAAGTGACTGGCTGGACTCCTGTATGGCTCTGCAATTAGATCCCTCATGAGCAATTGTGTCTGTACTTACAGTGATTCAAACCACTTGATGATAATTTTACTCTTGAATCAGCCAAGGTTAGGGGAAATATAGTTATAATAAGATTGTGTTGTATTTTTTAACTTAACTTTTCCTGTAACACCAACCAGTTTTATTTATTTTTTAAAACATGGTTATATGTACAGTATAATACACTGTTAAATTACACATCAATGATTCAATGATTATTTGCTGATTTCCCTTAAATAGCTTTAATGTAGCTTAAATTTGCCTTACAATCTGCTTCTTCATTCTTATAAAACTAGCCTACATTGCTGCAGTGGTTAAAAAATGAGCCCAACTTACCCTACCATAAAGACAAATAAATCTAAATAATAAAGCATGACAGTGCCTCATTTTTCACAGGAAATCTATTAAAAGTTTGTTTTGGACAATTATGTTTGGATAGCACTGTTTGAGTGCAAATCATGATTTTTAGCACAAAGGGAGAATATGCCACAGGGGACTTATTTTATATTATTGTTCTTAAGGGCCATGACAGATGGGGAGATTAGTCGCCCGCGACAAATCTCCCTTGTTGCGGGCAACCAATCTCCCTGAAATGCCATCCCACCGGCTAGAATGTAAATCGCCGGTGGGATGGCACAAGCGGCGCCAAAATCGTTGAAGTTTCCTCTCAAGACAAGTTCGGCAAATCACCGCACTGCATATGCCATTCCACTGGTGATTTACATTCTAGCCGGTGAGATGGCATTTTGGGGAGATTAGTCGCCTGCGACATGGGAGATTTGTCTGTCATCTGTCACGGCCCTAAAGGGTAAAACTATCATAAAGAAATTTGAACTTCATTTATCACAGTATCTGCAACTGCATGATAGGTGATAGGGAGACAATGACAATGAGTTCCCAATTCTATAAAGGTGCAACCCGTAGAGGGATATATCCCAAGGCAAAACAACCTGTATAAGCAATGGCAGCCTTATCCAAGAATTATGTTTTATGTGTCTACAGATTATTTCTATGTACATTATTTACATGTATAAGATTCCAATGGACATAAAAACAATCTTTTTTAAAGATAACTGTCAGCACAAATTGTTTAGCACAAATAATTACATTAATCTTTTCATTGCCTTTCGACAAATGTCCTGTAGGTCTAATTAAACTGCAATAACAATTTCAATTAAAAACAAAAAAGCACTAGCCAGAAGATAAACTGATTAAAGTTGTTATATTGAATCTTTGTGCATAGTCTAAAATATGCAAACTTCTAGAATCTTTTAATGATGAGCATTTGTCAGTCTTAAACTGGCCATACACGTAGCGATCTGACGATGTTTCGTGCAACCATCGGCTGCACGAAACATCGTCAGATCCGCCACACACCATCAGGGCTGAAACAGATTTGACGGCAGATTTTGGTCAGGCGCCTTCTATGGCGCCCGAGCAAAATTTTCTAACCTGGCCGATCGGCGAGTCGACCGATATCAGCAGCTTCCTGCGATATCGGTCGACTCGCCGACATGCCATACACGTACCGAATATCGTACGAAACAAGGTTTCGTACGATAGTATCGGTGCATGTATGGACAGCTTTAGGGCTATGTGTAACTTCATGCAATTTAGGGTGGTGCACGTAAATGCAAAGGCTTTCATTTGTAGTAGAGTTTTATAAAGAGGAAAATACTCAAATAAAGGTAGTTATTACGTCTAAGAATCTTTATAATAGTGATAATAATAGTGATATAATAGAAGTGTGTATACAATTTCAGCTGTTTTATTGCATAAAGAACAGCAACTGAGCTGCCGTTTTGTGAATAGTAAGAATAATGTAAGATGGGACAAAGAAAAACAAAACAGTCCTGCTGTTAGGATTTGAGCACATTTTCACTAACAGGCACAAATCAGCAGGTATTTCATTGCTTGGGAAAAAGTGCTGGTAATACAGTTACGGGAATTGCTGCAGGTTATTTCTATTATTCGTAGGCAATTACCACAAATATGGAGCACTGCCAATAAAAAGCTCATAACAATTCCTCGAGTTTTGTAACCACAGCAGTTATATTTTTTGTTGTTGTTGCTGAGAAAAACACACCACTTATGACGCTGCTTTCCCCAGTCTGCCAAATCATAGCACGGGTAAATGTGTTTTGACACTTCCCACGTGATAACTCATATAATCCAATTAGTGAGGGTGACTGTACAGAGTGGAAAAAAAACAAAAGGCTCTCAGTCTCAGTGTACACCCCCACCACAGGTGTATAATTGCTATTACTATTATTACTCCAATTTTTTTTATATAATATGTTCAAGCAATATCACACCTGGATTGGTATCTGGATACGCACAGGGACACATGATGGTAAGTCTTAAGTGTGATTGACTTTTTTAATACTTGCAGAAGGAATGGGTGAGTGCCATCAGGTTTCATGACAAACTGAGCAGAAGAATCCCTTGGCATACTGTATCTTCCTGCTGTTTTCAAACATTGTACGGTGTATAATGTAAATTGTTTGCCTTTTTTATATCATTAACAGAGCTTAAATGGGGTCCGAGGCCATTTACTACAACAATAATAGTGTTCTTGTCCACGTGCTAATTATATTACAAGGGAGGTTTTCTGCTTACAGTAATTCAGCTGAACCTCTACCCCCATTATCTGGGTCCTGAGTGCTGCAGTTCACAACAGCTGTGGGCCTCCTGCTTGACATTTATTAAAGGGACAGTACTACTTACAGGCATGGTATTAGTTTGAAAATACAATAGAGTAAAAAGAATTAACATATTATATTACATTTTACCCATAGCAATTCCACTTAGAAGATTCCTGATGGACTTAAGTTGCAGAAATGTTTAACCCTTTCCATGATACGTGTCTTTGATCTTGCTGTGCCACAGTGTGGCGTAGCTCAAAGAGCAAACCATACATGTAAAATCTACAGTGGCACTTTAAAACCAGCAATGTAGGTTTGACTCGCTTACTAATTGGTTATACAAATTAACCATGATTGTTCCCTGAATGATTTTTACTCAAGTAAATATCAAGAGTGAATAGCCTAATTAGTAAGCATAGAAATTACATTTTGTGCCATTTTTCTTTGAGAAAGGTCAGTTATTTTTCACTATGACTATTATTTATGTTAATATATTTTGCAAGGATTTATTGTATCTGGAAATGACTTAAATACCTCTCCTCAGTTTATAAAGGATAAAGTAAATGTATATAAAATTAAAAAGCTTTCCCCAATAACCCAGCGCATGTTGCCACAAGGCACTACATTAAGAGGAATTTAACACCCTGCTAAGTTTATCTGAGCTACTAGTAACAGCTACTAAACTCCAGAAAATAATTTGCTATAGTAAATACTGAGAATTACCTCTGCTAAAACACACGTAGAGACAGTTATCAGTAAGTGATCAGCATTGTCTATTTTAGTAGGCATGACAAGTAGCTGCTACTAGTAGCTTTGTGTGTCTTCACCCTTAAGATCTGAATGCCATCAAAAATAGCAGCTTGCTTGGGCAGAGTTGCTAAAGTTTTACAGAGGACTTTGAAATCAATACTACGATTAGCAATGCATTAAAGCAATATAGATAAAATAATTATGGAGCTTTTTGCAGAATACCTTTTTCTTTTTAGACCTGATGTAGTTATTATTGAAATATTCTTTTGGCAGGTGTGAGTTGAAGGGCTCTAACTGCATATTTCATTGCTACATTTATACTGTATTTACTTGTCAGTTTGCATTGTTTAGCAAAAAACATAACACAATAAAAGGATATACATGATGATGAAATAAATACCTTAATCTCACAGTGATTAAGCTCTTTTTCTCTAGTAAAAGGAACATTGTAAATACAAAGAGAAAAGTTGGCACTGACATTCATATTAGAGTTCACTGATTTATAGCACAGCGATCTTACCCCAGAGCAGTTAGAGGATAGCTGATATTGTGTGCTAACAACTACCACACCTTTGTACTCTCACACCTCACAGTGTAAATGCCAGTTGCACAGAGAACCTGCTTTTCAAAAATCAATTCTTCAGACTTATTGCTAATCAGGAAAAGTACCATTTGTATAACTCCATATAGCAAAATTACATAATGCTCTGTAGATAATTTTAAAAATCATATATGCAATTCAGCAGGTTTAAAATGCATGAGAATGTATAAAGCTGCAAGTTACACAATGGTTGAAAGGCCAAAGGTTGAATATTTGTGCTGCAGTGAGTTAAACAATTGTTAGAATTCATTACAATCTTATACTCGGATACAACACTTTAAATAAATGCATTTTTGTACAAATATTGTATTTGTAATCCATATGCATAATACTTGTGTTTAGATGTTTTTTTTCTATAACACATTTGGGAATTGGACAGTGTTTAAACCATTTTTGATCAATTAACATAGTCAAAGGCTTTTTAATCAGTCTTAGATAAATACACTCTCATCTTTACATTAAGTACACAAACCTAACTGCTTGTGAGGTAATTCTGAGCCAGTGTTTGTTAAACCATATGAATTGTTTGCTGTCTGGATTGTATCCTTCTGTTTATGAACAAGAACCTACCAGTTAACTTTGCAGACATGGAATAATAATAAAAAGCAGATTCCTAACACATGCGGCAGTACATGATTTCACAACTGCATTTTTCTTATCCTCTAGAGCTGTAAACAACCCGGCGTGCCATGCCATTTTTAATCAAAACATGCAATTTGTCATTGTGTTTTCAAAAATAGTGTGTAAGAAAGAAGTAAGTATTTTTGGAAAGATGATATGATATGAATGGCTGTTTGTTGTTTAATAGATGTATGTATTTGGCATGAAAAGACAAAGCAGATAACAGTCATTTTACAAAACAGGTCACATTTTTCCATTTGTGCACTCGCTGGCCTGCATTCCAGCAGTCTCTCGATATGAAAGTCTAAAGGACACCAGTCCAACAGTCTGTGTGAGTTTAATGACTCTGCACTGCACTTTATAAACTGCAACCAGCTGTTTTTTAAAGGTCTGCATTTAAAATAAAATTTAATATTTTCTGCTGGTTTTAAAGTATATCATTGTAGAAAGATATTTAAGTAAATCATCATTTACATTTTCTTCCTGCTGGTGGAAGGATTAATTCAACCTTATTGCAGTCTGGGGATACCACCTACTTACTGTCAAGTAAAAATATTATCTAGTTGCTCACCACAAATACATTTTATTCAGTGACTCGGCCGTTAGGATGCTTTTCCCCCTATGAATCTGAATCATTAAATATAATATTTTCCCTCCTTCACAAAGACATGAACATATGACCGCCTGCAAAAAAACACATGGAAAAAAATAAAAGGTAAGGGGGGAAAATGGGAAAAATTATATTTTGCCTTACCTTTCTGTATTTTATCTCCAAGTTGCTTATTGGAGCTGGCAAATCTTGAGGAAGGGTTTTCTCGGACATGTTTGAAGCCTCTTTACTCAGACAGGTGGATTAAACTGAAGTAGTAGCAAAGCTGACGGACTTTTTCCCCTGACTGAAGGCTCAGCTTTCTTTTTTGCTCCTTGTTCAGATTGGACGCATTATATTTGCATACAGAGATGTGATTGGATAATTCCCTTCATAGTCAGGAAAGAGCGAACACTAGTAAAAGAAGTACTGCCTACTAAATGCTTTCACTTTGATCTGACATTTACAAGTGTTTTTTAGACTGGGAAGACATGCGTCTATATGTGTGGTTGTATGCGTGTGTGTTTTGTTAATAGCTTTCTTACATTAGATGTATAAGTGAAGTGTCATTTCCCAGCAGAGATTAACAATGACGCAAAAATTCATTCATAGTCTTTTAAACTGACTGACTTTTTGCTGCTGACTTTTTGTGTCTACAGAGCTATCTGTCTGTCTGTCCATAACTCAGTAATAAGAAATAATTCAATTCAGTGCCATAAAATTTTAAATGTTCTTTTTTTCATAGGAGTATAAGTATAGGATCTGTTCTCCAGAATGTCTGGGACCGGGAGTTTTCTGGAAAGGGGATCTTTATGTAATTTGAATCACCATACCTTAAGTCTACTAAGAATCATTTAAACATTAAATAAAGATACTGTTTTATTATTACAGAGAAAAAGGAAATCATTTAACAAATGAGATTGTGTTTCCATATAAGTGATTTCATATTTAATGATTTGTTTATCTGAAGCCTATACACAAATGCCAAAATATGTTAAGAATTGTCAATAATAATGAAATATTTAACAATACAATCCCTTTGTTGTATACACCTTCTTGATTTTTAACTTATACATACCCTGACCCCTTAAAAATGTAAATGTACTTGCCCATGTATAAAACGTAAAGGTTGGGAGGGAACCTTCCCCATCAAGCATTACTATTTACAAACTTATAGCTATCTCCTAATGTGAGCCAATCTTGGCAGCTAGAGGTACCTGTGTCTAAGAGCAACTGTCTCAATTGACAGTAGTTTATGTCTGTGCTGCCCCTTTGGATGCTATTTCTAATATTTTCTAAATTTCTCTGTAACAAAATACCCAACCTATTAAAAGATGCTTGTGCGACATTATCTTACACGAACATTTAAGCTATTTTATTTAAATATGTAATAATCAGTGTAACAGCATATCACAGTAAAAGACTTTACATACACACAGGTATAGGTTCGCTTATTCAGAAAAACGATATGAAAAAAGCTCTAAATTACAGAAAGACCATTGCACTTAGATTCCATTTTAAGCATATCATTCAAATTTTTGTATTATTTCCTTTTTCTCTGTAATCATTAAGCAGTACTATGTATTTGTATAGGTAAAAGGTTTATATGGGCTATATTTATTGATATACGGGTATAGGACCCATTATCCAGAATGCTCAGGACCAAGGGTATTCCAAATAAGGTGTCTTTCCATAATTTGGATCTTCATATGTTAAATCTAATACAAAAATCAATAATTAAACCCAATAGGATTGTTTTGCCTCCAATAAGGATTAATTATATCTTAGTTGGAATCAAATACAAGGAATTGTTTTATTATTGCAGAGAAAAAGAAAATCAGTTTTAAAAATCTAAATTATTTGAGTCTATGGGAGACTGTCTTTCCGTTATTCTGAGCTTTCTGGAAAAAGGGTTTCCGGATCATGGATCCCATACCTGTACATGTAACCAGTAGCATAACTGCCCTCACCCCCTGCAAAAACTACCCAGCTCTTCACCCGCTCATGTCCTTCACTCCCCAGCTAGGGGGAGGTAAGAGTGCAGCTGGGAAGGGGGATTATTTTTTAGAGCTAATGTGGAAGCAGGAAGCAGCTTCCTCTATAGTTACACCACTGTATATATATTACCACAAGGGTTATATACAATGGCATAACTATAGAGAAAGCAGCTTCCTCTTCCTCTATTTATGCCATTGCAAATAACCCTCATGGTAATATATATTCACAGTAATGTGTAAAATGGTGCCCGTTAGGTAACAGCAGACTCGGAATTCTCTGTGGATGTAGCGCTGGTGCAATTTAGTAAAGACCACGGGAGCACTTACCGGACCATCAGTGTGTGCTCAACGTACAGCCGGAACCCAGACGGCAAAATAAACCAAACTTTATACGGAGCAACGCCAACACTGTTGTTTTCATAAAAATCTTTCTTTATTTATCCAGTCTTTTTAAAAAAGCATGTTGTGCTTATACAGAAAAAACCATACGCTTGACGCGTTTCGTGGTATCACACCACTTTCTCAAAAGCTGCATGGTATTTTTATCCTGAAAAGGCCTTTTATACATACTAAGACTCCTCCCACAATAAATTAACCCATTACAACATCTCTATTAACCAATATATATTAATTAAAAGCAACAATAAGAATTACAAAACATCACAGTATTACTTAGGACCCATCAAAACACCTCTCAGCCATTGGGAAACACTAGATATAAACGGCAATAGGGAAGAAAACATAAATAATATAAAACCACACGTATGTAGCCAAATATCAATAGAAACAGGTTAATTCCCACTCTCTATTCATACCTCCCAATGTCTCTATAGTACCCAACTTATAAATCCAAAATGCTTCCCTACGTAATAATCTATTCTCAAAATCACCTTTCCTTATATTAAAGCCACATGTATCTATAATGTGAAAATGGAAGTCCATATTACCCTCATGTTGCTCAATACAATGTTTAGCTATAGCCGATTTAACATCTCCTCTCCCAATGGCTGATGTAGCGCTGGTGCCTCCATTTAATAAAGGATGGTGCAACACAGTTATCCGTATTAAAATATAATAGTACACAAAGGAATCTCCTACAAATGCAATGTAACAGTCTGTGTACATAAGTCAGTAAAGTCCTTTGGAACAGCTAGGTTAAAACAGCCTGCAGTTTGCAGCTGACTGAAAAGAATCTAACCACTGATTGGTTGCTATGGGTTAGTGACCAATTGCAAATTGGCCCAGTGTTTATAAATGAGCCCCCAGTTCACATTTCTCATTCTACATACATAACCCTCCCCTAGGGAGAATTCAGAAGAATTTTTATGAACACTTACTACCCCTATATAGTTAAGAAGTACCTAAAGTAAAACGCTGCATCATAAATCAACATAGCAGCAAACAAGGATAATTAGCAGGCTTCTAAAGCCCTTACAAGACCACCATTTGTATTGAGATACTAGAGGACACAAAGCCGTGGCTAATTCACACACAGATTACAGTGCTTGAGAAGGGTCCCAAATGCATGCAGGTACCAAAAGATTATTTGTTGCCTGTGTCAGTGTTGCCAAATATTGTCTGTGATGGGGAGAAAAAAAGTGACATACAGTGGTGTGAAAAACTATTTGCCCCCTTCCTGATTTCTTATTCTTTTGCATGTTTGTCACACAAAATGTTTCTGATCATCAAACACATTTAACTATTAGTCAAAGATAACACAAGTAAATACAAAATGCAGTTTTTAAATGAGGGTTTTTATTATTTAGGGAGAAAAAAAATCCAAACCTACATGGCCCTGTGTGAAAAAGTAATTGCCCCCTGAACCTAATAACTGGTTGGGCCACCCTTAGCAGCAATAACTGCAATCAAGCGTTTGCGATAACTTGCAACGAGTCTTTTACAGCGCTCTGGAGGAATTTTGGCCCACTCATCTTTGCAGAATTGTTGTAATTCAGCTTTATTTGAGGGTTTTCTAGCATGAACCGCCTTTTTAAGGTCATGCCACAACATCTCAATAGGATTCAGGTCAGGACTTTGACTAGGCCACTCCAAAGTCTTCATTTTGTTTTTCTTCAGCCATTCAGAGGTGGATTTGCTGGTGTGTTTTGGGTCATTGTCCTGCTGCAGCACCCAAGATCGCTTCAGCTTGAGTTGACGAACAGATGGCCGGACATTCTCCTTCAGGATTTTTTGGTAGACAGTAGAATTCATGGTTCCATCTATCACAGCAAGCCTTCCAGGTTCTGAAGCAGCAAAACAACCCCAGACCATCACACTACCACCACCATATTTTACTGTTGGTATGATGTTCTTTTTCTGAAATGCTGTGTTACTTTTACGCCAGATGTAACGGGACACGCACCTTCCAAAAAGTTCAACTTTTGTCTCGTCTGTCCACAAGATATTGATCTTGGCAATCATTGAGATGTTTTTTAGCAAAATTGAGACGAGCCATAATGTTCTTTTTGCTTAAAAGTGGTTTGTGCCTTGGAAATCTGCCATGCAGGCTGTTTTTGCCCAGTCTCTTTCTTATGGTGGAGTCGTGAACACTGACCTTAATTGAGGCAAGTGAGGCCTGCAGTTCTTTAGATGTTGTCCTGGGGTCTTTTGTGGCCTCTCGGATGAGTTGTCTCTGCGCTCTTGGGGTAATTTTGGTCGGCCGGCCACTCCTGGGAAGGTTCACCACTGTTCCATGTTTTTGCCATTTGTGGATAATGGCCCTCACTGTGGTTCGCTGGAGTCCCAAAGCTTTAGAAATGGCTTTATAACCTTTACCAGACTGATAGATCTCAATTACTTTTGTTCTCATTTGTTCCTGAATTTCTTTGGATCTTGGCATGATGTCTAGCTTTTGAGGTGCTTTTGGTCTACTTCTCTGTGTCAGGTAGCTCCTATTTAAGTGATTTCTTGATTGAAACAGGTGTGGCAGTAATCAGGCCTGGGGGTGACTACAGAAATTGATATTGAAATTGAAAATTGAAATTGATAAACCACAGTTAAGTTATTTTTTAACAAGGGGGGCAATCACTTTTTCACACAGGGCCATGTAGATTTGGAGTTTTTTTTCTCCCTTAATAACGTAAACCTTCATTTAAAAACTGCATTTTGTGTTCAATTATGTTATCTTTGACTAATAGTTAACGGTTTTTGATGAGCAGAAACATTTAAGTGTGACAAACATGCAAAAGAATAAGAAATCAGGAAGGGGGCAAATAGTTTTTCACACCACTGTAAGCAGCTAGTTTAGAAAATAATTCATTTTGGGGCTGACAACAGGCACACAGTGAGATCTTAGAGGAAGGGATGGCATTATTAATATTGTTTTTTCTGCCCCTCACAATTATCATATACATTTGCAGAAGTTTAGTTCTCCTTTAAAATAAAAATAAGAGAGTGTAAGGTTCAATTAAGGAATCATAAGTGGAAACATAAAAATGACTACTTCATGTCCTTGTGGCCAACTATGCATCCAGAATTGCTGGTTTAATAGCACAGATACAGTCTTAGAATTCAGAGCCATATATCCAAAGATTCTCCTTGAATATATAGAGACTACATATTAAAAGAAAAAATGTTTTTCACTATACCTTGTCTGTGAAACACATTTTGAGAGCCAGCTCTTGCTTATTATAAGCAGTATGGCATAGTAATTAGAAAGGCCCTGGAAGAATGGCATGCCTCTCCCAGAATGCTCTATGAGATATGTGGAGAATTAGAGACAGAGGAGATAACAGAGGCCGGGATAGAAGTTGCTGGCCAAAGTTGCAAAATAATGACTGAGGCAATTACAAAAAGCGGATATATTCACACTGCCAGTGGAACAGTCTGTTCTTATAAAAAAAAAATGAACTGTAATTTGTTTGTTGCTTATGATGTGTAAAACTGAATAGTTACTTGTGTTTTGGGTAACTCTGCTGTAATTAAAACTCAGGGAAATACCTACCTAGTAAATTCCTACAGCAGATATGGAAGTAGGTAGGCAGGTATAGTATGTTGGAGACACCGTCTGTCCTGGAAAAGTACATTGAAGTGTGTGTTTATGGTGTAATAAGTGGGCTTAAAGGGTTTGCTTAGTGGTAAAAGGGTTTATTTTCCCTCTCAGCCAGGTATTTAAGTGGCAGCTGAGAGAAGAATATCAATAAAGGGGTATGCTCATATACCTGGTGTATGAAGGACCTGAGATAATGCCAAGTCTGAGACTGAGAAAGAAGACTATGTCCAAAGAAAGGGCATGTTTGGCGAAGTGCTGTCAGTGAAGGTGACTTGGAATTAGACTGCATGGCCTGATTGACTGAGAGAGAGAAGTTTATTTAAACTATGCATAACAGGGTGCTAATCTTGTGGTGGTCCAGTGTCCCTGGGATAGTCAGGAAGACTACAACCTCAGATGTGGCAGACTGGCATATTTTTCTATTGCCTTTTACAGAAAAAAAGAAAGATTAGTGGAAGAGTTCATATGCTGAGGACTTTCCATACCAGTCAGTTGAACTGAAGAAGCTGCTTGGATGAGTAGTGAAATGTCTTCAGTGATTACTTAACAAGTCCAGTTGCTTTAGATGTATTTATATTAGATATACCATGACCTGGATGAATGAAAATCTTCATAGTCAAGGTATTGTTTTATTATTACAGAGAAAAAGGAAGTCATTTTTTTTTTTTTAAAATCTGAATTATTTAATGAAAATATCTATGGGATATAGCTTTCCCATAGTTTGGAGCTTTCTGGATAATGGCTTTCCAAATAATGGATACCATACCTGTAACCCGATAACTCAACTGCAAATCTTATAAAACTAACAGTTTTTCATGAAAGCCGCCGTTTTAATGCATTTGTAATACTCATAATAGCAAATAATAAAATATCAAATTAATAGTTTTCCACATAAGCTTTAGTCCTTCACTTCCTGAAACCATGCTTAAGGAAAGACATCTGCCAGAAGAAACAGTAAGTCTCTTCAAAAAAGCACAAGATTGTTCAAAAACTTTAAGTAAATAACATTACTTGCCAGTTGTGGATACTTGGACTTGAGATCAACGCTTGAAATATTTGTTCAGTGAGAGCACCAGCTTTATATAAGAATTACATTTTTAAAATTGCGGTCAGAAATGATGAATGCATTATATTTCCACATATAATTCTTCTTTTAATAATTATGATCCAATTATGACAACACAACATTTATTATTATTATTATTATTATTATTATTATTATTATTATTATTATTATTATTATTATTATTATTATTATTATTATTATTATTATTATTATTATTATTATTATTATTATTATTATTATATAATAATAATAATAATAATAACAACAATGTATTTGCAATCAATATATTCCATATGCTATTGATTTCTTTTAGTTTTAATATGAAAATAATTGAAGCAATGTTTACAAATGTGCTTTGTAGATTGTAAGCTCTTTTGGGCAGGGCCCTCTTCACCTCTTGTATCGGTTATTGATTGCTGTATATGTTACTCTGTATGTCCAATGTATGAAACCCACTTATTGTACAGCGCTGCGGAATATGTTGGCGCTTTATAAATAAATGTTAATAATATTAATAATAAGGATAACCAGTGTACCATTATCGCCCATATTGTTGTATTTTCATATTTACCAATGAAAACGATTATTTTTATCTTTTTTACTTGGCAGCTGCACACATGAAGATTTAGGGAATTTTACTCTTTCTCTGTTTTATTGTCTAAAACACATGAGAATCAACAGCACAAAGGCAAAGACCCATTCAATGTAACCTTTTTTTTTTGCCAGATATGGATCCCACATATTTACAAATATTCCACACACACAAGAATTTCAGTAGAGACTGTGTAACTGGATAGTAAAAGGAGAGAGAGTTTGATTCTGCTTGATCTCCTTAAAGCGTACACTTCCAGTTAACATATGTTTAATAAAGTCTGTCACCATACTTTTTCTTATGTTTACTTGATTGTGATTATTATAATTACTGGTTCTACATTTTGCTGTGATTTATGGTTATGTTACATAAGGACTGGGTGGCTGGCTACCCATATGTTGTCTAATTTCAGCTACTGCATTTGTATGGGGTGTATAAAAGGTGCAAAGTTTGGCTGCAGGTCAAACCTGTTTCAACCAATTGGTAGCTAGCATTTACTGGTTAAATGCAAGTATCATATTGGTTGCTATGGGTTAGTGCACCTTGGAAAATGTAGTATATTTCTTTACATATATTTCTGGGGAATATTGTTTTTAATATACTGGATTTTATGAATAGTAATACTAGTGTTTTTATATTGATATCTTGCTTATTGCGAGCTTTTTTTATAAGGGTTTCTAGCTTTATCCCTTCATGACACTTATATGAACTGATCCCTAGAGTGCACCTTAGCCATTTAGAGGATAATATCAATGCAAGTAATGCAGTAATCTAACAATCATTATCATCATATGTTACAGAGCATCAAATGATGCAGCACATTAAATACATTTATAACAAACTACAGATTTTAAATAATTTAACAAACAAGAGATACAGAATCAAAATAGAGTTGAAGGGCCCTGCTCAATGCCATTAAAGTCCCGTTACAGTCCAGGGTGAGGGAACAGTTGACAAATGAGGATTTGCAATATTTTATGGTACGTTGATTTTTGATCAGTCAAGGTGCATTGGATATGACTCTCAAAACAGTTGTCTTTAGAGAATATTTGATGGTCTGACAATATAGTTTCAGTTTGGAAGAGTTTGATAGGCCTTGGCAGGGAATTCTAAAGACCGGTAGAAATGTCCATTTGGTGTTGAATTCCAGAGCTTGGCTTGATTCCGAACAGGAGGCAGAAGGAAGACCGTGGTGGGAAGTGTATCTATACAGAAGTGTGAAGAGAATATTTTCATCTAAGCATGTTTAACGAATGTGGTTTACACCCAACTGGCAGTGGGAATAGATTGTTCAAGTGCAACTTTGCTGGTCACAAATGTCACAATCTTTCTCTGCTTTGTATATACTTGAGTCCCATCACCTGATTTTTAGGACTGAAAGCAGATATTTGCTCATTATATAACACTACTAATAATATAGTCTACAAGAGGCTGTATGGATAGAAACAAGATACTCTAAACACCCAGCAGTATCACTGCATTAACAAAGCAATCATAAATACTAGAGAACATCTAAATATACATGCCATTGGACATTTGCGCACTTACAAAAAGTTCGTACTGACAAGCTTTTCTTTCTGCGCTTCCCTGCAGTGGCGTTCTCCTGCGTTCCACCACAGGGGAGTTAAGAAAGAAACGCACCCCATTCTTCCGAATGGGGCTGTACTAACACAGGAGCATCTAAGCACCAAACACAAGAGAATCCCAAAGCAGGGAAGCGCAGGAAGGAAGACTCGTCAGTATGAGGAATTAGATAGAGACACAGTACACGCTATGTGATTCAAAAGGTACAAAAAGTAGTCAAGCAAAAAGAAGCAAATGCAAGTTAATAATTTTAGATTACTGATTAATAAGTAAATCGTTTGTGCTCCATGTAATGGACACATTGTTAATTATTAAGCAACGTTTTAAGTAGAGCTTTGAGCAACGATTAAATGAATGAATTGCATGTTTCAAACAATATTACAGTAATGCAGGTCCTGCAAACTGATCTTGAACAAGAAAAGGAACACTATTCCGACAGCACAAAAGGATAAATGTGTAATAAAAATGGAGAGAAAATAATTCATGACTACTCCACTCAGACTATGTAATACACTTTATTGTCTTCTGGCCTTGAGTTAAGGCTTAAAAAATAATCGCATTTACATGGTTGTGTGTGGGTGTTTGGTATCTAACTAAATGAAATGTAGTCTCTGGGAAAAATATGCTTTCCCACCCTCCCCATTTAAACACTGTTTAATTCAGAAATGTGATCTAACTTTCTCACACAGCATCTGCAATTTTCGTTCACTACACAATAGAAAGCTATATGATTAAGAAACCACTGTTCAACCCTTCAGCCCTAAGCTACTGTCAAAGGTGGCTCTCTGTAATAACAGTCCTTTCCGACATTTGGTGTTAAGTGGAATAAAGGTTTAAACGAGCAAAACTGGATCGCTGGCTCCTTGATATAATTGAGCAGGTTCACATCTCAGTTTTGCAGTGACTTGGGGAGTCACAGTAATTTGATTGTATTTAAGCTTCTCTCGAGTTTAGAAAATGTATCCTCCTGTGCCCCAGAAATTAAATTACACATGCAACACTATGTAGAGAATTCACTATGACTAAGCAATCCGTAATTAGCTGCAGTATGAAGAAAGCCTTACAAAAGCAAACATTTGATTGGCTGCTGTGGTTTAAAATTACAGATCAAATATTCCATCTAGGATTCTAAAAGCAATTAGTATGTGCATTGCTATTTCAATATATAGCCTGTGCCAGGTTTATTAAATTTAAAGTTTCTTTATGCCTTAACATAAAAATGCCTGTTCCATGAAACTATTTGTGAATCACGTTAACCTTTGACAATTTGAAGATGGTGTAGGTTTTTTCCATTATTTATTATGGTTAACTTGCATGTAATAATGACAAGATTGGAAATGTTTCTTAAACTGTCTTTTTTTGACACTTGACAATTTTGATATTAGATGGTTCTTTGGTGTTATGCCCACTTTTGTCAGTTCACCCCTTTCCCTATATCTATTACTACCTGAAAAACTTTTTATTTGCAGTTTACCATCTCAGGGGAGTAATACATGTACAGTATGCTGGCTGTTGAATGTGCAAAAATCAGTTTATTTATATGTATAAAATGTTGTTTTCACTGCAAAGTAGATGTTAGATCATGCTGGAATCTTTTAAATTAATGGGTGATTTTAACACCTGTCTCAGCTGAATATGAGTTTTGATGTGAGGTGTCTAGTATTGGCAAAATAGTCATTTTTATTATATTAGATCAGTGATCCCCAACCAGTGACTCAAGAGCAGTAAGTTGCTCACCAACCCCTTGGATGTTGCTCCTAGGGGCCTCAAAGCAGGTGCTCATTTTTGAATTCCTGGCTTGGAGGCAAGTTTTGGTTGCATAAAAACCCAGTATAATGCCAAACAGAGCCTCATGTATGGCTGTCAGTCCACATAGGGGCAATTAAATAGCCAATTATTGCTCTTATTGGCACGACCAGGAAACTTTTTCATGCTTGTGTTACTCCCTAACACTTTTTCCATTTGAATGTGGCTCATGGATATAAAAGGTTGGGGATCCCTGTATTAGAGTGACCACATTGGCCCTTAAACAACTCAGGTAGGTACCAACATTGTTGTGGTCCTTTAGTGTCTAAAACTGATCTTTTACTGCTGAATAATTTCAAAATACAGTAAGTACTTTGGCCATTGATTCATTATTGGTATTGTGACAGTGTGTCTGGAACAACTGTGGAAAATTAATTTTTTTACGGTGGGTATATAAAGGCTGCTGTAACACTGACAGTGTGAATGGGCTTTCAGTCTAAAGCTGGAGACACATACCAATAGTATCAATACATATGATTTTCAGTTTGTGTATCAATGCCCACCCATCCTGACCAATATGCATGTAAAATGGATATTGGTTGGTTTGTGGATTAAAATTCTAATCTGCAGTTAACAGAACAAAATCAACAGGTTTACGGCCCTGACAGATGGGATGCTTTATCGGCCCTGGGAAATTTTCTCTCCTGCGGGCAATAAAGCACCCCAACATACCTATACCCTACAGATTGGCTGGAATTGCTGTACACAAAATTCTTTACATGCAAGAAAATCAATTTAATCACACGAAAATGCCCTCTTGAACCATTTTTGCCCAATTATAGGAGAGGAGATTTTTTCCCTGGGTGTTTGTCAGATCCCAAGCCCTGTTGATTAGGCTGTAGCTGCGCCCGCATATAAAGGACATCTGGATACACAGTTTATGGTCGTTGGCCCTGTGAGGGCCTCTTTGGCTGGAATGAGGGTAAGAGGAGAGTTGAGCTGGGCCTGGGAAGTGATGACTAGAGTTTCTGGTAGTGTTCTGGGACAGTTAACAATGAAAACTAGTCAGTAGCAGGAGAAAATTACTGTGTATGTTGTGGGTAATGGATGTTAGGTACATCTGACATACAGAGAGGAACTTGTTAAAATTATGGAAATAAATATGATGGTTGTTAGTTTTAAATTAGATTTGCTGATGGGATCTATTGTTTTTTGGGAGCCTACTCTGACTTGTCTACAGTTACTGTATGTGGCATTCCTCTGCCGGAACTTGGCTTACCCATGAGTATTTATATACCGTTGCATTTAACCTGTTTATATTGCTTGGATAAATACAGTATATGAATGTATGTGAGTGCTGTCTTGTGATCCTTAGTGTCATCCATAATTGTTTAGCTAAATATGTGTAAACTAAAAGATGCATACATAAGCATTATACATGGATACTATTTCTATTAACAGGGGGATTTGGGAATTTTTTACAGCACAGTAATGTGTGTTGCTAAATGATCTTTCTAACTTTAGAAATGCAACCATTTTGTCATTTAATCTGACAGCCATAAGGTTCTACCCAACTTCTATGAGAACAGGAGGCTTTGCTAGGACTAAAAATTGAGGGCATGTACTGTAGTTCGTTGGCCCAAGTAGTTCCTACTTGTTTCATTGAGTCTGAAGAAACAATTTAAAAATAGAAAGGTAAATAAAAATCCTGCTTTCATTGTCATCATCATCATTAATGTATATAGCACTAACAAGCTACACTGTTCTTTGCAAATATACAGTTACAATGAATGAATAGAATTTCCATAGCAATTACATATACAAATTACTCTTAAAGCTTTAAAGCTTGCACATTCTAAATTATTGTATTCCCGAATGTTACTTATAATTTCCTTTCATTAGGCAAATGTAGATTTTTAATAAACTTCATGCTGATAGCGACCTGGTCTAAATCTGAGTCCAAAGACATCAGTGGTGTGAAGCAACAATTCTAACCACTGCCCAACAGTTTAGATTACAATATACTAATACCCTTAGTAGCAATTAACTTGAAAGGGTGTTACTAAATTGTAGCTAATATATGAATGTGCTAATATGTGGCATGTCAGAAGGAAATGTAGAGCTTTAGGAGCCCATTAAAGATGTATAGTATTAGCCAGCCTGGGCTGCCCAGGGTAAAGTTCCCATAATACACATGTGAAAGCTAGGGGCCTGGAAGATGTGATCTATTTGGATTCTGACAAAGTGTTTCATACAGTGCCCCACAAATGACTGCTTTCTAAACTAAAGTCTGTTTGTCTTAGATAGGAAACTGGCAACAGGATCATGTACAGAGGGTGGTTGTTGATAATACATTCTTTACTTGAATTGGAGTCCCACAGGGTTCTGTATCGGTTCCACTTTTATTTAAATTGTTCATTAATGGTAGATTATTGTAAGTAATGTAACAGTGTCTGCAGCTGACACAAAACTATACAGCTCAATTAATTCTATCCAGGATGTGGCATCCTTGCAGCAGGATCTTGACAAACTGGCAATCTGGCATATGAGATTCATTGTTGCTAAATGCAAGGCTATGTAACCATTTATAAAAATATGCAAGATACTTTTATCCTTCATGGGATTCCATAGTGGGGAAGGACCTTGTATCCTTGTAGATAATAAACTTGAATGTAGCAAGATATGCCAGGCAGCAAACAAGGTTTGAGTATTAAAAGGGGCATAGATTTGCAGGAAGAGAGGGTAATTGTCCCACTTGACAGAGTTCTGTTAAGGTCCCATCTAGAATATGCTGTGTAATTTTGGGCTCCATTGCTAAAATGAGATATTATTACATTAGAGAGAGCACAAAGAAGGGCAACTAAGTTAGTAAAAGGTATGAAAAATCCGGAGAAGAGGTAAAGGAAGAAATGATAACTATGTCTAAATATATAAATAATAACCCCTCTAATGCTTTATTTACCAGTAGGTCCTTCCAGCATTAAAAGGGCACTAATTCCAATTAGAAGAAAGGAGGTTCCATCCATTTTTACGTGAGAGTTGTGAAGTTGTATAAATCTCTCCCTGAATCAGTCGCACTAGCTGATACTTTAGATGGATTAAATTGCTTTTTAGCAAGTGAGGAAATACAGGATTATTGAAAATAGCTCCTTGGTTGATCCAGGGACTGGTCCAATTGCCATCTGGAGTCAGGAAGGAATTCTTTTACCCTCTGAGGCAAATTAGAGAGGCTTCAGATGGGGTTTTTGCCTTCCTCTATATCAATGATCCCCAGCCAATGGCTTGTGAGCAACATACTCACCACCACCTTTTTATGTTGCTCCCAGTGGCTCAAAAATGATTGCCCAATTTTAAATTTCTGGCTTGGAGACAAGTTTTGAAAGCACAGAGGCATCATTTTACTCCAAGCAGAGCCTTCTGCAGGCTGGCAATCACAGCCCTTATTTAGCCTCGTCGTTATTTACCAACACTTTTTACTCACAAGTATAAAAGGCTGGGATCCCTGCTCTATATCTAGCAGTTAGGTAGCTTTTATATAGACATAAAAGGTTGAACTGAATGGACATGTGTTTTTTTTAACCTAAATTACTATGTACTATGTATTACTATGTATATTTGTTCTCACTACTACTTCTAATTCAGTAAATGGATGTGAACTGTTACAGTAACAGTTCCTGCTCTCCTGATGGATCCTCCTCAGCCCTGCCCATTTCCTACACCTACCTGCCCATTTTCCTGCCCTACCCACCCATTTTTCACCAACATGATCCCAATGACATCACCACCTTGACCCCCCCCCCCCCGGGGGCAGTATTTTGACAGTATTTGACCCCTCAAAAAGGGTGGCAACCCTAGGTCAGAGTCAGTATGTTAATATAGAGAATGGGTGGGCAGGCAGGAAAAGAATAAAGCACTTTGTCTGTAAGAGAAACCAAGCTGCAAAGATTCAGAGTGGGTACTGAGAGAAGCTCAGGCTCAGAATGCAGGCAGGATTCAGGCAGACCAAGTGCCTGGCTGAAGCAAACCAAATGTATTTTGGGGAAGAATAAGCTACTCTTAATGCAGCTCTATGACTGATCCTATATACAATTAACTGGATCCACCTAACCCAAAGCAGTAATGATTAAAAGTACAGTTTTGATCCACTAGCATTCTGTAATATAATATGACACCTGTCATTATTATGGATTTTTTTTAACACCAAAAGTTATTATCTACAAAAATAATTACAAAATTATTACATAATTAGTAAAATTCTACTGAATAAATTGTTTTCTAAAGAAAAAAAGAGCACAGCTAAGGTTTGTCTTATAGTGTTAAATTATTAGGCAATCTTTCACGTATTAAACATGACTAGTTTCATATTATACAGTACCTTATCACTGCAAAATATGAACTCTTAACTGCTTAAGAACTGCATTTCTACAGAATATCAGAAGAATCAGCAATGCCATATCTCTGCTTCATGGGAACACTTATACAAATAAGTGCTGTTTAAAGGCATTTTTATGTTTCTTTAGCTACAGAAAGCTTAGTGCTGCTGTTTGAATTGGAATATTATTCTCACAATCACTGATCAGGCTAACCAGTTTGAGATTTCTTAAAATAATCTTTAGGCCAAGGTCATTCTACAGATACAGGATTCTAATTTGGTCACATGATGACAGGGACAAAGGAGGAGGGGCAATATGTATACCTCAGCCAGGAGGGGCTCAATGATTGTGGAGATAGCTCTGATGTACACAATTCAGCTGCTTTAGCATTTGTATGCCTTCAGATCATTGAGAAAAGCCAGGTTGTGATATATCAAATCAGTGATACTTTCTTTCAGACATATCAGATACTTTCTTTCATATGTCTTCTACGGAAACAGTCATGGCTTGCTTGTAGATTTAA
Source organism: Xenopus tropicalis (assembly GCF_000004195.4). Taxonomy (NCBI): domain Eukaryota; kingdom Metazoa; phylum Chordata; class Amphibia; order Anura; family Pipidae; genus Xenopus; species Xenopus tropicalis. The sequence continues at coordinate 130,716,080 of NC_030677.2, forward strand.
ATTCTAATAGCAGCTGAGATTAACAGTAGAAAGGGCCCAAGCAACGTAGCATTCAGAGAAGGAGAAGAACATAACATCTATACAGTAGGGAAGGTCATCCATTGCAGATCAGTTATTAGTTCAACTGGAATGTTCCTAGTAATTCATTTTACAGCAGAACAACTTTTACTAACAACAGGTAGTTACTGATACCATAGGAAGACCCACAATAATTTCTGATAAAGCAGGATGACCCTCGTCTGAAAAAAAGATAGAAGACAGAAGAAAGGCAATGAAGAAAAGGGATCCGACCCAGAGTAATGAAAATAGGTAGGGCCACAACCAGGGACAGTTTATGACACAAATTGTTTTCAAATAGTAAACCTCATATACTCATATACTTTTTTCAATCTCTGTTTTCCATTTTACTGACAAACTGACCCTTTTCAGTTCAGAGAAAAAATAAACATAGCCAGCATAATTTTTGCAGAAATTTTGGGCCTTCGCTTAAGTGGAAGAGACCTCACCGGAGATGAGGGTGTAGGTCAACTACAACTCACTGGAGCTGTGTAGTGCAGTTGGTAAGAATGGATGCCAGAAAGGTTCTTGTGGTAAACTATTGTACAGATTTATTGTCCAAGACAAGGTGTTAAGCAGGGTTATCAATACTCACACACAAGTAGATGCATGGTATAATAAAGTACACTCTGAGGAAGAAGAGAGGGTGTACACCGGTTTATCCCACCTCTTGGTAGAGTCTGGGAAGGCAAATACACCTTTCAGCCAATACCCCTTTGGAGGTAGTCTGGGTAGATATCTGCTCCTTCAGGTTGATAACCTCTAGCAAAGTCCTCCGGGTGAGTAGGGATCAGGGTTTATTCTGGCCTGTCACTATCGCTACTCTGCGGCCCTACACTGAGGCAACATTGCCGGATAGGAGAAATACTCCTAGATCTAAAACTCTCCTTGGATGGAGCTATTAAGACTGCCCTTTCTTGCTAGGTGCTAACTACTTTACTTTCCTAGAAAGTGCTATAACATCTCTGCTGTGCTTACTAAGACCTTGTTCACAGGGCCCTGTCCCTGACTTTCTCCAGAGGGATGATATCCTCTGGGGTACAAATGGCTTCTGGGGCCTACTTATGCTCCCAGGCTGAATGGAGCTGTTACTGAGAAGCATGAAGCAGCCAAAGAGGAAGTGACACCGTCCTGCTAGACACTATATCGGTCTGCAGGGGGCGTCGACAACCTGACTAAACCAATAAGGGATAGTTTCTTAACTGTAACCTGAGTACAGAGGGCTTTGCCCAATAACAGAAAAGTTGTGAAGTGGTAGGGTTGTAAAGCCAAAGGGAGCTTAACCATATGGGTCCCTACATATCTATAATTTTGAATAACTAGGTCTGTCATTACAGCAGTGTGTTACTGGTGTTCGTGATCCTATCATTTGTGTCCATTTGTTCCCCAACAGCCCAAGATGACTTTTATCATTGAAGATTTGTGCCTACCATATTAGCTCCCCATCTTCTTTTCTGCCGATTCACTGTACATGCTTTGTGTTGTTGTCAATTACCTAAGTTTAGGGACCTATACACAATACACTTAACATCCCATCTGTAACACATACGTCACCCTGCTCCAATCATGCTATGATGTCACAATTTTCCCTGGTCAATGAGGAAAAGGTAGCTTCACTTCTCTCCAACTCACATCCAACCATCTACCCTCCTGATCCAATCCATTCTACTTCCTACCATCTACCCCCTGCCTAGCTCTTAGTCATATTTTTCTCTCCACTTCTCCTACAAAGCCACTTCTGTTGCATCTCTCTGCAAATCCCTGCACTGGCTACCAATACATTCTTACATTAAATTTAAACTTCTTAAACTCACCTACAAACTCACCTCTCAATCACAATGCTCCACTTAAAGTTTTTAGCCTCTTCTCCAGGTATATTTCAAATAGATCCCTTTACAAAACAACTTACATAGCATTGATTAACTCATAAGCAAAACAGCTTAGTAAACCAGGGTTTACAAAATTACCAACTTTAGTAAATGGACACCATAAAGGGGTATTGCAAAAATTAAAGAAAAATCTTTCAATGTAGAAGGATACTGTACTGTAGTAGTGTCATCTAGTAGAACATAGAAATATTGTTCTACTAATATTGTTTTATGAAAACAACAGCCAAGTATAGATTTCTAACTAGTCAGACTCATTTTGGTAAAAGTCTAGGAATTAATGTCTTTGATGGAAAGCTTAACTGTAGTGCAACATATGAAAGGATATTTGTGTTAATAGATATATAATTAATCCATGAATATCCTGTAAATCATATCCTTATAAATGGTGCTTAGGAATGTCAACAGTTATAATCAATGCTTTGTGATGTCATTTCTGTCACATGACTTGCTGACAGTTGTGTATTTTAATAAATAATGTACCCCCTGTTGTAAAAAATGAGATTGGAAGTCACCTCAGAGTTCCATGACTTCTATAAAAGCATGGCCATGGAACTCCTTGGTGACTTATAATATCCTTATTTTTTACAATAGGGGTTACATGTTTCACTATATAAACTATAAATATGGCCTCCTGTTATTTAGGATTTGTTTCTGAAAAAAAATGTTTAATTTTATGGAGAAATCTGTGTTTTAAGGATAAGGTCAAAACTATAGCTTTATCAGAAAGGTCTATGTAAATACACCAATAAACACTCACTGTAATGATGCCCTGAATCCTCAGTGAAAAGAAACACTGCCATTTATTTCCTTCTCTTCTCTTTTTTTATACTTGACCTTCTGTGTCAGAGCACAGAGATGCAGGCATGGAAGTAAAGTCAGACAAAACTAAAATGGCAGCTGCTATCTTAAACAAACAGAGGGAGTTTCTAGGGCTGTTTACTCAGGTATGGTAAAGCATTCTGCACAATAAATATAGCATTCTAGCTTGCACTATTGTGACTAATCTATAAATAGATAATATAATAAATAGATACTATAATAAATAATAATACTAAATAGATAATAAACAAATAATAATGACTCAGTAACTTTCCTTCTCCTTTAAATAAAAATCACATTAGTTCTCTCTCCTTGAATTGAGTCTGCAACAATTCAACAGTTTAACAGGAATCTTGCTTACTAGAATACTCCAGAGAAATGTTCAGCACCTGGCCAAGGTGTGGCGAGTACTGGGTAAACACTAAATAGCATCTAATAGCCAATACCAACATGCTGTCATGTCACGGAGAAGGCTCAGCTCAGGTTTTTCTTGGTCAGGTAAAAAGCTGACTTTATTTTCCTTTCTATTTAAATGCAACCTACACGTAACCATTTTGAATATAGAGTGCTGAAAATACACTCTTCAAAATCCAAACCAAGCATTTATAGAACATAATTCCTTCTTGATGACTCAATATAAGTCCTTAGATGACCCAGTCTTTTAAAAGAGTTTATTAGACAATTTTTATCTTTTACAGCACAACATCAATTTGATACAAAACCCAATAATGTGACTGTAAATTATGTTTTACATTTGGCACATAACAAAATAACTAGATTGCTTTTAACTTTTATTTTTAATAGTTTATGTTATTATGAAGTGCACCACAAAGAAAAGAATAGCACATTCTTTGCACTAAATGTGAAGCCAGCGTTGGGAAAAAAAATTTCATAGGACATGACATTTTGTTTATATAATAATAGCCACCACAGAGCATGCAAGAGACATATTTTATTACAAAAAGACTCACCATATAGTTTTATCGAAACAATAGTCCAGAATAGTTATTAGTTATAGTGTAAAACCAGAAAAATACATGTTTTTTGTTGGTAAACATAGCTAGCCTAGGATAAAATACATAAAAGCATTATTTCTGTTTTTCTATTTCTAAGCCTGAGGGAAAAATGCAACTGCTTATGCTCTTTTGATTGCTTAAATCTCAATTGATAAAATGAAGAGGTTTATTAATCCAAGTATGTGTTTTGTCAAATGTTGTCAAATTTTTTGTTTTCATGAAAAGTTAGATAAAAAAATGTTCTTCTGTTTTCTATTTTCTGACCATTGGTTTCCTCACCAAAATCTTTCATCAGATCTAAAATGGTAAAGAAAACATTTTTAACCTGTGGAAAAAATTCTGAATGTGGATCCAGGTTAAAAATAAAAATTCAAAATGGACACACACAGGAAATTCATGCTTTGATATGAAAACCTTCTCAAGTGTTATGTGCAATTGAAACATTTGCCACCAATTACCCTTAAAAGTAATGCTTACAATTGGAAAAAAAATGCTTGGAAATAATCCTCTCCCCTAAAAAAATAAATAACTGTCTCCCCTGTGTATAGTTCTGCTACACTATAATTTTAATGCAATTAACAATATTTGTTAAAATATATTCACTGTCTTGGTCCTATTAGCGCTGCACCAGATCATTTTAACACAGTTGTAGGCATTAGAAAGACTTAACCCAAGTTCCTGTGACCTAACAGTCCTCCAAGCAGCCCAACTGTGCCGGTCGTTTATCAACAATGGGCAAATTTTCCCAAGGGCAATAACCCATGGTAACCATTCAAACTGTTGAGTTAATTGTTCATCCTGCAGATGGCTGAAAAAAAACAATCACTGATTGGTTGCTATTGGTTACTGCCCATGGGAAAATTTGCCCAGTGTTTATAAATGATCCCACTGTTGCCATAGCACCCTATAACAGTGACATCATTGGTGAGGGAACACTTTGGCTGAAGGGCAGGAAAACTGCCTGTGGAGATGCTGGGAAAGACCATAGTGAAGCCTTATCTTGGTGCCCAAAATAAAGGTAGGGCCACTATATACTATAATTAACTACCTGAAGGCACTTTCTGTGAGAAAGACTGTTCAGAAGGACAGGGAGGGTGCTGCTTCTGCTGCATTTTTCCAAAAATAGAGACATGGAGCTCTATACAAAAAAAACAGCCTTCTGCTATAGAGCCTTACCTGTTTCGTACCTTACTGGGTACTTAATCATAGGCTAGCCTAGCCTATGATTAAGTACCCAGTAAGGTACGAAACGCATACGGCTCTATAGCATTTATATGTATATTTTAATAAAACAATTTTGATTTTACTATACACCTGAGCTTTATATCTACTTTTTCTGGAGTTCCAGAGTGCCTGCCTACTTCAATTTGCTTGCTTGTTGTAAGGCTCCCCCATGCTGAGAGTCTGGGGCATGAGCACCGGGACCACCTACAGGTAAGATTCTTGTACTTCACCTGCTTAGACCTATATAACCATCGTAAACCCTGGATGATCGTTTTCCAGGGAGACCCTGCAAGGCACGTAGCACGACCATTTAATACAGTTCCTCATGCTGTGGTGACCCCCAACCATAAAATTATTCCATCAGGAACATGTGTTTTCTGATGGTCTTAGGCGACCCCTGTGAAAGGGTCGTTGAACCCCAAAGGGGTCCCGACCCACAGGTTGAGAACCACTGCTTCAGGAGAATGCTTTTTTTGATGGGAGACAAACGTATTGGTTAGGTATAATAATTTATTATGTAGTTTAGTTATTTAATATGCAATATTATCCCATAGTGATTTCTATTAAATGTTTATTTTATTACTCTATTCCTTACAATACTAAAACACTGCACTTGGTTTACTAAAATATGATATTTCAATAAAATATAGTTCCCTCAGCCTCTTTGAGTGAGATGTTTTGAGCTTTACGCCCTACTATGTCCCCCTAAATTCATTATTTCATGTCTGGAATCATTAGAATTCAATCAGGTCACACCTCTGCTTGTCACATGACATCTCCTTTACCCTAATTCATCCCATTGCTTCATTTCCTTTCCACAGAGATTAGCAAAAAGCTGGCCTCATTAGACTAAATAAAGTAATGATAGTGCAAGCAGGCAACATTTTACTTTTCAGCTACCTGTCACATTTGCTTTCTTTTTTTCTGTTGAGTCAGAAAAAAACCCCCAAAAAGAAGAAAATATCAAAGTGGAGCCAGGTTAATCAGCCAGTTATATCTCTTAAAGATATGGATAATTAAAATTGCTTATAGTCATACCAGTCATAGAGAAAATAGGCTGATTCATGTAAGCAGTACAAATGATTGTTCTACATCTCTAGCTTTTAATGGGCAAATTAAGACAACATTAAGTATTTTATTAAATTATAGAATTATAAAATATTAAAGTCTGCAAGCTTCATAATCTTTAATTGTACAGCCACTATAAAGGGTTACCGTTTTGCCAAACTGTATACCTGGCAAAGAGCTCACTGCATTTCTGTAAGAATGTTGGTTGGAGCCAAGCAGGCTGGTCCTTGGGACATAAACGAAAACGTTTCTGTTTGACTGTAAGTGGCTTCTTTTGAAGCGGCCAGTCATTTACTTTATATTGGCCTCTGAACAGTGTATGCTTAAGTTACCAGCAGTGTCACTAAGACAGTCCTAGGGGCCCATTTACTTACTCACGAACCGGCTGAATGCGTCCGATTGTGTTTTTTTCGTAATGATCGGTATTTGGCGATTTTTTCGGAAAATTATAGCGACTTTTTCGTTGCCATCCGAATGTTGCGCAAAATCTGCCGATTTTTTCGTAGCGTTACAACTTGCGCGAAAAGTCGCGCCTTTTTCGTAGCCATTCCAAAAGTTGCGCAAAATGTTGCGATTTTTTCGTAGCGTTCGGATTCATTCAAGCTTCAGTATGGTGACTTTTCTTGGGCCAGGTTGGAGCTGCAGGGTGCCATTGAGTCCTATGGGAGGCTTTCAAAATCATGTTAAGTCTGAAAGTTTCACCCGCCGCTTACGAGCGCTCAATACGAAAAAGTCGCAACATCAATCCACCGTGCAGTCACAGGAGAGAACCTCCTTTCTCCCTCTGCTAAAATGACCTGTGCAGTACTCTGGCAAGGTCCTACCGCTGCTGTGACAAATAAAACTTAAAATATATTATCATATATCCACTATTTTGATCCAGAGGAAGGCAAAAAACCCAACCTGAAGCTAGTGCCAATTATGCCTCAAGAGGGAAAAAATTCCTTCCTGACCCCCTGGGCGATCGGAAACATTCCCTGGATCAAGAAATCGTTGTTAACATGAATTAAACACAAAGCTGACTCTCAAGTTTATACCATATAAAGATACAGAAAGCACAATATAAAAATGCATTCAGGTAAAATTCCACATTCAGTTATTAATAGGTAATATGAAAACCAAAAGAAGAGAAACTCCTGACATTTCTCAAAATATGCAAAAAGAGGGAGGGTGGGTGGGATGTTTCTACCTGTTTAGAAGATAAGGAAGTGAGTGCTTTTCTGACATCACATCCCTCTCTTTCTCCGCCCCTCCCCAGGCCAGCCTTCTCCTGCCTTAACTCTTTCCTTCTCACCTAATCACATTTGCACCTGGTTCTGCCAATCTCTAAACATAAACCAGTGTAATCTGGCTGCTGGTTATTCGGATCCCTTGTCATGCAGCCCCTATGCTTATATCTCCAGGGCTTTCCTTTCAAGTCTGTGCTGAATCCTGAAACCACTAATGTTTATTTAAGGTTCCTACTTGATCTGTATATCCTTAATTCCAGCTCTGCCTATGTGTAACTAATCTCCATTGCAAAGGGCACGGTTCTGTTCTGACATGCAGTTAGCGCAATACTCTGCTTTCTTAGCATTCACCAATTTTTGCCCCCAAAAATTTAACTTTCCAGCTTGCTCAGAAAAAAAGAAAATAAATGAATTAAGAAAAATAAAATAGCAGAAGCAGCATCCGTTAATGATCTCTGAATGTATGTGTTTGGTAAATACTGATTTATTCTATAAAAATATATGTCTGATAAGCTGTACACAGGTTAAGGACCAGTGTCAACCTTGCACCCAGCCCTGTAAACTGTAACAATGCCACAGTACCTCACACAACCTAGTTTCACCTTTGCATTCTGCTCTGTGATGCCACAGCGTCTTTGACATAGAATTAAACATTAAGCTATGAACCAGTTCAGCCAAGTTTGTTGGATCAGATTTCACCATGAAGGCAGTGAAGCCAGCACTGCTTTAACCTCAGTTGTGCCGATAAGTAAATACTGATAATGAGCACTTCTTTAACCCCAGACACGTTAGATCACTGTAGACATGGATAATCATGTGTTTTTTACACATAATCCTGATCACTATAAAAATGGTTTATGAGAACTGCATTGAAGTGAAACCTATGAGATACATATGGTAGGGTGAGATCTGGCAAAGTGAAGGTGGCCATACAGATTGCATTGGTGAGGGACTGCATTGGCTCCTTGATATGGTCCTCTCCTGACAGGCCTCCATACCTCCCTTTATGATCCCCCAGACTAAAAATATTAACATGGATTCCCAACATAACTCTTTATTTCAGTACTTACCAACCTGCAGGCCCTCTAAGCTATTGGAAAACTAAAACTCCCAGAACACGTTAATATCAAAAAACCTGGGAGCCTGCAACTGAAGACACTTCGGGCCTCGCTGTTGATATGAACCCTCGTGGTGAGACCTGAAGTGTCTTCAGTGCTAAGAAGATGTCGGCCAGGTACGCTGCTGCTCTACTCTGCTATTTTAGCTGGGGGTTAGTGATTGGGGCAGTTGGTAAACTTAGAAAGTATGCAATAAGGGAGAGGTGAGGGGGGGGGGTCAAGGCAGTGATAGTCAAGGGGCATTTGTCGCCCAGGGGTATAGTTCTCCTTTTACTTTAAACTTGGACCATAGGAAATGGCCACGAGGTGGCACTGTGCATTTTGTTAATACTGTAAGTATTTTCTAGTGTAATACTGCACTCTGTTGGTTTACTGTTCTTCTTTCTTCCACCATATTTATTCTTGGTTTTCCACACTGTGAAATGTGCTCTGTTGTATCCCAGTAAGATTCACTAGTAAACCTTCTCACAAGTTACTGTACTAAGTATTTCCTGTTTGATTTTCATCAGTCCACCTCTTCCATAAAAAACAGTAAGAACCAGCACTCAACAGCTGTGCGTAGCCCGGCAAATTTTTTTTGACCATGCCCATTTTTGTAACCTCATCCCCAAAATACCACTCCCATTTTACAAAATTTGTCAGGTTATGTAGAGTTTGAACACATTTCTGGGGGGATTGTTTTATGTTTTATTACAGTTTTGCTAATGAAGGTGAAATTGACCTTTAAGATGCAAGTCTCAATTCCCCCAAGAGACCTGTTTAGCTTATTAGTTACAATTGTATCTAAGTGCAGGTGTTGAGTATTCTGCGCTGTCTAAAAAATAACACCCTATTTAATTAAGTTTGAGAAACTGTGTATCATTTTAGCATTCAGTGCAGGAGATCAAGACTGTTAAAATCGGAACTGTCCCGCAAAAATCGGGACAGTTGGGAGGTATGCAATAGGTCAAAACCCAAGGTCCTAAGCATTCTGGATAACAGGTCCCACACCTGTACTGTTTTATTATTGCAGAGAAAAGGGAAATTTTTTTAATTGATTAAAATAGAGTCTGTGGGAGATGACCATTCCATAATTCAAAGCTTTCCGGATAACGGGTTTCTGGATAATGGATCACATACCTGTATACTGGTTTGGATCTACCAGTCAACTATTGAAATTATATTACAGTAAACTGACATGTTATTGAATCATAATCGTCACAAAAGATTTTTTAGTTGAGTTTGGAACTCTATAAAATGTATTCAATACCATTTACACCTTATAAAGTAATAGAACTAGTGATACAGAACAGTATGAACCTTTCATGTAAAATACAACAAATGGCTGGGCCAAAACATAGCAAAGATAAGAGGCAAATATGGCATCACAACTACTATTCTTGCATGTTTGCATTCCTACTTACATTTAGATTTAATATTTAAATAAGATAACCAATGTTTTATAAAGCAAACAATTCTGTTTTTGGTTTATACCAGTTTAGAAGCAAACTCTGAAATGTTTCCAATATCAGTAGATCAAAGCATTACTTGTTTGTAGAGGTATGGGATCTGCTATTTAGAATGCTTGGAACGTGGGGGTTTTCCAGATAAGGGGTGTTCCGTAATTTGTATCTTCATACCTCCAGGCTATAAAAAAAAATCAAATATTAGATAAAATCACGTGATGTGGAATTCACGTCCCTGGTCTTCAGGATGCTTACTGGCTAGTGCTTGGGGTGGCCTTGCAGATCTGGGCTGCTTGTTACTCAATGAATAGCAGCACACTGAGAGCTTTGTGGATCTGTTTATCAGTATACTTCCTCCCCTAACCTATTATCTCTAATCTCAGCTAGGAGCTTTTCTTGTGTATTGAACTCTACTTACTGTTAATCATGCATGTGTGACAGTGCATTTGTCTGCTTCATTGTTGCTTCCACGTCTGTATAGATTTTACATTTTTGCTGAATCTCATACTGTTGATCAGTGCCTGGCCAAATCTGACAGGCAACTTAGACAAGCCCTTGCCCCCCCAAATTACCCCCCACATAGAGGGTGATGAGCAGGAGATCGATGCAATGCACAATAGTGACCCCTGCTCATCACCATGTCTCATTGCATTACCTCTCCCTTAGCTGGCCTGGGACCAGAAACCTGAAGGTCGAAACTGAGGTAGGCAGGTAAATGAGGTATGTGCCTTGCATGCCTTCTCTGTTGCCGGCCAGGGAGTTGAAATTATCGAAAATCAAACTAAGAGTAGGTAGGTAGATGTATGGTAGGTATGTGCCAAGGTCCCCTCGCTTTTGCACTCTAGGCAAATGCTTCCTTTGCCTACCTCTAGTTTTGACCTTGCCATTGATATACAGTGTGAACATCTTTCAAAGGCGATTACAAAAGACAAAGTGCAGTTCTAAGCTAGTCTGATTTACAGAGTACTATCAAATATCGGGCAGTGAACTGTAATGAAAATAAAACCCTGTCAGTTCATGATGACTTGCAAAAAATTATACACACACTTTAGCACAAATAGCATTAATGATTACCATACTACTGAAAATGTGCTTAAGTTATGTAACATTTGAGCAGATTTAATTAAAATTCAAGGCCATAATGTTTATATATTAACAACTAGAAGAAAATTTGAGGTACCATCTGTAGCTAATTATTTAATGATTACGGTGTCTGACTTCCCAAAGTGGTATAACAACAGTTGGTTGCTCTAGTTATGTGCAGAGTTCTTTTTTTCTCTGTCCAAACCATATTAAATATACTGGGTGTCTTTTTACAATGCTCCAGATACAAGGACCTGTCACAGACAGGCACTCAAAGCATGGAAGTGCCAGTGTTATGGAAGCATCTTGCACTGAATCTGACTGAAAAATGTCACAAAAGCCATTTCACAAAAAGAGATCAAATGCGACCAAAATGGAGAATGCAGGCATTTTTTTGAACAGTGTAAGAGTTCAGTGGCATTTGTTCTGCCACTCCATGTATATTGCCTTAATACATTTGCTGGTATAATAAAACAGTCCACAACGGATATTTGCATAAAGCAGGCATTCCCACAAAGAAAACCGATACTCAATCAGTATTAACAGACACTAGAACACATAGAAATGACATCGCTTAAACATTCTCCTAGCCATCCTCCCTCGATACTCCTTAAGATATCCCCAACTATGGGTGGGCGATATCGGGCGAATTTAGGCTAATTTGTTCATTTTGCCCTGGGGCCAAACTATCGAATTATAACAATGGTAATGGGCGCAGTCAGTTCGGGGGCTGCATCAACGAGCTAATGCGGTCCCCAATCCGACTGAATTTTTTAACCTGCTCAATCGATATCTGGCTTATTTCAAGCCAGATAACGGTTGGGCAGCCCTGTCGTTGCTGCCCCTACATGGGCCGATAAGCTGCCAAATTGGTCTAAAGGACCGATATAGGCAGCTATAATCGGCCCGTGTATGGCCAACATAGGTCTCTTCTTTTATACTTTTATCCCTGTGGCTTAAGAGAAACTCTCAAAACTGCTGTCCTCACATGTTGCTACCTGTTCTCTCCAACCAGTTCCTTCCAAACATCTCCACAAAGCCAACTCCTGTCTAATAAATACCTTAACCTATTAATCTTCCCCTCAAACCTAGAAATTTTCCGTCACAATTAAAGTATGCATTTGTGACCCCTTTTCTGAAAATAATCTTTTCCTTCAGTATTATTAGCCTTCATCCCATCTCTCTGCTTCCCTTTGTCTCTAAACTACCCCCAAGACATTTGTGCATTTGCAGTGTGTTTTAGGAAACATATTATTTAACTTGATTGGTTACAACCCTTTCAAACATAATAACAAGTAAGTACAGAAAAATAGGCTCACACGTAAATTACATAGTTGGTGCTGCTGGCTGTGCCATGAAGTGTTGGTTGTAAAAGATCACATGTTATCTAATTAACATTTATATTCAATCATTCAGTATAGTTTATCCCAGATTCAACCATGGTTTCTATAAATATAGAATGCAGTGCAAAAGAATCCTTGTATACCGTGTACCTCTAGTATTACAAATGTTATCTTTTGCACTAGCCTCTTCTTTTTGCCTTTTTAAGAACTTCTGATTGGCACAACCTATCCCCATACTTTCTTTCAAGGCAATGCATTTATTTGGAATATGTTGTGCTGCGGTAGGCCACAATATTTCAGTTAAGTATATATGTTAAAGCTCTTTCACTTTAAGATGATTTTATACGCTCTGTGTGGATTTACATAAACCTTGCAAAGTTGTGTATACCCTCTTGCACTATAACAAGACTTTAAGCTAAAATGCACACATTATTTTGTACATTATAAAACAATGCCTGGTTATCAGCATGGCTTAGTGATTTGGTGGGGAATTAGAGCTAATTTAAAGGAATGACTATCTTTTCAGTCTAAACCTGGGAAATTTTTCGAAGTATGTATCCAGCCCTTTGGATTGCCAGTATATATTTTACAAACGTCATAAATAACCTGTAACATCCTACACAATATATCCTGTTTCAAGTGATGCCATTAGTTATAATAGGTGGATAGTAATGTCAGGTGTTTTGCATGATTCACTGAAACGTAGGAAACCTAATGATATTATGGTCATTGACCTTCATGATGAATTGTAGCATCTTTATATTTTATATCTAAAATTATTATTCTATTTCCTATTGATCTCCAGTTTTGAAAAAAATCATTTTGAAACCAGAGAACCAGTCTATATGTGCAAAGAATTAGAGGCTTATTTATTCATTTTTTAATTAGTGAATGTTAGAGGTTTTTTTTTAAATTCGATTAAATTCAAAATTTTATCAGGCTCAATTGTTTGTTTATTTCTAAAAAAACTGAATATAAAAAGACTAAAAAAAAATCAAATTAAACTTGATTAAACTTGAATGCATAGAATTCCCATTCTAATATTATTTTCAATAGGTCCAGAAACACAAAATTTGAAAAACTCAAATTGCTTACATTTTGCCTAGGACAACAATCGATTAATTTGATATTTACATTTGTTAACATAAATATTCATTACTGCTTAGCAGATTTATGGTAAATCAGGAAAAAGTTTATTAATTTGCCTGTTTGGCAATAATGATTTTATGTAATGTTTTGTGGCAGTGAGGGAGTTTTGCTTCACTTAACTCGATGAACAATTAAAATATAAAGGACCGGCTCATGGGGACTAAAGTACAATTCACCACAAGAAAACTGGAGTAACTGAGTGTACCTTGGTTACTGGAGTAGGGATAAGTAGTTGGTACTAATGGCCACTTACTTGTTTACCCATAAGTATGTAGTAGGTGTAGGGCGCATGGTTTGGTTTCTTAAAGAGATACTGACACCAGAAATAAAACATTTTTTTACATCAATGATAATGTTGTATTTGCATACTATTTTTAATTTTCTAATAAATAGTATTTGCCCAAGGCTTTTACCTTACCTATCTGATCCCCCATGTTCCTCTGTGAGGGGGCTGCCATATTTGTGTAGCATGAGTCTGTTGGAATTAGAAGCTATAACTGACAGGCTGAGAAGGGACAGTCAGGTTGGCAAACAGTCAGGTTTAGGAACTTCAAGTAACAATTACTTACAAAAGCAGCCCTATCAACATTTTTAATGTACATTCATATTTTGAAGAGAAGTTTTTTAGTGGCAGTATCACTTTAACCTCTTGCACAAGATGGGGGAAGGCACCCTGGGGGCTATTTCTATTATATTACTATATTACCCTCTTCTCCACTTTCTCACCTTCTCCATATTTTTTGTATGCCACCCGACCCGACTACCTGAGGTAAGGGGCAAAGTCATGGTACCTGGTTTGGAAGAGGTGTGGAAATGCAATATTACATTGCCTTATCTGAAGGATTCCAATCAGTTTTCAAGTTCAAGTTTTTTTTAGCGCAAAAAAAGCTTGAATCATGAAGAAAACTCAAACTTTGAAAAATCTCCCCCTTATCTATATAGATTGTAAGCTCTACGGGGCAGGGACCTCCTTCCTCTTGTGTCCTCGACTCTTAACTTATTGCTGCTGTATTTATCTGTATTCATTATTATACTTTGTATTTATCTATTATCTTATTAACACCCTGTTTGTATTAATGTATTCTACTGTACAGCGCTGCGTACATAAGTAGCGCTTTATAAATAAAGATATACATACATACATAAAAACTTCCAAAACATTTGTGTTTTTTTGAGTTTAGCTACATCAAACCAAAAATTACTAACAACTTCTATAAATAGGCTTGAAATGTGTTTTAAGAAATACATTTTATATGCTAAAAAAGCTTTAAGCAGTCAGGCACACAAACATATGCTGCAATTTTGTTAAAGATAAAAAAATACAACAAAATAAACACCAGAGGGAGCTAAATATCTTTACATAGTAGAAGTGTGTTGCACTGTGTTTTCAATTGTTCAAAAAATGAAAATGGAAAATAAGTGGCTCCTTTAATTGGCTAATCTAGAAGATTAAAAATGCAAAACTTAGGTCGCATGATATGTACAATAGTTGTTCAGTGTAAAAGATGCTCAAACCTTACACTTAGGGGCACATTTACTAACCCACGAATCCGAATCCGAATTGGAAAAATTCTGATTGGAAAACGAACATTTTGCGACTTTTTCGCATTTTTTGCAATTTTTTTGGCGCCTTTACGACTTTTCGGAAAATGTCGCAACTTTTTCGTTACCAATACGATTTACGTGAAAAAACGCGAGTTTTTCGTAGCCATTACGACTTGTGCGAAAAAACGCGACTTTTTCGTTGCCATTCCCGAAAGTTGCGCAAAATCTGGTGATTTTTTTTCGTAGCGTTAAAACTTAAAAGGCACAAGTTTTTACACTACGAAAAAATTGCAACATTTTGCGCAACTTTCAGAATGGCTACGAAAAAGGCGCGACTTTTCGCGCAAGTTTTAACGCTACGAAAAAATCGGCAGATTTTGCGCAACTTTCGGAATGGCAACGAAAAAGTTGCGACAATTTTCCGAAAAAAACGCAAAATACCGATCATTACGAAAAAAACGCAATCGGATGCATTCGGCCCGTTCGTGGGTTAGTAAATGTGCCCCTTATACTTTCTAATGCTTTATTGAATTTACGCTTGCATATTATATTATAGCACACTGTGTATATTCATGTAATATGAAATTATGAAATATAGCATCAATACATGGTGCTATCTTGTAATTTGGTGTTTCTTTTTTAAATACATATTTTAAAAGAGAAGGAAAGGTAAAATCAATGTGTTGGTGCCAAGTCACTTACTTTTATGGACTTCATCTATTATCAGGTGTGGATGCTGCTGGTGAACCTAAATCATAACCTGAGTATCAAGTCAGAGGCTTCTCTCTTAGAACATTCTTTGGAGTGGTGAGTTCAAAGATACACATAGCTTAGCAAGAGCAACACTTGGCTCCACACCCTTGAGGTATTTTGGAGATAGTATGTCAAAGTGACACGCGCCAAGCGTAGGGGCCACAGGCTAGAAAGGGGCTATTTCTTATACCTGAGAGACATCCAATTTCTATGTATATTATACTTTCTTCACCGTGATTGGGGGAGGTTGGGGGAGGATAACAGGCTAACATGGCAGCACAGAAGTTAACTGTATATGAAAACATTCTGCATATCAAATAGACTTATAGATGATGATGATGCCTAAGGATCATGGCACATGGGACACATTCTCTACCAGAATGTTGGAGTACAGGAAGCAGTACCCATAAGCCGACCATATGTTTAATGGAAAACCTTCTGCCACTGTTCAAATGCATGTGTTCTGGCCAAAATCCTGCAGTTCCATTGCTACTAATGACAAAATCTTCCAGGTTTAGATGCTTCTCTGCCAGTTAAAACATGGAGCAACAGAATCCATCACTTGTGCAATGAAGACACTTATTTATTTGTCTATCCTTTTCACACCTTGGGGTTAGCAATCAGTCAGGTCTTTACTTCGATTTTCTAATTATAACATGTTCATCTAACTGCCTGCTGGTTGTCATTGACAACTGCACTTGTGCAATTTAGTACTTACTGTATGTTTGTTAATCACCCCCTTAGCTCTCATTCATTACTTTGTTTTATACCATGTGTATCTCCTCTGCATGTCCCTTATACTCATATGTATACCTCTGGCAGTGCTTATCTATAATAAAACACTTGTGTGTAATTGGTGTGGAAAAGGACTGCAATACTCACATGAAATTGGGCGCGGACACATAAAAAAAAGATGCGGACGACAAAAAAGTCCAGAGACAAATGCATTTTGCAGATTCGCTCACCACTATTGACTGTGACTAAACATTAAAAATTAGCTTTTTCTGCCTATGTGTTTGTAACCCCTATTTGACACATCAGATGGGCTTTCACTAAGTGAAAATATCCTTGGGGTGTGCAACTGCAACTCACTTATGCTGTGTGCAAAGCTATTGGAAAGAATGGACGCCAGAAGGTTCTTTTCGATGTAACAAATAATAACTGGTTTATTGTCCCAGACAAATAGTGCACAGGGTTGATGTATATACTCACACAGAGAAAATAGCAGCTTAACGCTCTGAGGTCAGCAAAAGAGGATGCCCACCGGTTTATCCCACCTCTTTGGGAGACTGGGCAGGGTAAAGGCACCTGTCAGCACAGCACCACTATGGAGGGCAGTCTGGATAGATACCTCAGGTCCTCAGGACAAATACCTTACCCGTTTTAGGATCCCAACAGCCTACTATGGATCAGGGAATTACACTAGCCTGATTCCTGCGTCTTAACCGTGGCCCTATACTAAGGCAAGAATGCCTGTAAGGAAGGGTACTTTCAGCTACTTCTCCTGGTTGGAGCCAGAAACTCTTACTTTCTATTACAACACTGCCTCACTTTCCTAGAAAGTGCTCTATGGAGTTCTTCTGTCTAGATATTCCTCGTTCACGGGGTCCCTGTTCCCCAACTTTGCTAAAGTTTGGATGGTGACTCTAGGGTAGCTTGGCTTTACTGGGGCCCTGTTGATCCCTGGCTCAGTGGACCTTCCATGTGAGACACAGATGCAGCCAAAGAGGAAGACGCACCCCTTTGCTAAACACTATATCAGAGTGCAAAGGGTGTGGTCATCCTATGAACCAATAAGGCACATAATGCAAATTGTAAGCTATATACATGGGTCTTTGCCCAGTAACAGCATAAAGAAGGAAATTATAGGGTTTAAAGCCATAGGGGCATATTAACCCTATGGGTCCCTACATGTTTATAAAAACAGTTAGGCTTACTGAATACAGATGGGTAAATTCTTAGATGCAAAAACCCATTGCCATGTAGCATACCAGCTATGAGCAGTACATGAAATTGCTCATTACAATCCATTAGCAATACAAATTGAAACAGCAGGTAAGTAACCTTAATTGTTTAAGATGCTTAGCTTGTAGGTTTATAGAAAATTTTAAAAGATAATGTGCCCTGATGTTTATCATTCCAAATGTACCGTAGGCGTAGTCCTAGAACATTGAGTGACGTGGAGGCCAAGGAAAACCATTCATGCTCAGGAATGTCATAATTCAGTTCAGAAAAGCAAAAATACTGCAGTGGCCATGGGTCCATGAATATAATGCTAGCAAAAAAACCACCCCAAAAAACTAAAAGTAATGGGACCCCCTGCTGCTTGTAAAGAGCGGAAACATAAATATGTACTTTTTCACTGATTGATTTTAGGAAATAGCCTTCACATAAATACTCTATTTAAAATAACATGCACAAATGCTGCAGGAATTCAAAGCAGAAATATATGCTACAAAAGGTGAAAATATTTTTCTTTATTATATGACACACTTTTCTATAAATTGCTACAGTCCTGGGTTCCTAAGTTCAATTCCAGCCAGGGCCCTGCAAAGAATTTGTACTTTTGTTACCGCCCACACTCCAAAAATATACAGCCCTATAACTTTAAGGATCCATGCCTTCAAAGATGTCTACTGTGGCTCACCATCTTGGATCTTATTAGGCCATATTTTGAGTGTTAGTGGCACTGCACATGCTCAGTGACTTCTGGGCTGCTTTTGAGAAGCTAAGTTGTTGAAAATTAGGTTACAATTGTCATGGTGGCTGATGCTACAGGGAGGATTATTAGTCAGTTTGGATATTGAATGCACTGGTTTCTACCTGATCTAAATGAATTTTTCCTCAGCCTGGTATTGGGAAATTCAAATTGTATTTTGAATTGGTCCTTACAATCATGTACCTGACAGCAGCACAGTTCATGTAAGAAGATAAGAAGATGGGGAGCTTCTGGGGAGTCACAAAGGTTGTGGTGACCTTGTTGTGGTCCAAAAGTGCTAAATTACTAGCATAATCCTTTGATGAACTTTAGTTCTTCTTTAAGTATGAGTGTTTTATTTAAAAAAAAAACAAGTTTGCACTATACATAACATAATAATAGGTGATACATTTATAAATAACATATACTAAATGTATGTTCCTGGGTATGCTTTTATTTCTATTTATTTGATTCCTGGCCTTATCCTGACCACTGCCTGCTGGACGTGTGTCTTATATTCACATAGCAACTTCTGACCCTTTCTAACCATTTAGCTTTGGGACAAATCTTTTTGCTCCTAAAGCTCTGAACAACTAAGCACAATCATTGGGCAAATGGACTCCAGCTGATCAGTGAGATCACCAAAAGTATCTGCAGAGCCTAGCAAAGAGAAATGTGTGCCCTACGCTTACATTCCTTTACAACCACCTAATCCATTTGCTACCCTGCTTACTATACCTTGCTATTCCTCTTGTATGGCTGCTCCCATTTCATCTCCATTATCCTGACTGCAATACCAGTTAGTTAGAGAAGGCATGTGCCTAGGACCCTAGTGTGGCCCTCAGTTGCACCCTAGGCACATGCCTTTGCTGCCTATCTCTATTTCTGGCCTTGGCAATTTGGCATCCTGTATAATTTGCCTGCATTGAGGATGGTAATATAAACTTTGCTATTGGGCTCTGCTGTGCTAATATATTTTCTAGTGATTTGCTTTTCATATGGAATGTCCATTTATGCCTATACACAACCACTTCATGATAACAGGAAATAAGAGGCACACGGTAAAATATTAATGATGGATTGTAGTAGAAAAAAATGTGCGCAAACCTCCCATATCTTCATCATTCTGGACTGCTGTCTCTGTGCCCTGGACATCTGGGACATTTGTGTCTTGGGCTTGCAAATAATGCATTTATGAATTATTACAAAATGTGGGGTATGGATGGATCGATTCTAGAACAAAACAACAGTTGAGTTCCCTAGAATTCCAGTCATCTACATACTCCCCAAGATCCATAAGTCTTTATCAGCCCCTCCTGGGCATCTGATAGTGTCCCTTATTGTTTCTCTTATTAAACCTTTTTCTGTATATTTGGACACATACTAATAACCTCTAGCTTAACAACTTCCCAGTTACATCCAGGACAGTGGACATTTCATCCAACTTGTTAAAAGTTTGTCCCACTTACCCACCAATTGCCACCCTTGATGTCAAAAGTTTATACACTATCATTCCCCAGCATTTGGTTATTGAAATCTGTAAAAAAAAAGCATTACACGAATCAGGTCAGACAGCTCCACCTACTGAGTTTCTGACAAAACTGCTCAAATTGGCTCGAATTAAACTATTTTAGATTCCTTAACCAATTTTATCTACAGTGTTTTGGCACAGCAATGGGTGCGTCCATGGAACCGTCATTTGCCAAAATATTTATGGGTCACTTTGAGCAACTTTTTGCCTGTGTTTAGAAATAACTTATCCACTGCTATGGCCTTAATTCAATATGAGGACATGTCCCACAGATTTAAGGTTTGGGGATATGATTGGTGTTTTCTAGAGAAAGAAATGAAATGTGCCCATGAAACCTGGTCTAAAGAAAATATTAAGAGAAGGTCCAATAGTGATCAAAATCTTTACTTCTTTTCACATTTTGACACAGCTAGTCACCAGCTGCACAAAACAGTTAGGCACCTTTGGCCCCTAGTATCTTCTCTACATTACAAAAATATATGTATATAAATAAATATGAATAAAAAGCAATTTGTAAAGTGTCATTCCTCTCCAGCATATTTTATTTTACAAGCACAATTGCAAGATGCATTCTGCTAAATTGTTATGATAATATAATTTAGAACATTATGGGAGGAACCTGACTGTTCCTTTATTAGATAAAGAAAGAACACTTAAAATGTAATCTTATTTGGAATGGGAGACTGAAAATGCTTAGGGGAAGACACTGTATACAATGAGTTCTTTCTTTTGCTAACTGCTATTCTGTGAAGACTAAGACTACAATGTTTTCCAGGTGATAACTTACCACTAATTCCACTGAACAGAATGAATCTCAATCCAAAAAAATATAAATAAAACCGATAACATGATCCTAAAAAGCTGCTTATTTTTTTCAGCATTGTAATGAAAGTGTAGGATCTAGTATTTTCAAACCTGTCTCAAACATCTCTTCCCACAGTGTTCAATTTAACAAAATTGACTGATTTACTTTTTTCACAGCAATAAGGCAGTTTTTTTTAAGTCTTTAAAGGGGACCTGTCACCCTAAGAAATTATTCCAAATTGTTTTCCATTGTGTTTGTCAAGTAAAATAAACTTCACTTACAGAATAAAAATTATTTTAATCTTATTTTCTTTAGCCTTGGAATTCACAATTGCAGCAAGCAGGCAGGGGCCATTTTGTGGACAAGCTTTGTATCTTGCCAAAATCTTATTTCTGTGCCAGTATGGGGGGACCTGATGCCCATGCCTATGCACTGGGTACACAATTAGGTGGTGAGGAGGGAGGGGGAATGGGAGGAGTACAGCAACATCTAAGAAGTTCTGAATTCAAAGTGAAAGTAACTGTCTGCCCCGCCTCTATGCCTAAGGCATAGAGGCGGGGCAAGCAATATATGATTGACAGCTGGGATTTTTAAATGCTTTTATAATGGGTTTGGATGTGTTAATAAAAACATGAGCATGTGTTTCATGTTTAATTTGAAAAGGGCTTTTATTATACAGCTTTTTATGCCTGGGTGACAGGTCCACTTTAAGTGGACTTAAAGACCTTGGGGTCCCCAACCTTTTTTTATCCACAAGAAACACACAAATATAAAAAGAAGTTGGGGAGCAACGCAAGAATTAAAAATGTTCCAGGGGGTGCCAAATAAGGGCCATGCTTAGCTATTTGGTAGCCCCTATGAAGACTATCAGCCTATAAAAAGCTAAGTTTGGCAGCATTCCTGTTTTTTTATGCCTCCAAAACTTTCCAAGCCAGGAATTCAAAAATAAGCACCTGCTTTGAGGCCACTGTTAGCAACATCCAAGGGGTTCCTGAGAGCAACATGTTGTTCACAAGCCACTGGTTGGGGATCACTGGTTTTGAAACCACTGGGTTTTTTTTTAATGAAGTTTTTTTATTTACTTAAACTTAAGGTTGAAGTAAACAAACAAAAAAAACTTATCCAGAAAACCCATTGGTTCCAAGCAGATGCCATACCTATAAACTAACTGTATTTTTCTGAACATAGCAATAAATAAATCTGTATCTTAATAAAACAAGAATTAAATAAAGGAATTGTAGTGTTTCATATTCTTAGAAACTGTACGTTGGTCAGATTATTCCTCTGTATAATAACAATATATCAGCTTGTACGATCTCTGCTGATATATTTTTCATAACTGATGTTCTGCCAACATCAGTTATGAAAAAGTATAGAAATAGACTTTTTTCAGTTGGTATTATTTCAATGTAATCTTTGTCATTGACATTAGGCTTGAAATTAAAGACTCTGGAACAATGGACAACTACAGGAACAAGATGGAGGCCAATAACCTTAGGTCAAACTGAATGTATTTGCACCCATAATAAGAGGGTATTAGGTATGTGTATGATTTATTTGAGATTGGTTGTACTTTCAAACTACCCGGCATAAATTTAGAGCCCCCAAATCAGCATAAATACAACACCGCCCCCCTCAGTCACGGGGAGGCCCAGACCGCCCAGACTGCTGTACCTTAGCCCCCCTCTCCTACATTAAATATAACGGTGCGGTTGGGGCCGGGAGATGCGGCGTGGTCAGGGATTGAGGGAGGGACTGGTTGCACCTGGCCTTTTCAAAAGATTCTTTCTGCAGGGGGGCACAACCAATCCCTCCTACCCCCCCCCCCCGACCACAACACATTTACCAGCAGGGAGGTTAACCTCTATCCTTGCTGAAATGAAATCCTAACAAAAACTGCTGCATTTTGTTTTGCACAAGAATCCTTCTGCCTACTGTTTTGTCTAGCAATGTATTACAAGTAAACTAATCAGTCTTTAGATCAGGGGTGCCCAGAAGGTAGGTTGCAGTCTACCAGTAGATCACTTTAAAGTTTCTGGTAGAGGTGGAATGCAGGGGGGTGACATCCTGCCACTTCTTTTTCCCCCCAGCATACTGGAGCTTTTGAGTGTGGCCACTTAAGACATCCGTCTTTATAATTTCATCCCAGTATAGAAGATTGTACCCACCGGGCCACTGTATATATATGTTCCCACTTTATATATGTTTCTGTGTGCAAAGTGGGCCATAAAGTAGGGAATAGAGATGTAGCGAACTGTTCGCCGGCGAACAAATTCTCGCGAACATCGGGTGTTCGCGAACGCGTATGTTCGCGAACTTTCAGCGTATGTTCGCAGTTTGGGTTCGCGCAGCGTTTTCCGCGGTTTTTTTATCGGCGCAAAAAATATCGCACAAATCACACATGGCGTTTTTCCGCAAATCCCGTTTTCATGGTGTTTAGCGCGAAAGAAAAAAAGCCGCGTATTTTCGCTAGAATATCTTGCGTTTTTTTTTTTTGCGCAACGCTGTGCCAACAAAGTATTTTTTAGAGAAGTTTTTGCCCTTGATCCCCCTCCTGCATGCCCCTGTCCAGGTCGTGGCACCCTTTAAACAAATTTAAAATCAGTTTTCTGGCCAGAAATGGCTTTTCTAGTTTTTAAAGTTTGCCTTCCCATTGAAGTCTATGGGGTTCGCAAAGTCCGTGAATATTTGCGAGTTTTGGCGTAAGTTCGCGAACGGGTCTGGGCACCCCTGATATAGATTCAAGTACTTCTAAAAGGATCCAATATAAATGGCAGCAGTATCATAGAATGCTAAACAGTCAAATACCAGTCTAATTTTACTAGAGAAATCTAGAATTTTATTGAATAACTTAGGGCTTTAATGACAACATAGGACCCTCTGAAGTTTCGGTTATTGCAGCTTACTCTTTTATCTCAGATTCAGTGTGTAAATTGGTATTTCTGTCTCTTTAACCAAAGTGTCACATGGTATACGTGGATAACTAACAGCTAACGATAAGAGTGGGTGGGGTAAAAACAATGTTTTGAAGCAAAGATCTTTCAACTATTCAAGTCAGAACAGGACAGGACAGAACAGAACAGTGAGTCTCTGCAGACTTTGGTCACCCCCAGGAAAACATACAGTCATAATAAATATCTTCAAACCAGATTTGTTGGAGCTGGACAGATATGGAATCAGGTATTAAAATATTTTTGCTACTAATAGTGACCTAAAAAATAATATAATGCATGTGACATTAGTTGTTAATTATTTGCTTTTGCAACAAAAAAATAAATCTGTCTCATAGGTTACAATTTACAATGTAGCTTTTAATGGATAGAATTATTTTTGTGCTAATGCCTTCTATTAAGTTACCGGGAAGTTTTCATTTTTTATTCTTTGAAGATTCTTTAGAAATTTTAACCACTGCCCCAGTCTATAGGAACTACATTAGACATGTCTGTTTTATTCTGTAAATGTGTAATTACTGCTCTGGCAATGTTAGCACATCATCAACATAAAATATGATTGTACATTAAAAAGTTACCTATAGGCCATGTTGATTATTTTTCGCTGATAGGGCTGCATTTGTAAGTAATTGTTACTTGAAGTTCCTAAACCTGACTGTTTTGCCAACCCGACTGTCCCTTCTCAGCCTGTCAGTTATAGCTTCTAATGCTAATGGACTCCTACTGCACAAATATGGCCGCCCCCTCATAGAGGAACATGGGGGATCAGATGGGTAATGTAAAAGCATTGGACAAATACTTTTATGGCAAAATAATAAATAGCATGCAAAGTCAATGTTATGACAGATGTAAAAAAGGTTTCATTTCTGGTGTCAGTATTTCTGTAAACTCAATGGTGGGATACAAAAATGCTTAAAAACATATAATCCATTTATAACACCTAATGCAGGGCTGTGTATAGTTCTACAAAACCCTCCACAATGCATTTATTTCATAAAGCAATTAATTAATTCATGGAATAGGGATTAGTTGGGGTTGTCACCTTGTATTTGTTGGGAACCAGGCAGTGATGTCAGGGGTGGAGGTGTTGAGTTTGAGGGGTGAAACAGTGACACCATCTATGGGCTGGGCTATGCCATAAGGAGGCAGGACAAGTGCAAACCTGGTAGTGGTTGGAACATTTAAAACCTGCATTGGACATTGTTTTGAAACGCAGTTCTGAACCTGACAGCCCATGTAAAAACAAGACTTTCTGGTCCTAACAACTAACAACCCTACGGAAAGTAAAGTTATGAAACAGAATTGTGAGAGAACAATATGTTTGGAACTCACAAATTTGCAATTTGTATTACAATGTCCAGCTAAACTGTGCTTTATCAAGTACTGCTATAAGTGGGTTATCAATCTCTACGGAATATGTTAGAATGGCTAGAATAACAGCCCTATAGTTTCTTAGTGTTCTTAGTTGCACCCCATAAGGCACTTGTCGATATCAGGAATGATACACACGTTAAAATAAAAAGCAAGGGTTTGACATTTATATCTCTCTGTTGTTCAAATACAACATGCTTAAAAATGTCTTGGACAAATATTTATTGACAGCCAACAGGAAACCTTCCAAATATTTTATACAGCAGCAAAACCAATGAAGGTGATGGTTACTATTCCCTTTCATATTGTTTCTCATCATGCCCAAAAATCTTTTGCAGTTATTGACTCCTGTTAATTTGTATCCTTATGTTTCAGCTGTTAAGAAGACTCTCATGGATATGATGCCCATGTTACTAAAAGCTTCAATTTCTTTTCTTACTGTTTTGTTGGTTATGAGCATACTGTGGAAAAAAAGGAACTCCCTACCAGGTCCATGGGCAGTGCCAATTGTTGGGAATTTTTTCCAGCTTGGAGATCAGATTCACATTACACTTACTGATATGCGGAATCGATACGGTGATGTGTTTCAGATCAAACTGGGCTTGATGCCTATTGTTGTTGTAAGTGGACTGGAGACCGTAAAAAGAGTCTTGCTTAAGGAAGGTGAAAATTTTGCAGACAGACCAAACTTTTATTCTTTTTCTCTATTTTCTAATGGCAGTAGTATGACCTTTTCAGAAAAATATGGTGAAAGCTGGAAAATACACAAGAAGATTATGAAAAATGCTTTAAGGAATCTTTCAAATGAATCAACCAATTCGTCCAACTGCTCATGCCGCCTTGAAGAATATGTTTGTGCTGAGGCTTCAGACCTAGTTCAGGAGCTGACAGATCTCTCAGCTGAAAAAGTTGCTTTTGACCCTTCCAGTCTTATAGTTATTACTGTTGCTAATGTCGTTTGTGCCTTGAGCTTTGGGAAGCGGTATGACCATCATGACAAAGAGTTTCTTACTCTTATTGACTTCAACAATGACCTCCGAAAAGCCGCTGGAGGTGGCCTTTTAGCTGATTTTATCCCAATTCTACGGTTCATTCCATCATCCAGTGTAAAGGCTTTAAAGAAATTTGTGCAATCTTTTCACAGCTTTATTGCAAAGTGTGTGAAAGATCACTTTGCAACATTTGAGGAGGTATGTTTTTTTTTTCTTAAATGAAGATATTTTATTAGTAATATTAACTTGTCTACTTACAATTGGCTTTAGAATGATAGATATCACTTTAATATCCCTGTTGATAATAGTTACACTATCTTAATAATCTATCTGTCTGTCTAGAATTGTGAGTGGGTTCTAGGCTAAACCATTGGGCAGTAGTAAATGGGGACTGAGAGTTAGCCACACAGCCTCTAAGCATTGGGACCCTAAATAAAAGAACTTAGGCCTAACATGTATTCACCAATGCTCGTTTGGATGCTAAACTTTCTTATGTAGCAGACACCACGATTAAATAGATAGGTCAGCTGAGGCTGCAAACATACAGGTCTACTAAGAAGCCAAAATCAGCAATACAGAGATCAGACTGAACATAAACAGGATCAAAAAGAAACGGATTGCTCAGGAACTGAAACCAGAATACCATTTCTTAGTCATGATGGGGTCCTTGGTCTGACATAAAAAAAACGCCACAACATTTACATGCTTATTGTTAAATCTGTCATAAAAGGTAGACAAAAAGTGGCTGGTCAGCAAATAAAAACACCAAAGCTCTATTGAGGTTTTAAGCTTTTCTTTAAATAGGGTTCATCATATACCTAGGGGCTGATTTACTTACCCACGAACGGGTCGAATGGAGTCCGATTGCGTTTTTTTCGTAATGATCGGTACTTTGCGATTTTTTCGGATTCCTTACGAATTTTTCGGATCCAATACGATTTTTGCGTAAAAACGCGAGTTTTCCTATCCATTACGAAAGTTGCGTAAAAAGTTGCGCATTTTGCATAGCGTTAAAACTTACGCGAAAAGTTGCGCATTTTTCGCGTAAGTTTTAACGCTACGAAAAATGCGCAACTTTTTACGCAACTTTCGTAATGGATACGAAAAACTCGCGTTTTTACGCAAAAATCGTATTGGTAACGAAAAATTCGTACAGAATCCGAAAAAATCGCAAAACATACGAAAAAGTCGCAAAATGTTCGTTTTCAAGTCGGAACTTTTCCAATTCGGGTCAGATTCGTGGGTTAGTAAATCAGCCCCCTAGACTAACAATATTTGCAAGCAAAAGTGTCTAATAGACTTGTACAACTTGTATGATTTCTCTTGAATACTTTTTAGGATGTTATTGTATGTTCATTTGCACAAATATTATCTTGAAGGAGAAAAGTTATTGTGTATACTATCTTTAATCATTTTTTTCATACCATAGAATAACATCAGGGATATTACAGATGCTCTTATCCAATTATGTAAAGAAAGAAAGTCTGAAGACAAAAATCAGCTATTAAGTGATGATCAGATAATTTCAACAGTGAATGATATTTTTGGAGCTGGTTTGTATTCATTTGCACTTATTATTATATTTGTAAAATATGTTGCCGTAAAGAAAGTGCAAGTTATGGTTGTGTAACAGCACTTTCTTAACTAACTAGTGGCCATACATGTTGCAATTATGATCTTTCCTGTGACGTTCAGAGCTGAAAAGTCAGATATGCAGGTAGAAACAAAAGAATTCTACCCCTATCTTATGATTCAGTACTAAATTTTTGCTGGTGCTCGGACACCTCTAAAGGTGCAATCCAAAATTTCCAACAGGCCTGATCAATGAAACGACCAATATCCAAGGCCTTTGCCTAGTCGTCTACCATACACTTACAGATTATTGTACAAAAGGAAGTGCATATGTGGCTGCCTTAAAAAATGCTATTTTTCTATGCTATTTACCTACACCAGGGCCTACATAATGGCTTCGGGTACAGGCACAGCAATAAGTTTTTTTAAGTGTAGGGGTGAATTCTTGGCCTGTGTTTATCCGAAGGCTAAGAATCCTCCCCATGTGGCAGGGGCCTTACTGTCATAAACATTTTCTGTACAATGATATTACATTGTTTTCAAATAGCAATCATCACATTTTTTAATTAACATTAACAATATAAATGGACTAAACCTCTCATCTTATTCATATACCACTTGTGCTAAAATAGTACCCTAACCCATAAGAACAATGCAAAATGTGTCTTTTAATGCAAGTGGTGTACAAATAAAACAGATTTTTTTATATATTAAATTGCTGCCCATAATTATTTGATGCCTTAGACACTTGAGACCTGTCGGGAACATGTTTTTTAATGTAATTCCCTGCATCTATCATTAATATTAAAAAACTTATATATATATACAGGTCCTTTTCAAAAAATTAGCATATTGTGATAAAGTTCATTATTTTCTGTAATGTACTGATAAACATTAGACTTTCATATATTTTAGATTCATTACACACAACTGAAGTAGTTCAAGCCTTTTCTTGTTTTAATATTGATGATTGTGGCATACAGCTCATGAAAACCCAAAATTCCTATCTCAAAAAATTAGCATATCATGAAAAGGTTCTCTAAACGAGCTATTAACCTAATCATCTGAATCAACATATTAACTCTAAAAACCTGCAAAAGATTCCTGAGGCTTTTAAAAACTCCCAGCCTGGTTCATTACTCAAAACCGCAATCATGGGTAAGACTGCCGACCTGACTGCTGTCCAGAAGGCCATCATTGACACCCTCAAGCAAGAGGGTAAGACACAAAAATAAATTTCTGAACAAATAGGCTGTTCCCAGAGTGCTGTATCAAGGCACCTCAGTGGGAAGTCTGTGGGAAGGAAAAAGTGTGGCAGAAAACGCTGCACAACGAGAAGAGGTGACTGGGCCCTGAGGAAGATTGTGGAGAAGGACCGATTCCTGACCTTGGGGGACCTGCGGAAGCAGTGGACTGAGTCTGGAGTAGAAACATCCAGAGCCACCGTGTACAGGCGCGTGCAGGAAATGGGCTACAGGTGCTGCATTCCCCAGGTCAAGCCACTTTTGAACCAGAAACAGCGGCAGAAGCGCCTGACCTGGGCTACAGAGAAGCAGCACTGGACTGTTGCTCAGTGGTCCAAAGTATGTCATTCGGAAATCAAGGTGCCAGAGTCTGGAGGAAGACTGGGGAGAGGGAAATGCCAAAATGCCTGAAGTCCAGTGTCAAGTACCCACAGTCAGTGATGGTCTGGGGTGCCATGTCAGCTGCTGGTGTTGGTCCACTGTGTTTTATCAAGGGCAGGGTCAATGCAGCTAGCTATCAGGAGATTTTGGAGCACTTCATGCTTCCATCTGCTGAAAAGCTTTATGGAGATGAAGATTTCATTTTTCAGCATGACCTGGCACCTGCTCACAGTGCCAAAACCACTGGTAAATGGTTTACTGACCATGGTATTACTGTGCTCAATTGGCCTGCCAACTCTCCTGACCTGAACCCCATAGAGAATCTGTGGGATATTGTGAAGAGAAAGTTGAGAGACACAAGACCCAACACTCTGGATGAGCTTAAGGCCGCTATTGAAGCATCCTGGGCCTCCATAACACCTGAGCAGTGCCACAGGCTGATTGCCCCCATGCCACGCCACATTGAAGCAGTCATTTCTGCAAAAGGATTCCCGACCAAGTATTGAGTGCATAACTGAACATAATTATTTGAAGGTTGACTTTTTTTGTATTAAAAACACTTTTCTTTTATTGGGCGGATGAAATATGCTAATTTTTTGAGATAGGAATTTTGGGTTTTCATGAGCTGTATGCCACAATCATCAATATTAAAACAAGAAAAGGCTTGAACTACTTCAGTTGTGTGTAATGAATCTAAAATATATGAAAGTCTAATGTTTATCAGTACATTACAGAAAATAATGAACTTTATCACAATATGCTAATTTTTTGAAAAGGACCTGTATATATGGTTTTTCAGTTATTTAGCTTATTGTTCAGCAGCTCTCCATTTGGTATTTCAGCAGCTATCTGGTTGCTAGGGTCTTATTTACCAGGTAGTGGTTTAAACAAGAGATGGGAATATAAATAGTTAAGGGGCCTGCATGGAAAAATAAAACTGTAGCCTCACAGAACAATACTTTTTGGTCAGTGACCCTCATTTGAAAGCTGTAAAGAGGCAGAAGCGAAAGTCAAATTATTCAAAAACTAAAAAAAATTAACTAGGAAGACCAATTGCAAAGTTGCTAGGAATAAGCCATTCTATAACATACTACAAGTTAACTTAAAAGCGAACCTCCCCTTTAGATGTGTTTAAGTTAGCTTTATAGAGAGAGAGGCAGCAGGTACTGACATCCCAGGCACGTTATATACAGTGAGACACAGTCTTTATATACAAAACCAGCACATTATATACAGTGAGAGGCAGTGGGTACTGATGGCAGATATTCAGGCCCTGGCACTATAACACTGGCACAGATACACAACATTGGCTCTACTGTAACTAACTAGAAATCAAAAAAACAATGACAAAAGTAAAAGAAAAATAGAAAGTGCAAAAAACCATAACAAATATATAAAAGCACAATGAGCTTTGTCAGGGGGAAAAGTTAACTTACCCTCCATCTGTTAGGGTAGGGGATAGGGATATTATAGATGTCAGGTGACAAAAAACAATATACCAAATGGTACCTCTGACTCTGGATGGGGACTGTTGCCATTTTTATACACAGAGGGAAACTATCATCCATTTGTTAATTTTATTTTTAAAGGAGAGGGTAATTCTTCCCTTTATAAAGTACTGGCTAGGTTTTGGTTTTAAATAAATGATGGCCAAGTTGGAAATGCTACACTTGAGGATAGGTTACTACAAGTATTTATACTTGTAGGAGAACTTGTAATGAACAATGTTCTATATTCACAAGTAGATTTTTCCAGACAGACTTCCTAGATATGAGAAGAAAGTAGGTTTTATGGTAAAGATTTTTTTACAGTGAAAGCTATGAAGATATGGAATTCTTACCCTAAAGCAGTTATTTTTGCCACCCCTGGTATTTCTTGGGGGACTCCCTCCTGAGTCAATTTACTCAACACGCCTCATGGCAGCAAGGTCTCTGTTTTGGCAAACATTAGTTTGGTGAAAGGGTTGGTTTCCATTTTAGTAAGCAAATAAAAGGTTTCAGATGTTAACAATACAAAGTTGATCCAGGGACTGGTCCAATTGCTCTTGTAGAGACAGAAACATTTTTTTTCTCCCTTCTGAGGCAAACTGAACATGACTTCAGATTCAATTTTTTTTGCTATATTAGCTTAAAGATAGCTAGGTTTCACCAGCTAACAACACAAAGATTGAACATGATAAAAAATATGAAAAAATATGAAAGAGGTAAGAGGATTTGAGCAATACTGTATTAACAAAAACACTCTTAATGGTCCCTAGGCATAGATGTATGTATGAATAACTTTATTTATAAAGCACTATGGGGTCTATACAGAACGCACATGTGTATATGTCTATAATAAAATTTAAATTTATGAGTTTTTCTAATTAATTATGAAATAATTATAATATAATTAATGAAATCCCTCTCTGCCTGATCTTTTTTTGTAGGATTTGATACAATTACTTCAGCTTTGCTCTGGGCTATATTTTATTTGTTGCGATATCCAGAATTTCAAGACAAAATACACAAAGAAATTGGTCAGTGAATATATTCATACATCCTGTTTATGTTATTTGTTGTACATGCATTTGATAGCCTTTAATATAGTGAATTATACTGGAGAAACCAAAAAAGTCACCCAGCCTATACCACAGAAATATTTAAATATGGAAACCTAACAAGAAGGGAAGAAATTATGTCTAAGAATGTGTGTCATATTACAAGTGTGGTAGAAGGGTCGAGGGTAATGAGAATGAAAGGGATTGACATGGCAGTGGTTAAAGGACCAGAAGGAGAGTGCTGTTTTGCAGATAATTCATATTTCCACTCTTCATGGGATTTTTGACATTTCCAAAACAGATGATACTTTCAAATAAGTAAAATTCAAGTTACCATTCCAGTCCCACCATATTGACATATAGAGTTAACTAAACACTACACTTGTATCCTTTTCTAGAGGAAAAAATTGGATGCAACAGAGCCCCAAGATTTAATGATCGAAAAGACCTGCATTATACAGAGGCATTTATTAACGAAGTCCTGCGACATTCCTCTTTTGTGCCATTTGGCTTACCACACTGGTAAAAAAAAAATATATATATATCTATATAATTTATATCAAATGTATAAACATATCAAAATACCAATTGTATTTTTAAGTATACACATATATATATGTGTTTGTTGTACTTATCAAGGGCATTTATTTTTTGTCTCCTTCTTTTTCAAATTATTGTTAGCACGACCATGGACACAAAATTAAATGGATATTTTCTTCCGAAGGGTACTTGTGTTTTTACCAATTTGTACCAAGTTAATCATGATAAGTAAGTATATTATTGGCTTCCTTACTTCCTTTCCTCTGACTCCCCATCCATTGTACTAGATGACTTTAACATACCTGTTAACAATCCTAATGCCCCTGCTACCTCTAAACTCCTTTCACTAACATCCTCCTTTGGGTTATCTCTGTGCTCTGACTCCCCCTCTCACTCTAATGGAAACTCCCTGGATCTTATATTTACAAAATGTTGTTCTACCTCCAACTTCACTAACTCCCCTTTCCCCCTCTCTGATCACAATCTGCTCACATTTCACCTCTCGCTAACTCCCTCTACACCCTCTGCTGCCCCCCAAAAATACACATACCGAGACCTGCAATCCCTAAACACGTCACATCTCTCTTCTACCTTTGACTCTCTTCATTCTAACATCCAAACTGTCTCTTGTCCTAATCAGGCTACCTCTGTCTACTACAGCACACTCACCACTGCCCTCAATGTGCTTGCTCCTGCCAAGACCAAACGCGTGAGGCCCAAACCACTCCAACCCTGGCACACTGCTCATACCAAATCCCTCCAAAAACAGTCACGTACACTTGAGCGCCGCTGGCGCAAATCAAGGTCAGATTTCTGCAGCTACAAATCTGCTCTGCTCTCCTACAACACCACCCTCTGCCAAGCTAAACAAACCTACTTCACTGCACTTATTAACTCCCTCTCTAAAAAACCTGCACAACTCTTCTCTACCTTTAACTCTCTGCTGTCCCCTCCTCCGCCACCTCCGTGTGCTTCAGTCACTGCTCAAGCTATTGCTGAGCACTTTAAAAATAAAATTGACACCATCCGAAGTGACATTGCACAACTTAATCCCCATAACCATTCCCCTCCCTCCCTACATGCTCCCCAGTCTCTTCTTGGCTCCTTCTCCCCAGTGACTGAAGAGGAAGTCTCAAAACTGCTGTCTTCCTCCCACCTTACTACCTGCCCGCTTGATCCCATTCCTACCAAACTTCTACGTAATGCCAACCCCTGTCTTATCAAAGCCTTAACTCATCTATTCAATCTATCGTCTCTACTGGAATCTTTCCCTCCCAACTGAAACATGCACTTGTAACCCCTATTCTGAAAAAACCCTCCCTTGATCCTTCCA
Source organism: Xenopus tropicalis (assembly GCF_000004195.4). Lineage (NCBI taxonomy): Eukaryota > Metazoa > Chordata > Amphibia > Anura > Pipidae > Xenopus > Xenopus tropicalis. Next base: position 130,749,775 of record NC_030677.2, read on the forward strand.
ATCCTACTAACCTCCGACCTATCTCTCTGCTCCCATTCATCTCCAAACTGCTTGAGCGCCTAGTATACAACCGACTGACGCTATTCCTCTCTGACAATAACCTCCTGGATCCCCTACAATCTGGTTTTAGACAACAACATTCCACCGAAACTGCTCTAACCCGACTAACAAATGACCTCCTTTCGGCTAAAGCCAAAAAACACTACTCGCTACTGATACTTCTCGATCTCTCTGCTGCTTTTGACACTGTGGATCAACCTCTTCTCCTCCAGACTCTCCGCTCTCTTGGCCTTCGTGACACTGCCTTATCCTGGTTTTCATCTTATCTCTCAGATCGATCCTTCAGTGTCTCTTACAATGGGGAATCATCTTCTCCCTTGCCTCTTTCTGTCGGGGTTCCTCAAGGCTCTGTCCTGGGCCCCTTACTATTTTCTCTCTATACCTCCTCACTTGGCAAATTAATCAGTTCTTTTGGCTTTCAGTACCACCTCTATGCTGAAGATACTCAGAACTATCTTTCCTCTCCTGATCTCAACCCAGAGCTTCTAACTCGCGTCTCTTCCTGCCTGTCCGCTATCTCCACTTGGATGTCCCAACGTTACCTCAAATTAAACCTCTCTAAAACTGAACTGGTTCTCTTTCCCCCATCCAACGCCCACATTGTTCCCGAGGTATCTATAACGGTTAACAATTCTACCATCACCCCATCTTCCCAGGCCCGGTGCCTTGGGGTTATCCTTGATTCTGCCCTGTCCTTCACCCCTCACATCCAATCACTTATCAAATCATGTCACTTTCACCTAAGAAATATCTCCAAAATCCGATCATTTATCACCCAAGATGCTGCCAAAATTCTTATTCACTCTCTTATAATATCTCGCCTGGACTACTGTAACTCCCTATTAATTGGCCTTCCCCTCCAAAGACTGTCCCTTCTCCAGTCCATAATGAATACTGCTGCCAGGCTCATACACCTCTCCAACCGCTCCTCCTCTGCCGTGCCACTCTGCCAATCCCTGCACTGGCTTCCCCTACCATCCAGGATAAAATTCAAGCTATTGACCCTCACATTTAAAGCAGTCCATAACTCTGCCCCACCCTACATCTCTGAACTCATCTCTAGGTACCATCCAACCCGCTTGTTACGCTCCTCTACTGACCTGCTCTTCAACTCCTCTCTCATTCCCTCCTCACACGCTCGCATTCAAGACTTTGCAAGGGCTGCCCCCCTTCTCTGGAATTCGCTCCCACAAACTGTCAGACTTTCTCCCAATCTCTCTGCCTTCAAAAAATCTCTAAAAACACATTTATTTAGAGAGGCTTACCCTAATCTAGTTTAGCAATACCCTGTGCCCCACCTCTCACAACTCTGGTCATGCCCATTCCCACACCTTGTGTCTCAACCCTTTCTCCTTGTAGATTGTAAGCTCTTTTGGGCAGGGCCCTCTTCACCTCTTGTATCGGTTATTGATTGCTTTATATGTTACTCTGTATGTCCAATGTATGTAACCCACTTATTGTACAGCGCTGCGGAATATGTTGGCGCTTTATAAATAAATGTTAATGTAATGTAATGTAATATTACATATACATAATACAGCAATAACAATGCTCTTTCTAAATCCTAAATAATATTAGTTAGCCCTCTTATCCATACAATTATCCATTTCAATATCAAGATCAAAGAACCTAGCAGAGGAAAAATTTGCCTGATAATTTTTTGGCCCTTTAGGGTAAGAACCCAGGCAGCTGTTCTATGCTATTGCGGTGACTAACTGCTCTGAAATGGCTTTTCACTGGCAACAATAGGAGTCGCTGGTGGAAAGCAACTAAACCACTCCGTTGGTCCTTACCCTTAATCAATCTATCCCCTTCTACTGTATATCTTTCTGGCCTATTTATGGAGAAACCAACACCCCATCTACCTCAAAGAGCTTAATTTCAGCCATTTTTAGCGCTTTGTCACTTTTAAACTCCTAATCTACATTGCAAAGCTTTACTACCTCAATCGCAAGTCCTATAGCCTCAGTCCCCTTGCACCAACTTACTTCTACTAACCAATTCACCTAATTTCAGTGCTCATAAAAATGCCAGTGCAGAGGCAACTAACTTTGAAAGGTGAAGTGCAACAGCCTGCTAGTATCCCATGCAATTCCTATAGCACCTGAAATCAGCTTACACCAAAAAGCTTCATGGGACGGCTTATTTCAGCCCTACTTTCTGATATTTGTCCCCCCAAGTGTGACAAATTCTCACCCTTTCCACCCCCCATGGATGTCTGTGCACTGGTATATAAAGTACTGAAATGCCCAATAACCACCTTTGCGTTCTGTCATTGAATAAATAGAGTTCACCAATCAACACCCATGACAGACAAACTTTGACCAGTAATTCACACTTTTATAGTGTTTGAACATGCATAATTGGTTATAAATAATATTTATTTAAAGTACTGTATGTTCCACAGTTGAGGTAATTTACAATATCCCTGGGTGCAAGTGCTCACTGAAGAAGAACTTGTGCCCTAGGGTAAGCTAGGCTACACTCCCTAACGTGTGCATCTGAATGTCCTTGATTCAAAATGCTTTGTGAAGGTTACTGAGCTAGCACAGATGCCTTTGGCTACTTAGACAATACATTTTAAAGGACCCGTAGTGGGTGTTTTTCTATAAAAGTAATATTGTATCAGTGCTTTCTGCTCAACATTTATGTGTTTTCTTTGTAGCACTGTATGGAAAGATGCTGACATGTTTATGCCGGAAAGGTTCCTCGATCAAAATGGACAGATAATAAAGAGCTTGACTGAAAAGGTGTTAGTTTTTGGAATGGGGGTGAGAAAATGTTTGGGAGAGGATGTGGCTCGAAATGAAATGTTTGTTATTATGACCATTATGATGCAAAGGCTGAAGTTGGTGAAAAGTACCAAACATGAATTGGATCCAATACCAGTTTATGGACTGACTTTAAAACCCAAACCCTATTATCTTGTAGCTAAAGTGAGAACATAAAAGAAATGAGTGCAGATAAAAGTGTAATAATCATGGCAGAATCCATGTCTCCAGGCAAAAATACTGAGTGTCAGAAAACAAAGACTTAAGAATTTCTACAGCTTCATCTGTTCTCCACTGAAGTAGCAAAAAAGATCAGACCACCTGTATACATTATATTAGTACATAATTGAGTAATCTAAACCTGAAGATATGTATGACATTGTGCAAATATTTTAATGCTCTCATGCTTGTGAGTTAACTCTGTTTTATTGTACAAATATTGTTTTTAGGTTCCTAAAATAAATGTATGATGTTTAAGAGTCAACTGAAATGCAGTCTTAAAACTGCTATGTCCCAGTGGTGCCAAGGCAAATATATAAATATATATAAAGAAACAGAGCCTTGCAATTCATTCTGTATACCTGAAAATTTTCAAAGGAAAAAATGAAGTCAACGGAAATTGCATATATTCAAATGAATCAATTAGAAGGCCTGAATGACAAAACAGAGTCATCCTTCTGTTTTCCTGTTTTAATTGGGATGTTGAAGGCAATATAACTAGAGATGAGCGAATCTGTCAAAAACCGTCAACTTGGGCGTGTTTGTCGGCCAAAATAGCGCGTTTCACAGATTCACAAAATTTTTCACAAATTTTCTTGACGTTTTGCTAATTTTTCGGCAAAATCCGCGAAACACGTTTGTCGCACACGCCACAGTGCAGTAACTAACTGAGGAAATGAATGCAGTAACATTGGATGCCAAAGGATAGAGTGCACCTGCAGTTCTTTATGTGAGAATTCATTAGGATTATTTATGATGACATATTATGGAGCCCCAACATATTCCACAGAGGTGTACAATAAATTGGTGTATACATTGAACAGACAGGTAACATACAAAAGACAACTACCGATACAAGAGGTAGGAAAAGATAAACCACACATACTGTACACAGAGGAACTGAAAAGGCTTTACAATATTATTATTGCAAACAGGAGATGTAAAATAAATGAAGAAACAAGGGTAAGAGAGCCCTGCATGCTAGCACTTACCCACAAGGCATATTATATTACTGGGCAGCATCAATTTGGCCGGCCTCCTTACCCAGCTCCCATATATTTCCAATTCCCTGTCTCCATTTTACCAGGCACTCTACCCTGACATCCAGGACAACAGGCCACAGCTTTTATCAAACATACACATGAAGAGTAAGTTAAAGTGCAACAATTTAAAATCAATAACATGTTATACCAACTAATGGAATGCTTGCCAATTAAGAGAACACACCAAAATGGCTGCCTGCTATGCTGGCCACCTTGGGGTGGGCGTATGAGAGCAGGCAAACTATGGTACACCACCTCCTGGGACACTTGTGCTGGGAGATTATCATCCACCTTTGACACCCAATGGGCCAAACACTGGGGTCTTATCTCCACCCCCTAGTAAGTATTCCTTCGCAAGCTGTAACTGCACAACCATTATCCCAACACACCCTTCTTCCCATAGTACTCCAGGGGAGGGCAGGTGGTACCATGTTCCATGCTTCTGCAGGCAAAGAGACCTCCTCTTCCTTCTGTCCCACTTACTGTATATCTCCCCTATTCTGACCTTACTTCTAATCCCCTTCTTCCCAATTAACCCTCCACTTTCTGGCCTGCCTTTAAACTGTCATTGTTGTAAAAGCGTTACAATAAATATATAAGGCTTACTTTCATGCAGTAAAAAGAGAAGAAAAAAAAACAGTTTTTATTTATAAAGAATGTAAATATGTAAAAACAAACTGTGGGACAGTGAAATGCATTTTAAAATTCCTATAAAAAATATCAGGGAAAAAAATAACAGGGAATTTATGTTGTGACGTGTTTATATGAGGCATTCACTATTATTTCTAAACAGATGGTTTTATTTAATTGTGTTTGACATTTCTTTTTCTCTAACAAATGCCTACTCTTGACTTTTTAATAAGTACCATTTCCTCTCTGAACAGGAATTGCTTCACAAAAGCCTGTGATGTAACATATCAAATTATGTTTTTATCTTTAACCTAGAAGAACCAATTCCAGAGAAAATGATTCTACTAAATATAGTTTTGTCTGCAATTTGCCATAGAGAGGAAAAAAACATGATGTAGATTTCACACTGAAGGACCTAGGAGGAAATACCTCTGTATTCTATGAAAAGATCAACTTTTATTTTCTCAAACCAATTATTATGGCTCAAAAGCAATTATTTTAAGTGAGAAGATTTGTTCTGTATACAGCAATACGGTAAATATTGGGAATGAGAAAATAAATAATACTGTTCATCATGTACAGGTATAGGACCTATTATCCAGAATGCTCGGGACCAAGGGTATTCCGGATAAGGGGTCTTTCCATAATTTGGCTCTCCATACCTTAGTCTACTAAAAAATCAATAAAACATTAATTAAACCCAATAGGATTGTTTTGCCCATAATAAGGATTACTTATACTTTAGTTGGGATGAATTACAAGGTACTGTTTTATTATTACAGAGAAAAAGGGAATCAGTTTAAAAATTCTGAATTATTTGATTAAAATGGAGTCTATGGGAGACAGGCTTTCCGTAATTCGGAGATTTCTGGATAACGGATTTCCAGATAAGGGGTCCGATACCTGTAGTATTGGTGTACTCTTTAGACTAGAGGAGTCAGTTAAAATACCCCACACTGTGCAATGTGCAAAAAAAAGGCAGTTGTAGTTAACATTCAGCCCAAAAGACCAGCAGGACTGCAAAAGCTTAAAAATACTAGTACTCAGTGGAGGAGAAGGGCTCACATGTTGGCTGCAATAGCAGGACTCAAGATGAACACTGATAAGTATGACAATTAATGTCCACATGCTATGTAACCTGATTCAACATACTGTTACCTGCACACTGGGAAAAGGCTACTTGCACCCCAAAAAGTGTTCAGTTGTGGGTGAGACCACATAAATTAAACATATCAAATTATTTAGTTAAGTAATATCTAGTCACACAAATTGATGTTGAAAAATAAGGTAAAATTATGAAACTATACAAATAAATTGTACTTTCATACTTTGGTTAAAGGCAATAAAATGTGCAAACTACTGGAATAAACAAAGTTAAAAACGTGCCTTAAAAAACTTTAAAAAAAAAAGACACGTCATCCCACTACCTTCTATTAGAACAGATGGTAGCAAATCACTCACCATGCTGTTTGATTTAGGATAGGGGCTTAAAGGAATACTGTCATGGGAAAACATGTTTTTTTTCAAAACACATCAGTTAATAGAGCTTCTCCAGCAGAATCCTGCATTGAAATCTGTTTTCCAAAAACACAGATTTTTTTTATATTAAATTTTGAAATTTCACTTGGGGCTAGGCATCTTCATTTCCCAGGTTGCTACGAAATCCAAGTCCGGCTTGGGACTCCTCCAGTTACATAGGAGTAGGAGAAACAATAGGTTACCTGAAAGCAGTTCTAATGTGTAGCACTGGCTCGTTCTGAAAGCTCAGACTCAATGCACTGAGATGGCTGCCTACACACCAATATAAAAACTAAAAAAAATACATTTGTTGGTTGAAGAATAAAATTTGAAATGGCAGAGTGAATTATTTGTGTTATATGTTAATTGTGTAATTTAGAAATAAAAAGTATACCATAAAAATCATGACAGTATTACCTTAATTGCAGCCAGGCCCCCCAGCAAAAGAATTGTTCCAGGCTTCCCAATGCCAGCACTGCGCTTCTTGTATGCGTGTATGTATGAGTGTAACTTTAGATACACGTGGGTTCCTCTCCCCACTCAACTGTAGTTAACTGTTTCACTGCCTTCTTTGCCCTGCACCTTTACCCACTAGGTTCCCTGGTCCCCCCTTTTCCCTATTGATTGAATTCATACTAGTTGCAAAATAATAATTTTGGGCTTATTTAATGTTTAAACATTTTCAAGTTATTGAGATCAAAATTACAGAAAGATCCCTTATCTGAAAAAAAAACAAGTTCCAAGCATTGGAGAGAATGGCAGGGCTGTAGAACCTATGTGCTTGGGTTGGTAGGAGCTGATTACAACTGAATACTGTGTAACAATGCAGAAACAGTCAGAACATACCTACATACATTTAATTTTCTGTTGCTCTTCAGAAAACCTCCTGTAGGTGTCCCTGTATTACTGTATAATATTACTGCACCAATACTCTCACATTGTGTTACTAAAATACATACAGATTAGAGATATAATTTTTAGGGATGCATATATAATGCCACTTTTATGCCTTGAATACAATTCTGGCTTTAAAAAAATGCTTTTAAGTGACACTTCTGTATACATCACTTTTTACACCAGAAATTATATAGCTGAGCATGTAATTGTTTGTTTTAGGTCTAGAGGCTTGTAAAATAATTAAGTTATTTTCATAATTTTTTTCTAGCACACTTGTATATTAGCTTTTTGTAATTAATTATTTCTTAGATCACAATGCAGGGTGGTAATTTGCAAGAAAGCAAACGCAGCTTTATAACTTTAATTCGTCATTTATTTTATTTTTATTTTTCTAATTGTCAAAATACACGGAAGAAAAAAGAAATGCATATATGTACAAAACTACATTATACCTGGTAGCTCCTGGAAAACTGTAGTTTAAACCTTACATAACTCAATTAGATTTTCATAAATGATCTTTGATAAAGTCTTTCAATGGGTCCAGTTTTTTTTGCAGAACGTAGCAAACAGAGAATGCTTTGGGTATTTCTGTAGTAGCGTGAAGTCTTTTCAGGAGATGTTAATGGCTTATTACCTTTTTAGGGAAGAAAAGTTAGTGCTTTATTTGTAGATAATTTGGATAAATTGGATTAACGTTTTTTTAAACCACTAAAAAATGATGTATAAATTATAGGAATTGCAAAATATAGGGATAGAACAACATCAGTATTTAAGCAGCTTTATAGTTAAAGACTTATAAAACACCATTTATAAAACACCACCTAGCCCTAAGCCGTAGCACAACTATTGTGATTGGCATTCATAGTACAAGAAGTACAACAAGGGTGCCCTGTACTGAACATCTGCTTTTTAGAACTAAGGCCAGTATTTAACCAGCCTAGCCGATAAATCACCAGCTTGGCCCACCTCTACCCTACCCATTTGCCTGCGCAGTCCTCCCATTTCTCCACCCATCTACCCTGTCTTTGGCAGCAAGTAGTACAATTAGTGGTGCCCAAAATGATGCTATAAATCTAGGAAGAAATGAAAACAAAAAGGAGGAATGTTTGCATTTATTGGGCATGCTGTGAGTATATGAGGCCCTTACTGGAAGCTAATAAAAGTCACAGAGTGAAGCACAATTGAATTACCTTTTTATGTTCCATAGTTTCTCTAAGTTCATGAATTTGCAGAACAATAGAGGATTTTTCTTGAATCAGCTTTTGATTTTCATTTTCTAAATTCTGGAGGTACATACATACATTGCATTCAGTGGATTTATAATAAATCATCTCCATTAATAGCCCGTAAATCACAATGTAGATGTAGACTCTTTAAAGTGATACTGACACTAAAATATGGCTCTTCAAATATTAATATTATACAAATATGAGAGCCTCCTCATAGAGGAACACAGGGGATAAGAGAAGTAATGTAAAACATTTGGCAAATACTTTAAAGGCAAAATTATAAATAGCATGCAAATATAATGTATAATATAATGTGTCAGCATCTCTTTAAGCTCAAAATGTGCCAGTTGTGCATGTGTTTATGCTCTTCACTACAGGAACATCAGCCAAAGTATTTGCACAGGTTTCCCAGCATAAACATTACAATAAACACCAATACCAATTTTCTTTTACTGCCAAAAAAGTTAATTGGGTTGAACATTTTTTAGATCTCTTTCACTTTAATGCCCACTTCCTGTTCAGGTCTCTCACCAAAAAAAAAAAAAAAAGCACAGACTGCCCCTTTGCCTCCAGGCATGCGCAGAAGGCTCTCCAGGTCGATAACAGTAGTCGAATTGAAGAGAGACCTGTACAAGTAGTAGAGGGCGGGGCTTCACTCTGCACAAGGAAGCAAAGAAAAACGAACACCTTCTGACTGAGGAACCAGGTAAGAGAGAATGCTGGGACAAAGGTAGGTAATTCTGGAGGCTGTTTAGAGTAATTTTACTGATAGAAAAAAAGGTTTACTTATTCTTTAAAGGGGGCATATTGTGTGAAAAACAATATTGTGTCTATGAATTGTACTCATCTATATATAGAAGGAATGTGCTTTAAAAAGTAGTGTTTATTGAAAATTTCTCCAAAAACCCCACTGGTCCAGTCCAACTGTTCCACTTCCTGCTGCCTCCTTTCCCAGGCTGTGCAGGGTGGGGGGGGGGGGGGGGGGGGGGGGGAGTGGCACTAAGCACACTGCACTGTAGGAAAGGGACCAATCAGCAGCTAGGCTGACCTGATAGGGATCTGAAGCCTACTGTACTTCTGGCAGGGACCATCAGGACATGCCCACCCCACCCCATTTGAAACACAGACAGGAACCATAGCAGATCAAGAGGGAGCTCCAGTAAAGGGGCCAGATAGTATTAATTTCTAGACCAAAGTGAAACCAGCACCATATACTATTCATAAGTTCCGACAATTTAAGATTTTTTCGTTTATCCTATGTCTCCTTTAAGTAAAAGTAACAAAATGGTTGTGCAGCTTGGCTGATTTGATGAAAGTTACAGTCTGATTATCGCTGCATCTCTGGGTCCACTAGAGGGCAGTATTGTCAAAATCCCAAGGACTGAAATAGAAAATACAATTTCCAATTGTGATTTATTGACTCAGATGTATCGATTCGGATTTGAATTATGATTCAAAAACTCAAATGTTGGGTATTTTCAAAAAAACTCAAAAACTTGAATGTAAAAGTTTGCCATCTAACAGCTTGCGAGTTTCTAGTTTTTTAGAAGTCAGTCAAGTCATATTTGCAAACTCAAAGTTTTCAAGTTTGTAAAGTCGGAAAATTTGAGGTGTTCAAGATTTCTTAGACTAGTGAAAGGGTTTAATTCATATTAGTACCTGTTTGATACTGTAAAAACATTCTACTTTCGAATATGCAGATTTATAAATACAATATTAAATGGTTAGTATCAATCCATGAGGAAAGAGGTACATTAGTTTATAATGGGGTCTATGGGAGATGGCCTCCCCATAATTCAGAGCTTTCTGGATTACAGGTTTATGGATAACAGACCCCATACCTGTACAAGGAGGTACTTGGTCTTTTTATTGATCATGGGTATAGTAACTGGTATCACTAGCCCGGTACCTTTTTGATTTTGTGCTATCAAGGCTTTATTTAAAAGAAGCAGCTACAGGTGCTTATTAGGTACATTCTTCATCAACATATCACTGGCATTCTTAGCATTTCTAAACTTGCTGCTTACACATATGTGTATTGAGGAACAGTGTCTAGTGGGTTCAGCTTGGCCTGGTTAATCCTTAACGTACCATTCTTATGACTTTGTTGCTTGCAATATACCACTCCCTGCATTTAAACTTAGTCAAACACAAGAAAGCTAAGCAATAAGTAAAATACCATAGGTGAAATGTGCCTGAGAAAACCATACTGTACTTTGCTTTAGACTTTGATATTTTTAGACGCAGTCTACTACAAATCAAATTATTCCACCTCATTGGTTTGTGGGGTATTATTCAGTTTTACCTTTATTTTGTCACAAAGTTCTTTGTTTTTCTTTTCCATTGTTTCTTGATAGGCTTCTAATCTGAATTTTAGCATTTTCATTTTATCCCGATAATGAGTTCTAATGGCAAGCACTGCTTGTTCCTAAGGCACAATGTTAGAATAAAGTTTCTTTATTAACCCCTCCTCAGCTGAATGACTAATAACATTATTATTACAGTGTATACTGTATGTGACATTATCTACGTACCTGCTTTTGTTTTTCTGCCACTTTAAGTTGTCTGGTGGCCTCAGTGTGTTTGGTTTGCATTTGTTGCATATCTTTAACAATCTAATATGCAAATATACAAATAAATATTTTATTTCTAAATATTCCATCCACTAAAATAAGAGTAGAGCTGCCCTGAAGAAAAGTAGGAGAGAGACTAGGGATACACACCAAACACACAGCAAAGCTTCTGAGTCAGTTCCAGGAGAAAGTTAATATGATTGCACTGTCTATTTCCAAGAGAGAGAGACTTGAGAGAGTGCTGCCAGGTCAGAGCACTATAAAGCTCATCCAAGGCTATTCAGGGTTGGACTAGGTTGGCGGGGTACTGGGAAAAACCTGCGGCCCCCCACTGACCCAGTCCGCCCCCTTTGCCAACTGTGGGAGCCCACAAGTCTTTTCCCCATGGCGGTCGCAAGAAGGAAGGGAAGGAGTCACAACTGGGGTGGCCCCAGTGGTCCCTGGACACCCCAGTCTAACCCTGAGGAGATTAGTATCTATTGCAAAAATGATGTGAACTTCTTGCCAGCAAAAAGTAGCAGCTACTCATCTTACAGGTTAAATGATAAACTGTACCCAAGCTGTACCAAGTGATTAGTTAATTAACTATATTGAAAGTAACTGTGGTCTTTAACACTCAGAATTACAACTGAATATATTTATAATTTACTTTGACCATGGGTAATAGTTAAAGTTAAATCAATTGTTGCTGTGCCACTAATAATGAGTTGCCTTGTGACTCCAACTGAATACCTTGATACACATAGCTCCACACACACACATATAGCTAAGTGCCACATGTATCACCTACTGACAGCTCAGTGTGGAAGTGTCCCCAGATTTGCAATATGTCATTCTGCAATGTATCAGGATAACTGTGTCTATTCTCAGGCAACTTACCCTTTTAGGTATATTTTTCACAGTTACTAGTCAGGAATTATAAAAATAGACCCATATCCTTTGGTTTTCTATGACTTGGTAGTAAGTGATGAACTGCATGTAAAACTACATGGCTCTAAATTAATAGCTGTGAATTAAACTGTACCCAATAAGAAGGCTTATTCTCAAATATACACACCTTATTTATGTAAAATTTAGCTAAATTGTACGGAATATAAAGTTGACCTTCATTTGCCATGTGCTTAGTCATATCGCTTGGATCCCGAAAAATGAAAGAAGAGTTTTTTAAGGCATGCATGTCTGCAGAATCTGAAAAAAACACAAATAAAAAGCTATGAAGAATCCTAGTGGCTATTATTCTTTCATTGCCTAACCCACAACATAAAACACTGCCAGGAGCAACTACTACAAAGGGCTCAGAGCATACTGGGGCAGGATAAAAAGACACAGCAACACTGTTCTTTATAATAAATAAAATACAAATGCAGTAATTTTTTTTCTCAGATTTGAATCTCCATGGGATATCCTAACCAGTACAGTACCGTGGTTAAAGTCTGTTGTGCTTTCTTCCCTGCTTGACCAATGTGGTAAAAATGTTAGCTTGTTCCTGTAAATTCCTATCTTGCTGAGCCAAGATTTTCCCTTTTCATCAGGATCTGTAGGTGCAAATACAGCCAAAACAATATATTGTGCAAAAATGATCGATCTACTTATATATACAGTATAGTGATAAAGTAGAAATATCACCAATAACAGGGATGCACTTAGTCTAAAATTTTTAGATTATCAATTTGCCACCCAAAACTTTGCTAAATGCCAAACTAAATCTGAATCATCCTTTGAATATCCAAATTATAATAATTATATTTATTCTTAATATGTTGATTTGTTGATAGACTATCAACCTTAGAGAAAGAGACAGCTCATGTTACAGGGTCAGATTGAGCCGGCAGGACATCAGGAAAAAAAGCCGGTGGGCTCTGGCCCTTATAGGCCCCATTGACCTAGTCCCAAACCCTGCTGGAAACTTAGCCCTCCACCCTCACCCCTAAGAATGCGATGTGTTTAGGAACACGAAGAATGCAATGTGACACAGTGTAACATGGCATTCACACATTGGGCGGAGAAGGGTGAACAAGGGGCACCTGTGAGTTCAGAAGTTTGTGACTGGGGTGGTGGGCCACTGAGGTGGCAGCCCTGGTGGGCCCTGGTCACCATTGTCCAACACTGTCACCTCATAACTTTAGAAGGAATTGTGTGAGAAACACCATTTAGGAAGCCCAACTGGGTGGGATCATCTGGTGAGGTAGATTAAGGATGACTGACGACTACAGATCCAGTGTTCCCCAGTAGTACTAAATGACTGGTTAAGAGATGTGACTCTGTTTCCCCCTCAGTATGGCAGGAGAATGTGTGTGCGTGTTGATCCTGGGGTGAAATTAGTCCCAAAAGAAGATAAAATTGGAAGGAAGGTTTGTGAATGAGGTTAGAGATAAAGTCAGGCTATGAGGCTACTCAAGGTAGTGAGTTCTGGTAGTCTGGGCAGCCAAAAGCCTTAATATCTATAATGAGAGGATGTAAACCACAAAATAAAAGTTTACCTAATGAAAGAAAATGTATTTCCATTTCTAATGGGATGTACAGCCCTTTGCACATTGCCCCATAGAAGTAAAATTAGCCCTCATATGTAAAGTAACTTTAAAATATAATGAATAATTTATGTGGATAATAACATAATAATATGTGGAACACCTACCTTCTATTGAATCTCCCTCATCAACTGCAATACTTTTAGTTATACAAGAAGGATACGCACTTAACTCTTCAGACAAACTTATAACACTTCCAGGTAGCTCAGTGGTGCACATTGCTGATGAATATTGCATATTGTCTGTGGTGATTGAATTCCCAGATGCCTGTGCACTGTAAGGAACCATTTTCTCTCCCCAAGGCCCTAGTATGTAAAAAAGAAAAACTGTTTTGTTCTCTAAACAAGAGAAAATAATCTCGCTAGCAAATGCTGATAGTTTGTAATTATTTCTTGTGCCGCATAAATGTTTATTGTCTAATTACAAGTATTTCAATAGAAAATTCTCAGTTTATCAGCTTTGTGTATTCATCTTCACTATTAGCACACAGCAATTCCTGAAAAAACAAAAATTATTTGCAGTGAGATTTATATGACTATATATCCTCTATGTATCATTCAGTATGATAGGCACATGCTTTAGTAGCAATTTTATATTACTGAGCTAGTGCCAGTTAAACTGTATCCACCAGCAGAGACCATAATTTAATGACTAGAAGCCAATATTTATGTATATTTTCTGTATCTGTATATCTGATATTTTGTAACTAAGCATAGTTGTGTTTGCTCCATGGCTTAGTGTGAAATTGACAGTGATTGGCAATTGTAGTGCTCTCTAATCTGGTATTTTTGCTCCATGCAGATTTATTGATACATTCAGGGCCGGAGCTAGGGGTGGGGGGCGTCAGGCAGGTACCTCTTCTTTCACCTAGCACTAGTTCCGGACCCTTTCCCCCCACTGCAGCAGCCCTGGTAATCTCGCTGCCCTGTGTGTGTGTGCATTGTGCATACGATGCCCGCTGCCCCTGTGTGTGTGCATCATGCACTCTCATGCCGCTGCCCCTGTGTGTGTGCATCATGCACTCTCATGCACTAAACCATGTGCCAGCCTGGGGAACTATCATAGTGAGGGCTGAGCCCCTATCTTCTTGATCTTATCAGTTTTGGTTTGTGATGAGCATATCTGTTCCATTTTGCTTTGCCATAAAATTCGCGAAACAATGAAAAATCAGTGAAACGCAGTTGTTGCAAAACTTTTCTGTTGCCCGCATCTTTTTTGACGTGACCACACCCCATTGTGATGCAACCCGGAGTTTTTTTGACGCAACATTTTCTGGGGCTAATTTTCACAAAACAATTCGCCAATGCCGAAATGCAGTGATTCGCTGCAAATCCATGCCTGCTGAAAAAAATTGCTCATCACTAGTTGTGGTTGCTGTTTGTTGTACAAATGCACAGTAGTGCACCCAGTCAGGGCAGCAGCAACAGTCCCACAGATCAGGGCTCACTAATATAGAACAAGACCAGAGCATTTTTCAGTGAAAAGGAATGCTGCCCTGGGGTCTGAGTTTGGTAATTTTAATCACTGGGAGATGCCTAAAAATTGGGCCCCCTTTCCTTCTGCTTTCTTAATGGATAACAAACAAGGTAACAGAGTTATTTTACATAAAATGACAGAGAACCCATGCTTGTAGCTTACAGTTATTCCAGAAACTCAACCCTGCTTCTAATTTAAATCTTGTGATAAAGGGCTTTCATGCTGTTTCTCTATTACACTTTTCAGTCTTGAGATCACAGCAGTGGCGTGAAACCAGCAGTACCATACTACCACTACTAGTTCCAACAAGGTAGCATGCAGGATGGGGACCTTTCTCTGGCCAATGATGTCCCTATACATGTATGTACAATTGCTTGATATGGCACAAATAGAAGGAACCATTCCCTGCAGCCATATTTATACACTACAGTAACTAAACAACAGTATGTCTTACCCAGCTCATATTGACTGTGTGCAGTAGCAACATTGTCTTTCCCCATCCATGATTTAGATGAAAGCTGAACATTTTCATTTGGCGAGGATATATTAACAGCTAAAAAAATAAAAATACATAAGCACAATATTATTTATAGCAATAAAGCAGAAATGGGCACTACAAAAGGAGCATCAAGGTCTGTAATTAAAATCTTTTAAACTTTTTTTTTGCATTTTTTTGTTTTCTTTTTACTCATAAAACACATACAAATACTTTCTAGCAAAACAGTTTGTGCTAATACCCTATGAATCATAACGTAATATTGTCAGATCTATTTGAAGAATTTTGAAATGCGTCATACTTGTTTCAATATAGTGTCAGGTTAGTTTTCTTTAGCTGCAAAACAATATAGGTAGGGCTCTAGAATTATCCACGCCATGCATATTTTTTCCAGGAATATTATTACATTATTACATTTACAATATACTGTACATTGTAAATCACAGTTAAAGACACTGCAATGCCTTTGGAGGACCAAGATATATACCTGGGCTGCAAAGCGCAGTCTCGCATAACTGTTGTTGCCTTCATCTAACAACGTGGATGGCAAAACTGAACTAACAAAAGCAATTAGTAGTCCATTTAGTTGGATCAATGGGTAAAAATTTTGCCCTCTATAAGTTTCTGGTTTGCCAGTGAATATGCCTTCAAAGGTACTGTGGTCAAATAGTTTTTTTATTTTTATTTTGACCAACCAAAATAGTAGTTTAGAGCCTTGTTTCCAGTTAATATTTTTATTGTAAGGTGAAATAACACACTGTTAAAGGAGAAAGAGATTATGGACCCATTTTTGGATCCAGAATTAAATTTTTTTTTATTATGCAAGGAACTGTATTTGGGTTACGTTCCCCTTGCTCCCCATATTTGCTACTGGATTTCTTGAAATAGCAATATTTGCTTCCTGCTTATAAAATTAAATGCTTCTTAGGCATAGTTCCTAAAACACTACAATTCCAGTAATGATGCCGACGAATGTTCTGGCACTGCTGCCTGAGTTTCCATTATAAATAACAGTATAACAAAGACTTCTCAGCACGGAGCAGGGTGGGGCTGCCTACTGAACTTCTATTGTACTGTACAATGTTAGAGCACAATAACAGCTGCTGCTAACACAAGTTATTAGTGCATAAGACATGGGGTATCCGAGGGCAAGCAAAAGGAAACCCAGTGCTGTATAAATTTGTTGGGAGAACAAAAGAAAAGTTACAGTTTAGCAGAAAGTAAGAAATAGCATTTATACAGGGGTGTAAATCAGATCAGTAGAGGGCAGCAAAGCAAGATTTAAATATCTAGGTGTGTCAGAAAATAGGCATTGCCCTGTCAAATCTCTGCTTTATATTTCCCTGAAGTATTGTTTGCTTTTCTTTTTTTTATGGTAAATGAATAGACAGTCTCACAAATTATGTGTAAATATCATTTAACAAAACAAAAAAGCTAGCGAACATTATAGATTGCAACACTCTGAAAGGATTTACTTATATTCCGTGAGTCAGTCTATTTAACTTCAGCTGAATGCAAAGTTTATCATTGTGATTCAAGAGCTTTGATTCTTCTCTTTTACAATGTTTGTTGTGTCTCCTTACTGGTTGCAGTTAAAAAGAAAAACCCTCAATACACACACATTACTGGTGAGTCTATTGCAGGGTACACAATCACAGTATATATTTTACTATTGTAATCAGCCAAAACTGCAGTACAGTCCATAGATCCATAGATCTAGATTAGAACATCTGGGCTGGCAGGACACCGGGAAAAAAGCCAGTGGGCCCCTCTGACCTGGACCAGATTCCCACCTGCCACTCCCTACTGCCCTCCCTCCCTTGATCACAGTGAAGTATAAGGTACACACACGGGATTGGGATGGGACTGATGGTGGGTGAACGGGTAGGTGGGTTAGCGTGTACTTCTGAGGTATCAGTCCCGGTGGGCCTTTTACACCCCAGTCAGATGGAGGGGGGCAAATATGGTATACAGTATTTCATGAGAGCCCCTTTGGGCAGGCCAGGACTGGTAATCTATGGATTCTGGCAAATGCCAGAGGGGCTACTGTAGGATGCCATAGACAGCCAATATTTATTGGGCTGGCCGGTTTTTTTTGGGGCCCCTGTGTACTGGAAATGCCAGAGCCTATTTAGAATCCCAGTCCATGAGAATGCAGCCTCTCCTAAAGCATTGTAGCTTTTTAATGGAATATAATGTCTGTACTTTTGCTGTCTTTGTTCATACTTGGGTGTGGCAATGCACTGCAATGATGAACATCTTGTGCCTGCAGGAGTTAAAGCTTTAATGTTATGCAAGGTCCTGTTCAGTTCTTTGGCAGAAAGCTGTAGGCAGACAGGCTCTGTGTTGTATCCTTAGGGCTATAGAGTGTTAGAAACAGAATGAATTTAAAAGGAAAAGAAACATACAGTAAAACACATATGGGGTCATTTATCAACGCTGAGAAATATGCCCATGGGCAAGTAACCCATGGTAACCAATGAAATGCAGCATTCTACTAAACACTGTAGGGCAACTCCACACTGTGCATTATTTGCAGATTATTTGCACAGAAGTTTCATACACACTACACCTTTATATAAGATATTCATTTCATTTTAATCTTTGCCAATAACACAATTTACTTAAAGGGGACCTTTCACCTCAGGCATACAGACAGAGCAGCAAATTACTTTTACTTTCTATTCAGCACTTCCTAGATGTCACTGCCCTCCCTTCTCAGGGTCTATAATTGTGTAGCCTGGGCATGAGCCCTGGCATTATCTTCCCCATTCTGTCACATACATTACATTAACATTTATTTATAAAGCGCCAACATATTCCGCAGCGCTGTACAATAAGTGGGTTACATACATTGGACATACAGAGTAACATATAAAGCAATCAGTAACCGATACAAGAGGTGAAGAGGGCCCTGCCCAAAAGAGCTTACAATCTACATAGGCAAGCTTTGAACGGTATGTAATTTGTATGTGCTGTGTATACACCCTTGTAATGTATATCACTGTAGAAAAGCACATTACAGAGGACTCAGAGTGACTGCTGGAATTTATAGGCACCAGGATGCATGTGTTATCATTGTCTGTACAATACACCAGGATGCATGTGTTATCATTGTCTGTACAATATTTAAAAAGTATTAAAACTATTAAAAACTATTAATGACTATAGGAATATCTCCCTATGTGCTAGTCTTCATGTAGATGGTCTGGCACAGTCCTGCAGTCTAGCTCTGGCACTGCCTGCTGCCCAACAATGAGGGCAGAGCTTCACTTATAGCACATTATAGCAACACTCAGTAGGAACATTATGTCAGTTCCAGCACACAGTATGCCTAATACAAGAGATGATACTTTTCCCTGCAGTACAATCTTCTAAAAAAAAACCTTACATGTATGAAAGTGTAAGAGTCAAAGGTTAATTGAGGCCATCACATCTCAGCATTGGCTGTCTTGTGTTAATTTATGGTTTCTCTAACTCACCATATAATCTGTCTTAGCATCAGCTAAATAGAACCCACCTAGGATTCCATGGAAGAATGCAGTCAGATCACACAACTGTTGTGATTTTGCCTTGGAGACACATAAATTCTTTCAGGACAGCTAACACGAGTGAAAAGGATTTAAAGCTGCCTATGTTATAAAACAAGTGGGAGCTGGGGTGAATAATGCAGAACTACTTTTCCATATTACTAAAGCCTGTTGCTGTGACTGAAGCAAACTTTTTTAGGTACATTAGGGACATCGGGACATCAGGTAATAAATAGTCAAAGCTGAAATCTATCAGTATTTAATTATCTTCCATTTGGGATTCAAATTAGACAACTGGTCAGCTAGAGGTAACATCTGGCAGGTATAGAGATGCGCACATGCACTGGTTGGGTAAAGTTGTTTTCTTTTTTAATTTTATAATACTGTGTATAATTACCTTTATCTATAGTTTGAATTTTAATCTATCTCAGACACTGGCTGAGGTCTCATATCTGAGGCCTGTGTAAGGTATTTTAATACTGTGATACAAAACAATTCTCTCTCTGAACTATAAGACTTTTAACACAAATGCCAGTGTTTGTAATGCTCCACCCTCCCTGTGTATATTATGACTACAGACAGGCAGAAGCAAGTCCTTTCAAGTTTTTTTGCCAGCATCTCAAATCACTGGATGGACTGCATTCAGGAAACCTGTACCTTTATAAAAACAAAGGGCATAAAGCACTAGGTTTGCTCCTGGTGTTTTTACATGGTTCTCTTCACACAGCCTGAACTCATACTGATAGGTTCATTGGCTCCTTATGAAACTGACTCTTATGTGTAACTGTATCTATATTTCCTGATCTTTAATACAGTTATGCTCATATATTTTATCTACTGTATGCAATCACCACTAAATGGTCTAACACTAGTGATGAACGATTTTTTTCCCAAGGCATGGATTGACAACTAATTTCCGCATTTTGCCATTTGCGAATTGTTTTGCGAAAATTTGCAACTGAAAAATTTGCTGCGCGTCAAAAAAATCACGGTCGCTTCAGATTGGGCACGGTCACGTCAAAACAGCTGCGGCGTGTCAAAAAAAGACATAGACGACAATAACGTCGTGCGAGAAATGCGTTTTGTGGATTTTTCACTGTTCCACAAATTTTCTTGTCCTTTCGCAAATTTTACGCTGAAGTGAAACGGGATCACTATCACTATCTAACACACTTTTGGACTTAAACCCTTCCATGTTTTGCATTTTGACCCAGTGAACAGTGTCATGCCAGCAGTGTTGCCCTGGCATTGTAAAGGGTTAAAACTGGCAGCATTTGGCTTTTGTGTCTCCAAGAGACCCTTAATTAATTAAATATGCAAGGGACTGTGGAAGGTGACAAACCTATCTGGGGTATAACACAATGCAGAGCCAGCCATTTGGGGCAGGGAAGGCAATTGTGGACCTAAGAACAGCAGGAAGGAACAACCATGAGAAAATATGGATTATAGAAAAGGGGTCCATATCTCCTTTGCTTTAGGGTTCACATCCTCATAAATCACATATTGGTTGTGAGGAGGTCCCATGCTTCCCAATGATACCAAACAGGGACTGCCTATACCCACCAGTTAGGAGGGATAGTTTCTGAGGGACTGGAACAGGAGACACCCCTCATGTTTGGTATCATTTTGATCGCCCACATATGGGTTAAAGCAAGCCCATAAGTTCATAATAATATTGGGTAATGGCAAGTGCCAATATTATATGACAGCAACTGGCCTGAGAATTGCAAGCTCATATTTTGGAGGTCCCAATTTCTGTTGGGGTGTGTGCTCAGGCTTTCAAACTCTTACCTCCAGGAGGACACTTGGAAATTCCTTACTCGGTAACGTACATAGGGTTTCTCTGTGTTTTATTCCCTTTTATTTATGTATATGTCTCTTTTTGTAAAATCTTTTTAAATGCACTGTTTACCCTTGTAATAAAAGTTATGTCCTTTGGCTTTAAGACTCATGTACCTGGTATAAATGTTTGGGCCTAGAATGTTATAACCTCATGTCTGTAACTGTGGAGGGCAAGTTCTGTGTAAATGCTAATTAATTGACTGCTAGCAGGAGAGTGTGTTTGACTGTAATTTAACCCTTTGGCTGCTAGAGTGCTTGTTGAATTAGTAAAAGCTAACCCTAAGAACAGTAAGAGAAAGTTTGTGATACATTTGTGTATTAGGTTTCTATCGCCTGTTAATGATAAATGGTGGCAGCGAATAGTTATTTGGGGCAGTGGTGTGTTTGGGGGTACCTGATGTTAGTCTAACCTGTGTGAAAGGTGACTGAGTGTAACCCCTTGTTTCCCCGTCCCGGTGTCATGTGCGTCTGAGAGTGGCGTGTTCTTTTCTTCTTACTGAAAAGCCATTATATTGTACTTAAATATTATGGACCTTAACAGTGTGTATTAAAAATTGAATTATGGCTATTTGCAATATCTAGTCTAAGAACAGTGTAAAGAAACTATTCATAACTTTTGTTACATTTTCTTTCATATAGTTGGCTGGTAACATTGTATGTTACTTCTAGATCCCAGCCTTCTAATATATAAATCTATTTAGTAAAAACTAGATTACTATAGCTGTAGATGTCTTCTTAACAAACTTCAATTGAGAAATATTCCACTCCACTCCCTTTTTTCCAAATTACAAACCCATGAGTCACGTATCCTAGGCAAGCAAGGGAAGCCGTTAAACACACAGCCAAGCTTTACTCTTTACTATTTAATTTTCATGCTGTTAAGCAGCTCTATATAAACAGATTTACATAAACAGATTGTTATACTGTATTCTAGTACACTCGAAATGTTAACACCCATTTTATTGATCACTATTGTCTCAAACATAGTTGCAAAAATGATAAATTAACCCAATATATCTCCCCACCAAAGTACATTTACCTGATTCCATAGGAGAGGTATGTGAGTGTAAACAGCTTGGTTACGTTCAGTTTGTTGCTACTGTGAAATGTTTCCTGATGCTCACAACTTGAATGTTTAATAATGAATAGCCTCCATATAGCAAGGAGATACTAACCCATGGAAATTAAGACAGCCAGATCAGTTTGCTGCAGTATTCTATGAGGTGTGCTTGGCCGACTTTACTTTGTTTCACTTGTGGCTTACATTTCAAGCCTTAGGAGGGTAAAGTCAATAGCAACATTTGAACCTTGTCTCAGGCGGCAGGGAGCAGCCAGCTACCAGGGGAGGCAAAAAGCCACCTCTGGTAATCTTAAGAGGGAATTTTTCTTTCTTTAAAGTGTAAATTTGTCTTTTTTAAGGCTGGAGTGGGAGAGAGGGGGTGGCATCTGGGCTGCTGCCTTAGGTGTCCTGCTGCTCCTTTAGTCCAGTTCCCATCAGTTGCTGTGGATAAGCCTGCCTCTACTCCTTTGCATTTTAAACCTAAAGTGGCAATGCCAGATAAGTTTTTTGGTGATCGCAAAGACTTTTGGATTTTAATCAACAGATGTCGGCTTCTGTTCACGCTGAAACCTCAGTCCTATCCATCTAAGAATGTATGTGCGGGGGGTACATTATTTCTCTACTTCAAGGGACACCCCAGACTTTGGACCATAGGTTACTTGAACAAAATAGCCCTCTTCTGGCCAGTTTTGACACTTTAATTCAAGCCATGGCCAATTTATAGATGATCCTTATCAGGCAAAAACTGTCCCCAGTGTGCAAAAACAGGGGGAGAATGGCCCTTGGACATAGAATATTTAATTTTCCCCAACAATGAAGCAAAAAATCCCCATTTTTTGTGTTCAAGACAAGTCATTGGTTAGTATAACATTTTATTAAAGACCAAAATGACCTTTGTCACTGTTTATACTTGTGCAGCGATATGAGAGGAAAAAAGAAAATCCCACGGTACTGTACATAAGTCTACATAAGAGCTATTAGTATTGGCAAATACACTGAGACATTATCTTAATCTGTAAATAACTGCTTGTTGCTGATAACTCCTTGCAATATTTAAGACATTAATGGCCTCTGTCCTATGTATGAATAATGCTAAATCTAAGGGGCAGGGGTGGAAAAAGAACTAGCCAATTAAAAAAAGAAGGACATTTGGAAGCAACATAAAAATCATTTATAAAACATAATAAAGACAATAAGTAACATTTGAGTTAATGTAATCACCAGTCTTTATGTAAACGAGATAAGGATGAAAGTAAATAATGTACCAGCTATGGCCTAGTAGAAATAAAGCTGTTGAAATTGCAACACTGCAAAGGCAGCTTTCAGCAATGATTTTTAATTATAACTCAGTTCTAAACATATATTTTTGTAAATGATAATTACTAGGGTTGAGAAAAACAACAATAGTTTGTGTGAAGGTATCATTTTGCCATCTGACACTACAATTTCTGAGAAATAAATACCCTGTCTCCAGCATACTAGAATAGAATTCTTAGGCATCCAGTCCCATGGAACCCTTCTGGGCATACCAAAGGCTTGCCCTACACAATCATTTTTCTTTTCAATACTCTGAAGGTATATACTAAACTTGAACCAATCTATTGCAATAGAAAGCAAGCTATCTACAATGCCACAATGTTTTATCTCTTTTATGCAACTTTAAAAAAGGCTATAAGCCCAAAAGAAAATGTAATTCTAAGCAGCTTTTCAATTTACATTAATTACACATTTTTAGTGGTATGTAAGTTATTTGTAAATGTGATTGCTATTAAAAGCAGTGTTTGTTTGCTCCTTTCTGTTCACACACACACACACACACACACACACACACACACACACACACACACACACACACACACAGCTAGTTTTGACATTTGCAACAATGTAGCAGAAGCCAGCTGGTTCACTTATTGTGGAAGTCTTGGCTGTTGACTTCTTTTATGTTAGTTTAAATGCAAGCACCTGTAGGAGCAGACCAAGATACTGCCTATATTTATTTATTCTTTGTTTGGCACTCAGAAATAACAGATCCACAGTTCATTTACAGTGAGAATGTCTAGGGGCTGATTGTTTCTGGAAAAAACGGCCTCCATGGGATCAGGGAAGCACAGAAGTTTGCTGTGTAGGAGTGAGATAATCAGTAAAGGAAAGTGGAAGAGTACAGGTGTAATCATTGGGAGGTGGTAAAGAGTATGAATATTTGTCAGAGGAGGGAGTCTTCTTCAAACCCATTTTCAGGCCCAGATTTGTGGCGAGCCCACAAAGGCCTGGGCCTAGGGCAGCACAAATTTAGGGGAGGCATGCCGCCCCGCCGCATAAAAATTTAGCAATTTTGCTCCTATACGGAGCAATTGGGACCTCTCCCCACTGCTCCCTACGTGAGTGTGGTGGGGGGGAGGTGTTTGCTTATGCGCGGGGGGGGGGGCAAGAATGTGGGTGGTCTCAGGGCGCAGGCATGGATTCACAGCGAATTTCAGCATTTTGCCATCGCCATAAAGAAACATATGTAATCATATCAAAATAGGCAGGGTCGCATAAAAAAAGATGCACGGCACACGCGTTTTGCAAAGTTTTCCATAATATCACAAATTTTTCACTGAGAAATTGTACGTTGAAAAAAGACTCCTTTCCATAAATGACAAAGGTTTTATTCTTTCTATAAACACAGTTGCTCTTCTTTTGCTATTTTCTGGGTCCCCAAGAACATCACAACTTTACCACATATTCTAGAGAAGGTGGAACAGAATGTCTTACACCATAAAGGTTTCACCTAACTTTGTTCTATTGAGGATTTATTGTTGCATTTTTTATGCTGTATTTCATCTGCAATTTCAGTTTGTTTACATTGTCCTACAAGGATCATACACTACATAGATTATATTGAGCTACAAATTCTTGTATTACCTATAAATACATGCTTCAAAGTCAAAAATTACAAAAAGTGTCCCCAATACAGAAACCTGTGGTGCACCTACTCCAACACTCAACAACTTTCCATGTAATGGACCAATTAATTATCATACATTAATGTTAATGGGGCTAATTACAGTAACAAAATACATTGCGACCTTTGGAACCCTTAGGCAGGATGGGGGAGTAAAAAAATCAAATTCCTCTATAGTCCTCCAGCCCTGCCCTAATCCAGTCAGAGGACGTACGGCCATTACTGCTATTGGTTAGTTATGAGCACATTTTTTCGTCAGGCATGGATTCGCAGCGAACTTCCGCATTTTGCCATTGGCGAATTGTTTCACGAAACATCCACAAAAATTTGCAGAGGAAAAATTTGGCGTGCAGCCAAAAAAGTTGTGGTTGTGTCAAAATAGGCGTGGTCATGTTAAAATCAGCACATCGCGAAAAAATGGGCACGGTTGTGGCAAAATAGGTGTGGTTGCAGCAAAAAAAGCTGTGGATGACACAAAAAAAAGATGCGGGTGACAAAAAAAGACACGGGCAACAAAAAAGTTGTGCGACAAACACGTTTCAAAGATTTTTCGCCGTTTCACTAATTTTCTGGTCATTTTGCGAAACGGGATAGATTTTCTCATTACTATTGGTTATAACTCTAATGTTCATAATTCTTAAACCAACTGTATTTCCATGTAAATGTAGGGACCCATAGGGTTAATATGCCCCTATGGCTTTAAACCCTACAACTTCCTTAGTTTATGCTGTTACTGGGCAAAGACCCATGTATCCAGTTTATACTTTTGCATATGTGCCTTATTGGTTTACAGGTTGACGCCACCCTTTGCACTCCAATATAGTATTTAGCAAAGGGGTGGGTCTTCCTCTGTGGCTGCCTATGTGTCTCACGTGGAAGGTCCACTGAGCCTGGGATCAACAGGGCCCCAGTAAAGCCATCTCTACCCTAGAGTTACCATTCACTCTAGAGAAGTCGGGGACAGGGACCCTGTAAAAGAGGACCAGTTATATTGTTATACTCTGTCAAGCACTTTCTAGGAAAGTGAGGTAGTTAGGTGAAGGAAGCAAGAGCAGCTTTTGGCTCCAACCAGGAAAGTAGCAGGAATTACCCATCAATATAGGCACTGTTGCTTCAGGATAGGGCCAAGGTTAAGATGCAGGAAACAGGCTAGTACCTTAACCCTAATCCACAGTCGGCTGTAGGACTCCTTAAAGCCTCCATACTGGTGCCGAGCTGACCAGATGCTTTACCCTGCCCAGTCTCCCAAAAGAGGTGGGATAAACCGGTGGCATCCTCTCTTGTTGTCCTCAGGGTATACTACTGCCATAACATCTGTATTTGTGAGTATATGAGCTAACCCTGTGCACTAATTGTCTGACAATAAACCAGTTATCATTTGTTCATCAGCAAAGAACCTTCTGGCGTCCATTATTTGCTATTTTACTCTGCACACAGCTACATTGAGTTTTAGTTGCAGTACACCCCAGGCTACTACCATATAGCAAAGGCCCATCCTGTTTAAGAGAGTCGCATGTACCCCATGCTCTAACCTATTCTATTTGGTGTTGGACTGTTTTACAGCCAACTAGGGGTATATACATATAATGCTTTTCAAAACATGTCTAAGCCCAAGAACCAGTCCCTGTGGTACCTATGGTGTAAAGCCAAATCTTTATTCTGTACTGCAGATGAGGACCTTCTTTTGCTTGTGCCATAATCAAATTTTCCCTAAATCTCATTGATTTCTACATCTTGTTAAGTCGGTGCTAATGTAGTAAGTCAGAGTACATGGTAATGTTATAAAAGCTTTGCACCAGGCCTAGTAGCCTATAGCAACTAAACAGATATTTGCCTTTAATCAGGTAACAAGTAAATGTTACCTGCTGACTGGTTGGTATGGGTTACTAGTTGTTGATGTATGATATCAGCCCCTTATTGTGTATTGGTGGATTCTGCTGTAAAATATTGATGCAGAGGTCTGGTTGTATTATGGTACTTTGTTATGCCTGTCTCAAATCTGTAGCATAGCTGCTGGTGACTACAGGTTCAGCTTTTGGTTTTTTTTCCAACCATTCAAGGGTTTCAAGTGCTTAAGAAAAAGTAAAATTATTCTCTCCAACATCTTATAGGCAGTATTACTTGGGTTCCAGCAAAAGCGTACAGAGCTGAATTGCCAAGAGTTTTTCTGGGAAAGGAATTTTTTCCCCTCCTGAAGAATACATGTCTAAAACTGCAGGTGGGGATTTATCTCCATCAGATATGCTAAATTAGTGTTTCCAGTCATCTCTCTCTCTCTAAAGGTGGCCATACACGAGCAGATCCACTCGCTTGGCGATATCGCCAAGCGAGCGGATCTTCCCCCGATATCCCCACCTACGGGTGGGCGATATCGGGGAGCATTTAGGCCCTGGGGCCAAACGATCGGATTATGTGGGCGGCAATGGGGCAGTCGGATCGGGGACCGCATCAACGAGCCGATGCGGTCCCCGATCCGACCAGATTTTCTAACCTGGCCGATCGAGATCTGGCCAATTTCAGGCCAGATATCGGTCGGCCAGGCCGCTCTGCTCTCCCCATACACGGGCCGATTAGCTGCCGAATCGGTCCAAGGGACCGATATCGGCAGCTATAGTCGGCCCATGTATGGGGGCCTTAAGGCCTCAGCCACTCTTCTGACTCTGCCTCTTGAGAAAATATGCATTGTTTTGAAGCTAATTTTATCAGCATTAGTTAAAAGCCTAAGGCTAATGCCACATGTGGCTTAGGTAGCGTATTCTCAGCAAGCCAAAAAATGCTTGCTGAGAATATGCTCTGTGTGGCATTAGCCTTAGTCCCCCTACATTTTCTGCAGTGATCTTACTGGCATGTTTGAGCTAATATGCTATGGGGCACATTTATCAAAGTATGATTGTTTTAGTTTACAAAAAATTCATATTTTTTCTACAATTTCATACGGTGCGTATTTTTTGCGACTTTATCATTAATTTGCGTGACTTTTTTGTACTTTGCAACAATTTGTGCGACAAAATTGTATTTATGTGCCGAGTACAAAAGTTTCAGATTCAATAAAGCTTCATTATCAAGACTTTCCTTGGGCCAGGTTGGAGCTGCAGAGTGCCATTGAGTCCTATGGGAGGCTTCCAAAAACACGCACAGAAGGATCAAAGTCAGAAAGGTTTTCCCGCTTTTACGATCATTCGGATATACAAATTTTGTGACTTTCGGATCGTCAATACGATATTATCGTGACTATTATGATTTTTTCGTAAGGATATTCGTAACATTTCCAGTCATCAGAAATTATCGTATCTAATCTGAATTTTACCTATTTCGGGATTCAAACTCGTACTTTGATGAATCTGCCCCTTAGTGTCTATTTCTGCAGTGATTTTACTGGAATTCTTGGGGATAATGTGCTTAAAATCTATTTCTGCAGTGATGTTACTGACATGCTCATTGTCCATTTATGCTGTGATTTTGTGGGGTTAATTTTTTGCAGTGATCTTACCGGTATGTATGTCAATGAATTTTTTTGTGCCCAAGGTTTGTTTTTGCTCTTGCTTGTTCATGTATAGGATGTGGAAAAAATTGTAAGGGGGTTGGCTGTGACGGGTGTAGTAGCAGGTGTGTATATGTTTTGGTGGTCCCCTGGGGTGAGGTTCTCTTGTGGGCCCCAGGAACCCCAGTCCAACACGGAGAGGGTGAATCCTGACCCAGAGTCCATGTCAAGGCAGGGCTCTTTGTATTCAAATTAGAGGTGCTCTAGGATCACACGATAGGGAGGGCCAGTCAGTGAACAGAACTGCACAGGTAACATCAGCAGGTATGGAAAGGCATGTTCTCTGTTATCTCTGTGGTTAAATTCATAGTACTGCTACCCAAAAAAACAGCACATACCAAGCAGTTAAACTTCTTTCATGTTGTGGGATTTAGTAATTACCCTCAAATTAGTCTGGAATTGCCTTTTCTCTAGGTAGGGCTATTGATAGCATTCTTTGTTAAAGATCCGGGCTGTCTGTAGTGAGAAGCAGAGTTACTCTTAATAGACATTAATGGAAGTAATAGCATTGTCCTTTCCTCTCTAGATGTAAGAAGTGCAAGTCTTCAATAAGGAATATCAGAGCATTTTGATAATATAAAATAATGAATACAAGGTATTTAACATTTGCTCCTGTTAAATTTGTGCACTTGTATTATGCCAGTTGTTCCAATTAAAAGGGAAGAAAATTAGTGCACCCTACAATTAACATTACTGATATTTTGCAGGGATAACAATAGCATTACTAAACAATGCTAACTACCCTAACTACTTCAGTACATCAGCAACTCACAATTTACTTTTCTTGATCCCTCATCATTAACTGGGATTACTGGGAGAGTGCTTTCTGCTGGGAGTACAAAGGTAAATCTCTTTATTAGCGCTTCTTTATTACTTCTACTTTTAAACCACAAAATGCACTGCAAGAAAAGTTATTATAAAAATATCAAGTGTATAGCCTGAATGCTAGGATGTAAAATAGCTACATAGCTTGGTGAGGAACTCTACCCAAAAACTGTTATTTGCCTAAGGAAATATAATACCTAGCAACCTTCCATTATGTTTGCACATTGTTGTTTGCCAGCATGGAAGTGTGAGGGCTGTTTTTTTAACTTTTGTTCCCACAGAGCAATTTTATAGATAAGACTTTTAATGATACTGATTGTGACAATGTTGCAAAGAAGTGACAGTGGTAAATATGGCAAACCAGACAAAAAATATGCTCAGCCAACTGTAAAATGTTTATTATTATTATGATTTGTGTGCTGTGGTTTTTATACAGTTAATAAAGGCAGCGCACAGGTAAAGGCAATCTTGCTACAAGATGACAGATATTTACCCATAGCAAAGGTGTGTATTGTGAAAGTAACATTTTTCGAACTTGCTCTGTTGAATTTGTAGTACCAAATGTTAATACAGGTATGGGATCTATTATCCAGAAACCCATTATCCAGAAAGTTCCGAATTACGGAAAGGCCATCTGCCATAGACTCCATTATAAGCAAATAATTCTAATTTTTGAAAAGGATTTCTCTTTTATCTGTTATAATAAAACAGTACTATTACGGAAAGATCCCTTATCCAGAAAACCCCAGATCCTGAGCACGCTGGATAACAGGTCCCATACCTGTGCTATATGGAAGCCAGGGACAGATTCATCTTTCTTTCCTTATATTTCCATATATTCCTTGGACCTCACATCATTGAAAATGACAAGAAAATCACTCCATCTTAAATGGGACCCCTTGTTTATAGTTCACATAGAAAATACAGTTGAAAGTCAAAGGAAAATAAAGGCACATTTAAGAATCCTAGTACTTTTTTATTTAAATGTACTTATTTATTTTCCTGATATTTATATAGTGCTGGTACATTTACACAGATTATATATTATTTACATCAAATCCTGCCCTATCAGACCTTACAGTCTAAGGCCCCTATTATATTCATACTCACTAGCGCTTGCCAATTTTATCTGGAGCCAGTTAACCTGCCTACCTACAAACTACCTGCCTAAGCCGGAATTGCACTCAGGAACCAAGCACTGCAAAGTAGAAGTGCTACCCACTGAGTACAAGTTAACGTGGTGTCTTCGGGGGCTATGTCAGAAACTGGCACAGTTGGCAGTTTGTCATCTGAATACAAAATACAGTATATGCAATTTGATGCATTCAGCATGCAGTTAAATAGGTGCACATTGAAAGACCTGTGTGTAAGAGTCCTTAGTGGCAGTCCTGCTTTTGCTGCACAGAGATGTAATAGTATAAATTGTTTCTACACAGATTTAACTTTTAAGGTAAACTAAACTTTGATGCTGGAGCTCTGATTGGGCTTTAATGAAGGAAGTTGTTTGGATAATTTGGATAGTATTCTGCAGAAACTGCATAAATAAACGTGCACAAACTGCTGTGACTGCATAAGTTTAACTATGTTAAAAAACAATTTCATATTTGACGTTCTCTTTTTATGCTGTTGTTTTGTCCAAATACTGTTTGAGAGAATGTATTTTGTTGTATCCCTGTGTTACTGTACCATGCAGCTTGAGTGTGACTATGCTGTGTAACCAGCAACACTAGAAAAGTCTCAGTTCCTTCTGGAAGGAATTTGTTGTGACTTTAACAACTCACTGCCCGAAACAACGCTTTTTCCTTGCCAGCCAATCAGTGGAAGCACAGAAGAATGTTCTGTTACTAGGTGTGGTTTGCTCCATAAAATAACTGAAGCTCAGTGCAAGCTTTCCAGCCTGCTGCTTCCCTGTAACATCTACTAGTGACTCTTTCTTGTCCTCCTCCAGGTGAGTTGCTGCTTTACTGCACTCTATCAGCAAACAGCTCATTTTCCTATCCTTGTTCAATCCAGCCTTACTTCAACCTAAGTGACTTGAAAATTCAGGGACACATCAAAAAATCCAGGTTTGAACTGATTGCAGTTTATTGTAAAATACAATGTGTGCTGCCTAAAACATGTATTCATTAAATGTCTCTGAATTTTCAAGTGATCTGGTCATGCTACTTTAGTCATTAATAAAAATGTGTGTTTTTTTTACTTTTAGCACTCAATTGTTTTGGATTTTTATCATTTATTAATAATTATTTTGCATGATGTTATCTAGTACTTTTTTTTTTATCATACTTGGGATATATATGTATTAAAAAAAAATCCATTCCCTGTTTTTATTTCCAATAGTTACTAAAACCCATGCTCACATGAGTCACAGGAAATTTGGCCTGCCAGCTCAAAGCAGATTTGCAGTGAAGCTGCCAGATTTCCCTTAACCCTTTCCCAGCAGTGTTCTTGAGGACAAATTTCTTAATTTGTTTGTGAATTGCTGTCATTGTGGTTATTTTACTTTGTGTAGTAATGTTTTATTTGTTACCATTAAAGTGTGGTATATTTTTTCTTAAACATAAGATTTGTGATTTTACTTTCCGTTCAGAATATGGTTTGGTTCATTAATACTTACCCTGCCATGATGAAACCAGATATTCAGGTTTTCGGTACTTCAGTGGCAAAGAACATGGTAAAAAGGAATTAAGGCGTGAAATGTAGTTGTGCTGGGGGGGGGGGCATATAAGTGTTTAAAGTTAGAATACTACGATTGTCATCTTATGCCTTTTAAACTAAACGCTGATGGGGGGGCAGATTCATGTCAGGATTGCTATTATTTAGCTATCAAATCACAGATATTACAGGGGTTTGGATTTTTGAAGGGGTGTGGTAGCAACAGAAAATTGAGCAATAAAGGGTAAGTAAAACAAAATGACATTAAAAATAGCAGTCAAGAATAAAAGTTAGTGTGAGGAATTTGTGAAATACCTTTGCAGATCCACAAAGTATATTAAATACACAAAGGAAAAACTGTTTGCATAAAGGGGAAAATTTTTGGCTTTTGCAATTTTATTCTGTGAATGGCACTTATTATACCCCTCTATTAGATTAGGTAACAGCCAGGTAGTACTTGAATGCATTACACAAGTCACAAGTAAAAATGCAGGGACAATGCAGTCCTTTACTACAGTCCAGGCAAGGTATGGGGTCATGCATAATTACAGCCTTTCCTCTGAATATAGCACCTCCAAATGCAAGCAGTGCTGGTTGTTCCCATGTCAACCTGCAGAGCAGTATGCAAAGTGCCACAAAATTATGCTTTTTCTTAAAAACACATTGCTGATAGGTTTTGTAAATGACCAGACTAGACGGTAGCTCCAGGCTTCCCTCAGCACCCTATGTCCCTGTCCCGATTTTAACAGCTTAGCCTGCAGTCCTGGATTTCTACTGAAAAGTATCTAATTTCCCTTTGATCTACTGCACTGACTGCTAAAAAAGATACAAAGTTTCTCAACTTAATTAAAAAAGTAGCTTTTAGCAGAGAGCCCAGAAAACTAAACACGCTACACCTGCACTTAGATACAACTGTAACTAATAAGCTAAACATGTCTCTTGGGGAACTAAGACTTGCAGCTTAAAGAGCAATTACAGCTTAATAAGCAAAACTGTAATAACACCTAAAACAAGACCCCTAAACCCCCAGAAATGTATTCAAACTTTAAATAACCTGACAAATTTAGTAAAATGGGAGTGGTATTCAGGGGGTGTGGACACACAAATGGGCGTGGTCAAACATTTTGCCGTGATACGCGCACCATTTATTTTTGTCCGTCTTTACATTTTTCAAATGTTCGGAGGTATGCCCTACGTCAACCATTGCAGCTCAGTTGTGACAAAAGAATAGGGCACACATGTCGCTCGCACGCCAGACACCAGAAATGATGACAGACATACTTCGAATATATTTGGTGCAACAGTGCCCAATTAGCTATAAAGCGAATGTGCAGTTTCATTTATTTAGCAAAGCAGATGCAATTGCAGTAGGTGCAGTGCAATTACCTCAAGAGCATTCCCCCCTTTTGCGACTGCAATGGCACTGGAATTTAGGGAAAAAATGCTGCATTGTAGGGGAAAAAACATGGCGATTGTGCTTGAAATTGCACTTTGCTCACTGCACTTGTGGACATTCATGTGTCCTATATTCTACATAGTTGCAGCAGAAATTAAAGTTTTATGCAGGATGTGTAGATTTTAAATCTACAACCAAAGGCGCATTTATTAGTGTGTTCTGCAAAGTCACATGTATCATTAAGTAAATCACATGAGTCAAAGGCATAAGACAATAGACTTGAGCAAGAAAGTGACGTAAACTGATTTTTTTTTCCTTCCCCACCCTACACCGAAGTAGCAGAGTAACTTTTAAAACTATTAATTCCCCTCAGAGTATCTAGACTCTCCCCCCCATTGTATTTAATTATTTCAGTAAGGAAAACATTGATTCTTATCTGCTGTAATTAAGAGGATAAAGGTAGTTTAATTAAATAGAACATAGCATCTCCTCCAGGGATTTGGGAGGACATTACTGCAATTAGCTGTGCAGTTATGGGTAGAGTTCAGTGTCACAGGTATAGTTAATCCTGTAAAGCTGCCCTCTATAACAAGTGAGCTCACACATTTAAAATGTTACATTAATAGGGTTATTTAATAAAAGGTACTAAGTTTGCTCAGAAGCAGTAACCCAGAGCAACCAATCAGCAGATAGAATTCACTGGTCACCTGTTTAAATTAAGAAAATACTAAATTTATACTATATTTTAGTGTCTGGTACAGCAGATTTTCTAAATAACAGCTGGGAATTTTGCCACACTTACCCGCACCCAGCCATACACAATGTGGGGTGGGTGAAGACATTACAACATCTGCACTCAAGATGGTGAGCCAATGTTTTCTAGTTTTGGCATACTATAGTAGAGTCATGGCACCGCCAGTACAAATATTCATTTTGACTGGTATATTGCTAAGAATTGTAACTGGTACTGAAAGTAATCTTATGTAGTTTCAGTTTTCATAGCACAAAAAATATATATATATATTGTAATGTTTTCCTTTTTCCACAGAAACTACCGTCATCATGTCTTTCATGCATGAATTCCTTACTCATGCATCCTTCCTGGAAGGTGGAGGACACCCCCCATGCACTGTAAGTTAATTCAGCAACAATTTCAGTTTCATTTTACATTGAATTTAAAGAAAAAGTAAACCTTTTTTTTCCTATCAGTAAAATTACTCTAAACAGCCTCCAGAATTACCTACCTTTGTCCCAGCATTGAGTGACCTCACTCCTCAGTTAGAAGATGATAGTTTCCTTTGCTTCCTTGTGCAGAGTGAAGCCCCGCCCTCACTTCCTGTTCAATTCTCTCATCACTTCGACTGCTGTAGTCGAAGTGGAGAGCCTTCTGCTCATACCTGGAGGCAGCAGAAGCCAGATTGTGCATGAACAGGTTTTTTTTTTTATAAGGGAACTGAACAGGAAGTGGGGGCGGGGCTTCACTCTGCACAAGGAAGCAAAGGAAAGGATTAACATCTAACTGAGGAACCAGGTCAGACAGAATGCTGGGACAAAGGTAGGTAATTCTGGAGGCTGTTTAGAGTAATTTTACTGATAGAAAAAAAAAGTTTACTTATTCTTTAATCTATAAAGAATCACTATAGTTTTACATTATTTTAAAGATTATTTTAGACTGACTTTCAGTTCAACAGCTCTCTTTAAAGGTCAGTGTGCCAATGACCCATTATCATTTATTTATTTAGTGCTAGCTATAAGTTATGCAAAGGATAATTTTAATTCAATGCACTTCCTATATAGTCTATTAACCATGGGTTTGCTGACTTTGAGAGTGCCGTTGAGCCAAAAGCCTGGTGTTGGCAGTCTAAATCTCAGAAACCACTAAAAATAGGAAAGGTGAATGTAAATTGCAAAATTTCTCAGAGAGCCACTATGAATACATTTACATTTCCCATGCTTAAACATATTTTATGTTCATGTTTCAACTTAAAAAACAATAAGCTCCGTTTAATGTCTTACTATAAATTTTAAAGGGACATAGGTAGGCTAGGGGGGATTTGACTTACTAAATTGACACTTCTATTATGTAATTAGTTTTGTCTGGCTCTTAGTGTTTATAAAATATGGCTTCCCTATTTAAATGGCAATCCTGTATTCATTAATTTGATCATATGGTAACAATTATATACAATTATTCCAACATATGTAATAAAAGGCACAAAGTTTGCCCTGACACAGTAATCCACAACAACCAATAAGATATTTGCTTTTAAACAGATGACAAGTAAATGCAAACCTGTTGATTGTCTGCTATAATTAATTCGATCTGTAGCAAAAAATTGCATCTTTTATTATATAGACTCACTAATACTTTAGGAGCAGCTTTACTGAGTATTTTGATTTAATATACTTGTCTAAAGAGGAAATAGCTGTAGATTGTATTAAAGCTTCACTGTCAATGCCCCACTCATCTTACAATAAAAGAAAAAATATAAAGCACTGAAAGATCAGTCTTACTGTATATCTCCTATTTATGTAGCTAGTTCCAGTTATGACTATTCTTCTTTATATTGTTAAATAAGGCACATATTTTCTATTATGTTTATTTATGGAAATAAATTGCTGCAGAGCCTTTCATCTTGGTCTCCTGTATTCTGATAGGCTGAAGAATCTGGCCCATCACTTAAAGCAAATCCTGGATTCAATGCTGCAGCTGATGCAGCAAACTTGGATAAAGCCATTAAAGCAAAAGGTAGGAAATGAAGTGCAAATGAAATAATAAATACAGACACAAAAAAAGACACGATTTATGTATGGTAGTCAGTCTTGGGATATTGCTTTGTGTACATATATATTTAATAGTAAAGTCATGGGCTGTATGAATTTCCCTCTCATGTACTGCACCACTAGTAACTAAAGGTCAGCTGAAATGATTGTGTTTGTATACTGTAAATGTACAATGGCATCAGTATAAAAGGGCCTTCAACTTAAAACAGAAGAATTGCGCTGCCAGTCAGATGAACAAGTTTAAGTGTGTTTTATACTAAGGCTTGATATAGTCTTGCATAGGCCTTTATTATGTGGATGCACTTATTATTGGATCTTGGGTGTAGGTAAGCCTGGACTGGCAATCTGTGGATTCTGGCAAATGCCAGAGGGGCTGCTGTAAGATGCCATAAACAGTCACTGGCTGGTGCGGGGCTGTTTGGGCCTCTGTGTATTTGAAATGCCAGGCAGGGCCTATTTTAAATGCCAGTCTGGAAATTCTCACTCATTTACTCCATGCAAATTACATGTAGCAAAAATGTTTCTAAAGCAGTTTTTACATTTCTTGCTTTGATTTAAAGGTGTGGATGAAGGAACTATCATTGACATTCTGACAAAAAGAACCAATTGTGAACGACAGCAAATCAGAGCTGCTTATCAACAATTAACCGGGAAGGTAATTCTTTTGTAATAATTTACCCTTTACTAGAGCATCTGGCTTATGGGAAACTTAAACAGGATTATTAATTTGTCTACTTACAGAGTCTTGATGATGCTTTGAAGAAGTGCCTAAAAAGTCACCTGGAGGAAGTTGTCCTGGGTTTACTCAAAACTCCAGCCCAGTTTGATGCCCATGAATTGAGGGGTGCCATCAAGGTAAATATTTGTTCAATATTGACCATATTGCTTTAATAACCATTATTTTTACATATGTTGCTTAAATTAGTTATGTAGAGCATCATACTGTGTCAATGTTATGATATTGGTGCAGTTGCATTTCTATATGTTTCATGTTGCTTTAACTCCTACCCCCAGGGCCTTGGAACAGATGAAGACTGTTTGATTGAGATCTTGGTATCGAGGACCAATTGTGAAATCAAAGAAATTAACAAGGTTTATAAAGAAGGTACTTTTAAAGCATAACTCATAGTACTAATACAAAAAATACCAGCCATCATTTGTTTGCTTTTATGCCATACTGTTTAACATACAAATACAAGCCAAACACTAATAGGTTATCTTGACCTATGATAATTGTAGATTATCTGGCAGCCAGGTCACACCCTTGTCACAATGCACTAAGGAGGATATTTAGCTTAGTCTATCTTTACATAAACTGCAAACATTTTTTCTTTTTTTAGAATTTAAAAAGGAACTTGGAAAGGACATTCTTGGTGACACATCAGGAGATTTTCAGAAGACTCTCCTTGCCCTCTCTAAGGTAATCGTTTCTAGTATAGATATTGGTATTAAATATTTGTTAAATGTGTTTTTTTTTTTTTCTAGGTCTTGTAAAAACAAAGGCAGTATTTGCCATAGCTCAGTAACCCTTTATACCAAGTGCCTTATGTTGACTGGCCACGCACTAACAGACACTGAGATTTAATAGCACCACATATTATAATTTGTATGACATCATCATTTTAATTTAATCCAGCCCTCTAACATGCTACATTAAAAATAATCAGCCCATTACATGTACTAAATTGGACAGCACTGATGTAAACAAACACTAATCATGTGATGTAACTGCTGCCCCCATTCTTAAACTAAGTTGGTTTAATTGCATCACCTAATATTATCTAAAATATTATCTGAAAACATATTGTCAGCTAAAATGAATACACACAAATGGCAAACCTAAGGCAAAAGTTATTTCTTCAAATTCCTAAACAACATGTAATGGGTATAACAAAATGAATGTGTATATTTGCAATTAATTGCAGTCCAATGTTGGTTTCTCTAGGGGGAACGGAATGAGGATACACGTGTCAATGAAGACCAAGCTGACAACGATGCCAGGGTAAGAAAGTTATAAGACAAAAGGCACAAAGTTTGCCTAGGTGCAGTAACCCATAGTGACAAATACAATGTTTCCTTTTAAACAGGTGACCAGTAAATGATATTCTCTGATTAGTTGCCATTGGTAAGCAGATCTATAGAAAACTTTTAATTACATATTTGAGTGTTTGAAACTTAAGCTGTACAAGGTTAAAGTCAGCCTTGACAGTCTAAAACTTGGATAAGGATTTATTTTGTTTCAATTAATATCTCTATTTATAAATCTTTTGTTTTAGAAGGATTTTTCCCTGTATTGAAGGGGATGTTGTTGAACCACACTGAATTGCCTGGAGACCTGTTTTTTGGGTTTGAGTGCATAGATTAGGAACAACTGCTCCAGCAATAAGCATTAGCAACGTGCAAAAGTGTGGATCATTTCAGTAAGCTTGGCTAGGCTCTCAAATTATATAGGGAATAATGTATTCACATTGTAAGATATAAGCATATTAAAAGTCACCAAGGAGACGCATAACAATATAAAAGAAGAAGGCCACAGGCCAAGTGCTTTCCTACAGATGGAATTTTAAGGTGACTTCTAAAATCATCATAAAGATAATATCACTTAGCACTGATTATAACTAATTACATCATTAGCACAGTTTATACAGTAAGGATATAATTAACAGGATATTCATGGCTCTTTTGTATTTTACTGTGT
Organism: Xenopus tropicalis; assembly: GCF_000004195.4. NCBI lineage: Eukaryota > Metazoa > Chordata > Amphibia > Anura > Pipidae > Xenopus > Xenopus tropicalis. The sequence goes on from NC_030677.2 coordinate 130,788,490, forward strand.
ATTTTACCATTTTTATGAAGAGCAGGCACTGCTTACGCCTTATGCATTTCATGTTCACAAATGTAAGACAGTACTTTTTAACCAGGATTTGCTCAGTGAGTCCCCTATCTGAAGGCTCCTTCTCCCTGTTGTTGGACATATTTTATCTTTTGTATTTTAGTAAAACATTTTTAAAAATATAAATATAAGAGGGAAAGAATCAAAATACATATTTCTTAATCCACATCCATTCCTTCTCCATCCACTAATCATGTCTCCCTTGAGCATGACAATTTTGTTCAACCCTGCTTTTCATCAGTTCCTAACTGCATTTTATTAGAATTTAGCAGAATTTGGCATCCACAAACATATGGGGAAGGGTTTAACCACAATGTGAGTTACATTTTAGGAAAACATTAAGCAACAATGCTCAGTGTATTTAAAAAATATTCTAGCAGCTTCTGTGGATATTGCTTACAGAATTTAGGCAGTCATATTAAAAAATGTATATTTTTCCCTTCCTCAGATATGCTTTTTAATCTCTTTGCTTATTGAATACACATATTTCTAGCTTTACCACTGAATATACAGTATGTGGTATAGGTGCAAGGTGGAGCAGAGCACACTTACTGACAAACATTTGTAGAGGACGACTAATACAATGTTACTCTGTATTAAACTATTATTATGAATGCTTGGTTAGTTGTAGAGTGGAACACTGGTTCTGATGGAAATGGAATTCATCACCACTTGGATTTATTTTATATTGTAGGCATTGTATGAAGCTGGAGAGAAGAGAAAAGGAACTGACGTATCTACATTCATCAACATTTTAACTAATAAAAGTTATCCACATATTCAGAAAGGTGACTGTTGATCCCTGATACCAACTCAGATCTGCTATGTTTGAACATGTTTGAATTCTTCTTTAAATGCTAATTACCTTGGTGCTCATAAAACTGAACATGGCAAGTTTCTGCTTGCAGCTCCATGCCAAGGAGGGAATTTCACCACAAGTTTCTCATACAGGAATATGGTGAACATAAATGGATGGGTGTATGATTCCTAAACTGTTCTTTAGCTGACTAGTGTTCAATTTTACCCTGGTGGCTATGTTGTGTTTTGCCAAAGACATGAACCACAAAAATAATGCAAAAATACTGATACAGGTGAAGCAGGCTAGGGTATGCATGCACTACACATCACCCTAGAATGCTTTACACTGCATTAGATATGCAGTAATTCAATATCAATTATTCATAAGTTCATTGCTTTCCTTTTTAAATATACTCCACACACTTGGATATTCTCACTTCAACTGTACCAAGATGAATTAGTTATGGCAAAAAACACTCAAACTCAAGCAGTGCTTTGCAATAACTGCTTCTGTATCTTTAAAAGAAGCCAATTGCAAGTAATGCCAAAAGACATAACTGCAGCGTTCTAGTTCTGCTTAAGGAAAAGTGATGAGATTAGGTTTCTGTTAATACTTTTTCTGTAAATTATTTATGACTTAAAGTCCAAATTTCATTGCTTAAATAGCATTGTGAGTTTGTTGATAGCACTGTTATTGCTCACTGCCAGACATCTGCACTGTTTGTACTGGGGAGAAAACCAACATTTAATTTTCTTTCCTTCTTTTTAATTCCTAGTTTTACAGAGATATGCAAGATACAGCAAAAATGATCTGAACAGGGCCATTGATCTTGAGATGAAAGGAGATCTGGAAAAATGCTTAATGAGTATAGGTAAGTTTATTGAGTCAATGGCTCACCACTCAGCTGCTGCCACTGCCTACCCCCGCCCGCCTCAGGCATCATTTGCTGTGCTACTTACTTATATCAATCAAGCAACCTCTATAGGGGAGAAAATTAAAAGATGGCTGTGCTTTCCATGGTGAAACTTGTGGTTATCTTTAATCTTCTTTGAAGTTTTCCAAAAATGTGTGCAAGTGATTAGATTGTGGGCAGGCAGCAATGCCCGACAGCATCAGGGCCCGCTGGGATTTTTCCTGATTGACGTTGAATTAGTGAAAGCTGGTACTATTTACTCTACATATCTTCCTACATGAACCTTTATGATGTATAGACTGTAATTGAAACGGTAATTTTTGTTTTTTTGGTTCTTTTAAAGTTTTTTTTGTATTTGCAGTGAAATGCGCTAGCTCTAAACCCGCTTATTTTGCTGAAAGATTCTATTTGGCCATGAAGGTATGTGTTGTCCTGCATTACTATGTTTGTATGTACTGTTAGCATACGTCTATTATGACCATTATTTTTTTTTTTTAACATATGTGTCATACATATTATTACTTATCCCCATCTCTTGGGCTTACTGTATATTAATACATTGGTGTGTTCTGATGCATTCTGAATGTTCCTACTGAAAAGTCACAATGATCAAAAACTCTTGCCAGCTCCTTTTTATAAGGCATGCGTACTGTTCTGATATTGCACACCTGAACAAATGTCACGAGAAAACACAACATTGCTGTTCTCTAAAGAGAGTGAAAACTATATCTAGATGCTTTGGGGCCCCATTTAAAAAGACCCGTATGGCAACTTTTTCCATTTATAATATCTTAGGCAGGTTGTTCCATGGTGTACCATGTGATAGTGCTGGCAAATAGAGGGGATATATGCAGTACAATTGATGCCATTTGGGTGGGGGAGATGTGCCCCACTTGGTTGAAAAATGTAGGGTTTACATGTCCTTTAAAAGGTCTCCTTTGCTAATATCCTAACAAGCAGAGAGAAATAAGCAGTTGTGTTCTATTTACTTAATTGTTCTTTTTGCTTATATTTAACAGGGATCTGGAACTCGGCACAATGCTTTAATCAGAGTACTAGTTTCCAGATCTGAAATTGACCTAAAAGAAATCAAAACCTGCTATAAACGACTTTATGGCAAATCTCTCCGCCAGGCTATTATGGTATGTGCTCATTTTTTTTATAGTATGTTTTTCCCATGTAATGAGCGCTTTGGTGGATGCCAGATAACTGAATATAGCTCATTTCTGATCATGTTGTGTCTTGTTGGAATTGAATGTTGTGGACATTTTTGCTGTTATAAATGTAAAGTAGAAAAACACCTCAGACGGCAATAGGTGTGTGTTTAGATAGTGACAATGTATTCTATAATTCTGTACTGAACTGCTGTGTTGCTACATGCACTTTTGGCACAGTCTTGTCATATAAGCTGCTTTATATCTTACTGTATTCTGAACTCCTGCTTTTCAAAAAAGTATTATTGCGTTGCTCTAAACTATATAGATTGAGTTTGCAACTTACAAAAAATGCTCTTTGTCTTTATAGGAAGAAAAACTCAAAGGCGATTATGAAACCATTATGTTGGCCCTGTGTGGACCTGACTCCTGAAACTCTGTATAAATTCCATTTGTCTATAATTGTTATATTGGAGCTTTGCTTGGTCTAACTTGTCCTCAAGGTAGAAATACTAAAATAAAGCTACTACAGTTGTCCATTTACATTGCAAACTGCATCCCTTTACAGACCTGTTTTCTTTGGTACATTATACTGCAAACATTTTTGTAATCTCTTAATAAAACAAAACAATCTGTGCAATTGTATTGAAATGTTTCGTAGGCTGTATGTAAAATATTTTCCTATTTCTAAGCATATATGACACATTGCACATATGCACAACATTAGAGATCTGAAATGACCACATGGTATCTGTTTTGGTTCTCTGGGTGGGAAAGCTAGCATATATTTTCTTTGGTAAACTTTTTTCCCTAATTTTTTGCCTAACAAAATAAAACATAATTCCAAGGAACTTTTTTAGTGTCTTATACGTTATTAGTAAATGTAATTGCTATTGAGAGCAGCATTTGTTTTACTCCTGGTCTTTACTTTTTAAACAATGTTGCAAAGGGCAGTCTCTTCCAGCAAGGAAGGTCTGTCAGTCTGTTGGCTTGTGTTACATTGTTTAAAAAGCCAGAGCCACCAGGGCAGAGAATAGAAAAGGACAGACAAACACTACTTCCAATAGCAATTATATATACAAATAAATCAAAAAACATTGTACATTTGTAATGAATGTATATTGCAAAGTTGCTTAGAATTATGTTTTCTTTTATTAGGCAAAAAATGTAATTTTGGGTTGACTTGGACAGCCTGGAGCAGAGTAAAGATAACACACTTGCTGTTATTTATAATGAAAGCAAATGCAGCACACTCTATTTTACATGTAAATCAAAACCTTAAAAGAACAAATACAAAGAATGTCAGAAAAAAGCAATACAGTTACACTACTCCTCTGGTGCATCACATATAACTGAGAGTTCAGGCCTGATTCTTATGTGCACTTTATGTTGGTGCACACTTACGTATAATCCGTGAATTCTACTATATTAGCTTGTAATGTTTTAATGGATATCCATCCAGTATTCCCAAGGATTGCAGAATTTAGTATTTATTCTTGGTTGACGCACCCTAAGGGGCACTAAAACCTGTGGCTCTTACCTTTCCTGATGAGAGAAGGGGCCTGACTAATGAACCTTCTGGTTCTTATGAAGTGAATTCTATGGAAACTAAGGATCCTAAATTGCATGGAGAGTGTAGTCCTTCCCTGACTGGCACTAACTGGAACTCTAAGGGGAATCTGCAGTTAGTGCAGCCTCTCTTGCACTTTACTAAACTTGCATCCCAGGAGGTTTCTCTCTCTCCCTGCTGCGAGATCTGTGCATGCTCTCTCCTTGCCTTATTCCCTTGGCTTCTTTTTTGCCATCTTTCCTTAATCAGTCTCATGGCATCAGCCTTGCTGTTGCCTATAGCTGCCATTTGCAATGTGGGGGTGACCTTTGCATGGTCCTCATTTATGTGCTATTACAGTCAGAGTTGCCATCTGGCCAGTATTTAACTGGCTAGTGCCAGCACCGTTATTACAAATTTACCAGCAATGTACTTTGTTTCCTCAACACCTCTGCTACTGATCAGCCTTTATAGTCACAGGCCCACCTCTGCCCTGCCTATTTCCCCACTCAGCCTGCCCATTTCCCGGCCCTTATGTAATAGCCACACCCACCAAATGACATCATGGCCAGTACACGGCCCAAAAGGCAGTATTATAAACAAAAAAAGGTAGCAACCCTAATTACAGTGTATATATATATATATATACTGAACTTCCTGCACCAGCATAAAGTTTCTACATCTCTGTAACATTAATGATCCAGGCCTTTACTATGGATACACTAGATAGGGATGGCTTCTCTATTATTTGTGCAGATCCTGGAGGCGGTAGGCAAGATGTGCTGTTCAGGGTGGGGGGCTGGAATGTACCTATTCTGCACCAATATATTACACAGATTGCCCTCTTACAGCAGATAAAGTGTAGCATTGCCCGCAACAACCATTTAATTTTAGCATGGTCCACATTACAGACAGAGCTATGTAAAAGAATTCCAGAACTCTCACAATCTGTTCTTATTAGTGTCAGTTACTATAGTTTGAGTACTTCTGTCTACTGATAACGCATCTGAACTGCATTAATACTTTTAACTTCAATTATATACAGATTTGAGAAAAATGTATTTATATTTTTGCTTAGTCGTTTGTCCATATTTTGGAAAAGGACCAGTTGTGGGTGGCTATTGTTTTCAAAGATGGGATGCAAAATTCTTAACCTTTAGAATGAGTCTCGCAAGACTAATGCTGTGCACAGTGCTTAATAGAACAGAGCCGGCCATGTTTATTTGCACACAAATTTTGTACAAAGAAATACCATAAAACTTTGCCAGTATAGGTATCCCCCTGTACTAAGCTCAAGTCTGCAGGGACAGTCCCCTAAGTTTGCTCATAGCCTGTATAAAGGGATACTGTAAAACCTTGCTAGTATAGGTATCCCCCTGTACTAAGCTCAAGTCTGCAGGGACAGCCCCCTAAGTTTGCTCATAACCTGTATAAAGGGATACTGTAAAACCTTGCTAGTATAGGCATTGCTCTGTACTATGCACAATTTAGCAGAAACAGTCCCCTAAATTTGCTTATAGTCTGTATAGAGAGATACCATAAAACTATGGCAACATAATTGCCAGTAGTCACCTCTCTGAAGAACTACAATGCACTATTTTGATTGGATTAGTGGAAGATTTCATATACCAAGGACTTCCCATACCAGTCAGTTGAACTGAAGATGCTGCTTGGAGTAGTGAAACGTTTTCTATGATTACTCAGCAGGTCCAGTTGCTCTAGATTTACTTCTACTAGATATACCATGACCTGGATGATTTAAAAATTTTTTATAAATATACCCTAGGTATTCACTATACAGCAACAATGTTTTAGGTTAGTTCTTCCTTAAAGTGATACTGACACACATTATTCTTTTTTATTATTATTATTTTTAAACCTGCCATGGTGTTTTTATTGTTATAAGATATTAAACTGTTAAAAAAAAAATCAAACAAGTAGTTGCATTACCATAGGGAACGCTTCAACCAAAGCTCAACAGGGCAGCCATTTTTTCTCTCCTCTTCAGTGCTACGTTTCACACACCTTCAATAAAAAAAAAAAAACCTAGAGGAATCATCTAATCTGGACCTATGCTGCCCTTTCTCACTTCATGTGCTCCTTAGTTCATTGCACATGAAGGCTTAGCTCAAGTCCCTGCTTTGTGTGCCTGCCTGCTCTTTGAAGCAGGCAGGCAACGGAAATCTCTGTGTCTGCTATCTGATTGTGCGAGGAGCAGGGGGAGGGTGAGCACCTTGAAGCAAGCAACAGAGAGGAGCTTCCTTACACTGCCGATGTCAGGGTCATGTGTTAATTATGCCGGCTCAAAGTATGGGAAAGTGAAAAGAGAGGGTTTGTGACGTCTGCTAGCTTCTTTTTTGACAGGCAGCTTGAGAAGCTACAGTCGGGTTGCCAGACAATTGGGTCCAGGATCTCCTATAGGATTTATTTAGAGAACCAGAACTTTCAGAAAAAGATAGTCAACATGACCTATAGGTAGGAGGACACTCCGATTGTTTTTACTTATACACTACTGCTGTACTGTAAGTAGCCTGCAGAGCGCAGGGCCTTTTATACTTATTAAATAGTTTTACACTATATTTGCCTCATTTTCTATTCTATATACAACGCTGAATTGGATCTCACTTCAATCAAAAGCCCAGTGGGGGTTTTTTATATGCGTTCTGATACGTTATTCTGGTGAGCAGTTTGTACATATATAGAGCTTGGGTCACATCTAAGGTGGTGTTCAACTAAAGCTCTCACACGATTTATCGATACTATCTGTTTTTACTCGTTTGCACTATATATTGTTTTTTATTTTACATGCGCTTCTATCAACATTCTGCACACATGACCTATAGGTAGGTTTGAATGTAGATTAACATGTTGATAAGATTTTTTTTGGTGTCAGAATCACTTTAAAAAAAATGTAAGTGTCCACATAGGGAAAATTGTGCCTGTGCCATATATGAAAAAAATGAACATGATTCACATTTATTCATTTATTTGTATGTATATGAGTATCTGCGATGCTGTGCACACATTTGTACACTGGTCCTTAAAAGTTGCACAAAATTATTTGTTTTGCAGACACAGACTAAAATAAACATGGGAACATGGGCTAAGAGGGCACTAGAAATTATTAAGGGGAAAATAATGTTGGAAGATGGCCTTACCATAATTCAGATCTTTCTGGATATAGGGTTTCTGGATAAGAGATCCCATATATCCAAAATGGAAAAGGTTTGTGAAAAAAAAACACCCTGTTTGTCTACAGGGCTTGCTTATTTAATATAAGAACATACAGGCTTAAAGACTCCATTCTCACCTAGCCTGTCTGACAACTTGCTTAACACCTGGGTTAGGGTTTCTTATAAGAAACTCTCATGCTCCAGAGTCCCAGCAACCCTCAGTCCTATTATGCATTCTGCCAGCTGGACTCTTTTTAGATGTGGAATTACCAGGTACACATAGCAAAATAGCACTAAATTAAAAGATGCAAGTCTGTAATACATGTATAACATTTGGCCAGGTCTCATAATTACAAGGCAAATAGGGTTGCCACCTCTTGCAATGGGCACGTACAGGCAGGAGACAGATGACATCAGGGGCAGGGCGGGTGACTTTGTGGGCAGAGCAGGTGACATTTAAAGGAGAAGGAAAGGCTAAGTCACTTGGGGGTGCCAAAATGTTAGGCACCCCCAAGTGACTTAGATCTCTTACCTTGTACCCCGGGCTGGTGCCCCTGTTAGGAAAAAAAAGCACCAGGCCGGGGTACTTGTAGCGAGCGCTTCCTCCTTCCTTTTTCTTCTGCCGGCAAAATCCGTGGGCCGGCGCATGCACAGTAGAGTGAAAAGCCGACTTTCTTGTCTAAGAAGTTCGGCTTTTCACTCTACTGCACATGCGTGCAAGCGAATAGGAAGTAGGAAGCGATCGCTGCTACCCCGGGCTGGTGCTGTTCTCTCCGTACAGGGGCACCAGCCCGGGGTAAAAGGTAAGCGATCTAAGTCAATTGGGGGTGCCTAACATTTTGGGGCAGAGAAAGCAATGTATCATGACAAGTCTATGATGTCAGGGGCAAGCTTATGATGTGGTGATTTGGAAATTTGGACAGGCAGTATTCACCTGGACAGCCCTTCTAAAAATTGCTCTACATCTCCACATCCTGACCCTAAAATCTTTCAGATTTAATTCAAATTTACATTTTATAACAGCATATGTGCATCAGAACTGATTCATAACAAGTCCTTTAACGTCAGCTTCTATGACAAATGGAACCTCACAGCTAATGGTTTGATGATTTTGGACAATCCCTTAGGTTAGATTTTTAAACCCATGGATGAACCTGTAGGCTGGTACAGTAATTTGGTATATAGAATCTATAATCCCTGCCCCTATTCGGTTTTAGGCTTTAATCTTCTTTAATATCTGAAAATATTATAATTGCACAGTTATCAGAATCTACAGGTAACATGACTAATGGTAGAAACATTACTGTGCATTATAAGGATGACTGAGGTAAATGAGCAAGATTCTAAATTCACATGAGATGTGCAATGTGTTGTAACTCAGTAGCTATTGTGTTGCTGACATGTTGTAAGGCACAGCGTGATCTCATAACTTCTATTGTCTTTGGAAAGATCCATGATCCATGCAAGAGACAGATGAGAGACTTTTGGAAAGGTGCAAAATTGCACCCCTTAGAGCCCATACAGAGCACTTGTGCCTGTTATCAAGGCACGTATAAATTGTGCTATGTGCCTTTTGCTGGATTCCTATTTCTGTGCAAGCTCACATTAGATACTTTAATTTAATCCGGCGGCAAAGCTGAGGGGAGGGTGGGGTATTCTTCTCTTTCATGACTGGCCAATTGGTAGACTGTCCTGTGTATGTAGCAATTATTGAGGGGATGGGGCAAGCTGAGTTGCCTAGACGAAAGCCAGCCCTTAATACAGCCCTGGGTTCCGTCCCCCCATGCACCTGTTGCATAAAAAACAGACATTAAATACATAGGGCCATATTTACAATTAGGCACTAGAAGGCTTATGCATAGGGATGGCCCTCAGCTGCATACATAATAAAAAAAAAAACTGCTTCCTACCATGAATGTGCACTATGTCACTTCCTGTGCATGTGCATTGGGGGGCTGGGTGGTCACAAACTACAGTGCTGCATACATAAGGGGGTGAGAAAATTAGAATGTAAATTGTGTGAACATGATACTATTCTTTAATGTGTTTGGATGTATTTGTTTGCTTATTCATCAGATCGGCAGGATTGACAGAGAGGGTTTCCAACTGAGGTCCAATTGAGATAGTTAGTCTAGTTAGAAAGAGCAGTTTGTGGCTCCAACCAGGAGAGATTAGCTGGAAGTATTCTTCCCTGCAGGCTCTGTTGCCTTTGTGTAGGGCCGCAGTTTAGGCACAGGTATCAGGTTAGCTCCCATCCCTGATACACAGTCGACTGTTTGGGATCCTTGACTGCTAAGGTACACATTCTAAGGATACAAGATACTTGTCTAGACTACTCTCCACAGTGGTGCTGTGCTGTTTGGCTGTCTTTATCCTGCCCATACTCTGTCGAGGTGGGATAAAACAGTGGACACCATTCCTTTCTACCTACTGTGCCTTTATCTGCTAACTCCTCTGAGCGAGTATTCCATAACCCTGTGGGTCATTTGTATTGGGCAAATAACCAAGTAAAGTTCTACCGCAAAAGAACCTTCAGCCATCCATTCTTTCAATTACTTTGCACACAGCCTAAGTGAGTTGTGGTTGCACTACACCCCTTAGATATTTCATAGCGAAAGCCCATCTTGAATGTTAGAGTCCTATGTACCCCATGCTCTGAAACCTATCTATCTGGTATGTCTGTAAAATCCTAGTCTGGTCTGTAAATACAGCCAAATAGGGGTTACAGACATATAGCAAAGGGTGTCACCAGAAAATTACTGTGGCGTGGGTGTGACGTGGAGGAAGTCTAGTCAGAGTGAAAAAGGTGTGAGTGACCTGTCAGTGGTTGGGGAATTTAATGACATTGTTGTGAATGCTTGTTTGTATTGCCATGTAAAATTGGATGCTAATGTATGTACTGACCATTGTATGTAAGTGATCAGCCAGAAACCTGAATAAATGCTCTGTTAACAGCATCCAGGTGTGTAGCCATTTGTCTATTGGTGCTACACATATACACAATCATAAGCACCAGAAAAGTAATTGAAATGTTCATTGAAATTGGCTTCTAACAAATTTGCTTTAGTTGAGATTCGTTATCTGGAAACCCGTTATCCAGAAAGTTCCGAATTACAGAAAGGCCATCTCCCATAGACTTCATTATAAGAAAATAATTCTAATTTTTGAAAATGATTCCTTTTTCTCTGTAATTATAGAACAGTTCCTTGTACTTGATCCCAACTAAGATACTGTATAATCAATCCTTACTGGGGGCAAAAAAATCCTATCGGTTTATTCAATATTTAAATGATTTTTTAGCAGACTTGCTGATTCAAATTACCGAAAATTCCTTAATCCGGAAAACCTCAAGTCCCGAGAATTCTGCATAATAGGTCCCATACCTGTAGTATGTTTTTCATTCACTGTCTCAGAGATACCAACCTGAATTCCTGGGATACTGACACAGCCCACCCACACAATTCACATATTAAAACCATGATAGTCTATCTCTGCTCACAGGAGCTAGTTCCTAATGCCCTATACAGTATGCACACAGTATCATGCAACCCCTCCCTTACCTTGCTGCATACTTAAGTGATGGATTCTAGGACGTCCCTCTGCTTTTCAGAGATTGTGTGCTGTACTCACTATAGAAAGCAGAAAGACTTCAATTCCTTCAAGTGTTGTATTACACTGTGAGCCTAAGGTGGTTGAAATGGCTCTAAAGTATATAAGTATAAGTACATGTATATGTATTTTTGGAAGTGTAGGGACCCATAGGGTTAAGTGCCCTATGGCCTCATATCCCTACTTTTGATATCTGTACTGTTATAGGGCAGAGCCCTCTACACTCAGGTTACAGTTATTAAGCTACTCCTAATAGGTTTAGCCCAGGTTGACCACTCCCCTTGGGGACTATATAGTGTCTTGCAAGGAGGAGTGTCTTCCTCTTTTGGCTGCATGCTGTGTACTGGGCAGAGCTCCAATTGAGCCTGGACCGGACATAGGCCCAGAAGCCAATTTGTGCCCTAGGGGACCTTATACCCTAGTGATAAGTCGGGGACAGGGCCCCGTGAATGAAGATAAGCAAGCACAGTCAGTTCTATGTAATAGCACCCTCTAGGAGTGGTGAGTTCAGATAGCTTATTTAGCAAGGGCAGTTAATAGCCCCAACCAGGAGTTGTAAAAGGGTTTAGCCTACCCTGGCTCTGTTGTCGTTCTTTAGGGACCGGTTTTTAGATGCCAGGTACCAAGTTAGGAGCTCTCCCCTGGATCACAGTCGGCCGGAACACTCCCTACTGAAAGGTCTTCATCTCAAGTACCAGCTAATCCTCTTGTGCATCCTCCAAGTGGGATATTCTGTTCCTAAAGTGTCACATCTGCTGTATTCCATTGTGACCAATTCCTATACTGCTGTGGCTGTGAGTATATACCCTGTTGCACTATCCTGTATGTGCCTTGTTCAACAATTCTGCCTATAGTTCATCTGCAAGAGTTCCTGGCGTCCTATTACTTTGATCTATTGCACAACACCAGTGTGAGTTGTTGTTCAGCAACAATCCTATAGCCCCTGACATAGCTCCCACTTAGCGGAAGCCCATCCTGGGAAAGGGGGTTGCATGTAACACATGCTCTAATGTCCAACTAGCCTGGTAATAATACCCCTATTAAGCCAAACAAGCGTTACAGAAGTATGCATAATTTCTAAGTTCAACTAAATGAATTTATGTCAAAAAGGGGGGGAGGGTACATGTTTCTTTAACTCTTTTACTGCCAACGACGTATGGGATATGTCGTGGCAGTAAAAGGGCTTAACTGCCAACGACGTGTCCCATACGTCGTTGGCATTTAAGCGGTGCTCTCTGCAGCGGCGGCATGTGCAGAGAGCTTCTATCCATGACAGCCCCCCTGGGCAATGTGCCAGGGGGGCTGTCATGAGGGTCCTGCGAGCCGATCACTCGCAGGACCCTCCAGGAAGCAGCCGACGCGATCGCATCGCGTCTGCTGCTTCCTGCTTCCTACTTCCCCCCTGCCGGCCGGCCCACTGAGGAGGAGGCGATCGGGTCTTCAGGACAGGTAAGGAGTCTTTTTATTTTTTTCATTTACACACTTACACACACACTTACATACATTTATACACACTTACATACATTTACACACACTTACAGCACACATTTTAGCAGTTTTTTTTTTTTTGTTTTGTTTTTTTCATTTTTCACACTTTTATACACTTATTTACACTCATAAACACACTTACACACTATCACACAACTTTTACACATGTACACACATGTATACACAAACACTTTGGTTTTTTTTTTGTTTTGTTTTTTTTTTTTTTTCATTTTACCACTTTGTTTTTAGTTTATTTTACCTAAAAACTGTTTATTTTGACAACGTGACTATTGGATCAGATATTCTGACCACTAATTACACTGTCATGTGACTTATTTTGTTGTTTCACTGATTTGCACAATTTTTGTGGTTTTATCACATTTTATCCCTGTATTAGTGTTCCTGATCTGTTTTTAACGTAGCTTTGCCAGGTGTAACTTTGGTGTACAAAAATAACTTTACCTATTTTGAATTCATCAGAATGTGTACTTTCCAAAAATATATGGTTTTCTGGGGGTCTCGGTATAGTTAGGGGGGGTTACTGCACATAATACACTGTCAGGGGGCTCTGTGTGCAAAAGCTGAGTTGGCAGGCGAGAAATCCATATGCGCTATTTTTGTTTTGGGTTCATTACATACCGCAGACTTTGTTATATCTATGCATATTGGGCATCAAACTGTTCAGTAGACCTCTGGTGTTCCTATTTGGAGTGACTTGCCTTTGTACGCAAGAAATTGTGTGAGATAAATGCGGCAAATTGCAACATTTTTAGGCGATTTTCTGAAATGTCATATAGGAAAGCTCTGCAGATTGGTACTTTGGTGAAGAAAGGACTCTTTACACTTGTTGGATTTGTCAGAATGTGTACTTTCCAAAAATATATGGTTTTGTGGGGGTCACTGTATAGTTAGGGGAAGTTTTGGCACATAATACACTGACAGAGGGCTTTGTGTGCAAAAGCTGAGCTGGCAGGCGAGAAATCCTTATGCGCTATTTTCATTTTGGGTTCAGTACATACCGCAGACTTTGGTATATCTATGCATATTGGGCATCAAACTGTTCAGTAGACCATAGGTGTTCCTATTTGGGGTGATTTGTCTTTATCTGATCTTTATCAAGAAATTGTGAGAGATAAATGCGGCAAATTGCAACATTTTTATGCGATTTTCGAAATGTCATATAAATCTGCAAACTTAGGAAAGCTTTACAGCTTGGTACTTTGAAGCAAGAAGAAATGTTTACCCATCATAGATTCGGGGGGATGTGTACTTTCCAAAAATATATGGCTTTCTGGAGTGAGCATACTTTTTTTGTAGCATTATCCCACATAAAGGATGTAAATGTGTTGATTTTGCAGGAGCTGAAATGATACATCATATGGGGGTATGTTCCCATTGGGGCCCCTACATGCCACATACTTAGGTAAACCTATACATATTGGGCATCAAACTGTTCAGTGGACCCCTGGCGTTCATATTTAGGGTGTTTTATCTTGGTACCTAATGCTATGTGGGAGATAAGATGCTGCAAAGTGGAAGCTTTGAGGGGATTTTTGGAAATGTCATCAAAATTGCTAACTTTAGAAAAGCTGTGCGGCTTGGTACTTTGGAGTAGAAAGACATGGGTACCCATTTTAGATTTGGGGGAATGTGTACTTTCCAAAAATATATGACTTTCTGGGGTGAGCGTACTTTTTACTAGCTTTATCCCGCATATAATGATGTAAATGTGTTGATTTTGCAGGAGCTGAAATGACAGAAATGACAGTACATATGGGGGTATGTTCACATTGGGGCCCCTACATGCCACATACTTAGGGCAACCTATACATATTGGGCATCAAACTGTTCAGTGGACCCCATGGCATTCATATTTAGGGTGTTTTATTTGGTTACTTTATGACCTGTAGGAGACAAGATACTATAGACTGGAAGCTTTGAAGTGATTTTTAAAAAAAAATCACAAATTTTGATAAAAACCAATAATTTTGGAAAGCATTGCGACTTGATAGTTTGGAGTAGACAGACAGTTGTGCCTATTCTGTATTCCCCAGAATCTGTTCTTTCCAAAAAATGTACAATTTTCTGGGATAAACCTTCTGTTAGTGGAATTTTTGGCCTTGAAATCTAAAGTATGCAGCTTTCTGGAGCAGTGCTTTGGAAATTTGGTAGTGTACTGCTGGGAGTTTTTGACCTATACAAGTGAGAAATCTCCCTAAAACTATATATATTTGGTATTGGCACGTTCAGGAGACATGGGACTTTCCAAATCAGTTGTATATTCGTGCATAAAATAATTTTTGTTGTATGTGTGATTATATTATGGAAAATTTGATTTTTTTTGCATTTTTAGACATTTAGAAGCCTATATCTTGTTACAGAATTGGAATTACACAAAAATTCTACCATATTCTGAAAGCTTAGGTTGTTCTGAAAAAAACGATATATGGTTTTCCTGGGTAAACTAAAAGTCCCCCCGAGGAAAGGCCCCTAAAGTGAAACAGTGCAAAATGTTCAAAAACTGTCTGGCAATACAAGTTCCGCTTTGACTAAAACAGCTGGCAGTAAAAGGGTTAAATCCGTAGTAACATTTAAAAAAAGCTTAATCAACCCATTTTATATGCAGACAAAAAGTCTGCCTTTTGATGAGAGGAAAATATTGGTGTGTATTCCTTTATAGCAGGCTTTTCATCATCTGACTACTAACAGCCAATCAGTGTATTTGAAAAAAATTTTTGGTTGCTAGGTGTGGTCTCCTAACGTTCTTATAAAAATCTCAAGCCCAGGGCTGAATTCTCCTACTTGCAAAGCAGAACTACAGTACAGTCAGTCTTTGATCGGTGGTAAGTTGTGTCTGTTTTATTTGCATTTTTCAGCCTGGAAGCTTAAAATGCTGCATGTGTTTGACTGTACTTTCTATAGATCTACAAATTCAATAATAAATTCTAATCTGCCTTAATTGGCAAGCTGGAATTCTCATGCATGTCTGTATGCTCATTAATTAAGGAAGTTAAATGCAAATGCCTAGAGAAGTACATCTGAAACTTAAAGAAAACAGCTAGAAAGTTAACCATTTTGTAAAAAAAAGGATTTTTCCTGTGTTCCATTTCGTGGTTTGGAGCCGTAAGTAAAATGAGTAAGCCAAACAGTGAGTCACACTCCATGTCTCCGTCCTGCAAAGTTATCTTAAAGGAACATGCTCACGTCTCCTGTGCTATAAGCACACAATTAATTATTATTTCAATGCAATAAAATAAATGTAAAAAATGCAGGATTTTTTTTCTGTTATTAGAAAAGGAACTGATGAAGAGAAAGTCCCTTACTTTTTAAAAAAAAAAAAGATTTTAAATGGTGCAGGGGTTAAAGTAAGCAAATATTTTACTGTTCTGCAGCAAACAGGTTTTTACACGGATGAACAGCAGTCTGAGCATGCAGGGTACAAATACCTACTGTTCTTATTTTTGGGTGCGACTTTTTTGTGAAACCTGTATTGCAGATAAAAAAGTGGTTCTTTTTAGCAGTGTCTTGTTAGCAGGTGATAGTCTAACTAGCTGTTAAGCTTCACAGCTAAATATTTTGATTTTGCCAACTTTGGGGGGTTTGATCTGTTTAGCCCCCTGATAGTAAAAAACAGAGGACTTCCTCCACAGGAGGAATATCTGCTGTAATGTATGTGAAGTATAGCAGCTGTATGACACAATCTGACTATGCCAGTCAATAATACTCTCTCTTATTCTCTATTTGTTCAGCGAGTCTCCATACTGTAGACATGCTACATGCTAACTCACTTTCTCCACCCAAACTTTGGTGTTTGTAATGTCACAAAGCAAGTGCCAACCTGACCAGATACCTGACAGTTTTACAAAAATATTTGCAGATGGTGGAATTTCACAGATCCATATCCATATCTGGCAAACATTTTTGCTCATCACTAGTAGCCATAAGTATGACAAAACTGATCACAACCCCCATGGTTTGGGGGCTAAAAATATATATCTTTGAAGCCCAGTAACTAGTTAGACTACCAGTACTGCAGGTAAGATGCCATCCTGGGTGGATTGCATGCAATAATTAATGTGCAGCCTGGGATATGGTGCAAAGGGAAATTTCTGTATAATCAGGCTAATCAGATCATGTGCAAAATAAGGGACATTTTCAAAAATTCAATGCTAACTGAATTTAATGATTGCAATCAGTGCACTCCAGTAACTTGTATTTATAAGAAGTGTCCCTGGTAGTAATAGAATAAAATGGATGTAGAACTTACAGTATGTAAATTACATAGTGACATATATGTATATATTCACAAAATCTTGGTAAAGGAGAATTACCTTATAATGGCTGAATGTGCAGATATGCTGTAAGTAATGGAAACCAATGCGAAAACAATGCCTGTCATCTAATGAGAGCAACAATGCACTAGTTACATCCATGGCCACAAGTTTAAAGGAGAATTAAAGCTTGGTGTACAAATTCTGCACCTTATGGTTTGGGTTTCTGTACCAGTCCAAGGCTCACTGCAGTAAAGATCTTGGTCTCTATAGATGCCCCAGTAGCTCCCCATCTTCTTTCTGTTGATTCACTGCACATGCTCTGTGCTGCTGTCACTCACCTGAGCTTAGGGACTGACAAAATACTGCATATTTAAAATAGAAAAGGCAAAGTACAAGGCTATTTAGCAATCAGCTCAGATACTTTTTACATGGCAGCTCAGAAATGAGTGCATTTGCATCAGAATTCAGTATTCAGCCCTGTAGAGTCAGCTGTGAACGTAATTTTCTGCTTGATGATTTGCAATGACCCCTAAGCTTAGCTTCTCAACAGCTGCCCAGAGCCCACTGAGCATGTGCAGTGTCACTGACACTTCTAATAAAATCCAAAATGAGGAGTTCCTGTGACAGCTTTGAAGGCCTGAATCATTACTAATATGGAGATGCTGAAACTTTAGGTTGGTGTAAATTCAGTATATGAAATACAACATTTTCAACCCAAATAAACATAAAAACCAACCCAAATTCTTTCTTATTAAAACATCTGTTATCCCTTCTTGGCTGTGAATACAGACCAGCTAGATTGGATTTAGAGCATGGGATACATAGGACTCTAACACAAAGAATGGGCTTTCACTATGTGGAAAGATCAAGAAATATGTAGTGCAACTACAACTCACTTGGGCTGTGTGCAAAGTAAATGAAATAATGGATGCCAGAAGGTTCTTTTGCAATAAAACAGAACAGAACTGATTTATTTGTCCAAGACAAATGATCCACAGGGTTATGCAATACTCACAAGATGGATTAGGCAGAATAGTGTATTTTAATTGTGTACATTTGCTTGAGTGTGACTGTTATTTATTTTTTTAATAGAAGGAAGCTACTATGGCCTTTATGCAAGCTTTCCTGGATCAGGCTAAGTTTCTGTGTGACCCTGACTATGCTACTGTAAGTTTCAAATCTTGGCTAGATTACAAAATTATACTTACATTAAAATGTTTACACAATGTTTCATTTTTTACAATAAGGCTGATGCCACACGCGGCGTAGGGCTGATTTTTTCGGCAAGCGGAAAAAAACTTGCCGAAAAATCAGCCCTACGCCTGCTACTTGTACCTGCACCCGAATGAATGGGATACGCTCGGGTGCAGGCACATGTAGCCGATATACGCATGAAAACGCGTGAGAATGCAAAGTCTCGGCTACATGTCCCTGCACCCGAGCGTATCCCATTCATTCGGGTGCAGGCACAAGTAGGAGGCGTAGGGCTGTATTTTCGGCAAACATTTATCCGCTTGCCGAAAATTTCAGCCCTACGCCTCGTGTGGCATTAGCCTAATATGACAGATATTGGATCAATTATATGGAATGCTTATTCCATAAACATTCCATATAATCATGCCATGATTATTCTGTAATATAGAGCCCTAAGGATTGTAATATAGAGCTTATAGGATATAGAGCCTTAAGGACTGTAAGAGTCTATAGGATTGTTTGCTATGAATTTCTACATTTATCCATGTAGCACACCCATAAGTGTTGGCTGTAAGTATCTTTGAGCTTGTGTGCTATTTGAGCTGTGTTGATTTGTGTAGGCCTCAAACTTGGCAACTCCCTTCAACTCCTGGGACCTTGCTGCCCCATGAGTGAGTACTTACCAGGTAACTGGCGATCCGCCTGGGGAGGAATTGACCAGACTTGAGATTGCTAACCAAATTAACTTCTTTATTTATTCCAAACGGCATTCAGAGGTATTATATGCAGACTCAGGTATTTCTCCCTAATATCCAAACCAGGAGCTTCTCTTTCTCCACATAATCTCACCTCTTTGGGAATATGCTATGACCTGAGCTAGCCACTGAATGTACCTAACCTACGGCCAGTAATGCTGGGAGGTGATAACCTCACTGATCTCCTCGGAGGGGCCTCAGTCTGCCCAACTAAATAACACTATCTATCCTTTAACTGAACTATCTAAACTGGCTCCTGTAGCTAAACTCTTAGAGAGGGGACGTCCCAGGAAGAAAGACCTCTTGGCTTGTGAGCCATCTCCTTTTATGTTGTAGAACACCCCCACCTAGTGGTCACTTCTAAGATGCAGGGGAAACTCTCTTTTAACCTGGAAAGAATAATTATAGTACACACACAATTAGGACCACCCTTAGGTGTCCATATCCCACCCACTGGCCACCCACTGGTATGCCTGTCTAAAGGGGAACCCAGTCTAAGGGGCCCAAATCTTGGGGTCCCTACATTCAAGATGCTTGGCTAACTCATGAATAAGGTGTGTCTTAAAGGGTTTATTTACCTTTGAGTTAACTTTTAGCATGATGTAGAACGTAAGATTTTAAGACAATTTGCAACTGGTCTTCATTTTTTAGTTTTGATCAAACCTTCTTTCATAATTATTATTTCAAAAAGAAAACCATACCTGCCCACTGTCTCTCTCTTTCTGTGCACACATATACAGCAACTCAACTTACACCTTTTTGTTGTCCCACCAATACATAATGCATAATGTACCTGTACCTGATTTTAAATTTTTCCGGATTTTACATTTTTTTTTCCTTGTCCACTGAAAAGCAGGATAAAGTTTGGATGGGTTGAACTTGATGGACACTGGTCATTTTTCAACCCTATGTAACTATGTGACTATGTATATGATTAACTTATGCAGACCTAGTGGCTGTGAGTGCATTCTACTGAGTGCTGATAGAAGCAGTATATAATACTGTATATACTGTACATATACACACATTATATAATATATATATAGATATGTAAACACATACACATAGGGGGTCTTGATTAAGGTTTAGCTGATGACTTAAAATAACTATTTTGTGTTGTTGCCGTGAATATAGTTTTATTCTGCAAACATGTACTTACTTTACCAGCACCCAGTAATATGTTCTTTCTTCTTGAAAGTGCACACCTATATTCACTTACAGACCAAATGTGTAGTGCACTCAAATGTATGCACAATTTGCTATCATGATATTTTCCTTTTATTCTTCAGCAACAACCAAGTGGAGGTTTAAAGGGTGCTCCAGGTTTTAATCCATCTGCAGATGCTGCTACTTTGGACAAAGCAATCAAAACTAAAGGTAGGTTAAATGTGAATATCATCAGGCTTTCGGCTTATAATCAGCTTTGGACAAGGCTAAAATAAGAAATGGGAAATGGCTGATATAATTGTCTTTGGTTTATTAGCTGTTTGTATCTTCATTCTCTTTGCTTGCTCAATGCCATTAACATCCTTCTTCACTCCACCCACTATGCCTTTCCTTTAAGTTGCATTGTGGGTCAAATTTTAACAAGACCATTGTACAAGGGCAAAGGATTTTCCAACCTTTAGGTATTTAGTTTCCCCAGGAGGGTTCTTGGCAAGCTAAGTATGGGTCTCTATTACAGTTGGGAGGGGGAGTTGAATCCCTTATTGTTTAAAAATGGAAGGCACCATACATGTGCTCCATCTCTTTTGGTACACCCAGGAAGTGAAGCGGTGAAATAAGATGAAGTACTCTATGTGCCAAAAATCCTCAAGTGGTCATCTATGATTCTGCATTAAACTGAATTTGAGATTTTGACTTTGGTTCAAGATATATATGTTATTAAGTCTATTGTTCTATGCACTTAGGTGTGGATGAAGCAACCATCATTGACATCCTGACAAAAAGAAACAATGCACAGCGTCAGGAGATTAAAAACGCTTACCAGAAGAGTCAAGGCAAGGTAAGTTTGTGACCCGCTTATGACTGTCTCTTTAATATATTTCAAAGTTTTTGTCGCATAAGAACATTATGAACTTTGCTTATATTCAATGTGAAATTTGCTTTTGGCAGTGTACTGGATGTTTACATTTTTTTTTTTTTTCAAAAAGAAAGTTGAGCCACATTAGCCCGGCCAGATAGTGCCACTGTTTCATTGGTCATTTGGAACATTTTTTGCACCAGGCTCCTCCAAAGCTATTTCTAGTTAAGGGGTGAAAAAATTCACCAGGCATGGATTTTTGGACACACAGCGAATTGTCTCTCATCAAACGAACATCAAAAGAATTGTCTCTCTCATCAAAATAATTGTCTCACGTCAAAAAGAATTGTCTCTCAGCAGAAGAATTGTCTTGCGTCAAAACGAATTGTCTCTCGGGTCAAAAAGAATTCTTTTATCAATGTGGATGCGCAACATTTTTCCCATTTTGCAAATTCAGATTCTCTCATCACTAGCTATTTCCTCTTAAGATGTATTCTGTAAATTTAAAAGAACATAACCATTATTTTGTTTGGTATCACAATGGCATAATTTTTGTGTTGTTTGTAGCCCTTGGAAGAATGCCTAAAAAAGGCTCTCTCTGGCAAATTTGAAGATGTTGTTATAGGATTGCTTAGAACACCAGCTGAATTTGATGCCCATGAGCTGAAACATGCTACAAAGGTATGTCAATTACTACTACAACAACTATTTGATAATCCAACTTAAGATACAGTGCTGCTAATTTACTAAGATCATTTCTATATTGCACCAGTCTAGTTTATACTAATTAATATTGATCTATTCAAATAGCTTTTTTTTTAGGACAGTTTAGTATGCAGACTTTAATATCTGGTCAAACTTGAGACACTTGGATCCTATTTTTTTTATACAAGGGCTTCGGAACAGATGAGGATACTCTGATTGAAATCCTGACATCAAGAAACAATAGACAGATTCTGGACATCGCCAGAGTCTACAAGGAAGGTAATTTTTTAATACTTTAAGGGGCTGATTTACTAACCCACGAACGGGTCAAAATGAGTCCGATTGCGTTTTTTTCGTAAAGATCGGTATTTTGCGATTTTTTCGTATTTTTTGCGATTTTTTCGGCGTCTTTACGAATTTTTCGGCGTCTTTACGAATTTTTCGCTACCAATACGATTTTTGCGTAAAAACGCAAGTTTTTCGTAGCCATTACAAAAGTTGCGTAAAATCTTGCGATTTTTCGTAGCGTTAAAACTTGCGCAAAAAGTTGCGCTTTTTTCGTAGCGTTAAAACTTACGCGAAACTTCGCACCTTTTAAGTTTTAACGCTACGAAAAAGGCGCAACTTTTCGTGTAAGTTTTAACGCTACGGAAAAATCGCAAGATTTTACGCAACTTTCGTAAAGGCTACGAAAAACTCGCGTTTTTACGCAAAAATCGTATTGGTAACGAAAAATTCGTAAAGACGCCGAAAAAATCGCAAAACATACGAAAAAGTCGCAAAATGTTCGTTTTCAAGTCGGAACTTTTCCAATTCGGGTCGGATTCGTGGGTTAGTAAATCAGCCCCTTAGTATTGCTAAACTCTACCAAAAAGCACTGTCTGCAGAATGAATTTAAAGTCCTTCAATTGTATCCAGGCCAGTTTATTAGAAAGTAAACCCCCTGTTTTATCATTGTTCTTTGAACTTTTATCCATATGTAGTGATGAGTGAAATGGCAAAAAAAAAAATATGCAAAATGCATTGGTAAATGGGCATTTTTGGGGGGCACAATACATTGAAGTCAATGAGTATTTTTCTCCTGATTTTTATTTTTCGAACTAATTCAATGGGGTTTACTTCACATGTGGTTGAAAATTTCTGTGGCAAAATTTTGGCATGATTTTACCGAAAAATTCCCCTATGTGCTAATTTCAAAAGGACTTGCATCTAGTATCATATTAAAAATCTGACAAATACAGCTCTGCATTTTAGAGCAATATGTGTCGGTCACTAAGCAGGACAAGACCAACCACAGCTATTCACATTCATTCGGAATTGGGGAGAGCGTTGTAGGGTTTTGGCCCCTCCATCAGATATATAAATTTGCGGGGTGGTGACAGAGGGACAGTTATTCAACCCTGGGACATAAAGATAAAAAATATTGTAAAGATAAAGGCTCATTTACAAACAATATACCACTGTGCTCAAATCCTTAAGAACACTGTTCAAGGCCTTATAAACAGTGATAAAATTCCAGAGCAGACATTTCACTGTATAGGATCTTAACTACGTTTTAAATCTTTTCTCACAGTTTACAAGTGTGAGCTAACAAAGGACCTAATATCTGATACATCTGGTGATTTTCAGAAAGCTCTGGTTGCCCTTGCAAAGGTATTTTAATAATGTTCCAATATTGCTTTCTAAAGATATATCTATGTTTTATAATCACCATCATTTCAGGTTGTTTTCAGCAAAAAAAAAAACACATGTGTTGTTATCTAAATGGACAGTTTACACACAAAGCTTATTGCTAAATTGAAGTTAGTTCATTAGAATACCTTTGTTGACATTACTTTAGGGCTTGGGCAATGAACAAACATAGGGGAGTGTTCCTGATGCAGTTGTACTTAAAAGAAGCCATTACTAACTTTTTTCAGCTGGGTATGCCCTAATGGCATCTAACTGTTCTTGCTGGTTTCTAGGCTGTGCCTTTGCTGACTAAGTTACAGGAAGGATGTTGGCAGTTATAAAAAAGGATGTGGTTAGACAACAATTACACAAAGCTTTTATGGGTCTAAATATGCCAGGAGAGTAACTTTTATAACAGCTATTGATAATGAAGCACAAGAAAATAATATTTTATTCACTAAACACTATAAGACAGAAATAAAAGCCTTTTAATATAATATATTTGTCAGACTTCAGTATATACCTTCAAATATCCATGCATTGAACATAATATATGTCTTCGGCTTCTTTGGAAATGTAGTTATTATATGTGATATATATTGTGCTGACCTTGCTGCCTGCCACATTATGATCTTTCCTCAATTAACACAGCACACAATATGCTGACACCACAGGGGCTGGGCAGACATTAATGGGCAGGAGATAGCATTCAGACAGATCCAGTACTATTTACAGGCAAGGCAAAAATGGACAAGGAGCCAGGAAAGTTAGGGGAGAATACTAGGGGTTGTTATAATGCCTATTCTTTTATAAGTGCACCCTATAAAACCTGCAAAAAGTCACTATTTTTCAAATCTCATATTGAAATACTAAGGGGCACATTTACAAAAGCACGAACGCTCCGAGCGTATTTTCGCCGAATTCTTCGGGCGTCCGCACAACTTTTTCGTACACCGCACAACTTTTTCATACGCCGCGCGACTTTTTCGGACGCTTCCGCGAAAAAAACGGAAAGGTTTTACCGCTGTTTACAATGGTTCAGTACGAAAATTTCGTGACTTTCGGATCACCAATACGATATTATCGTGACTAATACGATTTTTTCGTAAGCATTTTAGGGATATTTGCGATCTTCAGAAATTTTTGTTTCCAATCCAAATTTTTCCCATTCGGGATTTGAATTCGTGGATTAGTAAATCTGCCCCTAAGTATGGCTCTAGGTGTCCAATAGGTGCAGTGCAGTGGTTCAGATAGGGAATTTCTAAGTAAAGGGAAAGACAGTGAGATACCTACCTAACTTATATGAAACACTCAACATAAACAAGTAATAAGTCATATGCTAAATATTTATTCTGCCTTCTGCTTTAAATGACATAAAAAAAACATTTTTTACATACTGGTTTTGTTTTTATCCTCCCTAACTCCCCCTACACCTGGTATCAGAAGTGTTTGAATAGATAACAAACTCCCATTCCACAATGTATGTCTTAGGTTTATGAATAAGGAGGATAGCATCATATAAGAGCTCAATTGTGGCTGGAAATTTACTAAATAAACTACCTTCTTCTTTCAAAATTGCTCTAATGAGCCAAGCAAGCTGCAAAATGTTATTTCAGTGTCACTGTTCTGCAAGGTTCAGGGCAAGACAAAACAACACAGATATTTCTTATTTAAAACAATATGTAGAAATGTTATTGCTTATTCTGAAAACAGGTGTATCTTGACTCTTTAAATGATCAACAATTACGGTACCATTTTCCAGTAGGTGCAGTATAACCTATGATCTATGTATTTTTATGTAGTATTTCTTGAGAATATTTTTTTGCACTTCTTGAATTGTGCATGCACTCATGATGTTTAATGCATGTTACAGGGTGATCGGAGTGAAGATACTCGTGTAAATGATGAAATCGTTGACAATGATGCCAGGGTAAGGAAGTGTAAAAGTACAAAAAAATACAGTTTAAAATGAATGTAATACAGTTGGGTGTAGCCATATGCAACCAGAACAAATCATTTTATAGCTGGCCATACATGGTTTGATTTTAATTGCCCCTCCAGGACAATTGGTAGCTTATTGAAAGCGGAAGGAATATTCAGAGGATGTCACACAGACGGCTCAAGTCACACTCTCTCTCTGGGCTACCCCCGGTACTCCCACCGGATGATCCCACCTAGGAACTCACCCCGGTCCACGTGTAGGGCCCCTTCACTGGGAACACTCCCAGGTGCTGACTTGGCTCCTCTTACTACACACTACAGGTCCTGAACTCCAGCCATGAGTGCTGGTGGGTCTTAATCCCTCTCTCTCCTGTTGGGGCTATCTCTGCCCGTTCTCTCTAGCCTGCCTGTCACTCCTAGAGTGACCTATTACAGTACCTCCAGTACTAAGACCATCACAAAATGGGTGTCATCCCTTTTTATATTGCAGCACACTGCCACCTAGTGGTTGCTGCTGCATAACAGGGAAACTCCCTTTTCACACATAAACAGCTAGGACCACCTTTAGGTGTCCATAACCCAAAAGGCCACCCTCATGGTGCCTGTCTAAAGGGGAACTAATCCTGAAGGGGCCAAATTCTTTGGGGTCCCTACATTTGTATTGCTCCCCAGATATTTTTAAGTTTGATAGGTAAAAAAAGGTTTAGAACCATTGCAATGGGGTATGGGGTGGGTCATTAATTATTCTTCAAGAGAACCATTGCCTTGCACCACCAGGTTGATAAAGCGTAGTGGTTTCAGGTATAGGTGTTCTTAACTTTCTTTAACTGTCCCAGTCGTACACTTAATGGGTTTGATGGGGTCTAACAGATCCTCTCTAGAGTCATTTGTCTTTACTATATTTCACAAAGTAGAAATTGTCAATTAATCCAGTTAATTTATTTAAATAATTCTATTGTCAGATTGATAAATGTAACTTTTCACTACTGCAGTCTTACTAAGAGTTTATTTACCTTAAAAAAGTTATTAAGCAGTAACGTGCCAGAAATAGCATGGCTAAACCAGTACAAGAGCATTATTCACTGTGACCCAGAGTTGTCACGAATGAGCTTCTTATCACAAGGTTTGGTTATGTAAGCAGACTAAAAAAATAGTTCCTTGTTTAATAGCTACATATTTATTCAAAAACAAATTATGTGGAGATTTCTTTGCAGCCTTGTGATTCTTTAGAATTATTCAATTTGCATGCAACTGTTAAGTTTTAAAAATATCCTTTTTAATGAGAAACAGCACACTGTACTAGAACCCCCCCCTCCCCCCAATAAGCTCACATCATTATATGTACATGCCTATAATCAGGTAGTACATAAGGTTCATCTATGCAGTTTGCAAAGTGCAATTCCAGCCATGTTCTTACCCACAGGGCATAATTTTTGCAATAATTCCAGTATCATTGCTGTTGCATGGGGAAGTTGCACCTGATGCAATTGTGCTAAAAATTCTTTCTCTGGGTATCATTTTTTCTGCAAATTACCATCAAAATAATCTTATAGGGAAGCATATTTAAAGGAAAAGGGAGGGTGCCAAAATGTTAGGTACCCCCCAGCGATTGTAATCGCTTAACTGAAACCCCTGGCTGGATGTGAGGGTGTACGGGACCAAGCTGTCCTCTCCCTCCTTTGGTCTTTGTGCATGTGCAGTAACAAAAACTATAACAAAACCAAACTTTAACTTTAAAAGCTGACTTTTTCACTCAACTGTGCGGGCCCTGGGATTGCAAGGGAAGGAAGGAAGAGGATCGCTGGCCTGCATTTACCCCGGGCCACTGCCGTTTTCTTCTAACAGGAGCACCGGCTGGGGGTTTCAGGTGAAACAATCACTGGGGGTGCCTAACATTTGGCACCCCCTAGTAATTTAGCCTTTCCTTCTCCTTTAATAATTAGGATTTTTCATTTAACTGACTGTAGGCAATTTAGTAGGCATGTAACAGCACTTTGGTAAATGAACTGTATAATGTATATTTGCCCAGCTGAAATGCAATTAAAACTCAGCGCAGCTTTGTGGGATGGGCCCTTCTCAACTCAAAATTCAAATAAGTCCAATAATCTAAGCCTGTACTGAGGACTTTGTATTGGAAACTTGCTATGTAAACTAAGCATCATCATCATCATTTATTTATATAGCGCCAGCAAATTACACAGCGTTTCACAATAAAGCAAAAGTCCCTTTTCAATCAAGTACAAGTGAAGGGGAAAGTTGTAATGTGGTCTAATTCACAATTTGTAATTAGTCTGATTATAAGCAACATTACGCTGCCCTATATTGTTCTCTTCTGTGTGTCTGGTAACCATGAATTGCATATGGAAGGGTCTAAAAAATGTTTTGACTCACCATTTGTCAATGATTGTTGTAACTACTCTGCACCCTGCAAAAAAATCTTCGGAAGGACCCAGTGCAGTGTAGCAAACCCTACAAGGCCTGTTTCCACCTGTTTGCTCTCCTCCCCCACCTGCTTGGATATAAATTCCTGCTTCCCACCTTCTCTCCTACCTAAGAGTGGGTGAGGAGCAGGGATTTATATGCAACAAAAAGACAAAAGACTACCTTTCGGAGCACTCGCCCAGCACCTGATCTGGGAAATAGCACTTACATTGTAATGTCACCCACTGTGACCTACAGCACTTATATTTGCCTATTTGTAGCTGTAAGTTACCCTCCCATATAGATTGTAAGCTCTACGGGGCAGGGACCTCCATCCTCTTGTGTCTTTGACTCTTAACTTATTGCAACTGTAACTGTATCTTGTATTTATTGTTGTACTTTGTATTTATCTATTATCTTATTAACCCCCTTTTTGTATTAATGTATTCTACTGTACAGCGCTGCGTACATAAGTAGCGCTTTATAAATAAAAATATACATACATACATACATACAATATAAGCAGACCTCATGGTCTGGGCGCCCCCATCCCCTGGGCGGGGGCTGCTTCCTGTCTTGTTACGCCCACTGTTGATGACCTGGACAAAAGTTAAATAAGAAAAGGTACTGGGTGACTTAAGAGTCTTAACATGACTCTCCTTATGAGTAAGTGTATTTATTTTAAGTTTTTTTTCCAGTTGCCAAAGCATCAGGGTCCTGATTCATCAGTATATGTATGTGCATTAGCATTGTCATGCTGTTATGATTCAAGGCTACAGAAGTGTGTGGCTGGTAAGGCATGTAAGGAATGTAGCTTAAAGATAAGAACAAGATTTATATCCAGTTGCTGTGCGGTGTCTGTAATAGAAATGGGCAACAATTGTTGGTACAACTTAATAAGAACCACTTGTATGTATTTAGAAAAAAAAAACCAGGGACCATGGGAGCTGTAGTTCTTCACACTAAGCAACTAGCAAGCCTGTTGTGTGGCTACAAATACTTACTATGCTAGGCCATACTACAGAAGCTAAAAAAAATAAAATTTTGCATTTTTTAGCATAATTATTTAATGAGCTTTAGTTTTCCTTTACACAGAATATGTACATACAGGTATTTGTTATATGGAACAACTGGACCTGAGGTTTTTCGGATGAAGGGTCTTAACATAATTTGGATCAACATACCTTAATGCTACTAAAACCTTTAAAATTTAGCAACCAGTATGGATGACAAACCCCATACAATCTTTTTAGCACAACTGATAACAACTGATAACTGCCTGACTGTTTGAGAAAGGCAAATATATTAGCAGATGAGCAGTATGATGTCATTTTTTGCTGCAGGCTCAGACTAAGTTTAAAGAATAGGGTTAAAGAAAAGGAGACATTGTCAGAGGAGTAGGGTGGAAAGAGTGAGAGAAAGAAATGTCACGCACACAGAGAGAATTCAGTCTTCCTGTGGTAAGGTGCTGCCCTCATATGGTAATAAGGTGTAAATACTGCAGGAGTACTGCTTCCTCTGTCTTTTATGGCATCCAGATATATTTTTCAGCATATTTATATTTATACAATATTATGTTAAAATATTATGTTTCTGTCTTTTGGTCTTTCATTTTAGTAAAATAATGGATTTTTGCAAAATGCTCAAGTACAACGCTGTCCAACTTCTTAACTTTAGCAGGCCATATATGAGTGTATTTACTGGTTAGAAGGCCTTACAACACAGGGGCCTGTTTCTTCAGTATAAAAAACCCTTTTAAAGCCTTAACTATTTTTTTTTCTTTTTTTGGATAATATGCCTACACAGCCCTCCCACCAAAATGTAATAAGATTCTTCATAAATATGACTTGGTGCTCCACCTCAATATGTATATCAGTAGGTACAACAACCCCCATATTTACTTAGTGACAATCGGAGTCCCAAATTTATTTTACTCTCTTTTCTGTGTTTTTTTGTGTACTATTCTTTATCTGCAACTCCTACTATGTCCTCCGTTATTTTCCCATTTTGTGGTTTCTTTTTAGCTTGCCTTGTCTTCTAATGTCTCCTCTTTTCACCTCTTCTGTGATTCTGTAGCCTTGTGCTCCTGCTCCCTCTTTAATGCTCTAAACTTTTATCGCCAGTATTTCTCTTTTCCCCTTCTCCACATTTATTCATGTTCCAACTTTAGCTTTATACCTTTTCTAGTTTCTACTCTCTCTCATTTCCATATAGCTGCTTTCATTTCTTCATTTTTTCATTTTCTTGTAAATTTTCCTTTGCCCTCAGTTTTTCCTGTGCTGCATCACTAATACTAAGCATTCTCATCAAATAGTAAAAATGGAAGCCACATAGTGATTGATTATTTTTGACAGGTATTTGAATTTCCCATTCTTTCTTCAGTCCCTATGTCTCTCATATCTACCTTAAGTACAATGTGAGTGCTTAGTATTAACAGCTCCTGAAGTAAAGGAATTACATGTCACATTTTGTTTTACCTGCAAATCACCAGTTCACAGCCCTGCTTTATACAACAAAAGTTCTTAGTTAAGTAAAAAGTCCTTTTGTAAATAATATGAATGTAAATAATATTTAGGGTTCTGCTTACATTATTTTGTCAGGCCCTGTACGAAGCTGGAGAAAAGAGAAAGGGGACAGATGTGAATGCGTTCACTACAATTCTCACTACTCGCAGCTTTCAACATCTTCAGAAAGGTGGGTACTGCATTGGTTGCTAAGGAACATGTACCAGGGCCACACATGACAGTCAAGCTCCAGTCACTGGAAAGATGTTTAGACATGCCTTTACTGTGCAAATAAAGCATGATACTCATAGATTTGACGAATAAAGGCACAGATTTTAGTGTAGCAGGTCTTGAGAAATGGCAGACTTTTTTTAAACTAATGAAAAATGAAGACCAATTAAAAACATGCTCAGAATTGGACATTCTATAACATCTAAAGATAATCCACACCTTTAAGGTCTTATGACTAAACCTCACAAGGCACAGTCAGCCCATCTAAGTCTGTCCTTTCTTTAGAGTTTATTAAGAAGGGCGAAACCGACCTGTAGTTGGGAATCTGATCAGCTATTATGCTGGCTTCTGTTTTAAAAACCCATGTAAATGGGATTTTCTTTGAGCTCTTTGGAATTCATTCCCAGAATTCCTTTTGTGGAGACTGCTTCTGTATGAGGCAGTCTCCTCAACCCTAATAATTTGTTTGTGAATCAATCCAAAAAGAAAGTTACTGGCTCCTGCAGTTCCCTATACCAGGGGTCTGCAACCTTTAAGACATAAAGAGCCACTTGGACCCGTTTTCGAAAAGAAAAAAAAACTTGGAGCCGCCAAAAAAAAAAAATGTGCCAGAGTCCAGGCCCCCCCTATAATGTGCCAGAGTCCAGGCCCCCCCTATAATGTGCCAGAGTCCAGGCCCCCCCTATAGTGTGCCAGAGTCCAGGCCCCACTATAATGTGCCAGAGTCCAGGCCCCCCTATAATGTGCCAGAGTCCAGGCCCCCCTATAATGTGCCAGAGTCCAGGCCCCCCTATAATGTGCCAGAGTCCAGGCCCCCCTATAATGTGCCAGAGTCCAGGCCCCCCTATAATGTGCCAGAGTCCAGGCCCCCCTATAATGTGCCAGAGTCCAGGCCCCAGTATAATGTGCCAGAGTCCAGGCCCCAGTATAATGTGCCAGAGTCCAGGCCCAGTATAATGTGCCAGAGTCCAGCCCCAGTATAATGTGCCAGAGTCCAGCCCCAGTATAATGTGCCAGAGTCCAGCCCCAGTATAATGTGCCAGAGTCCAGGCTCTGTGACTTACCTCCTGAGAGCGAATCACGCGCCGGTCCTCCTCTTCAGCGCAGCGGCAGTCTGGCGGCGCGATGACGTCATCGCGGTCCGGCGGCCTCTCTGATAGGCTGCCGGCCAGCGGCAGCACACACATCATCCTCCGCGGAGAGCAGCGCCTGAAAAGCCACTGAAAGACTAGTAGTCACTAGTCTTTCAGTGGCTTTTCAGGCGCGCTGCTCGCAGCGGAGGATGATAGTCATCAGCCTGACCGGAGCCGCACCTAAGGCCAAAATGAGCCGCAGGTTGCCGACCTCTGACCTATACAGATTCCCTGAGCTGGGCCTTCCCATTATGGAAGCTTTCCAAAGGGCCAAGCTGAATGGTTAGTGCCACCTGCTGGACAAACTTTATAATGTCTAACGAGTTACATTTAAAGGATAGTTAGGTCTTTTATTTTAAAATCCCATAATATTACTCTAAATAGTCCCCAAACATACCTTTTACCCTGTATGCAGATTTGCGTCTATATTTTAACTGGTTGTAATACAAAAATGAAATAAATCTGCATGCAGTAAGAATGTATGTTATTCTGAGGGCTGTACATGATCATTTTGGAGATTAAAAAAAAGCATAAATTATTCTTTAAAATTACATTCAACTCCTTACATATCAACTTTCTCAATTTCACCGAGAGTTACCCAGTTTGGGCTCCCTCCCCCAGATCTTCAATCAGCATATATTACACACCTCCCAACTGTCCCGATTTTCTCTGGACAGTCCCGATTTTAACAGCTCAGCCCACAGTCCTGGATTCTTATTGAAAAGTCCCTCATTTCTCTTTGATCTCCTGCACTGAACGCTTAAAAAGATACATTGTTTGTCAAACTTAATTAAATAAGTGGGCTTTTGGCAGAGAGCACAGAAAACTTACCAAGCTACACCTGCACTTAGATACAATTGCAACTAATAAGCTAAACAGGTCTCTTGGGGGAACAGGGCATTTTCACCTGCATTAGCAAAACTGTAGTATGACATAAAACAAGCCCCCAGAAATGCGTTCAGACCTTAAATAACCTGCCAAATTTGGGAGGTTAAAAATGGGAGTGGTATTTAGGGGGTGTGGTTGCAAAAATGGGCATGGTAGAAAAAATGTTGCCATGCCACAGGCACCATTTCTTTACTTCTTCTTTACACTTTGTTATGATATCATTCTCATGGGTTTTCCAATTTTTCTATCAAACCCTGTGCGCATTCCCTAGTAAACATTCAGGGATGTCAGCGGGTGCATGTGCGCATCTGCAGTGATGGCGCTTATGGTGGTGGGCATGTGCAAGGGGGTCACTTCTGGTGACATCATTAGGCCTCACCCGGGTTGATATCTCTGATACCTGCTCTAGTTTTAGAAAATGAATCATATTCTGACAAACCACACTGAGATCTCAGTACAAGTGGGCTTGATTGGATGAAAGATTTAGGGGATGATTCACTAAAGGTTGCATTGCGATAATTATCTAATAGAAATAATACTAATGCATAATTCGCAGACATATTTTAAGCGTTAAAAGCATAAAATGTGGCAATAATTACTGTGAAACTTAACGCCTCCCAGGAGTAGGCGTTACTAAACAAAATTGCAGCTGGTGATTGTCTGTGGTGACAAGATGGAGTTTGCAGTCAGATTTTTTCAAGTATGTTATTGCCCTAGAGTGATGCATCCTCCAGTTTTCAGGGAAATGGTCATTTTCAGAACAGTAGTTTTCAGAAAGTAACGGTTATGTGCTAATATTGCATGCTACGAAATAACGCTTAAATATATTACATGGTTTAAAATATCTCTTAAAAATATATCATTGCAACATAAATAACGACAATAACATTGCTTCTTAACTTAGACAAGTGTCGTTCGTTAATTCTACAAATATAAGAAGTGATAATATTTTTAACGCATGCTATAAATAACACTCGTTTTTGCACCCTTTAGTGAATCGGCCCCTTAGACTCCTTGCAAAAGTAAATGGGAAAAAAGTAAAAGGTTGATGGAAGGGTAGGGTAATGAGAGACAGTGACTGGAGAATTGGCATTTGACATTGACAAGCAAGTGGGTACTTAGCAAATTGTTCCACAAGGAATGTTATAACCCATTACCCTTAAACACTATTTGCAGAATACGGAAGAAGCCAATTGGTTTCTATACTTCTACTCTCAGATTTTTCCCTGGGATTGTCTCTTTTAAGGTTTGCTGCAGGTGTCCCAATTTTTTGACCCAACAAATATCGGGTTAAAAAAAGTTTTTGATTTTGAAAAATTAAGTAGACATGTCCTTTGGTGTAATTATTTCTGGGAGTCGTACTCATAGGCTTAGCTGTACCTCTAAAAAGTTAATTTCCCATTGGTAGGTATGGACTCAAATCCGTATTCAATTTTTACATGAAAATATATAGAATCAGACTGCTGGAGCAAAGGGGTAGCGGAGTTTGGGAGTGGTACTATCACAGCAAGAGGTGCTACCCCCAGGGGGAGCCAGTAAGATGGGTGAGAAGTGTAGGAAGTAACAGGAGTTAGGCCTGGGGCCAAAGGGATGAAAGAGGCCCGGTGGAAGGGATCGTGAGTTATGGAGAAAAGCCGCGTCTATGAGGGACAACAGGTGGGACCCTCACTCTTGGTTAGTATGGTTTGCAGCCTTCAATGGCTATCTAAGGTTACAAGGAAGAGTAACATAAAAATTAAAGTGTTTTAAAGTACTGAAAATATAATGTATTGTTGCCCTCAACTGGTAAAGCTGGTGTGCTTCCTTCAGAAACTCTACTATAATTTACATAAACAAGCTATATAATGGCCATAGGGGCAGCCATTCAAGCACAGGATACATAGCAGATAACAGATAAGCTCTCTAGTATATAATGGGATTTTTAAGAGCTTATCTGATATCTGCTAGGTAACCTGTGTTGTTTCTCCCTTTTTGGCTTTGTATTGCTGCCCCCATGGCTACACAGCAGCAAACTATAGTAGATTTATGAAGCAAACATGCCAGTTGTACCAGTACAAAATCTACTATATCTACTATAGAAATATTATAGAAATGTAGTTGATTACATTGCCTTACACTTAACTGATGTTTATAGATGTTGGTTGTTATTTATATAAATTTGTTAATAAACCAGCTGCAGCCTTTTTCACCCAAAATATTTTGTGTAGTCTAGTACATTTATTTATCTTAATAAAGGGGGAGGAGCTTTTAGATGTTGGGAGGGGCCCGTCAAATTGGCTCTTCCCCTGTCAAGTCCAGTCCAGTAGTGCATGTTTGTCTTAACTCAACAATTTGTTGCCTCCTGTTTTTTGATCTGCTATCACTTGGCATAGTTTTCATGGGTGTAGCTCACAAAAGGTTTATAAAGCTAGTGGGAAACACATCAAATAGAGAAAACAGAATAATTATAGTGAGAGAATGCAAATAAGCTTGTTAGCACACCCTTCTCTCAGTTTCCACACTGGGAAAAGAAATGCTAGAGGGACGGGGAGGGGGCTGAATAATTTGCTGTACTCGAATTGCAGGTTTTATACAACAGGATAAAAAAATGTTTGTTTAACTTGCTGTAAGTATTATGAATATGTGGCATAATTTATTTAGTTGAGCAATCAAAACAGACACAGACAAATACAATTTCACTGCAAAAATACTATAAAATGTCTAAAATAAATGTTTTCTTTCTAGTGTTTATGAGATACACCAAATATAGCCAACATGAAATGAACAAGGCACTTGATCTGGAGCTTAAAGGAGACATTGAGAAGTGTCTGACTGCTATTGGTAAGAAGATAACCTGATACTGATTTACAAAAAAACAAGCCTTCCCTCTTTAGTACCCAGTAGCTGGAGGAGGTGCTGAGTTGAGTTGGAACTAGGCCTTCCTAGGTGAAATAAGTGGTAGGAAGTTTTGTAATAACTCAGTAAGAGGCAGGATCAATCAGGGTGGTTAGTAGAGCAGCAAGAGGCTTCAATGTGTAGGCCAAAAAGGGTTATTAATCTGTGATGTAACACACCCGTATAGGGACTCAGGAAGTTAGGCCCAGGAATAGAAGATTCCTAGAGGAAGGGACCACTGTGAGCATCCACTAGGCCTGGGGGCTAGTTCAATGATCTGTGAATACTACCTCAGGTGAACACTACAACTGTAATTGTGTAAGAGTACCATGTGAGGGATGAGCATCTGAAGTGAAGCATTTATAAAAGAATTGCTGATTGCACCATCTAATTAGCACCCACAAAGAAGGTTGTAAAACTTCCTGAAAATAAAGTGATATCATTTTGTTTTGAGAACTGCTGACAGATCGGCTTTGTGTTTTATACAGTGTGGTTATTCCTTCAACCACAAGCACAAGGAGGGCCCACCTGAGTCAGAGATACATGCAAATGGATTGGGTAAGAAAAGGAAGGTACGAGGTAGAGGGTACCCCATACGTGAAATAGTGTTAGACAGATATTGGATTAACAAACACAGTCAGACATTTAGTCAGTCAGACAGTCAGAAAATGATTAAGACATGGGTTAAATGTCAATAAAATGCAAACAAATATATTTAGAAAACAAAATTTAGCAGATGGTTTTTAGGATTTTGTGTGTGCATTTTCACTTTATGGTGTTATTGGTCTTCTTAAGCATGAGAAATGATCCAATAAACAACTATATATACAGTCTCTAATTATCATTTTCTAATTACATTGTACTACTGGCACTTACATATTTTACTTCTTTCATAGTCGTATTAATTCTAATAATTTGCCTCTTTGTCTTAACACCTAGTGAAGTGTGCTTCAAACAGAGCTGCTTTCTTTGCTGAAAAACTCCATGAGGCAATGAAGGTAGTGTACTCTATTTATAAATGAATAAAATCCTGATAATGCATTATTAAAGACATTATTAATAAATCATATGTTTGTTGACTGAGAAGAACTTTAGTCAGCCTCCATGGGGGGGTAAGGACTTCCATATTTGTAGTTCAGAAATGGCTTCCCTAAGCAACTCCATGTGAAGCAAAATTAAGTGATGTTAGCATATCCTTTATAATGCCATTGTATCTTGTGTAAAATCAGTTGTCTTTATAAAACTCTGCAATGATTTTTTCAGTGTCACAATTTTTTTTACTCAGGACATTTCATGTCACATTTTGTACCAGAAATTGTCCCTTGCAGGTATTTGTTAGGGATAGTTGCCTGGAAACATTACCATACATTACCTATTTATTATGCTGTGTAAAACAATATTTGCCAAAAATAAAATTAAAAAGTCTTTAAAATAAATAAGCTAAAGGGGTTGAGGAGACCGCCTCATACATATGCAAATGTCATAACAGGATTCTGGGGAAAAATTCCTTAAGGCTCCTAGAAAAGTCCATTTACATGGGCTTTGTCCCATTTACATGATCAGAAAACCCTGCGCTACACTGATGAGCCCCAAAAAGGGCGAAACCGGTCTGTAGTTGGGAATCTGATCAGCTATTATCCTGGCTTCTGCTTTAAACCCAGTGGGTGAGCTTTAGCCTATAGGATAAACACATGTAAATGGGACAAAGCCCATGTAAATGGACTTTTCAAGGAGCCTTAAGGAATTTTTTCCCAGAATCCTGTTATGACATTTGCATACGTATGAGGCGTCTCCTCAATCCCTTTAGCTTGTTCGTGTATCCCCACTCCTGGCTCTACCTAAACTGATCAGAAAACCCTGCGCTACACTGATGAGCCCCAAAAAGGGCGAAATCGGTCTGTAGTTGGGAATCTGATCAGCTATTATCCTGGCTTCTACTTTAAACCCAGTGGGTGAGCTTTAGCCTATAGGAAAAACCCATGTAAATGGACTTTTCTAGGAGCCTTAAGGAATTTTTTCCCAGAATCCTGTTATGACATTAAAATAAATAGGGACTTTACCATGGTGTGTTTCGTTTTATGCCATCTGAATGCCAGATTAGAAAAACTGCATAAAAAAATTTACACCATTTTTTTACGTGGGGAAGCCCTGTGAAGTGTGGCGATTTTTGTTGCCATTTTTTACCCCACATAATAAATCTGCCCCTAAGTCTGTACAAGAAGGTAATGTTGCAGAAGAATACACATTAGTGCCAGTAAAAGCAGATTCATCATGATGCAGTTCTTCACTACTTTTATCTTGAGGATACGATCACTGCATTCATTACGGCACACATAATGCTCTTGGCACTCTTAATTTCTAGCTCTGCAAATCTTTTTATCTTTTTATCTCTGCTAATTCTTGTTAAGCTTCAGAATACTAAAAACCACTAGGCTAAACCAGTGGTGCATAATGCTGATTTCAGTCTTGCCTGAAGCAAAGTTTGAGGAATGTACTTGTTTAAACACCTTAGCCAAGGTATAATGGCAGATATAAAGCCAAACAAGTTATGCTTACTCTGGGAAATCCTTATACCCAGCTTTTGTTCAAATTTTGTAGATGCTGACACAGATTATTTGTATTTCCTAATCCGGACTGTCTCACTGATTATTCCACTCTGCCCATTTTACCATTTTCCTCTGCTATTGATACATAACCTAAGACATCAAAGTATGTAGGTTCTAATCAGTATTCCATTTCAGACATATTTGAGCATTTTGTTGCTGCCTTTTACAAAAGAGGACAAAATCATTCCAACTTTATATGTCCCTTGCAATCTTTATATTTTGTATTGTCCTTTTTTAGAACTAGTACTCTGCCTTGTGCCATTTGTATTGCCTTTTGGCAATTTATATCAGTTGATGTGAAAGAATGGCAAGCTGTAAGAAATGCCTTCACCTCATTCATTTCAATTCTTATATCTAGTGTGCCCTGTACATTTAAAATCTAACCATGCAATTCCACATACATTGTAGCCAGCTGTGAATTAATAAGAATCAAGGGTGTTTTAATATTGTGACTTACTGACTTAACCTGGATGTCTGCTTAATGTCTGCTCTTTCTGCTTGAATAAATCCACACACGCCTCTCTCGAAATTCTCTAAATAATATTGTAGCTTCTTTGTTAGTGTTTGCCATCCATGATCACTGTACTATTATCCTCAACCTTGAATGAGTTTCGTAAGTCATATCTGCCCACAGGCACTGCAGTACTGTTTTTAATCCTCCACGTTCTATTGTGAATCAAGTTTATTTCACTTTTATAGCTAGACTTTAATCTCTCTACTTCTTTAAGTATATTTGTCATAAACAAGCTTAGCGGAACTTGCCAAAGCGGCACCTTACCAATTGAATGCATTAATATACATCTTAGTTAAATGTCTTAGTTCCTACCAATACTATTCTTTGTTCCCAGCAAGTCCTATTTTGTTGTAACAGAAAAAAAGTATCTGTTAAGAAAATTAACTTGAGCGTACAATTTAATCGCCAAAACCAACAGTTATACTAATTGCTTATTGTTGACATAGAGAAATGTTGTTGTTGGCTTAGTTAGATATGAATAACATTCTGTTGTAATAATTGTCTTATTGTGTAACTCATGACACTTCCCAAAATTCCCCATAGACTATACATTTTAGAGCAGGGTTCCCGCTACCTTTCATCTCTTTATGCCTACATATATATTACTTACCATTCCCACCTACATAATGGTCTGTGTATAAATAAAATTCAGAATATATTACTACTGTGTATTATTCATAATATCATAACAATAATAGTGTTCGGGATTTAAATGCTAACTTAATGATCACTGTTTTATTTACATTTGTTTATATTTTGCACAGGGTTCTGGGACACGTGATAAAGACCTGATTAGAATTATGGTTTCTCGTTCAGAAATAGACATGAATGAAATAAAGGCTCAGTACCAGAGACTTTATGGAAAATCTCTTCACCAGGCTATTTTGGTATGTTTTTTTTTTTTTTGTAATATTTACTAATTTATTAATATTTATTTTGTCTTCTAATTAGGAGAAACAAACTGTATCATGGTATACCATATACTGTCTAGGTTGGTAATCTCCTATACAGATATTTGGAGCAAATAACAATATAACAGCAATTCATCTCTGTAACTTTGACCAAATCTTCCAGACACATAACAGACAAAGTAGAAGATGATGTGTCTTTAACAAATAAGAAGTTGGTGCTCAGCTGTCATGAGTAGTTTGCCATGTACAGCTCCATAGCTCCATCTTTAGAGACAACATATATAATCCTGAAGGGTAAATATGAGCATTCATTAAAATAACATAGACAAATTAACCCCCCCTCCCAGGAAGCATTGTGAAATGATAACCTTGATGCACTTTTGAGATGTGCAGGTCTGGTTTGCCTTGACACAGAGAAATCACCCAGAATACAATATTATAATAATTCTATTTCTAAGAACAGAAATACTAGATTATATTGAGAAGAAATGCCATGCCAAAAAGTTCATTGTATATCTGTATAGTTAGTATCACAAATGAGAAACTGTCATTACTTTTCAGGATTTAAACTATGTACAGTGTGTTGAATTGCTGGTGCGTTTCTCTGGTGAGCAACTAGAGACACTTAAGGTGGCCATACATGGGCAGATTTAATCTGCCGATTTGGGTCCTTCAGACGATCCAATTAGGCTGATATTGCCCACCTTTAGGAGTGCATATCGGGAGAAGATCTTTTTTCTTGGCATCCAGTATCTCTTCCTTCTTCATTGTTTCAGCTAACTGACATGTCAAGGCTAGGTGTCAACAGTTCAATAGTTAAAGACCTGTATAAGTCTGTCTCCTGAATATTCTCCTGTATATGCAATCGAGCCTGCTACTGCTAACAGTGATTCCTGCCTGGTTCCTAAGTTCCTGCCAGGCTCCTGAGTTCCTGCCTATTTCTTGTCCTTATCTACTTTTCCTGTGTTCTTTGTAGATTCCTGTTTATTTCATGGTTCTGACCTCCATTCTGTATATTGGAGTCTATTGCTTCTGCTGGTGGCCTGCCTTGACCTGTGACTTGTATATTGGACTTTGCATTTGCCTTCCACTTTGATTCTCTCTTTAAACTGCCCTGATCTCTGGCTTGTGCTCTAGACTTTGCTGCAGCTCCTTTTTACTTCAATTAAATGAATAGCAAAAAAAAAAGGTGGGCATTTCATGTATGTTCCCTTGCACAGTCTGTTCAACCAGTAGAATGCGTGCTCCTCATATAATAACCATCCATTCATCAAATGGGCGAGGTATAGCCACCCCTTTATGATGTTTTCTAACTTTTGGGCAAGGGCAAACTATTTAAGCCACTCAGTGTTAAAAAAATATTTTTATTTTGCTCTTTGAAAATTATTAAGTCTTGAATTTAAATAAATGCCCTGCTAAATCTTGTGCTTAGGAGTTTAAAAATAAACACAATGCTTGATTTTCTAAATCTTTCGACTTCTTTTTAATGCATATGTATATGCTTCTTTTGTAGGATGACACCAAAGGAGATTATGAAACTATCTTGATTGCTTTGTGTGGAGGCAAATGAATGTGCCAGGATAATTCACCATCAAAAAGAACACACACAATATATATATATATATTCAACAACATATGAAACATGCACAGTTTTAAACATGCTATATTTTTATTACAGGTTTGTAAACATCAAACAATTATTCAATAAACCAAAGCAACCTTATTTGTATGTCTTTTTTTAAATACATTTTTCATGTTATAGCTGACGGTTAAATGCTACAAACAGGCTTTTTTAGAACCTAACTTAGAAGTATTTCTTATTCATACACAGTCAAACCTCACTATGGGGAGAATGTAGTGGAATGGAAAAATATTCGCAATGGAAAAATGTATGTCTCTGTGCAAACAAATTTGCCTTTGCATTAATTTAATATGGACTTTGTGGAAGAAATGCAAATTGTTTGTGACAGTGTGCAGTGTATGTAATAAAACTTCTTAATGAAAAAGCTAAGTTTGTTCCAAAAGATTACTCCACCTTCAAGCATGCCTTAAAAAATTTGCAATGCGATAATAGGTGTCATTTATGGATGCTCTGCCTTGCAGCATTGCCACCATTTTCAAACACAGAGAACTGCAGAAAAATATAGTTCTGTGTCTGTCAGGGCTATAGTCATGTATCCCATAACTTGAACTTGCTGGTCATTCAGATGTATGCTAGGGAGCACAAACACAGCAAAATGGTTTACTTTATTTTGTATTTTTTGCCAAGATGCCAGTAAGTACCAATTATTATCTTATTCATGAACTCAAACCAAAGGGATGTGCTGGGAAACTGGGGAGGCAGGTTTCAGATACCCACAGCTCCCACACACAATCAAGAGTTTCACCACATGCTCATTGCTCAAATATAAAAGCACTGAGTTGTTGCTTTGTTTTGAAGTATTACGCAGGGATAGTGGAGTTGTATATGTTAAACCGGTTTGTCATAACAGGCCCTTTGTCGGTTTATTCCTTCAGCAGTCTCCCTGGTTCCATCATATTTAGTCATAAGTGCCTTTACCTGATCCTGCTTAATATTCCTTAGTTTGTCTGTATCTTGTTCTGTCCTGTTCCTTGTTTGACTTGTCCTATGAGTCTAGCCTTTCCCTGTACCCTTTCTAGTCCATTCCTGCTGTTACATACTAAACTATTAATCCCTGTTACTGTTATGCCTGTCCTGTGTTCTGTCTTTGCTTCACTTTCCTTCATTCAAATTAAGGCATCTAAGGACTCTTCTTGCAGGTAAACGGTGCATTAAAGTAAAATGAAACAAAGACCTGAGATCCTAGGTGGTGAATCCAGGCCTGAATCTGTGGGAAGGCATGCTACATAGCCGCATCTACATTTGGAGCACTGGATGCCCAAGAGATTTTGACAGCTATTGGCCAGTCCCTAGTGGCAGAAGGAACTAACAAAAAAGTTGGTGGGTGCGTGTTGAAAAACTTGACGCTCGCAGCAAAAAAATTACGCCATTAATTGCATCATTTTTTTTTTACGCATGCAAGTTTTTTGTTGTGCGACAAATTTTTTCCACTGAGGATTTTTGCATGCGTTTCACAAAACAATCCGCCAATGGCAAAACGCAGAAATTCTCTGCGAATACATGTCTGGCGAAAAATAAAACCCAACTAAGTAGAAAATGAAAACCAGCTGAAAAGTTGCTAAGAATTGGTCATAACACAAAAAAACTTTACTTATAGATGAACTATCCCTTTAAATGATTTAGGGCAGATTTATCAAAATTAATAAACAAACCCCTTAAAGGAGAACTAAACTCTAAAAATGAATATGGCTAGAAATGCCATATTTTGTATAATAAACTGCAAAATATCAAGCAGAAAATATAAGCTGTCATATAAGCTGATGCTACATGGCTAATTATTCAATTCTGATGCAAATGCCCTGGTTTTAGATCTGTCATGTAATGTGAATCTGAATGAATTACTAATTAGGCTCTTACTGTTACATTTATATTATATTTATGCAGTATATTGTGAGTGGGTTCCTGAGCTCAGTAAGTGACAGCAGCACAGAGCATGTGCTGGGAATCAGCAGAAAAGATGGTGAGCTACTGGGGCATCTTTGGAGGCACAGATCTTCCCTGCTAAAGGGCCGTGATTGCCTTGGGCTGGTACAGAAGCACAAAACATAATGCACAACATTTCTGCCCTACTTCTTTAGTTAGGCTTTAGTTCTCCTTTAATATCCCATCTGAATGAATAGAATGTGGCTGAGTTTTTATATATTAAGCTATTATGCTTTAAACTCACATTTTGATAAATCTGCCCCTTTGTGTATTCATTA
This sequence comes from Xenopus tropicalis, assembly GCF_000004195.4. Classification (NCBI taxonomy): domain Eukaryota; kingdom Metazoa; phylum Chordata; class Amphibia; order Anura; family Pipidae; genus Xenopus; species Xenopus tropicalis. The sequence goes on from NC_030677.2 coordinate 130,831,720, forward strand.
TGAACAATACTAGAGACACTCCTTTTATTATCAGAATTTCTTTGGCAACAATACCAGATTTATCTGGATAAATGGAGCTGAAGTTAATCAGTTCAACTGCATAGTCAAACATTGTAGAGGACTATTCAGGCATGCCGAAGCAGACAGGGTTATTTAACCTGTGTTCTGTCATAAGCAACTGAAACCAGAGTATAAAGGTGTCACCTCTAAATTGATTGGCACCTTCTTGGTGATACTGCAGCAGGGGATATGATTGTTACATATATATCCTCCATTTATGTACTATAGAGAAAGAGAAAACAACCAGATAAAAGAGTTACAGATATATTAGCTGTGCCCTTAATGTGGTTATGGCAATGATTGATGATTAGCTAATAGGAGAAGCACCCCTCTTCGCATTCGGCACCCCCTCCCTTCAACTACTCATCCTCTAATGTTTTCAGCATTCAGATGCATAAGTTACTTACTACCTGCCGTAGGGCCCAGAAAAGCTGCAATTACTTATATACAATACCCTGAACAATTTTAACATAACTAGAAAAGCTTTAAATAAGGGAATAATAGTGTAAGTAAATAGTGTAAATAGTGTAATAGTAAATATTTATTAGATGGTTCAATCATATCCCTCAGTATCTCATACCCTACAGTAATTCCTACCTAGTATGAACTGGAGTAAACAATGACTAGGTGTTCTAGGAACAGCAAATGACACAAATAGACAATTGTAAATAGATATGACATGTTGTACAGCTGCTAACAATTCAGGTAAAACAACTCAATCCACTTTTTGAAAGAATCCCAGTGCTTTTTTTTTTTAATGAAAACAAAAAATAAAAGAATGTAATATCATGGAGTATGGAATGTTTGAAATGACAAGAATTTAGGGGTTTATCAAAGGTCTTTTATATTTTGAATACCGTGCCTCTTTCTGAATTCTTCTTGTCCCGTACATATTTTATTTTTAATTAAGTCACACCTTTTCCTTGTATTTTCTAGAAATTGTGCCACCTCTTGCGGAAAACATTTGTTCTGGCATGAATTTCTGCTTCCACCCTTTAGCCTGTCCTTACATACTCTTCGAACTCATCACTTACATTATCAGCTTCTGAAAACACATCTACTTAGAATGAAATTGTAATTTTCCTTGTTCCCTGCTACTTTCCTTTTAAAACTTTGATGAATATTGATTAATAGATCTAAAAACAAATAACTACTCAACCCAGTATCCACTAGACAAGCACCTATGTTTTATTCAAGTGACTGATAAAGGAGTATTCTTCTAAATTCTTCTAAAGCTCTATAGTTTAGTCTGCCTGAACCATGACTCCAGCCTTCAATCCAAGGGGTTTTCATATTACAGGGGTTGTTCACTTTTAAACTAACTTTTAGTTAGTTTAAAGGAGCCACTGGTTGGGGACCACTCTCTATGCAGTATAGACCATATTTTGTGATTTTGGCAGTTTCATCGCCCTATAATCCATTTGTCTAGGCCCCCTGAAACATTTGTGTTTAAAGTTAAGACCTGAAATGTTCATTTTTGAATTATGTTTTGACTAATCAATCACAAAACAGTTTGTTTATTTCTGCTGTGCTTCCTAAAAGAGTAGAACTATATCCCTGTACGGCAGGAATTTTTTTTATCCTGTGCCCTTTAAAGAAGTAGAACCAGGGTAAAATAGGGTTATTCATAAATCCACAGGCACCTACAGTACTAGAGTGCTGCTATTCTGTGCACCTTATTTTCATTATGGATAATTGTTTGTTCCTTTTAATTGAAGGAACATTTTTTGAATCAATAGGTGTGGCCCTCGGTAATTATAAAAACTCAGTCTCTTTGATTTTTGTAGTTGTTCTACTATTGCTCTTCTAGTCATCAAGCAAGTACCTGTTGGATACAAGGTATGTAACTATGATGATTGTATTGTTCTTACCTGTTTTTAATTAATTGTACAATTGAGACATTCATTACTGTCATAGCAGATATCCATATAAAACATTTAACCTGTAGTTTGTGATCTTATTCTTCTCATGTAAAATAAATTATCAAAAATTAAAACATGTCGTACACATCATCATTTCTGTCCAGGTATAGGACTATATATATATATATATATATATATATATATATATATTGTCAGCAAATATAACGTACTGGACTTCATCGTATGAATTTTAAAAAATGGCAATGGTTGCCTCCATTCTTATTGGTTAATTGGATTTCTGAACTCTGTGGACAAAAAATGTTCCTCCTGCATATGAAAAATGTGTCAGGCAATCTTTAAAAATATAATGCGCTGTGGGCAAATTGCTCTTTCTATTTTAGTCAAGGGGAGAGTGCAACTGGAGTTCCTAGAATAATATGTTCTCATCATCTGCCCATATATATTTAGAAAGGATTAAAACTACTCTGGATCTCTTTTTTTGTGGTAAACTAGCATGAGCTGTGTCTACTACTGACCATGGGTTAGGAATATATATTGACCATATCAGAACACATTCCTTTCTGCACAGAGAACTTCTTGAAAAGGAAACCAAAAATATCCACCAACAATCTATTTTATTCTGTATTCCTCCTGCATGACTGTTGCATGTGTCAGTCCTCCAACTGGTTGACTTAATCTGGTCATAATTGGTAGAGACTTCGGAATATTTGACCATTTGGTCAACATGATCCACCTTTTTCATTTTAAGGTTGAAAAATTGTGTTCCTATGCAACATGTTGCCATGTGTTAAATTATGATTCACTATTACAGCCTGAAACATATACTGTATCTGACCATTTGATTATGTTTGGTTGGCCTACTAAACTTAAGTCTGTGTACAAGCTGTTCTGCGCTGTCCCATTGAGACACATCATTGTGCGTTCTAGCAAAACATTGTTGTGCGTTCAAGCAAAAAAGTTTTCATTTGCTGGATCATATATGTTTGATCAACTAAATCAGTTTATAAAAAGACTGGAATTAATCAGTGGCTCAATACATTTAAATAGTATCATTCCTTGTTATGTTTAAAGGTATTTTGTTTGTGAAAATTAAAATAAAAATGATCTGAATTCTAAATTAAACCGTGAACTCATCCTATTCTCACAGCTGGCAGTGAGTATATAAATAGATGAGGACCCACAAGCCGAGTCAGGCACGGGTTTTGAGCAAGTGGTTTAGGGTCGGGTGTGAGTTGACAATTTGTTGACCTGCACATCACTAGTGCACAGAGCTGTGGATCTGTGAAATTACATAATTATGCGTTTGCACACAAACTTTTCTTTGCTCTTTCAACTAATTTTGTGCATTGATGCCACTGAAAACGTTAACAGGAAGCCTTCACTACTCACATGAAATACACTTGTACAATCTCTGCTGTGTGGTGTAATACTCGTTGCGGTCACACTGAACTAAACAGCCAAAAAGGTGATTTAAAGAAAAGTGATTTGCCTCAGATGCATTTAAAGAAAACTAAGGGTAACCCCCTAGCCATAGTTGGCTCAAAATCATATTACCTTGCCCATTTTAATAACATTGAAACATGTTAATTTTTTACAAGTAAATCTGACAATACATCGCCACATTTGATAATTTATTTCCTTGTAAGACCTGCTTCATATTTTTGAGAAACATAAATTACTCAAACAAGGAGCAATATTGAGTAATAAAATACCTTTAATTGCTTAATTGACAGTTTGTGGTGCAGGTTAAGCAGACCACACCCTACAATACAAAAGTGCCTATGGACATTTAGTGATGATCTGTCACCAAAGCATTAATAAAATGAAGATAAAGCTTGCTGAAACAATAATAGAGAAAAAAAAAATACATGTTAAACATACATTTATAAATCAGCAAAACCATACAGAAAAGGTTTAGAATGATTATGTGATTTAGCAAATGATCTAACATTTTAGTTGCCTGAAGTCATTCAGGGGAAATAACCATATAATGCTGGGAAGAGGAGAAGAGAGGAGATGGACTGCCAATGACAAATGGCTACAGGGATAGGGTAAATACATGCAAAAATAAATAATAGGAGCAAAAGGCAAAGATTTTCAGCTTCTTTTCTTTTTAAATAAAAAGATGCACCCTACTGAACAGAAATGTTGGCTGCCTTAGGCAGCAAGGGGTTAACATTCGAATGATCCCTGGGTATGCTCTCCCACCACAGCCCTTGCTGTTTTTAAAACCATACTGGGGAGGTAGTAGAAGGGCACAAGTAGAAAGGACTCCTGAATAAACCCATTAAAAACAGAAATTCATAAATTACACGCCACCCTTACAGAAATACTAAGTCACACAGTCATGTATGTTGTACAGCCTTTTATATAGTTTAGAAAAACCTCAGTTTTCCCTTTTCAGGTCCAGCATTTAACACTGGTGAACCATAGCTTGTATGACTGTGGAGTACATTTTTTGCCATTTTTATACAGGTATGGGACCTGATTTGCAAAATGCTCTGGACCTGGGGTTTTCTGGATAACAGGTCTTTCTATAATTTAGATACTTATAACTTAATTATACTTAAATCTAAAGTAAATCTAAAGTAAACCAAATTTATCCTGTGTGGCTTGTAGAATGGCTAAGAAAGAACCTCCTGTACGGTTATGTTGTGTTGTGTGTTGCGTTGTGAACCTCTTTTGTTTGTACCTTTTTCTAATGATATTCTTTTCTCTTAATGCATATTGGGCTAATTTGCACCTAAAGGATGAATGCTCTCATTTATGAGAGCTGAAAATGGAACAAAAAAATCAATATTACAAAAAAAAAAACATTTAAACACAAATTACTCACTAGGATTGTTTTGCTTCCAATAAGGATTAATTATATTTTAGTAGAGATCAGGTAAAAGGTACTGTTTTATTGTCACAGAGAAAAAGGAAATTACTTTAAAAAATGTAAAGTATTTGATTAAAATTGATTGAATTGGAGATGGCCTTCCTATAATACAGAGCTTTCTGGATAATGGGATTCTAGATAACACATTCCATACTAGTACTTCATTTTATATTATTGAAGCTATAAAAAATGAGGTTTAATGTTCAGTTTTTCTTAATGCTGTATTGTTTTTATTGTTAGACTAGATTAACTATAAAAACAACAGCAAGACATGCATATGAAAATGTTATTGTATAGAGTTAGTGAAATAAACATTTTCAACATGTCGCTTTACTCATAGAGCACATTTACAGAATCTCAAATACAATATTCCCATGGTGCTTCCCAAATGTTCAGATTTTCTAGAGACCAATTGGGCAGTCTTCAGCTATGCTGACACTGTACAATATCGACACTGGTATGGTACCAATGGGATACATGTTGAGCAAACTTGGAATGGCTTTTCCATGGGATGGACAAAAAATATGCCTGCTCCATTTTGGAAATCAATATCATAATCTATAGCATTAACCATGGGGCATCAAGTATAGATCATGTCTAGCTTGCACAGTTTATGTACACTTCATAGTTGTATGTCAATATAACAATATAACAAAGAGATTATTGAGAAACATGTAGAACATTTGTTACCCTCAGCCCTACCCTTATTTTTGCTCACCACTCATTTAAACTCATTCACACCTCCATACCTGTTTTTCCACTTAATAATTCATATTGTCCTTCTGTAGAAGCTACAGGAGCCAGATTTCTTTCCAAAGCTTGTCATCTTTTAAATCTGAAAACCCTTCATACTGTGAAAACAAGCAGCACATAGGGAGGTTACTTTAAATGATAATCTGGATCAGCTTTTGGGAGAATGAAAAGTATACGTTTAGAACCCTATAGGAGAGCAACAGTATTATGTATTCCATATATTTGTATCCTAATTATGAGCTGAGTGGGCTTGAAGATATTCTAGATTTCACTGTAACTCAATATAACCAAAACATGCAGCTGTGCAACATCTTTGTAATACTGTACACGGCTTGACAAATAGGCACTTTTTTATATGTATCAATTGGTCCCTGTGATCTATACTATTTTAGCAAACATCAAGTGATAACACACAATATGAAACATCAGGTGGCAATGCCACTATAAACAAATTAAACCCTTTAAAAACATATTGCCTCAGTTAGCTATCTGTTTTAGAATATAAAACAATGAATATGAATATTGCATAGAATATGAAAATTGATACAGTCCCCTTTACATACAGTGGTTGATGACATTTGCCCATATAATGTGTAAAATTACTTTCCAGGGTTTTCCTATTTTAATACATTGTCCAAACACTACTCTGTATGTGGACCCCAACAATTTGGATAAACTGTGCAGTTTGGACTAAATCAACCAGTCCAGGGTACTAGTCTGCTAAACCCACTAGCGACTGTAATAATGTGTGATGGTGTATATTTACAAGCCAATTAAGATATTTGACATCTATACGGTGACAGACTAGATCATATGGTAAATATCTATCTTTACTCCAAACCTTAGAGAGTCCCCTAAATCCATAGTGACTACAAAAAAAAAACAACAGGCACAGCATAAAACTTACATTTGTTGTACCAAAAAGACAGTGTCTGTATAAAACTTTTTCAGGTTATTCACATGAATATTGTGCTAAATTACTTATATTTAGGTGAGTTTGAAATTTGTATGCTGTGGAAAAAGAAAAACATAGCTGTAATGGAGTGTTGATAGGGAAAGTTCCTGTGTGCAAAGTATGCAAAGATCCATATCAGACCAAAAGCACTAAGTTTTTGCCAGTATCTTCCCCCTCCTAAATCCTTCGTATGAGTGGAATGACTCCAAGTTATTAGTCCTTAGTTCTGGTGAAAAAAACTCTATGTAGAACTAATTGAAAGAGACCCTTGGGGGGGAGTATATATTAAAGGAAAAATATACCCCCAGAATGAATACATAACCAACAAACATAATATTATGTTAAGTGACCTATCAAAGAGTCTAATCAAACTGGAATTACATGACCAGAAATAATGCAGCTCTAACTGTAACAGGAAGAAGTGTGGAAGCAAAAGGCAGATCTCTGTCCATTAATTGGCTGATGTAGCCTAGCATGTATGTGTGCCTTGGCTTGTTTGTGTGCACTGTGAATCCTATGATCCCAGGAGGCGGCCCTTAATTCTTAATATGGCAATTTGCTATTTAGGAGTACCCAATAGCACATACTGCTAAAAAAGTATATTTTCATAAAAATTGTGTATTTAGATGAAGGAAGGTTTTACATATGAGCTTGTTTATGTTATATATTTTTATAGAGACCTACATTGTTTGGGGGTATAGTTTTCCTTTAGCACTGGAGACAAAATCACTGGTGATGCTGCCCATGGAAACCAATCAGCAATTAGATTTGAACTGTCACCTAAAACTTAGAAAGAAAAAGCATAGATCTTATTGGTTGCTATGGGCAGCATCACCGGAGCTATTTGACCCCCTGTAATATTGATAGTGTTTATTTTTACTCATGTTTTTCTAGTCTATGCCTACTGGACATGATTTGGTGAGCACTGGTTTGTTGGTTATGCAGTTACTCCCTGTCCTTTTAAATAAAGGGCAAAGGTTTTGTAGATGGCAGATATTATTTGAATTAATATACCTATAGGCTAAAGTGTTTATTAAAAGTGTTACTTTAAAGGGATTCTGATTTTTATGGTGTACTTTTTTATTTCAAATTACACTCTACCATTTAAAATTTTATTCTTGATCCAATAAATGTATTTTTTTAGTTATTTTATATTGGTGTGTTGGCAGCTATTGTTTCTCCTACTCCCATGTAACTGGAGTCCCAAGCCAGATTTTTTACTACTGAGGGCTATTCTGATATCTACCACAGGTGTCAGGGAGTTGCCATCTTGCTACCAGTGGCGTAACTATATGTTACTGGACCTGCAGCAAATTTAGTTTGGGGCTGCTAAGGTTGACCTATTATACCAAGATATATTGAAATTGCTCTATAATTAGGACCCTCCTGGGCGCTCTACACTCCTGGCCCCCCTGCAGTATTCGAATATGTATGCTAACCAATGGCAGTGTGTATTTCAGAGACATGGACCAGCAGTCAAACACTTCGATAGTTCATCAGATGCTACAAGTGTGCCAGCAAACACAAATCAGCAGTACTGTGAGTATAATCATTCTGCAAAAAGTAAATATTTTTTGTGGGACTGTCAATACGAATGCCAAGATTATCTTATATGTGTACATACAGGTAACATGGACATGGACTTGGACTTACTATAACACTATAATTCAAGTACATGCAAAACAGTTTCTTATCAATAATGAAAAGTTTGTGGACATACTGGATTTAAATAATAATGTTTTGCATTGATGTTTTTGCATTACATCAGATACTTTTTACTGCAGCCAAGCAGATTTAGGAAGAAATTTGAAGTAATGATTACATTTTAGCAATTTAGTACAATTATATTATTTCCCATCATCAATAAATTCACCCTACCATGATTAAAAAAAAACAAAAAAACTCCATGGCATGGAAAAGTCATAAAAGTATGATGAAAACTGGCACAATTTTGCAAAAAAGGGCACATTAAAAAACCTGGCATGACCTGACCATTTAAGAATAAAATGCTAGTGTTTTTTTGAAAGTGCGTTTGTTTAGCTAGATATTTGGTGCTATAGCAACACAAGAATTTCAGAAATACTGTGTTCAGCCACAAGTCTGCATTAGCAATACAAATACTGTAAAATCACAACAGGATCACATGCCTTTGTTTGGATAAAGGGTATGTGTTATGTAACCTGTGGAATATGATCCCAGAAAATCTTCTATCTTTTAAAGGCTCAGTATACATACTTTGGAACATAAGTACAATGAATAGGGCTTGTGCTGTGATTTTGCCTATTTTTTAAATTAAGAAATGTATAGATTGTATATTACACTGGAAAAATCTTAAAAAGAAAGTACAATCAAATACTCTTTGTATGAGAACAATCAAAACAAATCAGCAGTGCGCTAAGAATACCCTTTACAAACAAACCCCTCCTTTACCCACAGCTGAAGCCTATTTTAGTTTTTGATATGAAGAGCTGCTGATTATAAAGAGAGCTTCTCACTAGACATCTTTTTTGTTTTGACTGTACTTGTATGATCCAGGAATTAGAATGTGACTTTACTTATCATTTTGCATTTGCGTAGCTTAAAAAGCATAGCTACAGTACTCAGAATATTGGCCACATCTGAAAGAGACACAGTGTTTTTTGACTCTTATTTATGTATAAATTCTTATCACTTCTGCAAGTGCAGTTGCAGTTCTCGCAATCTCCACACAGTCGTTGCGCTTTAAATCATTTTTATTAAAAGTACTTGCGTTAAAATGCGCTCCTTGCACTTCCATTGCGCTTGGCACTGCTCATTCCTTTCTGCTTTCTGTTTAAATCAAGCACTGCTGTGCCTATTGACACAGGCCAACCCTGGAGCTACTGCCATCCCTCATCAGGTGGTAGCAGCAGGTTTTCCACCCAGTGTCAACAGGTGCAGAGCACTTGTGCCTGAAGAATCAGATGCAGACATCACCTCATCCCATACAAAACACAGGAAAAGACACCAGACTTCTGCGCAATTCCTTCTAATTTGCAAAGAAATATGCCTGCAGTCAAGGTTATTTTGGCAAAGTTGTCCACAATGACATTGGAATTCTGGGAATTCTGGCTTGCACTGGAAATTGCACTTTGTACACTGAACTTGCAGAAGTAAATGAGCCATACTATGTGGAACTTTACCAAAGAATAATGGAACAGAACCAGGAAATTAAGGAAACAAGGTGTAAAGTCATGGAGCTAAAGGATTCAATTACATAAACATTGTTGTTTTTGCTTTTGTAACTGAAATAAACCAGTAATGATTAACTGCCCATAAAGACAAATTAGCCAATATAATATACAGTACAACTAACATTTACTTCCTCGGGAACATTACCTAAACAGGAAAGCATTTTATAGCAATTGTATCATGAGTGCAAGATTTTTATTTGTTCACTTATTTGCTGTAGTGCTTTAGAATGCATATTTATAGCATCATATACATCCACAGCAACAGCAGCAGCAACAGTCTGGAGGTTCTGGAGCAAAACCACACCCACCACTCCCAAAATATGATGCTTCGGATGATGTCCGTGCACTGGAAAAAGCCTTGAAACCTAAAGGTACATAGGAGCATCTGGGTCTATTTACTAACAGGGGTACTGCGTTATTTATACACATTGCAATGTCAGAACAAATTTGCTGCAGCTATATTTAAAAATATTAAATGTAGTACAAGTATGGGACCAGTTATCCAGAATGCTTGGGACCTGGGGTTTTCCAGATTAGGGATCTTTCCTTAATCTGGATCTCCATACCTTACATCATCTAAAAAATAATTTAAAATTTAATTAAACCAAATTGGATTGTTTTGTCTCCAATAAGGGTTCATTATCTCATAGGTGGGATCAAGTACAAGGTACTGTTTTATTATTACAGAAAAAATGGAAATCATTTTTAAAAATGGGAATTATTTAATTTAAATGGAGTCTGTGGTAGATGGCCATCATGTAATTTGGCATACAAAGCTGGGCCATACAGGGCAGTGGCTTTGGAACCTTCCCTTCCATTAAGCATCCCAGAATAACCTGTTCCTTGGAAAGTTGGCTTCCCCTTATTTCCAGGTCACATCATTAGCTATCATTGGACAAAGTACTAAGTGCATAAATACTGTAGGTGCAGTTCATCATGTTTTTCACCAACAATGCAGCATTTTCCTAGAATTTCAGTGTAGGCTTATGAGCAAATATATTTGCCTGATACAGGTTTGCAAATATATTTGACTGATACAGAAGTGGCGAAAATGTTTGTGAACCTGCGCTAAAATTTGGTAATGCGCTTTGTTTTGCCGGATAAAAATAGCCTTTTTTTTTAGTAAAAATAGAAGCTTAAAAAAATAACTATAGTCTTCAATGCATTTGGTGCAAGAAAAAAAAAACATTGACTCAAAAAAAAGTGGTGCGAGAAGCAGTGCAGCAGAAAAACACCTACTGACTCCATGGCATTTTGGGAAAATTTGCCATTTCACAAAAGACAACAATAAGAAATAGCATAAAGATGCAGAGAGCAAAGGAAATGCTATGCTTGCCTGTGTTTAAATGTATGTTTAAGTCAAGGGTTCCTTTACTCGCCAGCATTCCTCAGTTGTTGTCACTGGCAGTCCTTTTCATTGTGTTCATATTAACATCTACACCTATGGTACCCTACACTTCCACACAGAAATAGGCACAACCACACAACAGTACCAATGAGCTGCTATGCCTGGAACAATTTTGTGCTGGCCTTTTTATATCAGTAACACAGTTAAACTGGAAATGTTCATTAAAGCAGTATTGAAAAATTATAACTTCTTTATTCTGCATTTGATGAAGAGAATCAAGCTGGCCATACAAATATTAAGCTGTCCATAATTGACAGGCACACATAAATAGTAATATATGGATTTGTAAAAGGGCACATGTATGTCCACTAGTGCAGTCAGCAAATTACAATTTTGCTGAAATTATATTTTAACTACTTGGTGCCCTCTGCCTCTGGACAGTAAAATGCACAAATATTCATATTGCTAATAAAATTATATTAAAGACAAATGCAAAATTATTTCAGTTTCATTTTTTAAACATTTTGGTTCCAAAATTACATTTTAAATATTTGAATGGATTCATTTAATTATTTTTTTTTTTTTTACCTTAATGTGTTTTAATGGATTATATTATTTTACAGAGGTTGATGAAGGTACCATAATTGATATACTTACGAAAAGGAATAATGACCAACGCCAAGAAATTAAGGCTGCCTATGAAAAGGTCACTAAAAAGGTAAATATATGCTTACTGTAGTTGCACACTTGCTTGCGCTTTAGAACAAGAGGCAGGACAGTGGTCCTTGATAAAGGTCCCAGGAGGGACCGAAACGTTGGAACACACGGTAAATGAATAAATAGAAGAATTGCTGTGAAATGGTGTGCTGGTCCTGTTAATAGGTATTTACATATTTTGACTTCAGCACCTATCTGTTAAACTGGTTTAGAGTGCGGACACACAGCTTGACTATATATATATATATATATATATATATATATATATACATTCCAATTGACAATGCGCACTCCTCATCCTTTATAATTCATTTATTGTTGCATTAAAAACATCAACGTTTCGGTCCAGGTCTAGGACCTTTATCAAGATGTTAAACATCTTGATAAAGGTCCTAGACCTGGACCGAAACGTTGATGTTTTTAATGCAACAATAAATGAATTATAAAGGATGAGGAGTGCGCATTGTCAATTGGAATGAATATGAGCTACAACCATGTGCAGCACCCTTGAATTGGATATGGAGTAAAGTGAGTAATGGGAGTGCGGACCTAGTGATACAATATATATATATATATATATATATATACACACACAGGCCTAGGTGCTAGGTTTGGCATGATCTGGATGTTGAGTTGCCAGTGAATGCAACCCCATAGTTTAACCTATCAACCAGAAATATGTCAGTGCCATACACGTAGATGTAAAATGGAAGCCTGCACACTAGTCCTTGGCTTTATAAAAAGAACCCATAATATTTGTGTTTGTCACAGATAAATGATGTTTTATTTATTTGTAGCCTTTGGCTGAAGCACTAAAAGCTGCTCTGTCTGGTGATCTTGAAGAGATTTTACTGGCTATGTTAAAAACTCCACCTCAATTTGATGCTGATGAGATGAAACAGGCCACAAAGGTATTTTTTTTTTTTGTTATATCTTTTAAAATAAATAATAATGACTGTAAAGAGCAATCTATTGTGTTTTAGTGTGATAGGCACTCTCATGTGTTTGATGTATTGTATCACTTTATTCATTACATTTTGTTTTGTTAGGGTCTTGGGACTGATGAAGATTGCATCATTGAGATTATGGCTTCCAGAACAAATCAGCAGATCAAGAAAATGCAGGAAGCTTATGAAAAAGGTAATGTTCCAGTGGACAATAAATATTATTCTATGAAACTAATTTCACTTGCAGGTTAATAGTTTTCACATACATTTTGAAATATTGCATGATATTATTTGCTTGCTGTTTTTTAGGCCGTCATAATAATGTACCATACTTCACTACATGCAATAAAAGTTTCAAGTTTATTTATATTGCAGTATGCAGTGTTTTTACTTACCATAATAAAATGCATGGGAAACATACTATGAGTGCTAGTAACTGCCAGGGGCACTGCTGCCATAAGAGAAGTTGAGAAACTCAGGCAACACCATGCAAGTTATCAGAAGTGGCAAAAAGCAGAGAGTGCAATTGCATTCTCTGCACTAGTGATGCGGCCCCCATTGCTCATAAACGCAAGCATTGGGTACAAGGGGGGGTTGCCAAGGACCCCAGAAACGCCCCTGGTTTCTACCACTTTGTAACAATACTTATCATTTGAGATTTACAAAGTTCTTTGCTAAGCTCACCAACTCCTTTTTACTTGGCTCATGGATAAAAAGGAGTTGGGGGTCTCTGCTGTATATCATGAGCTTGATGAATGAGAATCTACATAGACTGCTCAATGCTTATCATTTGGAGGGGTAGCTCTGGCACTCAGCTCTTAGACCCCAGAGAACAGAATGGTGATTGACAGCTTAAGGCAGTTCAACACATTGATTTGCTTGATAAAGGTGTCAGTTTGTTAAATAATTAAAATTAAAATTTCCTGACAGAAAGTGTTTGGTAAAATTAAAACTCATATCATATTCATATCATATTAAGTTGCCTATAAAACATTATCAGCTGGAATATACATCAATAATTATTGCCCTTTTACATATTTTCCCTTGAGCCACCATTTTGTGATGGTCTGTGTTCTACTTCAGAGATCACCTGACAGGAAATAATGCAGCTCTAACTGTAACTGGAAGGAGTGTGGAAGTAAATGACACAACATTGTCCATTGATTGGCTGATCTGATGTTAGTGTGCCCTTGGTTTGTTTATGTGCACAGTGAATCATATGATAAAAGGGCCATATTCTTTAAAATGGCAGTTTTTTATTTAAGATTACCCAGTGCCACATACTACTAAAAAAGTATAATGATGAAAATGGTTTATTTAGGTACAGCAAGTTCTACCATCAGAGCTGTTTTTGTGTTGTATTTTAGTAAAGACCCACATTGTTCTGGGGGTATGGTTTTTCTTTAATAAATCTGCCCTTAGGATGATATCAGCGAAGATCAAAAAACATCAGCCTCGGGCAGCTACTTCATTACGATAGATATAATAGGCCCAGTGAAGAGCCTGTTTTAAGCACAATTATATACATGCGTGCAAGGCAAATGAATTCTCTGAAGTGAGAAGGCAGTGTATCTTGAATATATATAGTACATAGCATTCGCAAGAAATGTTAAGAATGTGGCACTTTAATATAAACATAAATTACTGTATATTTAAAAAAACACTGAATCATAGCTTTTTACTAGTTTAGATTAAGAACTGCAAGCTAGACATTAATAACAAAATATTTATTTTTTTATTCCTTTTCTATATAAAGAGTATAAAACTTCTCTTGAGAAAGATATTAAAGCAGACACATCAGGGGATTTTCAGAAGGCTTTGCTTATGCTGTTGAAGGTATGTGGTTTTGGATATGAAACAAAAATCAGCATATGGTTATGTTATTCTCATATTCTGAAAATATTTATTTTACTAACTAAATCTTTTGATTTGCTATCAATTTACACTAAAGACAAGTGATGAGTGAATTTTTTTGCCAGCCATGGATTTCGGCGAATTTCGGCATTGGTGAATTGTTTAGTGAAACTTCTACAAAAAAAACCTACTGATTAGTGATGAGCGAATCTGTTCCGTTTCGCTTCGCCCAAAAATTCGCGAATCTTTGAAAAGATCCGCGAAACGGCAAAAAAATCGCGAAACGGCGAAATTGTCGTGCGACAAAAAAAATTGTCGCCCGCGGCTATTATTTTGTCGCGCGGCTATTGTTTCGCCTCCCGCGGCTATTGTTTTGTAGCGCGGCTATTATTTCGTCGCCCGCGGTTCTTGTTTCGTCGCGCGGCTCTTGTTTCGTCACCCAAGGCTATTATTTCGTCGCGCGTGGCACTTGTTTCGTCGCCCGCGGCTCTTGTTTCGTCGCGCGGCTCTTGTTTCGTCACCCGCGGCTATTGTTTTGTCGCACGGCTATTATTTCGTCGCCCGCAGCTATTATTTTGTCGCGCGGCTATTGTTTCGTTGCCTGCGGCTATTATTTTGTCGCGCGCTATTGTTTCGTCGCCCGCGGCTATTATTTTGTCGCCCGCGACTATTCTTTTTTGACGCCGGCGAAATTTTTGGACGTGCGGCGAATTTTTCCGCGGCGAAATTTTTCATCCGTTTCGCGAAACAATCCGCCAATGGCGAAACGTGGAAATTCGGCGCGAATCCATGCCTGGCGAAACTTTTCGCCCATCACTACTACTGATGTATGTCGTGCGACAAAAAAAATTGTCGCCCGCGGCTATTATTTTGTCGCGCGGCTATTGTTTCGTCTCCCGCGGCTATTGTTTTGTAGCGCGGCTATTATTTCGTCGCCCGCGGTTCTTGTTTCGTCGCGCGGCTCTTGTTTCGTCACCCAAGGCTATTATTTCGTCGCGCGTGGCACTTGTTTCGTCGCCCGCGGCTCTTGTTTCGTCGCGCGGCTCTTGTTTCGTCACCCGCGGCTATTGTTTTGTCGCACGGCTATTATTTCGTCGCCCGCAGCTATTATTTTGTCGCGCGGCTATTGTTTCGTTGCCTGTGGCTATTATTTTGTCGCGCGCTATTGTTTCGTCGCCCGCGGCTATTATTTTGTCGCCCGCGACTATTCTTTTTTGACGCCGGCGACAATTTTTGGACGTGCGGCGAATTTTTCCGCGGCGAAATTTTTCATCCGTTTCGCGAAACAATCCGCCAATGGCGAAACGTGGAAATTCGGCGCGAATCCATGCCTGGCGAAACTTTTCGCCCATCACTACTACTGATGTATATTCATATATAATGATATGTTCTCCAGTAGAAAGCATTCTATTGGTATTCTCTCCAAACAAAAATGACACCCTATATCTCCTATTGGTTTAGTAAAGCAATATAATAACTAGTGATGAGCGAATCTGTTCTGTTTCGCTTCACCGAAAAATTTGCGAATCTTTCCCGCGGCTATTATATTGTCGCACAGCTATTGTTTTGTCACCCGCGGCTATTATTTTGTCGCCCGTGGCTATACTTTTGTCGCCCACAGCTATTATTTCTTCACGCGGCTATTCTTTTGACGCCAGCGACTATTCTTTTTTGACTCCGGCGACAATTTTTGGACGTGCGGCGAATTTTTCCGCTGCAAATTTTTTCATCTGTTTCGCGAAACAACCCGCCAATGGCGAAACGCAGAAATTTGCCGCGAATCCATGCCTGGCGAAACATTTCGCCTATCACTAATAATAACTATTACCAATCAGCAGAATTATATTTTATGCCCCATATGCAACTTTATTCCCAACTTTTTTCACACTTAAACAGTAGTCCACTCTAGTATTTCATTGTTACATTTGATATCTGAATGACTAAATAAACCTATGCCAACTTGTTTTTAAACAATGTGGGTAATACGTATTGCAGGCTGAGAGGAATGAAGATTCTTATGTAAATGAAGACCTTGCTGAAGCAGATGCTAAGGTAAGCTTTTGCTTGTAAGTTCATAATGAACATATTAAGGGTTATAAGCAATTTCCTTTAAAGCGGACCTGTCACCTCCCATGTGTTTTTTAAAAAAACATATTAATGTAATCCGCATCTAAAAAGGACTTCTAATCCCCCTCTGTTACCTATGAAAGATTATCCATTGATGAAAATTCCACAGTTGCTTGTGATGTACCGACGATGAAGGTGCCATCTTTATCCTCCATCTTCTACCTTCAAATCTCGCGCATGCACAGTACATGAAGTGACGCGCATAGCATGTTGCTAAAACACAGTTAATAGGCACTCGATACAGAGGTCGCGCTCATTAGAGATAGGCGAGTGTACTGAACAGTCACATGTGCGCTTTCCACTGAAAACTGTGCGAGATTAACAAAATGAACTAGGGAGGAAGGAGCAGTAAGGAGCCTAAGGCATAGAGGCGGAGCTGATTGCATTTGATTGACAGCGCTTAAAAATGAGAAGCTATATCTTAGAAAATACGTTACAAAAAGAAAAAAAGCGATGGTTTACTGGAATGTCCACTCTTCCGATAGGTGATTTTTAAGGTAAAGGTGACAGGTCCACTTAAAATAAAGCAATGAAATAAAGTGTTTCTCTGCTACATTAGATGTCAGTGGATACAACTGCCCCAACAAGTTTTCTATAGCTAGTTGATATTGCAGGGAACACAAACTTACTAGGTTTGGGGGGGGGGGGGGTTTGTCTGTAGTTGTTTACATAGTAGGGGTAATATGGTAAAAACTGAATACAAACCATGTCCCATTTCTGACATGACAAAACATTTGGACATAAATGAAGCAGAATCAAACTGATAAGAAACAGCATATTAATGGGGTTGTTCACCTTTAAATCAAGATTTAGTATGATGTAGACCAGTGCTGTCCAACTGGCGGCCCGCGGGCCGCATGGGGCCCTCGACCCCCCCTCTGTGTGGCCCCCCACCTGTCTGGCTGCTTTGATGACTTACCTTTGAGTAAGCTTTAAATGGTATCAGTACTGAGATTAACTGTCCCCCTGCATGGTTCTCACCTCAGATTCAGGCTGTAATCCCCCTGTATTGTTTAAACATGTAATCCCCTGTGTTGTTCACACCTTTTAGTTTCTGCATTGTTCACCCCCTGCAGTATTCACACCTCAGGCTCAGGCTGTAATCATCCACATTGTTCACCTGTTCACCCCTCAGACATTGTATGTAGTGCCTGGACTATGCTGCCTGTGTACTGTATATGGCACACACAGACAGAATAGGGCAGGCAAAGTATGGCACATAGGCAGTATAGGGCAGGGAGGGTATGGAACACAAAGGCAGCATAGGGTAGGCATAGTATGGCACATAGGCAGTATAGGGCAGGGAGGGTATGGAACACACAGACAGCATAGGGCAGGCATAGTATGGCATGTAGGCAGCATAGGGCAGGGAGGGTATGGAACACACAGGCAGCATAGGGTAGGCAGAGTATGGCACACAAAGACAGCTAAGGGCAGGCAGAGTATGGCACACACAGACAGCTAAGGGCAGGCAGAGTATGGCACACACAGACAGCTAAGGGCAGGCAGAGTATGGCACACACAGGCAGCATAGGGCAGGCAGAGTATGGCACACACAGGCAGCATAAGGGAGGCAGAGTGCTGCCTGTGTGTGCCATACTCTGCCTGTCCTATGCTGCCTGTGAGAGGTGAACCTGGCAGGGGTTTGTTCTGGGAGTTTGTTAGTAGTTGGAAACAGCCATTAAATGGTCCCTAAGGTGTGTAATTATGTGTTGGGGGTTGCTGTGCTATACACAGGGGAGGAGGAGGCATATGGATTTAAGGGTGTGTCTTAATATGACATAATATAATTCTTTCATATATGAATAACTGTTGATATCCCCGCAGTGAGGACCAAGCATTTGGGTTTTTTGCTGCAATACCACCATTGTGATAAAATGGGTGTGGTTTGAAGTGGGTGTGGTTCAAAAAGGGGAGTGGCCAAACTGGCTTCCATTAGCGGCCCTCCACCATGTATGCTAGAGAAATTCCGGCCCTCGGCACTGCAGAAGTTGGACAGCACTGATGTAGACATTTAGAGACAATTTGCAATTGGTCTTCATTTTTTATTTGTGGTTTTTTTGTTATTTAGCTTTTTGATCAGCATCTCTCCAGTTTGGAATTTCAGCAGCTATCTGGTTGCTAGGGTCTTGTTTACCTTAGCAACCAGGTAGTGGTTTGAATAAAGTAAGAAAAAGAAAAATAAGGAATAAAAAGTAACAATAGTAATAACATTGTACGCTTACATGGCAATAGTTTTTAATCTGCCAGGGTCATTCCCATTTGAAAGCTGGAAAGATGAAGGAAGGCAAATTAATAAAAAACTATAACAAATAAATAATAAAGACCAATTGCAAGGTATACAATTGCTAGCTAGGTAAAGGACATTCTATAAGATATTAAAAGTTACCTTAAAGGTGAAGCACCCCTTTAAAATGCAAGGAATTTGTGTCTTGGTTATGTTTTTTTTATTATATAGATCTAGTATAAATGTTGTATCAAAGGAAGTAATATAATTAGCAACTTATTTTCCCTTGCTGCATGGATAATCCTTGCTGTGTTCAGCTTTTTTGGTGAAGAAATGTTACCTTATAAGGCTTAAATGACATATCGCCCCATGATAAATGTATCCTATACAATGGCTTATGCAAGAGACACTAAAATATACAATATTTTTCTCAATAGGCATTATATGAAGCTGGAGAAAAAATTAAAAAGGCAGATGTTTCTATATTTATTGACATTTTTTGCTCACGGAGTTCCTCTCACTTGAAAAGAGGTAAGAGATACAGCAAAATACTATGCATGTTATTAGCAATAATTCTTTAAACCTAACTGAATTTCTATTCCTACAGTAGTTTAAGGGTGAAGACACACAGAGCTACTAGTAGCAGATACTTGTCGTGGCTACTAAAATAGACAATGCTGATCATTTACTGATAATTGTCTCTATGTGTGTTTTAGCAGAAGCAATTCACCGTATTATCTATGGCAAAGTATTTTCTGGTGTTTAGTAGCCATAACAAGTAGCTTCTACAAAGTAGCTCCGTGTGTCTTTGCCCTTAGTCTTCAAAACATTGTAAAGATTTTAGGGTGTTAGAAACTAGAATGTTTTTATGCCCAAAGGCTCGAGCATTCTTAAATCTGCCTCTGAAATGCACAAATATATCTGGAATGTCTGTATTGCATACAGTAATTATTTAATACAGTTGGTTTTAAAAAATGTATCCAGTAGCCAATAGGAATATATTAGGACTGTACAGGTATGGGATCCCTTATCCGGAAACCCGTTATCCAGAAAGCTCCGAATTACGGAAAGCCCGTCTCCCATAGACTCCATTTTAATCAAATAATTCAGAATTTTAAAACTGATTTTCTTTTTCTCTGTAATAATAAAACAGTCCCTTGTACTTGATCCCAACTAAGATATATATAATCATTATTAGATGCAAAACAATCCTGTTGGGTTTAATTAATGTTTTATTGATTTTTTAGTAGACTTAAGGTATGAAGATCCAAATTATAGAAAGACCCCTTATCCGGAATACCCTTGGTCCCGAGCATTCTGGATAATGGGTCCAATACCTGTACCTACAATTCACAGTTTAAATTACACATAATAGGGTGGTGAATTTCCTTTTGCTATAAAATGTTAACATGTAATAATTCTCTAAAAGCACTTAATTACAAGTCATTTTTTGGCAATCCCAACTTTAACTTTTGTAAAGGCATAAATTCAGCTATATGGGATATTTGAAAATGTATATGTAAAAGGATGGCCCAGACACTTTAAATATATTTGATTTAAGACTTTTAAATTAGGGGTGACAAATAGCAATGAAACAGCAAATCAATGGCCAGAGCTGCCATTCAATCACAGAATAAATATAGAGAAGGTAATATTGTTAATTTGGTAAGTTCCCTTGGTGCATCAACCACAAGTAGCCAGGCACACAGTCACACACTCTAACAAACATGTGAGCCAGCTCACTCACACACAGGCACAACCATATACACACAGAAACAAGCAGATTAGTTCAATGCATACATGCAAACACACTCATATACACATACATCACTTAAACCTTGTCATAAATATCATGGTACGTTTTCTTATAATATATTTCTAATAGTTGTTGTCCCTTATTATTTAGTGGCCCAAAAATATGTCAAATACAGCAGCCACAACTTGAATGAAGCACTGGATCTGGAGATGAAGGGTGACATTGAGAGTCTTATGATTGCCATTTGTACGTAATAACATGTTTTCAAAATTCATAAAATCTATCTATGTATCATCTATCTATCTATCTATCTATATCATTTATCTGTCTGTCTATCTATCTATCTATCTATCTATCTATCTATCATCTTTCTAAACAATATGAATACAGTATAATTAGACTTCTAAAAATTATTTGCATTAGATTTTATGTTAATATTAGGGTGTTTTGGGTACCCCCTTGTGCCATATACCTTGAGAACAAGTATCAAATCTAAATAAGGGAGGGTGGGCTGTGCTAAACTAACAACACTACAAACCTAATGCATATACAGCAGCTTCTTGGACTTATACAGGCTTCTGAAAAGAAGTACCCACACCCAAATAACTTTGTAACTAGCAAACAGAAGTTTAATATGGGTTCACGTAGATTTGTGCAGCAAAATTTAAGATTGAAAGGGTCATTTACTAATACTGGGGCAAGGTTCAAGATGCAAAAATGTGTATAGCAAATAATTTTTTTTGAAAAAAATGACCTTGTGTTTTTCCATTTTAGTGAAATGTGCTGTGAACACCCCAAAGTACTTTGCTGAAAAACTGAATTTAGCAATGAAGGTATGTCTGCTGACTGAAGCAAAGGTTCCATAAAAGGGAAAATATATATTCTAACATTGCAAAAAATAGCCACACTCACATGGCCTTTAAATGTTTAAATGTGCATTTTCCAACCTTTGGACACATACATAGCCCTAAAAACATTGTGACAGCAACATGACAACAAATTAAATAAATGTAAATACAATGTAACATAGAAAAAAAATACATGTCCATCAAGTCCGTCTAAGTGGAACCTGCCTAACTGCTAGAGGAAGGCAAAAACCCCTTCAGTTTGCCTCAGAGGGGGACAAATTCCTTTCTGACTCCAAGATGGCAATTGGACCCTGGATAAACTTTGTACTAAGAGCTGATTTCAATAACTCTGTATTCCCTCACTTGCTAAAAAGCTATCCAAACTCTTCTTGAAGCTATATAATGTATCAGCCTCACAGCTCTTACTGCAAAAAACCTTTCCAGATATTTAGATGGAACCTCCTTGTGTATTGTGCCCTTGTGTCTGCTGGAAGGACCTACTGGTAAATAAAGCATTAGAGAGATTATTATATGGTCCCCTTATATATTTATACATATATATCATATCCCTCCTTAAGTGTCTCTTCTCCAGTGTAAACAAACCTAACTTGGCCAGTCTTTTTTTACAACTAAGACTTTACCAGCTTAGTTGCCCTCTTTTAAACACTCTCTAATTCAATAATATCCCATTTGAACAATGGAGATGTAATAAAATCTGCCTCAGCGGCGCGGCAGGGACGCCCGCCGCGCCGTCTTCCCTCTGCGCCGGTTCCTTCCTAAGTGCGCGCCCGCACTTCCGCGTTGTTAAGCGCATGCGCACTGGCGTGATGATGTCAGCGCGCAATGGCGAGAAATTCAAAAGCATTTAAAGGGACTTTTTGCCTTTTCTCATTGCCCGTGATAGGATTTGTTTCCTGGTGCCTTCCTGAGCATTGTTCCTGTTGTATTTTCCTGTTTTTGACCCGGCCTGTTCCTGACTACTCTGATATTCGTGATCTGACCTTGGCTTGTACTCTGACTCCGATATTGCCTCATCCTGCTGTTTTGCCTAATCCTTTTGTACCGTGATCTTTGGCCTAACTGACTTTTACTACAGTCGTGCCCCTTTGCTTGCCAGAACTCCTCGCCTTGTTCCTCTCGTTAAGTCCAGGTGGCATCTGAGTAGCTGAGGGCTCCTCCCGAAGCCAAAGGCGGTCACAATACTGGTGAAGCTGAGCCGAGACCAAGGAACTTGGCATTAGTTCTGGTTTAGGGTGCCGACCGTGACAGGAGACCAGTGCTCTGTAAAGTGAAATAATGTCCCCGTTCCCCTGAGAATCATTGTCCCTTTTAATACAGCTCAGAACATTGTTTGTCCTTGCAGCTGCTGCCTGGCATTGCTTGCTACAGCCAAGTTTATTATCTACAAGGACTCCACGGTCCTTCAACATTATGGATTTGCCTATTGCAGTCCCATTAAGGGTATAAGTGGCTTGCATATTTTTACATCCCAGGTCTATATTTATCATCAATAAATCTACCTATCCTTCATAAAGCTGTCTTGATTACTATTTATAATGCCATTCTCCAGAATAATCTGTGTTCCTATTGAGTGGGTTTTGAAGCTCTGGCTCCTCTATTGTTTACACTGAAGAAAAGAATTGATTAATCACATTTGCCTTTTCTGTATCCATTATAAAAATACTATTACCATTATTTAATGGTACCATACTCTCCTCCCGCATCTTTTTACTAAAAATACTTAAAAAAAAAAATTAGTCTAAGCCTTTGTCGCAATACATTCCTCATTTTCTATAATTCCAGATTGCTGTTTTACAACATTTGTTATAGCGTTTATATTCACTGAATGCAGTTTCTGCCCCATCTGACTTGTATCCAAGCATAGTCCATTGTGTGCAAAGCAATGCAAAACGGGATAAAAAGCAATATATATAGCAATATATAGTCCATAGAAAGTACTCACGGCATAAAAATCTTCATACAAAACAAGTCCTTTATTCAGGCACAATATTGACTTCCAATTCGTTAATACGACTAAAATATTAATCCAATAAATCAATAGTCACAGTTCAATTGGGGTGCACAATCATAGCCCACGAATGTGGCCAATATAATTTCCCACCATCAGCACTCACCAGAAACTATATTCAATTTAAAGCAATTTTTTAATACAGGGGACGACCAATTCAGCATACAAAACACAAATCATGAAAGTAAATCCTGCCCACTGGGCACTACCTTCACACATTTGATGACTTCCCTAACTAAACTGGGCCCCTTGTGGACTTCTAGTAAGTGATGACCGAATCTGTCCCGCTTGGATTCGCCAGAAAATTTGTGAAACGGCAAAAAAATTGCAAAACGCATCTGTCGCATGATTATTTGTCTCCTGCATCTTTTTTGTCATCTGCGTCTATTTTTTTTGTCGCCGCGCTTGTTTGACATGACCGCACCCAATTTGACATGACCACACGCGGCAAATTTTTCTGCTGCAAATTTTTTCTGGAGGTTTCGCAAAACAATTCGCCAATGGCGAAATGTGGAGATTCGCTGCAAATCCATGCCTGTTGAAGAAATTCGCCCATCACTACTACTAGTAAAAAAACACAAATGTTTGGGGTCACCCCTGTACTCACAAAACTCCTTTGGGGAATTGCTCAGCCTCCTGGCTTTACTCTCAGTTCCCCAGTAAATCTCAGTCTCTCAGATGTTTGGTCTATGGCTCCTTCTGCTCCTTGCAGTGGCAGGCAGCAACCCCAGCCCCTCTGGGAGTTCCAAACACAGACAGGCAGCCTTCCTGCTCTGACCTTCCTAACATTCTAACTACAATTACATACCTTTCCACAGGACAGCTCCAATATGTGAGCTGGACCACTGAAATCGATCTCTTGGTCTGCCTATTCCTAAGTATTTCTTGGGTCACTCTACCACAATATATAAGTTGTCCAGAAATGCTTATTTTCAGATAAAATTGACATTGAACCAGGTGAAAACATTTTCTTTGCCCTGTATTTTTCATTTCAGGGTCCTGGAGTGCGTGAGAAAGCACTGAACAGAATTATGGTATCTCGTGCAGAAAAAGACATGAAAGAGATCAAAGCTGAGTATAAGACACTCTATGATATATCACTCCGCAAGGCCTTAATGGTTAGTTTTCTTATTCTGTTTACATTATTGATTTACTAATACAGTAATTATATATAATCATGATTCATGGAAATCTATTATACTCTTTAGGTCTTTTTACTCAACAACAAATATCTCAGAAACCACTAAAAATAAACATGTAAATTTCAAAAATGCTCAAGATCGGTCTGAGTAGGCTTACATTAAATACTTTTTTGGGGTTTAGATCCCATTTTATATTTGTGTAAATATTGAAGATTAATTGGGGTGAATGCTTGCTTACTGTCCTGGATTATCCTTGACTATATAGCAGAATGAATAATAAAATAAATAAAATAATACTTTATCTGTAACATTATTAAGAACTAATGGGCCCAAAGGAGCAGAAAACCATGTTCAAATGCTTGTATAATACAACATAGTGACCTCTTCTGGTGAAAAATCATACCACAAACCGAAATAGTAGTTACATATGTTTCCATTAAATGTAATTTGCAACAATTGTTTGCATTAAATACAACTTAAAACAAAATATGTTACTTATCTATTAATTTCATATATAGGGATGTAGCGAACCTCAAAAAAAAAGTTCGCGAACCCATTCGCGAACTTACGCCAAAAAGTGCGAAAGTTCGTGAACTTTGCGAACCCCATAGACTTCAATGGGAAGGCGAACTTTAAAACCTAGAAAAGCCATTTCTGGCCAGAAAACTGATTTTAAAGTTGTTTAAAGGGTGCCACGACCTGGACAGTGGCATGCAGGAGGGGGATCAAGGGCAAAAATTTCTCTGAAAAATACTTTGTTGACACAGCGTTGCGTAAAAACACAAGCTATTCCTATGTATACGCAAAGGCAGCTGGCAGACCTAGTGGAAATACGCGGCGTTTTTTGCTATTTCGCACTATTAGCACCATGGAAATGGCCATGTGTGGCTTGTGCGGCGTTTTTAGGCCGAGAAAAAACGCAGCAGAAACATACACGAAAAGTTCGCGAACTTGTGGACTTGCGAACACCCGATGTTCGCCGGCGAACAGTTCGCTACATCTCTATTCATATATTCTTGTGCACATTCCCAATATCAATATCAAAGTTTCATTTTTGAAA
Source organism: Xenopus tropicalis (assembly GCF_000004195.4). Lineage (NCBI taxonomy): Eukaryota > Metazoa > Chordata > Amphibia > Anura > Pipidae > Xenopus > Xenopus tropicalis. Next base: position 130,857,519 of record NC_030677.2, read on the forward strand.
TAAGTTAACCTGCAAAGGAAGAAGATAAAACCAATTAAAAAACTTACAGCCATTGGGTGCCAGATTTCCAATCTCTGTATCCATCTTGCTTCTTTTTCTAATAAAGCTCTAATTTTTGCCACCCAATGCTTTTTTGGAACGATTTGGAATTTCAATTATTGCAACCCATGGCCTACTGAAGATATGAAACAGCTTGACCAGTTTTTTTGGTGTTTATAGCAGACCTATGTTCCCTTATATGTTCCCTAACAGTACATATCATTTGGCCAATGTAAGCTAGGGGGAATTTGATAACATAAACCACATAAGAACTTTCATATTTATAAAAACCATTAATTCTTATTGGAAAGCCTTTTCTCGGGTGGTATATCACGTCACCTTTTTGGCAATTAGAGCAGCAACTACAACCAAGACTTGGGAATGTCCAATTTCTCCTTGGGGATGGGGGTGTACAGGCTTTCTGCCTCAAGCGTCACCAGAATGGCATCATCTGGTGCAGTCCTCATTTCACCAATTTTTTTAAAAAAATCTACTATATCCTTAATCTGCAACGATGTTTAAAAAGTTAAAAGAGTTAATCACTTTATCAACAAAAATTGAAAATGGTGAGAGTATAGAATACAAGAAACGATGAGGCACCTCCCTTTTTTGGTAAAATATAAAAATAACAGGTATGATAGGATTATCTACTTCTAGAAAGCTGCCAATGCCCCATCAATTACTTCCTTATTAACAGCATCCTTTGTTAAAATGAAAACATGCTTTTTAATTCTTGGGAGAGCACTAGTGGTCAACTTCTGATACATATTCTCATCAGCAAGCTGCCTTTTAATCTCATTTCTGTACTGGCTACTGAAACCTGAATTTAATGTGTTGAAAATGGCAACATCAGACTGGTCATTTTAGTGTAAAAGTGCAAATGATAATTAAGATGCTAACAAATCATGTACTGTCTATATATTCTGTACAATGACAATATCACCCCAGAGTTTCTTATTAATGCTGCCTTTTAGGTATATATCTAAACTGTATAAAAAAACACATTAACCATGTTATGTGAATGAAATCTGGATTTACCTTTGCCATTTTACAGTACTGATTATATGATGAGTAACATATAAAGCATATAAATAGCCTCCTTCAACACATTTTTAAAGCATTTTAAATGCATGCATTTAAATGATATTGTGCACGCTAAAATATACATTTCTACACAAATAATTATTACTGTTTTTAAGGGCTCTGGCACACGGGGAGATTAGTCCCCCGCGACAAAACTCCCTGTTCGCGGGCGACTAATCTCCCCGAGTTGCCATGAGCCGCCATCCCACCGGCGAACATGTAAGTCGCCGGCGGGATGGCACACGCGGCGCGATTTCCCGAAATAGCCGAAAAAGACTCGCAAGGCTTTTTCGGCAATTTCGGGGAAATCACGCCGCCGCGTGTGCCATCCAAGGCAGGCAAGGAAGGTTTAAGTTGGTATCCACACCCAAAAGAAGGAGAAAACAGTAACTTAAATATTGCAGGCGCTAGAATTGATGTTAATACTCTTAATGGGCAAGTTTTATGTAAATTAAACAGTAGAAATATGGAGCAGGGCATATGGCTAGCTGGACATTTGCTGAACTCTTTGATAGCTTAGAATTTGATACAGCAATGCCAACACCTCCTGGGGTATTCCCAGCACCGGATTTCTTTTACAGATGCCCAGAGACTCCACAGGATATGGAGCACTGGGGACAGTGCAGCTTGGCACCCCAAAATTTATGCCGCCCTAGGCCCAGGCCTTTGTGGCCTCACTGGGTATCCCTCTCTGCTGCATATACTACCTTGTCCCTGCTCACAGAGCTTCCACATGGTTACGTCCTCACAGACTCCTTATCCAGCATCTCAAAGTCTCTTATTCCCCCTGTTAGCCCTTCACTTTCTTCACCTCATGCTAGAACACGGATATAGAACTTACAATGCAAATTAAAAAAATCTGCTAGATGGTGGTAGGAATGCAGTACTGCACTTCAATAATAACACATTTACATCTTAAACTTGCATAATAGTTTAAGTGTGATTTTCTTTAAAAATAAAACAAAAACAGTTTTTAACAAGTATCTTTCCATTCTTATGCCTTATTTTATCTAAAAACCCACACTGAGTTGAATGCTAGTGCTAAGTGCAATACAGAGCTCACATGTTTAAAAGTGATTAAGGAATGCATTCACTGCCTTTTTATCTGTGTATTACTAGGATGAAACAAAGGGTGATTATCAAACTGTTCTTATCGCACTATGTGGACATGATTAGAAGATTTCAGATCTCACCCAGGAATGATCTCATCCAGGAATGAAAGAATACCAATATTATGAAGAAATTGATTAAAAAGAAATTATTTTCCAATACCTTTCCAAATTAAAAAGTTTTTTTAAACCAAACAAAAATTTTGATTTTTCCCTTACAAAAAAGGTAGACTATCATTTCTCATTTCTGTTGGTCACTTTCTATAAATATAAACATATACGGGAGATTTGTAATATTCTGATTTGTGAATTTATACTCTATCCATATTGCCTGCATTTGTTTCCTTTCCCAGCTACTTTTTCTCTTTTTTTTTTCCTCTCTTTCTTTTGGGATATTTGTATAAATATTTGAAAATGATAGATAAATCAATAATAAAAAAAATATTAATATTCTCTACTGAAACTTGAAAACTTGAACTTGAAAACCTGATCACTTAAAAATGTTAAAAAAAAAAGACTTGAGCACAGTAAAATTGCATTGTACCATTCTACCAAATTATGATTTAATCAAAAAGTCAAGTTGATTGAATAGCTTGAAATTCGAAAATACAACTCCAGTGGTTTTTACGCGAACACCCCAGCTTCTAGATGCTGAATTTTTTATTCTTTGATTTTTTTTGTGTTTATAATCTTGCAATTTTTGCTGCAAGAGAAAAAAAACTAAAATAGCAGTTACAAATGCAAATTCAAATGATAATCAATCTGTTCCTTAATTTGCTTTATGTTGCTATATGGTAATGATTATGATACACAAATTTTACAAAGAAAGGTTCTGTCTATGTTTACTGTGTTTGCTTACTGTCGGTGCTAGTTCCAAGGCTCTAGTTGTGCAATCAATAATGCAAACCATACCACTAACTTCTAGTCCATACTCCCAGACAAAGATTCAGGATGCATAGCTCCCAACTGTTCCAATTTTATCTGGACAGTCCCTTACAGCTTAAACCGCAGTCCCGATTTACTGAAAAGTCCCTCATTTCCCTTTGATCTCCTGCACTGAAGCTAAAAAAGATACTAATTGAATTAAAAGTAGCTTTTGGCTGAGAACCTAGAAATCTTAACAAGCCATACCTGCACTTAGAAACATTGATTCTCACATTCTCTTACGCTCTGGTGCAGGCACATGTAGCCGAGACTTTGCATTCTCTCGCTTTTTCATGCGTATATCGGCTACATGTGCCTGCACCTGAGCGTATCTCATTCATTCGGGTGCAGACACAAGTAGCAGGCGTAGGGCTGAATTTTCGCCAAAGTTTTTCCGCTTGCCGAAAATATCAGCCCTACGCCTCGTGTGGCATCAGCCTTAATTAAATAAGTAGCTTTTGGCAGAGAGCCCAGAAATTTAACAAGCCACACCTGCACTTAAAACCACCAGAAATGTGTTTAAACTTTAAATAACCTGCCAAATGTAGTCAAATGAAAGTGGTATTTAGGGGGTGTGGTCACAAAAATGGGCATGGTAAAAAACATTTCTTTTTATCCCTCTTTCCATTTTCAAAATGTTGGGAGGAATGACATATGAATTGTCTAATTTACTTGCAAATATTATTGCAAAATATGTGTGTGATGTGCAATTTAAAAAAAATCCCACATTTTGTGTAAATCCCACATTTGTGGGGGGGCGGCCTACCAACATCTGTCCTAAAATTGGCGAGAACTCAATAGGGCAGGTTTAATTTTCCCATTGGATCCGGGACTGCATCGGGTCGTTGTTCAGTACCCTTGAAAATATGTTTTGTTCTTTGCCACAATAAGTTGCTAAGTATTTCTACTGTGGAATGGCACAATCTGATTGGTCAGTTGTGAGGTATGTGATTTTGAAGTATACACCTGAAAATAAACAGGCAGGTTTTCTATTAGAAAGTGGGTAATTTAAGATATCTTGGGAAGTGTTTCATATCAAATTCTACAAGCAGAATAAATATATAAAAAACAAATAATTACCAAAGTCAGTTTCACAAAGTGGGCAAAGGACCATTTGTTTCTGAGCTGCCAAAATAAATAAATGTTTAATATTTTTTTTTGCTCAGTCACATGTGACTGAGAGGAAACTATGATGATCTGCCTCAGGTGAATCTGTGCACCTCCCACTATGTCTCTAGCAGTTTACACTACTCTCTGCAGGTTGGAACCGCAGCTCTTGCCTTCCCCACCCTACCTCCATTCCCCCACCCCCCACCATGTCAATAGAGTGTAAGTGGTACTGCGAGACTGAGAGTTTTTTGATGCCTATGACTCAACCAGTCGGCCACATCTACCAACTGTGAACACGCATAGACAATCACTGTGATGGCACACATTCAGTGACAGATAAGCAGTTATAATTAATGCATTTTTTCTGCTTTTACCATATAGGGTTGCCAACTGGCCTGTAAGAATGATGCTGTCATTAATAGGGAAACAGGTTAAAAATATAAAAGGCCCGATATTTTTTTCCAGAAAAGGTGGCAACCTAATTGCCATACTGAGCTTAGCCCCCATCAGGCCCTGGCCTTTGTTGCCTCGCCACAAATTCGGGCAATCAGTGAATTCTAGCTAGAGGGGGTGCTGTAAAAATGCCATAGACAGTCACTATTTAGTGGGCTGGTGGGGGCTGTTTGTGTATTTAAATGCCAGAGCTTATTTTGAATCCCAGCCCAGGCCTGCAGTAGGTCAACCAATATTTAGGGCCCCTAAAATCAAATTGCTGTGGGGTCCAGTAATATCTAGTAATGCCACTGCTCCTATGTTTACTTAACAACCTGGCAGTAGCCTTGACAGATTGGTGTGAACGATCCTTTTTTAATCACCCTCGTCTTATTTTTGTCACCTGCGCCCAATTTTGACTCGGTCACGCCCATTTTTGTGACCACGCCCATCTTGATGTGATCAGTTTGATGCAACCGCGACTTTTTTGACGTGTGACGAATTTTTCATTCATCAAACTGAGCATATCCAAATAAGTTTCATGGGTGACTGGTATTCTGGAATAAAAGCTTATTTATTCAATCCAATTCTGCATCTTCACCACGGCTGCAGAAGCAGGAAGTAAGTAAAGTACAGTAGTACAAGAATAGGGCTATGAGGCAGGATACCTGATCAAAACATATTTGTTCTATACTGTGTCTTAAGTCACTTAATGGACAATGTTTGAATTTATGACATTTACTAGCATGGCTGTTAATATGCAAATATGGTAAATGTGGTTATACGTCTTTTATACTTTTCCTATATTTTTTTTATACTTTTTCTTGTGTTGCACCTTAAATATATACAGTTGACAAAGAAACAAGCAGTGCTGAATAAATACTTAAACACTTAAATACTAATAATAAATAAATAATAAGCAGTTAATCCTGCCTCCAACCCTGTTCTTTAACTATTTTACTATCACACTATGCACCACAGTCATGTGATAATATACAACGCTTCATAATTAGGTATAGAAAAACAGCAACAATATATTAATTATGCTTAAATCTTAATCAAATCATAAATACGTTTGTGTTTTCAAAGGAATCGTTATCAGATGAAAAAGGTAAAATCAGAGTTGGCCGTTCCCTAGGGAATTTTACATTTTTTCTGACTGCGACTAGTGTTGAAAGAGCGTGTTAGTTTGCCATCTAGTGGTTATTTTCCTCCTATCACATTTTCTTTGTGACGTTTTGACCATATATATTGTGCATTGCATATTATTTGACTGGTTATTAAATAATACAAATTAAGATTAGTTTTATTTGATCTGAAGATAAACTAAAACAAATGCAACCCCAACACTCCAGGACAGTACAGTATGCTTAATCAATAGTGATGAGCAAATCTGTTCCATTTTGCTTTGCCATAAAATTTGTGAAATGGCAAAATATTAGCGCCTTTACCACACACGATTTTTTTGTCGCCCGTGTCTTTTTTTTTGTCGCCCCGCGTATATTTTTTGTTGGCCGAGCTTTTTGACGTAACCACGCCTTTTTTTGACGTAACCACGCCTTTTTTTGACGTGACCGCCCTTTTTTGGATGCTACTGTGCAACGAATTTTTTACGCGGCAAATTTTCACGTAAGTTTTGCGAAACAATCGCCAATGGTGAGATGCGCAAATTCACTTCGAATCCATGCCTGGTGAAAAAATTTGCTCATCACTATTAATCAACCTTTTTTGGAAATATCTTCAACACCAGGATTATAATACAAGGTGCCCAGGAATGTGACCTGATGGCAGTCAGGCATAGCTGGGAATCCTTCATAGTAGTGGTTGAAGAGACCTGCTACATAGTTGCTTCATTTACACACACACATGAAGGGAAAGACTAACTAAAGGGGAATTTGCAACTGGGCATAAAAAAATAAGCTAATAAGCTATGTTTTGTTCCATCCCAATCAAAAGTAAAAATCCAAAATGCGTAGTTTTTGCCATTGGCGAATTGTTTCACGTATATTCGCTGCAAAAAAAACTGTTGCACGTCAAAAAAAAAACGCGTTCAGGTCAAAATGGGCGTGGTGCATCAAAAATAGGCAGGGTCGTGTCAAAATAGGCACGGTTGTAGCAAAAAAAGACTTGCGTGACAAAAGAAGACTGCGCTACAAATGCGTTTCACAGATTTTTCGATTTTCTGTCATTTCGCAAATATACGGCGAAGCAAAATGGGACAGATTCACTCATCACTACATATGGGGGATAACTGATTTGCTTGTGTTTTTTTACCCCTAGGGCTTTGCACTTGTTTTAGTAAATAAGCCATCTAGTGTTTTAGAAAGGAATATTATGGAATCTGTTACTTGCTTGAGACCATGGGTTTTATCATAATTTCAGCTGTCACTGCCCTAAAGGGGATCTGTTACCCTAAGAAATAATTTAAAATCCTTTTTTTTATTGTGTTTGTCAAGTAATAGCAATAAACTTTATTTAACTATGTAAATAATGTAAATTTCGTTTCCGTCAGTTTTGGGATTCACAGTTATTGATCAGCGAATCCGACCCGTTTTGATTTGCAGAAAAAAATCGCGAAAAAGTTTATTGTATGAAATGTCCCTGTGGCCAAGCTTACATTGGGCAGGCAGAACAAAAATTTAAAAAAGGAGGTAAATTCCATTGGCACAACATTTTATTTTAAAATGGTTATAGAATAGTGCAATTAAGGGGGCAATAATTGAACAATTAAAGTATAAGTATGCTTTTAAGTAAATATTTGTACAGCTTTTTTATATGAGTTGTTAGGAAAAAGGTGTATAGTGTTGGACCCTAAAATGCGCCTCTTCTGCCTACCACTAGTTCCGGCCCTCTTACGCAATGTTGGGCCTATGCTGTGCCTGTGTAAGTGTTCACATAAAAATCATTACCAGGAGCTGATTGGATACCGTGTGTCTCACTGGCCGTAGGCTTCACCCTATATACAGACTGTACTGTTTTCAGCCAGCTATGGGGAAAGGTTGTGAATCTCTAATTCACTGGTATTATAAAGAGTAAAATGGAAAACTTTTCAATAAACAGTGTAAGACCCATTTGGTTTGAGGGTGAGAGTTAGAGATGTAGCGAACCTCACAAAAAAAGTTTGCGAACCCGTTCGCGAACTTCTGCCAAAAAGTGCGAACTTTTGCGAGCTTTGCGAACCCCATAGACTTCAATGAGAAGGCGAACTTTAAAAACTAGAAAAGCCATTTCAGGCCAGAAAACTGATTTTGACAGTGGCATGCAGGAGGGGGATCAAGGGCAAAAATTTATCTGAAAAATACGTTGTTGACACAGCGTTGCGTTTTGTGCTGTAAAGGGCAGAAATCACACTACGTTTCTAAACTTGTGTAATAAACTGCTTTAAAACGTCCGGCGTCTACATGCCAATCAAGTCGTGTAAAGGTTACAGCCGGTTCACACGCAAAGACAAAACGCCGCAGTAGTGGATACGGAATATATTATTGCTGGTGGAAAAACATTGCTCAGGTGATTTTATTGCAATGCAATGTCACTACTATGTGTAACGTGTTTGGTGCACTACTATGAATAACAGCAAACAGCACTGGACACGTTAAAGAACAGTAAGTTAAATTTAAAAAAAAAAAAAATTAATAATAAAAAAAAGTGATCTCTGGTTGGTGCTGGGGATGAACTACTAGGAGCAGCACACCAGTCCCCCACAGCTAGACTAATAGCACTCGGCTCTATAAATTACAGTAGCAAAGTAAAAAAACACAAATAAAAAAAAATGATGTGAATGTGTGGTTGGTGCTTAGTGCACTAGTATGAGCAGCACACCTGTCTCCAACACACACAGACGGAGCTGCAGTACACAATGAAAAGAAGAGTAACAGTAATCAGAAAATAAAAGCAGTCCTTACAAGGACTATTGGGTTACAGCAGATGAGATCAGCAGGACAGCTGCCCACAGCAGCTACATACAGAGCAGTAGGAAGTAGATTACTAGTCAGCAAAGCTACCTAAACTGTCCCTCAAACCCCTGCACAGCTCTCTCCCTATGCTAACTCATCAAGCACACACAGGCAGAATGTAAAATGGCTGCTGGGCTTCGGTTTATATATGGAAGGGAGTGGTCCGGGGGTGGTCCAGGAGGGAGAGCTGCCTGATTGGCTGCCATGTATCTGCTCTGGGGTGAGAGGTCAAAATTGGGCTCCAGCTAAGGTGAACCCAAAATTGCGAACATCGCTAAAAGTTCGCGAACTTGCGAACTTGCGAACACCCGATTTTCGTGCGAATTAGTTCTCCGGCGAACAGTTTGCTACATCTCTAGTGAGAGTGTTATTGTAAAGATCAGTTTTTGCCTACTTGTTAAGCATTTTTGGGAGGCGGGAACTTCACATTTGTAGGAGGGGTTTTTTTTATTCAAAAATCAAATCCGCTAATATTTCTGAAACTAAAGAAGTCTAAGTTAAAGAGAGATGAGGGCACATTCACTTACCTAGACACAGGGTGCAAAGTGCAATTCCAAAATTGCTTTTTCCCACAATACATTGTTTTTTCCCACAATCCTGGCATCATTGAAAACGGCACCTGCCACCAAATTTTCAACAATGGTAATTCACTCGCCAAACACTGGAAATGACTCCACACAGACTTAGAAAATATCTGCTGCAACTTTGCCAGATTCGCTACTAAGCGCTCATGGTACTTTTAAAGTCTGTCTGGTCTCATTCCCAGTGTTTGGCATGTGTACTTTTCATCGTTGCTGTATTTGCATGAACAACAAGTTTGCTATGATAATTTCTTAGTGTTTTCATTATTATCTGTTGCTTGGATTTAACTCATGGCTTTTGACTTTTTTGCATCTATTTTGAACGAATTTTAACTTTTGAAAATCAATATTTGTTGCATTTATATTCAAACATGTCAGATATAATTACCTTAGTTGTTAAAGCTTACATTCCCATAATGAAATCAAGTGCACACAGTAGTAAACTCTTTTTTGTTTTTGCATTATTTTGTGTATTTCTTTTATACCACTAGATGGGGCCATTGAAATGCAATAATCCTCAAGAACGATCACACTCTTGTTAGGAATATAAAGCTTTTGTAGCGGTGTGTCTTGATGCAAACCAAGCTGTTTTAGTGAAAGTGATTTGGTAGCAAATGTAATAGGAAAAAGAAAAAAGTAGAAGTAGTAATTGCCATTAATACTATAATAAAATCCTCTGAAACTACATACAATTTGCTGATAGTTTATTGTTGCTGCTACTCTTTGGTTTTTAATTTCAAACATTGATGTATTTTGCATGGCTGATATAACAGTAATCCGATCATCTGCAATTGCCACAGTACCAGACGGACTTCTAAAAATAGAAGCTGCATGGTAATCTGTCTGGATTAGTGAATTCAATGAGCACTCGGCAGCAAATCAAAGAAACATCTTAAGAACATTTTTTTTTAAATAACATTAGCTTTGCATAATAAACTGCCAGTGATAATTTTTAAAAATGTCATAGGGGAGAAATATGTGTTAGATATAGTATAGTTATTATGTATTTCTGTGTGTGTGTGTGTGTTCAAATACATATATACATATTTACACTAAAGCTCCATCATTATGAAGAACATATATTAAAATTGTTTTGCATGAAGACACATTTCTATCTCTGACCATGCACTGGTTCTTGTTAACTGATCTAGAAATCTTGGAACTGGTTAAAGAACTGTTTTTTATGTGAGTGAGCTGCATTTAACTCTACTTTTTTTTATAATGCTATGGGATATGAACCCTGATATGTATTTATTTATATAGTGCCACCAATGTATACAGTGCTTTACAAGGCATAAACACAAACAGGGTTAGTATAGTTATTATAAATTATTCAGTAAAATGATTTAAAATGATAAAAATGATAAGTGCTTATGTGTCCTATACATAGTTGGGATGAGGTCCCTGCCCTAAAGAGCTTACAATCTATTAGGAAAAGGACACAATCTGAAACAAAAAAAAGGGAGGGTTATTAATGCAGTGGTCGAGGGTCTGTTGTTGCAAAGGGTAGACTAGCTTGATCTAAAAGCTGATTTTTAAGGAGCTTATAGAAAAGCGTTAGTGTGGGAGCTTTCCCGATGGAAGATGGTAGAGCATCATAGGAAGGGAGCAATCAGTGAAAGACAGATTTTAGTAGTAAGTGTATAGGGAGAGATTTAGATGCGGGTGAGATCATGCAGGCAGCAGCAGTAATGATTGAATGCAGTAGATGGAGAAGTGATTCTGAAAGACCAGCTAGTATAGAGGGGGGAACCAGGATTAGGTGGGAATATCAGCAGATCAGTCTTGAACATGTTAAGTTTAAGGTGGCAAGCAGCCATTTAAGATGTTACGGCAGTAAGGCATTGTGTGTGTTTTGCCTGAATAGCAGCATTGACATCAGGGCAGGAAAGGAGGATCTGTGTGCCATGTGCATAAAGGCGATAAGAGAAGCCAAAAGATGTGATGTGGTCACCAAGAGAGAAAGAATGTAAAGATAGAACAGAAGAAGTCCTAAGACAGACCCTTGGAGCACCCCAACAGAGAGATCAAAAGGTGGAAAGGTATTGCCAGAAACTATTACACTAATGATGTGCATGGAGAGATAGGATGCCAACCATGACAAATCAGAACCACTGATACCAAGCATTTGGATATATTTTAGAAGAAGACAATGGTCAACTGTATCAAATGCTGCAGAGAGATCCAGGAGTATTGAATAATGTCCATGGTCCTTACAAGCATGGATATTGTTGATGACCTTTGTTGATGATTGGCATGCAGGAAGTTCAGTAAACCTCTGAGACTGACCTGTAGTTCCACTATCCACTATCTTGAGGATAGTGTGACAAGAGCTTGTTTGAGGGTGGATGGAAATATGTCAGTAGAGAGGGATGAGTTAAATATGTGTGTGTTAGTGCAAGAACAACAGTGCTTGCCAAATTTTTTTAGGAAGTGTGATGGAATGGGATCCAGAAGGAATACAGTAACTGAGGAGCAGGAGCTTTGACATACCATTTTCAGTGGCAGGGAGGAAGAATACAAAGGATGCTTTAGGAAGCTTTGTATTTTTGGACAGAAAGGCATACAAAGCAAGGTGGGTAATGCTTTAGCACAGGGATCCCCAACCTTTCTTACTCGTGAGCCACAGTCCAATTTGAAAAGACTTGGAGAGCAACACAAGCATCATGGAGGTGCCAAATAAGGGCTAAGATTGGCTATAAGGTAGACTCTATGCACACTATCAGCTTATCAAAAGCCACTGGTTGGGGATCACTGCTTTAGCATATAGGTCAACTTTGGATTTGAAGTGGTTAGCAGATGTTGGAGTGAGAGAACAGGTAGTGATTGTGCTACAGCCTTGGGTTTGAACAGTGGACTAAACAGAGAAAAAAAAAGTGCCATGGGTTATTTTTATGCATGTTATTTCGCCGTGAGAAGTAATATTGTTTAGCTTTTAAGAGGGGGCAATGCTAACGAATGAATGGAGAGACTTGCAGAGAAGAAAGTCAGGTAGTGCATGGAATTTCTCAATATTCGTTCACTTAAGCGAATGCAGGAGTGAATAAGTGGGTAGTGGTATTTAGCCAGGGCCAGGAATTAGAGGCTTGTTGTCAGTGTGGGAGGATAATCAAACCACCCCAAAAAAAAAAATGTTTGAAGAAGATTAAACGTCGGAACAACAATTTTAACTTAGATCAGTTTTTTTTAAAAACCCCTAAATGCCTGCATCTGAAATAATAAGTTTCAACATAAAGAAGTTAGAAGAGTTGCCATCTAAGCTGCTCTGGGCTCAACAGCTAAAGGTGGTTTTGTGCTTGCAGTTCTGGTTGAAAAATGAAAGTTGCTAAAAACTTAGCCCTAAGGAAACACAACATTTTTTGGTCTTGCCATTCTTGAACTGGCACATTTGGTGGCATAATGCACTTAATAAAAACCTAGACTGCTGTATTTAAACTATCCCCAAAAGGCAGATTCTGGAAGAAGCTGGAAATGAATTCTCAAGTTTCCTCTTACAAAGCAGTCCTACTAACCACTACATCGTTATAGTCCAGCAAATTTGGTGGCAGGTGGCCCTTCATGAAGATCCAAGGCAACTATAACAAAACACACCAAAGACCAAGATGCAAAAATTGAATCCAGCACCTAAAAGCAAAGCAGGTCTCCTAAACACAACAGCATTGGAGTGATCCTCTTAAGCAGGCACATTTAGTGGCCTGTGGTTCTTCATAAAAAAACCAAGGGCACTATTACCAATCCATCCCATAAAGAGAAATGTAGAAAGAAGCAGAAATTGACCATCTAATATTAATTTCATAATGAAACACCCAAAATCACACCAGTGAAGCATCATTACTGCATGGGCAAATTTAGCGACAGATGGTACTTCATAATAAACCAAGGGTACTATAACCAAACCATCACAAAAAGACAATTTTTTGTCTACACAACTGAGGAAACAGCTAATGAAAGTTTCCTTTCCAATAGATCCAATTCTAGTAATATAACTACTGTTGCATGGGTCACTCTGGAGGAAATTCAAAAGAGACTTGAACAAAAGGTAAATAAAGGCCTGGTATGGGATGGTATGTATTTCAGGGTACTTAACAAGTTTAGCAATGCGGTTGGCAAATGTCTTTAATTAATTTTTAGAGATTCATTGAGATTGTGCACCTTGCCAGAAGACTAGTGAATTCTGGTGCCACTATTCAATAGGGACCCCTTCTCAGTCTAAAAACTATAGGCCTGTTAGTCTGACATCAGTGGTAGGATGCTTTTGGAAGGGGTAATAAGCCTTTTATGAGAAGGTGATCAGGAACCCCAACTCTGGGATGGCAGTAAATGTGATCTACTTAGACTAAAGCTTAGAATATAGCATTTGATACAGTATCACCCAGAAAGTTAATGGTAAAATTAAGTAGTATTGGCCTGGAGTATTATATTTATACTTGGATAGAGAACTGGCTGAAAAATAGATTACAAAAAGACAGCATGGATGCTCAGTTGGAAACTAGAGATGAGGGAATCTGTCCCGTTTCGCTTAGCCTAAAAATTAGCGAAATGTGTTTGTTGCGTGATTTTTTGTCGGCCACGCCCATTTTGACGCCACCGTGCCTATTTTGACGCGGCCACGGCCCATTTTGATGCGGTCGCGCCTATTTTGCAGCGACATGCCCTTTTTGACGTGACCGCGCCTATTTTGTCGCAACAGCGACTTTTTCTCTGAAGTTTCGCAAAACAATTCACCAATGGCAAAATGCAGAAATTCGCTGCGAATCTATGCCTGCCGAAAAAATTCGCTCATCACTATTGGTAACACTTCAAAAAAGTTCAATTTCAACCAGGACACTATCTGCAAGGAGTTTGTATGTTCTCCCCGTGTTTGCATAGGTTTCCACTGGGTACTCCAGTGTTCCTTCCACCTTTAGAAATAAGCAGGCAGGTTAATAGGCTTCTGACTAAATTCACCATAGTGAATGTGATAGGAACCTTAGGCTGATGCCACACGAGGCGTAGGGCTGAAATCTTCGGCAAGCAGAAAAACGCTTGCCGAAAATTCAGCCCTACGCCTGCTACTTTTGCCTGCACCCGAATGAATGGGATACGCTCGGGTGCAGGCACATGTAGCCGATATACGCATGAAAACGCGAGACTTTGCATTCTCTTGCTTTTTCATACGTATATTCGGGTGCAGGCACAAGTAGCAGGCGTAGGGCTGAATTTTCGGCAAGCGTCTTTCCGCTTGCCGAAAAATTCAGCCCTACGCCTCGTGTGGCATCAGCCTTAGATTGTTAACTCCTCTGGGGCAGGGACTGATGTGAATGATGTATAATATCTGTAAAGTGCTGCAGAAATGTGTCACTGCTATATAAATAACGAAATAAATGAAAAAGTGGAGTGAAGTGGAGATAAATGGAACATTTTCTAATTGGACCAGTGTGGTTAGTTTAAGTATGGCAGAGGTCTGTCCTCAGTTATTTGTTTTTTAACTTGTTTATTAATGAATAATTAATTAAAAAATTGCAAGGAAGTGATGTTATTAATGCTGTGTGTAGCAATGAGCTAGAAGAGATGCCATTCATGTACACATTGCCTTCATTAGTAAACCCCTTTCAAGCTGCAACACATGCTATTTTGATGGTGCCCACCATTTCATTCTAAAAGAAATGCTGGATTTAACATTCACAGAGCTTATTTTTTTCTGTTACACATATTGCATTTTTGAGGACTGGATGATATAAAAGTGATAACATCATATAAATAGGGCCACATTAGGTCTGTTAACCTCTAGTTGGACAGTCTTGCTCTAGAATATTATCTTACACTTTTTACTAAACAATGTAGCAATTGGTGGCAGGTTCTTAATTTAGCACTTGTCTCATAATTAAAATGCACTTGAAGCAAAATCCCTGTAATTAATTGCTTATTGTTAGCAGCACAAAGTGTCTTTTTTGGAGTTATTAAGATCTGCATTTCTAGAGTTCATTTTATTTACATCAACAAGAAACATGAATGCAGTTATTACTGTGGCAGTACACTTTTGTATTTTAATACAATAATAAATATTCTTCCCAGGTAATTGCACTTCCCAAAACATATCAATTAATTTATTCATGATTTAATAAGACCAATATGAAATCAAATCTGGATTTTTTTTAAACACTGGATAATGTGTGTGTGGGCCTCACAGAAAACCCCACACTTTGTAGTACCGAATTTCCTGTTCATTGTTTATTTGTATCACTTCTTCATATACATAATGATGCAAAATAAGCCCCCACAAAATGGATTTCACTATCACAGAATCTGCCTGTATTCAAGGTGAGTAAGAGCCCTGAACAGGAAAACAATTTTCTTTGATTTTTGGCTGAATCTGAAAACTATTGTTTAAATGGCAATCTTTGGCATGCTAATAGTAAAGCCTATTTAAGTTTGTCCCAGAAATAAATAGTTGATTATACTACTATTGTGTACTAATATTCTACACCAGAGTTTTTATTTTATTCTATGTTTTTGTTCATTTTCAAGCACCCTATATGTGTTTAGTTTATGTTCTATGGTTTAACTAATGTTATCTGTTTGCTTTTGTCATTTTGTGTTATTTATGAACAGGATTCAGCCTTGAAAGTTATTGTCTTGTACACATTGAGCTTATAATTTATTTTTGTTTACACAGTGTTGCTATGACTACTGGTTTTGGTGCCAGTTTTCACTGAGAGAGAGTATTTAGGGGTTCGTGACACTGCAATTCTGTTTGCTGTCCCTGAGGAAAGTGACAAAACATGACCAAAACGCTGGACCACTAATTATTTTTTTCAAATAAATTTTGTATCTTGTGACCTGTGGAGTGCAGTCAGTGCTACTTACTGACTATTTAACAAACTAGCCCAATTTTGTCTGACAATACAGTTATATATTACTATTAGAATGGTAGGCTAATGTCTTAAGAAGGGTAACAGGCCCACACTCTTTTAAGTGAAAGCACTGTGACTATGTGTATAGTCACAGTATAGTTAAAATTATTTCCTGAATTACCACTAGAACTACTGAATACACATGAATGAAGTCCTGAATTACCAACAGAACAGTATATTTAGATAACTATTATTTTGCACAGTATGCGCTGATTTACACTAGATACAGTAGGTTGGTTTTAGTGTTTCAGTTTTTTTTTCCAATTTAGGCAAATAACTAGTGCCATTATTAATCCTGCAGCAGGTAATAATGAAATGCACTGAATGGAACTGGCTGGGAGAAAGGAAAAAAAAACAAATATAGAGCACAGACATCATTACTTGCAATTTCTGTATATGTTCATATGGTTAAATATCTGAGAAAACATTTTTTTTGTGTATTTTCCTTATATTATTGGATTCCTTTCTGATTCTCAGAAAATAAATATTAGACCCATTTTCTACTCCTGTTATTCATCGTTCTATTATGGCCATTATACTGATATTTTATGGACAAAACGCTGATGAACGCTGAATCATAAGAATCATGAAGATCTGAGTCCTGAAATTTTGCACACTGTCCTTTATTATACTACTGCTGCTAACAGTGAGCATTCATAAGCCCCTTTGACTTGCCTTATGCAGAACATATTTTATATCCTGGTCCGAACATTATTTGAGACCATGCATATGAGCTCAAGGCTCTAGTCTGACTAAGTGAAGGCACTTATTGATGTTTGGTTGAATTGCCTTTTTCCCCCTAGATACTCCTGGAAGCCCTTGAAGGTAAATTTGTGCAATATTTTGGGTGAATACTTATTTGATATTCTTGATTACCGATTAACATTGTGTGGGTTAGGGTTCGGTGCAGGCTCTTCCTGACCTGGACATCACTAATATGGTGGTATTAAGGAAACATTCTATTCCAGTTGTCCCCAATTTTCCTCCATTTCATACTAAGTTATGGCAAAGAGCTAGTCAGGGAAATTTCTAACTCAGCGAGGAGTCATCCTCATGTGTACATCCTTATGTGTTCATTGGCAGGTCAGGCAATTGTTCCTTAAAGGAGACATATCCTATAAAAATTATGAATGTACCAGTGACTTATACTCCTCTAGATATAGAAGGATTGTGCTTTAAAAAGTTGTGTTTATGACTGATTTATTGAGAAATTCCACAAAAACCCCACTAGCCCCGCCCATCTGTGCCACTTCCTGCTGGCTGAATTCTCTGGATGAGCTGGGGAGCCGGCGGCCCTCCGTACACTGCACTGTAGGATAGGAACCAATTAGCAGCTAGGCTGACCTGATAGGGAACTGAAGCCTATCTGTGCTTTTATGACTGCATGGCTGCATGGCCACTCTTCATTTCACACTGGACAGAGAAGTGATACGATCTATAGGGAGCCCACCTGCATCTTTCCAAGTGAAAGCTCCCTGGAGCTGATGATCCAAGATAACATACTTTATAACAAGATACAGAGTACTGAGTGACACTGGCAAGCCGGTCTTTCCAATGGAGAATCAAATATCAATCAATGTAGCAGTTGGTCTCCTTTTTGGGGAGGCTACCCCATTAATCTTAGCCCCTTTTCTTCTTTCTGTTCCTCTTTTTTTCTCGCTTCCTCATCTTTTTTTAATTTCATCTTTATTATGGGGTGCTTGATCTATATAATTGCTAAGCTTTTCAGATGATCATTTTCAACTAAGTGCCTCACTATATGCTGATAGTTAAAAATAAAGAAAGTTTTTAAGGGGCTATGTCTAGCCCCAATTTTTAACCAATGACAAAAAACAAAACACCTTGTACGCCTCTCACACCCTAATTTAAAAGTTTGAATACATATTTGTATATATATCTTAATGTATGACACAATAGGTAGTAAAAAAAAAACAACAATAATTAGTATGATACATTTTAATAGAGTAACCCAAATAAAAAATAACACAGTAGCATATGTTGCCTTATAAACAAGTTTCATTTCACTCATTTAATAAGCACACATGGACTCATTGTTCTCTTTTAACCAGCCAATTATTTGTTACTTCTGTGTTTTCATATTGTTCACACTTTCCCTGGCTTTCATTATCAATGCATTTACAACTACACATGGCAATATCGATATCTGTCAAGCACTGACTGCAGTTTTTGCAAAGAAACAGTATAAGCAAATTGCAAGTGTTTAGAATAAACTATTAAGAACATGAAGTGTTTGGCATTCCTTTCCAAGTTTTTCTTTCAAGACAGACACATTTAAGTGAAAGAATGGCAACCAGTTAATAAAACATTTGATGGGTATTAATTACTTTCCAGTTAATTACCTGCCATGAGGATCTTGTTGAGCTATTGATTACTGGCAAACATTCATCCCACAGGGGATAATGTGATTTAACTTCATCCAAAGAGTCAATTAGCCCAAGTAACACTGGGAGAGCTTCTGCTTTGCCTCAATAGCTAAGGTTTCTTGCCAAGAAGGGTAGATAAGCCATTTATTTGTTCATTAAAACACAGTGCTTCTGTCAACAGGAGGCACTTATCAGGTGTTATTGAGATTGGTAAAATGTCACTCTGTTTCATCAAAGATAAGTTGCATCTCAATGTAGTGAAACAGCAAGCATAACCTAATCAAAAATGGCAGCTCGCATAGGAGAGTGGGGTCAATAATTTAACCCACGTGTTTTATATTGTTTGTTTCAAACATTTTTAAAGTAGCAATTGATGCTGCTTTCCACTGGACAGCAGGGGCAGTCAAAATAATCAGTGTGCTAAAAGCCTTGTCTAGATAAGGGCAAAAAAAATCCAATTTTTTTCATTTTTAAATGTATTTCTTAGTAAAGCCATGGCTATCTTATGAGGTGTCTTTTTGTCAAATCTGCTGGTACCATGCATTTATAGTAATTTTGTTGTAACAAGGTCTAGTTTTCAAAGTTATTTGGTATAACAGGCCATGATTATGATTATTTCTATTCTAACAAAAAAAAAAAAAAATAGTATCATACGTATAACAGATTATAATGTTTATTTATAACTCTTTCAGCTTGAGAAATATTTAATAAGACATGAATGGGTTTTTGGACTAGATCTAAATTTGGAGTCTTGGTCTACAATCCCTTTCTACATTCTTTTTCCTCAACACTTATAGAACAGCATGTACACAATGAACTTTTATACTATCCCCTCCTATTTTAGAACTACACAGCTCATCTCAGTCAGCTAATCAGCTTATTTGGGTTTCAGTATTATTTATATGCCGATAATAATCAAATCTATCTCTCCCCTCCAGACCCAACTTTTACTTGTGTCACAGACTGTATTTACCTGTATGTCCTCTCATTGCAGAAAAATCAACAGGACAAAACTGGTCAAATCATCTTCCCACCTTCCACTTCTATCTTGCCTGATATCACTATCTTTGTGGAAAACAACTACATAACCCCTGTTTCTCAAGTTTGCTGCTTAGGAGTCACATCTTACTCCAAAAAAACTTACTAAATCATGCTGCTTTCACCTATGGAACATCTTGCATTTGACCATTCCTTACACAAGACTATGAAAATTCTCATCCATGTCCTTTGTCATCTCTTTAGACTACTGTAACCCACTGTTCTGTGGACTCCTCCAGTTAAACCTCAGATCCATCATAAATATCACCTCAAGACTCATACCCTCTCCCTACGCTCCACAAGTGCTACCCCTGACTGCCAGTGCATGCACTGGTCTCCTGTGGTACATAGGATTCTATTCAAGTTTCTTATACTTATTTATAAAGTGCTCACAGTGTCACACCTAATTACCAAGTACACCTCCAGATGTAACCTTTGGTCTACACACTTTAGGGTAAGCGATAGCGATAGATCACTGCTACTGCGGGTGACTAATCTCTCTGAAATGCTTTTCAACTGGGAAAAAAATGGAATCACTGGTGGAAAGGCCTATGCGTGACTTTGGTTTTCCAAAGTTGCATTAAGTTTCCTCCTGCAGGCAAATTCACCTGACTTTAAAAAAGCAAAGCATTGCAGAGGCCTTTCCACTGGTGATTCCCTTTGTTAAAGGAACAGTAACACCAAAAAATGAAAGTGTATAAAAGTAACTAAAATATAATGTGCTGCTGCCTTGCACTGGTAAAAGTTGTGTGTTTACTTCAGAAAGTCTACTATAATTTATATAAATAAGCTGCTATGTAGCCATGGGGGCAGCCATTCAAAGGAGAAAAGGCACAGGCACATAGCAGATAACAGATAAAACACTATTGTATTTTACAGAGCTTATCTGTTATCTGCTATGTAACCTGTGCCTTTTCTCCTTTTTTCCAGCTTGAATGGCTGCCCCCGTGGCTACACAGCAGCTTATTATATAAATTATAGTAGTGTTACTGTAGCAAACACACCAGTTTTACCAGTGCAGGGCAACAGTGTATTATATTTTTATTACTTTAAAGCTCTTTAATTTTTTAGTGTTACTGTTCCTTTAACGGTGGAAAGGCATTTAGGGGAGATAAATTACACGTGGTAGCAGATATCTATCCCGGGCAACTAATCTCTCCATGGAAAATTACCCTTTAAACAATATAGCAGGAGTCAGGTTTCCTCCATATATTTTAATCAGATTTTATCAGTTGGCTTAAAAGTTCAATAGAAGATATGGGAGGATCCAAGTCTTAACTACGGTTTCCTTTATATTCACATGATTAAACCCTCTACAACACTTGTAACTATCCCTCTCTCTACACACCACCGACTCCTCCTTACTTCCTCTTCCCTTTCTTCTATCAACAACTTTATTAACACTTAAGACTTATATTCTTAATTTTCTTAATAGTAATCCCCATAAACTTCTCCTTCCATGCTTGCAATATTAATTCAGGGTCAGAGACAGGAGGGCAGAGAATGTAAACAGCTAGACATATACTGCTTTAAATAGATAATACAATAAATAACAAGTAATTTTAAAACCACTGAAAAAGTTGCACAGAATTATACATTTTTCATTATGCAAAAAACATTTTTTTGGGTGTAGAACTGATTTAAATGGAAAGTATACTGGCTCAAGGACACAGAGGGAGGTCACAGGTGACTTCTGCGCAGACAGGCTAGCAAGGACTTTTTTACTGCTGACCTTCCCTGTTTTGTTTTAGTTAGATGGTAGCAGCGGATAAAAACATCTGTGCTTATAGGAGAAGGTGTCACAGTAGTACACTATTGATCTTGGAGTACAATTCGCTTGTTTTCTGCCATCATTAAATTAGAATTATATATTACAGACTTAAAGAACTCTGAAGAGGAAATGCAGACAAGAAAAACAGATCCTTCAGCATTAAAAATGTTAAATTGTACAAACTTTGCTCTATATTTTAGTATATTTGAATGGCAACTGTAATGTATTAATGTGAAATTAATGTGGCCACTGACTAAGATACATTCCTCAAATACTTAAATATCATTTCAATCACATTTTATTTTAGAGAAAGAGAATTTCAATCAGCCATGGAATATTTAAGACTTTTTTGTTGACCTACCATCTATAGCTTGTAGGTGTCAAATGTTATTTTATATGATTCTCAATATAAGAATATGGAGAAGTCTAATAAGTGGGAGTGTAAGGGGAAACATGTATGAGCTACTACAGAGGTGCCGGGAATAAATTGGAAAATAACTATATTTTATTCCTTTGGGTTTCTGCGAGCAGGATAAGATGGGGACAAAAACAAAACTTGATGTCAAACTTGATATACATACCCTTATTTCGGCCATACTGCCAGACCACCAATACATGTATGCCAGCTTAAGGAGGCAATTTGACAGACCATCCTGCCAGCATAGATGATCTACCATGTTTGAAAATGTAATCTGTTTATGTACCATGTTTGCAAATGCAAGGTGCTAACATTAGTCTGTGTAAAAATAAAAGATCAGCCTTACTCTTTAAAATATACATATATGTATTTCCCTTCTACAATCTTTCCTTTAGTTTTGTTGTTGGGGTGATCATATTTATAAATAACAGTAAAATTTAATTTCAACATAACCTCAATACAACTTCAACGACTTTTTTTTACACTTGGCCCCATTTATAAAGAATTTTGAAATCAACTTCAAGAGGAACTAAACTTTTATTTGCAGCAGCGTAGGTGGTTTCACGGTGAGGGCAGTGAGGTTGGAGAATTCCCTTCCTGGTGATGTGGTAATGGCAGATTCTGTTAATGCCTTTAAGAGGGGCCTGGATGAGTTCTTGAACAAGCATAGTGTCCAAGGTGATAATAAAATCAACAGTTAGTATTGATGTTAGTATATATAGTTTATGTATGTGAGTGTATAGATTGGTAGGTGTGGGTTGTGTGTGCTGGATTTACTTGGAAGGGTTGAACTTGATGGACTCTGGTCTTTTTTCAACCCTACGTAACTATGTAACTATCCTGCTGTTTGCTACAAAAGAGGTAATGGGTTACCAGACCTGGGGCTAACTTTGCACTTGCTGTTTCACTGCAGGAGCTTTGCATTAGAAAGTCAGTATTTGGGTGGCTACTCAATATCATGAAGCAATACCTCAGCAATAAACAAAATGGTGATCAACAACTCAATCAACCAGTCAAACACATTCTAACAACTTGACTAGGGCATTTAAACAATTAATTATTGATTCGTTAACATTTTTCTTGATTGCCAAGAAAATGTTCCTGACAGCCAGGAAAGTTTTGATAAATGGGAAAAGAAGTGAACCATTGGGAATCCTTCTGGATTTACCAGCTTGATATTTGATAAATTTCCCCCTATATCATTTGCATTTCCAGCACCTCCGAAAGCATTCCTTACTTCCAGCAGTGAACAAGACATTGTACAGTTCATGCAAAGCATGGCGAGTGTTACTAGGAAAACCAATTTGAGCAGTAAATCATGAATTTCATCCATTTTGATGACATCTTTGGGGTCAAAATGTCTTCCTCTCCAAGACAACATGATGTACTGTTTCCACACTGTTCCTAATTTAAATCACAATTGGTCTACTCTTTATTCAAATACTTGTAGCATTTGCATTTTCTTTAATTCTGAAAACTGGAGTTCTGTCCCATAAAACTAAAACCCGGCTCTGCTATATAATAGAAGTTTGAAGATTAATTTATACTGAAAATACTATTGAAATGTGTTGCTGTTGTTTGCAGTAGCACTAATAATCACCCCTGATTGAAATGCATAAACAGATGCTTTTGCTTTCTGTGCTCATATACAGTGCATTTTATACAGATGTTCATGAAGGCAAAACATGCACATTATTATGTAAAATCTAGTTTTGCTGTTTGGCCTTTGTAAAGATCATACAGAAACTGTGCAAAACAGTGCTGACTCTTTATTGAAAATGACAGCATACACACAAAGGTTTCAAGGATCTTGGCTAGATTATCCTTATGTCAAGGTAATATACAAATGATCAAAGTTGACATTGACAGCTATGGGAAAGCGATAAAGTACTTAGACGTCTTACAGAAAAGATGAAAGGAAAACATTCTCCCTCCCCTTAAAGTTTCTGCTGAAGGGCATTTGTAACCTTTTTCTCCTGCATTTCAGCAAGTGAAAGTGTACCATGAATGCTATTTCATACAAAACTCCTTTTTGAAATGCAGTGAAACAGCATTCACTTTAACAGCATTCACTTTAACAGCATTTATGTGTTTCAGTTTTCATGTTGTGAAAAGAGGAGATATACTGGGCAACCTCTCATAGCATGAGCTGGTCCATGAGCTAGCCATACAGGGGGACAGCCAAATACTATTGCATTGTATGTGTTGTATGTACTAATTTGCTTCTCTAACTGTACTTTCATTTGCAGAAGTACCGTGCACCTCAAAATGGTCTACTGGCAGACTCAATTTTAATTTAGGACTAGTGATGAGCGAATCTGTCCCGTTTTGCTTCGCCAAAAAATTTGTGAATCTTTCAAAAGATTCATGAAACGGCGAAAATGTTGCGAGTCAACAAAAAATTGTCGTCCGCGGCTATTCTTTGGACATGCGGTAAATTTTTTCATCCGTTTCGCAAAACAATACGCCAGTGGCGAAAGCGGAAATTCGCCGCGAATCCATGCCTGGCAAAACATTTCGCCCATGACTATTTAGAACTGATCATATGCAATTTGACAGAACACATCTAACGCACATACCTAAACTTACATATATGACTAGATGGAGGGGTAGTATCTTTCAAAGCCATCAAACTGCCTGATTAAATCTGGTTATGTATGTATGACTAACTTAAAACATATAAGTGAGGCATATAAGAGACATACACAATAAATCCAATACTTACTGTATTTCTCGACCTTTTGGTCATGCAATGAAGTCTTGCAATAGTGAATGGTATGTAAGCTTTGTGGAACAGGGATCATTTGACTTCAAACTAACACAAAATCAAAAATTTAATGAACGAAGGACATTCTAAATATATCTTTTAAACATTCTGTACTATTTCTGAAATCTGAAATCAAGTTATTCTTTACTCATTCTCTCCCTCTCAATAACCTGTCTCTACATGAACACTTTTGTTAGAGTTAATTCTGACTGTGACTCCTGCATGTAGAAGGATTTACTCAATTGCTGAGAATGGGATAGTGTAGAAAATCTAATATTCCAGATGTTTAAAACATTTCCATTTTCTAGGTACCCTTTATGGTTATTAAAAGAGAGTGCTGTGAATAATATTTTGTATGAGCATTATATAGGTATGGGATTCATAATTCGAAAACCTGCTATACAGAAATCTTAAGATTATGGAAAAAATTAATTAGCCATAGATTCAATTTTAATAATTTTTTTTCTCTGTAATAATAAAATAGAACCTTGTACTTGATCCATCTAAGATATAATTAAGCCTTATTGAAGGCTTAAGATATGGAGACCCAAATTGTGAATAGACCCCTTATTCAGAAAATCCCAGGTCCCAAGCATTCTAGATAACAAGTCCTATACCTGTACTTCCTTAGCAGAATAACATGGGTACTGCCAAAATATATTCACTGGGACCTATATCTAACTTTACTTTTAATAGCTTTCCTCATTATATATATCAAGAAACAGAATGTACAGTATATGTGTGTAATAGAGGTCTGCTTGAAAGATATGAATATTAGGTTAAGTAAATTAAATATTAACTGGCCTGGGGCAAACTATTTATTCTTGAATAGAAACTGGCATAAGGGTGAAGTATAGACACTTATGATAAATGGAATATTCTCTAGCTGGACAAACGTTAATGGTGTAAGTCATGGGTCTGTCCTTCAGTGATGTTTTTTGTGATTGACCTTTACGTTGATAATGAAACTACTATTTCTGTGTTTGATGAGGATACATAGGTTTTTTTATCAAAATAATTCCATCTAGGCTGTTACCACTCTACAATGTGATTTAGAATACTGGATTAAATATAGATATACAGGTATGGGAAGACCATCTCCCATAATAAAAGCAGTACCTTGTACTTGGTCCTAATTAAGCTACAAATATCCATAAATATATCCATATAATCATGTTGGGTTTATTTAATTTTTACATGTAGCATTATGGTATGGAGGTTCAAATTACGAAAGACCCCTTATCCAGAAACCCCCAAATCCCAAGCATTCTAGATTTTAGATGTTGTCCAAGTTTATACTATATTTTTAGTAAATAAAATGAACAAATAAAGAACACAATGTCTACTTTCAGTATGCGGTGCATATTGAATTATTTGGTTATTCTATATTGATAGTAAATAAAATGAACTAATAGAGAACACAATGTCTACTTTCAGTATACAGTGCATATTGAAATATTTGGTTCAGCATTTAAAAACTGCACCTTTAACAAACATTTCTTCCACACTTTTTCTTAGCAACTAAAACTTTCAAAAAACCAATTTTAGCATTTCCAGGGTACTACTCTTAGGGGCAGAATTTGAATCCCGAATGGCAAAAATTTGGATTGGAAACAATAATTTAGCGACTTTTTCGTTGCCGTCGCAACTTTTTCGTATTTTTTGCGACTTTTTCGTCGTGACTTTGCATGATTTTGAAAGCCTCACAGAGGAATAAATGGCACTCTGCAGCTCCAACCTGGCCCAAGGAAAGTCACGATACTGAAGCTTGAATGAATCCGAAACTTTCGTACTCGGCGCAACAATACGTTTTTTTCCGCGACGGCGACGAAAAAGTCGCGAAAAATATATAGGAAAAAGTCGCGGAAAATACGGAAAAGTCGCGGCGACGACGAAAAAGTCGCACAAATACCGATCATTTTGAAAAAAAATGCATTCGGACGCATTTGGACCGTTCGTGGTGTATATAAATATCATGCTGTGTAAAAAGTGGAGTGAAGCATTACCAGTGATGTTGCTTATAGCAGCCAATTATATGCTTTGCATTAGTTCTCTAACTGTTGAAATCTAATTGCTGATTGGTTGCCCTGGACAACATCACTGATAATACTTCACTCCACTTTTTAAACAGCATGATAAATATACATCTTAATCTGGCTGTCATCCACAACTGCCATCCTTAGTGCCCCCCCAACTTTATTTTTTATCTATTGGGTGATTTCATTTGTAGAAACTGCTCTCTAACAGTATACAGCAGCCAGAATGATTCTCCCAACACTTAACTCTTTTCTTTGTAGCTTAGTTCTACCCTTACTTACTTCCCATGCTTTCCCTGTTCCTATAAACCATTATGACCTTGTCAGTACTTTCTCCTGCTGTGTAGCATTGTATAATGGCATATTATATTAAACAGATGGAGCATTTGTAGAATTATAAGAAGTCATTACTAGTATTTTATTTCACCTGTCTATTAGAAGGATATTAATGAGTTGAGAAAGGCACTGCAGAGCTGAACATAAAAATGACCATATTTACATTTAAGATATAAGGAAAGGCTGTGGAATGTGCATTTGTTTTTTGATTTTTTTTTGGTTGTTTTGTTTTGGGGAAGAATTGCTAGAGATGATATGTTAAATACTTCAAATAGGAGGGCATTAGAGGTCAATATAGACAAATTAGGAGACCCTTATATCTCACACATACCAGAAGTTAGTCCAATTCTTTTATCCCTGCACCTGCCATGTTGCCCTTCCCTCCTAGGGAATGACTTATATTGACCTTTGTAAATTAAATGCCTCCTGAGGATCTGAGTTAGTATTATGACTTCCAACAAATTGCTGGTATTCTCTAGTTACCTTACATTTGTACAGATGTCAAATATGCACCAATTGACATAAAATCATAAAATATAAAATCATACTTTTTTTCTGTTCTTCTGTTATAATATATGTCAAACACATATTGCTGTGAGTAGAGTAAGGTTTTGGGTGAGCTGGGAGGTACAGCCTGAATAAAAAAAAAAGTATTGGTGTAATAAATGATTTATTTGAAACCACCATAATACCCATAATGTTCATACATGTTGAA
Organism: Xenopus tropicalis; assembly: GCF_000004195.4. Lineage (NCBI taxonomy): Eukaryota > Metazoa > Chordata > Amphibia > Anura > Pipidae > Xenopus > Xenopus tropicalis. Next base: position 130,885,108 of record NC_030677.2, read on the forward strand.
AAAATAAATCTTCAGACATACTAATACTTGTTTGTAAAGGATAATATATTTATCTGCAACATTACACTAGTAAATGAGTAGAAATACTTTATGCTTAGTATAAAAAAAGTTCAAAAATATATTGAAACTCCTCTTAAACAGTTTAAGAAAAACATACAATGTACCTGTATATTTTTGATGCAAAGAATTTCATATGGTGAAGCAGAAGTTACTTAACTCGTGCATCTTCTGTATGTGTGAAAGTTTTATTTAACATATGATTTTTAACTATCTGTTGTGGCATCTGTTGTTTGGAACAGATCTTACATTATGAACCTACATATATCATCTCTATTTCTCTGACAGCTCAATTTATACTGTAGCGTAGAAACCAGTCCAATTAAGGATCTAGAAGTCCCTGTTGATTTCCTCAGGGTAGTTTCCGAGAATGTTGGCATGGGTCATGTCCGCTCAACATTGTCCCTTCTGTAATTTTAAGGCAACTAATGCAAATGCATTACTCTTAAACCTCATTTCCTTGAAAAATGTATGGGTTTTTTAATCTATGCATAGAAGTTTGCTCATTCTTTACCCTATCATTTCAAATTATACTTTCCAAGATTTAAAATATATGCCCAGGCCGACATAATTATGCATTACTACCTAACATTATATATCGAATAGAGTATTACATATTGCTTAGAAAACTAATGGAAACTCCTCCCCAAGATGTATTTCCATTATAATATGGTTGGTAAGCAGAAGAGGTTTAGTGAATATATTTCCTTCTGTAAAACCTTTTGGTTTAAGAAATTCATACTCATAGATTTATTATTTATAAGGCTTTTTTCATGTAAAATGTATTCACATTAAAATATGAACATCTTTCAGCATGCCTGCTGTAGTTAGTATATTCTATATCTGTAGGAAGGCTCATAAACCTGTAGCATCTATAATTACAAACACACACAATACATACCAAAGGTACATATGTTAATTGTTTAAAAAAATGTTTCTTTAGTTAGTAGAAAAAGAAAAAGGCAATTAAATTAGTCTGGCAAGATCTGTTATGCATACAACCATGGTGGCACTGGCACTCATAACATTGTGATTAGCAATGTATTCAAGTACCCGATCCCTTAGTAACCCCTCCAAAAGCTTTCCTCAAACTAACAGGCCTATAGTTTCCAGACTGACAATGGAATTCCTTTTTGAATATCTGCAACACATCAGCAATTCACAAATTTCTTGGCACCATGCAAAACTGCAAGGAGAGAGGTTTGGAAATTACAAAGCTAAGCTTGTTTAGTACCCTGGGATTAATACCATCCAGTCCCCTACCTTTGTTTACCTTACATAAGTCACATGCATCAATAGTTATATTAGTAGAAATGGGTCTATTAAAAAAGAAACCTTCATTACCTTGTTCCTCAGTTGTGTCCTTCTTGCTTAATTTTTTACTATACTATGGGGCACATTTACTAATCCACGAATCCGAATGGGAAAAATTCGAATTGGAAATGAACATTTTGCGACTTTGCGTATTTTTTGCAATTTTTTCGTCGCCGTTACGACTTTTTCGTAGCCGTTACGATTTGCTTGTATATTGTCGCAACTTTTTCGTATTGAGCGCTTGTAAACGGCGGGCAAAACTTTCAGACTTTGCATGATTTTGGAAGCCTCCCATAGGACTCAATGGCACTCTGCAGCTCCAGCCTGGCCCAAGGAAAGTAACGATACTGAAGCTTGAATGAATCCGAAACTTTCGTACTCAGCGTGACGGCTATGAAAAAGTCGCGACAATTCGCGCACTCTACGTAAAAGTCGCAACAATTTACTGAAAAGTCGTAACGGCTACGAAAAAGTCGCGACAATTTACGAAAAAAACGCAAAATACCGATCATTACGAAAAAAATGCATTTGGATGCTTTTCGGACGTTCGTGGATTAGTAAATGTGCCCCTATATTTAAAAAAGAATTTCTTTCTCACTATAATAGCCGTTCCATCACTATTTTAGCTTGCCTGATACTTTGCATGCTTTATTCTTTCCAGTCTAAACGCCAACATTTTTATCAAACCATAAAAACTGACATTTTCCTGCTGTGTTTGCCTTTCCTAGTTAATATATTTAATATATTTTAGAGATGCCCTTATACTGGCAAAGTCTGCACATCTAAAATGTTTAGTTACTCCCTTATAGAGTTGTCTGCAACATAATCTCAAAGGAGACCATGTTATGATCACTATTCCCTAAGTACTCATTAGTGATGAATCTTTCCTGTTTCGCCAAGAAACTCACAAAACTATTGAAAAATGGAACAAAATAGCAAAAAAATTTGTCAAATGCTGCAACTGCGTGACTTTTTTTTTGTTTACATGAATGCAACTTTTCTAATATGACTGCATTTTTGTTGCCGAATCTTGAAATGCAGAATTTCACAGTGAATTCATGCCTGTAAAAAAAATTCTCTCATCACTAGTGCTCACCCACGGAAATGGTAGAGATGAGCTCAGCATTATTAGTTATTACCAAGTCCTAAAGAGAATAATTCGTAATAAGTTCTTAAACTACCAGAAATAAAAATGTGTCATTTATATTTATATCTATTTGTATATTTACAAACCTCCTAGTGTCTTCTAACTTGTCCACCCCATTACTCCAGGAGTAACTGAAGTCCCCCATAGTAACAACTTGCCTTAATTTTCCCCATCCAAAATCTCTACCCTAATGGATTCCATACCCATAAATATGGGTATGCACCACAGACCGGTTTCAAGCAAGACCTGAGCTTGTTTCCTTGCAACTAGATGCTCCCAGCCCCCTTACTTTTCTAACTCCCACCTAAGTGGTGACATCCCCTGCCGCTTAGTAGGGAGCTTTAAGTATTTTGGTCCTTGTTGCAATCAGTAGAAAGCTTCCTGGGCTTCACATAGCTGTTGTCATGGCTGTGTAACACATCGGGTAGCTGGGATCATGGGACCAGAGGTGGCCCGCTTAAGCACAGCCCATGGTCCGGCACCAGTTCACAGCCTGGTGGTTGGGGACCCCTGGTCTAATGGATTATAGAGGAAATTAAATATTGTTATGCTACTATGGGCCAATATTAAACAATTTAAGCAAGGTGTTGTTTGATTTTATGTCAATTGGTGCATATTTACTTTACTTGCATGTGTACAATACACTACAAAGTAACAGTGAACATGACATAAAGCATAATAGTTCTTTGTACATGTTTTTATAATATAGAAATGTAGATTAAGTAGCTACAAATGCATGTAAAAGACACATAAGGAAATTATATCATATCCAATAAAGCATTGTTAGATGTCATGATAATGCACACTTATTTACATTCTTATATAGGCTCTGCATAAACCATTTTTATATGCTACGTTTTTACTACAGTTTTGGATGTATATTAAATATACAATTACTCCACCCTATACTCCTGTATTGTGTGAGGCCATTTTGTACCAAGATGCACATTTTCTTAGATGCAGCAACCGATAGTATTCAGTATAGAAGTTTAAATAATATAGTAATTGGAAAAGCCACAGGGTGAGGTTACTGCACTGGCTTACACTTGTACCCATTTATAAGTATTATACATCTGCTTGTTAGTTTAATGGCGACAGTTATTGCTTTATGTCTATTTTAGTGGTAATTAACTAATTAAATGTCCTGTTATTTTTTAAACAAATAGCTGGATATACAGCATTATACAACTACACATTTCTACAAATACATGACATGCATGATCTTACTTTAGCTAACCATCTGTATGTTTTATTATGTGTATTTGCTTCCGTAACCTGTCCGTGCCACAGGAACAGCAGGGGTCTGAGAAATCAAGCATCCTCTCTGCAAATGGAAAAGACAAAGCCACTTATTTTATGTGAGTTGTATTAGGCAGCCCTGCTGAATTTATTATAGGCAGATGAATGTGCAAAACAATATGTCATATGACAACAAAGAAGAACCAAACTATACATTTTAAGCGAAAATTCTCCCATGTTCTTAAAACAAAGGCCTTCATTTTCTAAGATGATTTTTTTTTTGTGAGAAAAAGTCTTGAATTTAAATTCCAATGCTACACCCAGAAATGAGGCTAAGAATGTTTGACGGATGACACCAAATACTCCTTTTAACAGCCCCATTCTTCATCTCAAATGAGCATGTTTTGTTTGAGATGCTCAGGATGGGGAAAGTGAGTTTCAGCAGCAGAGAAAAGTTTTACTCCTACTAGTGAGTTTACTTTCCCTATTTGCATTGTATTAAATGGGCTGACATGCCCTTAGCTTCAAAAATTCTAATTAGTGTTGGGGCACAACAAAGAAACAATATGATGTGATGTCTAGACAACATGTAAATGAATACTCAAAATCATGTAACAAATTCTGTTCTAATACAAATTAATCTGAATTTAGTTTAATCCCCAGTTATTAACTGATTAAATGTGGCTGTTGGTAGCTACAGGGTGCTGGTTTCCATCTGCGATTATTAGAGGCACAACTTAATCACTTGCTCTGCGCTGACAAAATATACAGGCAAATGTCACTGAAGATGAGTCTTTATATCTGCTACTGAGATCCTGCACAGAGGCAAGCATTGTAATTTCTAAATAAACATGTAAATATATGTACGTGTAAACTCTGTCATCAGTTCATCTAATAAGTGATGCTAATATATTTCAGCATTTCTCTATTTTTTTTTTAAAAAACCTAACACAAAGGAAATGTTACCAATGTATAATAGACCTTTCATTTAGAAACCACATATATAAAGTGGTAACGTTCTTAGTGTTGTGTATGAATTTTATAAATAAGTTATTTTTTTGTTTTTACAATTGTTTTCTGTTTTATGTAGTCCAATATAAAAACATATAATATGAATCAATTTATTTTTCCATGAATTAGTATCAGCAAGTTGCACAATACTTTTTGTCCCAGTATTATAGACGACTTTGCCTTTTTAAAAAATTATCAAATGCGCTTTCTGTTGCATGTGATTAGATAGCATTTCCATCTCAAATGTACTATTTAAAAAGATTTTTAGATATTGGCACATTACTTTTTCTTTGGTTTTAATAGACTTTTAAATATATATCTAAACAAGGATGGATAGCACATATAGAGGATTATTTCCAAGCGGTAAATGCAAAAGTAAGGTTAGAATACTGAATACCATCTTTTATGGACAACCTACTCATTGCCATAACGAAAGCTGTCATGACAGTGGTCCCTGCCTAGCATGAAGCACTAAACATTTCTGACAGGCGGCAGCTCATTAAGGGACAGTCATTTTGTTGAAATGTCTATCAGCTCACAGGGATGCACCACGATGAATAGGCCCAAAACAATACACCCATTTGTCAGAGCATTAGCTTCTCTAATACATGATGAGACAATCAAGCCAAGCCGCCTTTAGCACAAAGACATAATTAATCAAATGGACAAATGTCTCAAAAATTGCTGTACTATGTTCTGTAGTGGACAGGAGTTTCTATGGAAACAGTGGTGTTTGCATTATAGTTAATGACCATTCTGTACAATGAAGTTCTATCAACAACAACACAGGATAGAAAAAGGAGCAAACATTAACTGAAAGAGTCGCACAGGTACTTGTTCAGTTAGCTTTCCTGCAGAGTAGTTACATTACTATAATGCAATGTTTAGGTAACCTTATCTTTTTTTATTACTGTATAGTATATTAAAATAATCTTGTGTTTATAGATAAAGTTAATCATTTAAAGGCCCAGTAACATCAGAAATGTTAAACTTTGTGCCCATTCAAATGGATGAATGCTGGATGGGATGGTATGCTTTACATTTTTATTAATGTCTGATGGCATAATATGTTTTCCCAAAAATAAGAACTTTTTTATCAAGAGGTTTTATCCCATACACCGTGCACTGGTGCCAACATTCACAATCTTTCTTCCACTGGCAGATGGGGTTTCTAAATACTTTATGGGCTGGCAAAAACTATATTACGTTCGCACAGAGGAAAAATAATTCACACAGAGGAAGAAATGTTGCATTGCTCATATTTTTTCTGTTAATGCTTATTATAACATTCCCCCATATAAACAGGCAGAAATGGCACTCCAAAATCCTGACTGTCATCAAGGGTTTAGCAGAAATCTTGAAATACTGATTCAATTGGATAAGAACAATTCATTTAAGACTAGTTTTAGAGCCAATGCCTATGATGTCTGCAGTACTGGGACCGCTCTTAAGAATAACTCCATGCCTGTATATATGCAAGTCTGTCTGTATGTGGTTTTAGTTATACCATATGGCCATGGATTATTTAATCTTACCAGACACATTAAGACCAATCGCTTTTAGAAAGTCCTATCCATTTAATAAGCATTGTCTGAAGCTTAAGGCATATAATGAACGCTAAATCCTAAAGTAAATGTTCTTGATGCACACCAAAACATCATGTGCTCTTAAAGAAACAGTAACACCAAGAAATGAAAATGTATCAAAGTAATTAAAAAATAATGTTCTGTTGCCTTGCACTGGTAAAAGTTGCAAGCTTGTTTAAGAAACCGTAATATTGTTTATGTAGATACCCTGCTGTGTAGCCATGGTGGCAGCCATTCAAGCTGAAAAAATGGAGAAAAGGCACAGGTTACATAGCAGATAACACCATTGTATAAGTCTACAGGACTTATCCCTTATCTACAATGTAATCTGTGCCTTTTCTCCTTTTTCCAGTTTGAATGGCTGCCCCCATGGATATATAGAGCAGGGTATTTATATAAAATATAGTAGAGTTTAATGTAAACAGACCAGTGTTAGTTTGCATAACAAGTCGGTACAGTAATAAAGTGTGTGATCTTGGAATAGAAGATGATATTTTATTTTGATTGACAACAGGTTTAGTCAGTGGAAGGATTCAATGTGTAGCCTTCCACACAGGCTATAGACCCAGCCACATGATTCCGGGATCTGGGATGATTAATAGTGATTCAGACACATCTGCATTAGTAATAGATTAGAGGGGAGAGTGGGAGTCTAGGTTAACTTCCCGCAACCTTAAATAAGGTAGGTATATGGCGTATTCCATATTATTTATTATTCCCATCATGTACACAGACATTTTTATTTTTATGGAGTTGCAGCAATGGTCTTGCCAAACCTCAGGCCACCAGACAGGGCAACCTCTCTCCCCTTTTCCTTAGTTCTGCTCTCAGTATTAGGACTAGGGTTAATAATACAAAGCTATAAATACTGACTGTGAAATATAACTTAAAGGTAACAAGATTATATTCTTTCATTTTTTAATAATGTACTGTAATTAAAGGACATGTAAACCCCACACACAAAAATTTAATCAGCGAACGGCTTCTTGAAATCTTTCAATACCTGCCACATTGGGTGTCCAGAGGTTAATAGTAAGGCTGCAGCATCCCCTTAATCACTTAGATTTCCTTCTTCTCCTGTAACCCACTCGGACTTTGCTTTGGCTCTTGGCTTGTGGGCATGCTCAGTTTAGAACAACTGAGCATGCCCACAAGCCAACACAAGCTAAGATTACTAAACACGCCCCACCCAGTCTAGCAGCCAGTGAAGAGATGGCATTGCTGGTTCCCATAGAAACTCAGCTGTAGCTGTCTGCTTCAATTTTGTTTCTCCTAACCTCCTTTCCTGAGCTCATCTCAAACAAAGCAGAACTTTTATCAGAGAAAGTCCTGCCTGTGTGAGCCTGTATTCTCTGAATAAGGGTCTGTGTGTGTGTATGCTGTTTGCAGATTTAAATGTATCTGATTATGTATCAGAGGAAAAATGGCCACCGGGTGAAAGCTGCTATTTGTTTTAGGGAAATGTGATGGTGCTGGCAAATGGAGGGAATATATGCAGTACAAATGATGCCATTTGGGTGGGGGAGACGTGCCCAACTGATATACATTGTAGGCAAATGTAGGCTTTACATGTCCTTTAAGGTGTGTTTGGAACATCACAATCTAAGAAGCAGGGAACACACATATGTGGGTGTATTTAGTATGTACAATTAATGTTTATGTTGTATTGAGCAGGGATAGTATCTCTTCAAAGCTCATCACCAATATAAAATATATACATATACTGTACAACAAGGCAGGTTTGTAATAAAAAATGATTAATGGTCAGCCCTTATTTGTATATTTTATACTGGAAGAGAAGCTATAGCAACCTGAATATTGGGTTACAAATATACTGAGCTTTATGCATACTGCAACTATGCTTATTGATAGCAGGCTCTAGTATGCGTTGTTATGCTCACAGTACTGATAGCTGTAACAGGACAACCTCTGTAGGCTATGGGTTGGCTACCCCTGTTTCCCTTGCAGTCACTCCTTTTGCTCCAACTAAAGAGAGTATTGGCTCTTTCAAGCTTCAGGTTGACTCCTGCAGTATTAAACTACAGTATGCTGTCTGTACCATAATTCATTTGTCCTGTAGATGGAGCTGAAGTTAAAGCATTAATGGATTTTAATCTCTTGATTTCTAATCCTTGTGATTCCATATTTCTGGCAGATGCAGAAGATGAGAGAGAATTAGTTTGAGTTTTGAATGTGTCTATTGTTCTACAGCTGAAGTGTTGTTTCATCAGTTCAACATAGTCGACAATTTCTTTATATATGACTGCTGGGTTGCCCCTTATATACGAATTCACCGAGGGAGAAAAAGTAAACTGGCCTCTAAGCAAGTGAATTAATGGTGTTCTTCCTTCTTCTTTATTCAAGCTTACTGGCAAGTCAAATATTTCACTGCAGCTCTAATTAGAAGTGGCAGCATCTGAAGCACACTACTAGGAGCCAGGCTGCATTGGAGCAGTTTTGTTTCTAGAAGGCAAATTCAAAATAGTTGTTTCATTTAATGACTACCTTTAACATTGGTTTTGCTTTATGGAAATAGTATTTACTAACAAATATCATTGATATGCTACTTCAGTACCAAAAAGAGGATAATATACTGCATTATTAATATAGTTATTGGTGTATTATGTGTTATTGGTATTTTTTGTTACTATTGATATATTGTTTTCTTTATGAATTGACACAATATTAATAGATAATATTAATTAACATATTATAGAAATAGGCAAGGTTGAACAATGAATATACCCCTGAAAAACTAGTTAGACCAGGAAAGTAATTGAGCAGTTAAAAGTGAAGGGGCACAGCAGCTTACACCACTTTCTATGAAAACAATGATTTTCCACCTGAACTTGTGCTGTTGACTTCAGTGGGTTATGTTGGGTCCCAGAGTGGTGTAAACTAAAAGAGCCATTTCAGAGATTAGGTTAAAATAAATAAATACCTTAATACTCAGGTTAGCTCTTTCAAGTTATTTCTGGCTTGAGAATAGATACAGAAGAGCTAAAGCCTAACACACATTGCAGAAAAGCAAGACCTTTAATTCAGGAAAAAATGAAAATGCAGGAGTATTTGGATATTGGTGAAAATTATTAACAACTAAGGATTGACTGTACTCATGTATGTATGTATGTATATCTTTATTTATAAAGCGCTACTTATGTACGCAGCGCTGTACAGTAGAATTCATTAATACAGACAGGGGGTTAAAGATAATGGATAAATACAAAAGATAATGGATAAATACAAAGTACAACAATAAATACAAATAAATACAAGGTACAGTTGCAATAAGAGTCAGAACACAAGATGAAGGAGGTCCCTGCCCCGTAGAGCTTACAATCTATATGGGAGGGGTAACTAACAGACACAAATAGGCAAATATAAGTGCTATAGGTCACAGTGGGTGACATTACAGTATAAGTGTCAGTTTCCAGATCAGGTGCTGGGTGAGTGCTCCAAAAGGTAGTCTTTAAGTTTAGTTTATGAATAGCAGTGAAAGGTAGATCTGTAGATCAATAATATAAAATTATCACCCTGTTGAGGAATGGAGTGTAAATTTTAGCCTTATGTTTGTTGCAGATTTGTCATATTTGTTTTCAATCAAAAGAAAGTAATAGTCTCAAAATAATGGAAAATTTGCTGACAGTTTGCATAATTTTTGTGTGCATTTCTCTATTTTTTTTCTAAAATTCCATTTAAAAACATTGTATTTAAAATTTCCCTGAGCTGTTAGTGCAAGGCCTAAGTGTTCTAATAGGGCTTCAGGCAGCAAGTTATTGTAAAAGGTGCTAAATTATGTATATGTTTCTATGTGCATGTTTGTATGTATATATTTTGTGGCATAAATGGCAATATCATCATTGCACATGGCAAACACTAGTTCTGTTCATCACTAAAAATAGTGGTTGGTGACATATCTCAAGCCCTATTTACAATATACCTGTAGTAATGATATATGCAATGGAGGAATCATATTGGAACTACTTATTATTATTATTTGATGAAGATAAAGCATTTGCCCCACTGGCCCAAACCTTCTTGGAATACATTTGCAATATGAATAATAAGAGAGTAGAGACTCAGTCATAAGTTTTGATAATTTTAAGAAGTGATGAGTGAATCTGTCTGTTTTGCTTAGCTGAAAAATTTGTGTAACGGCACAAAATTCATGAAATCCTTTCGTTGCAGACCCTGCGCAACAATTTTCATGCATGTGTTAATTTTCAGACGCACAAGAGAATTTCACATCCAAATACATTAAAGTCAATGGGTGCAAATTTTTTTGTTGCTGCAAATTTCCACCACAAATTTGCAGAATGTGGAATTTTGCCGCAAAATCAAGCCTGCTGAAAAAATTTGCTCATTACTAGTTTTAAGCCTGTTGTTCTGTTATTTTTTAAAAATGCGGCTATGGTCAACATGAGACAGTAATAAGCAAGGGGGATTTCATTATTTGGGGGGAAATTAGGTTAACTAGAAATGGTATATTTTTAAAATAATTTCATGTTGATGGAAAGCCAGTGATGGGTTCTGAAGTAGACCTTAGGACTAGATAAGATATAGGCAACACAAAGCATAAGTCATGGATGCTCAGGGCCAGAAAAAGCAGCAGGTAATTTTAAAAGAGGGAGAAAGGACGTTCTTTCCTTTGACTGCACGGTGGGTGGATTGATACAGATGCTACTACTGCTTGTGCTAGGTGACAGCCTGCTTGGATTTCCTATTATCGAGATTCAGGACCGGCAGCAGGGCTGCTGAACTTCTCTCATGGTGGGAGATGCAGCTTCTGCTGGTATCAGAATTTGGGGCCATCCTCTCTGTAGGTAGAGGCAGCCTAATACTCAGTGGTGGATAGAAAGACATAGTGCTGATCTCAAGTCTTCAGTAAGGAATGGCAGGGCATACAGGTAGTAGCAATCCCTTTTGGAATTCTGGCTTTGAATATTGCCTTGGGGTGAGGCTGGCAAGGTCCTATTTATTTGATAAAATGTGAATAAATGCTGTGGCCATTTTACTCATTTCTGGCTCCTGATGTTTCATTAAGGTATGTAACAATGAGGATCAGATGGATGGTTGAAAGTGAAGGGTCAGTTGAGGAGTCCCCTTGTCATTGATTTTAACATTGTAATACTGCAGATAAAATGGAGTGCTTATTTAATGAACATGTAGACTAACTAGTTATATGCTCATAATTTGCCGTAAAATGCAAAATGCATTATGTATGTGTTATATTTTTTTTAAAATGTTTTACTGATGTCTAATTTTGGTGCAACCCTATATCCTATCTACAAAATTCTTAAATTCCCAAGTGACCCTGCTCTTGGTGTTGTACTTTCCATAACTGCAGCTTCCTCCTGTATCCCCCTACCATTAATGCAATTAAGGCTTAACTGCATTTGTTCAAGAATCAAAACTTTCTGCTGGTTGCTTCTGCAACTGCAATTTTCTTTACTGAATGTGAGGTTATGTATAGATACAAACCCCTTGGTATTATTTTTGCTTTCATATATCCAGCTAAAGTGCTGCTACGTAATTCATAATTAATCACTTTTCCTCTTAAGATCATGTAATCATTTATACTATGCAGAATGGTCAACAGTAGACCCCAGTGGTAATTTAGATTATAACTTAGCTATTAGTTTACCATCTTTTGCTTTTTAATAAACCATCACCTCAGCTTTGATGCCCAGAAAGGACATACATGCATGTTAGGTATAGAGCGTAGGAAAATAAAATTGAAACAAATTAGGGATATACCATTTTGTTGCAGGTGAAAAGTGGATCAAACTAAAATATAATTTTCAGGTGCAGAGCATGTAATGGCAAGTCTTGGCTGGAAAATATCATGGGCAACATTTGTGACCTACTAATAAATATTATTTTATTTTGTTTTCATTTTATGACAGGTGTCTTCAATTTGCCTTTCAAGAGCTATTGCTGAATCACAGCTTCCAGCATCCACTTGTAAGCTGTAAATCCATGGCTACTGAATTCCGCTTACAGAAAAGTTTTAGTAGGCCTTTACTGGAAAGAATAAATTGCACAGATGTGATGAACTGAATGTAGAACACTTATAAATAGTCCTTCAAAGTGGTGAGTAATGATAGTGCAGTCAGTCAGATACCTTTCTCTTTTTAATGTTCTCACATTAAGAAATATAGCATAATCACAGTGCCTTCTTGTGGCATGGATACACTGCATGTCACCAGAGCTGGTATAGAGGGCCTCCGCAGAAAAGTGCTACTGACCCATAATCTCTCTTTTGTGTCCAGGATTGCAAAAGTGCACTTATTATCTCCTGTCCAATCTGGCAGTCCCATATATTTACATTAAAGGAGAAGGAAAGGCTAGCAAAGAGTTACCGTATATACTCGAGTATAAGCCGATCCGAATATAAGCCGATATAAGCAGAAAACTGGAAAAATGTATTGACTCGAGTATAAGCCTAGGGTGGGAAATGCAGCAGCTACTGCTAAGTTTTTTTTTTAACTGTCTATACTGTCTAATAACTTCTATTTGTGAGAGTGCATCAGGGTAGACTTACAGTTTGTGCAGGTTCACAGGGGCCTTATGCAGCCATGGAGAAGCCATCAATCGCATTTCTGCAGTGTGCACTCACATCTTATGAACCCGTGTTGTGTGTGCTCCCAGCACATGAATCTAGCCGTCCCTGAATGAAGCCAATTGCAGTTACAGTGCCATGTAGTTTCTAAATACCAGTATTTTGATTTATTTGATTATTAAGCTGCATCATATATTAGGCTAAAGTACAGATTTATATGAGGGTGTGCATATGGTCCTTTAGAGAGCCTCAAAATTCCCCAACTATGCCAAACGGCTGATTAAGCTCCTACTTAATGCCTAGTTATAATCCCCAGAGGTATAATCCCCAGCCTTTCATGCTAAAAGTAAGAAATATTTCTTAATAAATGCACAAACAGTGAATCATAGAAACAGGAAGCATAACACTTAGTAAATCAATATATCCTTTACTTGAATAGCTTTGTTCTAAGTGTAGAGGCTGCAGAAGGTGTAGAGGCTGTAGTAGTCACAGTGGGCTAGATGGAGGAAGGAAGGGCAGAATCTGATATTAAGGGAGCATCTGTGCGCTACACAAGCACCAGAGGGCAGTCATTAGGGCCCCTTTGCCAGTGAAATGCAGATGCTGAACCAATCACTGTGACAATCTATATATGTATATATGACGGTGCCACTTTGTGGCTCTCCTGCTGTCACTCAGTCTGACGTCTATGAGGGGCCCATAACTGTGTTTCCAATTAGCTAAAGGCTCAGGGTTATTTGTGTATGTGATTGGTGGGGGGCACGTCAAGTAAATGGTGACTCCTTTCATCTATAACAATTGACTGTTGAACCAGTTGAACTGGGAGGGTGAGGAGATGGCACCCTTGTACAGCTGCTTTGCAAAAATGAGGAAGACTTAGGTAAAGGTTCAGTTGTGGAATATCCGCTGCTGACTGAGATAAAGCAGTACCTCAGTGCGAGCGCGCATACACAGGAACGCACGTATCTGTGAGTGCGCGGCGACAAGCTGAAGGATTTGGAGAGCAGAACCAACGTCCACAGGGGGGCGTGGAGCGAGCACAATGCGAGCGCACACCCCAGAGCACAACGTACGGCAACGGGGAGGGGTGCAAGCGAGCGCACACCCGGGAGCGCAGAACGTAAACTACCGTATATACGTGAGTATAAGCCGAGGGTGCCTTTTTCAGCACATTATTGGTACTGAAAAACTAGGCTTATACTCGAGTATATACAGTAGGTATCTACTGTACTTTTGCATCAAAACACCTCCATTCCTAGGTATCCTAGAGATTTATATATATATATATATATATATATATATATATATATCACAGCATCTAGCTGTCTCTTTATTGTACATATTTCTAATAGGCAACCCAGAATTACTATTTATATCACTTGCAGTTTTCCTTAAAAAACATGTGTAGTTGCAACTATGAGTAATAAGTGCATGACAACGTACAGCAAAAGTAACATAAACATGTATCATGGTTGTGCAAAGTTTATGTAAAAAAAACAAACTATTGTTTTTGCAGCTTTTTGACAACTGTGGCTTGACCAGGCAGTGTCAAGTTCATCCCCCGGAACTTCAATCAAACTGCCCACACTTCTAACCTTGCACACCCAAAAAACAAATTCACACAAAGTTCTGTGATGGATTTGAAAGCTAACAACTTTATTTACGCAATAACCATTAACAAAAACATGGCATGTAAAAAATGTTAATTTGGGAATGCTCACCAACCGAAACTCCACATAAGTGAGTAGGCTGCCCGCCATGCCAGTCACCAGGTTCATAGACAAGTAAGAGCAAGTAAGCCTTACTCTGCACCGCTATCTCCTGGGACCACTGCCTAGTTAGGGGCTGAATTGTACTCTACTAAATCAAAGAATACAATCCCCTTCCCACCTGACAAGCATTCCCTTCCTCATACCCTAGCTGTGACAAAACCAATCTTTATCTCAAACACCCCTACTCACTCATTTTCTTCCCCATAGCAAACTCAGTCACTTTCCTCCTTTCCTTCGTAACCTGGTCTGGGCTCCCCCTTACTTAACCCTTTGGTGTCTGGGGAGCTTCATTTCTGTACTCCAATGAACACATGTTCTGGTATTTGCACTTTTCTAAACAGGTCAAAGGCAGATTTTATATATGGAATTTGTGCACACTGCCATTTTTTGTGCTCTTTTTGTGTAATGTCTAATGTGTTCCCAGTTAGTCTTCCTATCAGGATCTTCCCACATGTAGGATCATCAATCAAGCACAGTTAAACTGTGTTTTATAGAGTAAAAACATAGAGATTTCTACAAAGTGTACTTCGGTAGTGTCTGGTAGTGTTTAAAATGTCATAGCAATGGCTTTAAGCAAAACTTTATAGGACTTTTACTGTAACTTTATCCACCAATAGAGAATTTAGTTATAATTACTTATTGCTGGAAGGAGCCCATTTCAACCACTGTTTATATAGTCTTCAGCTTCTATGATGTTGTGGCAATTAGATATTGCTGGAAGGAGCCCATTTTACCACCACATTTTAACACATAGTAGAAGAAATGCTGCATCATGATGTTTCATTCTCTTGTGACATCTTCAGTAAAATACTGCAATCATCTGGGTTTACAAATATAGTCAAAATAATCAAATGCAACTATATACTGTACTGTGCACAGTCTCATAATCAAAAACAATTTGAAAGCCCAAACTATTGAAACATAATAGTGAAAGAGTTTAATTAATATAAGTCACTGCAGGTTAATTGGGCAAATAGAGAAGTACTAGACAATCTTGCCTTTTGGTTGCCCTTAGCTACTAATCTTTAGGAACCTTACTATAAACTTTTCCTTCGGGAGGAAGGGGAGAAAATGGAACATTTTTTTCAATAGAAGAGAAAACTAATGTCCCTGTCATACACATGGATGGATTAAGTTATTACATTTTTTTCTACTAAAAGTCCTTGCTTACAAAATTGCACTAAGTACTATAAATCTGTCTGTGTGTGGTAACTTAATAAAGTTACTGGGGAAATTCATGGTGTGTGATAACATTTCCACAAACAATACTGCAAATAAATATGTGAATGCACAGAACATACTGTACATACATAGTTACATAGGGTTGAAAAAAGACCAGAGTCCATCAAGTTTAACCCTTCCAAGTAAACCCAGCCAGCACACACAACCTATACACTCACATACATAAACTATATATACAAACATTAATACTGACTGTAGATATTAGTATCACAATAGCCTTGGATACTATGCTT
The DNA here is from genome assembly GCF_000004195.4 of Xenopus tropicalis. NCBI lineage: Eukaryota > Metazoa > Chordata > Amphibia > Anura > Pipidae > Xenopus > Xenopus tropicalis. The sequence goes on from NC_030677.2 coordinate 130,901,271, forward strand.
GTTCAAGAACTCATCCAGGCCCCTCTTATAGGCATTACCAGAATCTGCCATTACAAGATCACTAGGAAGGGCATTCCACAGCCTCACTGCCCTCACCATGAAAAACCACCTACGCTGCTTCAAATGGAAGCTCCGTTACTCTAATCTAAAGGGGTGGCCTCTGGTGCATTGATCGTAGGCTATTCCATAATGACAACTACTACTAATATATTTAAAGTTGCACAGACAGCACAGAGAAGAATTGCAAGAAGGAAAGATGTATTTATAAGAGTTTAAAAACAGGGTTGAGAAAAAAAGTATTGTGTAGATGATGCACACATACTGCAAACAAATGCAGTAATAGAAACAAGAGGACTATATAAAAAATCAGCCTTGCAAAAATACATGAAAATGTTACCAGTGTTTGAGTTTCTCCAGATTGAAGTAAATAGTGGCATTCCCTCAATGTCATTATTACCCCATCAAATGTTAAGTTTTACAAAAATAGCATTTATTTGGACACAAAAAGGGGTCATTTAGGACAGCAAGTGCAGTTACAGTCCCTCATATTTTCCTGCAGTCAGTTATGTGTAAAACCCCTTTCATTAAATGTATTTACTTCAAAATGATTTCATACACTTTAGTTGTGCTTAGCACCACTCAGTCTGTCCTTCCTTCCTTTCATTCTAAATAGAGCACTGCTGCACCTATTAATGCAGGGGAACCCTATAATACACAAGAGCTTTAAATATCCTGTAAGTTTCATACTCATAAATGGTGCATAGTTATTTTATTAATTGTAATCGGAGCTTAGTGATATATTTTCTGTCACATGACTCACTGAAACTTGTTTATTATAATAAATTATGTCACCTCGGAGTTCCAAGGCCTCATGCCTTGTGCTATTATTTAGTATTAAGTATTAAGGTAATTCTTATTAGTATATAGACAGACAAACTCGCTGATTGTCTTATTTCAACTGCCCTTTACCACAGAACCTCTCAGGGGATTGGAGATATAACTAGACCCAAGTCACAAATAGTATGACTAGTATAACAACTCTACCACAGCTATTACAAAACAATTGCACTTTGTGCCTCTCAGTCTGAACCCCAAGCAATTGTTTTAATACCAATACTTGGTACATACAGATGGCATATTATCTAGCTATTTGGCTCAGACCGATCACAATGTTAACTCTTTCCATCTTTCCATGGAAATGATTATAGTAAAATGTGGTTCCATGAGTAGTTTTTTATGGGCCTTGTGATGTCAAACAAAGTTTTCTGTGTCTTCTGCTAAACCTGCTAGGGTTCTCCAATGAGGCCTAAGAATGATACAATATGCGCCAACAAGGATCTCATAACAAGCATTTATTTAGCTGTTGTAAATCTATTTTTTGTAGATCTGCAGTAAAAGAAACTTGCTTTGTAGAAAATAGATGGTAGTTGACTGCAAGAAACATACTGTATATATTCTGGAGGTCTTTTAACACAGAAGTCATTGTTTGTTTTGTGCAGAAACCTAACCTTCACATTACAGGTATACCTCTTTTTTCCACATTGCCTTGAAAAGCGTCCACCTATTTTAGCACTTATCATTCAATTCAGTGCTTTGGCGTCCACAAGCCATTCTTCTTTTGTTGTTGTAAAATAACATTCTGCCAAAAAAATAAAAGAAAAAAGAAAACACTTGGCTTTCAAGAAGATTTAGAAAGATTTTTTAAACTCTACAGATTTTAGATAATACATTTTCTTTGAATATATGTAAAAATGGAGCAGAGCATGCTAAAATACATTTCCTCATTAAAGGTAATGGAGCATTAGAAGTGCGGAAGGTATCTGTAATGTCCATTTCACCTCTGTAATAAATGAAACAAGTATATTAACAGTCTAATAACAAAACATTTATGCCTGGCATGAGAGTGTTGTGCCATATTACAAGTATATCTTGAATTCCTTATTGTACATTGTTTTTTTATTTTTGACCAAAAAAACATTAAAAAGTATTAATGTAATACTAAAAGAATCATTGGGACCATTCAGTCTTTGCAGTTCTGCCAAGTGCAGGTATTTCTGAAGGTGCAGTACTGGATAAACATCTACACTAAAACTGATACTGGTAATGTGTGTATTGATGTGTATGGGAAGAAGGTGATAATGTGAAAAAATATTTTTGAACATTATTGAAGTGGCTCAGTGAGCTAAATTTTCTGGGCTTAAAAGTCTGGGTATTTTTGTAAATACATAGGAAAGTAGGGGGATGGTTGTTAAACAAATTTGTGAAGTTTGTCAGTAGTTGGGATTAAAGTTCATCACAAAACTTGGGTTTAAATTTAAATAACTAACTAAGATCAAAGACAGTGTACCGTATGTTTTACTTTCCATCCATGATGGCCACAAAAATGCCTTTGTGGGTTGTTTTGGGAAGGAGAGCAGCAAATAGCATTGCAGATAGGCTATGAATAAAAGATGTGAAGTAGTCACATTAATGTTGGTTGTACAAGGTGCAATTTGTTATATCAGATTGCTGCAATACACACTGGAGCACCCAGCATAGTCAATCCCAGTCATTCTGTATACATTTTACATTTTATCCCCATCCAAGACTTCAAGTTCAAGTTTGGGAACCTATAAGTCAGTTGCTACAATTATATAACCCCACAATCTAAACTGGACAAATGTATTCACTGTTTATATGGTTATAGTGAACAGCTGAGTTTTTGAGATCACTATTGGTTTCAGTTGTCAGTCATCACTGACCCAAGCAACCTCATGTTCTTTTCTATTTTGAGCTTTGGTGTTTAATTATAATGTATAATTATAATGGGTACAGTATCTGTTAACACACTGGACAAAGATGAAACCAGAGGTACCATTGGACATCTAGCTTTACTTTCCTAGTGCCAGTGTTCACCAACATATTTTGGGCCCCTAGAAATCTGCAGTGACACCAAGGAAAGTCATAACTGCTTGGGATAAATAAGCAGAACTAAAAACTGATTATAGGTAAAGGCTTGCTTTATTTACATTAAACAAACCAAAGATTAGGGTAGACTTCAATGGTCAAATTCACTAACCCAAAAAGAGAAAATGGTCAAACCAGAAAATCCCATAGTGAGTGCATCAGAGCATTAGAGAAGGCTACAGCAGATCTCAGGAAATAGAACCTCTGCGAGCACCAGGCAAAAATATTTTTTATAATAAATTAATTTGAATGTGAATTAAAGAACAAACATAGCAGTGCCTAAGCACTGGATGAGTTGCAACCATTTTGCATTAGAAGACATTTACAGATTAAGTGGAATCATGTGTAAGATTGTATGAAATATCTTTACTCAAATATATGTGCAAATTAGATGTACAGTATTACACATATTTGCAGTATGAAGTAGAACATATTGTAAGTAATATTTTATCAGACAATTCAAAGGGGGTACAGAACATCTCCTTGGTGCTCAGACGTTCATCTTGCTTTTACCAAAGGTTTTCTTGATCTTTCCTTTAGTTTGTCCAACAATCTTGATAAAACTGTCAGCAGGAGCTGTACTGTTTCTTCAGTAACAGAAGAGCCTATAGAAATATAACACAGTGCCTCTCCACATGGGGTAGTGATTTTGAAGTACTGCATTTCACTTTCACTCATTGGATAGCAATTCTCCCTGTAACAAACAATAAGTGTATCTGCAGGGATGAATTAACTTTCCGCACATGCACAAAGACAGCAGACTCATTCATAAGGAACAAATCATAGAAATTGTAGGATTTTTGGAACATTTTTAAAAGAAACATCTGGGTCACATGGTCATAGAATTTTGTTTTGTAATAATTTAGCTAAAGACAAATAGACAAATAAGCTACATTTAATTTAAATTTCATTTATGGTTAAAAGGTTAAAATATAACAATAATAATATAATAATAATGTTTCAGCTTTACAGACATTTATTATTTTTTTACATTTCCAGGTAAGGTGTAGAAATGACATTTTTCATATAGTACTATTTAAGCAATTTTTATTTTAAATGATTTCCTTTTCTCTGCAATAATAAAGCAGTACCTAGTACTTGATAAAAACTAAACTGCATAAATCCATGTTATTGAATTTATGCATGATAATCCATTATACTAAAAGACTTCCAACCCCAGGTCCCACATTTTAGATCCCATATAAACTTTATAACAATGTAGGTTCAAGAGGAGTACTGTGGGACAAACATGTTTAGCCCTATCTTAGCATAGTCTACATAGACTTTTTTACATTATCTCATTATATTGTACATCAGAAAAAGGATTGACATAGATCATGTCCTTTACTATGGCCTATAAACATGCTAATTTCCATCACTATAATGTGAAATCAATTTGCAATGTGCGACCTACCACAATTAGAACCAGATTCCAATCAGTGAGAAAAAGGTTTATCACATGAAACTCATAAACGAGATTGAATATGAGAATCCAGTTCAATTGATAAAAACGTATCTCACTGTTAATCATGTGAAAACTTTATTGAAGTCTTTGGTAAAAAACTGGAAACTGAATTAAGAGAAAAGTTGTTTCTTCTTGAGTTGAATCTGGTCCATGAGTTTTCATGTGATAAACCATGATATAACTTTTTAAAGGGCACAAAGGGGCCCAAAACATGTTGTGTATGGCATATCAATAATATTGTTTGCGCCATTATTGGGCTTTTTTGTGCTTTTTTGGATTGATATTAGTAGAGAGTGTGGCTCTATTGTTTGGGGGTTGATGCATAAGGTCTTGAAGGCTGAGCACAGAGGACCTATCTACTTGATAACCTTTTCTCACTGAATTGAATCGGGCCCTTTAGTTTTGAGATATTAGGATAGTTTACTTACCTATTGCATGTCTCTCCCACAACATTGATGGATGGGAAGTTGATGTATGCTCTGTTTCCATGGCTGATGCAAAGTATTAGTCCTTTCCACCATATTGGCTTTGGAGTTGAGCTGAAAAGAGCACAGAAAAAATCTGTGAACAGATATGCTCCATTGCAGGTTAATTGGCCATTTACCCATGCTTGCCATATAGCTGCATTCCTGTCCCTGCAGTTAAGGTGCAAAAAGGGTCCCGGAGGGAGAGTCTGGAGGGTGTCCAGTAAGCTCTTTCTACCATCATCAGTTAGGAGAACATCTCCACACCCAAACTATTTTTTCAGGCAGGCCTATTACACATATATTATGTCTGCAAAGCCTATTCTAGGTGCGACAGTGTTTGTAAATCTAGAATGTTGCTGGCAATTATGTAATTAGGGGCCTTTATAAATCATCCTTTTCTTGCTAAAAGTACCTGGTTATAGCCTGGCTTTCAAAGGATTATTTTCTGTTGCTGATTTCTGTTTTGCTATTGCTAACCTTAGATTGTACTCTGTATCCTTCCTCCTGCTCTCCATCTGCCCTAACCATTTCATAAATATTGCCACTTTCCGCTGCTTCTCCTGACCTAAAGCTGGATGTTGGCTTCTGTCTGCTGTCGGTTCTGGTTTTGACTTGACTATCTGGTTGTTTTGATTAAAATGGAGTCTATGGGGATGGCCTTCCTGTAATTTGGAGCTTTCTGTATAATCAGTTTCTGGATAACTGATCCCATACCTGTATTTTCCTGTGATTAAAAGCTGGGAGATTTTTTTTAAATGAAGGCTTTCCTGTGTTGCTGTGGCACTTTGTGGCTTTGGAGGAAGAGTTAATCTGGTAAGTAAGCAGAACCTGTATAAGTAAGCACATGAGAAGACTCTGGCATGCAAACTGCTGGTGGTAGAGATGGGGTTACTTGGCATATTATCACACAGTAGGGTGGAAGAAAGAGCATTATGCTATGCAAAGAGATGGGTGGTAGACTTACATGTTAACAGAGTGAAGTTAGGGAATAAGCAGGCTGGGCTTTTGTTAGGCATGGAAAGGGGGGACAGTCAGGATTTACTTTTGATACATCAGGAAGATAACAGAAGACATCTTGTAAGGGCACATCCCTCACAGACTGGGATTTAATACTTCAGCTTTATTAATAATGCCATTCAAATTTACTCATGGCATTAATTCATTTGTATAAGTACTTAGGGAGTAAAATGTTCCATAGCAGTTAATGAAAACTTACATACTGGAAAGTAACACTTGGCTTAGCATCATTCTTTAGGCATCTAATGGCTATTTTGCACCTACCATATTACTTTTAGCCTACAAGCTTTGCGATGTCATAACATTGGGTAGCATGTCTACCACTTTTAAACCTTAACATAGTTTTGTAATGTGCCTGCTACCTTTATGTTATACCTTGGCACAGACACAAAATAAACTCAGCATCATAACCTGTTGCTTATAAAGTACCCAGAGTATTCACTGCCCGTAGTACCAGATCTTCCAACTTGTTTTTAAATGAGTTCCAGCACCCACTCCATTTCCCACCCCCACCTTTCCAATCAACAAAATACTACTAGGTCTTGGTGTGCCTACAACTGAGAAATACCTTAGCACATCAAGGACTAAAGATAAGGATAAAGGGGGCCATATTATTAGAAGCAATATAGTCCTCTTTATCCTGAGTCCTTGACATGCTGAGGTATTGCCTGGTGTGATTATAATGATTATATTGTACTATTATAACATATAGGGGCAGATTTATCAAAACACGAGTTCGAATCCCGAATGAGAAAAATTCGGATTGGAAAAGAAAATTTCTGAAGATCGCAAATATCACAAAAATGCTTCCCAAAAAAACGTATTAGTCACGATAATATCGTATTGGCGTTCCGAAAGTCATGAAATTCTCGTAGTGAACGATTGTAAACAGCGGCAAAACTGATCCATTTTTTTGCGCTAAGAATACGAAAAAGTCGCGCAAGCATCGAAAAAGTCGTGCAATCGACGAAAAAGTCACGCAAGGTACGAAAAAATCGCGGAAAATAAGATTGGACTGATCGAGCGAACGGTCGGATAGTTCGTGGATAAGTAAATGTGCCCCATAGTTTTCTTTTATATTATATTTTTATTATATTTTTGTTCTTTTGAAAATTTGGGGGGGGGGGGGTGTTTAGGATTTTACATTAATGTGGGGATTACATTACCCCATTAGGCTAGTGCACACATTCCACTTAGATTTAAACCCTGCACTGCAAATGAAGACTCCTCTTAGTAAAAAATAAATTCCCTCCATCCAGCATGTCATTTACAGATATGATACACAAATGTTATTATAGCATTTTACACACTTTAACAGCTTTAACTGATACATTTGTGCAGCTATAACCATGATTTAGAATGTGTTATGTATGAAACAATAAGCGTTGCATGTGCTTTGCACGGTTTCTACCTTATTACTAAACCAGTAAATTAAAAGAAAATAAATGAAACAACTGTGTTAGCAACATAGCACAGACAGCTTTTTGTAAATATCATGAGGCTATAAAATTGTTATCTCTGGTTGTTTAGCTTGCAGTTTGCAGAAAGATGTTTATTTGCAGTCACTTTGCTTTATATAGCATATATCAGTGTAAGCTATTCCAGGTTCTAGGGTATTCATACTTATGTACCTCATTATGGACCCCTTTTTTGAATTCAGAATAAGTTGTTTCTCTCTGTTTTGGTACGATAAGCCACAGTAAACTGCTTGCATGCAAGTTGCATGAGCTTAGCAGATTTCCTTCACAGCTAAAAAAAATGAAGGAGTCATTAAAATGTATGCAGGAGAAATGGAAACAGCTTAAATAGCTAATGCTTGCACTGCATTTTACTAAAATTACTAACATATAAGCATCATTAATGTTTTGTTTTGAGTAGATTGAAGCAAAACATACATTTAATTAACAGTCTGATGGGACAAAAAAATGTATATATACACTTTTATAGGAATTTATTGTTTTCTACAAATGTTTGGACATCTCTAAGATGTAATTTCTTATAGAATTCTAGGAAAAAATAGCAAAGAATCCTGACTGTAATTGCATATGAAGTCAAGAATCATAGTAAAAGTAACAGCATGGCATATACGCTTGACATTCCATTCTAATGTGAACAATTGCCAAAAATAGATGTAAAGTGCATTATAATGTATAGCTTAAACTGGTCAAATTTGAATACTACTACACTGCAAGAATCACTCTCCCCAAAAAACGAACAGCTTTTTTTATTTAAAGAATCACTGGGCAGGTAGTGTATTATGGATACAATTTCTCTAATAGTAATAATCACTTACAGGCTTTAGTCAAAGGGAAATGCCTGAAATGGGATATAATTTATGTTATAGTGGAAACATGTAGAGGAAAACAAAGACAAGTAAAGAACAGATTATAGTACAAGAAATACATTTATAAAGGTGGCCATACACGGACCGATTTTTTACTTACAAACGACCGATTCCCGAACGATCCGATGGAATCGTTAAGTTATCGTATAGTTGGTGGTGTACGAACGATCGTCGGCCCACTAAACGAGCCGACATTATCGTCCCCAAAATCGATCGGCCAGATTTAAAAATTTTGGTCGTTTAACGATAAAATCTGCCAGTTGGTGTGAGTGTCAGACATTTGTCTTTCAACGATTGTTCTCTGCGCATGTCACGATTGCCAGCAGCGGAAGTCAATGACATTCGATCGTACGTAGATGTACGATCGTACGTATTTTACGATAATGATGCGACGAAATCTTTCCCGAATTATCGTTGCCCGTGGATGGCATATCGTATGGGAACTCGATCGCCATACGATCGTTTGTCGATATAATCGTTCATCGCACAACGAGCGAAATCGCCTCGTGTATGGCCACCTTAAGACTCACTGCAAGCTGGACTGCCATACAATGGAAAAAAAGACCTGACCCCGAAATTTAAAGGGAAAGTTCACTAGCCAGTGTCTTGGATAAAAGGGAAGAAAACATATTTTTTTTTGTCTCTATAGATCCCTGGCAAAGGGCAAAGCCTCACCTTGAGTATGCAGTGCAGTTTTGGGCTCTAGTCCTTAAGAAGGATATTAAGGAGCTGGAGAGAGTGCAGAGATGTGCAACTAAACTGTCAAGAGGAATGGAAGAATTAAACTATAGGAAAAGACTGTCAAGGTTGGGGTTCTTTTCACAATAAAAAAAGATGCTTGGGGGATTATAAAAAAGATCAAAGGCGACCCTTTTAGACTTAAGGAAATGTGGTTTCATTTGCATCTAAGGTGGTTCTTCACGGTGAAGGTAACAAGGTTGCGGAATGACCTGCCAGATGATATTGTGATGGCAGATTCTATTAATGCTTTTAAGAGGGGCTTGGATGATTTCTTGGACAAGCATAATATTCAAGGCTTTTGTGATCTTACAGTTAGTTTAGTATAGGTACATATAATTTATTTATGTGAGTGTATGGAGAGGTATGTATAGGTATATGTATATATTTGCACTGGGGTGCATTTGGATACATAATTATGTAACTAAGCAGTAGCAACCAGGTTTCAGTCGAGATGCCAACACAAAAAATGAATACTAAATACAAATTGGCTTAAAATACGTTTGTTTACATCATTGTACAGAATGAGTCTGTTTTACTTTTTTTTTATTGGATGTATATAAAGACATACTTATATCTAAATATAATATATAATTATTGTACAATAATTGGGGTATCATTCATGTGCACTTTTTGTAGCAAGACCTATGTTATAAGTTAGATGTACCCCCTGCTGTAATTTACAAGACTATATAAGACTATTAGAGTTCACAAAGGCTAACATTAGCATTTACAGTGATGATATAAAGGTCATGGAACATCAAGGTTGCTACAGATGCTGGTCTGACAGTGTATCCATGATAATCCTGATAGCAGCACTAATAGGTAGCAACACGAATGTGCTGTCAGAGCAGTGCAAAGAGGCTCTTTGGTGTTATGCAATTTATATAGAAAATATTAACAGTATGCTGCATTGAGAAATACTTATAATTAGATATCTGTTGTTAGTTACTGCTGTCACAGCTGTGTATGAAGAGAAAAGAATAAAAAAAAGGTTGGCACTTCAGTTCAAGGAGTCCATTTTGTTCTCTGGATATATTATATTAACTAATTGCTATGATCAAGCCATGGATATTGATTTGGTAAAAGAATAAACAGAAAGTTTAACACTCCAACTCTGGAACTTAAAAATAGTTTGTAGTCTGAAAAACAATGTTCATTTAAGTCAGATGTATTTAGAACCTTGAAATAATAGCCTACGGATACTTAAGGATTTTTTTTTTCTTGATTTATTTTATTTATTGTTTAATTGAAATGTTTTCTACATTTTAAAATGCTGTTATGGTGCCTATGTAGAAAACATTACTTTACATTACATTATTCTGCTCTGCCAACATGTTGGGAAAGTACAAAGTGGCAGATTTTTTTCAGCAAGTTTACGCAGTGAAAATGTTGTCTCCACCAAGACATCAATACAGTGGTAGGAGGCAGATGTGGCAAAATACTGCAGAGCATCTTAGAATGATTGCAAAATATGTATATTGTCTTAATTTTCCAAAAAATTCTGTCACTAATAATCTGTCCAGGCAGTCTGCAATATTCATTCACAACATATAAGTTTTATTTTTCCTTTATTTATATCCTATAAATATGAAAGTCTTGTAACCCAGCTTTGTTTAAAGGAAAACTATACCCCAGAATGAATACTTAACCAACAGCTAGTTTATATTATATCAGGTGGCCTGTTAAAGAATCTGGAACATATATATCAGCAAATATTGGCCTTTTGGATATTTTCTCTTGAGCCACCATTTTGTGATAGGCTGGGTGCTCCCTCAGAGATCACATGACCAGAAATAATGCAGCTCTAACTGTCCACTAATTTGCTCAAGTGACCTAAGGGCTCTGGCACACGGGGAGATTAGTCGCCCGCGACAAAACTCCCTGTTCGCGGGCGACTAATCTCCCCGAGTTGTCATGACCCGCCGTCCCACCGGCGAACATGTAAGTCGCCGGCGGGATGGCACGCGCGGCGGCGCGATTTCGCGTGTACCATCCCACCGCCGACTTACATTCTCGCCGGTGGGATGGCAGGGGAAGGCAACTCGGGGAGATTAGTCGCCCGCGAACAGGGAGTTTTGTCGCGGGCGACTAATCTCCCCGTGTGCCAGAGCAGGGGGACAGCCCTTTATTTTTAAAATGGCAATTTTCTATTTAGGATTACCCAATGGCACATTCTACTAAAAAAGGATATTTTTTATAAAAAATTGTTTATTAAGACGAAGCAGGGTTTTACATAACAGTTGTTTCATGCAACATATCTTTATAGAGATCAACATTGTTCTGGGGTATAGTTTTCCTTTAACTGTTCTACACTATAGCCCTGGGGAAAGTGTACGTGTGGGGGTTTTTTTTGAGTGTGGTTCAGTGTTAATTCATATAATGTGGTGCATCAAAGGTTAAAAACCTACTTGTTCTACCAACAAGTGAAACAGCAGAAGCTTGCACAATTATACAGGACTGTATGATAACACATTAAAGCCTGCTCAAACAATAATTAGTAATGAATATATCGGCTTCTGATAAAAACTAAATTCAATTTAAAAAAGTAGGAGGGGTCCTGATGATGATAAGCAAAACTTTAATTCCTACCACATAATGGTCTATTTGCCAAGAGTGTTTCAGAATGGTTCAGTAATCACTAGCCATGTGTGCAGTTTGTTGAATTATTTAAGCTTATTTCCAGAGGGTAGTAGAAAAAAAACAGGAAAGAAGGCAACTGACTCAATGCAAATGAAAAGCATCTAAAGCTCCCCATGGTGAAGATGTGATTACAGTCAGACAGTTAATAATAACCGAGACTTTGAAAAATCCAAAGGTTGAAAATTGTCTGGCCGGTCAGCAAATATATTTTTTCAGTGCTAAGAGCCAACTGTCATAATGTAGCAGCAAATAGATTTCTGGACAAGTATAAGGAAATACTTTAACTATAGCAAAAGCTGACTCAGCCGAGAAGTAATTAATATCAAAGGAATTATAAGTATTTTAATCCAGATGCCTATCTTAATCATTGACAGTTGTAGGTAACAATACTTTTGTATTTAAGTGCAGACCCCAGTATTTGAAGAGAAAGTGCACTGGGCATACTTTGTCTGGCTATAATGTAACATGACACATGTGCAGACAGATGCATACTGTATGAGTACAGTTTTAGGAACATTACTTTGGACCCACATCATTATCCAGTTATTATGATAGTGAATCTTCCTGGAGACATGAGCGGAAAATACAGATGCATTATTAAATAGATACATTGTTAGGCCATTAAAGGGAACGTATTAGCCAAAAATGATGCTTAATACACATGATATTATTGGTGACGATATGATTTTCTGGTGTAGTTTTTATTTTTAAATGACACTGTGCACATTGCAAATATTTCATTCTACCATTTCAAACGTTATTCTTGGACAAATAAATGTATTTTTTTTGGCTGGTGTGCAGGCAGCTATCTCAATGCACTGTGCCTGATCCTGTGCTTTCAGAAAGAGCCAGCACAGCATGACGCAAGTGCAGATAAGATATTATTTCTCCTTCTCAGTGTTATCTGAAGGAGTCTTGTCATGACTAAAGCTGGCCATACACGTTTAGATTTTAGTCATCTTCCGACGAACGTTCGGATATCGGACATACGTTTAAAGCAGAAGGAAAGGCTAAGTCACTTGGGGGTGCCAAAATGTTAGGCACCCCCAAGTGACTTAAATCGTTTACCTTGTACCCCGGGCTGGTGCCCCTGTTAGGAGAAAACAGCACCAGCCCGGGGTACCTGCAGCGAGCCTTCCTCCTTCCGTCTTCGCGCTGCCGGCGAAATCCGTGGCCCGGCGCATGCGCAGTAGAGTGAAAAGCCGACTTCTATGTTTAAATTCGGCTTTTTCACTCTACTGCGCATGCGCGCGCAGTGAATACGGAAGAGGAAGTGCTACAGGTACCCCGGGCTGGTACTGTTCTCTCTGAACAGGGGCACCAGCCCGGGGTAAAAAGTATGCAATTTAAGTCACTTGGGGGTGCCTAACATTTTGGCACCCCCAAGTGACTTAACCTTTCCTTCTCCTTTAAATGCAACAATCTAAAACTTACATTCAGACGGAAACTGTAGGATAAAGACCTAAAAATAGCAAGTCAGAGGATGTTCTGAACATGAAATGGTTGGCAGACACCAATCATGTGAAAGTGGCTTCCTGGAAATGCACTGTAGGTCCCCCAAGGATATTACAGGTATAGGACCCATTATCCGGAATGCTCGGGACCAAGGGTATTCCGGATAAGGGGTCTTTCCATAATTTGGATCTCCATACCTTAAATCTACTAAAAAATTAATAAAACATTAATTAAACCCAATAGGATTGTTTTGCATCCAATAAGGATTATTTATATCTTAGTTGGGATCAAATACAAGGTTCTGTTTTATTTCTACATAAAAAAAGGAAATCAGTTTTAAAATTCTGAATTATTTGCTTATAATGGAGTCTATGGGAGATGGGCTTTCCGTAATTCGGAGCTTTCTGGATAACGGGTTTCCGGATAAGGGGTCCGATACCTGTATCAGATACACAATACATGTGCAGATTTTATAGTTAGCCGACCAAAACTTTATAACCTGGCTGATCGACTAAATGACTGATCACCACGGTAGGAATTATTGGGATGATAATTCGGAGCCCACACTCAGTCTGAAAATTGTACGAAACTGTGTTTCATGCAATTTTATCGGTGCGAGTGTGGCCAGCTTTAGATTTTTTTCCTATTTCTCTAGCTTGGATGCTGTTACCTCATATCTACCATTTTTGGTAATGCAAACTATTTTTTACTTCATTTTGATCTTTAAAATGTTGAAACCTTCTCACCGCTTTTCTGTGTGTATATTGTATCTGGGGCTATATGTCCCACTGCCTATATGTCCCACGGCTTCTCTCTGTATAATGTATTTGGGATCTTAAGTGATTGTTCTTGGAGGTCACTATACCATTATTTACAAGTGTATATTGTGTGTAAAGAAATATACATATACAAGCTTATTCAGGATCATGGTGAAGTTTTACACAGTGCTTTTTAGTTGTAAAAGTAAGAAGATGGCTGCCTTATGTCAAACTTCAAAATTACATTTAAATAAAATCAATTGCTCTTTTGAAAAAGAGATTTCAATGCAGAATTCTGCTTGAGGAGCACTATTAACTAATGTAAAATACATCTTTCCCATGACAGAATCCCTTTAAAGGTTTTTAATGTCTGATATCCTGATTGGATATTGATTTGCTGGCTTAATGTTTGAATATGCGTGATCAATTTTTAAGAATTAGTTACAGCATTGAGGAAGATCAATGTTTTGTCAAAACTACCCTTACCATTAAAGTGGGTGTTTTTATTTCTTGTGACCAAATTACCAAATACTGATGAGCCAATCCGTCCCGTTTCAGTTTGCAGAAAAAATTTCGAAACTTCGAAAAGATTCATGAAACGGTGAAAAATTCAAGAGACGGGGGAAATGATGCACATATAAAAAAAAAATTTTTTGTTGCTCAGCGACTTTTCACACCCATTTTCGCCACCAATCCATGCCTGCCAACAATTTTCGCTCATACCTACCTTTAAATGATGTGCTTATAAACACTGCTTAGTGATGTCATCAGTTACAAATGGTGCTCAGTGATGACATTTCTGTCACAAGACTAACTGAAACGTGTTTGTTATAATAAATAATGTACCTCCCATTGACAAACATGAGGATATTGGAAGTCCCCTTGGAGTTCTATGAATTGTATAAAATCACTAATATAAAGATATTAAAAGTAACCTCAGTTTACTGACCTTATTAAAAGCACATGGCCTTTGACCTTCTACCTTTATATGGTAATGAAACTCCTTGGCAACTTATAATATCCTTATATTTTAGAATAGGGGGCACATAATTTACTATATATTTTACATGCAATTTATAGTTCCTTTGAATTTCACTGTTATTTTGGTACATTTATGGCAGAAAAATGTGCACTTTTTTAAATGATTCAGTTTTTTTCTTACAATTAATGAAGTAGATACAAACAAGCAATATTTGAACTTGTTTCTTCTTTTGGGAATTATATCTTTTTCACCTTTCATCTACTAAGTCTGAAACATCCATTATGACGAGGAGTTACAACACCTGTCAGATCCAATCATCTCCATCTCACTGAAGGCAAAATGACATCTACTCTCTTTAAGAACAGCTTCTATTCCCCCAAAATCCCCCTGTCCTTTAGCATGCATGTACCAGTCAAATAACATCACATCACACATTGAAGAAATGCAGGGGCATATGGATGCACTGTTACTATCCAAACAAAGGCAAACACTGTTAAACTGCATACTGTATATAACGTAAATCATGTTATTTTCTAAATATGGAAATATCAATAAACAAACATTGAAAAGGTTACCATTCTGATTTGTGAGAATAAAAACAGTCACTAGGTAGACATTTTAAAGATGATGAATATGAAGGAAATTGCATAGGCTCACACGGATGCCTCTTCAATTTGAAATCCCTCAGAAGGATAAAAATAGATTATCTCATAGGAGCTGTAACAAAGTGCTTGTTAAAAAAGAAAGTTGCTACTGTAACTTAAATGCAGTGCTTAGAATGAAAAATATTGGAAATTGTTCCATTTAGCAACCTGAAAGAATTCACCTCTCTGCTGAATTTGTATTATAGGTGTTAAATATGACTAGCACACAGGACTGCGATTATTTAGTCACATACAACAGTTTGCAGGCGGGCCCCTTCATCAGGTGCCTGCTCCTGAATCAGTGTATGTGACTGAATGAACCATAGGGGAGATCCCTGCATTGCAAGAGGTCAGTGTTCCGGTCAGATTTGTCTTGTATAAGTTGTGGGAGCCAATGCCCTAGACTGTACACTGGGCTGAATGGGTGAAGGAGGCAAGGAGTGTGGTTGCACTATAATACATGAATTTGTATTATGGACCAGACATGGCACTTTATATAGGAAATAATTTACCCAATATAGTAACCTATAGGGATATTATAAGTCACCAAGTAGTCCCATGTCTCTATAAAGGCACGAGGCCAAAGACCAAGTACTGTTATACAGGCCACAAAACTGTAATGTGACTTCTAATATCCTCATCTTTTTAATTCTAATACACAAGCATGAGTGAGTCTTATGCAGGTATGGATGCATTATCCAGAAAACTCTGCCTTATGGAAAGGCCATCTCCCATAGACTCAATTTCAAGCAAATAATTCCAATATTTAAAAAATGATTCCCCTTTTCCCTGTAATAATAAAACAGTACCTTGTACTTGATCCTCACTAAGAAATAATGAATCCTTATTGGAGGCAAAACAATCCATTGAGTATATTTATTGTCTAAATTATTTTTAGTAGACATGGAGGCATGGAGGTATGGAGACCCCTTATCTGGAAAAGCCCAGGTCCCAAGAATTCTGGATGACAGATCCCATACCTGTAACATAAATGACATCACTAAGAACAGATTTAGCTGATGATATCACTAACCACAGTTTAAGGTATATAATGTACAGGCTATTCATGGTTTTTGAGTAATATATGTATATAATATGTTCAATTGCTTGCTATAGCATTCTAGAGAAAACAAACAAATAAAAAGAAACAAAAACAAAGAAAAATATGGAAACATTATAAAAAAATCTTGTTTAATATTTATACTGGATAGCAGGTTTTTGTTTTTTTATAGAAATTTAAAGGTTCTCCCACTACATGTTTTGCCTTTTCAGTCTTCCACTGCAAAACATGCCATAATAGATATTAATCATTTAGAGTATTACCATCTTCTGTGTATACCATGCACTCCCAGCAGAATACATAACCATAGAGCCATGCTTTGTATGAGCTACGTTCAAGCCTTTTTGTTTCAAGTTTTTACAAACATCAGACAAAGAGGCACAAACAACATAATATATCTGTTATATAAAATCAATGCTAAAAAAAAAATTAATGATTCCTAACATTTTGATTTTTTCTTTTTGCATAAAGCAGCCAATGAAGAAATGCCTTTTTCAGTTCTAAACTATAGCTTATGCAGTTCTCTGTAGAGCAAACACCTTTCTTTACTTTCATGTTGGCCCTTGAAAGGGCCAACACGATCTTCTATATTCTCCTGTTTCTATGACCTTTGTGGCATCACATAACACTGGACTGCTTTAATGTTAATACTTCACACTATTAATCGCACTCTGTTCCCCTAGGCATATTTTCTATGTCCTGCTTGCAAAATAAACTCTGTTTTTTTTTTTATTTTCAAAACTTCTTGAGGTTATGTAAAAAATGGTGAAGCCATTCATTCAGCAATTCCCTTTTTAGAAACCCCTTGCACTTGCTTTGAATCTTATATACCGTATGTGCTTTTAAACCAAAATGAATACATTTCAATTATGTGCTTCAACAGAATCTAAACCTAAATGAAGGAATCTCAATTATAGCCATTGACAGAATGTAATTATTGCCAGTTTGCTATCATCTTATTCTTTAATTGCTTAAATTACAGCTGTATGCTTTATGCTGGTGCTGTAAAATCCATTGGAGTCATTGTACAATATTTAAGAAACTAAATGATTTTATTGTAATGTATTTTTGTCTCCTGTAAGAAAATAATAGATGATTGTATAGTTCTGGTAAATGTGGGTGTCACAATCTGTAAAGCGGGAACCCTGGAATTGCTTGGGGCAGTGCTGTCCAACTTCTGTTGTATCGAGGGCCGGAATTTTTCCGACCTACGTGGTGGAGGGCCGATAATGGAAGCCAGTTTTGACCACTCCCCTTTTTGAAACCGCACCCACTTGAAACCACACCCATGTTATCACATGACCAAACCCATATTAATGGTTGTAGTACAGCAAAAACCTGCCATACTCTGCCTGCCCTACCCTGCCTGTGTGTGCCATACTCTGCCTTCCCTACCCTGCCTGTGTGTGCCATACTCTGCCTTCCCTACCCTGCCTGTGTGCCATACTTGGCTGGTTTGTGCCATACTTGGCCTGTGTGTGCCATACTCTGCCTTCCCTACCCTGCCTGTGTGTGCCATACTCTGCCTTCCCTACCCTGCCTGTGTGTGCCATACTCTGCTTGCCCTATGATGCCTGTGTGTATGGCACACACAGGCAGCCTACAGTGACACAATGCTGGCACTGCTCCTACAGTCTGCACAATAACTATATATTAAAAAACTTTTTAATTGCAGTACCACCTCAGTATATGTTCTTTTTGTAGTGTGCAGGGATTATTTGTGGGTTTCTACTGCTCCTGAGGTGTGAACAGGGGAACAATATGGGTGATTACAGCCTGAGCCTGAGGTGTGAACACTGCAGGGGGTGAACAATGCAGAGATTAAAAGGTGTGAACAACACAGGGAATTACATGTTTAAACAATACAGGGGGATTACAGCCTGAATCTGAGGTGAGAACCATGCAGGGGGGGGCAGTTAATCACAGTACTGATACCATTTAAAGCTTACACAAGAGTAAGCCATCAAAGCAGCCAGACAGGTGGGGGGCCACACAGAGGGGGGTCACGGGCCGCATGCGGCCCGCGGGCCGCCAGTTGGACAGCACTGGCTTGGGGAATCACACCCTTTAGTAAGCAGGAGAGCCCTGCTGGGACCGGTCTTCTCCAGCGCCCTTTTGGGGTGCTGGAACTTTCTGCTGAGGACCGACAGAAGCTAAACAGGGTAGAGTTTTATGCAAAGCACAGTACACAAAAATCTTTCTCCTTTTTTTGCGTACAAATAATGGCTTTTTATCATTTTTAGCAGCTGGTCAACTACAGAATGTGGTTTAGACTGAGTGCTGGCACATGGGTGCGTCTAGCAGCTGGTCAAGGCTATTTTTTTATCCGTTTCGGATAAATAATATATGTATATATCATTTGTGTGTAGCTACTAGCTTATAAGTCATTACATTCTAAAAATGAAAGAAGATATTTGGCATATGAAATCCTAATTTAAACTGATGAATTATAACAAGATATACACTGGTCTGTAGATAGATACTGATCTTACTAATTTTTATTTCCGAGGAAAATTGTCAGCTAGCACCATGTACCACTGCCCTATAATATTGTGACATGCATCAATTTTTTACGCATGCAACACTTTTTATTTATGCCTGTTTCGCAAAAAAATCAGCCAATGGCGAAACGCAGAAATTTGCTGTGAATACATGCCTGCCAAATTATTTTGCCCATCACTATGGAACACAGCTATAATAAATATGCCCTTTGGGCTCAAGAAAAAATGCAATTTGAAGCAACCAAAATGTAAAGTTCAGTGAAGGGCTCAATCCAACAGTGGTTTTGGGTTTGCCAGGTCCACTCCAATATATAACATGAAAAATAAAAAATTCCACATGAATTTCTATCAAAGTTAATACTCCAAAATTGATTCGAAATCACCAAAATCATGGCAAATTTTAGTCTTTGAAGGAAATTGACATTTCTTACTTTAAGAAAATATGTCCCCAACGTAATACCTCCATCACAATATTTACATACTTCAGAATTATTTTGTTGTAGTATGTCTTAGTATATATGAAATACAATACTTAAGATACATACTTCTAAAAAGGATTGGACTGGGGGGTGCAGGGCCCACCGGGGCCTGCACCCCCCAAGGTGCCCCCTCTGGCTGTGTCAGGCAGGGGCCCCCGCCATGCCACCCCTAACCCCCTGCAGGGGCCCCCATCACCCACCCAATGTCCTCCCCTGAGCACGCATAAGTAAAATGCGTCAGGGTTGGACAGCGGCGGATGGGGAAGTGGCAACAGGGATCGGGTCTGGGCTGCTGGGGCCCACTAGGATCTGGGTCCCAGTCTGACCCTGCTTATAAAGAATCACAGTAAGGTCTGAGAAAGGAATTAAAAAGTATTTAGTAAATCAGTAAAGAACTTGGAATGCTATTTGTTTTGTGGTAAAGCTCTTGTCAGATGGTGCCTTCTCCCTATCAGTAATAAAAATTTACATATATTTATCTAGCCAATTTCTTTTTAGCTCTTTCAGGATCTTGTAGAGTCTGCACTTTTTAAGGATTGTAATTTAAATGTAATCTTATTAATGTCCTTATCTATTTTCATTTGATAATAGAGTATGTTAATGATCTGTTAATATTTCCATCAGCAAAGTATGAAACACTGCACCTAGTAGCCTTTGTTTTAATCTTTATTCTTAAGAAGCCATGTTTAAAGTCAGTTTCTGCTAGATTAACAAAAAAAATAAAGGCCATATATATAATATATTCAAATAGTACTTCTTGCTGTGTTTTGTGTAAATGTTTATTATAGCACTGATACATGAGAGAACCACTTGTGACTGATTTAGTTCAAACATTTGCCAATCCAGTGAAATATGTTGCAGTTCATTTTAAAAAAATTATGGGTTATTAATATAGTGTGATTCTACATAATGCTTAGTGATGAGCCTATTTTTTCATCAGGCATGGATATGCAGCGAATTTCCTCATTTCACCATTGGCAAATTGTTTTGCGAAACTTCTGCAGAAATTTGGCGTGAAAAAATTTGTTGTGGTTGCATCAAAATAGGCACGGTTGCGTCAAAATAGGTGTGACCGTGGCAAAAACAAAACATGCGCGATAAGAAAAGATACACGTGACAAAAAAATTGTGCGACAAACGCGTTTTGCTGATTTTTAGCTGTTTTGAGAATTTTTATGCTGTTGCACGAATTACGGTGAAGCAAAACAGGACAGATTCTCTCATCACTAATAATGCTAGATACGTAAATGTGTACAGGCTGTGGAACAAAATTAATAATGGAACCAAAAGTCTCTAGAAAAAATTGAATAGTATTTGAAGTAAATTCTATATTATAACTAATACAACAGAAATCACTGAAAATAAATATTGACTGGACACTGGGGCAGATTTATCAAAGATAACATTAAAGGGGTATTTATTAACAGATTTTTGAGCTTTACTAAATGTCCCCATAAATCTTTCCACTAAAAAAATCTAATTAGGGCTCACTCAACTTGAAAGTTCGATATTTATAGAGTGAAATGCTTGAATGTAAAACTTTAGCATCTAAATGCTTGTTGCAAGTTCATGTAGAAGTCATTGGTCGTTGTCCTAGCAAAATGTTTACATTTGTTAAAAATTGAGAGTTTGTAGACCTATTGAAAATGATGAGTAGAACAAAATTTAAAAAAATTCAAATTTGAATTTTGATGATTAGACCTCCCAGAGTTAACTAATATTACACAAAATCAATAGTGTACAATAGTAGCAAAAAAGTGTATATTGCAGATAAACAACTCTAACCAAGCAAATTAGCTGAATTAGCTCTTCCATTTTAGACTTATTTAAAACTTAAAGATTCAAGATTTATTGATTTAACTGAAAAAATCTTGAATATAATATATAAGTATAGCGAAGTTGTGCAATGTGGCTGTGACCACAAAATTCAAACAAAGACACAAAGACAAGAGGTATATATATATACATTATCTTTTACTTTATTGCTATAGTTTGTACAGGAGCAGCAGTGGCCAGCTCCTTGTTGAAACTCCACCCTTCCCAGCTACAGTCAAGTGGCCGAAAAAGGGCAACCATTTAAGGGGTTTTAGGCTTGATCAAGAAAGTGGCAGGTAAAAACGTATTCCCTATCAAATATATAATGAAACAGTAGAATTCTTAATTAATCAGATTAAAGTGAGTGTAGGAGTGGGCAGTAGTGATGAGTGAATCTGTCCTGCTTCACCTCGATGAAAAATGTTTGAATCTTTTAAAAGTTTTGCAAAACAGCAAAAATGTTGCACGTCCCAAAAAAATTGCAGCAGGTGACAATTTTTGTGTTCCACAACGAATTTTGATGCCCCTGACACAAAACAATCCGCCAATTGTGAAACACAGAAATTCGCAGCGAATTCATACCTGGCAAATTATTTCACCCACCACTACTAGCCAGACCAGGGCTGACTTTGACGTACTGTAATTGTCCATCTTAAATATATTGCAATATATGGACAAACAATCCCAGTTTTGTGTAAAAAGGAGGGCATTTTTAGTAGCTTAATGCACAAAATGCCCTATAAGGAAGATTTATATACATATATATATATATATATATATATAAAATATACTATTTGGCTATTTGGACAATATTGCAGAAGTACAGCATAAGGCATAAGCAATTAGACTAGACTAGCAATTAGTAATTAGCTATTACTAATGGTTCTAATTCAAATGAAGTCAGAATTACTAGTTTGATCTCAGTACTTTATGTAGTAGACCATACAACCCTGCTATACTCTTCATGTACCAAAGACAGTCAATCCGACAGCAATTGAATCAGGAATGCAGTATGATTTATATCCTAGGAAGCAGAGACTTGTTAAATAAATGTATCTTGGCAAGATAATGTACAGAATGATGTACAAAATGACAAACATGTCCATCTAATATACAGCTGTGGGTGCAAAGAAAATACCTTGAGAAAAAGGTGGCCTTTCAACACGTAATTATTTGCTACTTTTCAGATAACCTATTAGGGAAAGGAAAAGAAAAGAAAGAAGGAAAGCCTGGCATATAACAGATCTGGATGATCAAAATGATTATTCAAGACATTAAGCAATTTATTAAATTAAAAAAAGGACAAAGAAGGATAAGGAACGTAATAGCATAAAAAATAAAGTATTTTCATTAATGACCTACTGTATTTTTCTGAAAGGACATGTGTTGTCAATGTTCTCTGACATCTTCCATTGGCTCTTATTCTCACAGCAGTGCATTATATATACAGAGTCCTTGAACTTTTTTTTTCTGTTTTTTTATTGAGTTTTTTTTGCATATACAAGTTTAACAGTCAAGCTTTGCATTATATCTAGATGTATCTCAGAGTCCTTTAACTTTCTTATTATGTTCTTTCATTTCCCCAAAACTGTTTTGAGTTTTGAGAATTTATATCAACCTGCATTACACAGTTATAATAAAGGTAGACTACACATGAACCTATAAAACATAATCTTACCTTTTATTTATATATAATAGTTGTATCATCAATATATTCCATGTCATAGATATGAATAGGGTTCAGGACTAGAGAACTGGGGATTGACAAACCATTCTATCATCACTTTAAACCTAAAGGGCTTATTTTTTAAAGAATAAAAAGTAGAATAACCTTTGTGCTTTGTTGTCATGCTATAATTTGTTTAAGTATAAAAACTTATTAAACATGGTAACAAGACAGAAGCTGTAGAAGCCAAACAAAATGGGTTCTGGATTGCATTATGAAAATATAGGCTTGTGACATAGCTATATAGAGATATAACTTAAACACTACTCAACACAAACTACCAGTACACAAACTAATCCATTAATTTTAGTTAGCATGCACACAGTTACTCAATTTAAGGGCTGTGACAGATAGGGAGATTAGTCGGCGTGCAACAAATCTCCCATGTCGCGGGTGACTAATCTCCCCAAAATTCCATCCCACCGGCTAGAATGTAAATCGCTGGTGGGATGACATATGCAAAGTTTCCTCTCAAGGCAACTTCGGCATTTTCGGCAAATCGCTGCACCGCGTATGCCACCCCACCGGCATTCTACCCTGTGGGATGGCATTTCAGGGAGATTAGTCGCCCGCGACAGCCCTTACACAGTATCATTTTTGGTTAATCATTACCCTAGGAAACATGTAAGAACTACCCCCTTTATTATGAGACATTATGAGACACTTGCATGCCTGATCACAAACTATCCAGTGTAACTGTTGTTACACTCCACCTGCTTGCCCACTCACAGAATATTACCTGGGGATGGAAGCCACTTTGACCACTCCTTTTTAAACCACACCCATGTTATCACAAGACCATGCTCACATTAATGGTGGTAGTGCAGCAAAAACCCAAATGCTTGATGCTCACTGTGGGGATATCAACCATCATTCATACATGAAAGACTTTTATTATGTCATATTAAGACACACCCTTAAATCCATATGCCTCCTCCCCCTGTGGATTGCACAACAACCCCCAGCACATAATTATATACCTTAGGAACTATTTCCAACTGCTAACAAACTCCCAGAACAAACCTTGCAAGGTTTACCTCCCACAGGTAGCATAGGGCAGGCAGAGTATGGCACACACAGGCAGCATAGGGTAGGCAGAGTATGGCACACACAGGCAGTACTCTGCCTGCCCTATGCTGCCTGTGTGTGCCATACTCTGTCTGTCCTTAGCTGCCTGTGTGTGCCAAACTCTGCCTGCCCTATACTGCCTGTGTGTGCCAAACTATGCCTGCCCTATGCTGCCTGTGTGTGCCATACTCTGTCTGTCCTTAGCTGACTGTGTGTGCCAAACTCTGCCTGACCAATGCTGCCTGTGTGTGCCATACTCTGCCTTCCCTATGCTGCCTGTGTATGCCATATTCTGCCTGTCCTATGCTGCCTGTGTGTCCCATACTCTGCCTGCCCTATGCTGCCTGTGTGTGCCATGCTCTGTCTGCCCTATGCTGCTTGTGTGTGCCATACACAGTACATACAGTGACACAATCCTGGCACTTTTCCAGAGGTGAACAATGTGGGTGATTACAGTCTGAGGTGTGAACAATGCAGAGATTAAAAACTGTGAACAGTACAGGGGATTAAATCTTTAAACAATACAGGGGGATTACAGCCGGAATCTGAGGTGTGAACCAAGAAGGGGGACAGTTAATCTCAGTACTGATACCATTTAAACAAATTTACACAAAGGTAAGCCATTAAAGCAGCCAGACAGGTAGGGGCCACACAGAGGGGGGCCCGCAGACTGCCAGTTGGACAACACTGATCTACAGAGTAGATACTCTACTGAGTATACAGGTATGGGACCTGTTATCCAGAATGCTCGGGACCTGAGGTTTTCTGGATAAGGGATCTTTCCTTAATTTGGATCTTCATAACTTTAGTCTACTAAAATTCATTTAAATATTGAAGAAACACAATAGCCTTGTTTTGCCTCCAGTAAGGATGAATTATATCATAGTTGGGATCAATTACAAGGTACTGTTTTATTATTACAGAGAAAAAGGAAATAGTTTTTAAAAATTAGAATTATTTTCTTATAATGGAGTCTGTGGCAGATGGTCTTTCCGTAATTCGGAACTTTCTGGATAACAGGTTTCCAGATAAGGGATCCCGTATCTGTACTGTGGTTCTACCTACCATTGTAGGAGGCCATCCATTCTGTCTATACAAATAATTGGGGATTTATCAAGAATGCAACCTTTAATACAAATGTAGATCGCTATAAATTTTTATTAACATAAGATAGCTGGTGTAAAAATATACTGTAGGTTTCTGCATGTACCTGTAACATGCAGATATAAACAGAGTGGGATGTATTTGGTCTAGTCTAGTTCATTTTCCAGTGGTTTCCAGCTGGTGTGATCAGCCTCAGAAATGTAACTGCTGCAGCATTGCCCCTTGTCCTCTGGATATATTTAATCAGTTTAATGCAAGGAATGCTCATTTTCCCTTATGTTTTATTACATTAGCTTACATTTTCCACCCCTCAATATTGTTTCTTTTCCTTTTTTCCGTTCATTCTTTGTACTAAAATCACCAACACTGTTTTGCAAGAGCAGATCTTTGGGTGGTTTTCAAAATTGATGTAAAATTTGAAAAATGTGAAAAATAAAAGCAAATCAAATTTATTGCTTTCTGTAATCATTCATATTGCAATTCTACAAGAAAGCCTCATACATTATACCTTGAACCAACATCTTATATATTTGTATTCACTAGACAGATTTGCTAAATTCAATCATTACTACATAAGAAAAAAATAAGCAAAGTGCACATAAATCATAAAGTATATTCATGATTTGTAAATGACTGGTTGCTTACTGGGAATGTATGTCGTTATATGATAGGTTTATTTTAGTTTATTTCTTAGTGTGAAAAAGACAGATGCTTGTTTAAATAGGGAGAGGCATAAACAAGATCACAGCATAAATTTAATAAATAACCCCCAAAATGTTTGAATTGCTTGAGGAAATGGATTATTAGGACTGAAACAAACCAGGTTTTCATCAGAAAGATTTCTATATTTTGAGTGATATATATATAAGATGGAAATATGCCTATAATACTCAACTCTCAGAAATGTATATTAGTGAGATTTACAAATTTGTGCAAATTAAGTTTCTGATTTTGCAAATATTTTGTTGAGGTTTCTATGGACACCTGCACAGCCTGTTAACTTTTTAATTACATATGAATATTTTATTTTCTAGTTTTGACAAACTCATCCTGATTTCAGCTGATACTGCCAAGTTGGAATTGGAATGGTGTTGGTGGAACTAAAAAAGATCGCCCAAGCACCTCCCAATATTTACTACAGCCCAGAAGGCTGATTCACTAAAGTGCGTTAATTTTTATCGCACACTTTTTTGCGTTAAAATAGATGCGAAAATTAACGCGCAATTCACAACAGTATTACGACGTGCGTTAAGTCGCACATCGCATGCATTAATTTATGCGCAACCGCATGCGTTAATTTTAATTTGCAAGCCGAAATAACACTAACGCACGATTCACAAACACTTAGACGCGCTAAATATCGCATTAGTCTATGCAAAAATTAACACCTACTTGGGGCAGGCGGTAATTATAGAAATGTACAGTTCATGAGCTTTTGGCAACACAACATGGACTTTGCAGTGTGATTTATTCAAGTATGTGTTGGCCCTAGAGTGATGTAGCCTCCAGTTTGCAGGGAAATGGTCATTTTCAGTACAGTAATTTTCTGCAAGTATTGGCATGTATGGCTAACATGGCGTTTATTCGCACGACTATTTGTATGCGGCAACTATTTATATGCGGCTACTATTTATATGTGGCGACTATTTATATGCGGCTACTATTTATATGCGGCGACTATTTATATGCGGCTACTATTTATTCGCGGGGCGTTGATTAGCGCATGTACCGTCAAATACCGCACGAAAATAGTCTTCGCGAAAATTTAGACGCGATAAAAATTGTACCGCATGCTATAAATAGCGCACATTTTAACACACTTTAGTGAATCGGCCCTCAGGTGTTTACTGATCAACTGTTTGAAAACAAACACCTGATTGGTTGCTATGGGTTACTAGAAATTAAAAAAGTAGGATTTTTTCATATATTACCTCTTAAATGTACTTAAAGAAGCCACTAGGTCACGTGACTAAGACAGGTCAAGGAAGTAGAAGATCATTACTCTAGTTTAAAAAAAAAAGGACTGCTCAGCAAAGCCTAGAAGAAGAGTAAAAACATCTTCCCAATAGATTCAAACTGTTGGGCCCTGAGATTTGGCACTGAATAATGTTTTTTTGTGCATTTTTGTTTTTTAAACAAAAACAAAAAATGGGAGTGACTTTGTTAAAGGGGTGGTTCACCTTTGAATTATCTTTTAGTGTGTTATAGAATAGCCAATTCTAATTAACTTTTCAGTTGGTCTTCATTTTTTATTTCTTATAGATTTAAAATTATTTGCTTTCATCTTCAGACTCTTTCCAACTTTCAAATGGGGGTCACTGACCCCAGCAGCCAAAAAAACTATTGCTCTGTGAGGCTACAATTTCATTGTTATTGTCACTTTTATAACTTATTTCTCTATTCAGGTTCTCTCCAATTCTTAACAGTCTCTCACTGCCTGGTTGCTAAGGTAATTTGGACCCTAGCAACCAAACTCCAAACTGAAAAGCTGCTGAACAAAAAGTGAAATAACTATAACACTACAAATAATAAAAAAATGAAGACCAGTTATAAATTGTCTCAGAATATTACTCTCTATCTACATCATAATAAAAGTTAACTCAAAGGTGATCAACCCCCTTTAAGTATGTATTAACAGTTAACAGCTAATTGCTTGTGCAATAGACATCAAAAAGTGCTAAAATATATTTTATTTTTATGCAACGTTGCATAAGAGGTGACACCACGGATGAGACCTTCTTCTACTATATTGTTCTGTAATGGGGCCCAATGAACCGGAACACAGTATAGGGAAGCAGGGCATGCCAGGGCTAGGAGGGCAGCCCGTCCCCCCTTCCCCCCTCCTCTTTATGGGTTTTTGTTTGATCTGGCCATTGAGAGCCCTGGATATTTCCCGGGCTTAGCAAGGGGAGGAGTGATCAAAGACAGCCTACCTTCCATTCGGTTCCAGGCAGCAGGAGGATCAACAGCTTGCAACGTCCCACCCTCCCTCCCTATAATAGGGGGGTTGTTGTCGTCGTAGTTAGCGGAGGGTACCTTACTCTGTGCCCCCAGGGGGAAGATTAAAGGGGGGTACTTGTCAAGCAAGGAGAGTGTAGCCCGGTTGGCCTGGGGTCCTGAGTGGCAGTTAGCCTCGGTTTAGGTCGGGCGAAAAGGAGGCAGGAACCAGGCGTTACATTCGGGCGCAGGGCCAGCCCCTTGGAGGCGAGTAAGGATTGTTGTTAATGTAAATTGTTGGTTACTTAAAATGTTTGTTATACAAACAGTTTTGTACAAGTTAATAATGAACAAATGTTAACTGATGGGGGGAGGGGTAAGGGGAGGGGTAAGGGTTGCAGACTCAACGCTGCACCTGTCAGGTATATTTATGGACAATATAGTAGAATACAGTAGAAGAAGGTGGAATACCCTTTTCCTCACTGTTCTTCCTTTTACCATACAGCAGACTTTAACATAGACACAATAAAAAAAAAACAGAGGAAATTCAGTGTAATATTGAGAAGGACTACATTGTAGATCAATAATTCTGTATAAGTTTAGCAGTGTCGGGGGAGGGGGGAAGTGTAGATAAGGGACATTGTGATCGGAGGTATTTCTTTGATTTCCTGCCCCAGCAGAGCAAGTTGATGGCTGCAGCAGCTGTATGAATGGATTTTTACTGTATTGCACAGGTTTATTTCATAATTATGTATGTTTTATTTATTTTGATCCGAAATGCATGCTGAAAGTCTTAAAATAAAATCCATTCCATTTTGACAAAAAGGATCTGTTCTAATTAATTATGTAGCATGTTTATAGTTTCACACTCCCCACTGTTTCTCACTTGACAGGTAAATGGTTGAAGACAGAATACTTATTATAGATTTTACATCAGCCCGTGAGGATTTGGACTGATTCCATTGAGCAGGTTTAGGTCAGCTAAGTCCTTTCCTTCAAAGCATCATGGGTGTCTCTGAGCATCATTGCAAAGTTGTTCTGGCACTAAGCCAGACTTCAAAAGCCTTTCACTGTGCAGTCACTGACTCACTAATGGGCAACTACAGACTTTCTGATTTTCCATCCGTTTCATGTATTCATTCAACATAAATTTAATTAAATCAAATCTTGTGCTAAAGGAAGGCAAGATAAAAGTGATATATCACAAATTAAAGAACTTTGAAAGATATGGGAACATAACTCTCTTTTTTGCTTTTCCACAAGATATTGTCAGTTTTACTAAGCTTGATATATTCAAACTTCAAAAAAAAAAAAATCTGTATTGCATTGCTGAGAATAATATGTGTGCAGTCTAAGATGAAGGTCCTGATCCCACATTCTCTATGGTGAAACCTTTCAGAAAATTTGTGTACCGTGTGTTCACTCTGCAGGAAGCCACCTCTTTACGGCATATGGTTAACCCCTGTTACACATAAATTTAAAAGGTACATTAGGAGAATAGTATCTATCCACTTTACTTGACATTTGTTCTACCTTTTTATTATTAATATCATTATTGCGGATGAGCACTTCCATGTTTATTTAATTACAGTGGTAGGATCCTCATTATTGACTTAGTTGGTGACAATATAGACACAGAATGTAAAGGGCTTATATAATACCGTATATACTCGCGTATAAGCCGATCTGAATATAAGCCGAGGTACCTAATTTTACCTAAGAAAACTGGAAAAACTTATTGACTCGAGTATAAGCCTAGGGTGGGAAATGCAGCAGCTACTGCTAAGTTTTAATAATCAAAATAAATACCAATAAAATTACATTAATTGAGGCATCAGTGGGGTATATGTTTCTCAATATTTATTTTAAAGAAAAACAGTAAACTAGCTCTGTAAGCGGAGAAGAGGGTCAACAAAAACAATATGAGTACTACCCCACGCTCATTGCACATTGGGAAACTGGCAGCAGACCAGGTCCCGGAGGAGTTGTAAGGGGAAATAAGTATTGCTAGTGGGAGCCTAGGCCAGGGCACTGGAGGGTCTGGTTGCAGGTGGCCTAATTTGCACACAAAAGAGAGAGGGTGTTAGTCTAGAGGGACCCATGGCACCCGACTCGAGTATAAGCCGAGGGTGACTTTTTTCAGCACATTTTGGGTGCTGAAAAACTAGGCTTATACTCGAGTATATACAGTAATTGTGTTCCCAAAATGGCAACGAGAAAGTAAAAGTATTAAACCACATATAAAATTCTTAGACTACAGTGTATGTCTACTAGATATGCATCCGTAATGTTAAAGGGATACTGTCATGATTTTTATGGTGTACTTTTTATTTCTAAATTGCACTGTTTACATAGAAAATAATTCACTCTATCATTTAAAATGTTATTCATCTTCGTTGCAATATTGGGGTGTATTCAGCCATCTTAGTGCATTGTGGCTGATACTGAGCTTTCAGAAGGAACCAGCACTACACATTAGAAATGCTTTCAGATAACCTATTGTTTCTCCTACTTCCATGTAACTGGAGGAGTCCCAAGGATCACATTTATTAAAGTACAACAGGTCTGAATACAAAAAATTATTATTTTTTCAAAAGTTTACAATGAGATATTTTCGTAAATTTTTACTTTTGTACTTTGCGACAATTTGCACGACAAAATCGTATTTGTCACAACGAGTACGAAAGTTTTGGATTCATTCAAGCTTCGTTATTGTGACTTGGATCTGGATTCATTAAAGTAAGAATCCGAATCACAAAATCCGATAGTTTCTGATGTTTGCAAAAGTCACAAAAATTCAGTTTATTTGAATATGAAGATTTCATACTTACGATCAGAAATTTTTGTATTGAAATGATCGTTTGCGAATGGCGATCCGATAGTCACAAAATGTTCGTATCTGAATGATCGTAAACAGCAGAAAACCTTTCTGACTTTGAACCTTCAGTGCATGATTTTGGAAGCCTCCCATAGGACTCAATGGCACTCTGCAGGTCCAACCTGGCCAAAAGAAAGTCACAATAATGAAGCTTGAATGAACTTTTGTACTCGTTGCGACAAATACGATTTTGTTGCACAAATTGTCTCGCAAATTGATGCAAAGTACAGAAAAAATTTCGCAAATTAATGAAAATATAGCAGAACATACGCAAAAGTTGTAAACTTTAGAAAAAATAAAAATTTTTATGAATGTTCCCCTTGGATTTCTTACTACTGAGTGCTATTCTGATATCTACTGGGAGCTGCTATCATGCTACCTTCCCATTGTTCTACTAATCGGCTGCTGGGGGGTGGAGGATGAGGGGGGAAGGGAGAGGGTGATAGCACTCCAACTTGCAGCTCAGCAGTAAAGTGTGGCAGAAGTTTATCAGAGCACAGGTCACATGGCTGTGGCACCCTGGGAAATGAAGATTATGGCTAGCCCAATGTGAAATTTCAAAATTAAATATAAAAATGTCTGTGTTTTTGAAAAATGGATTTCAATGCAGGATTCTGCAGGAGAAGCTCTATTAACTGATACACTCTGAAAAAAACATGTTTTCCCACTACAGTATTCCTTAAAATCGATCATTGCACACCATCATTTTTAATTTTATTGAAGTTATTTTCTCTAAATTACTCAGTATTCATGAATGAGCTCCTTTACTAAGGTTTTACCCTTTTTTTTTATTTACATATGTGTTTTTTGGCAGTATGACTTTTTTTTGAAAATTTGAGATTTTTTTTTAAAAACCACAAATGTTTAAGATTTATAAAACTTTAGAATAGTCAGTGACAGCCTGACCTTGACACATTTTTAAGGGGAAGTTAAATACATTATTGGTTTCAATTTCACATTCTTTTAAGGGGAAGTTAATCACACACTTTCAAGGGTAAGTTAATTTTATCATTGTTTTATATTTAACACACTTTTAAAGGGAAGTAAATACCATCATTGTTTTATATTTCGCACACTTTTAAGGGGAAGTTAATCCCATCATTGTTTTCTATTTCACACATTTTCAATGGGAAGTAAACCCCATCTTTGTTTTCTATTTCACCCAGTTTCAAGTGAAACTTAAACACATTATTGTTTTCCAAGAATGAGCACCAATGCTCTTAAAATGGGCACTAGAACACTTCCTCTTTGGGAAAAATAAAGAGGATTCATGGAATTAAACAGCTGTTATTTTATGATTTTTCAACGATATATTCTCAAATGTTACGTAAAACTTTTACCAAAATTCTTAAATTTTTCCAGAAACTTCTGTACAATAAAGTTACAAATTATCATGACTATTAATAAATACATCAGTGATCATTTTTTTTAATCAAAAATCTCAGGAGTGTATGTGAGTTTCTAAAAACAAAAAAAAATCTGATTTTTAATAAAATCTGCCCCAAAATGTTGCTGGTTGTTGCAAATGACAAATATGGCAACTGCTTTGATGAATAAACAAACATTCAGGCAATTTTATAAAAAAAAAAAAAATAAGTGCACATTTTCTAAAAGTGATGATCCTAGAACATAATACCCATGAGATTCCTTACCCTTTACCAGCTTAGTCCCTCTTTTTGATTTATAGTAGTATCCCTTCAGAGCATTGAAAACTTTGCATATGCATTGACAGTGCTTTGCAAAGGTGAAGTATTACACACTCCTCTATACTAAAAGATCAAAATGTTGCTGGCCTTGCTGCTAACAACTGGCATGGCTTGCTAAAGCTAAGTTTATTATCCACAAATACTCCTACAGTATGCCCTTCTCCACCAAGGGTTTGCCTAACTTGCAGTGGCTTGCAAATTATTAACTCCCAGATGCTTTGATTGTATAGATCCAGCTGCAAGATGCCACATACTGGATGGCTTTACAACACCTGTAGTATTCCCTCTGAAGTGTAGTTTTTAACTGCTTTCATATTTATTCCCAAGACTGTTCTTAGTTCTCAATTAAACTACATAGGGTGGTCTTTAAAAGTGTTTGTATGAGGTCTATACTTTTGAATTCTGTCACACTTACCACTTCTTCCATTGACTAAGGTGGCCCTAGAAACCTGCATTTTTAAAATTACATACACCAAAGAAATTACATGTTCCAGTGCAACCTCTCCAGTGTGATTATCAAAATAATTATTATAAAATAATTATTACAATGCAACCTGATTTTGCTCAGCTAATGTTCTTTTCATTACTATAGTTTTATACCTAAAATGTCATATTGGATTCAACTATCTATTAGCAGCTATTTAACTGAAAATGTTCAGATATTGATCATGATTTATGAAAATGAAAGATGCTGTCTAATAACCTTTTAGATTTGAAACACAGTTCTATTGGCTCTAAATGGATAATATTTATATATATATTTATTTTTTTTAAAAATCAACATACTGTTTTGAAAAATGCATATAACTTACATCTGATAAAAAAAAGTTTCTGATTAATTATTGTTTGTATTATTACTCCAAAAATAATTTTGAATACATAGATAAAAAATTATTTGCTAATAAAAAGCATTTCTCCTCCAGGGCACACTATGCAATGTTATCTTTGTAACACACTCTTACATGGGCCTGTGTGGAAACACTAAAAGCTCTTGGACCTACTATGTCAGCATAAAAAAATAGAGAAGAGACTGGAAATGCTGTTGTCTGTCAACCTTTATTTGTCCTTTATACAAAGAAAAAAAGAACAAATGAATACCTCCAGGCAAAGTAAAATTTTGCTCCAAATATATAGAAGATTTGTACGACGAGTGATAATAGAAGGTACAGATAACACAAAATTACAGTGGTGTGGCCAAGCAATATACCCAAGGGGGTTTTAGTTTTTCTTGTGCCAAGGCTGAACCATCAGACCAGCCTTCTGGACTTAAAGGCAACACTGTCAATAACAATACATCATCTTTTTTGCAGTGTAGAAAAGCTGTCAGTTATAATTCCCATTATTCCATAGCCAGGGTTGTCCATAAAAGTAGCCACCTGCTGAGGTTTTCTTCAGGTTTAAGAATTTGAATTTATGGCCATCTGTAGAAATACAGAAAGTGGGGGCAGGACTAATTCTATTCTGTCCTTATTTAGTACAATAGTAATCTTCTCCTCAAGACAAGAAGATAATAGGCAATGCTTTAACTCCTATTGACATGAGAGTTCCACAGCACAGGAGCACATCCTCTGTTCTGTGTCCAAGATTACAAACAAAAACAATGTTTTAATTACCCAAACAAGAGTTTAGGAAAGAAAAATGATTTCACATACTGCTTTTTTTTTCTCTATCCAAGAGAATTTCAATGGAATTAATGATTTAACTGGAAGAAAATTGGGCAGTTGAATAAAATATTAAAAGTTGGGAATGTTATTTGCATATTAAATACTAAATATTGGATAATTTCTTATTATCTGGAGTATTTATTTAGGAACCAAGACAAAAATGTGCAAAATAAGACTTTGTTGATGGAGTTACATATATTTTTGAAGCCTTTCCATCAAAATCATAGGAGAGCAATATTTTTCTGGACCATTTCCTGAAGAATTAGATATTTGGCTTGCTATAAATGAAGATACAGTACATTTTAAGACACACAGAATTTAATGATGAGGACACAGTGATTGCCAAGGGTTGTACTGTGCAATCCCAGGATACCTCTCAAAGAAAACATTTTACAAATCAGAAACTATCCTACAAGGCTACTTTCTTTGATTCCAAGGGACTTACAGAATAAAATATAGGCCTTGGCAGGCATCTTTTCAATTATTATAACAGTATAACTTCATATTATCCAATGTAATGATTCAGAAATAACAAATCT
The DNA here is from genome assembly GCF_000004195.4 of Xenopus tropicalis. NCBI lineage: Eukaryota > Metazoa > Chordata > Amphibia > Anura > Pipidae > Xenopus > Xenopus tropicalis. The sequence continues at coordinate 130,936,206 of NC_030677.2, forward strand.
CAATGGCTAAAGCCTACAAGCAAAAGGCCAAAGTCTCCATTGTGGTCAGTACAGAAATAGGAAGATAACGCTGACCCTGCCTGAACTAATGGATGCTCAGCCCCTCACTTGCCCTCATTAAAAACAACTATTGACCATCTTGGGAGACTGAAAATAATTGGTTAAAAGAGAATGAAAGTCAAAATTTAAAAAGCATACTGCCCAATAGTCCTCCTATTGTTTAGTAAAAACACCACACTTTTGGCTCACCTAATCAAATATTTACTCAGTCACACTTACTTCACATTTTCTAGAACAGGCAGCCATCTCTAAAAAGGTATTCTCCCTTCCTTTCCCTCCTTGCTTCATACTGCACATGTGTTTCATTCCCTCCCCCCCTCCCCTCTGCCAGATCCACTTCTGATTGGCTGGTGGGCATGTGTAGCACAGAACAGGAGAACAGGAAGGCTACAGGAAGGACAGAGAGATTTCAGTGATGTCACTGTAGTCTTCACACTGCTGTAGGCTGCCAGCACCATATCTCAGAGAAGCAAGCAGGGATCTGGAAATTTAGATATGCAGTAAGTACTTAAAAATAATGCCTTTAGACTTACTTTTAATTTATATTAACCTTTCATTGTCCTTTAATAGTAATGGGTCTGAAGTATCCTGCAGCCATTAATGTATGTAGCATTAGATGAGGATATGCTGACCCTGCCCAACTAACAGGTGCTCAGCTTCTAACTTTCTCTTCTCATAATGATATCTGCCACATACTTAAAAACTTCTGCATCCTCACAAAAGTGACAAAGATCTGTTTTAGCCTTTGGCCTGTATTAGGTTTGGGTGGTGCTAATTCTAGATAGGGGCACTTTTTGCTGTGACCATATACTCGCTCTCTCTTTGGCCATAACTGTTTGTTCTGTCATTATCAGGTGACCATGCAGAGGAAAAGTTACTGAAACAAAGAACAATACAATCTGATGACATAGTAATAATGTTTTTGTTTAATTCATTATATATGGTCAGTATATTCTGTATATTAGTACAGAATTTAAGCTTTATTAAGAATTTAAAATGTTGTGCGATGTATATAGATTTTTCAGCAATGACTGACAAGGCTATGATCTCCCCTTGTTTACAACAAAACACACAAGTACCCAAGACAGTTATTGTTTAATAAATCAAATGCTAAATAAAATGTACATTTTTGACACTTTGTGTATGGTCCCAGTTGGTGTTATTATTATTGCAAAGTCATCACTATCATTAACATTTTGTGGACCCTTGCACTGTTAAAGAAATACAGCATATACGAATGTATGCATTTCAAACAATAGCATTTTTTTTTATAAACCAACTTGTTTTTATATGGTTTTATTATTCTTTATTATTAAGAATTCAATTTTATTATCCACATTGACGTGCTAAAAATATTAATACTCATAGAGAGTATTACACAAAATTTAAATGAATGTACTCATTGCACTCATTCTCATTGCATTCCATCAAAATAATAAAACAAGAGTTAAGAACACAAACATAACTAGCATAAAATGTTCTTTTAAAAAGCATGACAAGGGGACTCCTCAATTGACCCTTCGCCTTGAGGCACCCCACTAAACCCCCTTGTTACATACCTTAATGAAACACCAGGAGACAGAGGTGGGGAAAATGGCCACAATATCCATCCAGCCATAATTCCATAAGAGGTCGCTACTATGCTCTGCTGTTCCTCACTGAAGACTTGAATGAGTATTAGACTGCCTCTACCGACAGAAAAGATGGCCCCAAACTCTGCTACTAGCAGGAGCTGCATTACCAACCATGAGAGAAGTTCAGCAGCCCTGCTGCCAGTCCTGGATCTGCAGTGTCTCGATGATAGGAAATCCAAGCAGGCTGTCACCTAGCACAAGCAGTAGTAGTGTCTGTATCTATCAATCCACCGTGCAGTCACAGGGGAGAACCTCCTTTCTTCCACTGCTAAAATTACCTGTGCAGTACTCTGGCAAGGTCCTACTGCTGCTGTGACATATAAAACTTAAAATATATTATCATATATTCACTGTTTTGATCCAGAGCAAGGCAAAAAATCCAACCAGAAATTAGTGCCAATTATGCCTCAAGAGGGAAAAAAATCCTTCCTGGCCCCCTTGGCGATCTGAAACATTTCCTGGATGAAGCAATCGTAGTTAACATGAATTAAATACAATGGTGACTCTCAGGTTTATACCGTATAAAGATACAGAAAGCACAATATAACAATGCATTCAGGAAAACATCCACATTCGGTTATTAATAGGTAATATGAAAACAAAAACAAGAGAAATTCCTGACATTTTGCAAAATATGCAAAAAGGGGGAGGGTGGGTGGGATGTTTCTACTTGCTCAGAAGATACGGAAGTGAGTGCTTTTTTTTCTGACATCACATCCCTCTCTTTCTCCACCCCCCCAGGCCAGCTTTCTCCTGCCTTAACTCTTTCCTTCTCACCTAATCACAGTTGAACCTAATTCTGCCAATCTCTAAACATAAACCAGTGTAATCTGGATGCTGGTTATTCGGATCCCTTGTCATGCAGCCCCTGGGCTTATAGCTCCAGGGCTTTCCTTACCCCGCAACTTGATCGCAAGTTTTTCTTAGTGTATATGGGATCACATTTGGCAGGCCAAGTGGTTTGAATTTCAGAATGCTCCCTGCTCTCTGTACTGTGCATTTGGTTTTAATTGCATGCAATTAATCAGAGAAGATTGAAAAGAATTACTGATGTTACATTAAAGTACAAGGAGTAGTGATGAGCTAATCTGTCCCATTTCACCTCGCTGAAAAATTCAGGAAACGCTACCACGTGACTTTGACGCGCACAACATTTTTTGATGCGACTGCAACTTTTTCCTAACTCACTTTTTCACAGCGGATTTTTGCTGCAGTTTCACTAAACAATTTGTCAATGGCCCAATGCAAATCTATATCTGGCAGAAAAAAATTGCTCATCACTAACAAGGTGAGTACATGGGGGCAAGTACCTTAGTTAATAGTGTTTAGATGTGTACACTATACAGGGGCGCCAAAATGTGTTCCTGACCCAGTGTTCATAAATGAGCCTAGAATCCCTTCAGACTGATTCAGGCAATTCATAAGACAAAAATGGTATGCTGATGTTAATTAGATTATAGACTTACAGTTCTAAATAAATCTATATAATAATATAATATATTTATATTACTGATGACTAAAACATGGTGATGAGAAACATGCACTTTTTAAAATGAAAATAGCACAAAATAACACATCTCAATTTGAAAAGAAAATCCTTTTACTGACACACCATTCCAGAATGATTATCAAATTGTGATTTGTACATTGTGTTACAATCATATAGTTGTGGAAGCCTACTCTTACATTTCAAACACAATATACAAAATACAATATTACTGCACTGCTACATTTAATATTCTAAAAAAAAACCATCAAAAATATAATATTTTATCATTATGGCAACTGTTTTAAGCTTCAAAGACAGATACTGGATTTCTCAAGCTTTTCTGACCCAAGGTACAAATGTCTTTTAGTCATTAAGATTAATGACAGTGCTTAACACACAAAAATGAGGGCTCTTTCTGTGTCTTTGTCTTACCAGGAAAACACTTTCACATTCTCATATAATAATGAACTTGAATAAAAATTAAATTAAGCAAATTTTAAATCAATTTTTTCATCCGTCTATTTTTTTTGTACGGTTTTGTATTTCTGTGCTTTTTTTTTTTTTTATTCGTGTATGCTAAATTTTTGAGCAGGAATAATAATAGAAAACAAGAACAAGCTCTAAGGTAAGAAACTTTGTCAGGGAATGCACATTCACTAAAAGGTTTTTGGATGTTTGGAACTTGCCTCCAGCACAGATGTATAGGGTTAAACTTCAAGATAAAAATGACTTCAATAATAACTGTGTATTGTGCAAAGAGCTAGTAAGCTGGTACATTAGGTCGCTCCCATATCTGACACCATCATATACCATCATATACTTTACCTGTCCTGCCCATTACTAGCCTGTTGTCCTATCTCACCTTTCTTCTGCCATGCTTTCTTCTGTGTCTCTTCAGGGAAAGGGAAAATTATTATGCTGCGTACAAGGGTTTCGAGCATGAGACTCAGTATCATAGACTGATGGACCTCTAGGCCAACTCCTCCCTCCTTTTCAATCCTCATAAGTTTCCCCATCTTACACCAACCCCCTGATAGGGTTTTTCATCTCCTCCCATGGCTCTTCAGATTAGGCTTGATAAACCCAACACCCTCTCTGTCTCTACTCTGTCTTATCCTTAATTCTAGGCTATCAAGGCTCATTTTTGAATTTGAGAAAGGTGAAAAGTGACTTAAGCTAGAAGTGTCCCTTTTACGGGATACAATGCCTCTTGCTTTCTGGAACATTTTGGCACCCCCAGTGATTTAGCCTTTCCTTCTCCTTTAAAAGGCAGTACCATCATCTATCTCTCTACTTTATCTTCTTTATTTCTGATCCTATTGTTCTATCCCATGCAACAATCTTTTGGAAGTGGTTATCTTTCAGGCTAGCCAACTTATGTAAGTCTTAATTTCAAAGTAAATTTCATAGATAAGCTTAGCTTCTGTCCATCTAATATGTGGTATAAATCCCCCCAAAATGTTTATATTACTTGTGTATTCAGCCTTAACTGAACCACTGTGTCTTGGACACATTTGGTAGTTTTCTTTTTGCAAAGACTGCAGGTAAAACCGTATTGCATATAAAACTACATATTGAAATTGTATTGTAATATACTGTATTTATTTATTTAAAGATTGACAAGGAAACATAGTGGTTTACAATTGTAAACAGAAACAATATATTAAAGTTTATTTTTTTTTAATAGTGTTAGTTTTTATTAAAATGTTTGGCAAAATAGGAAATTACTGTTACAGAATGAGAAATAGTTATCAGCATTGATGAGCCTAATGTACGTTTTTGGTAGGTTATGCCACAAAAAAAGGCCTGCAGACTCAAAGAAGCACCCATGGACTTCAATGCATTTAGTGAATTTTTGCTGTTTTGCTAATTTTTCAGTAAAGCGAAATGGAACAGTTTGTATCCAGTGCCTGCAAAAAAAAAAAAAATTGTGTAGAATAGAAAGGTTTTGCTGCTACGGTTTCCATGTTGCACAACTTTTTTCTGGCCATTGGAATCTATAGGCATTTTTTAGTGCCGTCACCTGGCAAAATATTTTGCTCATCACTAGTGAGAATAAAGAAAGTCATGTAGAAACACAAAAAATGTCCAGAGCTTTAATACCCAGGTGGAACCAGATCTGTGCCATGAAAAGCTTACAACCTCCTTTACAATTTATCCTTAGAAAGTAATCTGAAAGTGAGTGTATATTAAAATAATTAGAAAAATAATTTCTGGTTTGTTTAAATGGAAGGGAATTTTCTTGGCAACTTTTATAAAGAAATGCCTTAATTTCCTTTATTATATTAACATAAATCCGAGATGTTATGTCAAGGACATTTTCCCTTAATAGATATTTAGGATGTTTGCATAGTGGACCTTAATGAACTGCTGTTTTTTTTTTTACTTTCAGCTACAATGTAACTGTGGGAAAAAACAGCTGTTTTTATTTCCCCTATATATGTCATTAATACTTGTCACTAACTTTTACACTCTTTACATTGTTTGCTAAAAGTTTTTAAATGCATAATAGTAAGAACTTCATCCATCATTCCTAATTCCCCTGTGTAGACTGCACACAAACCACAACATTCACTTTTCCACTCATATATGGGTTAATCCCGTGAGGGAAAAAGCATTTTGTGCTTAAGTGAAATTATATCAGGGACCATGTAACAATCCCCATGCCATTTTAATGTCTTCTCATTATAATTAGTGTGATGATATTAATAAGGGAGCTTTACATCAAAAAGGAATGCAGGGCTTCAGCAATGCTTAATATCCATCGCTCGCAAGATGATGTCACACATATGGTTATGCATGCAGTGGTGGCAACTTTGTTAATTTAAGGAAAACACAAGATTATCTGTCAGTTCTGGTTAAAGGAATAGTGCTATTTCCTCAGGTCAAGCAGATGGAGGGCAAACTGCTGGATTCTGCTGCTCTTTAATTAATGTCTACAACTGTTATGTCAACGGGATGCACCTCATTTAAATTAGGATGTGCATTATTCTTTTTTAGCATAAATGTAACCATAATGAAGGCTATTTTTATGTTTTTTAAGTAGAAATAAATTCACTGTAGTGAATAGATTGGCCAGTCTGCAGATTAGCAAATACACCCATGGTGAGTTGCATTTAAATTTAATCATATTTGTGCTTTAGTAATATTCCATCCCATCTAAAGGACCATCTTTAACCCTTGACACCAAGGGGCAAATTTACTAAGATGAGTTTTTTACCGGCCTTGAAACGCAATATGGTATAAAAGTAACCACAATCATTTCTGTAGTTCTAAAATGTTCTCAACAATGCTTTAATCATTCGTACAAGAATATTGCAATTGCGTTCTGAAAGTCACTAAACTTTCCAGGCCGAAAAGTTGCTAGACGCCACAAAAACCTTTCTGGCTTTGAGGCCTTACATAGGACTCAATGGCACTTGACAGATCAAACCTGGCGAAAAGATAGTTCCGACGAAAGTGTAACCAAAGCATTAACATTCATACATTCGTATTCTTTGTGCAAAATATGATTTTTTTAGTGGAAATTTACTGAAAAGCACGAAAAACTTTTTGCATGCATTCCGAGGTGTTCTATAATTTAGAAAAAATATGAATACATCTTTTTTAGTAAATGGGCCCCTAAGACTGTTATGCAAGAGCAGAATTGGGTGGCAGGCTGTTAGAATGTTCAGGGAGATAAGGGACATAAATAGTGAGGGCCCCCAACATCTACCATTAATAGAAGGAAAGCCTTCACAGCTAAATTGTGTTTTCACAAAAGTAAATAGTAATACTATGTCTTTTCATAGCTCCGCATAATACATTAATGAGCCTTCAGACAGGCTCTCCATCAAAATCTGGAAGAGGCCAGAGAGATCATCTTCTTGGAAACTCAGTCGTTGTAATATGGTAACTCATTAAAGAACATGTAAACCCCACACACAAAAAAGTAATCAGTGAACAGCCTCTTTGAAATCTTTCAATACCTGCCACACTGGTTGTCCAGAGGTTAATAATAAGGCTGCAACATCCCCTTAATCACTTAGATTTCCTTCTCCTCCTGTAACCCACTCGCCCCCTCCCTCGGGAATTTGCTTTGGCTGTTGGCTTGTGGGCATGCTCAGTTGTTCTAAACTCAGATTACTAAACACACCCTCCAGTCTAGCAGCCAGTGAAGAGATGGCATTGCTGGTTCCCATAGAAACTAAGCTCTAGATGTCCGCTTCAATTTTTTTCTGCCAACCTCCTCTGCTGAGCTCAGTTCAAACAAAGCAGAACTTTAATTAGAGACAATTGTGCCTGTGTGAGCCTGTATTCTAGATGAAATGTATGCTGAATAAGGGTCTGTCTGTGTGTGTATGCTGCTTGCAGATTTAAATGTATCTGATTATGTATCAGAGGAAAAATGGCCACCGGGGGAAAGGTGCTATTTGCTTTAGGAAAATGTGATGGTGCTAGCAAATGGAGGGGATATATGCAGTACAAATAATGACATTTGGGTGGGGGAGACAAGCCCAACTGATATACATTGTAGGCAAATGTAGGCTTTACATGTCCTTTAAGACAGATTTGGACAGGTAGACTTGGTAAAGTTCTAACCTCATTCCAAAAGAAACTTAAATCTTCAGAAGCAGATCTGACCATAAATCTCCTAGATGCTGGCAATTCCTGTGTTAATTAGACATATGCCATTAAGACTTGTTGGTAGTTTTCTACATAATGTAATAAACACAAAGGTGTTCAGACTAAATCTACCATTAAAACATGAAACTTTCTTATACTAAGTAAACTGTTAATTAGGTTATTAGTATACTATAAACACACTTTACAAACATTTTTTCTGTAAATATTCATATAAAATCCACATTCATACCTACATTCTTTTTCTGGGCATTTCAGTCTTAATCAGGAAGAATATTCCCTTTGATTGACTCAGTTTACATATTGACTACTATGGCTGATTTATTATTCTCTATTGCTCCCTTAATAATCATAAATTATGCCTTAACAACTACTTTCATCTTAGCTCTTTTATATACACACTTGTTTCTTCTAGAACCTTACACAGTAATCCAAATACACTGCTTACCACTCTCCTTGTAATTACACTTACTGTAAGTAAATCAAGATATCAATCAACTGCAACTATTACACAAAATGTCACGTAGTGAGTTTTTCTTTAAACTTTCTTTAGGTTTGCAATGAGGGAGTGACCACACAATCATATGTAGATCATTATAATCATAGAGCATTTGTCTCAGCACCTTGTGGTATTGTTCATGAGTGATGAAAAAATAAAATGTATTACTGACAAATGGGTTATTTAGAAAGCCATGATATTGGACATTCTACTGATTCATAGCAGGAATGCTGCATTTCCGCCAAAGCTGTTACCAGCACATCTGTACTACATGGCACTTGACAGACCCTGGGCTTTATGTAAAGATCATAACTCCCAGCTTGCCCCTTAGGGAGGCAGATTTTTGGGTTGACCACATGACCATAAGAACAAAAAGTTAATAATTTGGATAATTTGGTGATTACTCAGACTGCAATGACAGACTTAAAGAGATATTGACACCAGAAATTAAACCTTTTTTTACATCTATCATAACGTTGTCTTTGCATGACCTTCATTTTTGCCATAAAAGTATTTGCCCAATGCTTTTATATTACCTGTCTGATCCCCCATGTTTCCCTATGAGGGGGCGGCCATATTTGTGCAGCAGGAGGCCGTTAGCATTAGAAGATATAACTGACAGACTGAGAAGGGACAGTCAGGTTGGTAAAACAGTCAGGTTTAGGAACTTCATGTAACAATTATTTACAAAAGCAAATCTCTCAGCGAAAATCAATCAACATGACCTATAGGCAACTTTTTATGTACATTCATGTTTTGAGGAGTAATTTTTTTTAGTGTCAGTATCAATTTAAGTAAGAACTGTGATTATATGGTCTGTGTGCTCGTCAGGTTGTTTTCATGCAGATTAATCTAATGGACTATAAAGGTATTTCTTTAAAAATATATCTGAATGGCCCAGGTGCTGCAAGAGGTGGTTTGCCTGGAATTTTTAAATGGACAAGAATTCAAACTAAATAGATAGCTAATCGATATTAATCAAATGGGATCTGTTATCCAGAATGTTCTGGACCTGAAGTTTTCCGGATAGGGGTTATTTCTATAATTTGGATCTCCCTACCCTAAGGGGCCCATTTACTTACTCACGAACGGGCCGAATGCGTCCGATTGCGTTTTTTTCGTAATGATCGGTATTTTGCGATTTTTTCGGAAAATTATCGCGACTTTTTCGTTACCAATACGATTTTTGCGGAAAAACGCGAGTTTTTTGTAGCCATTCCGAAAGTTGCGATTTTTTCGTAGCGTTAAAACTTGCGCAAAAAGTTGCGATTTTTTCGTAGTGTTAAAACTTGCGCAAAATGTTGCGCCTTTTAAGTTTTAACGCTACGAAAAAAGCGCAACTTTTCGCGCAAGTTTTAACGCTACGAAAAAATCGCAACTTTCGGAATGGCTACGAAAAACTCGCGTTTTTTCGCGCAAATCGTATTGGTAACGAAAAAGTCGCGATAATTTCCGAAAAGTCGTAAAGGCGCCGAAAAAATCGCAAAAAATACGAAAAAGTCGCAAAATGTTCGTTTTCCAATCGGAATTTTTCCAATTCGGTTGGAATTCGTGTCTTAGTAAATCAGCCCCTAAGCCTACTAGAAAATCATTTAACAATTAAATAAACCCAGGATTGGATTGTTTTGCTTCCAATAAGGATTAATTATATCTTAGTTGGGATCAAGTAAAAGGTAATTATTATTATTAGAGATAAAAATAAAATTGTTTAAAAATTTTATTATTTAATTAAAATAGGCTCTTTGTGGTTTCTAAATAATGGGTCCCATACCTTTATTTTATTAGTATTATTGTGATCTTTATGCCTGGATAATTAGAAACATACACATGCATTTTATTGCAAGATCAGCAATAAGTACGAGAGGCAGGAAGACAATCATTTACAACCATTTAGACCTGCCAACTTGAGTAAAACTAAAAGCAAACAAGCAGTTAATTTGTCTATTTGTATACTATTGCTCTTTTGGAGACTGATCTATCTGCTAAGTTATATAGTAAAAAAAAAAAAAAAACAAGCAATTTAAGTAATTTTCTCTTTTTCTTCCAGCGTGCAAGGTCATTAATTGCTACTGGGACCTACATAAACCCTAGTCTGCTGATGGGGTGAGAACTCTATTGTTAAATGTATTACGGCACTAGTGTCTTTGGAGATTGCCTGCTTGATTGCTTTGTAAAGGCCCAATGGCACACAGCAATTAAAATCCATAGACCTTTATAACCCTACTGATGTTTTATGGGCCTTTTTGTGTCCTTCAGTATAGTTTACCATTTGAGGGCTTCCCAGTGGGTCTTTTTTCTACATTCAACACAGACTTTTTTCTAAAGTGATAAAGCTAGTTATACATTATGTGAAAGGTTAATGATTATTTTAAAAGGAGCATATGTTTTTTTTAAGGAAAAAAAAGAACAAGATAAAATAAAGGATAAAAAAGAGAAATTGCAACTTAATAGAAGAACATTTTAGAATGAGTCACTTACCAGCAGAAAAGTTATATGCAGATAACTCAGCATTCTTAAAATAACTCAAAATTCTTAAAGAAGTACACTATTATTATAGAGTGAAATACAAAATACATCTATCTGTGGCCCTCATATACTAACATACAGTAGCAGTACATTTTCTAATTCCTAACACTTAATCAGAAATTGTCTTTCATTATTCTAACACAGTATGAATCAATAAGGATCACGGCTATTTACTAATTGGTTGCAAATGAGCAATTTATTTACCAGTGTGCCAGAAAATACCATGTGGTTGATAGAATAAAAACTGTTGTAGTTGCTGAGACTTTTCATAACTTTTACCAGCTTAGCTGCCCTTCTTTGGACTCTCTCTAATTCAATAATATCCCTGACTGGCATTGTTCACTAAAGCCAAGTTAATTGACTACAAGGACCCCAAAGTCCTTCTTCATTATGGATTTGTCTAACACACTTATACCAATTAAGGGTATAAGTGGCTTGCATAATTTTACATCCTACGTGCATGACCTAACATTTATCAACATTTAATCCCCTATGCCTCATGAATTGTCAGTTTCTCTGGATCCTGCTGCAAGGATGCCATGCAGGGCTGGAACTAGGGGTAAGCAGAAAAGGCACCTGCTTAGGGCACAACAATTGGGGGGTGCCAGGCAGGAACCTCTCCTGCCTACCCTAGCCCGTGCTCCCTTCTCATTGCCCCCCACCAGTTGACATTAGGTGCACACGCAAGGGGGAAAAAGGTGCAGGGGCGAGGTGGCCCACTGGGTTGCCTAGGGCGCCTGATAGGCTTGGTCCGCCCCTGATGCCACATCCTGTATGGAATTAATCGGGCTGCATAATTTTGTGTCTGCAAACACTTATACATTACCTACAATACCCTCCTCTAAGTCATTAATGAACAAGTTAAATAAAAGTGGATCCACTGCAAAACCCTGTGGGACCCTACTAAGAACCCTATTTGAATTAGAGAATCTACCATTGAAACCCTCCCCCCCCCGGGTACACAATCCTGTAGTGAGTAGAGATGTAGCGAACTGTTCGCCGGAGAACTAATTCGCACGAAAATCGGGTGTTCGCAAGTTCGCAAGTTCGCGAACTTTTAGCGATGTTCGCAATTTTGGGTTCGCCTTAGCAGGAGCCAAATTTTGACCTCTCACCCCAGAGCCAGCATATACATGGCAGCCAATCAGGCAGCTCTCCCTCCTGGACCACCCCTGGACCACTCCCTTCCATATATAAACCGAAGCCCAGCAGACATTTTACATTCTGCCTGTGTGTGCTTGATGAGTTAGCATAGGGAGAGAAGCTGTGCAGGTGTTTGAGGGACAGTTTAGGTAGCTTTGCTGACTAGTAATCTACTTTCTACTGCTCTGTATGTAGCTGCTGTGGGCAGCTGTCCTGCTGATCTCATCTGCTGTAACCCAATAGTCCTTGTAAGGACTGCTTTTATTTTCTGATTACTGTTACTCTTCTTTTCATTGTGTACTGCAGCTCCATCTGTGTGTGTTGGAGACAGGTGTGCTGCTCATAGTAGTGCACTAAGCACCAACCACACATTCACATAATTTTTTTTTATTTGTGTTTTTTTACTTTGCTACTGTAATTTATAGAGCCGAGTGCTATTAGTCTAGCTGTGTTGGGGACTGGTGTGCTGCTCCTAGTAGTTCACCCCCAGCACCAACCAGAGATCACTTTTTTTTTATTATTAATTTTTTTTTTTTTTAATTTAAGAGTAACTTCTTTAACGTGTCCAGTGCTGTTTGCTGTTGTTCATAGTAGTGCACCAAACACGTTACACATAGGGGCTGATTTACTTACCCACGAACGGGTCGAAATGAGTCCGATTGCGTTTTTTTCGTAATGATCGGTATTTTGCGATTTTTTCGTATGTTTTGCGATTTTTTCGTATTCTTTACGAATTTTTCGTTACCAATACGATTTTTGCGTAAAAACGCGAGTTTTTCGTATCCATTACGAAAGTTGCGCATTTTTCGTAGCGTTAAAACTTACGCGAAAAGTTGCGCATTTTTCGCGTAAGTTTTAACGTTACGAAAAATGCGCAACTTTTTACGCAACTTTCGTAATCGATACGAAAAACTCGCGTTTTTATGCAAAAATCGTATTGGTAACGAAAAATTCGTAAAGAATCTGAAAAAATCGCAAAACATACGAAAAAGTCGCAAAATGTTCGTTTTCAAGTCGGAACTTTTCCAATTCAGGTCGGATTCGTGGGTTAGTAAATCAGCCCCATAGTAGTGACATTGCATTGCAATAAAATCCCCTGAGCGATGTTTTTCCACCAGCAATAATATATTCCGTATCCACTACTGCGGTGTTTTGTCTTTGCGTGTGAACCGGCTGTAACCTTTACACGACTTGATTGGCATGTAGACGCCGCACGTTTTAAAGCAGTTTATTACACAAGTTTAGAAATTAGTGTGATTTCTGCCCTTTACATCACAAAACGCAACGCTGTGTCAACAACGTATTTTTCAGAGAAATTTTTGCCCTTGATCCCCCTCCTGCATGCCACTGTCCAGGTCGTGGCACCCTTTAAACAACTTTAAAATCAGTTTTCTGGCCAGAAATGGCTTTTCTAGGTTTTAAAGTTCGCCTTCCCATTGAAGTCTATGGGGTTCGCAAAGTTCGCAAAAGTTCGCAAAAGTTCGCAAAAGTTCGCACTTTTTGGCAGAAGTTCGCGAACGGGTTCGCGAACTTTTTTTGTGAGGTTCGCTACATCTCTAGTAGTGAGTTTCCTATGCATGCACAAACAACATTACTAAGGCCAAAAGATATACTGTAGCTTAGAAAGCAGTTGTTTGTAGGGAACTGTGTCAAACACTTTGGCAAAATCCAAATAGATCACTGCAACCCCACTGTCAAAATTTTTGCTAACTTCATCACATAAAGCAATCAAATTTGTCTGACATGACCTATCCTACATAAAGCTAACCTGATTATTGTCCAAAATGTCATACACCAGAACATAATTTGAATATTATCCCTTAACAAGCTTTCAAATAACTTGCCCACCATCAACTTTCCACCAGTATAGGTACCATACCAGATGAAAATAAGTATGAGTAAATGAGAAATAGAGGCCTGGCTAAAACTGAACTAAACTCTCTAAAACTGAGCTAAGCTCTCTCACATCAACTTTCAGTAAACCATTATGTACCATATCCTGTATCAGTGCCTAACTTGATTGAGCTGTTAAGCTATCTGTGTTCCTATTTGGTGGGTTACATAGTAAGTTAAGTTGAAAAAAGACATGTGTTCATCAAGTTTAACCATTTTTGTCTATATATAACCTGCCTAACTATTAGTTGATCCAGAGGAAACCTAAAAACCCCATCTGAAGCCTCTCTAATTTGCCACAGAGGGGGAAATTTCTTTCCTGACTCCAAGATGGCATAACCATGTCTTGACTCCTCTATTGTATAAAATGAAGAAAAGAATGGATTAAGTACATTTGCCTATTAAGTATCGTTTATATCAACATTATTTACATTATTTAATGGAGCCATACATTCATACTGCATTTTTAATATTAATATGTAAATAAAAACTTTTTGGGGGGTTAGTCGTAATCTCTGCCACAATTTGTTTCTCATTTCTATCTTTGCTTTTATGATTGCTATTTATATAATGTGCAGCTCTTGTCCCAATGTCCAACAACAAAGATATAAGATGGATGGGGGGAGTTCTCTCTGCAACGTTAAGAAGGCAGAGGGAGATTAGGGAGATTAATGCATGACTGAGTTTTAGGTTCTTTGCAAGGGATGGGCTGCACCTACATGATGATGGTGCAGCTGCTTTGTGGGGGGGGAACTGCTAGAGGAGTAGAGGAGATCTTTTACTAGGTGGGAGGACCAAATAGTAATTTTGTGGAAGACAGATAAGATGAGGTTTTGGGCATAGTAAGGGAAAAGGATGTCACTGCACTCAGTGCATGGGCATGGGCATCTGGCCCTCCATTCTATCACATAAACAAGATTTTGGCATGGTGTAAAGCTTGCCGTACTAACAGTGACCACAAAATGGCAGCTGTCTGCTTGCTGTGATTGAGTAAGACTGAAGGAAACGAGATTTATATTAGTTATATAGTGTAAGTGAAGTTTACTAACATGATGGAAATACATTTGGAATTATTTTTTATTGTGACTGGTCCCCTTTAAGAAAGCCAAAGGTACAGTATAGAAGTAAGGACTTTATTAGGAATAAAATTATGTTATTATAACCACTTACAGCTTTAGCTATGCCAAAAATTCTTAAATTCTAAAAAGAATTACACTGAAAATTACCTTAGCAAACTGATATTAGTGATGGGAGAAATTTTTCGGCAGGCACGGAGTCGCAGTGAATTTCCACATTTCGGCATTGGCAGATTTTTTCCACAAAACTTTTCCACAAAACTTTTCCACAAAACTTTTCCACAAAATTTGCTGTGGAAAAATTCACCTCCCACATCAAAAAAAAAAAATGTTAGTGTTGATCAAAAAATTGTTGGGCGGAAATTTTCGCCGCTATTACATTTTTCAGCGAAATGAAACAAAGTGAAATGGGATAGAATCGCTCACCACTAGACTCCATGCATATTGCCTACATTGACTTTTTCAATATACTAGTCACTTTATGAATGAGTGATCTGTCTTAAAATAGCACTGATACAGGTGTCTGTTAACAATATGAATTTCTATCTAATAGTTGCTGACCTAATAGTTATCTTAAACTGCTACTAAAGGGGAGGTTATATTGAAATTTAATGGCATAAAAATACTCTGTATATATATAATGTACAAATTTACCAATATGTTAATTTTCCTAAGTGGACTAAATGTTCCCCTTTCAAGCTTTCAAGATTAATTCAAAATATGGCATACTCATTAAAAATGAAGGCTAAAATATGATTTCACTGCATTAAAACGGATTTTTTTCACTTTTTTAAGTGATCGTGTTTTGAGTTTTTTTGAGATTTTTGAGTTTTCAAGTTTTTTAAAAAAATCTTGAAAAATTGTAATTTCAATAAATCTGCCTCTAATTGCATGCAATTTTGATATAAAGAGACCCCTTAATTGGTGACCTAATGTCCAAATGTCGGCTCCATCACTGAACAGAGCCCCTCTGGCTGGAGAAAGGATATTCCCACAATACTCTAAGTTGTTATGTATTAACAAATATATTCTAGTACAGGTATCGGACCCTTTATCTGGAAACCCATTATCCAGAAAGTTCCGAATTACGGAAAGGCCATCTCCCATAGACTCCATTTTAATCAAATAATTCACTTTTTAAAAATGATTTCCTTTTTCTCTGTAATAATAAAACAGAACCTTGTACTTGAGCCCAACTAAGATATAATTAATCTGTACTGGAGCCAAACCAATTCTATTAGGTTTATTTTATGTTTAAATAATTTTTTTTTAAGCAGACTTAAGGTAGGAGATCTGAATTACAAAAAGACCCCTTATCCGGAAAACCCCAGGTCCCGAGCATGACAAGGGGACTCCTCAATTGACCCTTCGCCTTGAGGCACCCCACTGAACCCCCTTGTTACATATCTCAATGAAACACCAGGAGACAGAGGTGGAGAAAATGGCCACAGCATTTATTCACATTTTATCAAATAAATAGGACCTTGCCAGCCTAACCCAAGCAATATTCTAAAGCCATAATTCCATAAGAGGTCGCTACTATGCTCTGCCGTTCCTCGCTGAAGACTTGAATGAGTATTAGACTGCCTCTACCTACAGAGAGGATGGCCCCAAACTCTGCTACCAGCAGGAGCTGCATTACCAACCATGAGAGAAGTTCAGCAGCCCTGCTGCCGGTCCTGGATCTGCAGTGTCTCGATGATAGGAAATCCAAGCAGGCTGTCACCTAGCACAAGCAGTAGTAGCATCTGTATCAGTCAATTCACCGTGCAGTCACAGGAGAGAACCTCCTTTCTCCCTCTGCTAAAATGACCTGTGCAGTACTCTGGCAAGGTCCTACCGCTGCTGTGACAAATAAAACTTAAAATATATTATCATATATCTACTATTTTGATCCAGAGGAAGGCAAAAAACCCAACCTGAAGCTAGTGCCAATTATGCCTCAAGAGGGAAAAAATTCCTTCCTGACCCCCTGGGCGATCGGAAACATTCCCTGGATCAAGAAATCGCTGTTAACATGAATTAAACACAAAGCTGACTCTCAAGTTTATACCATATAAAGATACAGAAAGCACAATATAAAAATGCATTCAGGTAAAATTCCACATTCAGTTATTAATAGATAATATGAAAACCAAAAGAAGAGAAACTCCTGACATTTCTCAAAATATGCAAAAAGAGGGAGGGTGGGTGGGATGTTTCTACCTGCTCAGAAGATAAGGAAGTGAGTGCTTTTCTGACATCACATGCCTCTCTTTCTCCGCCCCTCCCCAGGCCAGCCTTCTCCTGCCTTAACTCTTTCCTTCTCACCTAATCACAGTTGCACCTGGTTCTGCCAATCTCTAAACATAAACCAGTGTAATCTGGCTGCTGGTTATTCGGATCCCTTGTCATGCAGCCCCTACGCTTATATCTCCAGGGCTTTCCTTTCTGGATAACAGGTCCAATACCTGTAGTAAGTATAAAAAGTGAATATCTAGTAGGAAGGCATAAGCAGTGCCTAGCTTTCTGTTGCCTGACGTTTCCTGTGGGAGA
Organism: Xenopus tropicalis; assembly: GCF_000004195.4. Lineage (NCBI taxonomy): Eukaryota > Metazoa > Chordata > Amphibia > Anura > Pipidae > Xenopus > Xenopus tropicalis. The sequence continues at coordinate 130,953,684 of NC_030677.2, forward strand.
CAACTTTGCATGACTTCAGAGAACAAAGCAATTTGTATGCCTTCCCACCAGAGATTCACTTTATTGCTGGTGGGAAGGCATTCTGGGAAGATTAGTTGCCTGCAATAGCCGAGATCAACTGTGGGTGACTAATCTCCCTGTGGGCCTTGGCTCTAAAACTGAGAGGATGCTGTTTATTTTGAAATGGTCAATAATTTACTAGTACAACCCTATCAAGACTTTTTTATTTTTGTGGTGACACTAATCTTAATTAACATGACAAAACTTTGTATTCTGTGATTTAAGAGTTTCATTTAAACCTTTTATGTAAATTACAAGAAATTCCTAAACCACCAGCACATTTTCCTCTAGTGTTTACTCTAGTGTTCAGAAAGTTGCATTTTGTTAATTAAAAATTACCTTTTATTTTAGCTGATTTTAATATTACATAGTAGCAGCAACATAGCAAGAACATTATGGCCTAAACCCATTTAGCTTTGAGAACATGTGCCTTATTTGTCTTACACTCTGCAGTTATTCTTAAAGTTCTAAATTACATAGACATGCCATGGTTATATACCCAGTCTCCTTATGTAGTCTAGTAATCTTTGCCTATAATTTATTTTTCAAAAATGAGTAAATAAATGATGTTAGTTGCACAGAGAAAAGCATTCCTTATTTTACACATGCATCTAATTTAATAATGCATAAGAGAATATTTTGATACAGGGAGCAAGTATCAAAATATTGTCAGTAATTGCAAAAGACTTGGCTCAGATTATTACTACTGACTTTTCATTAAGAATATTGCTCAAAATGGAAATATACATATATTTACATCCAGTAAATGATATTATTGTTTGAAAACATAGTAACCCAGAGGATATTAATAAGAAAATGTTATTCATGGCAGTATAAATTTATAGGATCTCTACATTGCATACCTACGTTAACCTCGATTGAACCCAAATCATTACAAATGTGATAGGCCAATTAATTAAATCTTGGTTATAGTAAATAAAATTCATAGCTTAATAATATAGTTATAAAGGGTTGGACATGAGTGCAAAGCAGTTGAATGTCATTTTTCAGTATGAACCAAAGGAAATATTAAAAAAAAACAAAAAAAAAACACTACAGAATTACCTACATAGACAGCATAAAGGGAAATATGTTAGCCAGTTCTACAAGCTCTGAATTACTAGAAGGCCATTTCCCATAAAGTCCATTTTAAAGCAAGTAACTCCAATTTTAAAAATTGTTTCAAATGTAATAATAAAATAATTCCTTGTACTTGATGGTAACTAAACTAAACTAAATGATTGTTTTGTGGTGGCAAAACAATCCTATTGGGTTTATTTAACTTTGAAATATTTACATTTTAAATGTTTTTTTAGGAGAAATAAGGTATAGTGATCCAAATGACAGAATTCTGGATAATAGGTCCTATACGGTACCTGTCATTAGCATAAAATTCAAGTTAAACTGGCCTTAATGTGGAAAACACCCTTTATTTGCTGATGCTTAAATTCCATTTATTTCACAATTTCCAGTTTTATTAAAAAGCATTTGAAACTATTGAGAATGCAAACGCATACAGTAAATATATACTTAAAATCAAATGTATAATCCTTTTGTAAATAATATTTTTTTTGTTTTAAAAACATTCTTCTAAATTTAGGTATCATTCTGCTATGCCCGTCCGGATTCTGGTCGCCATCAGTTTTGATCCTGCCATGTCTACACTGTCTTCTGCAACATGTTATTGTTGCTTTTGGTGTATTTCTAAATTTGAATTTAATTTGCATTAAAAAATGTCAGGCAATAGTATTTGAGTCCCCTCTTTAAAATGTCATGGGTGCCCAGTAGTCAGAATGCTGGAAGTTAAGAACTAAGAGTGTGGGGATATGATGCTTATACTTTCCCCCTGGTGTGGCACATGCCAAAAGAACAGAGGCTACTGGGTTGGGTGGAAGTCGCCACAGCTTTATTACCATGTTTATACAAGGATCCTGCCCCAACAAATCCTTATTCATGCAAACGGAAACCATTTGTTATTTTATAACCATTTAACACAAACCAATGCCGGCCATTGCAAATAGCAATGGGCATGTGATGTACATAATTATTTTACCACCTAGATTAACTCTGCTGTGACACCATAACATTAAACAAAGGTGAATTCAATACATGTACAGTGCAGAATTAACACAAAAAGTTAAATGCAATAAGAATGGGTGCTTCCCTTGCGCACGCTATAACAGGGGCGATCCATGCTGCAGTAAGGGGAAGTGTTGTTGCGCCAGACTTCCTGCGCATGTTTTCAGGTGGAAGAAGCAGGGTGGACACAGGGCGCTCCCCAGCGCCGGAGGTATGGGTTGCTGGGGAACAAAATAGTTACATAGTTACATAGGGTTGAAAAAAGTCCATCAAGTTCAACCCTTCCAAGTAAACCCCATGGGGGGGGGGTTGTTGTGAGTGGAGGGGGTGCACAGCAGACAAAAATATAGTAGGAACAGGGTTCATGGGGTCCTTGCAGCCTTTCGAATCCAATGTGCAAGGGGGTTGGGAATGCAGTCAGGTACATTCTGGAATGCAGTCAGGTACATTCCATTGGGGTAGCCCTTGAATAAAGCTGCTTGTTAATTCTGTTTCAAACAAACTTTACTTGGATATAGTGAATATAAAAATGATTTTTTTATTAAAACAGCCATACAACCTGCCTCAGGCGTAAAGGTGGGGCTGACAGTCACTTTCACTTTCTAGATGTTACTGCACTCCTTATTTCCCACTTCCTCCTCATGGTCTATACTTGCATAGCCTGTGGATGGGCATAAGGTATTTATTCAGACTTTTCCAGGTTGTTGCAAATTGCAGGAGATGCATCAAAACAATAATGACATAAATTCGTGTTTATTTTGTGTAAAAAATACAATACAACTTGCCTTCATAAGGGGGTCCAAAAAAATGGCACCTGCTTGCTGTGATTGTAAAACCCAAGATTAAAGTAAACTCAATTAAAATAATTAAGTAAATTCATTTTGCTCAACTAACATGAAAGCAAAAAATTTGGAATTAATGGGCAACTCTGTGTGTAATAACCCATAAGAATGTTTGCATTCAAACAGCTGTCTAGTAAACAGAAGCTGCTGATTTGTTTTAACTTGCATGTGATGCATCAAAATAGGGGTGCAATTTGAGTTCATCTAGGAAATTACAGTGCATGTAAGTTGTGTTGTAAGCTATTTTAATTATATTCAGGTGTACATTGATAGTAATAAAACCCTATTATCCCTTGACAAGATAGTTTGCACCATGTGATGTGTGCTAAATGAAATTAATGCGAATGCCATTATTAATTTATGTCATGTGATGGAAGTAATGCCACTCTAGCACAAAATCTGGGAAAATAGTGTATACAACTACTTGCTTGTGAATTACAAAAACAGATGCTAATCTGTATCTATATTGTCTATATTGATGCATCACACACAAGTTGCAGTGGATTAAATTTATCATGCATCTACAAGTATGCTGAAATTTCAGGAAGAAATGCGGCATTATGAATTTAAAAATATGATGATTTGCATCCAGAATTTGCAGCTATTTGCCTAAACGTGGCCATACACCTAAGGTGGGCAATATCAGGCTAATTTGATCATAAGGCCCTAGGGCCATATAATCAAATTAAAACGGTAGGCAAAGGCACTATCGGACCAAGGACCACATCAGTGAGAAATTGTGGTCCCCGATCTACCAGATGCTGGTCAGATAGGCCCGTCGAAGATGCCCACATGGGCAGAAAAGCTGCCAAACGGTGTAAGGACTTGAATCACCAGCTGCAACCTGATGCCCCTGAAGTTGCCCTATTAAAGAACCTGAGGTTGTTATATACAGCCAGAACAGCCCAAAAAGGGCAAGGCTGAATCTGTTGAGCAATTGAACACATGTAGGTATTAATTTATGAATTAAGGTATGCAATGCTGATGAATAACTTGTAGACCTGTTGACTACATACTGTAGCAGCTTCATTTTGGACCCTTACTTTACTTTGTCATGGGCTCCTATATATTTAACTCACTGCATGAATGAGTGGGTCAGTAATTAGACTATTCACTTGCATGGCTAAATCCTACTACTAGTGATGAGCGAATCTGTTCCGTTTCGCTTCGCCGAAAAATTCGCGAATCTTTAAAAAGATCCGCGAAACGGCGAAAAATTCGCGAAAACGGCGAAAATGTCGTGCGGCAAAAAAAATTCGTCGCCCGCGGCTATTATTTTGTCGTGCGGCTATTGTTTCGTCGCCCGCAGCTATTATTTTGGCGCGCGGCTATTGTTTCGTCGCCCGCGGCTATTATTTTGTCGCGCGGCTATTGTTTCGTCGCCCGCGGCTATTATTTTGTCGCGCGGCTATTGTTTCGTCGCACGTGGCTATTATTTCGTCGTGCGGCTATTGTTTCGTCGCCCGCGGCTATTATTTTGTCGCGCGGCTATTGTTTCGTCGCACGCGGCTATTATTTCGTCGCGCGGCTATATTTTGTATTTTTGGACGTGCGGCGAATTTTTCGGCGGCAAAGTTTTTTATCCATTTCGCGAAACAATCCGCCAATGGCGAAACGCGGAAATTCGCCGCGAATCCATGCCTGGCGAAACATTTCGCCCATCACTACCTACTACATCTAGCTGTTCAGTCTATAGACTGTTTGGATAACTAATGCATGAACAACATTAGCATATGCACACTTACAATATGTAATATATAAATAGAGTACCATTTTAGAATTACTTGTGATACTGCTATGCTGCTTTGACATTGGAAATATATGCATGCAGTTTTATTTCACATCTTCTTCACTTTCTAAGAATATCCTTTTCTAGGGAGAACTGTGAAAGCTTTAATAAAATACAGCTAAGATATTTAGCAGAAGAATTATTAAAGAAAAAAAAAACATTACAAAGAAATATGTAATAAGAAATATAGGATAGTCTGGCCTTTGAGCTTTAAATCTGTCCTTTTTTGAAGTTTTCATCTTGGGTAGCAACAAGTCCTAGTCATTTAATTCCGAGCACAATTGTAATAATATACCATTATTTACATCTACATTTTTGCAAGATTGCGCTTAGCACTGTCAAGATCAAAGCAGAGAAAAAAATATCCCTTCTCACTACTTTGTCACCATCTCTTACCCTTATAGGCATGAAAATGGAAATTCTTTCTGTTATGCAGAGATAATGTTGCCATGGTTATAATTCTGTAAAGGTAAAGTAGATTTATCAAAATAATTGGAGGCATGATTCTCCATTAAGGTCAGTGATTGCAAAGACTGTCTGACACAAAACGTCTGAACTTTTAATTTGCTTTTTCACTAGCGTGAATGGATGTTCAGATGAAATGTGCTGACAGAACATGTGAATGACATGGCAATTCTTAAGCCGAAAATTTTAATGTATCAATTTGATGTTGCCGGAGTATTCCCTACCACCCACTGAATAATTTGTAGGTGGCTTTATAAAAAGGCTTAATATTGTGAAGCATGTAGCATACTTTGGTGCTTAAAAGACACATAAAGTAGCTCATTTGCAGTACCATAATAAAAAAAAAACGTTAATCAGAAAGCACTGTAATAAAGTAATGCCATTTACCACAGACTCCCATTTAAACAAACAGTTCTTAATTTTAACAGATTTAGATTTTATCTGTAATAATAAGACAGAGACATGTAAAATATATATTAGTTTAAATGATATATACAGTATAACCTAACATAAATGTAAACTGCTTGCAATATGATCCTACTGGGTATTATAAAAGCTTGACATTTTTTAGTAGCCGCACACAAGAAGGACCCCAGGTCCCAGGCATTACATTAGATTCCATAATTTGAATGCACACATTCTATAATGCTACTAAAGTAACTATAGTAATTGATTTTAAGTATTTGGTTTAATTAAAGATTTCTAGAGAAATACTCTGTATCAAAGCTGGACCACTTTAAAATTATCTAATATATCTACATTTTAAGTATAGGCTATATTTAATTTGCTGATTATAAATATTCCATAAGCCTTTGGTATAGGGTAGTTCTCTCCAATCCATATTCACTGCTTATAAATAATTATTTATATTCAAAGTCAACATGATTGCTGTGACAAAATAACCTCATTTAAATACTCTTCAGTGCCCTCCATTAGTGATGGGCAAAATAATTCGGCAGGCATGGATTCACGGCAAATTCCTTGTTTCGACATTGGTGGATTGTTCCACGAAACGGGAGTCAAAATTCTCTGCAAAAAAATTCGCCATGCGGCAAAAAAATGTTGCCCACATAAAAAAAAAAAAATCGCTCACAAAAAAATGATGTGTGACATTTTTGCCGTTTGTGCAAATTTATCACTGTTTTCTGAATCTTTCAACAAAGCAAAACGGGAGAGATTCGCTCATCACTCTCCTCCATGGTACAGTCTTGAAGACAAGGAAGCAACTTTTTATTAAGCTAGGATCAAATAGAGAAAGATTTAGTAATGGTTGGGTCCTTTGCCTGTTTGCTGTATAAAGTAAAAACTAAGGGGCCTATTTATTAAAGTACGACAGGTACGAAATACAAAAAAATTCATATTTAATCATACTGTGCGTATTTTCTGTGACTTTTTCGTATAGTTGCGTGACTTTTTCATATTTTGCACGACTTTTCCGTAATTTGCAACAAAACTTACATGAAAAAATCGTATTGTCACGCAGAGTACAAAAGTTTCGGATTCATTCAAGCTTTGGTATCGGGACTTTCCTTGGGCCAGGTTCAAGCTGCAGAGTGCCATTGAGTCCTATGGGAGGCTTCCAAAAACAAGCACAGAAGGATCAAAGTCTGAAAGGTTTTCCCGCCGTTTATGATCGTTCGGATACGAAAATTTTGTGACTTTCGGATCGCGAATACGATATTATAGTGACTAATACAATTTTTTCAGAAGCATTTTCGTGATATTTGCGATCATCAGAAATTATCTTTTTTAATCTGAATTTTTCCAAATTCGGGATTCGAATACTTACTTTAATGAATAGACGCCTAAGTATGCTTGATATTGTTGAGAACTCACTATTTTTCTTTCTTGTTGATAAACATTTTCCCCACAAATTTATTTCCTTTTTTTATACAGAAATCAAAATGTTATCATTTTTGCCAAGTTATCATTACTATCGTCAGCTGAGAAATAGCCACCGTTAGGCTTCATTTGTTCTTGTGAGTGCAAATTCAAAGCACTAAAATGGCTAAAAAATAGAATTTCCATTGTCTCCACCAAATTACGTGCACCTAGCAACTTGCGCCCACTCAGTTGATAAATTTGATGCAAATACATGCATTTACACAGGACAGCTATTAAATTATCGCAAGCTTGTCAGTTGTTCCAGGGTTTCACCAACTGGTTGTATCTATAACTCCTTCTGATGATAACAATTTTGTTAACACTGCATATATTGACACGATACAAGTGGCACCATGCCAATTTTAATACTTTTTGCCAAAATCTGCGAAACATTAGTTCTCATATTGCCACATTGCATAACTGTTGCTACTGGAGCAGCTTAGCATGCTATTGTAAGCAATGTATTGGTGTTTTCAGAGAAAACTAGGCAAGCCAATTAATTATAGGTAAGATGCATCATCCTTGCAGCAGGATCTGGGCAATCTGGCCATCTGTGCGGCTAAATCGTGACTGTGGATAAATGTAAGTTTATGCACCTGGGATTTATTATTAGCAGCCCACAAACCTATAATGGAACTCTATTAGGCAATGGAGAAGGGCCTAAGGCAGTGATCCCCAACCAGTGGCTCGGGGGCAATATGTTGCTCACCAACCCCTTGGATGTTGCTCTCAGTGCCCCCAAACCAGGTAGTTATTTTTGAATTCCTGACTTGGGGGCAAGTTTTGGTTGAATAAAAACAAGATTTCCTACCAAATAAAGCCCCCTGTAAGCTGATAGGGTGCATAGAGGCTGCCTAATAGCCAATCTTAGCCCTTATTTGGCTCCTCCATGAACTTTTATGGTGCTTGTATTGCTCCCCAAGTCTTTTTACATTTGACTGTGGCTCACGAGTAAGAAAGGTTGGGGACCCCTGGCCTAAGGTATAAAAATGGTGTATAAAACGTTAATCAGAAAGCACTGTAATAAAGTAATGCCATTTACCACAGACTCCCATTTAAACAAACAGTTCTTAATTTTAACAGATTTAGATTTTATCTGTAATAATAAGACAGAGACATGTAAAATATATATTAGTTTAAATGATATATACAGTATAACCTAACATAAATGTAAACTGCTTGCAATATGATCCTACTGGGTATTATAAAAGCTTGACATTTTTTAGTAGCAGCCCACAAACCTATAATGGAACTCTATTAGGCAATCCGTGATGGAGAAGGGCCTAAGGCAGTGATCCCCAACCAGTGGCTCGGGGGCAACATGTTGCTCACCAACCCCTTGGATGTTGCTCTCAGTGCCCCCAAACCAGGTAGTTATTTTTGAATTCCTGACTTGGGGGCAAGTTTTGGTTGAATAAAAACAAGATTTCCTACCAAATAAAGCCCCCTGTAAGCTGATAGGGTGCATAGAGGCTGTCTAATAGCCAATCTTAGCCCTTATTTGGCACCTCCATGAACTTTTATGGTGCTTGTGTTGCTCTCCAAGCCTTTTACATTTGACTGTGGCTCACGAGTAAGAAAGGTTGGGGACCCCTGGCCTATGGTATAAAAATGGTGTATAAAACACTTCTCTATAGCAAGCAATGCCAGTAAGCAGCAGGAAGGTTCAGCAAGGTACTGTTCTATATTAAAAGGGGTATAGATTAATTAGAGGACAAAACACTGATAAGTCTCCATCTAGAATATGCCCTGACGTTTTGGTCTCCAGGAACTATGAACATAAGGGGACAAGTTATGAACTAACATTAGAAGAAAGGAGGTTCCATTTTAAGGTGCACAAAGGGGATTTCACAGTGAGATCTGTGAAGTTGTAAAATTTTCTGAAGTGGATGTACTGGCATATGCATAAGATAGATTCAGTTAGGGTCTTAATACAGTTTTAGGTGGATTTGGTATTTAAAATGATAGATTCAATGCATCCCTAACTTTTATAAATCATATTTAAATAATTGTGCTTCTTATTACAAACAAAACTGTACATATGTGCATGATGCCAATCTTAACTGGCATCTTAATAGCTGATAAATTATTAGTTGATACATTTGTTCCTGAAAACTCTTTTTTTTTTTTTCGTTTTTGCATGCATAGCTGCATCTTTATAGCTGAAACAGTCTTGTCAAAACATACATTATTTTTGTGTATTTTGAGCATATGTTGAGAGCTAAATAAATATGAAATAATGACAATTAACATGAAAGCAACTGTTATACACAGCATGGCACTAAAATGAATTACTTCTAAATAGTAAAAATCACATGCAGAAATATAAATAGAAAATGTAACCATATTAAAGAGTGTTGCGCAACCCTGAATATCAGGTATACAAGAATAGAAATAGGTCATTCTAAAATGTATGGTGTACATGTGTGCATTAGTGATATAAATTTACAACGTTTCAGTGAGAGCTTGTTTTTGTCAGAAGTGAGAGTTTCCTTTTGTGCTACAAAATGTTGGGGTTCAAATGCAAAATGAAAAAATTAATAAATGAAATAAACAACTCTTGATAATCTAACATCTTGCGAGAGTGGCCCAAGCCATATGTGGTGTATTATGGGAGATTAAAGTTTGAAACTGGTTAGAGTTTGTAGATAAATGTTTATTTAGCATTATTACTCTTTCACTTATAAACTTTAACATTTAATACATTTAAAAGTATCACTAAACTTTAACAGTTCAGCTCATGTGAGATCCATTTATTTCCAGAGGATGAATAAAAGCTATTTGTGTGAGAGAGTGAGAAATATAATCTACAATAATCTAAAAGCGCTACTGAAATACCATTGAAGTAATAGGATTCCAGTAATGTTTTACCACTTCAATGAAATTGAACGTCTAAATAAACAGGTTTCGGTAGACTCATTTTGTTGATGGGGGACATCTCTAACAGATGCTGTGTATTCTATCTTAGGTGCTGTCAATTTTTCCTTCACCAAGGACTCACATTCCTATAATGTTTACATTGATTCTACGTAAAAAAATTGAATCCAGAAGGATTATGAGATAATGTTTCTTCATAAAATACAAGAGTTTACAGTCAATTGAGCGTACTGGTGCAGAAGACAGTTTAGATAAAATACACAAAGCAAAGCATTCAGTCATACCTCAAAATTATTATAAGGATGTCCCATAAGCCAAAAAAGTGTTCTTCTTTGCACCAGCGTGTATCCTTTTTTCGTTAAAAGTGCTATTATAGGTTGCAAATAAACTGTCAGTCTAAAACTATGATTTATATGAAGCACATTCTTTTCAAGGGAATATTAGCAAATGTAAATATTCTACTTCTCAAAGTTTCTAACCATTTCCATAATATATAATCGCTTAACAAGCCTTCAAATAACTTGCCCACCACAGATGTCAAACTTATTGGGCTATAATTGTCAGACTGAGATCGTAATCCCTTTTTAAATGTTGGAATTGCTTCATCATTGCTTCATCATTCCTGCCTATGATTAAGTGCCCTCTGTGGTACGAAACGCGCAAATCTTTGTCTGTATATGGATTCAATAAACAAAAAAATGCTTTTAACACAATATGAGCTGCTTTGAAGGTTTATACAATTGGGTGATCCGGAGTGCCAGCCTGCCTGTCCAGTTGGTTTTCCATCATTCCTCCTGTCAGGCTGGGCCACAGATGAGTGGCTGGCAGGTAGGAGCCTAAGTACATGGTAATGTGATGTTTCCATGTTTGGTGTTTAGAAGAACTAGAAATGCGCTCAGAACTTGGTTTAATAAGAAACTTGAACAGATGACAATGATGAAACAGAAGACAAATGAAAACCAAATCTGAGTAATAGAATAGAGGATTTAACCTGAAGATAGTCTGTATAATAAGCCAGAGGTCGGGGGCAGGCTGCAAGCTGAAGCAAGTCTGTGAAACAGGCCAGAGGGTCAAAACCAGGGTAGCAGGAACAAGGAACTAACATAACTGAGGAATAAGCAGGAACTCGGGCACACATCAATCAGGAACTCGGGCACAAAAGGCTAGGACACAGACATGAATCAATGATCCAGCAATAACTGTCAGGAAAGCAACAAGATTAGAGGAGGAGACTGAGAAGACAACAGAGGGAAAGTATGGTTAAGTGGACTATTAGCTGCAGTCTGTTCCAAAAGCCTCTGGTGGCTCAACAGAAAAATGCACTGTCCAAACAACCAGCAGTCATAGATTCAAAACCCAACAATTCATGACTTGTGACCCACCATACCAGATAAGATAAGTCTTAGAAAATCAGAAATAGAGGCCTGGCTAAAACTGAACTAAGCTCTCTCGGTGTAGTGAGTGTATTCCATCAGGCCCTGCCTTGTTTACATTAATTGTGAGTAAACATTTATGTACAATATCCTGCATTAGCCACTGACTTTATAGATACATATACAGATATATATATATATATATATATATATATATATATATATCAGTCCATAGAGTATCTGCACTCAGATGCAAAAAATGAAATGTGGTGCACAGCCACAAATATGGCTTGAGAAAAGAGAAACTTTTGTACAATGTATTGTTTATACTGTATATTGGAACAAAACCTGGTCACCTTGTCTGCTTAATAACAACATTACTGTCAACATTAATTCTTTCTCCCCGAAGACCAGATTTGCAGAGAGCATTATTGTATTTCCAAATTGCAAACAGTGGTGACATTTACCTTAATGTTATGGGCAATAAAATGCAAATGGTAAATGTAGTTAATGTCATTTACGCATTAAATATTTTATTTGACATTTACAAACTTTTATATTATGCCATGTAGAACACTTAAATGTTGTCAAATGGTTTACATATGATTGATATTTTTTCAAGAGTACTTACATTTCTGTTATTGCCATAATTAAATCATTATTATCTGAGTTGATATTGTATATTCACAGAGGTTCTTTATGCTCTTCTTTAGAATCCTTTTTACTAACTCCATTTCCCCATGACATATATAATACACAGTTTAATTGCCTTCTCCTTGAATCCAGTCTTGCTTTCCTAGTTATTTATGTTGTCCTGGGTTTGAGTCTTGGCTCACTTTGGCATGCTGTGCTCAGCAAGATGTTTTTGGAATTGCTATTTCTGCTCTACAAGTCCTTGAAATCCTTGATTAATGAATGACTCATTCCAGAAGGTTTTTTTTTTTACATATAGGGTGTTATGAAATAGAAGGACAAACAATTAAAGTAGAGAGTTGGCTTAGATTAGTGATGAGATCATTTTTTTCACCATGCATGGATTCATGGCAAAATTCCATATTTCTTTTAGCAAAAACTCACTGTAGAAATTCACTTCAGAAAAAATGTGTGAGAAAAAATGTCCATTGACTTTCATGCATTTGGAGTAAGAAAAAAAGTGAGATAAACAGCCCATTGACTTTCATGCATTTGGAGAGAAAAAGTTGCATGTGGAAAAGAAAGTTGCACGGTAGCACAAAAAAATGTCTATTGACCTCAAAGTATTTTGCCAAATTTTTTGCTGTTTCACAAGCGAAATAGGACAAATTTGATTGTCACTAGCTTAGGTCACTCCTCTCTAAAAGAAATAAAAAATATTGACTTATTTGACACAACCACAATTTTTTTTAATTGTGACCGGTACTTTTTTGCCACAACTGGGACTTTTTTTCTCACTGTGCAAATTTTTGCGGCAATGTTTGCAGCAGCTACACAAAATATTTTGACGTTTGCAGAGAATCCATGCCTGCCCAAAAAATCTGCTCATCACTAGTACTGTGTAATATGAAACGTAACATTGTATAGAAGACGAACCGAAAAGAGAAGGAATGTGCAATATGACAAAAGATCTATAAAGAAAACTACCAAAAAGGTGGTGGGAGTTGGCTAGGTTTAACAGGGATTGCAGAGAGGCAGGAGTTAGTACACTTAAGGGCAGTGATGGACAAATCTTTCCCATTTCGCTTCACCACAAAATTTGTGGATCAACAAATTTCATAAAATGCATTAAAATTAATGGCTGTATGGCAGTATATTTAACTTAAAGTCCCACAACCCATCAAAATACACAAAATACAAAAGCTGTTGAGAAAATCTGGGAGTTTGTTCTGTAGTTCATCAAAAAGCATAATACAATAACAAAGCAGCTGACAAGCCAGGGAGAGAAACATCTGGCCCTTAAACTGCTGATAAAGATTATTGTAAAAAATGAATTATAAGGACTGCATACCCTTGGCATACATAGTAACATAGTAAGTTACTGTAGGTTGAAAAAAGACGTACGTCCATAATATTCAACCATAATGCCTATATATAACCTGCCTAACTTCTAGTTGATCCAGAGGAAGGCAAAAAACCCCATCTGAAGCCTCACTAATTTGCTTCAGAGGGGAAAAATTCCTTCCTGACTCCAAGATGGCAATCGGACCAGTCCCTGGATCAACTTGTACTAAGAGCTATCTCCCATAACCCTATATTCCCTCACTTGCTAAGAATCCATCCAGCCCCTTCTTAAAGTTATATAATGTATCAGCCAGTACGACTGATTCGGGGAGGGAATTCCACAACTTCACAGCTCTCACTGTAAAAAATCCTTTACGAATATTTAAACGGAACCTCCCTTCTTCTAAACCGAGTGGGTGCCCTCGTGTCCAGTGGAAGGACCTACTGGTAAATAAAGCATTAGAGAGGTTATTATATGATCCCCTTATATATTTATACATAGTTATCATGTCACCTCTTAAGCGCCTCTTCTCCAGTGTAAACAGACCCAACTTGACCAGTCTTTCTTCATAACTAAGACTTTCCATACCCTTTACCAGCTTAGTTGCCCTTCTCTGGACCCTCTCTAATTCAATAATGTCCCATTTAAGCACTGGAGACCAAAACTGGACAGCATATTCTAGATATGAGATCACTGTTGAATAGGTGAGCATTACAGTAACCCAACACATAGCCAGCACCAGATTTGTTTTGTTGGTCACCACCCCCTTCCGAGCATGCATGCATGCACGCACGAACGAACGAACGAACGAACAAACGCGCAAACACCCCCTTCCCCCAGCCGCAAGCATGCAAGCGCAGACATTTAAACTCCTATACAGAGCAGTATGGAGAGGTCCCCATTGCTCCAAAAGGGAGCAAAATTATCTAAATTTCATTGCGGCGGGGCGGCATGCCGCCCATAAGTTTGTGCCACCCTAGGCCCTGGCCTTTGTGGCCTCTCCACAAATCCGGGCCTGCACATGGCAATAATATAAATATAATTTAAGCAACAGAAACTGAGCAGTAATATAACACTATAGAGACAGATAAAGATAGATAATGCCAGACATACTAGTAGAAAATGTATGAAAAAAATATGAATATGGTAAATAAAATCTAAAATTCACAAAATAGCAGCCATGTTGCCATAAGTACCATAAAAATAACCTCCAGTACTAATTACCAATAGCACAGAGCATATTTCTTTAAAAATATAAGAGACAGTAACCCTATATATATAATATAAGAGACAGATCCCTTAACACACATCATACATCTATACATATAACAAGCTGTACAGTTAAAGTTTGGTAATGAGCAAGTCAGTCCCATTTTAGAAAAATTCACGAAACTGCTGAAAAAGTTTCATAATGGCGAAAAATGTTGATGCACAGCCATTTTTTACTTACGTGTGCAACTTTTTTCTTACTTCAGGCAATGGGCATTTTTTTCTCAGCAAATATGTTCTTACAGCAAATTTTTGCGGAAAAATTTTTGCATGCCAAAACGTGTAATTTCTGGGTACTGGGCCTCAGTAGGCTGGCTTTGGCACGGTGGCTGGGAACTCCCCAGCCCATTCTGCTTTGTTGTTCCTGGACTGGTCACCACTGTCTGCTCCACATGAGGGTAGGGGGCTTGGTCTTCTGTCCTAAGCCCCAGCTCCAGGGCAGGCAGTGGAAGGAAAGCCTGCATAGAATAGAGTTATGCTGGCTGGGTCTAGTGGTTTCTGGACCCAGCTCCACCCAGGACAAGCATTGCGCAGTGGAGACTTCAGACTGCAAATAGAGTTGGGCTAAGTCAGGTGGCTGGACTGGGTTGATCTATTACCCCTACTCAGTGAACAAAGCAGCATATTATTTGTATGCAAAAGAGTATAAATCCTGGGACATTACTTCCTTTACAGATTAAATGAGAACCCAACAGCTCAGAACAGGTTAATTTTAATTTCTTTAGGAGGGTGGATATTCCTTATTTAGGCCACCATAGCACATGTATCTGCTGAGAATAGTGTTTGCCAAACTTTCAGCTGAGTTTTTGTTTAATTTAGGAAATTTGTTCCCCAAAGTAAAAATTAAGGGTTTTGTTTGTCATCAAATAGGAGTACTATACTCAACTAGTTTCCCACTCCCACTCTATTCCAAAATTGTTTCATGAATAAGTGTAACCAAACATCTAACACCAATTTGCTGGGTGTATCTCCAGCAAGATGTTGTAGTTTCATCCATTCCCCACAAGCTGGAGTCTGGTACCAACCCATTATCACATTATAAATATGTTCTTTAATGGTGACATTAACACATTAGGGGTCTTAGAAGTGCTCTTTTGCATATTTTAGTAAAATTTTAGTATTTTAGTAGGTCCCCTGGTAGTCCTCTAAACCTAAGGATTTTAACCACTAATAATGTAAGTGAAAGATTTAAGTGAAACTTAGTGCAAATTTGCTGTTTGGATGTCATCATTTCTGGTGCTTGGTGTCAAAATGAGTCCACTGTGTCTTTTGTCATGGGCCTCTGTGGGAAGATTGAGACTAATCAATAGACACACTGTGTTATTAACATGGAGACAAACATTGCTGGTGATTTTTCCCATAGCAACCAATCAGATCTTTGCTTTTGTTTTCTAATTTGTAGGTGACTGTTCAAATGGCTGATTGGTTGCTATAGGCAACATCCCCAGTGATGTCTGTCTCCAATATTAATAAATATGCCCTGTGTGGGATTCTCACAAGATGGAAGAAGATTTCCAGAATGCAACAATGTGTGTAAGGAACAGTTTTTCATGCAAGTACCTCTGAAGACTGTGCAACAACTGTGGCAAGAAATGCATTGGAATCATAAGGAAGGTGAAATGACTTTGCAGTAAGGGCATTTCTAGCTCTGTAGTAGCATATTCATTACCCTACATGTTAGAGAAGAGTTGGGGAGGGCTGGGGAGGTCTCCCATTGGTTGATATATAAGGCAATGGGTAGATAATGATGTGTGAGGGTCTTTTTTTTTCGTCCCAACAGATTGTGTTATTTTTAGCTATTACATACAACATTTCAACATTTTAAGTGATCATTTAGATCTACAAGTGTAGTGGACAACTAGCACTTTTCCTGCAATCAGTTGCACATTAAACCACATATAAAAGGTACTCACATCAAAATGTGCTCATTGCTTCTCCCTATACTTGTGCTTGGCGCCAGTCATGCCTTCCATTCATTGTGGGGGAAAAAGTGTAATTGTGGGGGAAAAAAGTGTTGATTTTGCCCAAATTTGCACTTTGCTCACTGCTTATTAGTAGTGTGTATCCAAGAAAAAGTTCATTCATTGGTACTGAGCTATCAGTAGCCTTCAATTATATTTATAACAAGGTATTTAATTGGGGTTTATTCCTGATATACTGTATGAGCGATGTATTATGATAACACACAGGGAAAGTCACAAATGAATTGAAACATTGTTAATTTATATCCTGAGATTAGAGCAATGGGTGGGTTATAGTCTTATAGTTAAAGCATGTTTGTGTTTTGCACATAAGTGTTAAAAAGATCACTGAGGGCTTTTTGTTGCAAGGCAAAAGAGCTTGACTTTTTGGTGTGGTGATTTTTTTTTTAATATTGATTTTGCTGAATATTTTAAGCATGATAAATTTCTGTCAGTAATTACATGAAATATGCCTAGAGCCAAAAGATGGTTTGGCATCTGGAAAAGATTTAAAAAAAAAAAATACAGAAAAAAAAACACATTTGAACACTTTAATTGAAAAAGACATCAGAATTTTTCATGTGACAAGTAAATACAGACACTCTTTTTATTTGCAACATAATAAAGGAAAAAAGGGAAAACATAATAAGCGAAAAAATGAGTTACGTTTTTCCGTTAGTGCTGTAAAAATCAGCATCAACATAAGGCTGTTGTGCATGCTGTTGTATCTAAGACTTGCTAACTATGGAACCTCCCAAGGCAATAACTTGACTATATGTCATAACTAATATATCCCAGCAGTTTGACATTTCATCTATTGAAATGACTATAGTATGTGTGTCTCCAAGCAAGATAAAAAACCTTTCATCTTACTATTGCAACAGTATCATGTCATTTTGGCAAATCAGATATATCCCATTGTGAAAATACCTACATTTTTTCCTCGGCAAAGCTTATAATTTCAAGAAAGATGTTTTGAACAAAAGGATATAAGAACAAATGACAGTAAATAAGTAATATGCATCCAATTCTCCATGAATTCTTCCCCCGATCCTCTAGACCCTGCTTCATTTTCTTCTGATCTAAAAACAAGCTTAACTGAAGAAAGATTGAAGTTTTGCTTCTTTTAAATTATGAAGATAGGAGAATAATAAAAATGAGACTCTCCAGAAATACAACAAATGGCAATGTAGATTCAAATGCACCAGAATAAACCTTGTGGTGTATTAAAGCAACTGGATTTTTTCTTTTAGCTTTATACATTTCCTCATGCATTTATCTTTTATTGAATATATTAACTAAATGCAAAGTCTATTCTTATGCAGAGTGATGCAGATTTTAATCAAATCATTAGAGTCTGAAATTGTTACTGATCAGTATACAGTAATTTTATTTACTATCATAATTTCATTACATAGCTTTCATTCTGGGGTCCTTTTTCCCTCTTTATGTAGAAGGCATAAATACAGACTTTTAAAGGCAATAAGCAGCTACTGTTTGTCCCGTCCAAATAGTATTCATATATTTAGCTGTTTACCTTTATTTTAAGGCTTCTGTTTCGTGGGTATTATATTCTTTATGATGCCTTGCTGGGGGGCAATAGTGTCTTTTTTTTTTTTTTGCAGTCTCTTACCCAAATATATAGAAATAGAACTATAAGATGCTTGGTGTAGCATCATATATCATATTATATATTCAGTGTGGATTGTTTAATAGGATACTGCAACAGTTTAAGTCAACTGACCTTCCTAATACTTGATAACCTTCTAAGGTTAAAGCCTTTTTCTGGAAATTTGCCCGTGTCCTAAATACTGGAACCTACCTACTCAATTACTGTACAAACAACCACATTTGGTCTGATTTGTGAATGCTATCCATGAATTCTATAGTTCTCAAATTGTGGCATATTCACTCATGTTTAGTCAGGGAGATGTGTAAATGGCTTGTGGCTCATTTTGGAAAAAACATATGCCGCTGCAATACCAGTTGGCAAATTTAAATAGTCCATTGCATCATGCCCTAGAGAGTTCTGTGCTAATGATTATTTGAAAAAAAAGGTTGATTTCAAACACAGTGGAACTCTCTGCTTTTTCAGTGGTCCTACAACCAGTTATTTAAATCAGTTAATGAACAGACAACAGCACTATTTCTGTGATTTTTCTAATTAATGGCACTTCTGGCAGCAGCGCAGCTTTATACGTCACTAGAAATTAGCAACATTTTTTGGTTGATACAGATTTGCAGCAAAATCACCGATTTCCCAGTGTCTACATTTTTCCAAAACTGTGCTAGAATTTGACCATGCTTTTTGTTTTGATGGGAAAAATTTGAGAAACTGCATTTGGTGTGCGAAAAAATGGTGACTGACTGCAGTGCATTTGGCACATGAAAAAATGTGGCAAATAATACCACCTGACTCCAATTCATTTAGTGAAAATTCACAGTTTTGCAAATTTTCCTACAGTTTCACTAATTTTTCAGCAAAACAAGGCAGTTTCACTAATTACTATAGGTCACAACTGCCCTTGTTATTTATTTAAACCAGACTATGAATACCCAGTAAAATATACAGAATAGAAAGTTGTATTTATTAATAGCTATGAATGGAAGTTGGCATATTGCCTGCTCTTGTAAAACATTATTTATAAACTGCTAAAACATGGAATATGAAACCAACTGTGACTGGCTAGAAGGGCTGAGGATGAGATGAAGAAATATTTGCTAAAATTGATGAGAAACAATATGGTGTTATTGTTGTTGTTAAATTCTGTGGGTAACTTCTGACTGGCAAATGCACCTGACTGCCATTTAATTTAGAAATTAAGGAGTGTAATTAAAACGATTAATAAAATAAGATTTTACTAATATTCAGGGAAAAACCCTAGTTGTTTTTTATCATTATTTTGATGATGAACAGATTAGCTCATCTGTAACCTTCGCTTGATTAAATAAATACAAAGGGGAGAGAAAAAGACAAGAAATTGCTAGAAAGGTCTGTGAATCATGTTGCAATTAGGAATGCTGCCAATTATTTTAAGGTGCTAAAAGTTTATTTGCAAAGGTCTCCTGGTTAGATCACTGAAATAAATGTATTCTTAAATGGATCATCTCAGTTTGAGCCCATGACTTTCTTGAAAACATGACCATTCAACTTTCTGTGTGATTTACCCCTTTGAAGTAAACATTACACTCAATTAGAAGATCTTAAGAATGCTGTGGTCTGTTACTTAAATTCAGATCTTAAAAGGGTTCGCTGCACAGTTCTTTTTGCCAAATCACACAAAAACATGACTGTTAGTTAATAGTTTTAACACTTGACAGCATGATGTGGATGCCTTTTGGTGTATAGAACTAGAGACGGAAACACTCATTCAGTTGTTTATACTGTGTAGGGTCAATCTACATGTTAGAGTCTATGAAATGCAATTCTATTAATAAAAGACACAATACCTACTTGTATTTTTAAATCAAAGTGCACATTCTGGTTTTATTTAAAGCATGTATAAACCAGTATGTCCATCTCTCACAGTTTATGCCAGCCCCAATTTAACATTGTAAATTAGGTTAAAAAAGGTCTTTTATGTCTATATGCAACCTGTCCAACTGTTAGTTCGTCCAGAGGAAGGCAAAACACCCCTTTTGAAGCCTCTCTAATTTGCCTCAGAAGGGGAAAAATATTAGTTCCTGATACCAACTGCAATCAGATCAATCCCTGGATCAACTTGTACTAACAGCTATTTTCAATTACCCTCTATTTTCTCACTTGCTAAAATGTGAATGTGTCAGCCAGTACAAATGATTCAGATGAGAATTCCACAACTTTACAGCTCTCACTGTAAAAAAAACTCTTTCTTAATATTAAGATGGAACCTCCTTTCTCGTAATCGGAATTGATATCCTCATGCCTGCTGAAATGACCTATTGGTAAATAAAGCATGAGATTATTTCAGATTATATACAGCATTTTATAAATAGTTATCATACTCCCCCTTAAGTGCCTTTTCTTTATCATAAAGAGACCCACATTTGTCAGTCTTTCTTCATAACTTCATACCATTTTCCAGCTTAGCTGCCCTTCTTAGGACCCTCTCTAATTCAATAATATGCCATTGAAAACACATTTTATTGTCTTTACATGGTGCAAGACATTACCTACTTTGCGATAGTGCTAGAATATGTTGAAATACAGTATAGCAGTATTTGCTATTAGATATTTTCTAAAGCACTATTGAATACAGATTTTTGTCAGTTGGCTTTTTTTGATGATACTTATATATACAGTATTTATAAGGAAAACAAGCCTTTTGGAAAAAAACAATCTAACAACCCTACAGGCATCGAGGGAAAATACCTGCACTCAGTTGAAAACAGAACACATTTGGTCACAGTGTTTGTACAAACATGCATAAGCCGACGCGCCCCGTCAAGGCAGTGCCCATCGCGTCAGTCCTAAAGTATATGGAGGTGGTTACTCCTTTAATGTCAGCTCTCCCAGTATTCCCACCCCCTTAAAGCACTGCCCAATAGCTCAGCATTTCAGAGGGTTAATTAGCAAGGTGTGGATACATCGCTTTTAAACTAGTTTAGGACTGACGCGATGGGCACTGCCTTGATGGGGTGCATCGGCTTATGCATGTTTGTACAAACACTGTGACCAAATGTGTCCTGTTTTCAACTGAGTGCAGATATTTTCCCTCGATGCCTGTAGGGTTGTTAATTCACTTTTTTCCTACATGCATTTTTTGCTGAGTGCTGAGACAGTCTAGATGTATATAGTTCAACCAGATCTCGTGCACCCAAACTTTTCTCTTGAATTAGGGGATGAGCGACATTGCCATTGAATGTGTATATAGTATATGGAGGTGGTTACTCCTTTAATGTCAGCTCTCCCAGTATTCCCACCCCCTTACGGACTGCCCAATAGCTCAGCATTTCAGAGGGTTAATTAGCAAGGTTTGGATACATCGCTTTTAAACTAGTTTAGGACTGACGCGATGGACACTGCCTTGACGGGGCGCGTCGGCTTATGCATGTTTGTACAAACACTGTGACCTAATGTGTCCTGTTTTCAGTGCAGGTATTTTCCTTGAAGCCTGTAGGGTTGTTAACACACTTTTTTCCTATATGCGTTTTTGCCATTTTGTATTTTAGGATTGCTGAGACAGTCTAGGGGGCACATTTACTAACCCACGAATCCGAATCCAAATTGGAAAAATTCCGATTGGAAAACGAACATTTTGCGACTTTTTCGTATTTTTTGCGATTTTTTCGGCGCCTTTTCGACTTTTCGGAAATTGTCGCGACTTTTTCGTTACCAATACGATTTGTGTGAAAAAACGCGAGTTTTTCGTAGCCGTTACGATGCGCTCGTATCTTGTCGTGACTTTTTCGTATTGAGCGCTCGTAAGCGGCGGGCGAAACTTTCAGACTTAGCATGATTTTGGAAGCCTCCCATAGGACTCAATGGCACCCTGCAGCTCCAACCTTGCCCAAGAAAAGTCACCATATTGAAGCTTGAATGAATCATACTCAGCGCGAAGGCTACGAAAAAGTCGCGACTTTTCGCACAAGTAGTAACGCTACGAAAAAATTGCCAGATTTTGCACAACATTCGGAATGGCAACGAAAAAGTTGCAACAATTTTCCGAAAAATCGCCAAATACCGATCATTACGAAAAAAACGCAATCGGACGCATTCGGCCAGTTCGTGAGTAAGTAAATGTGCCCCTAGATGTATATAGTTCAACCAGGTCTCTTGCACCCAAACTTTTCTCTTGAATTAGGGGATGAGCTACATTGCCATTGAATGTGTATATATATATATATATTTTGTATCACTAGGTCCGCACTCCCATTACTCACTTTACTCCATATCCAATTCAAGGGTGCTGCACATGGTTGTAGCTCATATTCATTCCAATTGACAATGCGCACTCCTCATTCTTTATAATTCATTTATTGTTGCATTAAAAACATCAACGTTTCGGTCCAGGTCTAGGACCTTTATCAAGATGTTAAACCATCATCTTAATAAAGGTCCTAGACCTGGACCGAAACGTTGATGTTTTTAATGCAACAATAAATGAATTATAAAGAATGAGGAGTGCGCATTGTCAATTGGAATGTATATATATATATATATATATATATATATCAGTCCTGATGGTGTCTGCACTCCAAGGCTTTTAGTATTCTGTGGGGTGCACAGCCAAAATCTGAGTATTTAGCATGAAATAATCCATGGCCGGCACACCCTTAAAATTCAAAAAAATTTTTATTGAAAACTCATTGTTTAAAAACCAACGTTTCGGTCCTCATTAGGACCTTTATCAAGGATAAAACAACGGTGTATCATCTCACATATAAATACCCTTGCAATCTAAACAGAGTGAAAAAGGTGCCCCATGGGAAATGGGGATTGGGCACCTTTTTCACTCTGTTTAGATTGCAAGGGTATTTATATGTGAGATGATACACCGTTGTTTTATCCTTGATAAAGGTCCTAATGAGGACCGAAACGTTGGTTTTTAAACAATGAGTTTTCAATAAAAAATTTTTTTGAATTTTAAGGGTGTGCCGGCCATGGATTATTTCATGCTATATATATATATATATAAATCCCATAATATATATATATGGGATTGCACAGCAGGATGGATTAACTAGATTAACTTTATGGACAACTGTCTTTTTTTTCATTCAAATTAACTATGTAACTAGTCCAACTTTAGAAAAGCACCATGAATTCCTGAAATTCAGCTGGTCAGCTGCAAGAGGTGAGGGGGAGGGAAGATTTGTGAGCCAAAGATGGCAACTTTTTCTATTGGATGTTATGTAGGTATAAATAATTCATGGTTATCATAATGATAACTTCTTTTGTCATCTGGCTCACAGGTGAGTCATTTCCAAGAATGACATGTGATTTATAATTGTAATTTACAGATGCAAAGTCAATGCACCTGCACACATACTGTCATCATTCGCTTCATAACAAATTGCTTAGCTTTTTCTATCCATCTATCCTTGAAAAAGATCTTTTTGTTAGACAGATTCAGACACCGAACTACGTCTACCAGACTGCGTAGCTAGAAAAGAACAAGCATGGGGTTGTTTCTAAGACAGCTTTTACATTTAAATTGATAATTGCAAGCTTTGCAAATGTTCTAGTTTTCATATTAAAGAAGTTTGTCATGTATTATAGAAAGATGGGATCTGCATTATACAACTGAAAAATCATGCAGCAAAGGCAAAGCTTTTCTCAAAAGAATTTTGTGTTCATCATGTCTGAAACTTACTAAAATTAAGGATGCACCAAATCCAGGATTTGGTTCGGACTTTGGCCAAGATTCTGCCTTTTTCAGCAGGATTTATCAGAATCCACGCTCCTTGCCTGAGTGAATCCCAATCCATACATAAATTAGGATTCAGGTTGGTATTCAAATCCTTTACGAAGCATGCGGGGTTCAGCCAAATCTGGAAATAGTGGATTTGGTGCATCCCTAAAACTAAAAATACTTGTATTGCAATCAACATGCATTTATGGTAACAGATCTGTACTTTAACTATACATTAAAGCAAGAAAAGCATTTCATGTGATGCCTATTAAATAAAATGAATCAATTTAAAAACATGGAATAAATAGTCCAACTCTCTTCTCTTGTTCACCATTACTTTATCTCCAGTTGTTCACCCAATCCAGGTACAGGTATGGAACCTGTTATCCAGAATGCTCAGGACCTGAGATTTTCCAGATAAGGGGACTTTATATATTTTGTATAACCATACCTAGTCTGCTAAAAAATAATTTCAACATTAAATAAACTGAATAGGATTGTTTTGCCATCAATATGGATTTATGCAGCTTAGTTACCATTGCTATTATTACAGGAAAAATACATGGTTTTAAAAATGTGATTTATTTCATTAAAATACAGTCTATGGGGAATGGCATTTCCGATAATTTGGAGCTTTGTGGATTATGTGTTTCCAGATAATGATCCTATACCTGTATACCATATTTTAAACACAGATCTTTTCCTGTAAATTGCATGAATATTACGGCAACTAGCTCAATAAGGGAAGGGCGTTTATTGAAATATTATTTAGTGTGATGAATCTGTACATTCTTCAGTGAAAACAAGTGAAAAGTATTTTTCTGTTGAGCTCAAGTAGAAGTCAATGGCAACTGCTCTTTTTCAATTTCTTTGCTTCACAGTTTTAGAGGTTTATGGGGGGGGGTTGACTTATTTGCGTGACAAAATCTGCATTTTTCATGTTTTTTTAAGCATTTTTTTTTTCATTTGTGCCTTTTTTTCAAAAGGCTATTTTAATAAATCACTAGGCACTTGTTGTTTTAGAGAAAATGTTTTTTTTTTTGTTGTTTTTAAAAAAAAAAAAAACAACAACAAAAAAGAGACAGAGAAGCACTTTGACTGGGTAATTTTGTATAATAGTGATAAGCGAAATCTTTCTGCAGACATGAATTTGCGATGAAATTCTGCATATTGCCATTAGTGAATTTTTTCATGGAACAGCGAAAAAATGTGCTGCAAAAAAAATTAGCCAAGTGAGGAAAAAGTTATATGCATCAAAAGAGTCACACAATAGCTGTTTTTTGTGCATTTTTCACTAGAGATGTAGCGAACTGTTCGCCGGCGAACTAATTCGCGCGAACATCGGGTGTTCGCGTTCGCGAAAATTCGCGGACTTTTGCCGATGTTCGCCACTTTGGGTTCGCTGCGTTTTTTTTTGGCGCCGCGTTTTTTCGCCTTGGTTTTTCCACCGCGTTTTTCCAACCGCGTTTTATCGCCTATGCATATACATAGGAATAGCTTGCGTTTTTTTTTTGGCGTTATTTTTTGGCGTTTATTTTTTGGCGTTATTTTTTGGCGTTTTTTTTTTTTTGCGTTTTTTTTTGGTGTTTTTTTTACAAAGTATTTTTCAGAGAAATTTTTGCTTGATCCCCCTCCTGCATGCCACTGCCCAGGTCGTGGCACCCTTTAAACAACTTTAAAATCAGTTTTCTGGCCAGAAATGGCTTTTCTAGGTTTTAAAGTTCGCCTTCCCATTGAAGTCTATGGGGTTCGCAAAGTTCGCGAATATTCGCGAGTTTTGGCGAAAGTCCGCGAACGGGTTCGCGAACATTTTCGCCGATGTTCGCTACATCTCTATTTTTCACCACTTCGCAAATTTTTCCACAGTTTTGCAGATTTTACAGTGAAGCAAAATAGGACAGATTCGCTCATCACTACTGTACAATACAGAAGCCTTTCTTTCTTTTATTCATTAAACAGTTTATAAATTCATTTTCCCTTACATGAACATTTTCAAGATAATTATTGAGAATTCATTTACAGGAAAAGAGAACATTTTCTCAGACTTTTTGCTGCTAATGTATTTAAAAAAAAGAACAGAACTAGATAACAATGGTGCTGAACAAACTTCTACATTGACAAGACTAGCCAAAGGCATAGCTATTGAAAATGGCAGCTTCTGACGAAAAAAAGTTTCTGTTATTATAGTTTTATGCTCAGTGTTAGATGAAACAGGTAAAATACAATGTTCTTTATAGTACTGATAGACACTGAGAAAAAAGTGCAGTTGTTGGAACTCCTGATGCAGCTGCAGACTTA
Organism: Xenopus tropicalis; assembly: GCF_000004195.4. Lineage (NCBI taxonomy): Eukaryota > Metazoa > Chordata > Amphibia > Anura > Pipidae > Xenopus > Xenopus tropicalis. The sequence goes on from NC_030677.2 coordinate 130,979,893, forward strand.
TTCAAAATGCAACTGGGGAGCTTATATCAGTTCCATTGGAACCATGTCACTTCACTGGGTGTCCCTGTATAATAAGTTGTCTTTTACAACTAGGATTCTTTTTATAGCTATAGTCACCTCTGTTTCCACATTAATAACCCTCTTGTTTCTGGAACATGAAGGTTGCTTCCACCATATCCCCATTGCTATACCCAACAAACAGAGGTTTATTTAGTTTAGGGATAGTTTCCTCCTCTTGGAAAAAGTCTAGTATAATAAAGGTAGTAGTGACAGAAACCAGTAAGAAACTGGTGTTTCTCACATGATCAGCAGCGAAGAGGTGCCAGCCCGACTCTCTATAATGAACCTATATCTATCAATGTAAGCTATGTCTGGGGACAATTCTCTCAGAAGCCATAAATCATATTACTTCACTGATATGTCTTTTCTCGTAGAGACTAAAAATATTCTGAGAAACTTTTGAGCCAAAGTTCAAGCACATGTGACACCTAACTGAAAAATTGCTTCTAAAAGGATAGCAAGATTGACATGATAATAACATCTACCTGTTCTAGATTCACTTTTTAGATTTTGTTTCCTTCCTTTTATTTTGTACAGTACCAACAGCACGAATGTAAGTTAAAGTAACCAGTAAAATAGACAAATCATTTAAAGCTTCAGGCGGCTGTGTCCTAGTCAACATAGATACAGAAAGAAAAATATATAACTTACAAGGAACACTGAAAACAGAAGGCTGCAGTATTTAGGGTTTAGCAATTTTATCAATGGTTGAAAGTTATGTTGTCATTAGCCAAGCATTTTCTCAGAATGTTGCAGTTTCTTTATAAACTCCCCTTGTGTCAGGACCATTGTGCACAATAAAATGCTTCTTAACGGTGTGAGCACCTTATTTTCTGACAAAGTTTGGTTAAGACTCCCTCTAGGCTATGCTGCACCCAAACCACAGACATAAAAGGTGAGTGGGGATTTTTCTTCATGCTTGTTGATGCTGATCATCTGTTGTAACAGATCAGTAAAATGTCTTGGACACAGGCACCAGGACCAACTGTTAAACACAATTGGCCTCATTTATAAACACTGGGCAGTAACCTATAGCAACCAATCATTGGCTTTTTTTCAGCCAGCTGCAAGTTAAACATTAAAAGCAATCATCTAATTGGTTGACATGGGATACTGCCCAGGTGCAAATTTGCCCAGTGTTTTTAAATGACCCCCAGTGAATGGAGTTCTGCATACATATGTATCTGTTATACTGTATATAAAATATGGGAGAGGAAGTTCACTGTGATACTGTACATATGAGCACAATTTTTCAGTACGTATGGATTTACCGTGAAATTCCACATTTCGCCAGTGGCAATTTTTTTTCCGAAACTGGCGCAAAAATTTGTCGTGTCAAAAATTGAGGAAAAAGTTGAGGTAGTGTCAAAAAAAGTTGTGGTAAAAAAAGACACGTCACTTCAAGACAGTTGCACGGTACCCACATATCATAACGTTTTCGCTGTTTTAGGTCATTCAATAGGCAACAATTTTTACACACGCCTAAGACATTTTGTACGTGCAACTTTTTTCTTATTCCAAATGCCTTAAAGTCAATGGGCGTTTTTTTTTTCCCCAAATGCATTAAAGTCAATTGGCGCTTTTTTTTCTCTCCAAATGTATTAAAGTTGATGGGAGGGTTTTGTTTTTTTTTGAGGCAACTTTTTTGTCTCAGCAACATTTTTGTCTTGACGACTTTTTTGACTGCAAATAAACTCCCATCACAGGAAAGGTATTAGCTAGACCTTAAGTGTAAATTGATGTCTGACCAGGGAATATGATGAACCAAAGCAGACTTTATTTAAAATATATATCTTAAGAAAATGCAGCAGGTAAATTCAGACTACATTTTCCTAATACAGTTGTATAACATATCGTCTAATGGACCTTCTCCACTTATATCTAAAATAGCCATGTATGTAAAGCAGTGTTTGCCAATCTGTTTCAGTTATGAGGCTTGCTATCAAATAAAAAATAAGAGGCTTTGCGGACATCTTTCTCTTAATTCATGGAAGAATGTGCTAGAATATCATGTTAGAGATACCATTCTGCACTGAATTGAAGCTTACTTCATCTGTTGTAAATCTTAGAATACTACATATTAATTGTTCTGACTGAAATTTACCCTTTGTGTCAGAAACAGTCATATTTGCAGACACCTGTGATATAAATTGTACTTTTGCCAAAAAGATCACTGAAAAAATGTCCAAAGAGCACTCATTTAACTCCAGACAAAATGTCCAAAGAGCACTCCATGGTGGCAGTCGGTGGTGGCAGTCGGGATAGAAAGGGAGGTAAAACAATTAAATAATTACAAAATTAAAGACTTTGTGGCACAGTGGGCCCATTAAATCAGTGGGCCCTGGGTAGATGCCCATTTATTAAAGCAGCCCTGTTCACAAGCTCCCATACAAGTGCAAAATATTCCTTTTCAGTCTTCTCTGGCTTAATGCATAAATGCAAGGAAACCCTGGAATCAACAGTCTTAACCTGCAGGTAATGCCAGGGTCCCCTTAGCAGGCTAGGCCTATCTGACTTGTATCCATCAGTTTTATGCTAATGCTGTTATTGTCAGTTTATCCCAGTATTAACACCATCAACCCCCAAAAAATGTAACTCAAGAAGATGATATATACAGTAGTTACATATTTACATATTACATATTTAAGAATAACAATATTTCACGGAAATTAACCTTATATGGTACTTTCTACAGAATTGTTTACTGTATTTGCAATAATTAATCTGACAACAAACACCATCACAAACAACTTGTCAGCAAAAATGTATATATTTTTATAAGTTAATAGAACAAACAGGGGTCAATACAAAATAAAATAAAATAAAGTATATTTCCATTAAAGATTAAGATAAGCATAAGGAGGTCCCTGCCCCATAAATCAAATTAAGTGGGTAACTTACAGACACAAATAAGAGGATATTAATTGCTGCTGTTTAACATGGCTGTCACTTCCAGTGCCCAGTGTGTAACTATAGAGGAAGCAGTAACTATGGAGGAAGAAGACCCTGTGGTTACAGGGGGGGGAGCTGAACCACTGGGTCTGCTTTCTTTATAGTTGTTAGAAATCCCCCATCCCAGCTACTCTCTTATCTGCCCCAACGCTAGCGGGTGGGAGGGTGGAAGGGTGTACATGTTGGGGTCCTCAAAAATTTTCTTTGGGGGTGGGGGCCCGGTGCATTGTTGCCACACCACTGTAAGTGTCCGCAGAGTCAGATGCTATAAAAGTGTTTATTTAGTTAAGGCAAACTAAAGGAGCAGAAAGGTAGAAAGGTTTAAAAAAAAACAAAAAAAAAAACAGTTCAGTGTAAAATTAAAACTGGGTAAAATGAATACACTGAGCAAAATTAAAAATATTTCTAATATAGTTAGTTACAATATACAGTAGTTAGTTACAAAAATGTACTTTACTTTCTGCTTTCAGCTCTCTAAGCTGTTAGCAGTCAGTAACCAATCAGTGACTTGAGGGGGGCAATATAGGACATAACTGTTCATTTAGTTTGCATTTGACTGAACAGTTATGTCCCATGGGCCCCCCATGGGACATAAACTTTTAAGGGTTATACCCTTGTTTATAGTCCTGAGTGCCATTCGCTTTTTTTGTAGCTTTTTTTGTAACCCCCCTCCCCTAAAGTCACTGACTAAATAAGAGTAGAGTTATGGCTGTTAGGTTAGGCATCTGCTCAATCCAGCCTTTATAGATTACATTTTTGCCTAACTAACTATATTGCAAACATTTTTTATTTTGCGCAGTCTATATATTTTACCCAGTTTCATTTTTATACTGAACTGTTCCTTTAAGGCAAGAAACAGCAATAGTAGTAGGGGGTGCCACCAAGCAGTTGCTCTGAGAGAAACAAAAGAGTTTGCCAAGAACATATGAATATGACTTTGTACATTATGAGAATGAGAACAAGTTTAAAAGGTTTAATGGGAATCTGAGATTAGGATTTCTAGTGAGGAGAGGTGGGAGTTAGTAGCAGATTACAGTAGTCAAGGTGGATTAGAAAATGACCTTTGGCTTTGGATACCAAAAGATCATTTGTAACTCTGCACAAAGCAGTCTCAGTAGAGTCTGTAGGTCAAAGGGCAGATTGCAAAGGGTCTAATAGATTATGGGTACGTAGAAAGATAGTAATAGGGGATCATTTTTCATTTCATTTAAATATAGTTATCATTTAAATAAATATATGCTTTTCTTAGCTCCTATCAGTCGGTTCTTACCTCCAATCAAAACTAAGTGAGAGCAAGAATGGTTTAGGGGGAAACACTCGGGTAGAATCAAGGAAAAAAGAGATATTATAAAATCAAGTCTGTTGGTTTTGCTTTTTAATTCAATTCAATTCAAATTCAATTAAGATTTCTAGCATGAACAAAAGCGGTGCTTCTTTGAAAAGCTAACAGTCTTTAAGCCTAACAAAACCACTACTAAAACAGTGAAAAGAAAAAAAAACATAATTAAAAGAAATAGACAATTAAGTTATGTAAATGAGTAGAAAATTATAAAAGATGCAGTACTGATTTTTTTTTGTACACCTAGGGGCTGATTTACTAACCCATGAATCCGACCCGAATTGGAAAAGTTCCGACTTGAAAACGAACATTTTGCGACTTTTTCGTATGTTTTGCGATTTTTTCGGATTCTTTACGAATTTTTCGTTACCAATACGATTTTTGCGTAAAAACGCGAGTTTTTCGTATCCATTACGAAAGTTGCGTAAAAAGTTGCGCATTTTTCGTAGCGTTAAAACTTACGCGAAAAGTTGCGCATTTTTCGTAGCGTTAAAACTTAAAATGCGCAACTTTTCGCGTAAGTTTTAACGCTACGAAAAATGCGCAACTTTTCGCGTAAGTTTTAACGCTACGAAAAATGCGCAACTTTTTACGCAACTTTCGTAATGGATACGAAAAACTCGCGTTTTTACGCAAAAATCGTATTGGTAACGAAAAATTCGTAAAGAATCCGAAAAAATCGCAAAACATACGAAAAAATCGCAAAATACCGATCATTACGAAAAAAACGCAATCGGACTCATTTCGACCCGTTCGTGGGTAAGTAAATCAGCCCCCTAGGGGCACATTTACTTACCCACGAACGGGCCGAATGCGTCCGATTGCGTTTTTTCGTAATGATCGGTATTTGCCGATTTTTCGGAAAATTATCGCTACTTTTTAGTTGCCATTCCGAATGTTGCGCAAAATCTGCCGATTTTTTCGTAGCGTTAAAACTTGCGTGAAAAGTCGCGCCTTTTTCGTAGCCATTCCGAAAGTTGTGCAAAATGTTGCGATTTTTTCGTAGCGTTCGGATTCATTCAAGCTTCAGTATGGTGACTTTTCTTGGGCCAGGTTGGAGCTGCAGGGTGCCATTGAGTCCTATGGGAGGCTTCCAAAATCATGCTAAGTCTGAAAGTTTCGCCCGCCGCTTACGAGCGCTCAATACGAAAAAGTCGCGACAAGATACGAGCGAATCGTAATGGCTACGAAAAACTCGTGTTTTTTCGCGAAAATCGTATTGGTAACGAAAAAGTCGCATCAATTTCCGAAAAGTCGTAAAGGCGCCGAAAAAATTGCAAAAAATATGAAAAAGTCGCAAAATGTTCGTTTTCCAATCGGAATTTTTCCAATTCGGATTCGAATTCGTGTCTTAGTAAATCAGCCCCATAATGTTATACATGCATTGTTTTGCTTAAAAAAAATCACCAAGGCATTGCAGGGTTAACCAGGATATATACAGTATACTGACCATTACATGTGTTTTGAGGACTGAATATAAGTGACCCATTTGCCCGAGTAAAATGAACCCCAATAGTTTTTACTACTCTTTTTTATTTTATAAGGCTTTAGTTGCAAGGTCAGCTGATACTGCATTTCAAAGGCAATTATAGTAAATCAAACTGTGAAAGATCCCCATGGGGTAGTTGAAAATACCTGAGAGTGATGCTCTTTTTTCTCACTGCAATACAGCCACATCCAGCAGCTGCTTTCTTTCTGACAATTCGTCACTCCTGAAAAATGTTTGCAAGCACTTTGGATAATTTCCAATTCATTCTTGCAGGAAATGAGGGTTTGCTTCCTCACTTGGGATACCTGCTGCTAGGTTTATTCACTAATAAGCATGATAAATGTTTTACCCTTTGATCAGTGCTAATTTAACAAGTAAGCTCCAATGAAAAAGAAAGTCTTTGAGACTCAAGGGCTTGAGATGGCGCAGGAGTTAGAAAGAAATATGATTGATTATATAGCTGAAAGAAATTTCCATAAAAAAACTTTTATCACGCCGCTATTTTTTTTTTTCAACAAACAATTAAATCAAAAGTGAAAGACTTTTTTTTTTTACCTCAGAAGAAAATCTGAGAAAAAATAAACTTCAGAAGCCTATTCTTATACATATACAGACAACAATTTAATTAGTTGTTTTTCTTTGGTTCATTATTCATAGGGGATATAAAAAAAAAAACCTTTGCTTCTTGCTAAACTAATGTATCTTACATATGTATCTAGCCAGAAGCAGCAATATATTCTTTTAAGAAAGTAATAATTTTAGCTGCTGTTTGTATAAATCTGACTGCTTTACATCAACGTTTAGAAATATAGCGAGCGTGCAGTGGGTAGTCTGGGAGTGCTAATTAGATCAAATTCATTTTATCTGCATTTTTCCGAGAGGGTTTGGAGCACCCTCTTAAACATTTGTAGGTTAAGGGTTAATTAGCTACCAATAAGAGCAGTTGTACACTCTAGTTTTGCGAAATATACATTTAAATACAATGGAGATTATGCCATTTACAGTGCATGTTACATAGTTAAATTGGGTTGAAAACAGACCAAAGTCCATCAATCTTAAAAAAGTTCTCTGGCCTAATAAGTGACCCCACCATCCCATATACAACATTGCACCAATATAGAAAAGTTTTATCTTATAAAGCAATCATGTAATTTAATGTACATATAATGTAATTTTCAGATTTTTTTGTATACTTCTATTATTATAGAGAATATTTTTCTTGATGATTAGTTTGCCAGAGAGTGAGTATTGGCCACACTTTGGGGCTGATTTACTTACCCACGAACGGGTCGAATGGAGTCCGATTGCGTTTTTTTCGTAATGATCGGTACTTTGCGATTTTTTCGTATGTTTTGCGATTTTTTCGGATTCTTTACGAATTTTTCGGATCCAATACGATTTTTGCGTAAAAACGCGAGTTTTCCTATCCATTACGAAAGTTGCGTAAAAAGTTGCGCATTTTGCGTAGCGTTAAAACTTACGCGAAAAATGCGCAACTTTTCGCGTAAGTTTTAACGCTACGCAAAATGCGCAACTTTTTACGCAACTTTCGTAATGGATACGAAAAACTCGCGTTTTTACGCAAAAATCGTATTGGATCCGAAAAATTCGTACAGAATCCGAAAAAGTCGCAAAATATTCGTTTTCAAGTCGGAACTTTTCCAATTCGGGTCGGATTCGTGGGTTAGTAAATCAGCCCCTTTGTCTACAATTTCATTGTAAGAGATTTTTTGGTAAGAACAGAGATAACCTAGTTAAGCTTTAGATAAACATGTCATTTGAAAAAAGTGACAAAGTTTTAGGCCTTTTGACAAGACCTTTAGCCCTGGCCCTGAGAACAGTGTATTGCTCCAAAGAGTAATTAGGCATTTTTTAAAAATCATGAGTTAAGTATAATGTTCTGTTAATGCATGTTTCATGGATAGTTCATATTATTTCTGTGACTAAAAGCTTAAAAAAGGAATTTTGTCACAGGAAAACATGTTTTGTTTTTTTTTGACATGAGACTAGAAATTTTCTTAGTTTCCCAGGTGCCCTCAGTCATGTGACTTGTGCTCTGATAAACTTTAGTCACACTTTACTGCTGCACTGCAAGTTGTAATGATATCACCCCCTCCCTTCCCCCCCAGCAGCTGAATAGCAGAACAATGGGAAGGTAAAAAGATAACAGCTCCCTAACATCTCCATTGCTAAAATTCTCCCATGCCCCACCTAGTGGTAGATATGAAAATAGCACTCAAGAGCAAAATTCCAAGTACATCTCAGGCAAGTCATGACTTACATTGAGTAGGTGAAAAAAATCTGAAAGCAGTTCTGTTATGAAGTGCTGGCTGCTTCTGACAGCTCAGAATCCGGCACAATGCTCTGAGCTGCCTACACCCCAATATTACAGCTAAAAAGCACAATACATTTATTGGTTCAAGAATAAAATTTTACATGGTAGAATCATTTATTTGCAGTGTGAACAGTGTAATGAAGTAATAAAAACTATACCATAAAAATCATGACATTTTTTACATTTAAATATTTATTTTGGATTATGATAACCTTTGCATTTTTAAAAATGTCAAGGATATTTGAATTAAAAAAAAAGTAAAATGTAAATATTTTGATAAATAAGTCTACAATGATGTTTCTTGTAATAGTCACTTAAGCCAATACTCCTTACCATGCTTACACCATAAAGGTTCCCCTAAAAATAAAAAGTGCTTTATTTGTCAATACAAATCCCTTGCAAACTTAAAAACAAGTGTTTGCTCCATCTTTACATTACTTTCACAAGAATTGCTCCAAAAGTCCTAAAAGAGCTAACTATACACCATTGTGTGGCATTTATTAGAATCCTCACTTGACATTACAATTCTTTCTTTATTTTTGCTATTATGTGAATGAAGCTCATTAGTACATAACTGTGAAGTCTTTTAAGTTGGCTGCATTAAACTTCAAAAACAAACACTGAAAAGATTTAAAAACGAAAAAAAAAAAACAACAGCATTAGATCTAACATCAACTTTTTCTTATTAATTGGCTTTACTCAATAAGTAAGAAAAATTACATGTTATGTAAGGTTTGAAATGGAAAAAATATTAATAAGATGAAAGCGCCTGTTAATGGAGATTACATGACTCTCTTTCTGTTGTTAATTAATTAGAGTCGATATTTACCTTTTGATTTCATTAAAGCATATTTGCATTTCCCCAAAAATTACTTTTTGATGATTGATACAGGAAATCATTCAGGGTGCACATGCAATGGTTAATAAGCAATTTCAGCTCGCTACTATCATCAAACTGAATAAATTTGTTATCCATAGATTTATTTCATATGATTAACTGTTTAGGATCACAGAGAAGAGATTCAACTATAATAAAATTACTATATTATAGAATTCAGATTAGTGTAAGTAGGTCTGGGAATTACAGACTCCTGCCAAACAGTTTCTTTCCTGAGATCTTAATAGAAGAGATCAGTGATGACATTGTAAGTAGGAAACAGAATTGGGCTCACATATATATATATATATATATATATATATACTGGGCAAATTTGCACCTGAGCAGTAACTAATAGCAACCAGTGAGTGATTAGCTTTTTTCCCTAGACTCCCTTCCCACCTGCTCCCATTAGAAGGACCCTTCCCAAATCTTTAATAGACCATGTTTTGGTCACTCTTCTGCTCCCATTGGAAGCATAATTTTCTTTTTAACTTTGGGAAAGCATCAGGCCTGCCCATAAGGCTTCATAGGGAAAAGGGTTTTTGGTCTAAAGGACCTTTTTGTTCCCCAGCACATTATCTCTAATAATGAGCGAATCTGTCCCGTTTTTGGAAAATTTTAGAAATGCTGAAGATTACATGTGTAAAAAAAATTTGTCACGTACATCAAAAAAATTGTTGCACGCTTCATTTTTTTCCCTTGCGCATTTTTTTTTTTACATGCACAACAATTTGTTTTGTCGAGCTGCAAATTTTTTCACGGGTTCGGGGCTAAAAGCACCCGGACCACCATTGGACTTCGGTGAGCATACTGTTTATCTTGAACCTAATGCCGCTTATGTGATTTATTCCTCGTGTTGAGAGTGATAGACTCTGGGTTTTACTACACCCGGGTCTCAACTTTTCACAGGGTATATAATTCATTTAATTAAATTAGTTGATTTATTTTTGTGCTGTTGTGCACAAGCGGTTGTTCATTGATTTAACTACTTGTTTTGTAATTATTTAATTTTTTCTTTGGTATTTATCCCACGCGGATTTTATCCCTTTTGAGCGTTTTTTGTATTAGTTTTTGCAAATTTTTTCACACCATGTTTTTTCGTCCATTTCACGCAAAAGTCAACCCTGGCAAAACACAGAAATTCACCGCAAATCCATGGCTGGTAAAAAATTTTATTGCTCATGGATAATTATCTTATATCTTAGCATCTCCTGTGTTTCAGCTCCTGGATAAGGTAGGGCACTGGCATGCAATATTTGGTATTCCATTTCTGTCTGTGTTTCAGTTTTCCTGAAACCAGTAGCCCTAATAGATGTAGTTCCCTGGGCTGACAGGCTGCTTTGGGTAAATATCTGCTATTTACCATGCTGGCTGTAGCTTTATAACTTATCAGTCACTAAATTGGGATGCTAAGGATGTTATTTGGCGTATGCTTGCTATAAGCAGCAGCTAATCTAAGCTATTTATTACACATTGCTATGATTACATGACTTTATTGTATCTGTGTCTAATGCATCTACATTTGAATTCTTATTACACATTTTATCAATGCAATGCTCCTGGATTAGGGTCTTGTTTAATCAATCAAATAACATATGTCTTTATTTTATGTGACAGGGTTTCTCTCTGCAGTAGGGAGGTTTTATCCAGGTTCAATATATTGCCTCTGGTACACACAGCAGGAATATCTGAATCCTGACTGTTACACAGTGTTTGGGGCCGTTGACTTAAAGACTACCCAAGCTCAGCAGTCATTGTTTGCATGTATATATGGTCAAGCATTGGGCTTCTTATTCCAATGTAATGATACAGTGTACAGGTTTTTCATTCTTCATAGCTGTGGCTCTGGGGTTTGCCAGTGTACTCTGATGAAAAGCAGTATACAGCCCTGGCAGATGCATAAATAATAATCAGCTATGATATAGAACATATTGTTCAGCACAGGAAAGCACTATGGATCCATGCCCTGTATACTGTATGGGTTCTAGAGATATCTACAGTCAGAGAGTGCCCCTTACCTTGGGTAGAATAGGAGGTAGTTTTCCGGCTGCTGTTAGAACAGAACTGATTACACTAGGCATATGTGGCTTATTTTTGTGGGGGTTTAAGGTACATGCCTCATATGTACCTTATAGTATTTTATATGTGCTGTGGTTTTTGAAATATTTTAGACAGGCCATATCTAGGAAGGCGCTGGCAATCAATATTCCGTCAATCTGGTGGTTTACTTACCCCTTACGCTCTAAAGTTTAACATCTGATTGGTTGATGTGGGTTACTTCCTAGTTGCAAATTTTCAGGGTTTATAAATAACCCTTAAATGAAAGCCCAATCATTCTTGAGCCACCATTTTGTGATGGTCTGTGTGCTCCTTCAGAGATCCCCTGACAGGAAATAATGGTGCTCTAACTGTAACATGAAGACGTTTTTAATTGGCTGATGTGACCTAATATCTTTATGAAAATGGTATATGATAATATATTTTTTAGACCTACATTGTTCAGGGGTATAGTTTTCCTTTAATGTGCCACTGGCACAAAAGTGGAGCCTGGAGAAAATGCATTGTGGGTAGTAGGGCTGTAAGATGCTCTATCTGGTAACATTGTGTGGCACATTCCCTATACATACAAAATGAACGTGTGCCATATTGCAGACACTTGCAGTATATAATTACATACAGGGAGAATATTTAGCTAGAACAGTTTATATTCTGCCATGGTTTCAGGTTGTAATAGTTCCTGTTATACAGGACACATGAATCATAAAATAGTATTCAAAGGCACCATCCTCCAAGCTATTGTGAAAATCTTGCTATGGTATAAATATTACTTATTTATTATTCAGAAACTTCTTTACTTAGAGGTGGTAGTCTGATTTGCTTTTCTTTGCAAAGTAACTAGTAGAATGACAAGAGATAATAAATCATAGCTAACAGCGTGCAGGAAATCCAAGAGAGGGTTTGTACAGTGACAAATACAGCTGACAACATGTGTACACATCTGTTAGCAGGATTTATGAGAAAAGGACACAAAGAACAAAGAACAGTCTACTATCGACTACTATATGCCTACAGCAGTATCACGTCCAGACAAATGCATTTTTATTTATCATTAGGATTTTCTTAATTTCTACATGAAATTAAGATAAAAAAAATTACTTATGTTCAAAGACATAACTTGGGGTATATGTCAGTCTGTTAGTGCTGTAAATAAATTGACAGTTTTTCATTATAAATTTTTTTACATTCAATACTTCCTGCAACCTATAAGCACAGTGCGATCATAGATTCATATTTCCTTATATTAAAGGATACAAACTAAGGCAACGTTAGAAATAATGCTGATTTTTTTCCCCAACAGATCAGGTATTTGAACCAACTTAGCACAATGTATCTCATGTTACATACACAACAAATTGTGGCTAGTTGGAGAAGAAAGGATAAGTCATAACTTAGCAGTAAGATTCCATTTTAACCATGTTGCAGGAAAATTCTAGTTATCATAAGCTATCTAGAGAAAATCTATTTTCTTATATACTTGGTAAATCAGTTGATTATAGGTTAATGTTACATTTCTGAAGTTCAGCATGGTATTGTAAATCTCATAAAATATCCTCAAATTCTAAAGTTAAAAAAATACAGCCAAATTGTTCAATCTGCAGTAAATACAGCTGACACTAAATTAAAGTAAGGAAGGTGGTGTTCTGCTGGAATATTTTGGGTGCTGTATTAACCTGGCGCCTATGCATCAAATACACATAAGGGTGATTTACTATAAGCAGAAAAGGTAATGAAGTCATAAATGTCAAAAGCAGCCCTAAAGAAGAATAATAAAGTAAAAGATATTCCCACTTGAGCAAGAGTCATGCATTTTAATTTTTTTCCTGCAGGATGATTAACATTTTGATGAATATTAATAAATTACTTATGCTTAACCAAGCCATTGTCCTACTATAGGCCTTGGAGGCTCACTTATCATTACTAAACTCTATCTTTAAGAGTTACTACAGGTTACTTCTGCATAACAGTCCAATGGCCAATGTAAACACATTGATGCAGGCCTTTGTCTTGAAGAATCTGTTTTGCATCTATAAATTCATAGTCTTCTTACTCTTTTCCATATCTCTGCTTATCTACTGTCAAACCTCTCCTGTCAATTTTTGCCTTTTGTGATAATCCTCTTATAACAATAGTTCAAGATTTTCTCAGAGGAACAGAGCACTGTATTAATAGCTGTACTGTGTACTGTGTAATGACACAACTGAGGAAGATATTATTGGTGAGAAATAAAAATGAAAAACAAAATAAAATCAGAAAAAGGCCCATTGGATCTGTGTTTAGTGTTCTGCAGTGTTCGGCCTCCCATTCTTCAATGTATTGTGTCAGAAAGATGGTACCTGAGTTGCTTAGGTAGTTATCTATAGTAATTTCTTATGGGTAAATGCTGACTTTTGTCTTTGAAACATTTAAAGGCTAATTTATTAATGCCGAATTTTGTGTTTCTTTTTTAGTTTTTTGAAACCTCAACTAATTTCCATGAATGTCATTTATAAAAAGATCCAAATTAAAAAAGCATGAACGATAACAAGCCATCGAAAATTTTTTTCAAAACTGAGAAGTTTGCATAAAAAACATGAATTTTTCGTTTTATCATACAAAAGCCATCATCAAAAAACCCCGAAAACCTTTAAAACCACAAAGCAAAGAAATATCTTCCAGTTGTAAAAGGGACATCTGCCATTGACTTCTACATGATCTTGACAGGTTTTAGACAGCATATGTTTGCATTCAGGTCTGTCACAGTTTTGTCTCATAATAAATTTTCTGCAAAAAAATTGGGGTTTGCCGGCAAAAACCTGAACCGAAAAAATTGAGCATTATTAAATGCCCCCCTAAATGTATTTTGATTGTAAGCTCTTTTGGGCAGGGCTCTCTTCACCTCTTGTATCGGTTATTGATTGCTTTATATGTTACTCTGTATGTCCAATGTATGTAACCCTCTTATTGTACAGCGCTGCGGAATATGTTGGCGCTTTATAAATAATTGTTAATAATAAAAATGTTAATAATGGTATATTCAGAGATGGGAAACTGAGGAGTCGAGAAAGAACAGTCAATGGCTGTTCTGCAAATATCAATTAAGGGGGACTAGAAGTGCAGATCATACTCATTTGGTTTATCCCCATTTGGAATTTATTCAGCTGCAAAGCTCTCATCATTATTTTGGATGCCCTACAATGTATTGTCACATTGGCCCTTCTCACACATGCTAAACCAGGCTTTGTTTAGGAAGACTAAATGCATAGAGTGTTTCTTATGATGGAGGGAACCAAACACAAATACTTGTATTTTTACAACCATATTTTTAATCAATATAAAAAGAGAAAAAACACATTGTTATATTTATGAAAATATATATGATATTGTTTTATGGCCATTGATTTATATATATATATATATATATATACAATATAATATATATATTAGAAAATGCTATCATGTCCTGTGACATATCAGATAACAATTATTTATTAAAAACAGTGTGTTTCAACAGCAACACGCAAAGTTACACTAGACAGGGGTTTTGCAACTTAACCCTACATTTAAAGGGAATGCAGTCTGCTGTTGTTTTGCACGAACTAACCTCTATTGGCATCAATTTATCATGCATTTGAAAACAATTCAAGTGCAAGATGCTTGATTTCGAATACTTAAGCTGACAGAAAGTACATTGCTTTGGCAATCAGACCAAGTTGTTTGTATACTTAAAACCCTAAGACCATAAGAGGGCATCACTGCATAGAATATCAATTTATCTTGCCTAAATAGTGTTCATTAGACAACACTTGATTTACCTTACATACAGATATATATTTCCTTTTTATCAATTAACTGTATAATTACTGAATCAGGGAGCTAAGATACTCTTCCATTTGATACTAAGCAGTGCTGTTTGCATTATATGTCAGTATTTCTTTATGGCCCACCTCATTTATTAGTGTTTTGAAACTTTATCACCCTGAACTATTTGAATCACCTCCAAAGCAGGGCATCTATTCAGATATTTCTTCCAGGGGTCTTGTGGGAGCTATTGCCTTTTTCAGTTTCTTTTTACAAATTTTTACTGTCATATATCAGCCTTTGGGTTTGTACAGATCAATGTATCCATTAACATGTCATACATTGCTGGGGGTTTTCATATACTAGTGAATGTATGTTGTTGAAGTCATCTGCAAATACTTACACAAAGGACAGATGTTTCATCATATACTTTGTGTGTCTGATGCTGGTGACTGAGGCTGCCTGAGGCAATTTTCTAGTCACCCTTATAAGCATAAACCCTGCATTTGCCAGCTGCTTGGGAGATGCAATGCTACAACACAATTTATGCAATTAGCAGATGCAAATGCCAATGTGTGCATGTATCTTCACCTTCCCTCCTCATTTTCTCTCACCCACATGCAGACACTTTGTAACTGTGTACTGCTATAAAAGGAATGAGACTAGGGTAATATTATTTATATTATGTTTACATGTCAGTCAGACTACTGCACTTCCCATAGTTATAATACTGTGAGTTTTCCTTATGACAGTCTCTCTCATTTAAAAGCTAATGGTGAAGGTGCATTAAGTCCTATGAGATCAATCCCTTAGTCAGGAGACCATAAAAATGTTACTATGCAGGGGGGTGCCAGCCTATGAAAAATGATCAGAGGTAAATAGAATATATATGGAATTATGGAATTCACCTTGATATGGTGGTTTGTCAATTTTATGATCATAACTTTGTAACTATAAAACCCGGTTTTTAAAGGTATAAACACTTGCATAGATACTAAATAACGGGACCAGAGAATGTGCATTAATCAAACCCCTCTCTTTTGTATGCTTGCAGTTAATTTGGCTGGCTCAGTTGCACTTCAATTGTACTAATGTATTTTACTTAGCCTTGGAGTGTTCCCACAAGCCACCTTCCTTTTTGTATACTGTGAGTTTAAGGTTCATCAGTGGGATGGATTGTGTTACTCTTTAGCTTTGTTAAAAAGAAAGAAGCTGCATCATTGGCTGAATACTTGGAGGGAAACAGCTTATTCAAGTGTGGATAAAGTGTCAATATATATTCTCTTTTTTTATTATTCTACATTCTTTTTTATTATTTAATATGTAGAGGTGTATTTAATTAGCCACAACAGGAAAATGCATAATAGGGGTTGTTAAACCTTTTTCCAGTCCTAAACAATCATTTTGTTCCCCAAGATATTTTTTGTTTTAAAAAATTAAATCCCCAAATTACATCTTTAATGTGACATTGTTTTTATGTTACTTTCAGTACTCATTACTTTTGCAATTAGCTTTAAAACCTAAACTTTGACTTTTTTGAATTGTCGCCCTAAAAACTTGAAAAGTGGCATCACAAAGGAAAAAGAAGGATCTTTCAGGAAAGGGACATCTGCTATTGACTTCTACATGATCTCATCAAGTTTTAGCTGACAAATTGTCAGATTCTAATTTTGACCCATTTGAACACATAGTAAATCTTGAAAAATCACAACTTTTTTTTCTGCAACCTTAGTAGTAAAGGGCCCCTTAATGTATGTTGGCAAGTTTGCAAGAAAAGTTTTTGGATGAAGTTTCACTTTAAGAAAAAAACAATGAAATGTGCTGTTTGTGTAAGTATTCAATATGCCATTATTGTAACTAATATAACTTCAATAAATTATAAGAGCATATGAAATAAAAAAGTTTTGCACCCAGGTGGAATTACATTAAAAAAGAAAAACACAGATTGCAAGGCTTTTCTAAATGCCAGAATCTTCATCTGGTCACTGATGAAGCCGAATGGCAGCAGAACAGTCCAGGTGTCCCTTCTGGAACTGGATTTTCAAGCTGCAAGGCTTTTGCAGTGATGAATAACCACAGTACAAAGCAGATATGGCAGAGGACATAGTAGAGCTAAGCCTTGTGCCATAGTGCTAGCAGCAATAACGAACTGTGCCAACTGAAAAATTGCAACCATATACAAGCTTAACTTACAATACATTTATGAGAATATGTTCTGTAGGTATAAAAAGTATTTCAAGAATAGAACAGTATCAAATATAAATAAATACATTTTATATATATATACTGTATTTGCATTTCCGTGTGTTTTTATGTGGGTGCGCAAAAAGTTGCGATTTTTTCGTAGTGTTAAAACTTGCGCAAAACATTGCGCCTTTTAAGTTTTAACGCTACGAAAAAAGTGCAACTTTTCGCGCAAGTTTTAACGCTACGAAAAAATCTCAACTTTCGGAATGGCTACGAAAAACTTGCGTTTTTTCGCGCAAATCGTATTGGTAACGAAAAAGTCGCGATAATTTCCGAAACGTCGTAAAGGCGCCGAAAAAATCGCAAAAAATACGAAAAAGTCGCAAAATGTTCGTTTTCCAATCCGGATTCGAATTCGTGGGTTAGAAAATCAGCCCCTAAGTATATTGCTTAATTTTAGTCTAGCTTTTTTTTAAAGATGAATTTTGTTTAAAGACAACAAGGATAGCATTTGCAGTGAATGAAAGGACTTTGATGAATGGGGGGTGGGAAGGCCATAGATGCAGGTGAGATTCAAGCACACGTTAAATACATCATTACTTGTTCCATCATTGCTTGTTGCTTGTTGGTGGCTCATGGAGACAGAAACTAGATTACATTTATCCAAAATTGCTGCAAATTTGAGCTTATATAAGAAAAATCATGAATAAGTTAATCATGATTGTGTTAGGTAAAAATCTGTGATTTTTGCTGATCCCAGCCATCCATACATTTTCAAAAATTTGAAAACCCAGGAGACACTGTAACCTTAAAACCTTAAAACTGCAGCTATCCACATATGAACATCTACTTTATATTGACTATATTTCATTTGATTTTTCATTCATATTATTATTATCTGTTATACATTATACCACAGGTATGAGACCTGTTATCAAGAATGCTCAGGACCTAGGGTTTTCCACATAAGGGATCTTTCTGTAATTTGGATCGCCATACCTTAAATGTACTGAAAAATCATTTAAACATTAATTAAACCCAATTGTTTTGCCTCCAATAAGGATTAATTATATTTTAGTTGGGATTAAGTACAAGGTACTGTTTTATTATTACAGAGAAAAATGGAACCCTTTACTTGCTTATAATGGAGTCTATGGGAGATGGCCTTCCCGTAATTTAGAACTTTCTGGATAATGGGTTTCCAGATAAAGGATCCCATACCTGTATTATTAAAGTATTATGAATCCTGATAATTGCAGAATTTTAGATTACTAATGATATTCAAATTTTCAGAAACAAAACATTGTTGTATATATCTCATGTAAGCCTAATACAATGTGTGCTTTGGGATCATTAATAAATCTGCACCTAAGCAGCATTTGCAGGTACAGGAGGTCTATGCAATTTATCAGAGCAGCAGCAGATTTAATTTCAATTCTTATATTGAATCTCTCAATCAGTCTGTATATTTTACAATATAAAATAAATTAAGCTGTGCAAGAATGACATGTATTTTCTGTGAGATTTTTTTTGTTACCATATGATGAGAGCCTTAAAAAGATGGGTTATGTTTGCAGTTTGAAATGAATTAAGAGGCAAATCCCTGAGTGCCCCTGGTTTTTTTAAGAGTTGTTTGTTAATTCTGTGCCTCAGACTGGCCATATTATCTTCTCTATGACAAGTGGAAATAAATGCTGAATCAAATACAGGCCAGATGTGCAGTGCCCGCTCCCCTATCCCCCATAGCATCACATGAGCTTGTGCCAGGTGGCTAGCTGGGTTACCCCAAGCCGGGCAAGCCAGCCGGGTACCATGTTTTCCTGCAGCTCTATTTCTCAACCCACATTAAAATGCTTGCCAGACTATGCTATTCCTCAGCTCAAGAACAGGTTAAACACAAATCTGTTCCTTATTATTTGCATAGACCATAGTAACATTATTCTTTGTAGGATTTTGGTCAACTGTCTTTCTTCACATTAGTTACCTGTACACATGTTGACGATACATATCCAACTGTATCATGACCGCAGTACCCTTATGCTAATTCC
This sequence comes from Xenopus tropicalis, assembly GCF_000004195.4. Taxonomy (NCBI): domain Eukaryota; kingdom Metazoa; phylum Chordata; class Amphibia; order Anura; family Pipidae; genus Xenopus; species Xenopus tropicalis. Next base: position 130,999,021 of record NC_030677.2, read on the forward strand.
TTCACCAGCTCTATATTATATATCAGTTAGTTAGACTATGAGTCAGCTTCCTGCTGATTGGCTCAGATCCACATTCCTAAGGGAGGGGAGTGAGTTCTTACCATTCTTGAGGGAGGGGGAGCAGCAGAGAGGAGAGAACAGAAAGCTGCATGTCTCTGGCAGAGGAAAACAGACACAACTAATCTTTTTACAGAGAAGTCAGTGCAGCATTTCTGTGAGTGCTTATAGCTGTATTTACATAGACCTTTCTGATAAAGCTTACTTAGTTTTTACCTTTCTTTCTCCTTTAAGCTTTTTTATGGAATGCCTTCCCCTTAGAGCTTTATACACTTCCTGAAGACCCACCTGTTTAAGGGAGCCTATTTGGCACACCCTGGAATCTCTGAATGCCATGCAACATATTGCCCGGCACTATTATCAGCACTTCTCTCAGTCTCCTAAGTTACCAGACATTTTGCATTTAAGCCCCTTTTGCAGCCTATACTTTGATTAGACATCCTCTTACCTCCCCTTATATTGACTGACCTTTAGGACAGTCCTGGGTGCCCCTAGAGCCTCTGCTTTAGACAACAAAATCTTGTGGGCAGGTCCCTTTTATATACTTGCTGAACTTTTTGCCTTATTTTTTTAATCTATTGTAAGTGCCTCATAATAGCATAACCATAAAGCAAAACGTGATGATGCAATACAACTTTATGAATATGATACAAGCGTAGTCTGGTGTACTTAAAATTATCAGTCACAGTGCCTTAAGACATTCAACCCTTAAAAAAATTTTTTTTTTAAAGTTTTGTTATCAAAATGATACATGCATTGTTAACAATGTTTTCGATATGATTTTATTATTTATACTATTTATTTTACTTCCTCAAGCATTATTTTTCACCAACTGGGCTAGTAAAATACCAGCCAAGTGACAACCCTATCTATCATTGATCTGAAGTGGGGGGACCCCATCCTTTTTAACTTGTGAGCCACATTCCAATATAAAAAAAAGAGCTGGGGAGCAACACAACCATTAAGAAGTTACAGGGGGTGTCAAATAAGGGCTGTGATTGTCTATTTGGTAGCCCCTATGGGGACTGGCAGCCTACAGGAGGCTCTGTTTGGCAGTGCACCTGGTCTTTATGCAACCTATACTTAACTCCAAACCAGGAATTCAAATATAAGCACCTGCTTTGAGGCACTGGGAGCAACAACCAAGGGGTTGGTGAGCAACATGTTGTTCCTGAGCCGCTGGTTAGGGATCACTGATTTAAAGGGAATGTGTCTTTAGCGATTTATGGGAAATATCGCTTATAGAGTGATGGTCACGACACATTCTGAGCTACACTAAGCTGATTACTTACATATTTATAAATCCTATGTAGCATGAGATGCAGTTGCACTTGGGCACAGACACCCATATAAGCCCATACAAAGAATTAAAAAAATAAAACGATATTTCAGTAATTTTCTGTGAAGTAAGAACACAACAAATCTCTGCAATGTCTTTTTCTGCTGCTGATGACCTTGTATATTCGAAGCTCATTATTTTGAGACTATTGTCAAAGTCTGCTACATATTTTATTTTTGCTGAAATTTAATCAAATAATTATAATTATTGGTTTACACATTTAGCTACCTTTCTCTAAATATTTTACTGTTCCAACATACACAGTCTTTCTTTTTACTGTACCATCTGCCTTCCTCATACTGTGGGTTTCACTGGCCAAAAAGCCTGAATGCAGTATCCTGCTGTTAATGTATATTCTGTAGTGCTCTGTTGTACAAACCAACTTAAGTTTCTATTTTCATACAGAGATTAGTGTGTTTATTTTGACCCTTGGATAATGCTGGTTACTAAAGGATGTTGGAATTTTCAACAAATCAGATTAGTAAGTGTAGGACGTAAATAGGCAGCTTAAATATATTGCACTATATGGACAATCAATTTATGCTGTATTTAAAGGGGGGCATATGCACAGAAGCTTTTTGCACATAAAGTCTCAGTGTTGGTTCATATATTGTACTTTTATGTGGGTGCAAAGGATCTATTTTACTGTCAGTCACACCTTCAATCTACAATTTAAAATGTTTAGTGACAACTTTCTCTTTTGCTACTATAGGGTTTGCTCATAGCTGCATTTACCTCCAGTGTAAGGAATGTTCTACATTTTAACAGATGAACCTGAAAGATGTGTTTTACAACATACTTTAATATGAAGAGTAAAGACAGACAGAAATTCCTTGTGTTATATTTAACAAAGGCATTGTTTTATGGGATTTATTGCTGAATTGGCACGTATAATATAAAATAAGACAAGATAAAACAAATCCAATTAAATATATGTTCTTAATTTTGCTCCCAGGTAACATATACTTTTTTCTTTCCTTTTTAATAAAGCAGGAGAATTACAAACAAGATGAAATGTGTTGTACCCAAGGGTCTTTAAATCTATTTCATAAAATATATCAAAGATATTTAAATATGTTCTCTCTGTTACTATGGCCCAGTTTTCCCTATTCAGCAGAATTATTGAAAATGCTGATTTTAATGCCACTAATTTTGAAAGATACTGTGCCTGACATCCTTATTTATACTGAATGATGATGATGAAAGGGTAAATTCAGATTTCATTACATCTTTGTATCTTTTAGATGGAAGTAATAGAAGGACATTTTAAATTCGTATTTATATTTAATGTTTTATTTGTGTTTTATTTTCAATTCAAAACTGTTTATTGAAACCATATGACTATGTATGTATGTATTTATACTAGATATTTATTGAAGCCAATTTTCATGTAATATCTATCATACATAGAAGTAAAAATCAGTGTAAACTTTGAACCTGATGTATTTGTTTGTCTAACAGCCTGCATTATATCACTAAAATTTTTGTTCAAGTGCATCTGAAATCACATATCCAGTAAAATGTTTAAAATGTGGTTTCTCATACCACAGAGTCAGTGAACAACCCTATATCATCCATCCGCAAATTGTGGTAAAGAATATGATGTTATGGTCATCATATTCGGATACACTTCATCAGATTTCCTACTTGCTTTTAATAGACATTACCCACTAAGAAAATCTTTTACACTCAGCAGTTGTGCACTCTTGGTTTTATATGTATATTGGCTTAAATTATTATTTGTTAGTGATGAGAAAATGTTTTTGGCAGGTATGGATTAACTGCATTGTGCCACTGCCTTTTTTTTTCTTTTGCAAAATGGCTGCTAAAATTTGGCATGAAAAAAAGAGCAGAAAAAAGACGTGATTGCACAAAAAAAGTTGCACCCATGTCAAAAAAATCACAGTCGTGTAAAAAAAGAGAGCCTGTGATTGCTTCAAAAAAGTTGTGGTTGAGTCAAATAAGTTGCGGTTGTGTCAACTATATCACGATCACATCAAAAAAGTTGTGCGTGTCAAAAAGGTTGTGTAGTAGCCATGTTTCACAAATTTTTCGGCAAAGTAAAATGGGGCAGATTCGGTCATTACTACTTACTATAAATCTGTGGAGGAGGTTGTTTTGTAGTTAACTTCTTTCTGCTTTAAGAACTGAGTATATGCAAGTGACTTCGGGTTCAAATACAGCTTATTTTTACACTCTTTGAGTTTTGACAAACAACCTGGGATCATGCCTTGAATGATCCCATGCAAAGCACCAAGTATTTTTCATTATCATTTAAGAACAATTTTCTGTTTTGTTAGCTCATTCTTCTAAGTAGTTATACAGTTATTCTGTATAAAAAGCATTTTTTTTTATTAATTATTCCATTGTGTAATTATCTGAGACCCCCATTATAAATTATATTATTTCTCATAAATACATTGATTTTTTAAATGCTAAGACCACTGACATTGGAGTTTTCTCTCCAAATCATTGAAACTCAAAACTGTTTTTTAATGTGGCATTGTTTTATGTTTTGGCCTATTCTTTGAGCCACATTTGCTCTAGGTTGTTTCTGTTAGCTGGATAATGCTTTTGCACTTCTCTTTTTCCAATAATGTCACAGATTTTCTGTTGGATTTGGGTTTTTATCTAGTTGATGTAGGAAATTTGCCTCTTTTGTTGCTTAGCCAATCAAATAATATAATGGTCTTGTGTCTGGAATCATTGTCTAAGCTTCAGTTTTGAAGCAGGTTCTGTTGCCATATTGCCTTATTTCCCTCCTCATCATGATTTAATTTTATTTTAGCTAGTTGTCTAGTCCTTATTAATGATAAACTGCAGATAAATATCTTCCTGTATTGCTGATGAGCTTTTTAGGGGAAAATTTATTGAAGATACATTTTTTTTTAATCTGTCATCTATATTGATGTTTAACTTATTATACACTAGTTCAATGTAATTGTCTGTTGGCTTTATTAATGTAATTTTCCATATGCATTGACTTCAGTTTCAAATGAATTTCTTAGTTAAAGGTCAATCTAATTCTGTAAATGAAGTTAGCTTCTTACACCCCTGCCATAAAGAATGATACGGTAACATTGTATTACGATTATTTTGCTATTTTTTTTTCTAATTTGTCAACCATTTAACCATTTTTTTTATTTGAATTGCTGATATTAACTTATTATTATTCATTTATTAAAATTAAATATACTAAATTAATATTTTTTTACTTTAGAAGATACACAAAATGACTACTATATGTCTTTCTTCTCTTCTTCTAACAGCAAGTCAGCCAGTACTGCAAGATTTGTATAGGCCTTGGTGTGTTAGGCCTTCTAGACCATATTCTGTATTTGGGTTTACAATTGATGGACTCCTCTTTATGAGCACTATATGAGCTCCCTATTCTATGCCCATCTCCTCTCCCTTACCCAAATAGCAAGTCAGATGGTACTGCTAGGCCTTCACATATAAGGCAGTCTAGGGTATTTTTAGATGAATAGTATATATACAGTAGTTACATCTTCTGAGGACAGAGTGTTTTCTAGTCATTGACATTTTTGAATTGCTGTTTATGTTATGTTTACTTATTTGCCTTTACAGGTACATTAGAAATATAGCACGGCTTAGACCTGGTGCAAACTGACTACCTTTGGGAAAGGTGGCAATTATAGGCAGTGTCGGACTGGGACCCCAGGGGCCCACCAGAAAACCTTAGACCCTAGGCCCACTCTCCAAACTATTTTTCTTCCTTTCCTCACCCAACCTCTTTATTCTCCCAGGCTCTTTTATTTCCATGCTAGCACCTATTCTTCCATCTATTTCTCTTCTTTGTCCCAGTTCAGAAATAGGGAATGACCATAAAACAGGCCAAATGATCAGGAGCAGGAGGGCCCACTGACACCTGGGCCCACCGGGAGTTTTCCTGGTATCCTGGTTGGCCAGTCCGAGACTGATTATAGGCAGAAGAGCTCACCAAAGCCTGATTCCTCCAGTGTATTTGGCCTTAGGGAACAAGATACACATTGATTTTTCACATTAAACGAAACAAAAGACTTTAAAGCATATTTTTATTTATGGCCTAAAATCAAATTCAAATCATGATTTAAGGCATGTTTATGTTTGTCTCAAAAGTAATCAAAGTGGTTTGTGAGATATGTCTCTGGTGTATAGTTCATTCCTTGAAGTAATGTATACAGTTGCATTGTTCCAGTTTGAGACAGAGATAAATGGATTTCTGCGGAGTTGCTCATACTGGCTTGTCTTGAGACCTGTTGGAAAAAAGGATAATTTATATATGCACAAATAGCTGATGGTTTGTCTATTAAGTAAGTGCATGCAAGCAATAATCCCTCTGAGCTGTAAACCTGTGTGCCTACATAAGTTATGGCACATGTTCACATGTTCACACGCAATTTAAATAGTGCACAGAATCTTTTTGTACAAATCTAATGCTGATATGACTTTGATCAATTTATGAACATATCTCCCAAAAGGAAATCGAGGTAACATTGCATGCAAGTTTTAAATGTGCAGTCTATGTCAAAGTGTGTCAAGTGTGAATACAATTATTTTAAAGGAGAAACTGTTCCCAGTGGTGTATAAGAAAACAGATGTGATGCAAACAACCTTTGTGGCCAATTTGCTGCAGTCATATACAGTGAGCTAATCATCTAAGTAGGTGGCTGTTTCTCTTGGGATCTGCTTCTCTGCCTTCCATGACTTCCTGAGAGAATACAGAAAAGTACCCTCCAGTGATTGAGATAACTCTGAAGCATTTGAGTACTCCATAAATAAGGTAAATGATGCACTTTTAATGTATCAATATTTGCAATGTTCTGAGATTCCTCTGCTGGGTCATTACACCGGACATGACGTTATAACCTGGGTCTTCAATTTGGAAAATACTGTTCAGTTCTTGAATGGTGGCACTACTGAGGTAAAACATGCTCACAATCTCACAGCTGGATAGACTGTCCAATGAGCAAAATTACGATGCTACTCACAAGACCAAGATCAAACGGGTGCCTGCTTTCAGTCTTCTCATTTACCAGACCTTGTCAAAGGAAAAACTATACAACTCCAAGTAAGATAAAATGCCTTTATTTGATTTATTCTTGTCAGGATCTGCCTGTATACAAACCCTGGACTCTGTGCAGGAACTGCTGGTGTATTTCCCAACTAAACCACTGAAGGATCTTTGTGATAGTCCTCTTTGTTTTTTTTTATGTACTTTTGTATTCCTGCCATCTGCTCCCCTTCTCTACCCACCTCATTATCCCCACGTGCAGCTCATTAATCTATTAATACCCTTTATAAGCTTGCCCCCAACCTTTTCTCAGTGCTTGGCAATTAAGTTATTTAGCTGGGATCTTGCTAACCTGTTCTAGTGATTCCTTGTTCCTGAGTCCCTGCCTGTCTTCAGTGTTCTGACTCCTGGCCTGTTCTCCAACTTTGCTTATCTACTGCCTGTCCCGACTTCAGGCCGATAACTGGACTCCATCTCTGCTTGCTGTTTTCTTCTATTTTTGCCTGTGTATTAACTGTGTGCACCACAAGATGTTTGATCACAACCTTGCCTATTAAAGTTCTCACTCATCATTTTATCATGGCTTCTGACCTCTGTTCCACTGTATATGGTTACACCCAGTGTTACCCAGCCTTTAGGCTCTCAACTGCCTGCCTCACCCAAGAGTTGCTATGTGTGAGATGTGACAAATCTACACAGAGTAATATTTCTACTGGTATGGCATTTGTAATGCAAAATGCTTGGGACCTGGAATTTTCTGGATAAGGGGTCTTTCCGTAATTTGGAGCTATAAGTAAGTAAGCCTTTTATTTTAAAATCCCATTAAATGACTATAAACAGCCCCAGAATAACATTCCTTTCTTCCTGCTTGCAGATTTATTTTGTTTCTCTATTACAAGCAGCTGAACTACAGCTATTTAATTTAATTTCTTGTCTAGTGTGAGGCTCTGCCCCCTTTTGCTTTCTGGGCATGCTCACTGCCTTTGCTCCAATTAAAATCAATCAGGCATGCACAGCAGGCACCTCTTTGAGGTCATCATAGTCGGAAAGAAGAGAGCTCAGAAAGCAAAAGGGGTGGGGCTTCATGCTAGACAAGGAACCAAGTAAAAAAAGGTGTAGTTAAACAGGCTGTAATAGAGAAACAAAATAAATCTGGATGCAGTGAGAAAGGCATGTTATTCTGGGAGCTGTACAGAGTAATTTTAGAAATTAAAAAAAAAAAATCTTCAGTTTTAGCTTGCCCAAAAAGACAATAGGGGTAATTTGCAAATGCAATTCTCTGTGTTTTTTACCTACATTGTAGAATTTTTACTTTAAAGGCCAGTGCAATTGTGGACTAGGATTGAACTAGATGAGAACTTCACTACCCAGTGCAGATTTTTTGGTTCTGTGTACAAAAAGTACTTTGCAAAAAGTGAATGTCCTTTAGCATATTTGCCACGTTTCTACTTATTTTTAGTATCATTAATACAATTCCATTTTGCCTTTGCTTTCATACTTTGTGCCTGGATATGTAGAAATAGTTCATGGTATTATGTCTTATCAAAGGGAAAATACAACCCCTTTTTTTGATAATTTATTCTTTCAGTGGCGTTTATGTAAAAAGGTGAATAACACTTTCTGAGTTGGCAAAAATAAATACATTTTTTTACAGTTTTCACAGATTTTAAAGGATATCATGATAGTCTGACTGGAAGAAAACATTTCCCTTCACTTTGTTTCATTATGAAGTGATGGCTTCTGGGACTCAGCTTTTCAAGGTGGGTAAGGCACATACTGTATTCTCTGGAAAGCAGAGGAACATGTATATTACATTAAACAGAAGCAACCATTCATTTTCTTTGGAGTTGTCTGTCCTTCATAAATTCATGCTGATGACTAATTATAATGCCTTTCACAAGGACTTAATCTTGAATTTGACCGACTAACAAATAACTTGCCTATTCCAAATGTACAAGTTATGGTCTATAACTGCCAGGTTGAGCTTGTAATCCTATTTAAAGTATTGGAATCACATCCATTCCCTTCAATCCACTAATGCTATTCCTGATGAAAGGGACTCTGGGAATATCAGAATAGGGGCCTGGCTAAATCTGAGCTAAGCCTCCTCAAGAATGTATTCCATCAAGCACTGGAGTTTTGTTTACAATAAATTAATTTAAACATGTAAGAAATACAGTATATACAGCCAAGGAAATTTTGCTTTGAACTAAGTTTTCTGAACATGTATAGTGTACAGTGTAATTATGCTACACTCATCATTATAGAGAGCAACATAGTTTAATGGTATTAATGTGCACATTAGTAATTTTTTTTTGTTGTCCCAAATATATATCTGTTTTTTCACGTATGCTTTTTTCCATATATGATAAATAATATTTTAGTCAATATTAACTAGGGATGCTATTACTGCATATTTGTTTTGACTTAAAATTACTTGACCCAATACAGCATCGTTTCTGGGTCCTCATAAATCTGTGGCATAAAAATGCTCCCAATAAAGGACTATTGATATTTACCTTTATAATAGCACATTCTCCTCTTTTGCAGGTGGTGGCATAGGTTTGTATATTAAACTAATGGGTGTAATAATGGGTTGAATTTATTGCAGAGGCTGAATACACATAGTAACTGCTTAACGTGGGTGTTTATATATGCAGTGATTAATTGATCCAGATGTAAGTTAATGTAATAGCCTTCCTAAGAGCTAGTGAGCGAGTGAACAAAAGCCTCTACATTGGTATTACCACCATTGCATTAAATATAATTTATTTAAGAACCACTGGCAGACAGTAATTTGTGGGAATTTTTTTTTAACTTTAGATTTTATATCACAAGTGAATTTATACATCTCACCGAAGACTAGTGTAAGGTGGTAATGTTAAAGTTTCTATATATGGGAGCAACCACATTATCTTTTTGGGCTAAAAAAATTGTCAACAGTAGTAGTGCATCTGTAATAATATATGACCTACAATAATAATAAGTTTTCTTAAGCAACATAAGTTCAGATATACAGTAGAGAGGAGGGTTTTATTTACTTTAGGGTAGTGATGTAAGAAGTGGAAGAAACAAAGGACATGGTATTTAAAAATTCTGCTAATACATTCATGCAGAGGACTGTTTTGGAATGCTTGTTCTATATTTATTACATTTCTATAGTTCTTATTCCTGGTTAAGCATTTGCTATTCATATTGTACAGTTCTCATCCATAATATGAATGCTAAACATGTTCCATTAACTGTGACATCATTTTAATTAATATACATGCAAACATAATATAGATGGCAACATTGCTGACATGTTCTAATCAATGTAATTATTGCCTATCTGTAAAGAAATGAAGTCAACTTTTGGGAAAACATTTTGATTGTGACAGCAAAATTACTTAGAGATGGTTATACATTTTTCATAATGCTGCTCCCTGTAGAAATGTCTGATTCCCATATTTCCTACAGCGACAGGAATGAAGAAGAAAGCTTTTAAAAAGGATAAAGTTGTGCTGAGTCTAGTTTTGCTATGTCTCGAGATACAAATGTTCTGATATGCAGTGTTGTTAGGTCCAGACATTTCAAGAATATTTAGCAAGGGTGTCTTTTACTAGATGCTTTCATATTGTGTGTGAATATGTGCCTGTGTGTATGTCAACTGAACCACTAAGAAATAGAACGAGACAGTCATAGTCCAAAATGTAGACAACATGCCACAATGTTCAATAAATCCATATGGTTTTTCTGTGACCTACAAGGTCATTGATGATGCTGACACTGGTCTCTTAGCAACACAGTCTACTAACCTACTTTTGTCCCCTTCACTTGAGAATGAGTTTAACACAGGGAAAGTGCTATTGTGAAGTGGATGGATAAATGCTCTACAGCTGAGTAGCAAATGATGTGCATGTTGGTGGTGGTGGGGGGGGAGCTGTCCCATTGATTCCCTTTTACCTGTTTTCTTTGCATGATACTGAGAATGACAAAGCAGAATCTATAAACAGTTGCCAGAACAATTAAATTGTGGATTAAACCCTGAAATTAAACTTTTAAATGCTGCATGATATTCCATACTACATTATCATCACCTTGTTGCTAAACTGGATACATTCACTCCAGATTGGTTTTAAAGCAGACTTGCCTCTTAGTTTCTTAAATAATGTGTATATAATATGTGTCTCATGAGAGAACAAGTACACTATGCACTGCAAATTTCTAAAAGATTTCTCTCGATATCTGCCAAAACAAAAAATACAAAAATGATTATACAGTATGCTCGCTGACAGTCACAATATTGCAATGTAAAACACAGGTGATTCAGTAAAAGAGTTTAAGGGATAATAATAACAAATGATTTATTGTAGATGTAGGAATTCTTGATAGTGTCCTTCAAATACAAATAATGAATCTGAATATGTTGAATTTTTCAATAGTGCCTATAGAAAAGATGAAAGAGATGTCTACCTTTTGTTTCTAAGAATGAGAGGAAGGAGAAATCGTGCCAGAAAGCAACTAGATTTAAATAAGTTTTAAATATGTTACATTTCATAGTCCAAATGAAAAACTAAACATCACTGGTCTAGTGGGCCAAGAAGCAATCCTGAGACTGGTAGAGTGACAGGCATCACCGGGGTTGTCAGGTTGGTGTAGAGTAGCCTCCTATTTCGTCCTTAATAGAGCTGCCTACTAGTGCCTATTTTATAAATGTAGCTGACAAGAAGACATGACAGACATCTTTTTGCATGAAGAAGGCAACTCTTTGTGGACAGAATAAGAGGCCTGAGCAGCTTCTACGTACATGGAGTAGGGGGAACTATAGTTTATATATGTGGATGGATGGAATAGGAGGAGGAGCCAAGCGAGTTAGAACAAGCAGCTAAGTGTGCATGAAACAGAGTAGGCAACTACAGTAGCTATGTGAAAAGTGGGTTGTGTTAACACATTGGGTTGCTTTTTGTAACAGTATTTTTGAGTAGGCAACACAACCCACCCCCATAACAGACAAAAAGCTGCTCAGTCTTTGGGGTACAAATAGGTAAACTATGGGGCTGATTTACTAATCCACGAATCCGAATCCCGAATGGAAAAAAATCGGATTGGAAACGAACATTTTGCGACTTGTTCGTATTTTTTGTGATTTTTTTCGTTGCCGTCGCAACTTTTTCGTAGCCGTTACGACTTGCGCGAATTGTCGCAACTTTTTTGTAGCCGTTACGACTGGCGCAAATTGTTGCGACTTTTTCATAGCTTTTTTTCGCGCAAGTCGTAACGGCTGCGAAAAAGTCGTGATGCCGACGAAAAAATCGCAAAATACCGATCATTACGAAAAAAAAGCATTCGGACGCTTTTGATCCGTTCGTGGATTAGAAAATCGGCCCCTATACTGTATGTCAGAGAGGCTCCAGCAGATGCCTACATGTAACACTGGCTACCAGATGCTAGGTTTTGAGTTTATTTTTTAGGAGATTACACATCTGCAGCTATTTCGAAAAATTGTGGAATTCTTTATCATATATATTAAACATGCTATACTTCATTCACAGAGAATCTTGCAGTTTCATTCGTTGCAGTTTAGAGGAGTGGTGGGGCTGCCCTAGTGGGTAGCCAAAAAGGGTAAATAGATTGAGGTTCAGGTGTTTTTTGGAGGGACAGGCCTGTAGCTAGGCGTTGGGGGAAAGCTGTTTTTTTAATACTTCCATAATAATTAGGTCAACTTAAGGATAATTCTACTTTCTCTTAAAATGTTAAATTGTTTTCCCTTCCTGACAGAAGGAACTCCTACATAGTGCCATGATTTTCAGGAATATTAAGAATTTACCCCACAGAACACCCAAGTCCATAAGTCAATGTGGCTTCTTGCGTAGTCAAGGGGGACCACTGCCCCTACAATTACAATGTAGTTAATAATGCTGGATACAAAAACAGTAATGAAATGCTGGGATCTTCCCTTCTCTTATTTATTTATATACAAAGTTTGGGGGGGTGCACCTTTGTCAAGTATATTTTCTACATGGTTTTCAGGAATGCATTTCTAACAGCATGCCGGACATTTACATTACGCATTACATTTACATTACAATTTTAATATCTCTTTTTACACATTGTTTTCAGGCATAATATAAAAAAATAGCATAAAAGCTTTTTATGATATTACAGCTTTAAGGACAGAAACAGCTAAATTATAGTCCCATTGATGGAAGAAAACGCTCCTCATGAAAGTCTGACTTATGTAAGCTCTTTGATGGTGACGGTAGATTGTGCTCACTGCATGGCAAGGTTAACATTTTGAAACATGAAGGAAAATTAGATTTGTCTCTGTTAGTCCGATCTCTTTACTATCATTTATAGACATCTTATTTCTTTCCACTCCTCTTCAACATGAAGAGGCTTGATAGAAAGAATTGAATAAAAGAGAGTCAAACAGGTTAGTCAATTCTTGTATTTTACATCCTGATAAATGACATTTGAAGCAATGAATAACATAAGACATCAAGTTATACTGAACATACTATTATGTTTTTCCTCTCGGTTTTAGTCTTTAAGTGATATCCAATAGTTTATAGAGAGGTTATCTGTAACAAGCAAAGCAAAGCAGCTGTGTACTCTCTTAAGGCCAGAGCTGCCAATATGTTTTTCCAAAACTCCTAATTAAATGACTTTGCATTCCCCTTATGAACAAGAATGTTAGTGCTGCATGAAATGAGAGCTACTATGATGCATAAACACTGCGATATTTGAAGGGAAAATATAAATAATTTACTATATAAGATCACAAGGCCTGTGACAATAAAGATGTTCATTTTGCTTCCCTGAGTTTTGGAAAAATGATGGATGATATAAAAGAGAAATATTCTTTGCAGCTCAACATATAATGAAATGACAATGTTCAGAAATGATAATTTCTAGTTTATTTTATATGATCACGAAGGATAAACCTGTGAGAGAAAAAAAAGAAACCATCTTGTTTCTTTACTCCATCTTGTTCATATCATTTAATATTAGAGGGGTTTTGAAATACATTGTATAAGAATGTTTCTTCTTGCTGTTGAAAAAACATTTTGAGGAGTCCGCAAACTTGTGAAAAGAGGCCTCTTGGGTGTGTTGGGTGTGATGGTCAACTGGGCCTCTTTGCCTGTTCTGTCTTAGAGATAACAGAGCTAACTAATGATAAGAGTGTTTCAGGACTATAAGACTAACATGTAGTTACATTCAATGTAGTATCAGCTCAGAGACAGTTCTGTTAAGAATGTCTGGATACTGCCTTCGTACGTACGAATAAAATGTAGCTACAATCAAACTGGCCTATCCAACAGTTTTTCCTTGACAAACCATGGAAGACTTCAGTCACCTGATGAAAATGTGAATCCAAGGCTATGATTCGAGATTCATTATTGCTCCAGTCCAAATTTGGACCATGACCATGATGAATACTTTAAGCAAATGTCTGAAAAAAAGCAATTGACAAATGTCTTAAAAAGGATATTAAACTATGTGCAAGGACTAAAAAAAACCTCAGGACTCATTTACTAATGGCAAAGTGCAGAAGGGGTGGAATTTGCAATAATAAATAAATAAATAATCAGCACAATTACAAATTGGTTATTTGCAGATGTCAAGTACTGGTCTCCCTTGCAGCTTTGTGCCCTATGCCATGTGCTTTATTCACATGAATAAACACTATAAACACATAGGTGCAAGGAGGAGGAACCATGTAACTGGGAAATTACATGCAGCTGGACCCAATGCGTTTACAGGTGTAAACAAAGAAGGAAAAACAGAGGCAAAAAGAGTCATTAGAACCTATTTAAGGCTAAGCCCACAGAGCCTTTACTCAACATGCAAAGCACCACCTTGTTAGGACAAGTTGCCTGGTTGCAGACTGGGCAGGTCCTGAGACCAGCCCATATCTTCATGAATTTAGAATGATCTCATGGTTTCTATAGTCTGTGTATCTTTGAGATTGGCAAAATAGCATGCCTTGTGCAGTCAACCAGTACATATGTACTGTATGTGGAGTTAAATATATTGTTTTGTTTATTACATATAATATATGTACTTTGTATTTATTGATTGGGGGATGGGGCAGAAAATGGCATTATGCACTTTGTGTGATATTAACACATCAAACATGGTTTTGAGGTGTATTAAATAAACCAGAACTTTAATATATAAAAAATGAATAAATAAATAAAAACATGTAAAAACGCGTCATGTGTCGAATTATTATTTGCTATGGATACTGCCCAGCTAATTTGCCCAATGTTAGTAAATGAGTTCAAAATAGGGTCGCCTAGAAAAGGTTTGACATGTGTTGGTAATAAATAGTTCTAAATGATATAATAAATATGTATGGTATACTATATAACATTACCTTGTCCATGGATTAAATTAGGTCAAGTGTGATGATATTTTGTTACCTTAGTCCTTGTGTGACTTTGTGGTGCTTTGAGTTCTAATGCTCTCACATGAGAGTTGCCTCCCTACAGAAAACACAAATAAGGCCAACTTACTCAAAAATCCCTTTGGTAATTGAACTGGGGACAGAGGGAATCTTTGTGCCAAAACTTTCATGGAATCACTTGGTTAAAATGGTGTTAAAACTTGAATAAAAAGCTCTCACAAGTGTGGGTCTGGTTTAGCAGTAAAATACACATAAAAACAAAATGAAAAAAAATGAACCATAGAACAGGGAATATGTCAGGGTTAAGTGTGAATGCCCATCATGGTTTCAGTCTAAACATATTGGGCCCGATCAGTTCAGTGAGAAAAAGGTTTATCACGTGAAAACTCATGGATGAGATTTAATTTGAGCTGCAATTTAATTCAGAAAAACTTATCACTGTTTATCACATGAAAACCTTTATTGAAGTTATGGGATAAAAACTGGAACTGAATTGAGAGAAATGTTTTTTCTCTTCGAATTGAATGTCATCCATGAGATAAAGTTTTTTCGCTGAACTGAATCTGGCCCGTTATGTGTAATGTAGATTGAACAGTGATTGACTGGGAATTTTCATAGATTAAATCCTAAAGTGTCAGTTCAACAGGTGCCATATTACCTGAGCATCTCCTACCATTCCAACCCTAACCGGGATTAGTCAAGGAAGGTTTTGGAACTGAAAAAAGGCTGTTTGAAAGATCTGCAAATTTTTCGCTCATCACTATTCAGCAGCTCTCCAGTTTGGAATTTCAACAGCTATCAACCAGACAGTGGCTGTAATGTGGAACTGGAATATAAATAGTAGGAGGAATGAGTAGAAAGCTATGTAAGAAAAAGGAGTAATACTATTAAAATTGTAGCCTCAAAGAGCAATAGTTTTTAGACTGCTTGGGTCAGTACAAAAATATAATAATAATAAATATAGTTTAACATAAACAAAAGCTAAATGTATAGCAAAGGCTACAAACATAAGGTCTAATATACAAGGTATATATAAGGTAAAGAACACATAGGGGGAGATTCATACGAACGCTCCGAGCGTATTCTCGCTGTTTTTTTTCCGCGCTCACGCAACTTTTTCGTGCGCCGCGCGATTTTTCCGCGTGCCCGTGCGAAAAATTCGAATTTTTCCCATGCGCGATTCGAATTCGTGGATTAGCAAATCTGCCCCATAAGGTCTAATGTACCAGGTTAGGGCTAAGTGGAACCAAAATAATAACTTTTTTTTTTTAAATCTCTAAAATTACCCTGTACAGTCCCCAAAATAACATACCTTTTTCTCTGCATCCAGATGTATTTCTTTCTCTATTACAAGCAGCTGAACTGCATCTCTATTACAGACTTCCTTGTCTAGCATGAGCACTGCCCCTTTTGCTTTCTAAACACTCCTTTCCTCTTCAGCTATGATGACCTCAAATAGGTGGCAACTGGGCAAAGGCAGTGACCATACCCAGTAGGCACCTCTTTGTGGTCTTCATAGTCAGAGAGAGAAGAAGTGTTCAGAAAGAAAAGGGGGAGGAGCTTCATGCTAGACAAGGAAGTCAGTAAAAGAGCTGCAGTACAGCTGCTTGTAATAGAGAAACAAAACAAATCTGCATGCAGGAAGAAAAGTATGTTATTGTGGGGGCTGTACAGAGTAATTTTAGGGGATTTTAAAATCAAGGCTTTCCTATGGTTTAAGAAAAATCAATGTCACATCAACCAGGACACAATATATCACTTTCATCCCAAAATACTGTAAATATGTAATACTGCAATTTCTTCTGTTTAGTTTATGGCTTCTGTAGAACAGACTTTACATAGGAATTTACTATAATATAAGGCTGGTTACATGCTTCCTACCAATTGTCAAATCTTATCCTTTTATTGCTTTTTCCTATGTATTGTTTTGCTGCAGGTTTTTCATTATTAAGGACGTTTCTGTGTACAGATGGACAGCATGAACCTAATGTGCACTTGCTTCCTTGCTCCCAGAAATAAAATCATGCAAATTGATGTGATCAGCACCATTAAAGTGACACACACACACGAAACTGACTTTAATTAACTTCACTTAGCTGCTGTGAGGAAAAGTGTGCCAGTGATGTATGGTAAATATTATACATAATGAATACCTGCAGTCCAAGGGAAATTGAAAAATGCTTTATTTTCTTTATACTACCCATAGAGTTGTTAATTAAAACACAGAGTTCAATAATAAAAGGTTGATTACATTGTATCAATCATTTTGCAACTGTAAGCACATGTCACTTGTAACACTGGAGCCATGCCTAATCTTTCATTCTGATCAGTGCATTGTGCTTGCCATATGAAAGCCAGACAATTGCCTAGGTGATCCTGCACGTAAAAATGGTAATATATAATATGATTTTGCTGGTATAAAAGGCTCTGGACCTCTTTACATTAAATTGTCTATAAAACTGGCTGTAGATAAATGGCTTAATGGTCTGTTCTTTAAAATAAATGGTTTGGTAACTCTGAATGACCCTGCTGAAAGTCTCCCAGGCTAATTTCACTATTTCTCTAATTTTTTAAAGCAACAAATATAGATACACTAGTGCCTTAGAGTAAATTCAAGTAGGATAATGCAGTTACGATAAATGTTAGGATATTGTTACCTTAATAGTAATAGTGATGGGCAAAATAATTCGGCAGGCATGGATTCACAACAAATTTCCGCGTTTTGCTATTGGTGGATTTTTTTTTAAAAAATTGTCGCCCGCACTAAATTGTCGCGTACGTAAAAAAAATGACACACGCCAAAAAAAAGTTGTGCCCATCAACAAAATTACATTTTTTTTTTTGACGTGCAACATTTTCGAAATGGGACAAATTCACTCATAACTAGTTAGTCGTTATAATTATTAAGGGGCAGATTTATCACAATGTGAGTTTAAATCATGTTCTATCCATTCCCATGGGATTTTTAGAAGCGTATTTATCAACGGGTGAAAGAACTCACCCTTTGATAAATACAGTTCCAAAATCCCTTAGGAATGAATAGAACATTGATGAGTTTTATGTATTGAGCTCTAACTCATATTGATAAATCTGTCCCTAAAGATTTCTAAATGACTTTGTTCACATCTGTACAATGAGAATAGGCACAACAGAGCAGCTATTTAAAATGCACTTGTCTCTGAGGTGTCTATAATATTAAATAGTGGGGATCCCTTGTTAATTATTAATCTGTATTATCTATCTATCTATCTACATATATGTTTGTGTATCAAGTTGCTTTTTCTGAATTTTACACTGCTGCTTTTTACTTTTTCTTTGAACATGTTCATATACTGGTAGGTGGGGATTCTTAGATTTGACTACTTTAACTCTTTCCCTGACAATACAGTGGAAACTATAGCATGAAAGTTAGAGAATGCCACAAATGTAGATTCAAATGAATGAACAGGCATGACTACTGTTCATTTTCTTTTTCTTTACAGTTACAGTTTTGCAAATGCTTTGCTTAGTAAAACTTTAAAAAAGGTTTTTAGAATATTTTTGATGATTAGAATTATATATACAGGTATGGGACCTGTTATCCAGAATGCTCGGGACCTGGGGTTTTCCAGATAAGGGATTTTTCCCTCATTTGGACCTCCATTACTTAAGTCTGCTGAAAATCATTCAAATATTGAATAAACCAAATAGGATTATTTATATCTTAGTTGGGATCAAGTACAAGGTACTGTTTTATTATTACAGAGAAAAAGAAAATCATTTTTTTAAAATTAGAATTATTTGCTTATAGTGATGAGCGAATCTGTTCCGTTTCGCTTCGCCGAAAAATTCGCAAATCTTTCAAAAGATCCGCGAAACGGCGAAAATGTTGTGCAACAAAAAAAATTGTCGCCCGCGACTATACTTTTGTCGCGCGGCTATTGCTTTGTCACCTGCGGCTATTATTTTGTCACGCCGATATTGTTTCGTCTCCCACGGCTATTATTTTGACGCGCGGCTATTGTTTTATCACCAGCGGCTATTATTTTGTCGCGTGCCTATTATTTTGTCGCCCTCGGCTATTATTTTGTCGAGTGGCTATTGTTTCGTCGCCAGCTGCTATTATTTCGTCGCACGGCTATTCTTTTGTCGCCCATGGCTATTATTTCGTCGCACGGTTATTCTTTTGACGCCCACAACTATTCTTTTTTGACGCCGGCGACAATTTTTTGGACGTGCAGCGAATTTTTCTGCACCAAATTTTTTCATTCATTTCGCGAAACGCGGAAATTCGCCGCGAATCCATGCCTGCCGAAACATTTTGCCCATCACTATTTGCTTATAATGGAGTCTATGGGAGATGGCCTTTCCATAATTCGGATAATTTCCGGATAAGGGATCCCATCTCCTATCATACAAATAACATTTTTTTTGGCATTAAACAAAGCATAAATATATGTATGTATGTATGTATATCTTTATTTATAAAGCGCTACTTATGTACGCAGCGCTGTACAGTAGAAAACATTAATACAAACAGGGTGTTAAGATATATAGAGAGTGAGGGTATTACAGTTCATTTTGTAACATGGTGTGCTTATTACATCAAAACCATCAGGCTTCAATTGGGCTTTTCTTTGACTTCTGTAGATTTGATTCTGTACCTGTGAAATCACATAGGAAGGGGCACACAATGAAGCTGCAAAAGATGTACTGCAGATTAAGCTTTGAGTGGACACGGTTACTCTAATAGATTTGTTCATGTGCATAGCCCTGACCTTAGATAAAGCATTATGGAATAAAGAGGACTTTGAGAAACAAGTTGACCTTGCTACCTTTTGTTGCAGTCTTGGAGTGCAAACTTGTTTTAATTAGCAGTCAGTAAGCGGACTGTAACTTAACTGAAGGAGCACTGAAGAATCACTGCCTATTAACAACCCAGCGGTAAGTAAGCCAGCACAAATACTTATAACCAAATAGTGTGCATTTCAGAAGTGGAAAGGATTAGCTATTGGGCACACAACACAGTGGAGGAAATTGCTTTATTCCCAGTACTGCTGAGTACCAGGAGGCAATCACTGTGCCTCCAGCCCATTAACAACATTCAGAGTGTTGCTTTCCATAGAAGGGGTTATTGGCTAACCACTGGGTGACCAATTAAATGCTATGAATAAGTCCCAAACCAAACAGCATGGAGCCTGTTTGTGGCACAGTGGTATCATTACTAAAGAGAAAAACTTGATGAGAAAGGAACATATTTAATTATAGAACTATACAAATGGCTAATTAGGCCCGTAAAGTGAAATCAATGACTTCCTAGTGAATTTCTGAATGTTACTTATAACTGCTCAGATTCTTCGGAGACCATGAATGTGATCTACTGCTGTAAAATGCATGCCATGGTAACAGATCTTCATTAAAAAGCTTGTTTGACCTGCTTGCTCAGGTACCATACATTCCAAAGACAATTCTTGATTCATTTCTCTGCAAGGGTTCCTGTACTTCAAACCCCTGATCTCTCATGAGTTCTGCTTGCGTTCACAATAATTCTTAAGGGTCTGAAAGCAGGCACATTATCGTTTAAGAGTCAGTGCATTTCTCTGTATCAGTTCTACCTCTCTGTACTGTTAGTATCGTTAAAACCTATATACAGTCACATTAGGGACCTGTGTAATCTAAATTGTCTAATAACAACTCTCCTCTGTATTTTATAAATGGGCACTTGATTAATACCTGCTGAACTCAATGGAACAGACACAGCCTCATTTACACATTACGTTGTCACAAGGCTCCAGCTGCTATTAAAAAAAGGTTTTAATCGTCACTAAATACCTTACATACATTTACAGGAACCATTAATTATAAACACAGAAGGAACTTTAATGGCAGAAAAAAGAAATACAAATAATTGCATAAAATTGTTTGCAATCCAGTTGCATTTTCTATAATTATATTTTCCCGATAATGTTCATTTTCGAAGAGTTATGCTTGCTTTTTGGGACACAATATGATTAGGCACACAAATAAATGAATGCTATTTGACACAATATGATTAGGCACACAAATAAATGAATGCTATTTTGTTTCTATACATAATTAATGAATTAGCTGCAGTTTTGCAACCCAGTATAAACTGAGCACAAGACAAAGTGATTGTTTGATATGTAAAAAAGAATAGAAATTCAGTAGAATGACAGCACCTGGATTTATACTGTATGTGTCCAAGGATTTTTCTTAAGAAACATGTTATTCTATACTGTTTCTTATTTTCTACTCCTGGGCTAGTAATGCAAAAGAAAAAGTGAAGGAGGAAGAAAGAAAAAGCAAACAGTGTAACCAGAAATAACCCATCCAATGTATATTGTATCTGATAAATCAAGGCTGAAAACCTAACATAGTTTAACAGCTGAAGTATACACAATTTTAATATAAAGCTTGATCATTAAATTGCGATCTAATAAAAGGCTGCAGTCTTTGGCTGTCATGGGATTCTGAGAGTTGCAGTTTATTAGCATATGCAGAAGCTAAGTTCCAGTACTTTGAAAGTACCTTTTGTTAATGTCCTAATTAGCACCTTAGAACCACTGAATTAGAAGAATTAGCTAATGAGAATATAAGGATGTTTACAATTTTTCACTAGCAGAGCCAGACAGCAATCAAACAGGAATAACAACAAAATGTGTGAACGTGGTCGGACTGGGGGGTGAAGGGCCCACCGGGACTCCTGTCCCAGGGGCCCTGCAGGTGCCCCCAGCCAGGCGCGTACCCTACCCCCCCTCACAGGGCCCCCCTCCCGATGTCCTCCTCCGAGCGAGTAAATTTGACGTGTCAGGGGAGGAGCAGTCGGGAGGGGGAGCACCGGCAAGGGTCGGGTCTGGGCCGCCAGGGCCCACCGGGATTTTTCCTGGTGTCCCGGCGGCCCAGTCCGACCCTGTGTTTGAAGGCACCTCTATATAAAATTCATACACTCCGCTCCTTGCCTGCCTGCGGTTCTTTCTGAATCTGACACGTGGTGTAGAGCACAACAAGGCCGCAGACACAAGTGCTTATTGAATGAGGACTCGGGTGAGTGATTCTGCACCCCCAGGTATTCCAGCACTTGTTCCAGGGCCTTCTGTATGTATATTCTTTTCTGATTCTGTTTACCCTTCTACTGAATTTACATCTCTCTAAGCTTTTAAACCTAACACACCTAACGGGGCCTTTATTAAAACACAATTTTTTTCAGTTTAGGTTTCACCTAAAACGCAAATGAAAACAAACACCATCTAAAACCTGCCGAGATTATGTAGAAGTCAATAGCAGATGTCGCTTTTACAACTGGATCTTTCTTTGCTTCATTGTTTTAGAGGTTTTTGGGGGTTTTATTATGCGTCAAGTTGAAAAAATTCCCCTTTCCGTGTTTCTTATCTTTTGATAAATGACTTCTATTCTTGAAAATGTGTTTATTCGTGGATTCTAAAAACTATAAAACCATGAAAATCTGAATGTGAGTAAATCCCCCTCTTAAAGTTCCAGGCTATGTAATGTTAAGGGCACTAAAGTGAATACATTATTGACCAAAATAACATTATTTTAAAAAATTTAGAAAATGTTTCTTTACAGTATATCACAATGAATGCTTAGCTCTAAGACTACATTAGAGAACATGTATTTAGCCCGACACACTATCACTGAGATAAGAGCATCAGCATTATAATGTCCTCATCATGCTTTAGAAAACCCCATTAAAAGGCTTATGTATAAGCATAAAAATGTTAATATTTGCTAATCTACACAAAGAACTATGGCTGCTGCTTGGAATGTGGCCCAAGCAGAAATGCTGAAGTCTTGTTAAGTTACTGATGACAGGCATGACATTACAAAATGTTAAATGTATGCTCCAAGCTTGAGCCAATAACAAAAATAAGCTAAACACAAATCCTTGCCTCTAGATGTATTTATTTTTCTGGCCTCTGCTGATGAAGCAGCCTGAGTACTGCTTAAATCCAGCTACTTAGGCTGTTATGGGGGAAACTGTGTGACAGTGTAACTGCTGCCAATCATTTTTCCCTGTCATTGTTCTAATAAGCTACTTTTTATTATGCCAAATGGATTTGGATGAATTGGAGCAATAGAGCCGCTTTTAATACTGAGACCAATGAGATCTTTCATCTTATATTTGATGGCACTTTTAACACAATGGATATCTGGAAACAAGAAGTGAATGGTTTATGTACAAACAAACAAACAGCATTTCTTTTACAGTTATCAGAATGTAAAGGAAGGGATTATCCAGCCTCCCGAGAGACCAAATATGATTTCAAATGAAACCCTATGCATATCATATGTTATAAGGAATATGTCTGAATAGCAAATTCAGCAAATATATGAATATAAATGTCTTTTACATAGACCAACACTGCAGTATATGAACCAGTTGTGCCTGCTATGACAAACTAGGGGGATTTAAAAGTGGGCTCATGTATGCAGCACAAAATATTGTAAAGGAAATTCATATTTATAAGGGTTAGTGCAGAGGATCAGCTCATCATACCACTACCTTTCTAGTGGTATGCACTACAGTTGCCGTTAAGGCATGCAGAAGTATCAGCCAGATTTCATACTGGGATCTGGACCTTTATTTATTGATATAGTCCAATAAAGTGACCCACACAACCAAGCAAACTGACATATAAATATAAATATATTTAGAGTTCAGCTAATTTTACCAATATAGGTATTTCTTAATTTAAAGAATAGGACAAACGCATGTTAAAGGGGTGGTTAACTCTTACATGTTAAGTCCTATTCCTATTTTTTTTTTATATATTTAAGAATTATTTGCCTTCGTCTTCAGCTTCATTTTAGTTTTCAAATGGGGCTCACTGACAAAAAGCCAAAAACTATTGCTCTGTGAGGCTACAGTTTTATTGTTATTGTTACTTTTAATTACTTAACTTCTGATTCAATCCCTCTTCTATTCATATCACTGTCTCTTATTGAAACAGCTACCTGGTTACTAAGGTAAATAAAACACTAGCAACCAGATCATTGCTGAAATACCAAACTTGAAAGCTGCTGAACAAAAATCTAAATAACTGTAAAACCACTAAAAAGAAAAAAAAAAATAAGCCCAATTGCAAATTGTCTGAGTATATCAATGTCTACATTATACTAAATGTTTATTTAAAGGTGAACAACCCCTTTAAGTACAAACCCTATTCATTTAGCTCATGATTAAAACTGGCATATATATATACATATACATAATATGTTGGTGTATCAGTGAATATTCCATAGGAATAGGAAAGTGCCTTGCTGTTATCTTTATTTAGCTTTTTGAATATTTGTGTTTCTTAAAGGAACAGTAACACCAAAAAATGAAAGTGTATAAAAGTAATTACAATATAATGTACTGTTGCCCTGCATTGCTACAACTGGTGTGTTTGCCTCAGAAAGACTACTATAGTTTATATAAATAAGCTGCTGTGTAGCCATGGGGGCAGCCATTCAAGCTGGAAAAAAGGAGAAAAGGCACAGGTTACATAGCAGATAACTAGTAGATAAGCCCCATATAATGGGGATGTATCTGGTATCTGCTAAGTAACCTGTGCCTTTTCTCCTTTGAATGGCTGCCCCCATGGCTACACAGCAGCTTACTTATATAAACTATAGTAGTCTTTCTGAGGCAAGCACACCAGTTGTAGCAATGCAGGGAAACAGTACATTATATTGTAATTACTTTTATACACTTTCATTTTTTGGTGTTACTGTTACTTTAAAACTTGCCCACCTTATTTTTTACCTGCCATTACTACAACACAACAAATTAACATTGGTTCATACCTAGGAACCATCATTTTTCAAGATGTAATTTTGGCTTATTATACATGCTTTCTTTGAGTCTATTTCAACAAATAACCCTTTATTAAATATGAGCAGAAAAAACCCAGATTAGATTAGAAAAATCTAAGCAAAAAGTAAGCAAACCAATAATATTTAACAATCAATATCATGGTCCTATCTGCATAATAATCTAATCATTTTAAACAAGCCTGTCTAAATGATGGAAATCTGCTCCTATCTCAAATGAATTCTGCTGTATTTTTCATTTGATCTGATCATACCCATGTACTGTTGATTTCTGCAGACAGATGAATAGGGCTTTAAATCCAAATGTAAAAGTCTCTTACATTTATTTGAAGTTTCCTGTGATTGACAAGGCTTCCTTAGAACAAAACTGGCAGTGAAACTATCTTTGATATATAATGCTTTTATATTTTTCACATGGGCCTGATGATATGAAGGAGCAAGGAACTATATTTAACTCTTATTAAGAATATGCTCTTATTATCTTGTCTTACAAGAAATTTGATTTTAACTGTTTGCATATATCTATCTTAGCAATAAATTGCCGACAATTCATTAAACTGAATAGATTAAGCAAATGCCAGTTCCTTTCCTAAGGGGCCCATTCATGAAAACACAAATTTTCGCTGGTTAAAAGCACGATTGGAAAAAATTTGGAGTAACCACAATAATTTTTAATGTATGAAAAATTGTGCGAAAATTCTTTTCTTGGTCGTACAAAAATATTGTGGTTGCAAAATTCACAACATTTTTGGATCCAAACTATCATAAAACGTTGTGAAAACCTTTTTGGCTTTGAAACGTCAATGTATGATTTTGGAAGCCTTCCATAGGACTCAATGGCACTGTACAGATCCAACCTGGCCAAAAGATTCATTCATGGAAGTTAACGCAAACCACAAAAAAGTCATGTGATTTTAACAGTATTATCGTGGTCATTGTGAAAAGTTCTATAAATTAAAAAAAAATTGTTTTTCTCTTTAAAAAAAAAATACAAAATTGTGCTTTCATGAATGGGCCCCCTATCAAGCAGATGGAAATATTGTTTCATACTCATTGACAAACCTATCATAGGTTAAAAGTATGTGATATGTCTTACCCTGGGCATGGGAAACAGACAAAGATAAAGTATGCATATACTAGTATCAGTATAAAGTATCAGAGAATTATTGGTATTTGAAGAACCTATAAATTTACCTAAATTCACCTAAAAGTAAATACTAATTACTAACCTATTAGAGGTCTTGCAGTGCTTCATTCTTGGTCTTCACCCACCAACTGAGCAGATTGGCAGGAAATATTTACAGAACAGGTGATGTTTGTTTTAGCAAATCTGTAATCTGTTACTCAAAATTTGCACTGCGGGCAGACCCATGTTCAGCAAATTCTATCAAAATATTAATTGATTCAAGATGTTCTCCTTTGAGACACAGTAATTACCCTTGAAATGTGTTCCTCTTAGTAACCCCTGAAGAGATGGTTGAAATTACACACATATGGGAACAGTAAGTGGAGAATAAGGGAAAAATAGAATATGTGACAAGTCAAAGATTGTTTTAGTTTTACATTTGGAAGGTTGAACAGGTGTCATTATTCATCTCAATTGTTTTTAACAACACTTGGTAGAAGAAAATGTGAGCAATTCTCTCATTTCTAATCCATATCAGCTGAACAAAGTGCCACATTTTATTTTCCATGTACATCAAAGAGTGCTAGAATCTGGAAGTCTCATACGGTTTGGACTGTTTGCAATAATCAGTATTTGATAGTAACTTGATATCAGATCTCCTGGTGTGAGTTTAGTTTTCATTGTGTATATATGGACAAAAGCACGGTGTTGCTAGTAAATGGATTTGTATTGGATTACACATTCAGTTTAGTATTTAGAACTGGACACTAATTTCTACAAAGGAGTTTTTTAAATTATTGATTTTTTCAGGTCCATTCCTATTAATAAATAATAATAAACAATTTTTCTTTATGTTTATGTTTTTTTAAAAGGCTTCAGATATTTAAAAAAAAAAAAAAAAAGTTTATTTGAAATGTCTCAGCTAATTAAAAATAAATTGATTGCCAAAGGTAGAGATGAGTGAATTTTTTCAGCAGATGCAGATTCACAAGTGTCAATTTTTTTTTGCAAATATGCACTTGAATTTTACCATAAGTTTTGTTTCACAGATAAAATAGGGTTTTTCCCAAAAAACACCATTAAAAACCATTGACTCCAATGCATTTGTTGCAAGAAAAAAAAATGAAAAATGGCCACTGTACATTTTTGAAAAATGCATTGTACTCAATGCATTTCAAATGAGAAAAAAAACACCCATTAACCCCAATACAGCATTATTTTGCGAATATTACTTCTATCACTTCTTTCACGAAGCAAAATTGTCAGTAGTTTTGCTTATCACTAGCGCCAGGTTTGATGAATTGGCATGTCAGTGGGAGCTGGGAGCCATGCTTTTGCTGTGAAGCAACTAAGGAGCAAAGCACACAATTTCTCATTTTTATAAATATACCCCATAGGCCTTTCATTGTTTAGGTAAAGAATAATGTATGTAGGTTACTGTGCTAGTATTATTTATTAAACAATTAGCGTTTTAAACACTTTGGGGAAGATGAATTAAAACATGAACTGGAGAATCCTAAAGAATTCCCAACAATTGGTGTTTTACTAAACACTTCCCTGACTGTCAGAAACATTTTCCTGACAGTCAGACAAGGTTTTTTTTTAATGAATTGATGCATGTGCCAGAATGTGTCAGAATGTGCTCATCTGCTTTGAGCAGTTAAACACCATTCTGAGCTCTAACACCCTACTGATTTTTTTTGTGCCAGGATATTAAAGAGCATTATGCTACAGATAACATAATACAAGTTAATGGGGAACTTAGCAGTTTAGAAAAAAAGAATTGATATTTATGTTTAAGAAACAAATAGAATATATACATATATTTGTGTAAATATCCTAGTGACTAAGATAAAATAGGAACAAAATGCTGCCGTAAAAATTACCTTGCAAGTAATTACTAATGATGGGCAAAATTATTTGCAAAGAATTTCCGCATATCGCCATTCGGCGCGCAACAATTTTTTTTTGACGCACAAGATTTTCATCACTTTCTGAAATTATCAGTGAAGCAAAATGGGGCAGATTCACTCATCACTTATCACCTTTAAATGACTTGATGAAAATAGATGAGAAAAGACTTTATAAATCACAGTACAAAAAGCTGCATATCCTTCCCTTCCTTCAGATCAGTAAGGGGCACATTTAATAAAATGAACTTTTTTTCTGGCCTCGAAACGCGATATGGTATGATTTCGAAGTAACCCTGATAATTTCTGAAGTTCTAAAATTTTTCGACAATGCTTTTATAGAAAATATAAAAAATAAATCACGTTCCGAAAGTCACAAAATTTTTGTGCTAAAAAGTTCATTAATGCCACAAAAACCTTTCTGGCTTTGATGCCTTCCATGTCTGGCTTTGGAAGCCTTCTATAGGACTCAATGGCACTCCACAGGTGAAAAGATAGTCCCAAGGAAAGTGTAACCAAAACATTAATGAATTTTGAAATGTTCGTATTCTTTGTATGATTTTTTTTCATGGAAATTTACCGGAAACCACAAAAAAACTTACGGAAGTTTAACAAACTCTTCGCATACATTCCGAAATGTTCTATAGTTTAGAAAAAATACTCATAATATATCTCAAAATTGTTTAGTAAATGGCCTCCCTAAAGTTTTATATAGAATCTATTTTTGATTCGGTATAAAATGGTATTTTTTGTTATTTTCTCTTCAACTTCCTCTGGCCAAGGATCATCGTATAAAGCCTAATGTAATAAATAAATATAGCACTTTACCAAAGTAACAAAATTTTAAAGGAGTAACTATATGGAGGGAGGTACTTACAACTTGTATGGGTGTTCCCAATTTAAATCATTAATTCAAATTAGAACTTGCAGATAGTCTGATGAAACTTGACTTCTATATTTTCCTTAAAGCAGATGTTATTCACATGCTAGATGCATGATGTATATGATATATACAGCATTGCCTTGAATGAGAGGCTTTAACCCATGCTTAAGGAATAATGGGCATAGACAAGGGTAGAGACATCCTACTGCTCAAAAGCTCTTGCACTGAAGAGATCTAAACAGACCAAAACAGGCTGTCTACAACTTTTAATATATAAATTATATATATATATAGAATTATAATGCTGTATCTGTGCTATTTAACCAGTGGTTTGGGGTGCATAGTTGCCAAAAGAAGTAATTTGCACATAATTTGCACATATTGCTCACAATTCCTAAAGTGCGGTTTAAAAGGATAAGCAATGTGAATACTTTCTATATTAAGAAATCATTCACTGCAGGTCTTGCATTGTGAAGGGCTCTTCTGCTCATGTTATTCCTTCTCACCTTAACTGTGATGTTTTTTTGTGTTTTATAAGCTGAAGTTTTATAAGCTGATGAAAAGGTAAAGCATAGGATAGAGCATACAGTATATGACACATATACGAGACTACATGCTATATTGACAAGGACCATCTCTGTCTGTGTCTTACTGTGTGCACAGGTACCTATTTTAGCTTGAGACAAAAACAATTATTACACTGAATGGCAGAAAGCCATGCCTTTAACCGGGGTCCCATTTCTTGATTAGAATTAAACATTACATTACGATAGTATCACTTTAGTCTCTTTTATTTTTGTTAGGCGGTGGCTATACACGTGCAGATATAAGCTGCCGATTTGAGTCCTTTAGATCGATTTGGCAGCTTATTTGCCCATGTATGAGGCCTCCGATGGGCCACTCCGATCATTATCTGGCCGGAAATCATCCAGGAGTCGATCAGGCAGGTTTGATTTCCAGTCAGATCAGGAGCCGCATGAGATTATTAATATGATACTTGGCCCGACTGCGCCTGGTATTGTAATTCGATTGTTTGGGTTTATCTAGGGCCGAATGACTGAATTAGCCTGATATCGCCCATCATAGGTGGACATACAAGGTGAATAGCATGGATCTCACCTTTAGTGGACAGTTTTCAGACAATAATTATGTGCTGTTGTATATAATCATATCAGCATGTTTTGATATGGACATTAACCATAATAGAAGCATCCAATACATTGCTTATTGTGGGATTCAAATCAACCACCCCAATTCTAATTTCCACATTGCAGTGTGAGCCATGTCATAAAAATTGACCTGCACTGTTAAAGCAATTGTCCATTGTTATATTTTGATTTTGTGAATCTTCTTCAGTATCTCGCAGTAAAAAGAAAAATATCTTATGTGCTCGGTTGACAATCATCATTAAATCTAGTTTATCCATCATACACATTTATTTCTTTAGCCTAAACATTTTAGACCCATTTGCAACTGATAGGATTAAATTAAGAAAGCATTAGGTCAACACTACAAATGAATTGGACAAAGTGTAATGAGAAATTGTTTTCCCAAAAAATTTATTATTTTTCCAAGAATTCTACATTGTGCCCAGATTGTGGTGTGGGCTCTGTTTTATTGTTACTTGTAGTGATGAGCAATAGTGATGAGCAAATTTTTTCGCCAGGTATGGAATCGCAGTGAATTTCCGCATTTCGCCATTTGCAAAAATTTGCTGCGGAAAAATTTGTCGCAGCAAAAAATAGATGCGGCCAACAAAAGAATCATGCATCAAAATGTGTTTCGGGTTTCGCAAATTTTTCAGTGAAGTGGGACAGATTCGCTCATCGCTAATGAGCAAATGTTTTCGTCAGGCATGGATTCACAGCGAATTTCTGCATTGGCGAATGGTTTCGCGAATCTTCAAAAAAAAATTTGTGCTTCAAAAAAAGTTGTGGTCGTGTTAAGGCGCGGTCACATCACATTTGGCACAGTTGTGGCAAAAAAAGTTGTGCCAATCCACACTCACCAGCACACCCTGGCCTTTCCACTCTGTTCCACCTGGTGCACAGTACTTTTAGAGACGTCGGCACTCTCCACCACGATCCAAAATAGCACAAAATACCGGCACAACAGGATTTGTTTTAGCGGGATAAACCCTGCTGATTTTAATAGTAGCAAACCATGTACATGGTTTGCTACTATTAAAATCAGCAGGGTTTATCCCGCTAAAACAAATCCTGTTGTGTCGGTATTTTGTGCTATTTTGAAAAAAAGTTGTGCAACACCCACGTTTGGTGAATTTTTCTGTAGTTTCGCAAATTTTACGGTGAAGCGAAACAGGACAGATTCACTCATCACTAGTTATTTGTCAGTCTTTAGCAAGATGAAAGAATATAGCATATAGGTGTAAAGTACAGGGTTCCTTGGTGACCAAAGTTGTGTATAATACTTCTTTAATTTCACTCTTAATAGGCAGAAAGAGACAGGTTTAACCCTTTTAGTGCCATGGGACGTAGATTCTACGTCCTGGGTAGCAAAGGACCAAAGTGCCACAGGACGTAGAATCTACGTCCTACAGCACTATCAGGTTTACAAGCGCTGCGCTCGCTTTTAAAGCAGCGCAGCGCTTGTAAACCCTTCACAACTCCCTAGGCAACGAGCAGAGCGGATCATACTCACCGATCCGGTCCCACGATCGCGTCGCCAGCCAATGACAGCAGTGGACACGCGATGATGACGTGTCCACTGCTGTCCCTTTAAATAGCGCCGCCTACTGTCGGCTCCTCATTCCTGCTGCGCACTTCGGACCTGGTGGAGCTCCCCTGCTGCCTTCCTGCTGCCTTCCTGCCAGATTGATCGCCCCTGATCGCCTGCCTGCCTTGGGTAAGCTGAACTACAACTCTCTACCACTGTTTATTTTGCTTATTTCTATCTCAACTGTCTAAAATTTTTTTTTTTCAATTTTTTCTATTATCTTTGTCATTATTACACTTTTGTACACATACACACTTATTTACAACTTTCCCAAGCACACACAGACACTCACACACACACTTACACTTTTTTTTTTTTTTTTTCTTTCTATCTTTCTTTTCTTTTCTTTCTTTCTTTGCTTTCTTTGGCAGTCTTTTTTTTTACTAAAACTTTATTTCTGATCTTGCTCTATAATTATCTGATTTATTTGGTTGCATTTTAGTGTTTTTTTGGCATTTTCATAATTGATTTCTGTTTTTTTATTATTGTATTGCACTGTAACTTTTTTTATTGCTATTGGGTGCTGAATTTGCAGTGACGTTGGTGGATCCAGGGCTCTGACCACCAATTTCATTGCAATTATTGTTCTTCTGTTGGTTTAGGTGGTTTTATTGGATTTTACTGATTTTATGGTGTTTTATCTTTGCATTGTTCTTTATTGTGTGTTTAGTGCCCCCAAAAAGGTTGCTTTTGCAGTGACATTGGTGGATCCAGGGCTCTGACCACCGATTTCATTGCAATTATTGTTCTTTGATTGCTTTTAGTGGTTTTATTCCATTTTAACTTCATTTGATTTCAGTTGTTCTAGAAAGGCTAAGATTGTTCTGGTAGTTTCTATTGCCAAGGGTTAGGCTGATGCCACACATGGCGTAGGGCTGATTTTTTTCAGCAAGTGGAAAAACGCTTGCCGAAAATTCAGCCCTACGCCTGCTACTTGTGCCTGCACCCGAATGAATGGAATACGCTCGGGTGCAGGCACATGTAGCCGATATACGCATGAAAACGCGAGACTTTGCATTCTCACGCGTTTTCATGCGTATATCGGCTACATGTGCCTGCACCCGAGCGTATTCCATTCATTCGGGTGCAGGCAAAAAAAAAGGGGTGCATAGAGTGCAGCCCCAATATTATGCATTTTCAGGTTTGGCGGCCATGTACTTATGTGCAACCAGACATAGGTATCGTTTTATTCAGGGGAACTTGCAGATTGATG
The DNA here is from genome assembly GCF_000004195.4 of Xenopus tropicalis. Classification (NCBI taxonomy): domain Eukaryota; kingdom Metazoa; phylum Chordata; class Amphibia; order Anura; family Pipidae; genus Xenopus; species Xenopus tropicalis. The sequence continues at coordinate 131,031,525 of NC_030677.2, forward strand.
TTTAGTAAGTTTTTGGTAGTTGCCATGGAAATTTTGGAGAGAAATCTAGGTTTGTATCTGGTTTTTCCTTGATTTCTGACCAAAGCGCTGATTTCTGCAAGGGACTGCGGCCACAATTTTCCATGTAGAAAGAGAAGAGTGGTGTCTCTGAATAGCTGAAGGTGTGCACTTTTCGTAAATATATTGATTGTGGGGGTTATTTCACAGGTATGGGGGTGTTTAGACTAAATAACTGCAGGTAGAGCACATAGAGCACAGACCCCCCTTATGCATTGCCCCTGTTTGGGGGCATTTGGTGGCCACGTCTTTATGTGCACCCATACATATGGGGTATCATTTTATTCAGGTGAACTTGCAAATTGAGGTTTAGTAAGTTTTTGGTAGTTGCCATGGAGATTTTGGGGAGAAATCTAGGTTTTTATCTGGTTCTTCCTTGATTTCTGACCAAAATCTAGGTTTGTATCTGGTTTTTCCTTGATTTCTGACCAAAGCGCTGACTTCTGCAATGGACTGCAGCCACAATTTTCCATGTAGAAAGAGAAGAGTGGCGTCTCTGAATAGTGCACTTTTCGTAAATATATTGATTGTGGGGGTTATCTCACAGGTAGGGGGGGTTAACACTGAAAAGCTGCAGGTAGTGCACATAGAGCGCAGCCCCCAAAATTTCAACTGAAATTGCCCTTATACATTGCCCCTGTTTTGGGGCATTTGGTGGCCACGTCTTTATGTGCACCCATACATATGGGGTATCGTTTTATTCAGGGGAACTTGCAGATTGATGGTTAGTAAGTTTTTGGTAGTTGCCATGGAGATTTTGGGGAGAAATCTAGGTTTGTATCTGGTTTTTCCTTGATTTCTGACCAAAGCGCTGACTTCTGCAAGGGACTGCGGCCACAATTTTCCATGTAGAAAGAGAAGAGTGGTGTCTCTGAATAGCTGAAGGTGTGCACTTTTCGTAAATATATAGATTGTGGGGGTTATCTCACAGGTAGGGGGGGTTAACACTGAAAAACTGCAGGTAGTGCACATAGAGCGCAGCCCCCAAAATTTCAACTGAAATTGCCCTTATGCATTGCCCCTGTTTTGGGGCATTTGGTGGCCACGTCTTTATGTGCACCCATACATATGGGGTATCGTTTTATTCAGGGGAACTTGCAGATTGATGGTTAGTAAGTTTTTGGTAGTTGCCATGGAGATTTTGGGGAGAAATCTAGGTTTTTTATCTGGTTTTTCCTTGATTTCTGACCAAAATCTAGGTTTGTATCTGGTTTTTCCTTGATTTCTGACCAAAGCGCTGACTTCTGCAAGGGACTGCGGCCACAATTTTCCATGTAGAAAGAGAAGAGTGGTGTCTCTGAATAGCTGAAGGTGTGCACTTTTCGTAAATATATAGATTGTGGGGGTTATTCCACAGGTAGGGGGGGTTAACACTGAAAAACTGCAGGTAGTGCACATAGAGCGCAGCCCCCAAAATTTCAACTGAAATTGCCCTTATGCATTGCCCCTGTTTTGGGGCATTTGGTGGCCACGTCTTTATGTGCACCCATACATATGGGGTATCGTTTTATTCAGGGGAACTTGCAGATTGATGGTTAGTAAGTTTTTGGTAGTTGCCATGGAGATTTTGGGGAGAAATCTAGGTTTGTATCTGGTTTTTCCTTGATTTCTGACCAAAGCGCTGACTTCTGCAAGGGACTGCGGCCACAATTTTTCATGTAGAAAGAGAAGAGTGGTGTCTCTGAATAGCTGAAGGTGTGCACTTTTTGTAAATATATAGTTTGCGGGGGTTATTTCACAGGTATGGGGGTGTTTAGACTATATAACTGCAGGTAGAGCACATAGAGCACAGCCCCCTCTTATGCATTGCCCCTGTTTGGTGGCCACGTCTTTATGTGCACCCATACATATGGGGTATCGTTTTATTCAGGGGAACTTGCAGATTGATGTTTAGTAAGTTTTTGGTAGTTGCCATGGAGATTTTGGGGAGAAATCTAGGTTTGTATCTGGTTTTTCCTTGATTTCTGACCAAAGCGCTGACTTCTGCAAGGGACTGGGGCCACAATTTTTCATGTAGAAAGAGAAGAGTGGTGTCTCTGAATAGCTGAAGGTGTGCACTTTTTGGAAATATATAGTTTGCGGGGGTTATTTCACAGGTATGGGGGTGTTTAGACTATATAACTGCAGGTAGAGCACATAGAGCACAGCCCCCCCTTATGCATTGCCCCTGTTTGGGGGCATTTGGTGGCCACGTCTTTATGTGCACCCATACATATGGGGTATCGTTTTATTCAGGGGAACTTGCAGATTGATGTTTAGTAAGTTTTTGGTAGTTGCCATGGAGATTTTGGGGAGAAATCTAGGTTTGTATCTGGTTTTTCCTTGATTTCTGACCAAAGCGCTGACTTCTGCAAGGGACTGCGGCCACAATTTTCCATGTAGAAAGAGAAGAGTGGTGTCTCTGAATAGCTGAAGGTGTGCACTTTTCGTAAATATATAGATTTTGGGGGTTATTTCACAGGTAGGGGGGGTTAACACTGAAAAACTGCAGGTAGTGCACATAGAGCGTAGCCCCCAAAATTTCAACTGAAATTGCCCTTATGCATTGCCCCTGTTTTGGGGCATTTGGTGGCCACGTCTTTATGTGCTCCCATACATATGGGGTATCGTTTTATTCAGGGGAACTTGCAGATTGATGTTTAGTAAGTTTTTGGTAGTTGCCATGGAGATTTTGGGGAGAAATCTAGGTTTGTATCTGTTTTTTTCCTTGATTTCTGACCAAAGCGCTGACTTCTGCAAGGGACTGCATCCACAATTTTCCATGTAGAAAGAGAAGAGTGGTGTCTCTGAATAGCTGAAGGTGTGCACTTTTCAGAAATATATAGTTTGTGGGGGTTATTTCACAGGTAGGGGGGGTTAACACTGAAAAACTGCAGGTAGTGCACATAGAGCGCAGCCCCCAAATTTTTAGCTGTAATTGCCTTTATGCATTGCCCCTGCTTTGGAGTGTTTGGTGCCCATGTCTTTATGTGCACCCATACATATGGGGCATCATTTTATTCAGGAGAAGTTTGTCTTTCAAATTTGCCTTTGTTAGAAAATTTTTATGAGATTTTTTTTTGTCAAATCCACATTTGATCATGCGTCCAAGTTTACGTTTTAGAAAAAAAAAAAAAATGTCAAAAAAAGCTCCAAATTGCACAATGCACTGACAAAAAGTATTTGGCTTTTGAGAGAAAACTACATTGCACCTAGAAACCTGAAGGTCTGTAGTTTCTAAAGATACCGAACATGAGGGGATATTTTAGATTTACATATAAGTTATGCTGCATCAACTGTTACAAGCGCTTTTCCGCTTTGTTCTGGTGTGATATTGTACTAAGTATTGCTTTAGTTTGGGGGTTACTTCTGGACAGGAACTGTGGGGTACCACCACATATTTGGTATCGTTGGACTTGGGAGTATCAGGGCTTTTACAAACGACAAAAAAAAGTGTGTAAAATTAACTTTTCTATGGAAAAAAACCTCAAAATATACAGAAATTTTTCATAATTTTTTTTTTTTTTTACATATTTCACCCAAAATACACATCATATCTCCAGAAAAGTTATAAAATTTGATATGTATGTTGAAGCCCAATTAGTGACGAAAAAAACGATATATAATTTCCCTAGTTTCATGGAGGTTTTCCTACCAAAAAACATTGTTAAAGTGAATGAGTACAAAATGCTTAAAAAACGTCTGGCACTGGGGGGAACCGAAATGACGAATTCGGCTGGCACTTAAAGGGTTAACAATATTATTACCAGCCACTAAAAAGAAATGATTCAAGTACTTTATGTATGGAATATTTACAAAAGTAAATCAGTGCCCATCTTTGCACTCCACTGTTTGTACACAAAACACATTTTTGTAATATTTTGTATGTTATTTGATACCAGCTTCAGTCTTTTGAATGAAGCCACATATGCTATATTATAGACTATTGCCAGACAACTAGAGTAATCACTCTACCTCTGAGTAACACCCAAGTGTAATGCTTTTTAGCTATCCACAGTAGACTGTATTTCTTAGTAGAAATTTGACTTCTGTAATAAATATTTTTATATTGTTAAACATAAAAGATAAAACACATTTCCTCAAATTATTTTGCCAGAGCAATCCCAAAGTTTTCACAAGCATGAGGCATTTGAGTTAGCTGCCATCTGGCAAGGCAGTTATTTTTATATCCATCCTTTTTCCATTTTTTACAGATTTTCGTAAACTGTAAAATTAAGTAATATCAAGTTTATCTCTTAACATGAAAGATTAAAATTATTGTGCACATCTCCTGTATGTTCATTTTTAAAACATCATAAATTGAAAAAAAATACAGACAAGTTATGGAGATGGCCCTCTTTATTGTATGGTACACACTGCAGCACTAAGGGGCAGATTTATCAAAATGTGAGTTTAGAGCTTAGTACAAAAAACTCACCGATGTTCTCTTCATTCCTATGGGATTTGTAGAAGTGTATTTATCAAATGGTGAGTTCTGCTGTTCACCCATTAATAAATATGCTTCTAAAAATCCCATAGGAATGAACAGTACATGGGTGAGGTTTTTTTGTATTAAGCTCTTAACATTTTGATAAATCTGCCGCTAAGGGGCACATTTACTAATGCACGAACGTCCGAAAAGCGTCCGAATGTGTTTTTTTTTCGTAATGATCGATATTTTGCGACTTTTTCGAGCGCTCAATAAAGTCGTAATGGCTATGAAAAAGTCGCGACAATTCCCGAAAGTCATAATGCCTATGAAAAAGTCGCAACAATTCCCGAAATTTGTAATGGCTATGAAAAAGTCGCGACAATTCACGGAATTTGTAATGGCTATGAAAAAGTCGCGACAATTCACGAAAGTCATAATGCTATGAAAAAGTCGCGACAATTCATGGAATTTGTAATGGCTATGAAAAAGTCGCGACAATTCGCGCAAGTCGTAATGGCTACGAAAAAGTCGCAAAATGTTCGTTTTCGAATCCGAATTTTTCCCATTTGGATTCGTGGATTAGTAAATCAGCCCCTAAGTATTCACTAATAATAAATAAGGGTGTTTTATGCATTTTTTCATGTAAAAGTGGATATGAAAGTCATAAAACAAGTAGTATAAAAACAAATTAAAAAAAGAAGGGGTATTGACACATTTTCAAGGAGAAGTTAATTTCCTCATTGTTTGCTGTTTTACCCAGTTTCAAGAGGAAGTTAATCCCCTCATTGTTTTCTGTTTCACCTAGTTTCAATGGCTGCTGGAGCAATTCTTGTTTGGAATTAAATAAAAAAAAAAAAAAATAAAGAGGATTTATGGAAACCAATGTCCATTTAAACTCAAAATTTTCAAGTTTTAATAATACGTTCGGCTCAGAAAATTTGGGATTTTCGAATGTAAACTCTAAATTTTGGTACTAACAATTCAAGCATTATGGTGACATTTTAGAAATACAAAAATGATTGATTCATTTAATTTAACTTTATACGACTCAAGGTCATAAAAAAATGATTTTAGTAAGTGTGTCCCTTAGTTTTGCAAGTAAAACTGTAGTTCAGCATTTTTTTTTAAAAAATTCTATTTTTCTCCTTAATAGGTTCTAATATACTCTTCTACAGTTTAGCCACCTGGGCCTTGCGTGCCTCTTTCAAGTCCAGGGAATTGCTCCCTGCATTTTTCTTCCTGCTATGTATGTCATAGAATGTCCAATGGGCTGCCTTTGTTCCTTACTAAATAATTATTGTTGTTAGTTCCATACAGTATTTCTACTTTTTCTGTTTCTTTAGTCATTGTTCTTTCTTTGTTATTCCTCTATACATTCACAATTCCTTTAAGTAATCTATCATTTCTGTTATATTAGATCCCTTAGCTTTTATCTTAAAGAGCTGTGATTTTGTTAAACAGTTGCCAACATTGGAGGAACTATGTATTAGTTTCATTGTAAATGTGATTTTATCAAATCTTAACCTTTGAGTAATGACCATTACATTCCCTCAAATGTCTTTTATAGGCCAAATATGTAAAACCATGAATAAGCTTGTAATTTGGAAATTTTTGCAGACAGAGGTACATTAAATATGAAAAATGAACCTGGATTATGGTTCCTTTATACAAAAATGAAGCAACAGAATAGATGATGAACAAGTTGCATGTAACAGAACAAAAAAAACACATTTAGAAGCACATAAGGATCGTACAGCCATTACACCCAAGAACATTATAAATAGTGATGAGCTAATCTGTTCCGTTTCGCTGAAAAATTCACAAATCTTTCAAAAGATCCCGCGACTATTCTTTTTGTTTTTTTGTTTCATCAATCCGCGAATGGCGAAACGCGGAAATTCACAGCGAATCCATGCCTGGCGAAACATTTCGCCCATCACTAATTATCACACCTAAGCCAAATTACATATTTGTAATAATGGGAGACAGTAATCTATCAAGGAATGTGTGTAACTCCAACTATTCATTCATATGGTACTGTAAGGGGCAGATTTACCAAAGCACATTGACGCACATTGACGCAAAAAACCCACACATTACGAAAAAAAATGCATTTGGACGCATTCAAAGCGTTCGTGCCTTAGTAAATCTCCCTCATAGGGGCAGATTTACTAATCCACGAATCCGAATCCCGAAAGGGAAAAAATCGCATTGGAAACAAAAATTTTGCGACTTTTTTGTCGCCATCATGATTTTTCGTATGTTTCCGATTTTTTCGCGACAGCAACGAAAAAGTCGGGGAAAATATACGAAAGAGTCGCAACGGCGACGAAAAAATCATGGGACATGCGAAAAAGTCGCAAAATACCGATCATTGTGAAGAAACGCATTCGGACGCCTTCGGACCATTCATGGATTAGTAAATCTGCCCCTAAGTGTAGATATTGATTTACATATGTATGTGTTTAGCATAAATTGTCTCTCTCAGCAAAGAATGCATTACTGTCTGTAAGATATTACTCATATCACTATATTACTTTTATTTGAAGTACAAAACCAAAATTGAGATTATGTGTATTAATTTGAAATCTAGATTTCAAAACATAGGTAAAAATAGACCATCCTTTTAGGCAAATGGTTTTGAGCATTGTTAGAAAACTTTAATTTCAGAACAGTAAAAAATTGTATGCAAATCAACACACTAGGGAGTTAGTCTTCAAAAGTTTCCCCATGGTAAAACTGGGACAAAGCTAAAATAACTGCAGCAGATTTATGAGCAGCCACAATTACACTTATTCAATGCAAATCCTTATCTTTGATGTATCTACTACTATTTTTATGACTTTTTTTTTATAGAATAAAACTTCACTGACTTTACTAATTTTATGTATAGCATGTCACTAATATTATATATATAATATTTTATATTATATAATATTTGAATTGTATCAAATGTATATTATATGTTTATAAACACATTTTACAAATAAAAATGCAAATGCGGTGCAGTAAATAATCATACAGAAACTATACATGAATACAGTGGTAAAAGAGGCCTATAACCATCACTGATTATTATTGATTACATAACAGACTATGTAGAGTAAGGAAGACAAATAATAATATGATAGGTTAAAGAAAATGCAGTCTAGAAAACCTGCACCTATATTTAAGAGATATTGCTTTACCCTAATTGCTTGCTGGATTGTATACCTGGGTAAAAAAAGATAGAAGGTTAGAAGGAGTAGAGAGTTAAAGGGCCAGTAGACACCCCTTTTTAACATTTTTGCCTATCGTTTTAATTAACAAATACCTATGGTTTCTGTTATTCTTGGGACTAAACAAGGATATAAAGCCACTTTAAATTTAGCACTCTCTTTTTCCTTCCTGATCCTAAGGTACTTTAATAAAGTACTTTAGTAAAACTAATTACCAGTCCACAGTGAAGCCCCTGATAATGAACTGCTCAAATCCTGCTTAGAAAGGGTGGGGTTTGTTTGTTCAAAGGTAGATAGAGAGCTCTGAACAAATTACCCTGTGTATAAAAGAAGGCAGTGGGAGGGTTTTAAGTGAAAATAGCCCCAATTTTAAGATATTATTGGTCCTTCCCTCTTGCTACATATTGTGATTTCTTTGAATATATATTGATACCTTTGTTTCTCCCATATTGTTTCCACATCCTCACCTTAAATTCTCTCATTTGGGGTACCTAAAGGCTCTATTTTTGGACTAGTTACACCGATCAGGTTATTTGAGTTTCAGCACCATTTGTATTTAAATAATACTCAAATGTACCATGTCTCTAAAGACCATTCCCACTTGAAACTCACATCACTGGCTGTCTAACAAACCTGAACTGGTAATCTTCCCACCTTCCACTTTAGTTCTACTTCTTGACATAAAATTCATTTGTTCCCAGCTCCCCTGGTTAAAGGAACAGTAACACCAAAAAATGAAAGTGTATAAAAGTAACTAAAATATAATGTGCTGCTGCCCTGCACTGGTAAAAGTTGTGTGTTTACTTCAGAAAGTCTACTATAATTTATATAAATAAGCTGCTATGTAGCCATGGAGGCAGCCATTCAAGGGAGAAAAGGCACAGGCACATAGCAGATAACAGATAAAACACTATTGTATTCTACAGAACTTATCTGTTATCTGCTATGTAACCTGTGCCTTTTCTCCTTTTTTCCAGCTTGAATGGCTGCCCCCGTGGCTACACAGCAGCTTATTATATAAATTATAGTAGTGTTACTGTAGCAAACACAACAGTTTTACCAGTGCAGGGCAACAGTGCATTATATTTTTATTACTTTGAAGCTCTTTCATTTTTTGGTGTTACTGTTCCTTTAAGAATCACTTCCTTACTCTCTTTCACTCTCCACATCCAGAAGCTCACACAAGCATGTTGCCCTTACCTTAGGAACATGTCCTACATTTAAATATTCCACTGTTTTATTCAGACCCCATGTGGCTCTGTGCCTCCGATGTGCAAATGGACAGAAGATTTTGAGCTTTCTTCAAAGATTTAATTGCAGAAGGAAAAGTAGAATGTGCAAACAAAACGGGCATGGTGAAAAAAAAGTGAAAGAAAATAAGGGAAAGAAAACTGGAACATTAAAAAAGGAGAAAAGTGGAATAAAATTAGACTAAGGGAGATCCAGAATGATCAAAAGCAGCATGAGAAGACATCTGGAAAGTGAGATTAAATAAATGGCTAGAGAAGCACAGGAGAAAAGATTGGAAGGATACAGATGTGAAACAGTAAAGATGGAAAGAGAGATACAGGAGAATTATCTGAAAACTAGCAAGAAAAGAAAATGGCATGGGTCAAGAAACTTGGGGTAAGCAGAAGAGAAATAGAAATAGGGGAGTAAAATGGATTGGCAACCCTAGTGGGATTGTGAGGGGGGGGGTCACAAAGTTACACATCTAAGAGGATAGAGGACTGGATAACGGGCCCCATACCTGAACTGAACTCCATGTTTGACATGACTTCTGATGCCTTACCAAGATGATGCCATGGCATCAAAATGCAAAAATATAATTTGTGACGTGTTTAAGATTCCACCATGCTCTCCATACATGTATTGAATAATACTAAATGTACAGTGGTTATTTGGCAATTGCAGATCCCTGAGATTTCATTAAATCTTGATTGATGTAAATTAATATTCTCACCTTCATTTACACAATTACTGTATGTTATTAACGTGACTTTTCTCATTTACAAGCTCAAGGCAAAATACCATTTGTTCTATGCATGTAGAACTAAGTGTAATTTATAGGAGATAGCAAAAGTATTTTCTTGTTCCACAAAGATAAATTCCTTTAATTAAAAAAAGACCGAATAATATTACAACACTTATTTAAGCACATCAGTAAAACATAATGTTTTAATTCATGGATAACTTGCTCATTGAAATGTGCTCTTATTTTGTATTGAATTATGCAAGCAACATGGCATCACCTACTTGTATAAATAAGTACAAAATATGCAGAGAAAAAATGTTCTGTGCAAATAATAAGCTGTGACTTCATGTTAACACATTTTAACCCATTCTTTAACGTCCAATAAAAAGTAACACAGTATGTCATATCGCTGTGCAATGAAAAGTGAATTCTCAGACATTTCAAACTGATAATGGCATTACATTTTATATACTGTTAATTGGTCTAAATTATGGACAGAGTTACAGTCATTAAATGCACTATTACTGTTAAAGTGTCTTCATTAAAAGCCTAATGAATGCACATTTGTTTGCCAAATGAGTTTAAAAAAATAACAGAGGACAAATTGTCTCATCCATTGAGTATCTAAAGTCCCATGCATCCCACTAATCAATTTGTGGTTCGTTCTTTCAGACCTGTCACATGGCATCTATGTTACTGCACTCATTCATGTAGATATCCTGATTTAAAGCCTGCGAGGGAGATCCTGAAAAAATAAATAAATAAAACAATTGAAAGCAAAGGTAATTGCAATTATACTAATTCCGTTCAACTCTGTGTTGGAAATAAATCCAGAATGTCAATGTATTAAGAGAACGGCAGAAAATGTAGACTGTAAATTAACATAAGATCATTTTAACTAATCCTTTTACTGTGGCAAGCTTAATCACAGACACGCATGCCAGTTAAATAGTCCAAATGTGTTTCATTTCTGCTATAATATATATTAGAATTCTTCTCTGGAAAGAAAATATTATTCAATCAAAGCAAGAACATCATAATTTAACCATTCATGAAAGGATTCCATGTTTACCATGGCTCCTAAAATGTTAGCAAATGTTGTAATTACTATATAGAAATCATTCGCCTGCACCCGTTTCCAGTTTTAATGCTCAGAATTCTTTTGGTTGCAGTGAGAATCAGTCCCTTGAGAATTACAGTGATGTAAAATGTGTATCCAGACTGTTTTGCTGCATGGCATAATGGCAAGTGAAGCATACATAATTTGGCACTGCTGTTTATTTATTTGCATTTAGCACAAATTATAGGCAGTGTCCATTCAGCTTCTCTTACATCCCTTTATAATTTACTGTATCTTCCTGCCTGTCTATCTATCTATCTATCTATCTATCTATCTATCTATCTATCTTTGTCTCTTTTCTTCATATGAATTACTTTCCCTCTGTTTCACTTGATATCCCTCTTTGGACTTCTCCATTACAAAGGTTTTGCTCCCCATCCCTCCCCCTTAAAGATAGACCACATTTATTATTACATAATTTACAGTACAGGTATAGGATCCCTTATCTTGAAACCCATTATCCAGAAATAAAACAATTCATTGTAATTGATCCCAACTAAGATATAAATAATCCTTAATTGATGCTTAACAATCTTATTGGGGTTAATTAATGTTTTATTGATTTTTTAGACTTAAGGTAGACTTTTAGACTTAAGGCACAAGTTACGGAAAGACCCCTTATCCGGAATACCCTTGGTCCCGAGCATTCTGGATAACGGGTCCTATACCTGTACTACAAATTCAAGTGCTTCTATCAGTTTGGCTAAATGAAAAATACTGGGAGTTCAAAAATGCCAAATGTTTCATATGTCCAATCTATACACTAATTCTTCTATATTACGGCCTCTTCTTTATTTATTTACTTTATTTAACCCCCCCCCTTTCTTTTTCATCTCTCATTGCCTCCCCTTTATAAATGATGTCTTTATTAAATCCTTTAGATCAAAATAAATTATATTCATGCATATGATAACAGATAGCTAATTAAGAAGCATTTCATATAAATATACAAAGAAGAATTAGTGACTGTTTGGAAGGAGCTGATAACACAAGCAACTGTGTTATAAACAGCAATTTCAATTGGATTATTACAATGAGAAAAAAAATCTGGTAATCAGCTAAAGTTAAGTAACCAGACTGCTCATCTCATTATAAAATTCAGTTTTCAGAGACACCAAGCATACAAGGCAAGTACCTGGAGTAAAGCAATAGATTTATTATCAAGCTGGTCTAGTTAAAAGGAAATATGATGAAAAAAAAATAAAAAAGGAGAAAGCTAATAACAGAACAACTTTTCTAAATTTCTGTTATTAAAGCTTCTTCTGATGTCAAAGTAATTACACATTGGCTGGATTATTTCAATAGACTATGGTCAGCTTTTAATGATTGGGCTCATTAAATCCAAATGTACCTTTAATCCTCTCCCAGCTCTCACTGTAAAGGATGGCATTCTGGGAGTGTGAATGATCAGTTAATTCTGAACAAGTTTCGCCATCATTGACTTAAAACTTGAGTTCTGATCAGTGCAGCACAAGGTTAAGATAATCCTTGCTCCTTTTGACATTTTGCTTCCTTCGTTTTCCGTTAAGGGAACACTCATCTGTCAAAAAAAGGATATGAAAAACATCAATGTTAAAAGTATTCCTTAAAACTAAGTTAATGAAACAAAAAATAATGGGGAAATGTCTTATACAATGCCCTAATTTTAGCCTGCTTTATCAAATTAAACCATAGCCTTTCACCCAGAATACCTTATGCTTTTCCACTTTGTCTCTTCATTTAACATCTACTGGGGCGAGGAAATGTTTTAGAACTTGAGAGTATGGAAATGAAATGAGGAAGACTTAAAGTAATATGATAACTAAATAATTACACATTTTTCTTCTGCTGGTGATAATAGTAACATATGCCAATTTATTGAATTTGCAGACGTCTGTACTGATTAGTTGGACTTTAATTCTCAGAAAATAAAAACTATTCCTTATTCTTTGTTTTTAAGTAATAAAGACAGGACATGGACAAGATGGATGGTAAAGAAGATCCTCATGATACAAGTGTATGTAGAAAGCAGGATGATATGTAGAAAGCAGAAGGGCTAATAGAGCTTGCACTCCAGTTTGGGGAAACAATAGTTATTTTTATAAAAAGTGCCCCCCATGTTCAGTAATGTGCATGAACATAATAATAAAAAATGTCACAATTGGCTCCCTCCCACCCAATCTCCACCCCCTTCCTTGCATGCCATTCAGATATGCAAGGTATAGAGCAGTAGGAGACACAGCCTTCATTGGTACCTTTTGCTTACCTCCTGCCCTAAGACAAGCTGCTGCACCTGCTGACAAAGCTCTCTACACTGAGCGCAGAATTTTTGATCCAGCCCTCTGTACAGAGTCCAGCAATCCCAGGGGTGCAATTGCTTTTTAAGTGAGCATTAAGGGGTGCACTATTATGCTCTCACACTTGAGCCTATGGGGTAAGTAAATGGCCTCTACTGTATATAAACATCTGTGAAGCAGAATTTTCTTTATTTCTTTGTGTAGCATCCATGCAGCCCCAATTACTTGTAAGCTTGCTTGTAAAGGGTGGAAAAATGTTGCAGTTGCAGTGATTTTACACTGCAATGCATGAAACAGGCCACCAAAGGGCAGTAGAGCTTACTGCAGAGGGTATAAAAACCTGTGTTAATTGGCTCCATTGGTCCAGACTGGAATGGCACAGTAAGATTTAACACCTACCTGCATGAGGTAAGTGGGACACAGACTGGTTTCCCAATAAAAAGCAGATAGAAGTTAGTTAGTGCTGAATAGTGCATGCAATAGCATGTACTGGGTGCATAAAACAGGTAGACCAACAAAAATGGCCAGCTATTGCCCCAACGAGGAGCTAGAGGGAAAAGTGTCCTGTCAATATTGAAATTGACATTTACTGCATCAGAAAATTCCCTTCTGGAGGGCAAGGCAGTACCGAGGGTTAGCCCTATACAGGGACTTGAATGAGAGAATCTCTGGGTGAAAAGGAGTGCCAGAATTCTGGAGTGGAGCAGGTGAGAAAGAACACTGTTTTTGTAGTGAATGTAAAAGATGTGCAACCTACGGGAAAGGGAAAATTGTATTCTGTATACCACTACTGACTGGCAGTAGTTACGAGCAAAAGTATGGCCTGAAGCACCTGTGAGAATGTTATTGTTAAGCTGTCAAAGGTTGAATAAAGTTTTGAGGAAAAGTGCAAAAGTACAAAAACAGGTTCAACAGATGCCCATTTTCTCACAGAGACCTTTGGCTGCACAAAAGAATTTAATAACTGCATCCATCACCACTGTATTCATAGTCAGGGGGAGAAGGGAGGCATGTATAGAGAACTGGCTGAAGGATAGAGTACAAAGAGTGGTGGTAAATGGAACATTTTCTAATTGGACCAGTGTGGTTAGTGGAGTACCGCAGGGGTCAGTCCTTGGTCCTTTGCTTTTTAACTTGTTTATTAATGACCTGGAGGAGGGCATAGAGAGTACTGTTTCTATTTTTGCTGATGACACAAAATTGTGCAAAACTATAAGTTCCATGCAGGATGCTGCTGCTTTGCAGAGCGATTTGACAAAATTGGAAAACTGGGCAGCAAACTGTAAAATGAGGTTCAATGTTGATAAGTGCAAAGTTATGCACTTTGGTAGAAATAATATAAACGTGAACTATCTACTGAATGGTAGTGTGTTGGGGGTATCCTTAATGGAGAAGGATCTAGGGGTTTTTGTTGATAACAAGTTGTCTAATTCCAGGCAGTGTCATTCTGTGGCTACTACAGCAAATAAAGTGCAGTCTTGTATAAAAAAGGGCATTGACTCAAGGGATGAGAACATAATTTTGCCCTTTTATAGGTCCCTGGTAAGGCCTCACCTTGAGTATGCGGTGCAGTTTTGGGCTCCAGTCCTTAAGAAGGATATTAATGAGCTGGAGAAAGTGCAGAGACATGCAACTAAACTGGTTAAGGGAATGGAAGATTTAGGCTATGAGGTGAGACTGTCGAGGTTGGGGTTGTTTTCTCTGGAAAAGAGGCGCTTGCGAGGGGACATGATTACTCTGTACAAGTACATTAGAGGGGATTATAGGCAGTTGGGGGATGTTCTTTTTTCCTATAAAAATAATCAACGCACCAGAGGTCACCCCTTTAGATTAGAGGAACGGAGCTTCCATTTGAAGCAGCGTAGGTGGTTTTTCACGGTGAGGGCAGTGAGGTTGTGGAATGCCCTTCCTAGTGATGTGGTAATGGCAGATTCTGTTAATGCCTTTAAGAGGGGCCTAGATGAGTTCTTGAACAATCAGAATATCCAAGGCTATTGTGATACTAATATCTACAGTTAGTATTAGTGGTTGTATATATAGTTTATGTATGTGAGTGTATAGATTGGTAGGTGTGGGTTAGGTGTGCTGGGTTTACTTGGATGGGTTGAACTTGATGGACACTGGTCTTTTTTCAACCCTATGTAACTATGTAACTATAACTATGTAACTATATAAGCTTCCCCCTTCAAATATAGCACCTATATCAACATGGATTTAAAAATGAATCTAACAGGCAAATTTCAGACAAAGACAGACCCTTGCACCTCCTCACTGAAGGTTATGTTGTCTACTTCACTAGGCATTCGGTATACTAAAAGAAAGTGTTCACTTTTACAAATCTTTTACTCACCTCCTACCCCTCTAGGTAAAGGGTAGGCTAAAAAAGGGTTTAATGGATGCCCCTGAGTGGTATGCTCTCTACCCACCTGCATGGGGTGAGAGAAAGGGGTTTTAGCAGATCCTAAAATATTAATATTATATTTAAGCCTACACCACTGCAAACACAGTAGGTGAAATGGTTCTCGCTGCTTCTAGTTAAGAGGATGAGATTTATTTGCCCTGAAGGAAAGGAGATCAAAGACCCACCCTGTAATGATTGGGTCTAAGGGACATATGGGCTTTTCACTAGCAAACATATAGCAGTACATAGAAAAACAGCAATAAAACGTGACTTAATTGAGCATATTTAATGAATTTGAAAAATTATGAAAACAGAGAGAACCTAACAAACCCCTTTGAAGATGTAATTTTTCAAGTTTAATAAAACAACTCCAAAGATCTGAGTAGCTCCATACAGGCAAACAGGAGGAGACTTTGCTACATTTCACAGATCAGTGTATTCAGCAAGGCCGATAAGAATCAGATCTTTACGGGATTGTATTATGTTAAGTTATTAATATAAAGGTTATACATTTTTATGAGTTATTATACTGAGGGTTCCTTGGTTGTGGTATAGATCCTACCTTCAAAACATAATGATTTGCAAAATCATTTTAATTTTAATCTAGTTTTATTGGGGAGTAAGATGTTTTTGCAAAATTTGTGTAGGGACCCATAGGGTTAAACTGCCCCTATGGCTTTAAACCCTACAACTTCCTTGTTTATGCTGTTACTGGGCAAAGACCCATTATTCTTTGCACTTATGCCTTTTTGGTTATTTGGTTGACTCCACCCTTTGCACTCCAATATAGTGTTTAGCAAAGGGGTGGGTCTTCCTCTTTGGCTGCCTCTGTGTCTCAGGTGAAGGTCCACTGAGCCTGGGATCAACAGGGCCCCAGTAAAACCATAATTTACCCTAGAGTCATCATCTACTCTAGTTAAGTTGTGAAGAGGGACCCCATGAACAAGGACTAGTTTGAAAGTTACTCTTGTAGAGCACTTTCTAGGAGATAGAGAGAGAAGGAAGCACAAGCAGTTTCAGCTCCACCAAGGAAAGTAGCTGGAAGTACTCTTCCATACAAGCACTGTTGCCTCAGCACAGGGCCACGGTTAAAACATAGAAGACAGGCAGTAGCTAAACCCTGATCCACAGTTGGCTGTAGGACTCTTAAAGCAAGAGGTATTTGACCTGAGGACTGAGGTACAGTATCTATCCAGACTGTTTCCATAGGGGTGCCAAGCTGACCAGGTGTATTTACCCTGCCCAGACTCTAAAGGAGGTGGGATAAACTGGTATGCATCCTCTCTTGTTGTCCTCAGGGAGTACTATCATATAATATCTGTATGTGAGTATATTACAATAACCCTGCACATTGATTGTCTTCGAGTTCTATTGTTCAACTGCAAGAACCTTCTGGCGTCCATAATTGCTAAATTGTGCTGCACACAGCTACAGTAAGTTGTAGTTGCACTACACCCCTGGTTGCTTCCATTTAGCGAAGGCCCATCCTGAAGGATTGAGTCGCATGTACCCCATGCTCTAAACCTTTCCTAGCTGTGGTTTGACTGTTTTACAGCCAAATAGGGGCTACATTTGATAGAAAACTGCAAATATTCAACATTTCAATTAAATAAGATTGCCTATAGAGTAATATATGCCCAAATCATTTACTTTGTGTGAAAACAGAAAACAAACATAAGTTCTGTTATACAATGGTATATTGGCTTTAAATAGGTAATGAACTTCTTTCTGTTGAGTGCTTAAAACAAAACTAGGATTAGGTTTTATGATATCACTCTGGAAAAAAAATAGTTTGACCACTTCAACATGACCATGCCCTCTAATGAATACAAAACACTGGTCTCCTAAGCAGCCAGGCATGCTTCCTCTTAGATTTGGCAGAAGAAAAGGAAGGAAGAAGAGAAAACAAATGAGTCAGTCTGTATGAAAGCTAAATCAGCTTTTAGTTTACCCATCAGATTAATACAGAAACAAAGAAAGAAGTTAGAAGGTTTTATTGCTTCACTTGTTTAACCTCTACTCCATAGTGAATCTAGTCATAAGAATGGTACTTAAAAATAGTATTAGTATGGCTGAAAGTAGAGAAAAAATAGCTCAATTTAGATAAGAACCATTTTGTTAATCTGGTGAGTGTGCATTTTTTTTCAGTAGAAAACAGTTTTCACACTGACTTCTATTGACTTTGTTTCTATGGTTGAGATATTTATTTGCAGTGTATTCAGAGAGGAAGACAAGTAATGTTAGTGACCACTGGCTACAATATCTGACACACATGGGAAATTTCAAATATTAGTTGCTCTCTTTAGTTCCATTTTACAGCTAATTCCTGCTAGTCAAATGAAAAAAAAAAAAACACAGCAAAATCACACACTTTATACATTGTGTGTCAAAAAAAGTTGCAACCCAAAAATAGGCATGGTTGCATCAAAATGGTCGCGGGTGACAAAAAAATAGACGCGGGCAACATAAACATTGTGCGACAAACACGTTTTGCTAATTTTTCGCCATTCCATGAATTTTGCTGTCATTACGCAAATTTTTTGCCGAAACGGGACAGATTCACTCATCACAAATAAAAAAGCTATAGTGACGAATTTACAGTGGACAAATTTACACTAGTGCAATAGCCCACAGCAACTCCATATTATTTATTTCTGCAGCTGACAATCAACTGATTGATTTTTATAGGTTATTGTCCAGGTGCAAATGTATCTAATGTTAGTAAATAATCTAAAAACTAATAAAAGAGTTCTATGTGCAGTGGGCCCTTATACTTAGTTTTTTCTCTGAGCTGCTTAAATATCCACTTTGATTATTTACATTATACATTTCTATGTTACAATTGTAGTATTCCCATATTTTATAGTCTACTTGATTTAAGAATTTATTAGTACATAGACCCTTTTTTAATGATGCCTTCTGGCATGTTCTGCAGAACTGAACACTTAACATTTAAAATGTGTTCTATGTGTCTTCTATTATATAGTTACATAAAAATATTTTTTTCCTCTTGCAGAAACTTAAAACAACATACAATGCAAATAGTAGATTCTTAAATTTTCTGTTTTTATCTGGATTAAAGTCAAATGAAACGTAATAGGATTTTAGCCCTTTTTGAACAAGCTGTTATAATAAAAAAAAAAATCAACTTTGATGATTTTGTCAAGCCAGTAGCTACCCTGAAACCACAATGACCATGTGTCATTACTGCTCTTTTTTCATTTTGTTTCAGTATGATCACCTTGGCAACCCTCAGCAACAGAGAGATTTGGTTTCATCTGAGCACCACGAGTAAAAAAAAAAAAGACATAGGTTTTTATTTGCCGTTATTTGCTGTTTAACATATCAGTGAACTATAGCATCTTCTGGTGGTGTTATTAAACTTTTACAATATTATGCGTTTACCTGGTATTACCCAAGCAATATATAACCGTTAAATAATAATCTTAGCTTTCAAAATAAAGTGTTTATTTTCTCAATAGCAGTATTACAGATTAGGATAAATACCATTTATTGGGGTTCATTTCCACCAAATCAAAGTGTTCTGATACTGTTCCAATAAATAATATAATGAGTACACAGAATAACTATTTCCATTGCAGACTTAGCTGTTTTAGAAGGCACCCCGCTAGGTAGTATTTTATAAAAGGTGTTTCTATTAGAATTCTCATCTATTCTTCAATAGGAAAACACATTACTTGTTCATATTAAAGGGGGCCTGTCACCTTAAGTAATTGCAAATCATTTTCTATCATGTTAGCTTAGCAAAATAAACTTTACTTACACACACATTATATATACAGTATATATATATATATACACAAAAATACAGCTCTATCCCATGAATCAATCAAAACTAAAAAACTAATTGGGTGCACATAGGTGAGTGGCTTGTATTATATACTATACACATTACCCCAGCACTCCATTATAAAGCTTCAAGAGAAAATTAAAAAACAATTTTGCACACACTGAAGGAAAAATGTCTGCATTTTAGTAAAAAGAGACACGTTTAGTTACACGGTTTGTACAAAGTATGCATAAGCTGACGCGCCCCGTCAAGGCAGTGTCCTTGCGTCAGTCCTAACCTAGCGAAAAAAGAATATATTTTCTTTGGGGGGAGAAAGACCATACCTGCTTTTCTCTCTATATGGCATGACCTATTCCAAAGAAACCATTCAGTGATTAAGCGAATAAATACCTTCTTAGCTGCAAGGCTATCCTTAAAGGCCTTGACGGGGCGCGTCAGCTTATGCATACTTTGTACAAACCGTGTAACAGTGTGTGCAAAATTGGTTTTTAATTTTCTCTTGAAGCTTTATAATGGAGTGCTGGGGTAATGTGTATAGTATATAATACAAGCCACTCACCTACGTGCACCCAATTAGTTTTGATTGATTCATGGGATAGAGCTGTATTTTTGTATATATTTGTATGGTAAGGGAAAGTGGCTTTTCCCTAATTGAATACTTGCTCTCCCAACCCCGCCCCTTTAAGGATAGCCTTGCAGCTAAGAAGGTATTTATTTTCAGCACCTTGTTGAATCAATGCCATGTAGAATTAAGGCAGCTCTGAAGGCGAAAGGGGGTCAAACACCGTATTAGTTTGGTGTTCCTAATAATCCTTTTGGTGTGTGTGTATATATATATATATACTTTGTATATATATATATACATATACCGTATATACTCGAGTATAAGCCGATCCGAATATAAGCCGAGGTACCTAATTTTACCTAAGAAAACTGGAAAAACTTATTGACTCGAGTATAAGCCTATAGGGTGTCAAATGCAGCGGCTACTGCTAAGTTTCAATATTCAAAATAAATACCATTACAATTACATTAAATGAGGCATCAGTGGGGTATATGTTTTTAAATATTTATTTAAAAGGAAAACAGTAAATTAGTTCTGTAAGTGGAGAAGAGGGTCAACAAAAACAATATGGTATCAATAATGATACCTTAAGAGTACTACCCCCTTAGCTCAAACAGCAACCCAGATAAAACACAAAGTTAAAATCATTCAAAACTATATATAGATTATATAGAATATAAAGTGCAATGTGTAGTGCAGAATGGGACAGGTGAGGATGGCAGATGAAGATGAATTTGGGAGCGGGCCAGGGCACTGGAGGGTCTGGTTGCAGGTGGCCTAATTTGCACACAAAAGACAGAGGGTGCTAGTCTGGAGGGACCCATGGCACCTGACTCGAGTATAAGCCGAGGGTGACTTTTTCAGCACATTTTGGGTGCTGAAAAACTAGGCTTATACTCAAGTATATACAGTATCTTGTTTTCAGTCTTGGAATTCACAATCACAGCAAGCAGGCACGCACCTTTCACTGTCATAAAGGAAAGTTTTGTATTATACCAAAATCTTGTGTATGGGTCAGAGTGGGGGTGAGTGAGTGCAGTTAAGTGTAGTATGGAAAGCCAAAGTAATTGGGGCCAACATATCCCTCTTTTGAGTAAAATTGTGGGATATTCTGTGTGTAATATCACATACCAGTGAAGAAAATGCTGCTTAGCCCCTACTGCTCTGTGTATTCGGTCCCTGGCAACCATGGACTACACTTGTCACTGCACACATAGGGCACAAACTCCATCCATGTACAGTGACATGTGAATTCTTTGCATGTCAGTGATTGAACATACCAGGAAGTAAGGGGTCTAATCGTTAGAGAAAAAGCCACATAGCCCATAGGATGACACTGTAAGGTTGATTTATTATCCTGTGAGGTTCAGGTAACAACATGTAAAAAAACACAGGAACACAAGAGATTCTTAACTCTTTAACCTACTCACTTTTTTTGCATCTTTTTTTTTCTCGAGTGGGATGTTGTATTAATTTATTTTTTAATTATGGGGACAAAAATCCTGCTTGAGGGAAAAAAATTTATGTTAAAAAAATGTGAGTTACTCCATTTTTTCATATTATATTACTTGAACCTCACAGTTTAATACATAAGTCCTAGGGGCTGATTTACTAAGACACGATTTCGAATCCGAATTGGAAAAATTCCGATTGGAAACGAACATTTTGCGACTTTTTCGTATTTTTTGCAATTTTTTCGGCGTCTTTACGATTTTTGCGTAAAAACGCGAGTTTTTCCTAGCCATTACGAAAGTTGCGCAAAGTCGCGATTTTTTCGTAGCGTTAACACTTGCGCGCAAAGTCGCGCCTTTTTCGTAGCGTTAAAACTTAAAAGGCGTGACGTTTCGCGCAAGTTTTAACGCTACGAAAAAATCGCGCCTTTGCGCAACTTTCGTAATGGCTACGAAAAACTCGCGTTTTTACGCAAAAATCGTAAATACGCCGAAAAACTCGCGTTTTTACGCAAAAATCGTAAAGACGCCGAAAAAAATCGCAAAATTACCGATCATTACGAAAAAAATGCAATCGGACGCATTCGGCCCGTTCGTGGGTTAGTAAATGTGCCCCCTACAGTGTCTATCAGAATTCCACACAAATCAACCAGAGAAAGGTTATGTAAAGGAAAATACAGATGTATTGTTATACTGTATGGCCACAGAAGAGTTATTCGGTGCTGTTTGCTTTTGAGTTGTGTAAAAACAGCATCATGACTTGTCAGCATGTTCAGAGACAGAGAGCATCTCTCCCTATGAACTTAAAAAGTACATCAAGAGAACTTGCATGCCTAGATGTGATTTTTCCTGGGAAGAGATCCAGTTTATAAGCAAAGACCATGACAGACTTTACTTTTAAATAGTGAATCACTTCATTCGCAGTGCTGATCATAGTATCAGTGTGGCATTATCTCTAAAGTCTGCACAGAAGGCAACATTCAGAAGGACACAAATACAAAGCTGTACATTCCTAAAGCAGAGAAATATCCAGACCTATATCACCGTGTGTTTTAGCTAGAGTGAGGTGTTTTAAAGGAATAGAAGATTGTATTTATAAAAATACGCATACACCTCATTTTTAGGGCTCTGGCACACGGGGGAGATTAGTCGCCCGCGATAAAAGACTCGCGAGGCTTTTTCGGCGATTTGCGCGAAATCGCGCCGCCGCGTCTGCCATCCCGCCGGCGACTTACATGTTCGTCGGTGGGATGGCAGGGGTAGGCAACTCGGGGAGATTAGTCTCGGCGACTAATCTCCCCCGTGTGCCAGAGCCCTTAAGAAGCAATTCGTAATTACAATTTGTATAAGTGCAGGTAAATAAACAGCACTCCGATAAACATATATTGTAATGCTGCAGATGTGTTTGGTTGTGCTGGCAACTTATTAAAAATGTTAACTTATGAATAAAGGGGAGCAGGGACATTTATAAAGAAAATATTTTAAAAGGAAATGCTCTAATTTGATGAATCACTCTGTCCCTATACCACATTCTTCCCCACTTTTTTAATTCTATTTTAAGTTTGGTGTGTTGAAGATACAATGCAGTCAATTTGGGGCGAGATACCATGTATACATCAGTTTCTAGATGATTCAGGCGCTTAGGGGCAGATTGTATTAGATACAATAATTTCTGATGATCGGAAATGTTATGAAAATGAACAATATATTTATCCTGCAGAAAGCTTTATCATACCTGAGTAAAGAGCCCTAGATGTTTTCTCTGCTTGTTTAAGATTGCAGCTGCCATTTAGCTTGGTCTTCCTAGCTTCCTGCTGTAGATCAAGAGGCTGGTAGCTCAGATTACACATTTCTAAGGGTGGGGGAGTGAGTTTTATGAATTCTTATGGGAGGGGGGAGTAGGAGAAGGGAGAGCTGCATAGACTCAGGGAAGTCTTCTTCTGAGAAAGACTTCTGACACAGATACCGAAGAACATGTTTACAAAAAAGAAGACAAGAAATCCTGTGTTTCTTTTAAAGGCGAACTAAATGCGGCATTTCTGTGAGTGTTTATGGCTGTATTAACATAGACCTTTCTGATAAAGCTTACTTAGTTTTTATCTTTCCTTCTCCTTTAAAAGCTGAGATCCACTGTTTGGAAGTATAAGTCTGTTGTAATTCCTGTTCTCAGATTTGCATAAATGTATTTTTAACAGGTGTTTCTAGATTCAGTAAGGATTTGTAAAAAAAAGAAGTACCTTTCTTTTTATCAGGGGTATTTATAAATATTTTTCCCATATGGTTAGTGGTCTGTGAATCTGTTGGATCCATTTAGAAGAATAGTTCCGAAGATGTAAATATTTGTAGAACTCCCCGTGAGATAAATTGAACTCTTTCTTTATGGCAGTAAAAGTTTTAAGATGATCATTTTCAGTTAGTTAAGCAAGAGTTTTTATACCATTTTGCATCCAAGCAGTAAATTAGAAATATATCTCCATTGTGAATACATCTATAGAGATAAGTGGTGATGGTATGTCAACGCAGAAAGGGGTTGTGGGAGCAATCCAAGGCTAAATAGAGTATACAAATACAATGGAAGTGCGACTGATCTGGCCAAATTAACTACAAGAATACAAAAAGAGAGGGGGATTGATCAATGCACAGGGTCCCCTGTTTAATAAGTAAATGATCTATGCTAGTGCATGTATTTTCAAAAAACAGGGGTTTTTAGTTACAAAATTATGATCATAAGATTGGTAAGCCACCATACCACGCCAAGGTAAACCCCGTATGGTGGTCCTATCTATTTACCTCTGGTCATATTTTTCAAAGGCTGGCACTCCCGTGCACTGTTGACATTCTTGACCTGGGGGCTGGTTTGAGTCAGAGGGCTTAGTCAACCCAATGTTTGGTTCCATAGGAGTGATTAAGTTCCACAAGTTGATCTACAATTGTCGCTTTGTGATAAATAGAGATGTCAGGTGAGGCTAGACCTCCTTGTTTCAGTTTTGTTGAAGGACATATTGTAATATTATAGTTTTTTTTAAGTCCCATATGAAATTTGTAAAAATTTGTTTTAGTTGTAGATAAGATGCAGGTACTGTAGATCAATAGGTACAACATGCATAAGATATAAAAGTTTGGGGAGACAAAACATTTTCAGTGTTTGTATTCTACTAATCTATGATACAAATAGTGTTTTCCTATAGGAGATATCATCCTTAATAGATTGTAGTAATGGGGTGAAATTGTCACAGAAGAGTGTTTTAGAAGTGTTTAATAGTTTTATGCCTTGGTATGCAAATGCCCTATGTTTTCAATTGAAGGGATATTTGGATGATAATTGTGTGAGGGTTTCAGTAGGGAGATTGGCCCCCATGGTCTGCAACTTAGACTGATTGACTTTAGAGATACATTAAAACATATCTAAAAGTTGCAGAAGTGTTTAAAGGGCAGTTGTAGGATTAAATAAAAATATAATAATGTTGTCCGTATACAGCCCATTTTTGTGCATTGTATTTGCTATAGATATACCTTGTAGTGTTGGGTTATTTTTAATGGTTTGGCAAAAGGGTCTATAGCAATAGTAAAGATAAGGGGGGGGACAGGGGGCAATCTTTCCGAGTTCCACTTGTGATATCAAATGGCTCTAAATGTTTCCCACTATACTGATTCAGGCTATCGGTGTGGTATAAAGAGCTGAGATGGCTGCTCTAAAGGAAGGCCACATTTTATGATATTTTATGATCAGCTTTTTGATATAGCGGTTAATCACCTTCTTTGCATCCAAAGATAGGAGCAGAGAAGGTGTTCGATTTTGCTCCAAATGATGAATAATGTTAATACATCTGCAGGTCCAATCATAGGTTTGCCTATGTTTAAGAAAGCAAACTTGGTCACCATGGATGAGGTTGGGTAGTATGTATTGTATTGCAAATAGTTTCGCATATTTTTTAAGGCTGGCATTTAAGAGTGAAATGGGCCTATAATTTTGACATAAAGCTGGGTCTTTCCCAGGTTTAGCAATAGTAGTAGTTGTAGATAATAACATTTCTCTCTCAAACAATTTTCTCTTTCTGACAATCTCATTAAATAAAGTTGTGAGAGAAGCAAGAAGGAGGGGTGAGTATTTTTATTGTCCAGGTGGGGAAATCCATCAGGTTCAGGAGATTTCTCAGTTGGAAATGATTTGAGGACTGTTTCTATTGCTGAGATAGGTGATTTTAGTTTGTCTCTATCTATGTAATTGATGTGAGGGATCTTTAAAGATGAAAGAAATTGGTCTATGAGTTCTGTAGTGGGTTGATATAAAGTGGTGTCTTCTTGCAAGTTATATAGTTTACAACAAAATGCTGAGAAAACATTTGCAATGTGTATAGGATTCATGAGCTTCTGCTTGTCATCGGTTGTATTATGTGAGATATTAGATATAAGCTTTACGCTCATGTAAAGCATATTCTAACTCAGCGATGAATATATTATTAATTTGATCTTTTAACTGAAGAATTTGGGAGTATCATTTCTTTTTGGGATTTTTTTTATGTCGCGTCAAGTTAGGTTTGTAGTTGTAATAGTTTTTGGTTCTTGAGTTTCTTTTCATAGGTGGCTAATTTAATGAAGAGGCCGCAAACCACGGCCTTGTGGGCACACCAGGTGTTGGTTATACTAGTACATTGAATTGGATTGAAGAGAAAAAGAGATAAAAAAACAGTTTATTCTCTCATGATGGTAATCTCCATTGGCTAGCACTTTGATACAGTATGTAACATTTGGCATGGTTGGGTAGACCCTGCATTTACACACAGTTAATTGTTTCTTTTTCCATTACATAGTTAATTTTGGTTGAAACAAAGACAAAGGTTCATTAAATTTAACCCCTTCTAAATTAGATATAGATAGATAGGTAGATAGATAGATAGATGATAGATAGATAGATGGAATCAGTTTTCTGGAAACCTGTTATACACAAAGCTCCGAATACAGAAAGGCTGTTTCCCATAAACTCAATATTAATCGAATAATTCAGGTTTTTAAGTTATATCACTACCTTGTACTTGATACCAACTAAGGTATCATTAATCCATACTCAAGGCAAAACAATCCTATTGGGTTTAATTAATGTTTAAATGATTTTTAAGTAGACGGGGAGGCCCATTTATCAACATTCTCATTTTCATGGTTTTAGAAGAGGTTTTCTAAAATCGTGCTTAAACTGTGAAAATGTGAAAACTGCAAGTTTTTTTTGTCATGCAAATGCAAGTGTCAAAAAAACCTAAAAAAATCTCTAGTATTTCCTACAATATTGCATACAATTTAAGGAAACAAGCATCACATTCTTAATCGTCTAGACTCACTGAGTAAACCCGAATAAGAGCAATTAATAATTTCTTTATTATGTCTTGCAAGAGGATAAACAGTTAAAATTACTGACTTTGTCCACTAGGAGCCATCTGGTCACTGAGGGTTGGCAAAATGATCTTTAATATCCCCTCCACTGGCATACAGACAAATATTCTCTGTGATGCCTGTAGCTTCTGTTTGTAAGAATTTCATTCCCCAGTGAGTATTGCTATTCTAAGATTGTAATCTCTAACATTACATGTTAGTCTGAAACAAAGGCAAAATTAACATACTCTTTTTAAATTATCCTACTAAAGATTTAAGTGTTATTTATTGAGCTGTACTGCATCATGCACTGTATTTTATAAAATCAATATACTCATTGTAGGAATGAATCTTCTACGTTAGCATAATAAAATATTTTTTGTAATTTGGTGTTTTGATATTGCATGTGTTGCCTCCTAGTTCAAACCATGCTAATGCTTAAAGGAAAAGTAACACTAAAAATTTTTAAGTAAAAAATCTATTCTACCCTGCCCCAATAATTTCCCTATCCTGGAAACCAATTATTTTTAATGCTTTACTACAAAATACCTGTTAAAAGTTGGCTTCCGGTCATTTGAAGAAAGGCGATACGCCGATGCAGGGGAAGTAGTATGCAGTGATCGATTGATCGAGCCTAGCCTGACTCCTTCCTATACAGAAGGAAGGCTAGGCTCGATCAATCGATCGCCGCATAGTGGATGTTTCCTTGATTTTTTTTTACGCCAAATGAATTTGGGTGTTTTTTTCTGACAAAAGTGATGGGTGCAAAGTCGTAATCGGGAAATATGGACTTAAAATATACAAATAGACAGAAACTGAAGCACAGGGACACAGGAGTGAGCCAAGATATGACAATATTGAGAAAGGATTTGGAGAAGTCATGAATGGCAGATTTACTGTGCATTATAGAGTGCAGCCTGCAGTTTGCATTATGTGGATATAGATCAATGTATTAAGAATATGTAAGACTCTGTAGAAGTGAAAAAAATTAATAAGTGTAAGAACAGCAAAATGATAAGATTAAGAGTGGGAACAAGGTTTGGGTTAACAACAACAACAGTAGCTCCAAGAGACAGCAGTAAGGAAAGAGAAGGACTAGGGATTTGTAAACCTGTCAAAGTCAGATGTAGCAAGGAAATTAAATGAAATTAAGGAGGGTGAACCCTAATCCTAGTCCTAGACAGTTTTCTCATTCCTTTAACTTTGTAAGGTTATGGATAACTAGCTAAAAGGCACAACATTTGCCCAGGTGCAGTAACCCAAAACAACCAGTAAGATTTTTGCTTGTAAGTGCACAAAAGTTATTATTATTCATATTCTTAATTGGATTCTTTTTGCATTTTTTTGTTTATATGCTTTTTATATTTTGTATTACTTAATAAAGACATTTGTGCTTATTTAAAATTTGATTATAGTTGTGGTAGAAAATTACACAAATTAAAATTTTGATCAATAGGCATCTAGGTGTAAGCTTAAAGGAAAACTACACCCCCAGAATGAAAACGTAACCAACAGATAGTTTATATTATGTTTATATATCAGTAAATATTGCCTATTTACATCCTTTCCCTTGATCCACCATTTAGTGATGGGCTGTGTGCTCCCTCAGAGATCACATGACCAGAAAAAACGCAGCTCTAACTGTAACAGGAAGAATTATGGAAGCAAAAGGCAGAACTGTTTGTTTGTGTGCACTGTGAATCCTATGATCCCAGGAGGCGGCCCTTAATTCGTAAAATGGCACATACTGCTAAAAAAAAGTATTTCTATGAAAATGGTTTATTTAGATAAAGCAGGGTTTTACATATGAGCTTGTTTATGCAATATATTTTTATAGAGACCTACTTTGTTTGGGGATATAGTTTTTCTTTTAAAAAAAAAAGCATGTAAGAAATTATATTCAGCCCTGCCACTTGTTGGCTAAATTTGTTGTGCTGACTTCACAGGGTACTGCAGGTCTGAGTTGGTATAAAATAATGTCTATTATAATTGTTAGTTTGAGATAATTATTCATGTTTATGAATAGCACTTTCTAATTGGTTATTTCTATGACCACAATGCATGTGTTTGTACAGAACCAACCATGCTTTTAGGGTTTCCACCTGTCCAGTATTTTACCAGCCTGGCCAGTAAAAATGATGCTTAATGCCAATGTTATTAATAGGAAAGAAAGATAAAAATATAGAAAGGCTGGTAGTTTTTTCTAGAAAAGTTGGCAATCATACATGCTTTACAAATGTACATTTATTTTACACCTTTTTTGATAAGCAATGCTTTATACACCTTTACATACATTCCCCATAATCTAAAATTAACAAAACATATCACCTATAAATTCATCAGAAAGTACTTGCAACTTGTATAAACAGTGCAATTTGTTTCATAATAATATGGCGGCATCTGTTAAAAATGTGTATTGGTCGTGTTTTGTAATCAGTCACTTTACACTGAAATAGGTTAGAAACAAAAAAAAATGTTTGCTTCATGACTAGAAATAAAATATGGCCTTAATTATTTTATATCCATAAACTGTAAACAGCCCAAATCATGTTGCTGCATTAAAAAATGCATTTATGATTTTAAAGCTGTGTGCATCATCAAACACAAAACATTACATATTAAACAACATGTAGTGGAGCTCATTCCATTTTTTCTATTGTTAGCAGAATTGAGTGTTGTTTTAATAATATGGGTGGGGTTGTCACCTGTCTGTTTTTGTCCAAGTCAAAACTGCCTATCCAGTTCTGAAAAGTGAGAAAAACGTGCAGGCACATGACAAGGGGACTCCTCAATTTCCCTTCGCCTTCAGCCCTCCCTCTGAACCCCATTGTTACATACATTAATAAAACACCAGGAGACGGAAATGGGTAAAAAGAGGCCACAGCATTTATTTACATATATTCAAAGCCAGAATTCCATAAGAGATCGCTACTATGTTCTGCTGTTCCTTACTGAAGACTTGAGATCAGCACTTTGTCATTATATCCACCACTGAGTATTAGGCTGCCTCTACCTACAGAGAGGATGGCCCCAAACTCTGCTACCAGCAGGAGCTGCATCTCCCACCATGAGAGAAGTTCAGCAGCCCTGCTGCCGGTCCTGAATCTGCAGTGCCTCGATGATAGGAAATCCAAGCAGGCTGTCACCTAGCACAAGCAGTAGTAGCGTCTGTATCAATCAACCCACCGTGCAGTCAAAGGAGAGAAGCTCCTTTCTCCCTCTTCTAAAATTTCCTGTGCAGTACTCTGGCAAGGTCCTACTGCTGCTGTGACAGAAACAACTTAAAATACATTAACATATATCCACTGTTTTGATCCAGAGGAAGGCAAAAAACCCAGCCTGAAGCCTGTGCCAATTATGCCTCAAGAGGGAAAAAATTCCTTCCTGACCCCACCTGGCGATTGGAAAATTCCCTGGATCAAGGATTTGACTTTTATTTAACATAAATAATACCATGCAGACTCTCACATTCATACGGTATAGTGTTACCGAAACCACAATATAACAGTGCATATAGGAAAACCTTCACATTCTCTTATTAACAGATAATATGAGAGGATAAAGAAGAAAATATCCTGGCATTTTACAAAATATGCAAAAAAGAGGGGAGGGTGGGTGGGATGTTTCTACCTGTTCAGAAGATAGGAAGTGAACTCCTTCTTTTGTGACATCATATCCCTATCCTTCTCCACCCCCCGGCCCAGCTTTCCCCCTCCTTAACATACTGCTTCTCACCCAATCACAGCTGCATCTGATTTTTCAATCTTTAAACATAAACCAGTGTAATCTGGCTGCTGGTCATTCGGATCCCTTGTCATGCAGCCCCTGCGTTTATAGCTTCAGGGCTTCCTTTCTCGAAGACTCACACTGTGATCGGCCAATTGCTGATCACTCCGTCATAGCCCCGCCCCCATAACAGCAGCCACTCGCCCCTGTAACTGTCCCGCCTCCCTGCCCGGAATTTCCAGGCATTAGAGGTGGCAACCCTAAATAGGGGTGATTTAGTCACGGAAAAAGAAATAAATAAATAGACATTTATAGAGTATTCCTTATATTTTTTATTTTTATGATCATCAAACTATACCAAACTATAGTTCAAGAGAAGACTGTAAAACAAATTACATTCAGACACATTAACCAAATAGTGAACTAACAGATATGTCTATACAATACTTTCATTGAATATAAAATTTAATTCAATGTGAGCTCTGATTTTCATGTATTTTCAGACAGCTTTATCAAGGTGGAAAACTTGTTTTAAATTTGGCCAGCTGGAGAATTACAAGCAACAGACATCTCTATAAATGTCCATTGTTGCAGAAAATACAAGTTCACAAATTATTACTTCATAGTACTTCAACAATAAGCATCAGCAGAAGCAATTTGTACCAAGGAGTTGAGGCATCTGAAAACTTTAAAATGTTGCGTGACGATACTTTTGACGCAGAACAATTCATTTGATGAGAGACAATTCTTTTCATGAGAGACCATACTTTTGATGCAAGAGAAAATTCTTTTGATGAGAGAGACAATTATTTCGGCGTGCAACAATACATTTGACGCGCAACAATACGTTTGTCGAGCGAGACAATTCTTTTGACGAGTGAAACAATTCTTTAGATGCTCGCAACAATTCTTTTGACTCAGGTGACAATTTTTGGACGTGCTGTGAATTTTTCTACAGCAAATTTTATCCCCCGTTTTGTGAAAAAATCCACCAATGGTGAAACATGGAAATTCGCAGCATATCCTGGCTAATTTTTTCACCCATCAGTAATTGTATTCCTTCTCTATAGCCTCTGCAATGGTTGCCACAGTTTCAGCCCAATGATGTAGAGTCCTTATAACTCCTAGTTTATGTTCCAGAGGGTGGTGGAAATCAAACAGTAAATACTGATCACTGTGGGTGGGTTTCCTGTATACTTTAATATCTAGGTTTCCCCACTTTTTTTTATAACTGTTGCATAGTTTAAAATTGCCAGTTTGCTGTCTTTCACATCTTCCCTTGTGAACTTGAAGTTTTTCATCCACAGAGTTTATGTGTGCAGTGAAGGCTGGAATCTCATCTTGCCCTAATTTTGCCCCTGGTGTCATCCAGGTGCAGTATCTCCACGTATCTGAACCAATGACTTGGTGTTGTTCCCTTGAAGGTGTTCAGGGTTATCTTTTCACAACAATTCACACTTCCAATCATGTACATTGAAAAATTAACACCTGCCTTAATGAGGTACCATTGTGACTGGATAACACTTTCACACACCTTTGAGTTTCAGCCAACACCTAGCTAACATCCATAGTGATTGGATGTATGTGACTGTACTACCCTCAAAGGTTTAAATGCTCCCTACCATTCAAGAAGCCACCTGGATGCATCAACTGCTTACAGTTCAGCTCAGCAACCCTTCTTAAATAGCTTACTTGAGAGGATGGAAACTTAAATTTATTTATAAAACTAACATTTTAGAAACATGGTAAACATTAAAAAATAAAAAGAAACTAAAATAGTTCATAATTTAAAATATTAGGTATAGGCTTTGTTATCCAGAATTCTTGAGACCTGGGGTTTTTGGATCACTATTAGGGATGTAGCGAACCTCAAAAAAAAGTTCGCGAACCTGTTCGCGAACTTCCGCCGAAAATTGCGAATATTCGCGAACTTTGCGAACCCCATAGACTTCAATGGGAAGGCGAACTTTAAAAAATAGAAAAGCCATTTCTGCCCAGAAAACTGATTTTAAAGTTGTTTAAAGGGTGCCACGACCTGGACAGTGGCATGCAGGAGGGGGATCAAGGGCAAAAACCTCTGAAAAATTGACACACGCCGTTTTTCGAAATGATCGGTAATTTTGCGACTTTTTCGTATTTTTCGGCCCTTTCGTAAAGTTATCGTAAGTTTTGCGACTTTTTCGGAGCTTTCGTAACGTTATCGTAAGTTTTGCGACTTTTTCGGAGCTTTCGTAACGTTATCGTAAGTTTTGCGACTTTTTCGGATCATTCGTACCGTTATCGTAAGTTTTGCGACTTTTTCGGATCATTCGTACCGTTATCGTAAGTTTTGCGACTTTTTCGGATCATTCGTAACGTTATCGTAAGTTTTGCGACTTTTTCGGATCATTTGTACCGTTATCGTAAGTTTTGCGACTGTTTCGGATCATTCGTAACGTTATCGTAAGTTTTGCGACTTTTTCGTACCGTTATCGTAAGTTTTGCGATTTTTTCGGAGAATTCGGACCGTTATCGTAAGTTTTGCGATTTTTTCGGTGCCGGCGAACCCAAATTGCGAACATCACGAAAAGTTCGCGAATTTGCGGACTTGCGAACACCCGATGTTCGCGCGAATTAGTTCGCCGGCAAACAGTTCGCTACATCTCTAATCACTATATCTTATTGGGGTGGTTCACCTTGAAG
This sequence comes from Xenopus tropicalis, assembly GCF_000004195.4. Classification (NCBI taxonomy): domain Eukaryota; kingdom Metazoa; phylum Chordata; class Amphibia; order Anura; family Pipidae; genus Xenopus; species Xenopus tropicalis. The sequence goes on from NC_030677.2 coordinate 131,064,582, forward strand.
TTAACTTTTAGTATGTTATAAAGTGTCCTATTCCTAGCAACTTTGCAATTGGTGTTCATTAACTACATTGTTACACTCAAGGGGGTATTCCCTACTCAGAAAGTTCAGTTGCTTTAAGCTTAATTCTGCTAGATACTGTATATCATACCTGCATGAATGAAAATCTTCATAGACATATACCTTAATCTAGGATTGTTCTGTCACCAATATGAATTCTTGAAAGTGTGGAATTGTATAAAGACAGTACTAGTGACTGTGAAATGGTAGTTGTCCTTTAATCCCCATGCATACCACCCCAATCTTCTATATCCTCCATTCTGCATAGTAACTGGAATGGGGTTGCCTTTCTGGTAAGTCAAATTTCTCCCAATGTCAAAAGTCACCCAACATCATTGGTGCATGTGCATTTTTGCAGACAGCAATGCTTAGTTGGGTCCTTAGAAAGGAGAAAGTAGTTGGTAAAAGGTTCATGTCTGCACAATTATGCAGGTAAGTCAGGATAAATTACATAGTACTATTAAAATTTTAATTATTTATTTAAAACAGAAGATGGTCATCCCATAATTTGGGACTCTCTAGATAACAGGCTGCTTAATAGGGGATCCCATACCTAACCCCTTTCCCCATTACTATACTGCATATTATCTTATTGTTTCAGCATTATGGACACCAGGACATTGGGGTGGCATTGTATATGATCTATTTAGACTTGAATAATGCATTTGAAACAGTACTATACAGAAAGTGACTGATTACTTTAAGGAAAAATGGCCTAGAATCTAATATTTGTATTTGGAGAGAGAACTGGCTAAAGGATAGATTGCAAAAAGTAATGAATGTAGTATTTTCAAATTGGACCAGTGTTGTTAGTGTCGTACTGAAGGGGTCTGTCCTTTTCCCTTTTTAATTTGTTTATTAATGCCTCTGAGCCCTGTAATTTTGCTGACAATACTAAATTGTAAAAAACTCAAAGTTCCATGCAGGATGCTGCTACTTTGCAGAGCAATTGAAAATCTGGCACATCGGCTAATTGTTCATAAGTTAGACATAACATAAATTGAGTTATGCACAAAATGGTACCATGCTGGGGGTCTTATTCATTGAAAAACTGTGTAATCAAGGCAGAGTCACTCAGTGGCTACTAAAGAAAATAAAGTACTGTCTTGGATAAAAAGGGCATTTACTCAAAGAATGAGTTTATAATTTTGCCTCTTTATAGATGTCTGGAAAGACCTCACTGAGTATGCAGTGCAATTTTGGGCTCCAGTCCTTAAGAAGGATATTGGAGACCTGCAAATAAATTGGTAAAAGGAACAGATGATTTAAACTTTGAGGAAAGACTGTCAAGGTTGGGGTTGTGTTCTTTGAAGAAGGCACTTGCGAAGGGACATGATTAGTCTTTAAAGTACATCAGAGGGCATTATCGACATATAGCGGGGGATTTTTTCTTATAAAAAAGGAAGTACCAGAAGCCAACCTTTTAGACGTAAGGGAACAGAACTCTTCTTTTAAAGCAGTGTAGGTGGTTCTTCAAAGTGAGGGCAGTGAGGTTGTGGAATGCCCTGTTGTGTGATGTTGTGATGCCAGATTCTATTTATGCCTTTAAGAGTGGCTTAAATGACTTCTTGAACAAACATAATATCAAAGGCTATTATAATCTTAGGATGCAAAACCTTCCAGTTGGATTTAATTGATGGTTAATTGATTTTTTAGTAGACTTACGGTACAGAGATCCAAATTACGGTAAGACCCCTTATCCGGAATACCCTTGGTCCCAAACATTCCAGATAACGGGTCCTATACCTGTATTTATATTTTTTTTCCCTTTAGCTTCTTGTTTAATGATTTTGAATTTACCCTGCACACTACTTCTGATCTGTTTCCTTGTTTGTGAATACATATTGTAATATGTGTTATTTTAGAAAAACTATCATTTTTTTTTAAATTTGCTTTTCTTGCATTTCTCTTTGCTACTTAGATTTATTTTTCTTTATTGTTATTGTAATTCTGTTACTCTGTTGATATAATTTAGCAGGTTTTTTTTAAATTTTTTTTTTTTTAAATAATTTCATTATGAATACTGCGATTTATATCTTTGTTGCAATAGTTACTAGGCAACCACCAACATATGCACGGGTACCTGCCTGTGCTTCATTTCTTTTCTTTGTAGATTTTTTGTTAATTTTCTTTGAAAATCAATGTTTAGAGAGGTCCTAAAAGAACTGAAGAATACACTTAATCGCTACTTTTTGATTTCTTTTACTCTGTTGTGTAATTATAATTAAGCACCTTTGCTATAAAATATCAATTAGGTATAATTCTTTATACACTTTTTCTGCTACCAAATTATTGGTTTTTAATAACACACTCTCTTTGTTATTGACGAGACATGCGAAGTTTGGCAATGTATATTGTCTTCTAATTTGCTCTGTTTGTGTGCATGTTTAAATTATTTTCATATCCCACTGAAACCCATTATGCACCCAACATTTAACATATCAAACATTCTTCCTTTAATTTCTACTTCAATGGAATTATCATACTACATTATTATGCTTCCTTTTGAAATCTTGTTTATACCACATGCCTTTTAAGCATTAAAGTAAATGTGAAAGTTTGTCTAAATTGCTTTATCAATACAACTAATTAAACAAATAAAATATACCCTCTCTATGAAAAAACGGAAAAAAAAAAAACACACAAGAGAAAATTTTTTCTACATTAAAAGTTTGTAACTTTTAAACTATAATGTACAAATAAACTATGTCTAGGCAACATATTTTGTGATAGGTATTCATAATATAGGCATGTAGCGAGCCATTAATGACATATGATCCTTGTAATGTAATAACTAAACCCATTGCATTCTACACAGCTTATCTGCTATTTAAACATGTGCCTTTTCTGCAGTGTAGGGCAACAGTAAGTTATGTTTACCGTATATACTCGAGTATAAGCCGAGTTTTTCAGCACAAAAAATGTGCTGAAAAAGTAATCCTCGGCTTATACTCGATTGTTTACGGTAGTCAGCACTGCGACCCCCCCGTGGGCGACCTTCCCTTTGTGCAGACACACGGCGCGAATGCATGTGGCATTGAACAGTAACATAGTCCGTATGTCCCTTCATTGTACACCCCGCGACGCACGTCTAGCAGTGCCCACGCTACACCATTAAGGGACATACACTTTCCTTCTGACCTGTCGGCGCGAATGAATGTGGCGTGCCGTGGCTTGATGCACGTCCCATCGTTCCGGTATTTAGAAGCAGTTACAGAGCGCTAATGTCACTTAATGGTGCAGCACGCGGCACGCATGCGCACGGCATCACAGCGCTCTGTAACTGCTTCTAAATACCGGAACGATGGGACGTGCATCAAGCCACGGCGCGCTACATTCATTCGCGCCGACAGGTCAGAAGGAAAGTGTATGTCCCTTAATGGTGTAGCGTGGGCACTGATAGACGTGCGTCGCGGGGTGTACAATGAAGGGACATACGGACTATGTTACTGCTTCATGCCACATGCATTCGCGACCTGTCAGCTCTGTCTCATGGCTGCTTAGGTATTTTCTGTCTGTAACAAAAATCTTGTTTTTAACCGAATAGTGATTAAGCTGTGAGAACCTGCATACATTAATGATAACAAAGAAGCTCCAGAATGAGCCAACATTTGTTTTTGTTCTTTTTTGCATTGCCTTATGATGAATTGCACACTCAACTACACTCAACTCAGCTACAAACTCATAAAACTCAAAACAATGAAGTTGTGAGCTTTCAATCACTATAGACTGCACATTTTTAGTTATATGATAATGCACTAATCCAGGGGTTTTCAGATTATTTGGGTTCTTGAATTCTTGACCTAAAAGTTTAAAACTCGAGATCTTTAAAGCCATCATGTGCGACGTGTGCTGCACCATTAAGGGACGTATGCGCTCTGTTACTGCTTCTAATTACCGAACTGATGGGATACACATCAAGCCGCAGCCCGTCACAGTGGGGTGCACATTCACTAAAAAAGGCACATAAAAAGACCACTAAAAAAGTATAAAAAAAAAACTTTTAAGGGCAGATCTTTAGAAATAAAAAAGCTCCAATGATGCACTGTGCCTACTTAGGATTTGTAAGTAATTATTTTTGGTAATGGAGATTCACTAATGATGGGAGCACACACAGCACACAGAACCAATGGGATGAGCACAAAGCACACAGCAGGATGGCAAGTACTTTATAATTAGTATGGCAGCTTCCTTAGTCTTCCCAAACTTGCTTTTGTCTGCTGCTGTAGCATTTTTCTTTCCCTAAAGTTATCTATTATTTATTTATCTGTTATTTGATTATTGAAACTTAGCAGTAGCGGCTGCATTTCCCACCCTAGGAGGGGTTCCCTAGGCTTATACTCGAGTCAATAAGTTTTTCCAGTTTTCTTAGGTAAAATTAGGTACCTCGGCTTATGTTCGGATCGGCTTATACTCGAGTATATACGGTAATTAATTTACACCACTTTCATTTTTTGGTGTTACTGTTGCTGCTATTTAGTTATGGAAGCCACTTGAGCTGGCTATGGGAAAAAGGCACATGTGTACACAGCAGACAACAGGTAAGCTGTATACAATACAATAGTAAGGATAAACAGGGATAAAATGTAACTCATTAATTAAATGATAGGCACTCAGACAATCAGCCTTACTGCTTTGCAGGCCTGGCACAACAATCCCGGAAAGGTGGAGCTGTTTACTCACTTAACAATTATGGATAATAAACCACAGGCAGAATAACTGCTTAGTGGATTTAATAATGTCTATTACAGCACAACATGTTTCCGGCCCCATGTGCCCTCAGTCAAGTGTGTAACAACCAGAATGCTGTAAACAATTTATACCACTAAAGCCCACCCCCAAGTTTCTCTAATTGGTGAGATCCAGCTGTTCTTTACATAGGTGTAAATTCCATCATAATAAAGCCCTTTAAATGCAAAGTCCATATATTCACTGAGTGAGAATACCTGTGAATTAATACATTACAACTTTTAAAAACAAATGGTCTGGTACTATGTATTTTAGCCTACCAGGGGACCCTACTCAGTTTCTTCAGTGACTAATTAGGAAAGGCATATACAATTCACCTATATACAAACAATTATCCAGTGGCCGTATATCATATAAGCCTACCACCATTCAACAATAATTTAAGAGCTATACACTTACTAACTAGCTATGCAATTATTACACCAACAAAATTATTCCTAGAAAGCTTTGAGGTTCCATGCATCATTTAACCCCTCAGGCACCAAAGTATTAACTATCTTAATCCATAAATCTTCCTGTTGTGAGAGTCATATTTTTCTATCACTACATCTCATATCCCTGGCAATTTCACCCAATACACACCATCTAAACTGTGTAGGGTTATGTTTATGCTCATTAAAGTGTCTAGATTAATTATGAGCAAAACTTTTTGCCAGGGATGGCTTGGCTGCAATGCAAAACAGGGCAGATTCACTATCTATATACCAGTCTAGCTACCAGTGTGTCAGTTTGTGTGTTTGCTTTAAAATTCCTGATGTTATCCTTATGTTCCTGAATTCTCAATCTGATTTCCCTTGTTGTTTGTCAAACATAGCCTAAACCACACGGGCATTTCAATAAATATACTACATATGTTGAACTGCATGTGGCATATACTTTCAATTTAATTTCATGCCCCTTTTTTGGATGGTTAATTGATTTCCTTTTAGTAATCTAAGAGCAGAAATTACAGCCTAAGCAGGGGAAAATACCAATTTTTGGTTTTCCATGAAAAAAAAGCTAAAGATTATATCTTATTTTGCAGGTCATGAAATAGATTATAGCAAGCATATACTATAGATGAAATAGACTATAGCAAGCATAGTCAAGGTAAAATTAATGGTAAGAACAAATTCACTGGTGTAATAATTGCATGGCTAGTTAGTAAGGGTATAGCTGTTAAATGATCGTTGAATGATGGTAGTCTTTTATGATATACGGCCACTGGATAGTAGTATGCATACACGGGAATTGTATTTTCCAAATTAGGCAGTGAAGAAATTAAGTTGGTGCCCCCGGTAGGCTGAAATACACAGTACTAGACCACTTCATCTTATGAAAAATGATGATGTATTAATTCACAGCATGCATGCATGCATTCTCACATGATGTATATATGGACTTTGCATTTGAATTGACTTTTGTATAATCTTTATTTTCAAAATTATGATGGACTTATACACCTATCTAAAGGAGAGTTGGATCTTACCAATCAGGAAATCTTGGGAGTGGGCTTGTGTTGTATAAATACTATAGTTTATAGCATTCTGGTTGTTACACACTTGATAAAGGACATATAGGGGCCAAAACATGTTGTGCTGTAATTAATTCACTAAGCAGTTATTCTGTGTCTGTGGTGCTCTCCTCTTCATTATCAAAAAAGTCATTCATGACTATAGAATGAGATTGTTTTTTAATATAAATTAGAATATGTGGTGCCAATAAATAATTTGTAGGCACTGATCAACTGATACAACAAACTGTTGAGGGGGTACATTTTTCAATGGTCACAAATTATGGAGCTGCATGGTTGCTCAGTGAGTAGCATTTTCACCTTGCAGCCCTGGGGCCCGGAGAAGTTTGATTCCAGCTTGGATAATGTTTGCATTTTCACCATGTCTGTGCTGGTTTCTTACAGATACACCAATTTCCTCCAACCCTCCAAAAATGTACAGGCAAGTTAATAAACTCCTGATAAACCTAGCACTACTGTGTGTGAATGGGATAGGCACTTTTTAACTTTTAAGCTCTGCTGGGGCAGAGACTGATGTAAATAACACATATTTTCTGTAAAGCACTGAGTAATATATGAGCACATTATAAAGAACAGATGATTTTAAAAAATGCCCAATAGTCGTGGCCAAAGAAAATTAATGCTGCAGTTTGCATTTTCTCGTTTGACCAATTTTCATTCTATTGATAAAAATAATGAATGCAGGAATCTAAAAAATGTAATCAATCCCGTTCAGACCTACCGAGATACCATAAAAAAAAACAAAAAGGGATAAACAAATACTGCTTTAATTTCAGTGTAGCATTTACAAATAATTTCAATACCAATGAAAATGTCTGCATTATGTTTATTGGAAAGTTGTTTACAATACATTTTCTCTAACTAAAAAAAGCTTTTAGGGTTACTTGCACAGGAAACCAGCAATTCCCAATGCAGCCAAGCTTGAGGATATACTAAGTTTATGTAGTAATGTTATGCTCATGCAGTACACTAATGTATATATCAAGAAACCTATGCAGCATGCAAAGTGACTGAAAAGGTACATTTTACCGAGCCAGGGAAACACACACAAATTAAGGTATAACATTTATTTGTGTGTATAACAGTTATTTTTATATACACTCATACAATAGAATCTCCCATTGCCATTCAGAACCTTTCCAGTGCCTGTATCTCTCATGTAGAGATGGAGTGTGATTGCTATAACTCGCTATGATAAGTTAGCAAATAACCACAAAACAGGACAAGTACATTTACATTAGTGCCACCTAGAACAATATACCTGTATTTATTCTGCAGAAACCATTACCATACCTGAGTAAACAGCTTTAGAAGCTTTCTCCGTTTGCTTAAGACAGCAGCTGCCATTTTAAGCAGCTTCCTGCCTGCAGTCTAGCCGTTATAGCTGAGATCACACATTCCTAAGGGAGGGGGTTTTAGCATTCTTGTGTGAGGGGGGAGTAGGAGAGGGGAGAGAGGAGAGAACTGCGCAGACTCTGGTCACAAAAATTAAGGATATTTCTGAGAGAGGAAGTCAGACACTGGAACAGACACAAGAAATCCTGTGTTTCTTTTAATAGAGGACTCAGTGCAGCATTACTGTTAGTGCTTATGGCTGTATTTACAGAGACCTTTCTGATAAAGCTTACTTAGTCTTTACCTCTCCTTCTCCTTTAACCTGTTCTACTTTTTTCTTCTTATAGCAGGCTATCATAATTCATGCCATCACAAAGTACTGATGTAAACTAAAGGCCAAACCAACCTTTTTCCATCTATCACATGACCATGTTGTTTCACGCAGAACAAACAATAAAGTTGTAATAAAAAACTAAAAATTATCATAAAGGCCATATGTAGGACAGAAGAATATGATGTTGTCCTCTAATAAAGCTCCAAAAACTGCTACATGGGTTGTTCTTAAATTTCCTTCATTCAGAGGGATAAGAGTGGTTAGATAATTATCTAAAATATTCTAAGGGTCTATGCATTGTTTTTAGTGTGCTCAGAACAGTTTGTAGACTTGCTAACCTGTACGGAATATTTTTCAGATTAGATATTGTTTAGTGGAAATCATACAAGAACTATAATATTGTCAACTGATTGTCAGCATTAGTAATAAGCAAATCTGTCCTGTTTTGCCTAACTGAAAAATTTGTGAAACTGCAGAAAAATTAGCATGGTGAATAATTCACAAAATGCAACTACCATGCAAGTTTTTTATACGTTTTTATGCATTCCTTTTTTTGACGTGACTACAACTTTTTTGATGTGTCTGTGACTTTTTTGACACAGCCACAACTTATTTGAGCATTCTGTAATAGTGATTTTTATTGATGTGATCACAACTTTTTTCAAAATGTGGAATTCACAGCGAATTTATGCCTGGTGAAAAAATTTGTTCATTCTCAGTTACCTCTTTTATTGAATCTGTTTAATAATGACTAGGTCGACACTGAAATGTTACATTAATGTGAACTTCAAGACATGCAGCTATGTACATACATCCAGAATGACAGACATGTGTATGTGTTTATCTTAAAATACCCAACCCCAATTATATGGTAATGCCACGCCCCCTGTGACATGGACTACGTTACCCCCTTTTGCTTCTTGTAACTGCATTAAAAAACTAGAAGATGATAACAAGCTAGTGGATAGCCTGTGATAAAACCTTATGTAAAAAAGCCAGGGGATAATACATCTAGTCAGTTAATATTTCCATTTGACAAACAATAGGGAAAGTAAAATGTGCAGGTACAAGTTTATGTAGATAAAATGTAAAGGAAACAAACATGCTTTCGTGCCTTCAATGAACTTCAGATTTTTTATGTTTACAAAATATTTTTTGACAGCAGGTTTACCAGTAGCAATCAGTGGATACATAACATCTCCTTTGCCTTTTCTAAGGCCAACTTCCATGACAACTAATTGTTACTTACCAACACAACATGCAGCACTGAATAAGAGATGCTAGTGCTTTTATCTCTAGAAACATATGCTGTCACAATAAAACAGGAATTAGTTTTTAATGACAGTGTAGTTTTCTGGGCATCTCTGAGTAGAACCAGCACAAGCAACAACACTAATTCTATAAAAGAAAAACATTGCATATCTGGTACATGTATATGGCAAACCTCATTTTATTGATTTTTTTTTTCTTTTGGGGATATTTTGTCAGCCTCATCATATATATATATATATCTCATCATATAAAATTATTTGGGGTATCCAACTAAAACTAGATGTATAGGGAAATTAGAAATAGTAGACCTTGCATATCATACATCAAAGAAAATTCATTTGCATACTGCAGTGTCTGAGCAATTTATGTGTTACTGAATCTGCATTGGAAAGTTTCAAAGGTTGTTTCCCCAAACCAATTTTTTTTTGCCATTAAAATCCTATATTTACATTATACTTGAATGCAGAGTGCTCTTTTTGAGAAATTAAAACCATACTTAAATACTTTAAAATACCTATTAAACTTGATTTTGCATCGTGACCCATTGTTTCTGTAACATGCAATATATACATTATTAAATAATTGTAGTAAGTAGAGAAACATGGTAAATACATGCAAAGTATTTCACCTACATTTCTTAAAAGAGAACTAAACCCTAAAAACTAATATGGCCAGAAATGACCCTCAACTGTAGGATGCTGCCACTTTGCAGAGACATTTGACTAAGGTTATGAACGAATTAAATTACACGCTAAATGGTAGTGTGGTGGTGGCCTCATTTATTGATAAGAATTTTTGTGGATAACAAACTGTGTAACTCTAGACTGAGTTACTAGGTGGAGTACACTCACATCAAAGAACATTGACTTGAGGGAAAAAAATACAATTTTTACAGATCTGTGGTAAGGTCTTAGTATGCCGTGCAGTTTTGGGCTCCAGTCCTTATGAAGAATATTGTGAAGAATATGAGATAAAGAAAGTTTAGATATTAAGGAGCTGGAATAATTAAACTACAAGGAAGGAAGAAAATGTAATTTCATTGGGACATGATTACTCTTTACAAGTGTATTAAAGGACATTAAAGACAGATAGCAGTGGATCTTTTTTCAATAGTAAGGCTCAAAGAAGCAGAGGCACCTCCTTTAGAATTGAGAAACTGAATCAGCAAAGGTGGTTCTTCACAGTTTGGGCAGTGAGGTTGTGGAATGCTTTGCTGGGTTATCTTGTGGTGGCTTTTATTGGTATTATGTTAACCCCTTTTCTGTCTGACACCCCCCCCCCCCCATTTTATTGTTTATTGTTTGTTTTTCTTGTCTTATTTTCCTTCCAAAAGGGAAGTAGTAATTATTTTTATCTGTATCCAGAGAATGTACATTGGTTTTCAGTTCCAACAATTTTGAAAATTGTATTAAATTACACCTTCTGCAATTTTCTCCAACCATTGTAAACAATACGTTTTGTGAAATTATGATCATCTTGGAATTTACATTTGTCTAGTTGACTCCCCATGTACTTTTTAGAGTGTGCAATTTTTTAGATAATTTCACAATTTTCAACTCTTAATTTATTAGTTGAAATCAACACTGAATTAAAGCATGCCACCAATAAATTGCTCACTAGCTTAGTGTATTATATTAATTCCCGGCCCAATGTAGTTATTTACCACATCGCTTTAGGGTTTTTCCCTATCTGTAATGCAATTTGTTACTTAGCTTTCTATAAGGGGCTTCAACAGACAACCCAATAAAACATTTTGTTAAACTTGCACATTCAATACTATAGAGCAGGGATCCCCAACCGCAGGGCCGTGGCCCAGTGCCAGGCAGTGGGCAGCTTTCAAGTGGACTGCCTCTTTTCCCGGCTGCGGTGAATATGCGTCCTACACAAAGTGGTGCACATATGAAGGCGCCACATATTCACATTTGAATGAGTAAATCGCGGTGCAGTTAAAGGCGCTCGTATAAAGATATATCATCACATGGTATCATGTGAAATGTTTGTGATTCCCATGTATTTATCCCAGTGAAGTTTTCTTTATTATGACATTAATCATCAGTTGAGGCAAAATATTTGTCACCAACTAGCAGAATAACCTCTCCATTTTCAGAACATAATAATGAATACACCTTAAAAATTAGTTATGATCAAATTTTTTGGCAGGCATGGATTTGCAGCATTCTGCATTTCACCACTGTTTTGCGAAACTTCTGCGAAATGTTGCTGCGGAAAAAAGGGGCACAGTCGCATCAAAAAGGGGTGAAGCCACATAAAAAAAGGGGTGCAAAAAATGTCTAAAGTCGGGTGGTATACGCATTTTGTGAATTTTTAGCCATTTCACAATTTTTTGTACATTTTTTGCCTAAGCGAAACGGTACAAATTCGGACATTTTAAACAGCTGCATTGACTTCACATTCATCCACATTCTGGTTCTGTTTTGTTTGTATTCTCAGGACTTAGTTTACCTTTTACTTTTTATCTACATAAAACACCTTTTCTTTTTCAATAGAAAAACAAGTTTTGATTAATAAGTATTTTGCAAAGATGAATAAAAATGACCAGAAAAGACTTGAGAGCAGCCAGACTGTTAGAAACTACATTTGGGTTAATGATCTTTATTTCCCAGTCCTTATTTATTTCTTATTATGTCAAACTCTCATCAGTCATTTTGCCCCAGTTATTATTAACAATACATTTTGTTGTCATCTTTTGTAGTCTGTACAAATTAGAATTGATTGATTAAAATATATGGGTGCTAAGACACTACTGTAGTTTATTGAAAACCTGAAACAGTTACATTTATAATTATTTGATTTTAAATTATTTAATCCCAAGAGCAGCTAAACTGTTAAAGTTATTTTAAGTTTCTGTTCAATGCAGGGAAGTTTATCACTGTCCCAGTGCGCAATGACATATCACGAGAAATTGAAAAAATGTTTGCTGGAGTACAGTAAATCTTTTCGGCAACTGTCATTGCTAAAAGAAAATGTGATCAGCAGAAGGGCAAGTATTTTCAGGCTTTACAGAATCCAGTTTCGCACAACTGTGAAGCTTCCATGCCAACATACTCCTTTAAAAGGGATCATTTTTTATGCAATGGAACAAACAAGAACTGCCTGCCTGTATCTGTATACAATAGCTGGCCTCCAATGAGTTGAGGATGCTATCATTAATAACACTTGCCACATATGTTACATGTACGTTAAGACCTAACATTATAACATACAGATTGAAAACTTTTCAGCCATGTTTAAACTGAAACTTAAGGTATGTTGCTAGCATTTGCCCAATATTTTGTGTTCTTCTTTTGGTCTTTCCTGTTATTCTCCTGTTTATTTTTGATAAGGATTTAATTTGCCATTGAGTAATGTCATAAAATATGACTTTAGAATTACTATTAAACACAAAGAGGAGCAAAGGATTGTTCTATAGGTGTTCAAATTACATATTTTAAATCCACCCACTCATTGTTTATTTCTATACATCAGAACGAAATATGGCATAGACATATAACAGCACAATCCATAGGTATTGTCTATTATTAGTCAATGTCACTGACAAAACACATCATCTCTAAAATGATAACTAACATGATAGTTCCATATGAATTGTTGCCTAAAAAAGATTTGTAAGTGAAGTATAAAACTCTCCATATTTTTGTGTTCATTTTGTTAATGAAATTAGGTAACTTGATGATTGTAACTCTAGAATTGCTATCTGTCAAAATAATGACTTCAAACTGAAGGTTTATTGTTGAGCTTGTGGTGGCTAACAGACATAAAGGGGCTGATTTACTAACCCACGAATTCGAATCCGAATTGGAAAAATTCCGATTGGAAAACGAACATTTTGCGACTTTTTCGTATTTTTTGCGATTTTTTCGGCGCCTTTACGACTTTTCGGAAATTATCGCGACTTTTTCGTTACCAATACGATTTGCGCGAAAAAACACGAGTTTTTCGTAGCCATTCCGAAAGTTGCGATTTTTTTGTAGCGTTAAAACTTGCGCGAAAAGTTGCGCTTTTTTCGTAGCGTTAAAACTTAAAAGGCGCGACGTTTTGCGCAAATTTTAACACTACGAAAAAATCGCAACTTTTTGCGCAAGGTTTAACGCTACGAAAAAACCGCAACTTTCGGAATGGCTACGAAAAACTCGCGTTTTTCCCCAAAAATCGTATTGGTAACGAAAAAGTCGCGATAATTTTCCGAAAAAATCGCAAAATACCGATCATTACGAAAAAAACGCAATCGGACGCATTCGGCCCGTTCGTGAGTAAGTAAATGGGCCCCAAAGAGTAGCAAAAGTCTAACATGCAATATCAACACTAACTTCTCTTTTTGAGTTATTTTAACATTATTCACCTGAACAGTCACCTGAACAGTATTGTTTTTGAAACTGTACCAGGACTAATAATGAAATGATTTATAATGATATTTATACTTTTGGCCAATTTACTGCCTGTTGGTAATTTTAGAACATAGTTACATAGGGTTGAAAAAAGAGTCCATCAAGTTAAACCCTTCCAAGTAAACTCAGCACACACAACCCACACCTACCAATCTATACACTCACATACATAAACTATATATACAACCACTAGTACTAACTGTAGATATTAGTATCACAATAACCTTGGATATTCTGCTTGTTCAAAAACTTATCCAGGCCCCTCTTAAAGGCATTAACAGAATCTGCCATTACCACATCTCTAGGAAGGGCATTCCACAACCTCACTGCCCTCACCGTGAAAAACCACCTACGCTGCTTCAAATGGAAGCTCTGTTCCTCTAATATAAAGGGGTGGCCGCTGGTGCATTGATTATTTTTATAGGAAAAAAGAACATCCCCCAACTGCCTATAATCCCCTCTAATGTACTTGTACAGAGTAATCATGTCCCCTCACAAGCGCCTCTTTTCCAGAGAAAACAACCCAAGAACGTAATAAGGGGCATTAGTGCCGTATATATAGTTACCTTAAAGGAAAAAAGTTTTGTCTCATTGTGCTGTTAAGTAAAGCGGAACATGTTGTATACAGTAGTCATTTGTATGTATGAATAGTAAAGTCAATTTCCCGTGCAAAACCTTTTTTTTCTCTCAAAAAGAGCTAGGCATGTTCACTTAAAGGTTGAAACTGTAGCCATTACTGTAACATTTCTTTAGGTGAAGTGGTAACTAATAAAATTAAAACCAGTTGGGGTGGGGTGTTCAAGGCCCACTGGGGCTGCTACCCAAGGGGCCCCACAGTCCCTCTGGGACCCACCACCAGCCCCTTCCCCCCATGCACACACCTTATACTTACTTTTACCACGGGGAGGGAGGACAAAGTAAGAACAATGAGGGAGGGCACGCGGGGATCGGGCTTGGGTCGGTGGGCTCATCATGTTTATTCCTGGTGTCCCGCCAACCCAGTCCAACCCTGACTAAAACCCATTATTTACATATGTGTATACTTATGTAAATACTTATGCATTATCCTTTTAAATGCAATCAATGACACTTGAAAAAAATGCAAATGTCATTAATATTGAACTTTGCCCTCCACGTCAATTAATAAGATGAGGGGCCCTCTCCAGTCCTTCCCTTGTCTATTTAAGAAGCTGTCCAAGCATGGGTTTAGAAGAAATTGGCAACATGGGAGATTTATTTTCTCTATGAAGTACAGTTGTGGCATAGTGGAAAGAAGCTTCTCTAGCAAGGTAGGGCAGAGATGGTGAAAAAAACATGATGTAATTTTGGCTTTCATTTGACTCCATTTCAACAATATATTGTGGTTTCACCAAACTGTTGGCAAAGTTAGTCACAGCAAGTTTGCTCATCTCTATTAGGTATTATTTAATCCATGGAAGGTGCATGTCCGCCCGACTGTAAGCTGATTGCTAAAAAATAAATAAATGGATTCATTCAATTATTTCAATCTTAATGTTGGTAGAAATAAAACATATGGTTTGTTCTACCTACACTATTTAATAATAGAAACACAAGATTGATTTAAGTTAGCAAACATTTATGTTGATTAGCTTGGAATGAAAGACATGCCAGTTTAGTTTATATCTGTTTTGAATTGACTTTCTAAGGATAAAAACCAAACTATCCTTGTGCTTAGAAAATCTTTTGAGACGGTTTTGCTTTCTTCAAATCACAAAAGTGAAAGTTCACTAAAACTAAGCTGAATGTGTAAGCAACTTTTATTTTTTTCCCTCTAAACAAGAATATGTGAATTTCACAGCCTGTTGCAATTATGCACTGTAAAAATATGACTGTGAAAATTGCACAGGAAGTCCTTATTCAACACTTTGCCTTTGCTCTTTCCATGTCTTTGAGTAAATCTGACGTTATAAGCACAACTGACTCTCAGAGGACCTCTTAAATAATTTAAAGATGCTGATCCTTATATTCTACCATGAAAAGATGCTGACGTTATTTTAAATTAGTTTTTTTAAACTTAAAACACATTGAAGTGCATTTTGCTACCTGTGCTTTTCAGAAAAGGGTTTTTCCTGTGAGCTATTCAAGAGTAAAGCTATATTCATCTTGTTTTATTCATTACATTTGGCCACAACAACTTCTGCATTTGTGAATCTGATTAGCTTAATATGACATATACACATGTATTATGAATAGACCCTCTTTGCTAATGCAGACTGGGGGTGAGGTATATTCCCATCCAGTTGATATTTAATGATTTTAGGTAACAACGGAAAATATAGTTTATGCTTAATGATGTTCTTCACTTCAAAACTGCATTTCATCACGGCAAACTACACATTTAAATCTCTACCCAGAATGTATTGTTTTACCGCTGATAAACATAGGTTTGATTTAAATATGGGCAAAACGGAACAAAGGTTTAGTATATACTCATTACTCATGACAAACAAATATAGATCAATAATGTTGCCTGTTGGGCAGTACTTCAGGCAGGGAAATACTTCAGGCCTTAAATATGTGTCCTGATAATGTCGTTCAGTACATTAAACATATAACAGTTGGGTGAATCACTCCCTTAGGAAGAAATATAAGATTACTAACAAAGTGGTATCTCATTGCTTAGCTATTTGGTATATAAGGTTAAGTGTTACTTAGTCTCTAAACAAGCACCTTTACAGAAGAAACATTTACTTTATTCAATTTTTTAAAAAAATGCACAGAATGTTACTGATTCTACGAGAAAACGCTATTTGTACTTGGACAGAAAACTGGCTGACGGATAGATTACAATGATGGGTCCATTTGGAGCAATGTTATAAATGGCGTACCTTAGGGGTCTGTCCAGGGTCCAGTGCTTTTTAGTTCATCATAAAAGTATAGGTAATCCATCATCCAGAAACCTGTTATCCAAGAAAGCTCCAAATTGTGTCCTATAGACACAATTTTAATCAAATAATGAAAGTTGTTAAAAATGATTTCCTTTTTCTGTAATATTAAAAGAACAAAAAATCCTTCTGGTTGTTGCTAATTTTTTTTTGTAGCACAAAATACTTTTTTCTCCATTGTCAGTGCAAGATGACTAGGGGAATAAGCTGATCTTCTCTGGAGGTAGGGCAAAAAAAAACTTCCTCCAATCTTTTTCCTTTCCGTGACTCTACCTCTTCCTCCAGTTTTGTTTTGTTTTTTTGTTTTTGCTGCCTTGGACGCACTAGATTGTACTCTGTTTTAATTTTTATTGTTTTTTTATTTTATTCACAGGTTTAAGGAAGGTGATGGGGTTTGTCTTTATGTAAAGCCAGATTTAAAGCCATGTGCTAAAGAAATTACAAGAGACAGCAACGGGGAGGGTGTGGAATACCTTTGGGATGAGATTTCAGCAGGGCTAAATGTTTCAAAAAAAATTATCATTGGTGTATGCTACAAACAACCCCATATAAGTGAGGAGAGTGAGGCCCAGCTACTATTACAAATGGAGGAAGCTTAACAACTAGGTCAAGTTGTTATTATCCAGACTGGAGTAATGGGGTGGCCAGGTCAGAAAAAGCTAGTAGGTTTGTAAATAAGATAAAAGAACATGATTTTAAAGCCTTCAAGGAAATAAATAAAGCATGCAAAAAAGCTGTCAAGTAAATAGTAAAATATGAAGCAAGAAGGGGTGGGACCTTTATTATCACAGTTGGTCAGTTGGTTTTCTGTCTACAAAACTGAGGAGCCAGCTAATCAAGGCTTCCTTTAAAATAGACCCTATTCTATTAATACAACTACTGACGCATAGGTCACTCAGAAGGAAATTCAAAAGAGACGTTAACATGTAAATGTAAACAAGAGTCCAGGACTGGATGGGATTCATTCCAGGGTATTAAATGAGCTTAGCTCTGTGATTGCCAAGCCTCTTTACTTAATTTTGCAGGATTCATTAAGGTCTGGCATGGTGCTGATGGACTGGCAAATTGCTAATGTGGTTCCATTAGTCTGTTAGTCTGACATCAGTAGTAGGAAAGCTTTTGGAAGGGGTAATAAGGGATAGGGTACTTGAACACATTGCAGTTCACAATACAATAAATTTGTGCCAGCATGGTTTTATGCGTAACAGATCTTGCCAGACTAATTTAGTTGCCTTTTATGAGGAGGTGAGTAGGAACCTCGATGCTGAAATGGCAGTTGATGTCATCTACTTGGAAGGTTAATGATCAAATTGAGGAATATTGGCCTAGAACATAATATTTGTAATTGGATAGAGAACTGGCTGAAGGATAGACTACAAAGAGTGGTGGTAAATGGAACATTTTCTAATTGGACCAATTAGTGTGGTTAGTGGAGTACCAAGGGGTCAGTCCTTGGTCCTTTGCTTTTTAACTTGTTTATTAATCACTTGGAGGTGGGCATAGAGAGTACTGTTTCTATTTTTGCTGATGACACAAAATTGTGCAAAACTAAGTTCCATGCAGGATGCTGCTGCTTTGCAGAGCGATTTGACAAAATTGGAAAACTGGGCAGCAAACTGGAAAATGAGGTTCAATGTTGACAAGTGCAAAGTTATGCACTTTGGTAGAAATAATATAAATGCAAACTGTCTACTGAATGGTAGTGTGTTGGGGGTATCCTTAATGGAGAAGGATCTAGGGGTTTTTGTAGATAACAAGTTGTCTAATTCCAGGCAGTGTCATTCTGTGGCTACTAAAGCAAATAAAGTGCTGTCTTGTATAAAAAAGGGCATTGACTAAAGGGATGAAAACATAATTTTACCCCTTTATAGGTCCCTGGTAAGGCCTCACCTTGAGTATGCAGTGCAGTTTTGAGCTCCAGTCCTTAAGAGGGATATTAATGAGCTGGAGAGAGTGCAGAGACGTGCAACTAAACTGGTAAAGGGGATGGAAGATTTAAACTATGAGGTAAGACGAAGTTGGGGTTGTTTTCTCTGGAAAAGAGGTACTTGCGAGGGAACACGATTACTCTGTACAAGTACATTAGAGGGGATTATAGGCAGATAGGGGGTGTTAT
Source organism: Xenopus tropicalis (assembly GCF_000004195.4). Taxonomy (NCBI): domain Eukaryota; kingdom Metazoa; phylum Chordata; class Amphibia; order Anura; family Pipidae; genus Xenopus; species Xenopus tropicalis. Next base: position 131,083,270 of record NC_030677.2, read on the forward strand.
TGTTTCCCATAAAACAATCAACGCACCAGAGGTCACCCCTTTAGATTAGAGGAACGGAGCTTCCATTTGAAGCAGCGTAGGTGGTTTTTCACGGTGAGGGCAGTGAGGCTGTGGAATGCCCTTCCTAGAGATGTGGTAATGGCAGATTCTGTTAAGTTAAGTTAAGTTAAGTTAAGTTTTTGAACAAGCAGAATATCCAAGGCTATTGTGATACTAATATCTATAGTTAGGATTAGTGGTTGTATATATAGTTTATGTATGTGAGTGTATAGATTGGTAAGTATAGGTTGTGTGTGCTGGGTTTACTTGGATGGGTTGAACTTGATAGACTCTGGTCTTTTTTCAACCATGTGTAACTATGTAACTATGTAACTACTATTATTCAAAAAAGTTCTCAGCCTGGAAACTGTAGGCCTGTTAGTCTGACATCAGCATGGTTTTATGCGTAACAGATTTATGTGTGGGTTGGGTTCACTTGGAAGGGTTGCACTTGATGGATAGTGTTTTTTCAACCAATCTTAATTTATGTAACTATTCCATTCTTTTGTTGGTGCTGCTCTCTTTCACTCTTAGTTTGGATCAGGGGATGACTATACCTGCATTAGAGCACTTTCTACGTGTATTGTGCTCCCTGGTTGAGCCCCGGTTAGAGTCCCCCTCTAAACCTCTACCTCTACTTACTAATGTGCCAGGTAGAAAGATGAACCCATGAGGTGATATTATCCTGTGCGCTCCACCTACATGAGTCAACAGCGGTTGTCCATGTATAAACATCATAGCGACACACTTCAGCATCTAGCTCCCAAGATTTCTTTCCAAGGTCAGGGATCCCAAGGCAGAAGGGGCTCACACTCTCATCAGTCCATGGAGATTCCATCTAGTATATCAGGAAGGAACAGGTTCCCATGATACTTATAGATTCTTGGTGGCCATGACGGGCATGGTTTGCAGAGCTGACACATCCCTTGGGGGATCAACTGCTCATGCAAGGTCCAGTAGAAGTGGACAACCTTTACAACCTACAGTCATTCAGACATTGTTAGCAGCACAGAAACATTTGACAATTAAATGCTACGACAAAATCTAAAAAAGATTCTTCAAATGGAACCAGAATCACCAACGGTCATGGAAATTCTGCCTGTCAACCCAGATTTTTTTTTAAAGTTGACATGTGCAACAATATTTTTTTTTTGCATTTTGCCGAATTTTCCCTCAGCTAATTTTTGCGTCCATTTAGTGAAACATTCCGCCAATGGTGGGGTCTTTTTTGATAATTTGTATTGATGCACTTTGATTTGTTCTGAATTAATATTATCTACAATTTGAATTGATCTAAATCCAGTTGTAAGACATACAAAAAGTGTATTACAAATGTTGTGAGACTATGAACGGTTATAATTAATGCAAAATTGCAAGGGCTACAAAATACTTTCCTTTAAAAATGTGTGCACCACTGAGTGACTTCCAGTATCTTTAAATATCACATTATCCTTAATATTACACATATACTAAAATGTATTTAGATTTTGTAAACATGGAAATAACTTCCCGCCATACCAAGCCATACTTTTAATGAATGTTTTTAGTAAGGGCATTGCTGATGTTAGAACAGGGAAAACTTTTTAGTGCAGAATTCAATAAAGCCTCTTCTCTTTGGTAAGCATTTCACTCTTAATTATTCTTCAGAATTGCCATTTAACTTCAACTTTCAAGAGTCCAGTTTTTCTTTGTAACCCAATCAAACACTTTTTTTTGTTTGCAATCAGCTTCTAATCTGCAGTGTAGAAGCAATAGAAAAATTTGAATTGCTAATATCTGGTTGGATGTATTCCCTTGTTTGGATAAATCACACGAGAATAACACAATGATTTAAATTCTAAACTGACTTCACTGGCTGCTTTAAAAGAAATGTATGTGACAAAATACAACAAAAACCCTAATGCTAGCATGTTCTAGGCAATACTTGGATCATAGAAGTGAAGAATTCAATCAAGGAAAGATCCAGTTGCTCTAGTTGTAATTGACTGTTGTAATGACTATGTACGATAGAAAAAGGGAGGATGTACATAACTCAAAACCAAAGATTCATTTTTAGCTGCTAAATATTTGGACCATGCTAGATTACCAATACACAGATGATTCCCCTGCATGATGGACTATTACCAAAACAGTCACAACAAAAGGAGAAAGAAGTGGGTTGTACATTGGTAATCTAATTATCTACCTTGCAAGGAGTATCTTTAACTTTACTGTTGTCCATGTTCTTAAAAAATATAGCTATTTCAAGATTAGAACAATAGGCAAATTATATTTTTAGCATATGATCTATTCATTATGTTGAACGCAGGGATATACTTCCCCCTTAAAGGGGACATATACAATACATTTTCACAATGCTGTAAAAAATGTTATATAATCTGAAATAGAAGGAACAGTATTTATGTTTGGTCAAATATCTATTAGGATAAGTAAGCCTTTTATTATAAAATCCACTAAAATTACTCTGAACAAGTAGAACAGGCCCACTCTGACTTGGTAGCTTCAGAGGCTACCCTAGCCAGTTCCCCAACTCCTGATGCAGCCAGTATAATGGCAGAGGCCCAAAGGACATTACATGTGCTATATGTAGATAAATATTCCCAGGAAGACCTGTATAATATGGCAGCATGGTTTGACAAAGTGGGAAGTTACAGGCCCTTCTGGCTAGGAGGGGTGGACTCTCATACAATTATTCAGGAGTTACAAAATGAGAGCTGAACCCTGGCTATAGACCAACAAGAAATTGTGGACTGTTTTGGTAATTACTATAAGTCCATATATGCAGCCCCTCCCTCTAAATCAGCCACAGAGTTAACGGGATACTTAGAGACAACTGACTTTCCCAAATTGTCCAATGACCATTTGGCCCTAATAAACACTGATATCACACAGGAAGCTATATCTTCTTCTTAGGCATGCCCCAGGTTCAGACGGGCTCCCAAACAATTGGTACACAGTCATTAACAATATCCTTTGTTCAATCGGGTCACTCAAGTCTCTGGGCTCCCCAATTCATGCTATAAGGCCTATATTACATTAAGTCTGGCAAGCCCACAGATAAATGTGACTCATACAGGCCTATATCTTTACTAAACAGCTACCTCAAAATATTCGCTAACGCTAAAAAGTGTAATAGGAGATTTAATATACCCAGATCAGATGGGATTTATGCCCTCCAAAGCCACAGGCATAAACCTAAGATGACTGCTAACCTAACACTCCAACATGATAATGCGGGACAGAGAGTGCCAGTGTCTTTAAATACTGCCAATGCCTTTGATACAGAAGGGAGATAAAGGAGCGGTTTAGAAGTGTGCTGGGAGCAGATTGTAAAGTTATTATTGCAAAGTTATTGCCTCTTACTTTGCCTGGCCTGATAGCCTTTCACATTGCCTGCCCTAATAGCCTCTCATATTGCCTGCTCTAATAGTCTCCCACACCTGCCCTGATAGTCTCACAGGAAACAAGACGGTGAAAAAAGAAAAAGAAAGACTTGAATGAATTGAGAAGAATGTTGTGGCTGAAGAAAATTGTCACAGAATTGTGTAGCTATGGACACAAGGACGTAGTGAAGTTTTGCGTTGCAGAAGCCACAGTAGGCTGAGATAAGCAAGGCTGTAAGGAAGAACAGCAGCAACAAAAAATCAATAGTACTCACCCCTTGCAGGAAGTAGTATCCTTCTTTATATGTGGAAGCCAGGTGCTTTTTTACAGCATTATATTTTCCTAATTTGGTGGGTTTAGGTCACTGATTCTGAGATTGAGTCATTATTAATATCAAAGCAAATATCTAATCACAAAACCCAAAGGTGTCACTTTTACTTTAATATTACTTTCATGTATGAGTTATAGTTTTAAGACAATACATTCTTCCTTGTTGCCTTTTTGATTTTCTGTATTTATATTTGCATTTTTATGTCTTTTTTTATTTATGAAAAAGATCAGAAAGTTACTGAATGCATCCAATATGAATGAACTGCTGCCACCTTGCTAGGCGCGCTTTGTAAACAATGTAATTTGTAGTAGCAGGAGCACAAAGTACAAAGCCTCAGCAGACAATTACATTTAAATGTATTGCCTATTGCTGAAGGACAACATAAAAGAGGTAGCAGGACATCACTTGTATACAAACAATTTACCAGGTTTCTCTAGACCACCTGCACACTATTGAATTCACTCTCTGCTGGTGAATGCAGGGTAGCATCAATGGAAGTTTTTGATAATCAATTGTTCACAAACCTAGCAATAATAAAGAACTAGTATAGACTTTCTTCTGTGTCCTACTGTTTCCCATAATTTGAGCAACTAGACGTTTTTAATAGTTTCTGCTCCAACAAAGCAATCAATACGTGAAATAATCTATTTAACAAGACAGGAAATTAAGGCCCCAAATGACAAATTAATCTGTTTTAAAAAGCAGAGAAAAGACACAACAGGTACCTGTTATTAAATAAGCACAGGTACTTATAAAGCTTGTAAACAAAACTTGAAATGGCAAACTCCAGATAACTATAATAGGCATATATCAAATGGGTGCTGAACAGTTTGTACAGAATAATTCAAACATATAATTCAGTTTAGTTATATAAATTGTTGGATTCGCATAGGAAAGTGTAATCATAAGGATAAAGGAGAAAATGATAGATTTACTGGGGAGTACCAAGTTGTTAGGTGACCCCCAGTAATTCCAGTTGCATAATTTTTACCCCGTGCTGACTCTCCTCCTCTTCAAAAAATTGAATAATCATATATTTCCTATATCCAAAGCATTGACCCTGGGCTGACTCTCCTCCTTTTCAAAAAAATACAATACCCATATACTTTCTCTGTCCCAGACATTCCCTGCGCTTGCACCTGTACAACAACAGATGTCATCGATCCAGTCTAAAACTATACATATACAGTACATCAGTGTGGTACTGTAACCCAATAACCCCATTAGCAGGGTGACTAAGGGAAGCAAAATAAGCAAGTCACATAAAACATTTTCACATCATTGTAAAAAGGAAATGGAAATATTATCTATCTATCTATCTATCTATCTATCTATCTATCATCTATCTAATCTTTCTAGTGTAGGGGAGTAGGCAGAGATGACAGGACTAGGAAGGGCAGGAAGTAAGGATGTGGCAAAGAAAGAAGATTGACCCTTAGGAAGTCAGGAAGGAGAAGGAGCAGTCCAATGGCTGTCCGAAGCACAGCCCCACCAATCTATTTGAACACTTACAAGCACAAAAAATCCTTGCAGAGACAGTTGCTCATGGTTTTTGGAATGCCTGCCATTTTTCAGATTAGGTCTAGTGACTGTACAGCTAAATTGCTGACCAGTATTGAAAGGCTAGATGTGGGCATGTGTGTGTGTGTGTATATGTATATATATATATATATATATATATATATATATATATATATATATATACTGATATGTTTGTAACATCAGTGTTACAGCCTCTTTCATTCATACATGTGATATAAAATGTGCATGTCAAATATATAAAGATTGAGTTGAAATGATAAAAGCTTCTGGGAATCTCATATTTACTGAAGCTGAAAAATATGTAATAATAGTAGCTCATATAAGTAAACAGCATTCAAAGCTCAATACAAATAAAGCTGGCTATACACTCTGTCTTCTGGGTCTATCCCTTCTGGGAAAATGGGAATTGTTGAAGGGGTTGTTCATCTTCACAAAAAAAACTTCCATTCAGTTAACAATGTAAACTAATTCATATTTCAAATGTATATGCATTTCCAGTTTTGTTTAGAGTGAGATAATCATCTCCAAAGATACTGATTCACTCAATGACAGGTCTTTGTTTATGCTCCAAAGGTAGGGGTTCACCAATCCCTTTCAACAGTTCATTCTGGCAGTTACTTAGTTAAATGTGGTTGAAAAAAGTCGAAGAGTTGAAGAGTCCATCAAGTTCATCCCTTCCAAGTAAACCCAACACACACAAACCTATACTTACCAATCTATAATATCACATACATAAACTATATATACCAACATCAATACTAAGGGGCACATTTACTTACCCACGAACTGGGCGAATGCGTCTGATTGCGTTTTTTTTTCGTAATGATCGGTATTTGGCGATTTTTCGGAAAATTATCACGACTTTTCCGTTGCCATTCCGAATGTTGCGCAAAATCTGGCGATTTTTTCATAGCGTTAAAACTTGCGCGAAAAGTCGTGCCTTTTTCGTAGCCATTCAGAAAGTTGCGCAAAATGTTGCGATTTTTTCGTAGCAATCGGATTCATTCAAGCTTCAGTATGGTGATTTTTCTTGGGCCAGGTTGGAGCTGCAGGGTGCCATTGAGTCCTATGGGAGGCTTCCAAAATCATGCTAAGTCTGAAAGTTTGCCCGCCGCTTACGAGCGCTCAATACGAAAAAGTCGCGACATGATACGAGCGAATCGTAATGGCTATGAAAAACTTGCGTTTTTTCGTGCAAATCGTATTGGTAACGAAAAAGTCGCGACAATTTCCGAAAAGCCGAAAAAAATCGCAAAAAATTCGAAACAGTCGCAAAATGTTCGTTTTCCAATCGGAATTTTTCCAATTCGGATTCAAATTCGTGTCTTAGTAAATCAGACCCAAAATGTAGATATTAGTATCACAATAGCCTTGGATATTCTGATTGTTCAAGAACTCATCCAGGCCCCTCTTAAAGGCATTAACAGAATCTGCCATTACCACATCACTAGGAAGGGCATTCCACAATATCACTGTCCTCACCGTGAAAAACCACCTACGCTGCTTCAAATGGAAGCTCCGTTCCTCTAATCTAAAGGGGTGGCCTCTGGAATGCTGATAATTTTTATGGGAAAAAGAACATCCCCTATCTGCCTATAATCCCCTCTAATGTACTTGTACAGAGTAATCATGTCCCCTCGCAAGGGCCTTTTTTCCAGAGAAAACAACCCCAACCTCGACAGTCTAACCTCATAGTTTAAATCTTCCATCCCCTTAACCAGTTTAGTTGCACGTCTCTGCACTCTCTCCAGCTCATTAATATCCTTCTTAAGGACTGGAGCCCAAAACTGCACTGCATACTCAAGGTGAGGCCTTACCAAAGCTATAAGAAGCCAAAAATGTTATCCCTTGAGTCAATGCCCTTTTTTTAATACAAGTTATTTATTTAGTGTGCAGCCACTTAACATAAAGTGGCATGTCAGTATTCTAAGCATCACAACATTCTGAGCATGCCGGTCACTTCTGCCTTAATTTGCATTAATTTGCTTTTGCTATTCTAGCCTATAATGGTGCTGCTAATATTGGGGGTCAGGTGGTCACGTTGGCAGACTAAAACTTAATTGTGCCACAGTTCATGCCTGCCTAGTTTGCCCTGTAAACTTGTGGGATCCACAACAGGCACTTTCTTTACTTTAAGTCTGTTTAACACAGGAGTGACCAATTTAGCATGCAAAATATAAATTTTAAAAACAAATCCTGCCCACTTGGCTCTACCTTCACACATTTGATGACTTCCCTCACTCAACTGGTCCCATTGTGGACTACGAGTAAAACCACAAATGGTACTCACAATACTTCTTTGGGGGAATTTCTCAGCCTCCTGGCTTTACTCTAAGTTCATTACACTAAAGGTGGTTACAGTTACGATCTCTCATACCCTCTACTAACATTTACAGCTGAATCGTCAGATATAGAGGTAGAAACAATAGGCATTCTACCCCTATCTGATGATTCAGCCCTAAATGCTTGCTTTGCTCGGGCATATTCAATGATGAGGCAACCAATATCGCAAAAGCCTTGGATATCGGTTGCCTCATCAATGCACCATACACGCACCGATAATCATAGGAAATAAGGTTTTGTACAATATTGGCGTATGGCCACAAGGTATGGCCACCTTTAGTCTGGCAGCAACCCCAGCCCCTCTGGGAGTTCCAAACACAGACAGGCAGCCTTCCTGCTCTAAGAGACCTTCCTAACATTCTCACTACAATTACATACCTTTCCACAGGACAGCCTTTCTGAAGAAATTGAGCTCCAATATGTGAGCTGGACTAGTGGAATGGATCACCTGGTCTAACTGTTCCTTCCAGAATACTATAGATTCCTGGACCAGACAGCAAAACCCTTTAAACAGAGACAACATGCTCATTTAGTAGCATCTCTAGTGAAGCCTTCATCTCCTACTATGGAGAAGGAGGGAAAGCTCACATTTTTACTTATTTCTTTGGTCACTCTACCACAGGCTGTAATAGAAAACCTTTGATTGGAGCTTAGAGCACACTATTTTCTAAATGCAAAGCTGAGCCGTATGATGCTGCAGTTACAAAATCGTGTAAACCGAGCTGCTAGTTAGGCATGTGTGCGATTTTTTTTTTTTATGTATGCATTTTCTTTTAATCCTTTTAGAGCAGCTGAAACTGAAAGATGCTATATAGGTAAAATGTAACATTAAAAGGTTTTGAAGGTTCTAATATTGAAATTTTAAATGAGATCATAGGCAAATAAGTATAAAGGAAGTACAGAGCCATATAGTGAAACGTGGTGCACTAAGGATAGCAACCCCTATAAGATAAGTTCCCTGCCTTTGATGCTGCCACTGTTTTAAAAGTTTGTATGTTTTCCCCTATGTCTGCTACGGTTTCCTTCCAAACACCAGTCAGGTTTATTGGACATGGATCAAACTGACTTAAGGTGTGTATGTGATAGAGACCTTAGATTAAAATTAGCATGATGCCATTGAGGGTCGTAGCTAAATAATGTTAAAGAGGAGGATCTAGAGAAAACGGTTTGTTTTTCCGAATAAGTCCTAGTTTATAGAAAGAGTTATTGTAGAAAGAATTGAATATTCCAGTAGAAAAGAGAGAGAGATCTAAGTTATGATTTCTCACTGGTGAATACATTCTAGACTGTACCTTTTTTAATGCTGTGGGGGAAGTATAGTTTTTTTTATCCTGTCATAAATGTTTTAAAAAAATATCATTAGTGTAGTATCACTGGCTATAGTGAATTTACTGAGGGCCAAACCCATACGTGTTCAACATATTCATACGGAATGTATATGCATGTTCTGCATATTCACCCTGCACATGAATCAGGCAGCACATTCATCATGTTTTTAGGCTAATGAGTATTTATATATGCAGGGACTGGTGCATATTTAATACATGGTTTCATAGATATTTCAGATTCTCTCATGAGCATTTTACTTGTTTGCCAAGAAGATTCATTGCATTGTATGCTAGCCATTGAGAGGGTTTCACTGGTTATCTTAGCTTGACTACAGTAAAAACATAAATTTAACCACTATGTGGGAACAAGGTAACTATGATCATTGTTGGAACACAGAAGGAATTTAGGTCCAGTAAAGGTAAAGGTGTACATTTCAAGACCATGTAACATCTAGGAGCCAAACACTGTACTTTGACAGAAATTATAAGGTTACTCTATTTGTAACACACGTAATGTATTTTTACTGGCATTCTGGCTGTGTGTTAACAAACAAGATTGTCTCATCTAAATTAAGTAATATTTAACTTCAGATACTAGAAAAGATAATTATATTTAGCTCTAATTTGATAAGTTAATGTGGAAAAAGTTATACAGCACACAAAAATTGGGTTATTTAATAAAGTTACTTGACATAACGTTTGCTACCTTTCTAGTAAATTATAGAATTCAATCAGCAAGTAGCATTTACTGGTCAGCTGTTAAAAAAATTCTGATTGGTTGCTATTGGTTACTAGATGTGAATTACATTACCCCATTTTAATGTCTTGATCCCTACTGTAAACAGCAAACAGCATCAAAATGATTATGTGAACCAAAGTTCCTCCTTTTATAAACATAATTTAGCTATAGTTTAATAAAACTATCCTTTAGCATTTTTATGTTTTCATTGTTGCTGAAATTCCCTGATAAATTAGTGATTTCATGAAACTGCCACAAAGTTTTGTTGTGAAAAATTAGTGGTCACATTAAAAAAAAAAGTCTGACCATGAAAAAAGGGTACAGTCACAGCAAAAAAGTTGTGGCGTCAGAAAAATTGAGCGCATCAAAAAGGTTGTGTGGTAGCCATATTTTGTGAATTGTTCGCTGTTTCTTGGAATTTTCAGTAGTTTTGCAAATTTTTCAGCAGTTTTGCTCATTTTCCAGAAAAAAGTTGTGTGGTAAATTACTTTCCTATTGTATCCAAAGTCCATTATTAAACAGTTTTAGCAGGTTTATGTTGATTTAAGGTTTCCATAATTACCCACTTCTGCTTCAGACCCTATCCATTTATTCCAGATAATGCCCCTGTTCTCTGTTTCTTGCCCAGATGAACCAGGACTCTCAAATATCCTATTTATCAAGATGACATTGGCTATTTTATGACTTTTCATTATAGTGGGGGCTCTTTTTGATTCCCCACCAATCTCCGACGGACATACATCCACAATGATGTCAGCGTGTAAGGCGGAAAAACAGAAAGAGGGTCCTATCTGTTAGCAGAAATGTGGAATGTGCTGTAAATAATGTTCTTTATATAAAACAATAAATAAACCTAATGAAAGGCCTTGTTATCAGTTGGTGGTAGACTAATAGGCAGTGCAGCGTTTTATGAAAGTTCTGAAGCTCTATTTACAGATGGTTGTTTTTCTGTCCAGTTCAGTGATTTGTCCCACCATATTTTGGTCCATGCAACTATATCTTGTAGGATGCATTTTGTAAATCCAACACCATCTGACAAAATGTCCTGTGGAGTTTACTCCTTGTTTGTGCTTTTTTCAGTTCCGTGTCATTTGTGAAAATGAGTTTTTTGGTGGTTTCAAATAAATATAAATCTGAAAAAATGAATTTTAGTAAATCCTCTCCTTAATGTTATAACATCCATTGAATACTGTAAGTGCTGAAAAACTGCAAAGAACCTTAAGTCGCAAGAAAGAAAATTGCTTTATAAAAGTTACTATTTTTAAGGTCACAAAAATATCATTGTTCGCTGTTACAAAGTTAAAAGAACACCAATGTCCCAACTCCTAATGACATGTGATCATACTTGCCTCAAATGTTATCAGAATATGCCTTTTGCTATAAGTCCACTCATCATGTTGTTTAACTGTAAAAGGAATATCAGGCATAAACAGGACTGGCTGAGCACCTTCTGGGAGGAAATGCTAAGGGTTATTGGACAAGGCAGAAATGACAGTTCCCTATCAGAATACTCTGCATCAAATTATAGAAAGTTCTAAATAGAATACACATTTTGTGCTGAGTTGCAATATACAACATACTGTACATTTTACAAAGCATCTGTTCTGTGGTAGTGGATGTTAAGAGAGTAGGTGGCTTCTTATTTAACTAGAAAAACATTTGTTAGGATACAGGGACTGGTTGCCTTGCTTCTGTATTATGCTTAAAGGGGACCTGTCACCCTAAGAAATAACTCCAAATTATTTTCTATATTGTTAGTTGAGCAAAATAAACTTTACTTATTCTATATAAATAATCTTGATTCCTTCCGTCTTGGAATTACTCAATCAAAGCAAGCAGGCAGGCACCATTTTGTGGACACTGTTATGAAGGCAAACTTTGTGTCATGCCAAAATCTTGTTTATGTGCCAGAATGGAGGACCAGAGGCCCATACCCATGCACTGGCTACACAGTTAGATGAGGAGGAGGAAGGGGGAATGTGAGGAGTGCAGTGACAACTAGGTAGTGCTGAATGGAAAGTTAAAGTTATTTATGCCTAAGGCATAGAGGCGGGGCAAGCAATATATGATTGACAGCTGGGATTTTTAAATGCCTTTATAATGGGTTTGGATGTGTTAATATAAAAATGAATGTGGGTTTCGGGTTTAATTTGAAAAGGACTTTTATTATACAGTTTTTTATGTCTGGGTAACAGGTCCTCTTTAATAACACGTTGAGTATTTTAATCACATGACAAGTAAAGCTGAATCATTATCAACAAATCTATTAAAAACAAAGATCACATCCAAATTGTATCTAATAACTTCCTCATACAGATCAGTTCAGTTTGATTTGAATATCACATATCTCAAGTTTAGATATGTAATACTAAGCTGATATGGAAATAAATGATTTCAGTAGGAAATATACAAAATATTATTTCATACTCATCCACAGTGAGTGTATTTTTGTATTATATATTTAGTTCGGTTGTCTTTCCATTAACACCTTCTCTTCTATCGCTTTACCTTCTTAGGCTTCAGGTCATGAGTGTGCTAAATACAGAAATGTACATAGCCAGTATTTTAGAAGAGCTGACAAAGAGCAAAATAAAAAAATGGTGCAATCCACCATGATATTTTTTTATGTTGCATTTTTCCTGGAAGGCTTGGGGCAGATTTACTAAAATTCTAACATTTCTTAGTTTTTAAAACTTAAAAAAACTTGTCTCCACAAATGTCTGGGATTTACTAAAAAATTTGAAATGAAAAAGTCAGTGCAGGAATAGTTTCAGAAAAGTTGTAAAAACTCCAAATTTATTGACTTGTCTCATGAAAAATAAATAAAAAATCTGAAGCCTCTAAAGTTTCAAAGCAAAAGACGAATACTTCAGGGAAGAGAATGGACATCTGCCATTGATGTGACTACACAATCTCGACAAGTTTTAGCCTGCAAATTGTCGGATTCTGATTTTTGGCAGTTTTGATGCATGGTAAATCTTGGAAAAGTCACATTTAGCACTAAAAATCCAAACTGGGAAAAAAATGGTTTCCTTAGTGTGTCTGTGATACTTGTATATGGCAGCTTAGTGAAACAGTTGCAGTACCATAAGCAAAATACTTGCTATGTCAAATCATTCTGTTCTATATGGAGATGTCAATATTACATGTAGGGAGCAAATATTTATTTTCTGCACAGTAAAGATTAAATATATTGTTACATGTGAAAGGCTTAGTAAAGTTTTACTGAGCAGTAACGATCTTTAACATTTGGTAATATTTAAGGAGTATTCATAAATTAGGCCCCTGGAGTCTTAACGTGATCTTCACTAAGTCACAAGTTAGAAAACAAGTTATTTAAACAGAATGTTAGCGCACAATGTACAAAATAGGAACATCCACAAATAAACCAAAAAAACAAGTGTTCTTACATCAAGATACAGAGATTTGCATTATAAATTACCCTTATGTATCCTTATCCTTTATTTAAGATGAGAAATGTTGTGTCAAGGCATTTGTCACATGCAATGTATAATAAAACATTTGGGCAATTTTATCTCCATCAAGCCAAAGTTCCAGCTTCCTTTGTATCTTGCCCCTCCCTATACTAATAGTCCCTCCACTTCCCACCCCTCCCACAATGTGGAGCTTGTTGTTAAAAACATTTTATTCTTTGTGCTGGAGCTCAATACTTCTCAATACACGCTGCGGCCCATTCACAGAAGTCAGATTACCTGAGAGCTCCTTTACTCTCTCTGCTACCTCTCTCTCTGTTTTCTGGATCTGGCTTTTGGCTGGCTGCTGCAGCAGCAGGGAATCCTTTATAACCTCTGGTCCAACCCATGGATTTGGTTCCAAAACAAGACACTCCCTGGGTTCCCCCCTTTTTCCCAGAGGTGCACTGGGGCTCTAAGATAATCAGACTGTTCCCCAGTCTATTACGGGGCTAGATGATGTCACAGAGAGAAAAGTTTCTCTAATTCCATTAATGGTGTATAAATAAATTGTGTATAAATTCTTTAGTAAAATGAACATTTTAGGGGAAGCAGTTATGGTTTGTATGTGGCACCTCAATAGTTAACATTACTGAAAGTTACAAACTAATAAGGGATTCAATCTTTACAATTTTTCCAGTTTATCAAAGATTAATAAAACTAGCATAAGTAATTAATTTGGTGACCCAGTTATCTTGATATAGCATTCAGGGTTACATAATCTTAAAACAGCTGGTGTCAGATATATAGGGTTATGTAATAAAAGGCACTAAGTTTGCCATGGGGCAGTAACCCATAGCAGGTAGCATTTACAGGTCACCTGTTTAAAAGCAAAGATCTTATTGGTTGCTATGGGTGACCACTACCAGGCAAACTTAGTGCCTTTAATTACATACAGAGGCAATTCTGATTCAGATCAAGTGATTCTGATTCATTCTAATCTAATTTAGTTGATTATTTGGAATACTAAATCCTGGAAACATAATGGATCAACTAGAATTGATCGATCCTTAATAATCCTTTAGAAATCTGGCTTTAATTATACATTTAAGATGTGTATGGCCAATATCAGTCCACAAATCTTCCCTCTTAAAATACTGTAGAACATTTTAAGGTACTGTCTGGGGTATTAATTTTACTCATTTTATTTCAAAACACGCATCTTCAGCAATCTGTAACAAAGGATCTTGAAAAAAGGATTTAAAAAGGGGTTCTGTTCTGTGTCCTTAGTCTCTTGCCATTTCATTTAAAGCCCTGGCCAGATTGCCTGCTCACAGCATCAGATACTTCATACAGTTAACATTTTGTTTCAACAGTAACAAACAACCTACGGATGTCATAAAAGGAAATAAAATGCCTGCTGTCCTAACAGCATGCAACTAAAAAAATGTATACAATAAATAGGTAAATAACAAGGTAATAAGAAGTTTCCAGGTAAAGCTAAATCACAAATGGGGGGGAAAGAGCTAGGGAGAAAGACTCTTCAAACAATTTTCTATGACAGCAGGGTTTACATTATTCACATTTAACAAGGGACTGACAATGTACTGCGTGTCTCACACTGCTTTGATGGATGGGATCCAGATTCCAAGAAAACTCTGGGATGATATACTGTGCAATAAAACAAATGAAATTTATAAAAAGGCATTGGGAGTAAATATGCATTATTAATTTTAGCTGGTTATCATAACATTTAATGAATAGAAATTTGAGTTCTCAGTAGATTATTTGTTGTTGAAAAGAGTTTTAGAAATAATTCAGAACAGATTTCAAATACCTCCTTATTTTTTTTCTTTATAAATGTTCAGCAAAATGCCCATATTATTCCCATATTTGTCCCCTTTCCTTGCAGACACAAGTTGTTCAAGTTTGTACACAATTAGCACAACAAGCCCAATTATTTCCATTGACTGTATCTAATGCAGCATCTTGTACATAGTGATGAGCGAATCTGTCCCGCTTCGCTTCGCCATAAAATTCACAAAACGGGAAGAAAATTTGCGAAGCGGCAAAAAATTAACGAAATGCATTTGCTGCGTGGTTTTTTTTGTCTCCCGCGTCTTTTTTGTTGCCCGCATATTTGTTTTTTGTTGCTCGCATTTTTTGACGCAACTGCGGGCAATTTTGACGTGACTGTGCACTTTTTTTTTTAACGTGGCCACGCCCGATTTTTTTTTGCCGTGACCGTGCCCATTTTGATGCGTGCCCCAAAAAAAAATTACGCACGATTAATTTTTTCACTGCGAATTTTCACAGAAATGGCGAAATGCTGAGATTCACTGCGAATCCGTGCCTGATGAAAAAATTCGCTCATCACTATATAATTATGGCATGTACTATTACATTACATTACATTAACATTTATTTATAAAGCGCCAACATATTCCGCAGCGCTGTACAATAAGTGGGTTTCATACATTGGACATACAGTAACATATAAAGCAATCAATAACCGATACAAGAGGTGAAGAGGGCCCTGCCCAAAAGAGCTTACTATGCAATGAAACTGAATTTCTAAGATAGCATAAACAGTATCTAGACTTATGAATTGACATTGGTAAAGAGCATTTTCTTTAGTGGCCCTAAGCAGTAAGCCTTCCAAGAAATATAAGTCGGCAGTCATTGTGACCTGGAAAATTAGCCTTTTTACCCAACACAGAGATCTGAAATGCAGAGCATATGATACAATCTTATGGGGTGCCGTTTGTCCAATGCACATTTTTTCTACAAAAATACATTATATATACAAAAAACAATCCCCAGTACACAGAATTAATGTGTGGATAAAGATATATTTCTTTTTGTGCACAAAAGGATATTATTATATTACAAACTCCATTCTGTAAATTTTAACAAGCATTCTATTTTACAAATGTATAACATCCATACAACAAAACCAATTTTGTGTAAAGTAACTTACAGAATGAATTATGTAAGACAAAACTTTGACAAAATATATAATGGTGTAACTGAATAGCATATTCCAGCTAGATTTTCATGAGAAAATATATACTTGTGACAGAAAGCAAGATTGTATAGCACAGAATTCATTCAACAAAAATGAATACTCGGTTCCACAAAATTGAAAAAAATATCCATTCTGTGAAACAACATTGTCAATCAAATTCCTCAGCCAATAAGAAACAAGCATACTCTTTATCCAATAATATGCAGGTTTTAACTGGAGTCAATTTACTGGTCTTCCCACTGTTTTAATTTGTCTATAAAGTGTTGACCCCCCTCCATACACACACACACAAAAGGATTTGTTTAACAAGATGAAAGCTGCCAGCTCTGCCCGTTAAAGGAGAAGGAAAGGCTAAGTCACTTGGGGGTGCTAAAATGTTAAGCACCCCCAAGTGACTTTAATCGCTTACCTCGTACCCCGGGCTGGTGCACCCCTAATTAAGAGGCTTCAATAATAGGAGAAAGAAAGAGGAGAAAGAAATTGCAACCTAGTTTTGCCTAAGTCTACCTCTGACCAGTTGTCTCAGTGCTACGTTTGCTCTGTTGTTCCCCTTAAGAATGTATAATGTATGGCAGACTTCTAAATAAATAAAAAATCTAACATTTGTACATTATATATAATGCAGAAATGCATTTGTTGTAAAGATACCAATTTTCTTACATGTTTAAATTATTCAATTTTTCTATATTTTTAAATGTAAATTCTCCTTAAAAAGAGTTCTATTATTAGACGTTACATTTTACAGTAATTTTGAGTGGATTAAATTGCACTGTATTAACCTCCAGCTGTCTATACTGTTCCTTGAGTTGTTATGAATCAGGCTGTCCTGGTCTCCTGACCAGGTATTAATAGACTATTTCTCAGCAACATTAAAGTGATTAATGAGATGAAAGGATAAAATACTTCACCTGCTGCAGAAGAAGTAGCCCTGAAAACTGAATTAATGAGTGCTTTAAAAAAGGAATCTCGGGTTTTCACTGAGCAATACCACCATGGAGATTATTTATCTTGGATAGTAATGATGCTGTTAGAAAATGAGTTAGTAGCTCTAGAATTAGTACACTCAAAAATAGTCACCCTGAAGAAAATAATTCATCAATTTAAAAAATTACTTTGTATCACAATATGTCTAGCTGCTCGATGGTATTGTTCAAGAACTTGCATTCATAATTCCATTGTGTAATCTTAAAGTGCATTCAGTTGTCTATAAAAACTCCCTAATGAGTAATTACTTATGAAAAGGAGTGTAATAAAAGAACAATCCTTATCTGGAATATCATACAATCAGAAGAGAGCCAGTTATTCTTTTAATTGTAATTAATTTACAAGTGTGTGATATTTTATCCTATGAAGACGTGCTGGTAGGTTGAAAGAAGGGATGAATCATGGCGACAAATGTTCAGTATATAGTAAATATAGAATTAACTCATTCTTAAAAGAAGGAAAGAAAGAATACTGATGGCTTAAACAGAATAAGAGTTGTATTCATTAGAGTAATGAATATACCTGTTCTTCCTACTGGGATTGTGTTTTTCATGAGGGGGGGGGGTGGCTTTAAAAATCTAAAAAGTGTTGTATGTTAAAGATAATAATGCGTACCTAAATGTACATTATAACCATATTAACAGACCACACAGGACAATTCTAATCCACAAGCTAAGGGGGGGGGGGCAATTACTAACATTTGATTTATTTTTTTCGCGGTTCAAATTCCTTTGATACCAAAGTATGAATTTGGCACCAGAAAAAAAAACATTTTCACAATTTATTATTAGACAAAACTGCAACAAATGCAATAGAAAAAAAATGCCATCTAAAAGCTGTCAAAATCATGCAGAAATCAATGGCAGGTGTTGTTTTTATAAATCTTAAATAAACAAGGGACTTAATGACCCCAGAGGTAATAAACACATTTAGAGATTACACATAATAAAATAGCAATCTTTATTCGTCAATACAACCAGCAAATGTTAAAAAGCCCTAACCCATAAAATAATTAACAAACTCCATTCATGGAAGGGCCCCTCCCTCTCCCCTAAGCACACCTATAAGCAGGATTGTTATAAAAGTAGAGTGCTCCATAGGGCTTACCAGTGGGCATTGTCCCAGAGCAGAGAGCAAAAAGAGGCCACAGGGACAATCTGGTAATGAAGGTAATACAACATTTTTATTGACATACAATGCCAATGATCATCAAATACGTGAAATTATTAAAAAAAACACTGGGGGATTCTGGCTAGTGATCCTGAGATTGGCAAGTTGGTTGACCCATATCCATCCTTCTCTTACCATAGAAATTTAAGTCTCCGTAATCTTTTAACCCAGAGTCATTTCAAGAGGACAAATGCTGTAAAAACTTGGGCAGTTTCAAGTGTGGCAATTGTGATCAATGCTGCTGGATTAAACAGTCGTATGAGTTTGGCAATGGTACAGGCAAATTTGACATATTGCACTTTATCAATTGCAAATCCCCATATATAATTTATCTGTTTACTCGCCATTGTGGCAGTTTACTGTATATGTGGGCAAGACCAAAAGATGTTTTAAAAGGAGAATTTATGAACACATGCTTGATATACAAAATTGCAATATGGTCTCTAGCATTGGCAAACATATATACAGTATATCATGATGGACATTTTTCTGCTATACTGTATATTTTCAAGGGATAGACAGATTACACACTGATGTGAGAGGTGGTTATCTGGACCAAAAAAGTTGCAATAGGAAACCTCTTGGATTTATAGTCTTAATACATACAAAACTGATTTTGGGTTGAATGGTTTGAACTTCCAATCTTTTTTATGAAGAAATAACCCAAAAACATTTTTTTTTCATTTTTTATTGTTATATGAAATCTTCTGTTGTATATTTTTGAGGTACTAAGTTTCTATGCCAACAGTGTTTAATCATGAATAAATGCATACTGAATTGGGTGCTGAAGTGGCGATATACCTGATATAATTGAACAATTCACTATTCATATAAGAGTATATTGGGTTATCATATGGATTAATAAAGATGAGATTTTAAACTCAGAAGGTTCGGAGTGCTTGGAAGCCTTTTTCTTTGTTTACTTGGATTTGTTCCCTTGGCTGCGGGTTCGGGGCTTCGAGCACCCGGACCACTTTGGGACCCGGGTGAGTGTGTTTTGATCGTTAATCTGACTTCACAGAATTTTGTTTGGCTTATAACACTTGCGTCAGGCCCGGGGTTTTTACACCCGGACCTCACCTTATCACTTGGTACGAATTTCCTTGCTTGCAGATTTAAAGATTTAGCCATTCTTCAATATTTTTTATTTTTGTGATTTTTCTGGTTTATTATAATTATTTAATTAACTTCGTTATTTTGTTTTTGTTTGGTGTTGTATATTGGGTTATCAACATTACTGCCAAATATATTGGGGTATTAGCTCTCTGGCTGGAGTGGCTAGATAGTTATGACAAATGAACTGTGCCATTGTGAGGAAGGAATATTATATCCCTTCTGGTGTGTATCTGGATCATCGGAGTATTGGAAGATTGAACCCCAGAAACGTACTTACAATATGCATGTTACTACATTTAGGGGCCTATTTATTAAACAACAAATTTTCACCAATTAAAAGCACGGTTCGAAAAAATTCAGAGTAACCATGATAATCTCTGATGTGCAAAAATTGCGTAAAAATTATCTTCTTGGTCACGAAAATATTGGGGTTGCGATCCGAACGTCACAAAATTTTCATATCCGAATGATCGGAAACGGCATGAAAACCTTTCTGGCTTTGAAACAAAATGATGGCACTCTACAGACCCAACCTGGCGAAAAGAAAGTCACGATACCAAAGCTTGAATGAATAACAAAATTTTCATAATTGTTGCAAAAAGATTGTAAAAATGTAAGTAAAGTAAAAATGTTTTCAGATATGAACATCTGAAACTCAAAAGCTCTGGACTCAAGTGCGCAAATTGTTCTGGGTTTCAGATCTGGCGGATCTGTTGATATCATTACTGGATATGCTCTATTTATATACATTGCAAAACATTTGTATTTGTTGGTACTGTGCGTATTTTCTGTGACTTTTTGCATATATTTGCTTGACTTCTTCGTACTTTGCGCGACTTTTTCGTACTTTGAGACAAACTTTGTGTGTAAAAATTGTATTGCCGCGGTGAGTTCGAAAGTTTTGGATTCATTCAAGCTTCGGTATCGTGACTTTCCTTGGGCCAGGTTGGAGCTGCAGAGTGCTATTGATTCCTATGGGAGGCTTCCAAAATCATGCACAGAAGGATCAAAGTCAGAAAGGTTTTCCCATCATTTATGATCATTTGGGTATGAAAATTTTGAGACTTTCGGATCGCCAATATGATTTTTATGATATTTAATCCGAATTTTTCCCATTTCAGGATTCAAACTCGTGTTTTAATGAATCTGCTCCTTAGAGGGTGGAATTGACTTTTGATGTAAAATAGGTGTCCTTTTAACAACTGGATGATCTTTATTTACTTTATGATTGTTTTCAGGTTTTTTTGACACTTTCATTTGTGCGACAATACTAAAAAGTTGTGGTTCTGCATCTTCTTTTGCTTGTGATTTTTCAATTTGGATCTTTTAATAAATTACTTTTGTGGTTTTAGTGTAAAAGAGTTTAGTCTTTTTCTAGAAAAGAATTTAGTTTTTCTAGAAATCATGGTGACTTTTGGTATTTTTTATACCAATGGAGCTCCTTTTTTTCTAGATTAATTTTGTAACATCCCTAAATATAACATAATCTTATATTTTAACATATATAAGAAAACTGACCACATTATACATATAATAAATTATAATTCATCAAAGTATACAAATGGTACAGAGATTTTTCAAATATATATTTATAAGTTAGAATACACTGCAAAATTAATTACAAATATAAATGATATATTTATACAAACATAAGCCATAGGTACAAAAAACGGCACCTGCAGGATTTAAGTAACATAGGAGATCTTGTTTGTCATTTTGGTCCTATAGCAGAACCTTTGTCAGAAACAAAAACACTAGTTTGCCCACTGGTAAAGGTCTGTGGTAAGATACAGCAACAACATTATTGTATAGTTTTTTTTTTTTTGCTTAATGCCATATTAAGGATCCCCCTACCTCATAAGTAACATCATATCAGTAACACTGCTATAGCTCAAGCAGAATACAGGACAAAAGGAACACACTGGTCAGCAGGCCCCTAACCCCCATCCATTGCTTTCAAAGGGTAGCCTGACAATTTGGGGAATTAAAAGAGTAAAGAATTAACTACAGGCACCATATGTTTATCTTGTATAATGGCCACATATAGACATCAAACCATCAAGCTATAGTAATCCCACATTTACAGCTTTTTAAAATATTATCCTCTGGTATTTTTTACTTTGAAGGAATACTGGTATTTACTCCCTTGTTAGTTAAAAAAAAACACCTATTCCTTTAACAGACTCAAATCTGCTTCTTTAAAAAATAGAATAGCTTGCTTTACTGAGAAGCAAATGGATTATTATATATTTCAGTGTTTGAAAAAATTCAGCTCTCATTTCTTTATACATTATACAAAAGGACTGAATTTGTGACAAAGAATACTTGATATGTTGCCAAGATAACACCATACAAATAGCAGAAACACAGAGTACGTTTAGCATTTTGACATTTGTGTAGTGATTGTCATGTGTCTGTGCAAGGGAATTCAGGCAACTTAGTTGCCTTAGGCAGGTTTTTTGCTAGGAGCAAGTACCTTTAATTGCTATACTAAACTTCAATTATGCCCAGTGCGACGTTAGAAAAAAACATAAACAAAAATAAACAGCGACTAAATGTGCAGGAAAAGTGTTTGAGGATATACAAAGTGTATTAAAAGATATAAGTTGAAAATATATACCATATATCAGCATAAAGCTAGTTACACAGACAGATATCATTCTCTCTTTAGCCCAAAAGCAAGTCTTTTACATACAGGGAGCAAACTAACCAATATAGATCCATTTGTGGTTGCTGACCTGCCAACCAAACTTACAGATCAGGCAGTTGACCAATAGTCTCCATTTACCAGAAGATTATGTGCACTCAAATAAAAGTGGTCAGTAATGAACCATGGGGGCACAAGTGCAAGAGCACTACTAAGAGTGCTCATTTTAGAAGCACTTGCACACACCCCCATCACACTGAGCTCTACACCGAGTTCCAGTTGAAAAAACACAGTGCTCAGTGATGACCGGAGCGCACAGATAGATCTGTCCTTCCCATCTGCTCTGGAAAGTAGAGGCCTGTGGCTATTTACGCACACCCAAGTGCAGCATTGCAGCCTTTTTTTTTTTTTTGGACTGCATGCTGCACTTGGGTTTGCCAGTAAGCCCTATTTATTTTAATTGAACTGACTTTCTCATCCTGTCTGGTCAGTATCTATGCTCTTCAAGAAGATTTAAATTGAAAATTGGCCCCAAATGCATGGAATGTGTTAACCACTTTTGTGAAAAAATAGTCATCTTGGTCAACTTTGTACTGGTCTTCAATTATTGTACAAAAAGAAAAACTATATACCTCAATATGTAAGAAAAGGTACTAGGTTTGCCCAGGAGCAGTAACCCATAGCAACCAGTAAAATGTTTGCTTTTAAACAGATACCAGAAAATGCTGCCTTCTGATTGGTTGCTATGGGTTACTGCTCCTGGACAAACTTAGTGCCTGTTGTTATATAACCCCCATAGCCTCTTGTGGAATACATAATTACTTTTAAAAGAAATTGTGGCCTTGGATTCTACATTCTGTGAAAGACAGAAACCATTGCTGAAAAATATTCTGATATCCTTATATTCTTAAGCAGGATAATCATTCAAGGGAAGTAAGGTGTCAACTTCAAATTTATAGTTGTTTGTTTAGTTTTTTTTACATGAAGTCCAAGCCATTGCCAGAATGCCATTTCCTAAGGAGACCATTTACAAGCGTTTGGATTTTTTTTCCAATTCAGATATATTTTTATTGGTACTAAAAAAGTCTCAAATTTTTCCACATTTACTGTAAGTCAAAACGGCTAAAAATCAGAATCCGAGATCGATAGATGTCCCGTCCCTTCCCTAGAGAGGATCCTTCTTTTGCTTTCAAACTTTAGAGGTATCTGATATTTTATGCTGTTTTTTGTTCAAGGTTTTGGTGTGAAAATTCCAGTTTTCCAACTTTTCTACATGCTGACTTTTTTAGTTCAGACTTTTTAGTAAATGTAAGACACTTGTGGAAGTGAGTTCTTTCAAATTTTTCAAAATAAAAAAATGAGAAATGTTAGTTTTAGTAAATCTGCCCCTAAGGGGCCCATTTATCAAAGTACGATTGAATCCAAATACAAAAAAAAAAAAAATTTCCGCTAATTTGCGCAACTTTTTTGCACTGTGCATCAAAAGTTACGTGACAAAATCATATTTGTGGCAACGAGTACGAAAGTCTCAGATTCATTCAAGCTTTGGTAAGGTGACTTTCCTTGGGCCAATTTGGAGCTGCAGAGAGCCATTGAGTCCTATGGGGGGCTTCCAAAATCATGCACAGAAGGATCAAAATCAGAAAGGTTTTCCCGCCATTTACAATCTTTCGAACACAAAAATTTTGTGACTACGATATTATCGTGACTAATACAATCTTTTTCATAAGCCCCTAAGGGGCACAATTACTAATCCATGAATCCGAATCCGAATCCGAATGGGAAAAATTTGGATTGGAAACGAACATTTTGCGACTTTTTCGTATTTTTTGCGATTTTTTTCGTCACCGTTACAACTTTTTCGTCACCGTTACAACTTTTTCGTAGCCGTTACAACTTGCGTGAATTGTCGCGACCTTTTCGTAGCCGTTACGATTTGCTCGTATATTGTCGCGACTTTTTTGTATTGAGCGCTCGTAAGCGGCGGGCAAAACTTTCAGACTTTGCATGATTTTGAAAGCCTCCCATAGGACCCAATGGCACTCTGCAGCTCCAACCTGGCCCAAGGAAATTCACGATACTGAAGCTTGAATGAATGCGAAACTTTCGTACTTGGCGCGACGGCTACGAAAAAATTGCGACAATTCCTGCAAGTCGTAACGCTACGCAAAAGTCGCGACAATTTACGAAAAAGTCAGAACGGCTACGAAAAAGTCGCGACAGTTTACGAAAAAATCGCAAAATACCGATCATTACGAAAAAAACGCATTTGGACGCTTTTCGGACGTTCGTGGATTAGTAAATGTGCCCCTAAGTGTGATTTAAGCAAAAAAAAAAATATATAAAAAATATATAAATATATAAATATTTTTTATTGTTTAAAGTTAATATAATACAAAGAACTGACTAAAGCAAATCTACAGTATACAGTATATGTGAGTTGTATTCATTTTAAATAGTTATTCCTATTTAATACTGGAGCTGATCCAATTGCTATTTTGAATTATTTCAAAGAATTTGCTTTAGAAACAAAAGCAAAACAGACTTTTCAGAACTTTCAATGGCAAAACAAACATAGGTAGGCATTTTTCAATGTTAGAAATTTTCATGAAGCTCACATTTTCCAATTGCTGAAATAAATGTTAAGGCAAACAGTGAGTAGATTATTTTTCTCTGTATTCCTCTAGCTGTAGAGTACAATGACTACAGTCATTTTATAAAACAATCTAAAGCTACAGTATTCCCCATGAAGAATAATTTTGTGCATGTATAGCATAAAACACTTTCATTTTACTTACATAGGTGCTTTCAATCCCAATTTCGTAGTAAAACTAATTGCTGATTGGTTGCTATTGACAACTGTTCTTGCAAATTTAGCACCTATGTCCATAAATCAGCCTCTTTATATTTAGCGTTGCATAGTTTGAATCTTTCTACTAACTACTATTCCTTTCTACTATTCCTGTTTTACTTGCAGTCTATTCAGTGTACTTTTTAGTGTGCCTTTTACTACCCATATGTGTTTTATTGACAGTAACTCACAACAGGAATCATTGATGCAAAACAATCATTTGCAATAACTGCCTGGAAGGCTACAAACTGTTTGCCTTAGGCAGTGAACTGTTGGTAATTTGGTCCATAACAGCAAGCAGTACCAGATAATAACAGCTGATGACTTATGACTGAATGTGCAAACTTCATTGTGTAAGGTTTTTCACATTTTTAAGCCAGTTATATACATGTGAATTTTAGCTCCCACTAGGAGAGTTTTTGTGGGAGAGGGGCATGTATTTTGCGCTGGAAGCCAACTGCCAACAGAAAGGCTAAATGTAAATCAAAAGCATCTTGGCCTTTTAAAAGCTTTGTTTATAGTTAGGTATATATGCACATTTACAGAGGTTTAAAACAGACTTGTAGCCAGTAGGATTGATAGCTATGCTGCCTATGTTATTTAGTGCCATAGCATCAGCATGTCACATTCAGCTGCATGTAGAACCACAACATTGTTTAGTATTTTATTTTAATTGGATTTTACTTATTTGCCACTGATAAAAACTTACTCAAGGTGCTTTTCTGAGCAATTTTGCAAATTACTCTAATCTATCTACAGCAGTTTCTGGGATATTTGCATTTTATACTGCTAATACCATGCTTTTGGGTCAGCAACCTTAGGGTTAACTGAACACAGGAAGTTCATAGAAGTGTAAAGGCAATGCATCGGATCGCACGTCAAAAAAAATTCCGCGCAACAAATTTTTCTGCGGTAACTTTTCATGGGACTTTCACGAAAAAATTTGCCAATGGCGAAATGCAGAAATTCGCTGCGAATCCATGCCTGGCGAAAAAATTTGCTCATCACTACTGTTGACCTGAAAGCCTGCTATTAGCTAAAAGAGCTGCTATAAGCAGTCTAAAACTGTACATTTCAAAAGACACTCTAAATAAATTTACATGAATTCATTATTTTGGATTTAGATGCCTTTAAATAAATACACCCTTTAATTAAATCTACTATTCACTTGAAGGATTTCATAGTTCATTTACTTGTGATATGCTAGGTGTGTTAATTTGTGCAAAATTTCACCCTTAAAGCACTGCTTCTACCTGTGCTCTAGTGAAGAAGTTTGCTCAGCGCATTAGGCACACGACAGCGAGTCCCTTTTCTATAATCTCTATAGCCTTCACTCAAAATTTACAGGGAGAAGGTATTATGTCTTATTTCGCCACAACCTAAAACAATAAAACATATTATTATTGTAACCCTTTCTTGGCACACTCACTTAATTTGGGCTGTATATACAGGAGATTTCTTTGTTCTCTTTGAATTATAGATACTGGAAACTGGGAAATAGCGCAGTGCCTCCACCTAGTGGACACTGAGGAACACACCTCAAGGGACTTTCCACTAGGAATAATCACACACAGGTTTTGCAGCAATATCAAACTTTATATAACTGTTGAAAATGGAAGTAAAACAACTTTATGGATAACTGATTATCCTGCTCTGAGGAACCTGTGCAGCCTATCCACTGCTGGCACAGACAGCCTCTATAGGTGCCCAGTCCCAACTTGGATCCGGATAGACCACAACCCTTTTAGTCAGTTCAGTCCCTTCCCCAAGAGCTCTTAAGTCCCCCCAGGTAGTGCTACCTGCCCCAGAGTACCTTCCCTTTTAAAAAGGTGGCTGCTCCCACGTAGCAGGCAAACAAACAATACCTGTTCACTCCAGGGGACACACACAGAGATACCACAGAGGACTTGTACTGTCTGGCAGGCCAGCAGACTTTTATCTTTGCAGTCTGAACTCACAACACTTTGTACTGGCTGCTCACTCTGGATCTCTCTTTCAACACTGGCAAAAACAACAGGGGCTCCCTTTATAAACTGCTGGGCCCGCCCTTATATTTTTGGCTCCAAACCTTAGGCACACCTCTCCCAGATGTGCACTGGGGCATCCAGCCAATTGGGTCCTTCCCCAGTCTGTAGCTAGGCTGGATGATGTCACAGACTGAGAAACAGGGAACAGGGTTCTCTGGTCCCCTACATTATGTTATGTATTTTTGTTACAACAGGTATAGGATTGGGGTTTTAAGTATGGTTAGATTTTGTTCATATTCTTGTCAAGTCTCAAGCCTCATTACTAAAGGATTCTTCATGCCATTTACCCCAGTTTCCACAATAAAGCAAATTAAAATATGGGCCTTAAGGGCAAAGGCATCCGGTAGGGGTTCTTTACATACTAGAAGTGTAAAGTGCAAAAAAGCAGCAATTGGCCAATTTGTGCAGAGCTAATATGTCTTAACTGAAATGTGATTCCTGTTTTATAAACGAACTGTATGGTATCCCAAGTAGGGTAGGATCTTTGTAGGTTTCACTGCAAAATTCCAAATGCCCCAAATAGACATCCTCGAACCCCAGATCCTGTGGAGCTCTACAGCCTTGCTAGTGGAGCCACATTGTGTCTTGAGATACCTCTTCACTGACTCCATAAAGAACAAGGAACCTTGTAAAGGAGCAATTATTAAGGTGTAGTACTAGTTCCCGTTATACTGTGCCCTAGGAGTGTGAAAAAATTGTAGGCTAGCAATATAGGGCAGTTTTGTGCCCTATCGAGGAGAGTTAGCGCTGGGGCTCTTTTATCAACACTGAGCACATTTGTCAGTTGGCAGTAACCCACAGCAACCTCTTAGTGATTGTCTTTTTTTCTGACAGCTGCAGGTAGAACAATGAATTCAACAATTTGGTTGCCATGGATTACTGTCCATGGGCAAATTTTCCCAGTGTTGATAAATGAGCCCCACTGTGTAAGGTTAGTTCCTTAGGTGACACCAATGTAGGAACCCAATGAATAGTTCCAGGGTAGTCCACATCCCACAGCATGAGAACTAGTATGTTAGAACTGGGCACCTGTGTGTAAAAATTACCCATGAAGAGACAACTATTGTACCTGTATCCACAAGAGAAATATAAACGTAAAGAATGTAAGCAACCTTCAAATGTACATTACAACTGTTCAGTTATTTTAGAGATATTTGTAAAAGCAATTGCATGTCATGAAATAGCTGTACATTACCTCTTCATAGAGAGAGGGTGTATTTCCCCGGGCACTAAATAAGTTAATCTTATAATTAATCTGAATTAATTATCTAATGGAGGATCTCTAAATGTGGATTATAAAATGTGTATAATGTTTTAAAAATCTTTTCTTAGAACTTGTATTATGGCAAATAATATATATGTATTTACTAACACTAATTACATTTGAACATGCAGTAAATATGCAGTATTATTTATATTTGACTGCATTAATATATACAAGGATGTGTGGATTTTAAACATATCTGTGTTTACAAATCCATGAAAATATTTTTTTATTTTCCTTTGGTTTGTACTTCGCTTTACGCAACATCTGAAAAATTGTGTCTGAAATAGTCCCATGCTGCATATGGCAGTTATTTAACATGGCTTGTGAATTAAAAATAGCAATCTGCCATCTGCCGCAACAAGCTATTTTTTTTTTATTATTATTTATTTATTAGAGCAAAATAGCAAAGTCCGAGATAGCAAAGGTTTTGCTCCATATGCAGTAAAGGTTGTTTTGGTATGCAGAAGAATAAAAAATTCACTTGTTACCTTAGGTGAACTCAAACTATTGAAACTGTCCAAGACTATTTTTATATTTTTAGGCAAGAATACAGCCAAAGGAACCCAATATTTTCACATATATGCCACCTTATTTACAATAGTCTTGGGCTATTAGGGTACTTTGCCAGTGTATCCCCTTGACTGGCAAAACAGCGATGATGATTGGCTATACCTACAAAAAAAAGTATTCTAGCCCAAAAGACTGCCTTGTGGGATCAATATTTCAACCAGGGACATTAATGAGCCAGTATCAGGTGAATCCTAACAATCAGATATCACTGAACTACACGGCACTTTGCTCTAGAATTACCCATATAAAAATCCATACTCTCTCACATCATTGTGCTTATCGGCAGGCAGTTTGTGCTGGGAAATGGAAGATAAATTATTATTTCAGCAGTCAATCTGTATGCCTGCATTGCACAGGGACTCCTTCAGAAGCTCAGGGTTGTACTAACAGCCTGCAGTTATTCTGAAATGAGGAGCTGATGATTAAGAGGTCAGTTGTTACCAACAGCAGCAGATGTTGTTGGTGTTTGTCTCAGTGAGGTGCTCACTGTCTGCAAAGCAAAGTTTCCATTAGGGAAAAAAAAAATCTAAGTGCATCTTCCCCAGGGGATTATATTGCCATTTAATTCCTATCCTGGCTTATTGCCAGCGTCATTTTTATTCTTCAAAGTATTTCTCTGGATTCTGTTTCTTTTTGTTTGTTTGCATGCATGGCTTGTTTTTATTTTTCATCTCACATTAAAACTCTTGGATTCCTAATCCTCCCTGAAAGCAGATTAGATTGTGCTGTTGTGTTTTTATAATGCAGGCTGTGTAAATCCTAAAAAATAATATGGTGATAAATATTATAATAAATTCTATTTTTTTTATACTTAATTTACAGTATTGGTCCAGCGTTTCGCCAACCCTGTAACATGCATTTAAATTTTGCCACAGCAGCTCCCCATATTCTGATCTTTTGAGTGTCAGTGACACTGCACATGCTCAGAGTGATTTGGGCTGCTGTTAAATTCTTATGGGTTTTATCAATAGGTAAAAGTTAGAACTCACAAATGAATAAAACATGGGTGAGGTTTTTATGTATTAAGCTCTTAACTAAAAAAGTAATAACTCTTAACTACAAAGTAATAATGAGGACGAGAAAATAAAAGGAGTTTTGCACATCCAACCAGTGCTAATGCTTTAATGCAACCATTATAGTGGTCTTATTACATACTAAAGTTCTCTAAATGTGTATGGAGGCTGCATTACTAAGGTGCTATAATGTTAACGTTAATGTTTTAGAGTAAAATAATGTTTAATACTGTACTTCATTAGACAAGAAAGATTTACTTTTCAGCAGAGTGGTAAAGGTTTCTGGGTTTTGTATTATGTATTAGTAAGACACAACTAGACAAATCTGTTATTAATAGGTGCTAGAAACTGATAGAACTGAGTGATATATTTAGGAAAGTGAAATATAAAATTAAATAAATAGACAGAGAGCAGATTATAATAACATCTACTTCAAATTCCTTGAAAAACAACAAAGATCAACGGGTCAGATTCTATTCCATGAGAAAACATTATTTTATGGTTTATCACGTGAAAACTGTGGGGAGAAAAAACTTTTCCCCTAATTTAGGTCCAGTTTTTTCCCCATTGGCTTCGCTAGAGTTTTCATGTGATTAACATGTATCTGGTTCTATGGGAAAATCTCAGATTGAATAAGGAGGTAGGTCTTTCTCATCTATCTGAATCTGGCCCAAATGTGTGCAATGTTGTATTGTAATAACTGCCTTCCCAAATGAACTTGAGGACTAGTGCCAAAGAAAGAAATGAAAAAAATATTTTTAGTAGAAGGGGAGCTTACTTCCATTACACTATGCAGCAAATAGGAAGACAGACTGGTACATGTATAAATGGATGGGCATAACTGTTTAATTTTGTAACTGCCCTTACACAGAAACTCACAACACAACTACACACAGGTGTTAGAAAGGCGAAACACCTTAAGTTTTTCCACAGCTTCACCAATTTTTTTTCCTTATTTCATTTCTTGATTAAAACAATAGAATGCCCACAAGAAAAAGAGGAAACGAAAACAAAAAGAAAAGGGGAGATGAGAGCAGGGGGAAGGGAATCAAGTAGAAAGTATTACACAATGAATGTTACACCATCAGTTCTAGGAACATATGGTACTCAGTTAAGTCAAATTATTAACCTCCAGCCCTGTTCCCCAGATAGTGTATTAGGACTTAATGACAATCAGTATTTAATAAGTTCCAAATTAGAAAATGCTAAATATAATTTAGGTATGGGATCTATTATCTGAACGTTTGGCTCCTGATTTCAGATAAACTGCCAGATTCAGTTTGATGAGAAAAGGTAATTTCTTTATCCACTTCATATAATAAACAATGAGATAAGTTTTACTCATTGAATTGCATCTGACTCTATGGGAATCATTATGTCATTGTTCATCACATGAAGGACCAGATAAGGATAAATGAGAAAACATTATTTTATGGTTTATTGCATTAAACATATTGGGAGATACAATGGGGAGAAAAAAAACGTTCCTACTAATTCAATTCGGTTTTTTCCCCTTAGACTTCAAAGCCTTTTTTTACCCCCAGAGACTGGTGCCACAAAGAAGCCAAAACTACAAAAAAAAATTAAGTTTGGTTACTGTGATAACTTGTTTTAAACTTTTGGGACAAGTAGAATCTTTAAGTGCCATATATCATAGAATTTAAGAAATTGAGACAGAAGTGGTACTTATTATTGTCCATTGCTGTATGTATTGTAAATTCTATTGATTATCTGCATCGTTCCCAAATTGAATTTTGATGCATCTGTCCTTAATTTCCCAGCTCCTAAACCTGCACTGTTCATATTCAATGCATTGCCTTTTACTAACACAAGCTAAATCATGGGGGTAATGTTACAGACTGTAGTGTATAGTAGCCCGTAATTTCCTGTAGTAAGCTCTTTGGTGAGACTGGAGAGCCCTGCCAACCCTGGTATTCAGCGACACCCTTTTGGGGCCTCAGACTTTCTGAGGTGGGACTGACAGGGATCCTACTCACAGAGGGGATCAGACAGAAGCAAAGTCAAAATCAGGCAAAGGTCAGTGGCAGACAGTGAAGAATCGTAGTCAAAAAGTAAGGCAAGGAGTCAAAACCAGGGAATCAATGAAATACAAAGCTTAGTGAGGATTTAGCAACACAGAACCAGCTTGGGCAATTTAAAACAAACAGAGAACCAGTTTTAAATTCAAATTTGGCACCAAAAGGGACGTCATCCGCCGATGTCACAACGCAGCGCCCCAAGTCATTGCACGGGAGCATTCCTAGAAACAGTGCACGCCGGAACACGATGAAGATGGACACCCGGGGCTCCTTACTGTAATAAAGTAGCAGTGCTGTATTTAATTTTCACTTTCGGTTTTCCTCTTGCACAGTCAATTTGTAATTGAAAGACTATCATTTATTTTAAGCAATTACGATGATGAATTGTCTAAAACTGTTACTGTTTTATCTGTCATAGTTTAATACCCTATAACCCAGCTAATAGTTTATATTCGAAATAAAAAAACAAATGTAATTGACTTAGAACTCTTGTCATAACTACTACCTGCTTAATCATCATACAAGTTTATATTTAGTACTTAGAATATATTAAAATTAAATTCTGAAAGCTATAATCACATTAATATTTGGAAATATTCATGTTGCTAATTGCACTTATATTTAAAAATATACATAATGTGTTTAATATAAACAGAAAGAGCAGGGTGATTTTAACAGCTTCTCCACATGACTGTTATTTCTCTGCTAGCATTATGTAGTATGTTTCTAAATCCAAGAAATTGCTAACTATTTGGTTTAGGATATATTTAAATTTTCCATCCAAACTGGCCATTTATAAAGACCATTAAAAAATGAATGTTACCTGTCCTTTATTAATTTTATCTTTTCCTTGCGGCTACAGTCAAAGAACATTATCTGTGTATGTATCCCAACAGCAGCACATATGGAGGTTTCAACCACACAGAGGCAATAGAAGTACAAAATGCCCATGAATTTACAACCTATGTTGCCATACAGGTATAAAAAAATGTTTTTTGGTTGGACATAAGCCCATACAGTGTTAAATCACTAAGTTAAGACAATAAACAGGCAGAAAAGCATACCACAGTCATGGAATATGAACATGTTGTTAGGGCCCAGGAATATAGAGGCAAAGAAGAAAAATGGAACTGATGATTTGCAGAGCTGAAGGAAGGGGGCTTTAAGCAGGAGGACTATTTTTTCCATCTTGCAGGCTATAAACCTGGTATTGTATTTACCTCTTCCTCTGTAAAGGCTTCTGTTTCAGTGGGTAGATTAAAATGATTTTATGTTATCAGGAGGAAGGGTTAACCACACTGATTCCACACTCAGAACCTGATCTCACAAATCTCACAGGGTGCCAGTGGTTCTTTAAATGCTAAAATGGCAGCTGCAATCTTACACAAACAGAGAAAGCTTCTAGGACTCTTCACTCAGGTATGATAAAGCTTTCTGCAGAATAAATATAGTATTCTAGGTAGCACTAATGTGGTGAATCTACTGGCAGCAAAATGCCAAAATGAATTTACTTCTCCTTTAATCCTCCCCCGCTTGCAGCTTATAAAGGAGACGACTGCCCATTAACCAACACCCATTTTTTAATGGCCACCATTAAAGGGACGGCTGTGGGGGTCCAGCAACCACATGGACATTTGGCCATTCTTCCTGCAGAGTAACTCTGCTAAAATACATAAATACACAAAAGGGGGTTGTGGGAGCACTCCAAAGCTAAATAGAATATACAAATACAATGGAAGTGCAGATGATCTGGCCAAATTATCTACAAGCATACAAAAAAGAGAGGGGAATAGTACCCCCAATTTTTTTAATGAAACTGTCACAAAAATTAGGCATGGAGGAAAAAAGCCACATTGGTTTAATTAAAGTTTAAACAATTTTCTAGTAGACTTAAGGTATGGAGATCCAAATTACGGAAAGATCCCTCATTCGAAAAACCCCAGGTCCCAAGCATTCTGGATAACAGGTCCCATACCTGTTACCATACTACTGCTCTAAGAAATAACAGTGTAGTATATTCCTTTGAAATGTTAAAAAAATCAAATGTATGTTCTGTGGGGTTGCTTTATATTATTCAGTGGTTCTGCTTGCTGTCCTACTGTACATGTGTAGTATTAACTTTAAACCTTTAGGTTACTAAGGAGCCCTGGTATCTCAGAGGGCCCCTTTCACTTAAATATAACAATGTAACATGCTAACCCCTTAATGCATTTTGTGCATCCGTCCCTTCTTCCTGCATTTGCAAATTGAGTATCTTTGCAGTTTTTTTACCTACCTACAGTCTTGTTTCTATTCTCATTTCCTCCACTTTAGAATATTATCTGTTTCTTCCTTGTTAAAAAAAAAGAGAGGCAAGCCAGCAGCTTTATCTCCACTGCTAAATTAAACAGCCAAGACCTATGGCCACAACCTGTCAAAGTCTGTGGATGTTTCTGCATGAATTCAGCATTTACATAATGCTTTTAGTCCTATCTGTTTAATATTAGACTGAAATATTTCAGCTACAATTATAAGTAATCCAAGATGCAAGCAACTATTTAGATGCAAAGGCAACTTTTCTGTTTTCTGCATATTGAAGAATTCAAGCACAAGTGCACAGAACTAGTTTTAATTCAAAATTAAATATGCAGTAAAACTGCTTTCCTTACATGTTCGTTTGCAAAGTGTGCAATTTACCAATACACCCCAGGAGCAATGTTGCCGCCTTTCGGATAGACTTTTTACAGGCCTGCAGGGGAGGTTGTGTCACCAGGGCAGGAATGGATGGGCTGCTGATGTCACAGGGTGATGAATAGGCAGGTCTATGATGTCAGGTGGTGGGAAATAGGGGGATCTGGGACAATATACGTAGGTGCTTTGCGGAGGGGGGTGTTCAAAAGGCAGAGTTTAGTGGCAAGAAGCTTTAGGGAGGGGAAGAAATGATGGGCAATTCCAAATTTACCAGCAACAACATTGGCAGTAAATTTGTAATACCGGCCACAGTTCAGCTGGTAAAATACTGACTAGGACAGTCAAATACCGGCTGGGTGGCAACCCTACCCCTGAGCTTGCTCTGATGATTTGCATGCACACACATTAAGCACACACAAGGTCACTCTGGAATAAATGTCAGCTTGGACCTGCTGATAATTGCAGCAAATTAAATGGACGTTAATGATTGTCAATACTAGTGCAGGAAAAATAGCATGTGCCACAACTTTCTGTAATTCCCCAAAATGAAAATGTAAATTTGCTTCTATATTGTTGTATTGTGCACAGGTCCATACTGGGATTCAAAAAAAAGAGGCCCAAACAGCCCCCACAAGCCAATAAATAGTGACTGTCTATGGCATCTTACAGCAGCCCCTCTGGCATTTGCCAAAATCCACAGATTGCCAGTCCTAGCCTGATTGTGCACACATTGTTGTGAATGCAAAAAAAAATAGTACAGTAGTTAAAAAAAATATGTAAAAAAGCATTGCTATTTGTGTCCATATTCTTTACTTTGCACATTGCACTGCATCTGTAAATGAATACTGGAATATGAAATTAAACTACTTTGACACAAAATAATTAGAGAAATGCAACTTTCATTTTATGAATCCACTCTATTAACTAATGCATACTTAAAAAATACACTTCCAGTATTTACTCAAACTCAAACTGCACTTTTTTTTTTTTACTTTTGGAGAAATATCCCTAAGGCATGGAAAGGCACTTACATTTTTCTGATTATTATGTTATAAGAACACCTGCATTGAAAGGTTTTCTTATGAACTGCAAATTGACACCTCATGGCAGAACAAAGAGGACAGTAATGGTGCTCAAGGTCAGGCTAAAATACAATTTATTAGCTTCAGTCCTTTACAAAGTAACTTGAAGTTACAGTGAAAGTAAATGTGGATTTAAACTGACCATGAAACATGGCTTTTGCAGATGCTATTATGTGACATGTATTACTTCATTAAGAAGAATGTTGTCCTAATAATTATTTATTAGCCTATCCAATTTTAAAGGCCATCAATACTTATGTATCATTCTCCTACTTAGGGCTTGTCTTCATATCCACATCATTAAAATAAATCCAGGAACACCAAGTATAAATAAATAGGCTAAAGTCTCTGTATTACCAGTACAGTGTGTGTGACTCCACACACTCAAGGTGTTTTGGCCACCAAAGTGGTTAATGAAGGGTGCCTCAGACTGTGGGGAGGTGCTGGGAACAGTGAGGACCCCTGGGAGCTACTACGTGGGAGTACAGGATTGGTGGTGTTTTAGGAGGGGGGTGGTAGATAAAAGAGGAGATGCTTACCTGCCTTTTCCTTCACATCACGGGCATCTAGAGGGCTGTGCATACACCTGGCAGCATTTCTGGCATCCAGTAATGGCACCCCCTTTTTTCCTTTGTGTTTCTGCTTGAAAAGTACATGTACATTGTCACAGCTGCGGGTATTTTTTTTAATTCAGTCCTTGCCCTTTTGGGAATGTTCTAAGAGATTGTACTTTACATGCCCACCGCAGTTGTGGTGGCTGCCATTTGGGCGTATACTATTTTGGTTATTAGGGCAAGCACCTTTGCCGGTTTAATATCCTCCTTTACTTCCACCCGCTAAAAGGAAAACTGAGTCTTGGGGGCTGATTTACTAAGACACGAATTCGAATCTGAATTGGAAAAATTCCGATTGGAAAACGAACATTTTGCGTCTTTTTCGTATTTTTTGCGATTTTTTCGGCGTCTTTACGACTTCGGAAATTGTCGCAACTTTTTCGTTACCAATACGATTTGCGCAAAAAAACGCGAGTTTTTCGTAGCCATTCCAAAAGTAGCGCAAAATCTGGCGATTTTTTCGTAGCGTTAAAACTTGCGCGAAAAGTTGCGCCTTTTTCGTAGCGTTAAAACTTAAAGGGCCTGATTCACTAAAGTAAAGTGCGATAAAAATTATCGCACTTTACTTTAGTAAAAAACCCAAAATAATTTGCGCGCGATTCACCATAGTATTATCGCGTGCGAAAAATCGCCATTTTCGCATGGTTATTTCTCGCACAAGTTTTAGCGCATGCGTTAATTTCCGCACTGAAAAGAATACTATCGCATGATTCACTATATCTTTTGCGCGCTAAATATCGCATTCGGCTATGCGAAAATTAACACCTACTACAGGCAGGCGAAAAATTATACAAAAGTACAGTAAATGAGTTTTTTGCAATAAAATATGGACTTACAGTGTTATTTATTCAAGTATGTGTCTTTTTACTCAATTTTACTAAAGTCTTGGCATGTATGGAATTTCGCTACTAATATACAGTACTATAGCGGTGAATATGTTGTCGCCAAAATATACTGTACTGTACCGGCGAATATTTTTTTCGCGCAAAATACATTACTATGTATATTTTGGCGATATTTTTTTTTCGCGATTTTGTAATCTCGCGAATTGCGGACATTTTGTGGCGATTTTGTAATCTCGTGACATGTGCGACTTGGGGCCATTTTGTGTCATTCAGCCAAACTGAGAGGAGATGCCTGGGGTTTCTGACTTGCTACCAGGGGAGAGGCGCTATATTATCAGCGTGCTCCTGCGTGCAGGATATGACCACCCACCGCCGGGGGACTTAGGGGTCCACGAGAGGAAGAGGGCAATCCTGGCCGAGCTAAGAGAGGGTTTGCTTGCCGGGTTTGCCCTTGATGTGGGCCCCCACCAGCTCCGGCGGCTGTGGTCCGACCTTAAGCGCAGGAGCCCAGAACTGGTCGCTGAAATTAGAGAAGGTAATTATTGTACTTTATTATGCTGTTACAGTATACGTTCAGTAAAAGATTTAGCAAGTAATTTGAACTAAAGTACAAATGTAAGAAATGTCAGGGATGATGAAAGTAACATAGTAACATAGTAAGTTGGGTTGAAAAAAGACATACGTCCATCACTTCCAACCATAATGCCAGTGAGGAACTGAAACGTTGCTCACAATAAACCTCTGAATATTATTTCACATCTTTGTGACTCCTTGTCAAAATCCTGTGTGTGCTGTCACCCTATGCCTGTCTAGATTTTGTTTTGCCACAGGCACCCAGGTGTTATTGTTCCTTATGGTGTGCAGCTTCCCAGCACTTCCTATTGTATATATATATACACATCTATTTTCAAATACATATGCATAAATAAGTTTAAAGCAGGGGGGAAGCAGCAGGGAGCGGCCCATAGTGTGAGTCATTTGGGGAAGGGCCACGAATGTTTTAGGGGGCCCTGGCTAACAATGTCTGTGTGTCCTTTGTATTGATGTGAGGGTTCACAGGGGGAGGGGCCATTGGGGGCGTGGGAGGAGGGGGGCCCAAAAAATGTTGTTGTGAGGGGCCCCGTTATTTATGATGGTGTATGAATGTATATATATAATATATTACACAAAATAACATCTTGCAATATTATTTTACAGAACTTCAGCTGGCGCCTCCTCCTCAGGCCCAACCCCAGGCCCTCCAGCCTCTACCGGCCCCAGCAGCCCGACCTGCGGCCCCCGAGGCCCAACAAATGGCCCCAGCGGCCCGACCTGCGGCCCCCGAGGCCCAACAAATGGCCCCAGCGGCCCGACCTGCGGCCCCCGAGGCCCAACAAATGGCCCCAGCGGCCCGACCTGCGGCCCCCGAGGCCCAACCAGAGGCCCCAGAACCCATCCAGGCCCCACAGGCCCCAGCAGCCATCCAGGCCCCCGAGGACCCAGCAGACTGGCAGGCCCCCGAGGCTGAAGAGGCCCCCGAGGCCCCAGGGTCCCCCGAGGCCCCAGACACTCCCCCCTTGATTTCTCCCCCAGTTTCCCCCCACTTTCCCCCCCGGCCCTTGAGTTCTCCCCCCAGGCCCAACACTCTCCCCAGGCCAAGCGCTGGGCACCAGGTCCTCCTGCTGATGAGGGTCCATCACGCCAGACCGAAGATGTGGGGACCCAAACAACACCTCGGAGGACTGACCCCACACTTCGGTCAATGCAGGAGGACCTGGAAACTCTGAAGGCCCAGGTGGCCGAGCTGCAGCAGGACATGAGGGAACTCAAGGGCAGCAAGCCCTAAGTTTTTTTTTTTTTTTTATAGTCTTTTTAAAAAGTTTATTGTTGTAATTAAAGTTTTTATTTTTCTACTTTTGAACTGGGTAATGTCTAATTATTTTGCCTTCCTTGATATGGTATTCTATACTTTCATGTAGTTTCCCCTACACTCTTACATTTAGCAGTAACAGCATCAATATGCTATATGGGTTAAATGTTTGCAAATATTCTGGCATCAATTTTGTCTTTAGCCCATTTTGCTGAATAGTAAAACTTGCGCTAATTAGTACGTAGCGTATTTTCTGGCGAGTGGGATAACTGCCAATCCAATTTTTTGTTGCCAGAATAATTGCAATTTAATAAAGTGCCCATAACATATTTGCCATTTATTCTGTGTGTAAAATCTCCCACTTAATTTAAGCCACTTTAGCTAACGGACCCCTAAGTATTTGGCTAAATATTCTTAAATGCCCCCCCCCCCATTTTATTATCCCTAGCACTTCTTTTTTTTTCTTACTTAGATTTTTATAACTTTTGGGGGGGTTTTTTGCAAATAAACTTTTATACAGCAACTCTCTAGCACTCTGTGCTCTCCCAGGGCAAAATGTCGCCATTTTTATGCTGCCGATTGTTACAATTAGCGCATGCGATAAATAGCCTGCATGCGGAAAATACAGCGCTATTTATCGCATTGAAATACCGTGCGTAAAAAAGCGCGAGTATGCTTATAGTGAATCGTGCGAAAAATCGGCAAAATTAAGACGCGGTAAAAATTTTAGCGCACAATAAAAATAGCACACGTTTTACCGCCCTTTAGTGAATCAGGCCCAGTTTTAACGCTACGAAAAATCGCAACTTTTTGCGCAAGTTTTAATGCTACGAAATATCGCAACTTTTTGAGCAAGTTTTAACACTACAAAAAAATCGCCAGATTTTGCGCAACTTTCGGAATGGCTACGAAAAACTCGCGTTTTACCGATCATTACGAAAAAAAAAAACGCAATCGGACGCATTCGGCCCGTTCGTGGGTTAGTAAATGTGCCCCTTGGTGTTTTCTTTAATCTATTTAGTATGATCACTTATAAACGCAACTACCTCTCCACAGTCCTTATTAGAAATATATTCCCACAATAGCGCCAGGAATTATATTAACCAGTCCCAGCTTCTTCCTTGTGAGTATAGCTGGATGCGGAAGGATAACTTACAACAGTGCCAGTAATTGTATTAGCAAGCTGCAATTCCTTGCTTATGAAGATTTTTCTTAATACTATAGTAAACTATAGGACTATAACTCACAACAGTGCCAGAGAGGCAGGGAGTAAGCAGCATCACTGAGAATACTGGGAAAGAAGGCAGCAGAGCGGTCAGATGGCTAAGTTCTTACAAAAGGGAAAAAACTCTAGTTCATAGAAAAACCTGACTACCTGTTAACTGATCAAGAGGAGGGTAAAAAAAATCAGGCCTCTCCAATTTGCCTTAGAATAAAAAAATATATATTTTTTTGTGCATTTTGGCTAGAAGGGTGGAAAAAAATCCTTCCTCTAAAAGGGCATTTGAGACAGTCCTTAGATCAACTTTTTGTGGAGATCAAACATAACTACATATTAAGCTTACTAATGATTAAAGAATATTCTTTTTTTTATTATAATAAGGCTTGTCATTTGGCATTTGAGTGACAGACAACAAAATGTCAGGCATTTAACAAATATTAGCAAAAATATTGAAAAATATATATTATGATTTCGTATAGGCAAATTTGAAGATAACCTTATTATAATTACTGTTTTTCTTTCTACCAAAAGCTCCTTTTTTTGGGTGGGGCGGCTCATCTAATGATATCCATAGTATAGTGCTGTTGCTAATTTTCCACCCTTCCCACTATTGTCCAATTATTTGCATTACTCCACCAGTCACTGATATTTGTACATAGAGGTCAATTATGATCTTTTCAAAACTGGGCCATAAAAAAATATTATTTTCTTCTCCATCCCGAGCATATTTACTATGGTACTATACTATTTACAAATCTGAAAAATTAAGATTTGCATCAATCAGTCATATTAAGTCAAGAAAAAACTGAAATCAAACAAAAAATGCAATGTCCCATTCATTTTTAAGCAGTCTGTAAAATGTATGTTAAAAATAAAATAGTTTGAAATAGCACTGCAAAAACTCAAATTTGAATTTTCATAAATTTGTCAAATAGTGAAACAATTAATATAGAAGAAGTTGATATGGTCCATGCACCTTTGTGCTTTTTTCTTAACAATAAAGAGACCAACTTTATATTCAGCACTCTGGTCAGTTCCTCTACTGTCAGTTGTACAGTTCTGTTAACATGAGCAGCATTTATATCCCACCCTATAACCCAGAACAGACTCTGCAGCTTCCAATCGTCCTACTTTCCAATATTTGGATTGCTGATATCAGCATTATTACAAATGACAGTCTTTTCAGCAACACCCAAGTGTATTTATTGGTTCGAAAACCAATAACTGGGCTTTTGAACAAATACACTGTAGTTGAAAAGCCCTGCAGAATGCTGTAATTTGTAAAATAACTAGCTATGCATTAATGGCACCCAGGCATTTTATTTTTTTTTTCTTTGAAGGCTTGTTTCATGTTTTGCATTTACATATATATATATATATATATATATATATATATATATATATATATATATGCATGTATGTGGCTGTATTTCCTTGAGAGAGGTCACAGTCAGTGACCGAAATTTTGGGTTTGTTCATTAAATTTAAAAAAAAAATAGTATTTTTATTGGCAAAAGACCTGTTGAGTGCTGGACTTTGTGACACTATAAATGTATGTAGGTGTATAAATAATAAGTTAACCTTGCCTTCTTGAGAAGGCAGAGAGACACAGATATGTAGAAATAGGGATGATAACTGGATAGCATGGGCTCTGCTCTAAATAAAATAAAATTTGAACATGATTTTGAAAAGGTGTTCCCACTCCAGTACAAGGAGCTTTCATGATGTGCGTGTTATTTTGTAAAACATTAGGGATGAGGTAATAAAAACGTCTTCTCACATCTAGTAACCCAATGAAACCAAGGAGAGATGTGCTTTCAAACAGCTGTCCATTAAATTACTGTATACCTGCTGATTGGTTGCTATGGGTTACTAGACAAGTTGCAAACTTTGTACCTTTTATTATATAACCACCTACCAGTTTTTAGGTTCCTGCATTTGTACAGCATACAGATATACTATGACCTGGATGAATGAAAATCTTCATAGACATACAGCATACAATGTTTTCTTTGTATTTTTTTTATAAACAATATTTACGAATGTATACCATACATATATTCTGCCCTGGTATATACTGTGTACTGAGTGGACCTAGATAGTTTATATCTGGTCTAGAAGCAGCCAATAGAATATATAGCCATATATAACCAGGTCTTTGCTGACAGAAACACCAAATCAGTTCCAATTGGCTACTGCCCTTCTCAGTAAACATGAGTACTTCTGACATTTGCTTACTGTGCCAGCTTTCAAGCTGCATCTTGTTCAACCTGCAGGGGAAAGAATGAGCTTTTATTTTAAAAACAGTATAGCAAATACAATGAATATATTACAAAAAACCTTTATTTCTTCTATACTAAAATAAACCCCAGACTTCAATATCAATATCAATATATATATATATTACGTAATAGGCATTTTGAAACAGGGATTCTTCTTTCAAGCATTCCAATTCATTATTCCATATTTATTTATATT
Source organism: Xenopus tropicalis (assembly GCF_000004195.4). Lineage (NCBI taxonomy): Eukaryota > Metazoa > Chordata > Amphibia > Anura > Pipidae > Xenopus > Xenopus tropicalis. The sequence continues at coordinate 131,125,861 of NC_030677.2, forward strand.
TTTATGCTACCACATAGTGTATAGAATCAGGGGCACATCTAGAACATACAGCTAAGAGGGTTTGCATTGATTTTTAATTTAAATGTAATCACTTCTCCTTCAATGGAGGCCAACAACCCGACTTTTTAAATATTGCTGTAATGTTTTTATACAAACTGTGTATGCTACTTTCTATGCATATTGTGAGTATCTATTAATGTTGTTTTGTTTATTACATTTTTATTACACATATACATTCATTATGAATGCGATCACAAGCAACCATAACGCAACTTATGTTCTGTCAGTCTCTTTCTCTTTTAGTGCAATGCAAGAAAATGTCAACATAACCTCTGCCCCTGTTCATCCCTCTAACTGTAGGATCAAGAATTACATAGTGACAAAGCGACCAATAAAGATTTTAGTTTTGCATCAGTGTTTAAACCATGTGTTTTTCTGACAAAACATACATCTTGTAAGAACATTTAAGCTCTGATCTTATGTTGCAAAGGAAATATCCGATTTACGGGAAGATTCAGTTTGATAAGGAAACATGATGTTATGGTCTGAGACTTATAGGGGAGCTTAAATTTGAGGAGAAAATACTTTTCTCCTAATTAAGTTCCGGTATTTCCCCATAGACTTTATAGAGTCCATTCTGCATTGTTTAAATTACTTGCATATCACTTCATATAAGGAAATACTAGTAACATATTGCAAAATATGGGAAGAACAAAGACACCACCATTTGAAAAGGTTGAGAAAAGCCAAAGAGATATTTGCCATAACTCACAAAGCTCATTAATCACTGTAATAATCATTTGTTTCTAATGGTGTCTAATGGTAATTTTGAAAAAGATGATTGATTACAATTTTTTAAAATGAACTGTTTACACCACTGCAGATCTTATATGAAAAGGCTTAGCAAGTAAATGCTGAAAAAAAGCTGAAAAAAACTAAAAAAGAAATAATTTCAAAATAGAAATAGGGGATTAACCGATAATTAATGGCTAGAATAGGAACCCAGTTTGGTCTGTCAAGTACTTAGCCTAATCTGTTAACATTTGACACATTCATTAATAGTGATGAGCGAATCTGTCCCATTTCACTTCGCCCAAAGTGAACTTTTTCCAACTTTTTTGTGGCCATTGGAATCTATGGGCATTTTTTGTGGCAAAAGCTGGCGAAAAATTTTGCTCTTCGCTTTTTTGTAGCATCAGAAAAATCACAGAAAGTAATGTATCGCTTGTAACATCTGTTCAGGGTGCATGTTTAATAGGGGCTGAAGCTACAGTTTCTGCTGAGAAATGTATCTACTAGTGGCTTATTTAGATGCCTCTGGGATATCACATGGCCCCAAGTAGTCAGGTGCATTATTTAGCAGAATATTCATTACATTGCAGAAAAGAGACTTTTGCTAATGAAATTCACCTACGCTGATGTGATTATATTGTGTAAACATGCAATTTTGCAGACTCATGTTTGATATTGTTCCTAATTCCCCATAGTAAAGAACTGTAGAATGGCTTAATATGCCAAACTACAACAGCTTAAAACAAGCTAATTAAGTTAGGAAATATTCAGACTTAACTTAATACAGGGAAATTATTTGTGAAAACCAATGGTTATTTTGGGGCAGTTATCCCCAACCAGTGGCTCATGAGCAACAACCCCTTGGCTGTTGCTCTCAATGCCCCCAAACCAGGTAGTCATTTTTGAATTCCTGACTTGGGGGCAAGTTTTGGTTGAATAAAAACAAGATTTACTACTAAATAAAGCCCCTGTAAGCTGATAGTGTGCATAGAGGCTGCCTAATAGCCAATCTTAGCCCTTGTTTGGCACCTCCATGAACTTTTATGGTGCTTGTGTTGCTCTCCAAGTCTTTTTACATTTGACTGTGGCTCACGAGTAAGAAAGGTTGGGGACCCCTGTTTAAGGGCATACCAGTGTCACGATAAAGCTGGAAAGTTTAAAGGGGCAATATACATTTTTATTCAGCACATGCCCCCCCAAAAAATGGTAGTATTATTGAAAATGGTTTATGCTTTTCATTTTAAAAAATGTCCCTATTTTAAGCATTAAGCAGTAATGGATCTTTGTTTTGTTCTCACCCTTACTACCATCACAACCCACATGGATTAGATTCACTTTAATGAGAAAAGCTCAAATTGATTCTTGTCTATAAGTTTTCATGAGATAAACCATAAAATGTTTTTTTTCTCATGGAAATGAATCTGGGCTATGTTTGAAGAGATCTCCTGCTCTTCCATTGTAATTGTTTTTGTCAAAAATGTATGTATGTTATATAAGTAGTCTAATTGCTATAGGCAATTTAATTAGCTACCTTCTCTGAGTTCAAAATTGTTCTATAGAATTAAGAGGATGGTATCAAATAATATTAAATTACTTTCTATATTATTCAGGGTCAAAAATGTTTACACTCTGTGGAAAAATGTATTTTAACTAGTGATGAGCAAATCTGTCCCATTTCGCAACGCCAAAAAAATCACAAAATGGGGAAAATGTGCACAACAATACGTTTGATGAGAGAGACAATTAATGCGTTTGACTTGCGGCAATTCTTTTGATGAACAAGACAATTCTCTTGACGCAGCTGACAATTTTTGAATGTGCAGTGAATTTTCCCATGCTAAACTTTGTGTCATGTTACACATGCATTGTTGTTTCATGCTTTGCCTTTTATTTCATTTATTCCCATCTCTCTCCCCGTAGTTTCCTCATTTTTCTGTCTGTGTGGTTAACTCCACCCCCAGCAGTATCTCTAGGCTCCATTTTATGTACACACATATATTTGCTGGAGTGGATCATTTTATGATCTTTTGACCTATCTTGAATGTTCACTGTTACCAAGATCTTCACAGTTTGGAATAAACTTCTCAATGATCTACAAAGTGCCATTCTGATTGAGTCAACTGTCTGCCAACACTACTGAGGTTGTAAGTTATTGCTATCTCATGACAACTTGATAAGTTATAGAGATCACACTTGTAATGCTTAGAATGGAGAGGCAGAACACTTTGCAACCCATTTTGCAAAAAAATTTGCCAATGGCAAAACAAGCAAATTTGCAGTGAATCCCTGCCTGGCGATTTTTTTTTCGCCCATCACTAATTTTAACACAATACTGTTTATTTGGCTAATATTAAAAACAGGTATATATTGCCCATATCTTTTCTATATCTTATGGCTCTGGTTTAGGCATGTCTATGAAGAGTCTCATTCATCCAGGTCAGGATTAATCTTTCAAAGTACATGACTAGAAGTGTGAATTTAAAGGAAAAGTAACGCTAAACATTTTTAACTAAAAAATCTATACTACCCTCCCCCAAAAATTGCCCTATCCTGAAAACTATTTCTTATTTATAATGCTTTAGAACAGTGCTGTCCAACTTCTGTTGTACCGAGGGCCGGAATTTTTCCGACCTACGTGGTGGAGGGCCGATAATGGAAGCCAGTTTTGACCACTCCCCTTTTTAAAACCGCACCCACTTGAAACCACACCCATGTTATCACATGACCATACCCATATTAATGGTTGTAGTACAGCAAAAACCTGCCACACTCTGCCTTCCCTACCATGCCTGTGTGCCATACTCTGCCTGCCCTACCCTGTCTTTGTGTGTGCCATACTCTGCCTTCCCTACCCTGCCTGTGTGTGCCATACTCTGCCTGCCCTACCCTGCCTGTGTGCCATACTTTCACTGTGTGTGCCATTCTTGGCTGGTTTGTGCCATTCTTGGCTGGTTTGTGCCATACTTGGCCTGTGTGTGCCATACTCTGCCTGCCCTACCCTGCCTGTGTGCCATACTCTGCCTTCCCTACCCTGCCTGCGTGTGCCATACTTTCACTGTGTGTGCCATTCTTGGCTGGTTTGTGCCAAACTTGGCCTGTGTGTGCCATACTCTGCCTGTGTGTGCCATACTCTGCCTTCCCTACCCTGCCTGTGTGTGCCATACTCTGCCTGCCCTACCCTGCCTGTGTATATGGCACACACAGGCAGCCTACAGTGACACAATGCTGGCACTGCTCCTACAGTCTGCACAATAACTATATATTAAAAAACGTTTTAATTGCAGTACCACCTCAGTATATGTTCTTTTTGTAGTGTGCAGGGATTATTTGTGGGTTTCTACTGCTCCTGAGGTGTGAACAGGGGAACAATGGGGGTGATTACAGCCTGAGACTGAGGTGTGAACACTGCAGGGGGTGAACAATGCAGAGATTAAAAGGTGTGAAAAACACAGGGGATTACATATTTAAACAATACAGCCTGATTACAGCCTGAATCTGAGGTGAGAACCATGCAGGGGGGGCAGTTAATCACAGTACTGATACCATTTAAAGCTTACACAGGAGTAAGCCATCAAAGCAGCCAGACAGGTGGGGGGCCACACAGAGGGGGGCCGCCAGTTGGACAGCACTGCTTTAGAAGAAAATACCTGTTAAACTTGGCTTCCGGTCATTTGAACAAAGCCGATATGGCCATGCAGGAGAAAGTATCTGGTGAAGTTTAACTATGCGGTGATCGATTGATCGAGTCTAGCCTGACTCTTTCCTATACAGAAGGAAGGCTAGACTCGATCAGTTGATCACCGCATAGTGAACGCTTCCCCTGAAACTTTCCCTGCGTCGCCATATCGCCTTTGTTGAAATGACCGGAAGCCAAGTTTTTTACAGGTATTTTCTTCTAAAGCATTATAAATAACAAATAGTTTTTAGGATAGGGCAATTATTGGGGGAGGGTAGAATAGATTTTTTAGGTAAAAATTTTTAGCGTTACTTTTCCTTTAACACCTGCCTCAATGAGAATCATGGTACCATTGTGACTGGATCATAATTTCTTACATCTGTTAATCTCGGCCAACACCTAACTGAATAAGTTCAATGGAACCATTGTGATTGGACGTCTGTGACTGTACTACCCTCAAGGGTTTAAATGCCGGGGAATTCCCTACTACTCATTTGAACTGAAGAAGCCACTCAGATGAAAACTCAGGAATGTCCAGTTGTTTTAGACTTAAACTTAATTTAGACTTAATTGTACTGCATATAACCATCAAAAGAAAGTATTAAGTTGATATTAGAGTTACATTCTTAAAAACATTTGGGAAAGTTAAAAACACTGCAGATATATATAAGAAGATTTGTACACAGGTTTGTTTGGCCATTCTAGTCCCTTAATGGATTGGCTGACCAATCCTTTCTATGACTTCTTGCACCTCACCCATAAGTGGTTCATTAATCAGGCATACTTATATGTATATGTACAGAGGCAGAGGATGGACAGTGGCATGTTACACTTAGCAAGTGTTTGGAATTTACTAAAAAAGCTTTGACATGCATGAGTGTGCCACATGGCATAACTAAAGATCACATTTTTATTCATTTTGCCTCTTACATTTGCTTGCAGCAGTTCTTCCACTTGGAAAATTTGAAGCCAGAGCTTGGCGTTATTATCACCCTAATTAATAATACCAACATTGAAAAATGCCCTTGATCTATAGGTATAGACAAGTGTACATTTATCTGATGGTCAGTATGCTTCAGTGTATAAAGGCCCTTCATGAACTAGCAGGTCTCTAGTGACCTGTCACAACTAATACTGTAAATATGGGGCACATTCTCTAGCAGATTTTATTTTTTTTACAACCTTCTGTCAGATGCAAAGAAATATGTTTTAGTTAGATGGCAAAGATAACAGTCATCTTTCAACACAAGAAAGCTCGACAGAAATTATTAATGATGGGATCATCCTAGCAAGAAATCAGCAACAATGCTGATCAAACTTGCTCAGTGAGATTAATGCAAGTTGCAGTCCCCTATTATTTCAATAGACAGTGTCATATGGTACCATAAAGGTAGAGCCAGTAGGGAAAAGGATTACTTTTGTATGAGTGCTGGCAATTTGGTGTTTCCCCAGGGAATGAACAAAAGCAGAAAAAAATCTATACATTGCGAACACAAAAGGCCATTAATCACAACACTTTCTAGCCTTCTCTGACCACTCAAGTTTGAAGCTTTTGTTCTTATTTCTTTAAAAAAAAGTTTTCATGTAGACAGAATATAAAAAAGGGGCACTATAATTTTGTTTTCCTTGTTTGCTACCCAAATATCTATAGGGTCCCCAGCTCCATAGAAAGCAAAAATGAGCCCCATGTTTAGGTTATTAAATTAAAAAACATTTTTCTTGTCCTACATGTTTTTAAAATATAAAGCTTTAATGTTTGTAAACATAATTCTAAGCAACTTTGCAATATACATTAATTACAAATGTGTAATGGTTTTCAAGTTATTTGTATATATTTCTTTGCTCTTTAAAGCAGAATTTGCCAGTCCTTTTCTGTTCTTTGCCCTGGTGGCTCAGACTGTTGAAACAATGCAACACAAGGCAGCAGACTGACAGACCTGACTTGCTGGAGGAGACTGACTTTTGCAACATTGTTTAAAAAGTTATAACCAGGAGTTAAGCAAATGCTGCTTCCAATAGCAATGACATTTACAAATAAGTTGTAAAGCACTATTTTTTTTAACATTGGAAGGTTGCTTAGAATTATGTTTTCTTTCATTAGCCAAAAAAATTGGGTTGACATGTAAGGACATTCATTTTTTTTCTCTAATTGTTTTGCTATGGGTACTGTATTTACACCCTTCATAGCAAATAAACAAAAAAACCCTTCAAACGATCACTTTTAAAAGGATACAAATAAAAAGGAATTCCCATAAAAAGATTTATGTGATTATAATTTTATATCCTGGCAATCTTTTGTGAATGATGTTGTATTGCACCAATAAAATAATGGCTTCCTTCCATCCTTCCTACAACACACAAAAGAACGATTAATATCCAGGCTCTGGGATCTGGGGAGTAACTAGATGACATCTGCATATCTGGCCAAGACAAAATATTATGATCTGAGGTCCATGAATAACTAAGGGCAAGTGGCATACAGCATAATCCAGGGAAGGGTCAAAACCAGGAAGTCAGCCAGGAAACAAGTGCAGGCTTGAGCTTGTGCTACAAGGAGCAGAGAGCAGGCAGTAACATTATATGAAGTTGTCTTGGGGATGACATCACTTCTAGCACGCTGATGTTTGTAAAGTTAATAACAGCATTAGTGAATTATTCACTTGGTGCAAGTCAGTTCTGACTATCGAAGCAACTCCCTAAGGGAACTATGAAAATACTGTCTCGTCCAAGCTGATGGTAATCCAGGTTTCTCTTGCATCAGTGAGCTTAGTTGTATGTAATTTATTTGGACAGGTTTGACAATCACATTGGCACTAACTAACAGGAGCATGTATAGGCGAGAGGACCTTTGTGAATGTGTCAGTGCACACTCAACTCTGTGTCTATTGGAGCACTTTATGGTTGTGCTTGTGAATGATAATGAGGCTTACCCCTGTATGTAGTAAAAGGCACTAAGTTTGCCCCGGAGCAGTAACCCATAGCAACCAATATGATGTTTGTTCTCAAATAGGTGACCAGTAAATGCTAACTGCTGATTGGTTGCTATGGGTTACTGCTCCTGGGCAAACTTTGTGCCTTTTATTACATAACCCCATTAGTTTCTTAGACATGGAAGTGATGTAGCACATATGGCCTGAAGTTAAAGCATGTGGCTGTGAAGATTTTTGTGTGCCTTGCAGAAGTAAGCAGCCCTGCCCACTATCATGCAAAACTGCACACCCCACTAACATGACGTTGCTCAGATTCCTTGCTTTTTTCTACTCAAGTCAGTTTTCTCCATGAAATATCATGTGGTACTTTGCAGTGTGTTGGGTTACAGTACACACTATTAAAGATTATAGGCCAGTGGCAAAATGATCTGATGCAGGGTGATTAAGTTAAGGCCTATTGGCCAGATTTGGAAAGAAAAAATATTTTTATGACCCCCAGGCAGTGTTAAAGCTCCACTGACACTATATAAATGACATTATTATCTGGCCTTTAAACATGTAGTATAGTAAAGAAGTGTTGCAACTGTATGAAACCAGTTGGATAGCAACTATGTAATATTTTACTGTTCTGTACTGTTCTGAAATGTTCCTGTGCTAATTTTACAAAAGTCATCTTAGGACATATATTGATTACAGGTATGATACTTGGATTTTAGCCAATTTTTATGTTTACCTAGATTTGTCCAGATATATGTCTGAAATTTCTCAAATGTTGGACATGCTGTGATAGGGCCAACATAAACAATAAAGCTAAATATATTACATTTAAGTTCTGTAGTACAGTATATAAAAATGGAATATCTGTGGGCCAGATTTACTAATGTTCATATTTTGTTCACAAATCATACTTTTTAGTGCAAAAAATCATGGGTTTTGCTAATTATTTGAAAACACACATTTTTTATTATTTATCAAGTGTAAAAAACATGAAAAACACTAATAATTACAATAATATTTGTTTTTAAGTTTGTGCTGCATAAAATTGCCACCTCCTTATATACAGTATAACAGAATCAAAGATCAGGGCTGACAGCAAGCTGAGAAACAGGTCTGTAATCAGGCTGAAGGCCAGGGTAGGTCCATATACACAGACTAGGGGGCTGATTTACTAACCCACGAATCCGACCCGAATTGGAAAAGTTCCGACTTGAAAACGAACATTTTGCGACTTTTTCGTATTTTTTGCGATTTTTTCGGCGTCTTTACGAATTTTTCGTTACCAATACGATTTTTGCGTAAAAACGCGAGTTTTTCATAGCCATTACGAAAGTTGCGTAAAATCTGGCGATTTTTCCGTAGCGTTAAAACTTGCGCAAAAAGTTGCGCTTTTTTCGTAGCGTTAAAACTTACGCGAAACTTCGCACCTTTTAAGTTTTAACGCTACGAAAAAGGCGCAACTTTTCGCGTAAGTTTTAACGCTACGAAAAATCGGGCGATTTTACGCAACTTTCGTAATGGCTACGAAAAACTAGCGTTTTTACGCAAAAATCGTATTGGTAACGAAAAATTCGTAAAGACGCCGAAAAAAATCGCAAAAAATCGCAAAATACCGATCATTACGAAAAAAACGCAATCGGACTCATTTCGACCCATTCGTGGGTTAGTAAATGTGCCCCTAGGAGTCAAAACCAGAAAATCACATTCACAGGAAATGAATAAGCAGGAACAGATTTACTTAGGAACTCTGGAACCAAAAGAACTCGGGAATCAAATAACTCAGGAGCAAAAATTCAATGTGCCTGACCAATGTTCTTATGTTGACGATGCTTCCAAGGATGTTTTGCTTTTTGTCAGTGTTCCAAATGACCACGTGCAATGCATAACTTTTCCTGTTAACATGCATCCTAGGATTTGGGCATCCTTATTGAAACTTAGGTACTGTATAACATTGCCAACATTACAAATTTAAAAATGTTAACTGTCCTATGATATCCAAAATAGGAAATAAACATTCCTCATTAAATTTATTCCTGTAAAGTTGGGACATGTTGCTACCCATTTTGCCCCCTTTGGGATACCTATAACCCCATGTTATATTATGCAGAAACTTGAGAGGCATCTTTTGTAACCATGTGCTTGTTTGAAAATATGGTTTCTTGCAGATTCTGAGAAGATTGTATGGAAAATGATTTAAAAAAAAAGCTATATGACCAATATTTAGATAATCTTTAATATTATTAATAATACATTCTTTACAAGATGCAATCTAATTAGGTCAGCCTTTTTTAAAATCCATACTAACATATAGGACCACATTTATAAAATGTTGTCTGTTTTATAAAATATTTTCAGAAACCCTGTCATAATAAAATACCATTATTTTCTATTGAAAATTGCCTTCAAAAGTAACATTTTGCTAGATCCGTGAATTTTCACTTTCATGAAAGTCTTCGACATAGGAATTTATCCTAATGCAACAGTTTATAAGAAATGCTATTACTTCTTCATTTTTAATAATCATGGGCTCATTTCAGCACAGTTTAGAACATTCCAGTTTTCCTGAATCAATATTTAGCAGAACTGAACCCATATCCATAATATTATGTAACAATAATAGAGATTTTCACCTAAACACTGTTTTTTGAATTATGAAAGATGTTCAAGACATACTTATACAAAACGTATATAGTTATGTATATATATATATATATACTGTATGTAAATACAGTATATATCTATATATATATACATAACTATATACGTTTTGTATAAGTATGTCTTGAACATCTTTCATATATACAGTATATATATATATATATATATATATTGCAAGAAGACAGGCACTCACGTATAAGTAGGTCCAAGGGAGCCTGGGTGCAGTCCCAAAATAATAGATGGAGTAGCTGTAGAGAGAGTCCGCACTCACAGGTCTTAAGAAAATATAGAGGTTTTATTCAAATCAACATCTAACGTTTCGGCTGCATCCACAGCCTTTGAGAAAGCTCTCTCTACAGCTACTCTATATATATATATATATGTAAGGGCCTTTGGGCCTTGACATCTACGTACTTTGGGAGAAATTATTCAGTGTCAGGTACAATGTGAAATATTATATGCCTTTGGAGGGTTTCAGAGACAAAGTGAGGTGTACTTTTAGAGATCATTATGGACTGGATTATGCTTATCTTGATCCATACAGTATGTGCAATTGAAATTTTTGGCTAAAATGGCTTTATGTGGACAACTTCAGACAAAGAAATGGATTATTCTTCAAAATGGTTAAGGTGTGGCGTGGTTATCAGAGCTTCACCATATCTTTCCATCCATTTTCCCCAAATCATTTTCAGGCACTGAGAGGCAAACAGTAGCACAATTAAGCTGTTTATACCCAGCCCCAGTTCCCAGGGGCAATATAACTGCTCTTTTCTCTGAGCAGATGAAGATTCTGAAATAGCTTTAATCATGTGGATGACGCCTATAGTTGTAATGGTCCTAGAATCTGGTAAAATATATTTTGTGGCAAAAACTATGAAAACAAATAGCTGTGTGATAAAAGAGCAATTTGTCATCAGCATGTCTATCCGTACTAAAAATGGCCTTTCTTATGACAGAACCCATACAGTTTACCTGTGGGAAGCATACGTACATTTTATGTTTGTGTCAGAATTTGTTACTTTTTTAACAATAATCAAAGCATTGCAGCCACAAAGGCTTTTTATCACTTATCCAGGCGATATTAAATAAATAAAGACATTACAGATGTTTTCAGCTTGCAGAAGAAGCGAACACACATTTGCTCTCAGTTCTAAAAATAAGTGTGCAATGGCCAGAATATAAATTGTGAGCATAGGGTGAAAAGTTATTCAGTTTCATTTCACCTTACTTTTAATGTATGAGCAATCCATGTGGAAGCGACAGTATGAGGACACCAAACATGCACCTGTAGTGCTTATTTTCATAGCAAGTCCGTGAGACGAAGAAGCATTATTCTTAGCAAAGGTTGGAATGTAAACAGGGAATTATTTTTCACCTAAATACCATCTTTCCTCTTTGGGTCTGTCAATGAGTTGCCAGCAGGTGTTTCTTACTCCAGAGAGCTTGTACATAGCAGCAAACCAGATGGTGTCAAGAAAAATTCATAAGGGGCGATCATGTTATTAAAAAAAGAAATGAAAACACATTCAGATCCAACTGATTCATGCGTAAAAACATAGGTACCAGCTATAAAGATGTCCGTGTCAGTCTATGGTAGCTTTCTTCTAAACTTTCAATTCTTAAGTGTCTATCTACATGATTTCACTTAATGTTTGTTATATTTTTTTGTTTTGTGTGTTGTTTAAAATTCACCTCAATTTGAAATTTAAAGAAAGCGATAGGATATTAGTTCAACAGGAAATAAATGTTATGCAGTGAGAAAATGTGTGTGTGTACCTTTTATACATTTTTTTAATGTCAAATGTGCAAATATTGGAGAAATGTCACAATACAAATGGCAAAATGTACAGCTGCATAGTTATTTTCTAAACACCAGCTGGTGCACTTCAACATGTATATGATTAGCTGCAATTAAACAAGAAACATGTTGTACAGTCTCATCTCCTTCCTACATCTCCTGCTAATATTAATGTATCCACGTAAAGGTAAAATTTGCTGCATCAAGATATTGCATAGTGAGAATGACTCTTTTATGGCACTGACATTTTACATATGACTGCCTTAGCAGCCTTTGGTGATTTGCCGAAATCTGTAAGCTGTACCGTTTCTCCGTAAGGCGCTGCTGGGATTTAAGCCAGGAACCTCCAGGTTTTTGGCTGCTCTCCCTAACAACTAGGCCAGGAGAGCAGCTGGAAAGTTCTCTTATTACCTATCACTTGGCTTTTCCAATCTCACCTCAGCAGCCTTATTGCTCAGCTATGATCAGCCAATTAAAGTTGGCTCTGCCTTATATAAATCTTTTTGCTACCTCATTTCCTGGCCTGAGCATTGTTTCTGCTTGAGCACTGTAGCTAGTCCCTAGCTCTTGCTCCTGTGCCCTCGCCCCTTTTGTTCTTGTTCCTGCTCCAGTTCTATTCCTGCTCCTGCCTGTACCTGTTTTTTTGCCCCCTCAGTCTCGCTCCTGCCCCTACCTGTCTCTTTGCCCCCTCCTGTCTATTCAGTTCCTGACTTCAGCTGCCCCTTTTTTAATTCCAGTTCTGTGACAAGAATCTATTCAAAATGCCTGTATGGAATCTGAGAATTAATGAGTAATGTAATAATATTTCAGATATTTCAGATATATTGTTTAAGCAAATACTGTATATACTCAAGTCTAAGTCGATCCGAATATAAGCCGAGGTACCTAATTTTACCTAAGAAAACTGGAAAAACGTATTGACTCGAGTATAAGCCTAGGGTGTGAAATGCAGCTGCTACTGCTAAGTTTTTTTAGCTATCAGGCAAGTTTGGGAAGGCTAAGAAAGCTGCCATAAAAAATACCTGATGCCCACCACAGTCTGCTTCCCATTGACTTCAGAGCTGTTCAACTTGTCTTCCCATTGACTTCAGAGTTGTGCAACTTGACTTCAGAGCTGTGCAACTAAAACTCCTTGTTAGATTTCTGCCGTGTGCGCTCCCAACTTAGAAAGGCACACATGGGAGCGAGCGCACACTCACATGTGTGAACTTCGGAAAGACACAACTTAGAAAGGCACAATTTGGAAAAGGCACAACTTGGAAAAGGCACAACTTGGAAAGGCACAACTTAGAAAGGCACAACTTGGAAAAGGCACAACTTAGAAAGGCACAACTTAGAAAGGCACAACTTGGAAAAGGCACAACTTAGAAAGGCACAACTTGGAAAAGGCACAACTTTGAAAAGGCACAACTTAGAAAGGCACAACTTGGAAAAGGCACAACTTAGAAAGGCACAACTTGGAAAGGCACAACTTGGAAAAGGCACAACTTGGAAAGGCACAACTTGGAAAAGGCACAACTTGGAAAGGCACAACTTGGAAAAGGCACAACTTGGAAAAGGCACAACTTAGAAAGGCACAACTTGGAAAAGGCACAACTTAGAAAGGCAGACATGCATCAGGCATCTGGTCGGCGCAAGACACTTATATCACTTGCAGACATATGGAATCCAGTACCTGCAGGACCGAAATCCGGAACAGGCAGACTGTGCGGTCCCGCGCTTCAGCGCTCGTAACCACCCTCACGTGGCACCATGCGCGCATAGCTATGCGCGCTCCCTTGTACGCCGATGGGGGGACTGGGTGGAGGTGCGAGCGCACCTGTGTGGAGCGCGCCTCACCCGCCGCAAGACACTTGGACGCCGATGGGGGGACATTACCGTATATATGCCGAAACTCGGCTTATACTCGAGTATATACGGTATCTTATTTCTAAATATTTCATTTAATTTTGCAGAATTTATAAGTTACTGTACATTTGATAATTTTAGTATAGAGAAAAAAATTAGGATAAAAGTAATGTACTATATGTTCAACACTTACCAATTTAAAGTAAGCTACTGATATTGATCTTTAATGGCGTTTCAGTAGTACATAAGTTGTACATCTATAACCTACCCACTTTTATTTTCCCTGTTGGCCCTTTCCCTAGTGCATTCTCAGTGGGCTCTGGAGTGCTGTAGCTAAAGCAGGTTTTAAGATCATCATAAAACATCAAAACATATTATGAGGTTCTATCTCTGAAATAAATCTATCAACCCAAATACTGTAAGTATGCCTTAGTTATTAGCCAGCATTAGTAATTATACAAAAGTTATCTGTTTGTGTACTGATGGACTGTAGGTATATAACAGAGGTAAACTCACTTTCAGCTCAGCCTTTTATGTGTTAATCCCTAAGCATAGCAGACTAAAAGCAAGCAGGACAGGCTAAACATGAACAGGGCATGGCAGGAGCTATATTTCAATATATATTGAGGATATAATTGGAGGTAAAACTGTTCACTGCTATACGGCGAGGTAACACAGCTGGTACAGTAATCTGAAAACATCCATTGTCCATTGTCATGATTTGTTTTAGAAGGAATGAAAGTTGCAATACATGTATGGCATATGTAACTGACATATTAGCAAAACCAGAGTTCCTGGCAACATCATGAAGTAGGATGAAACCTATTTTTTCTATGCAGAATCTTTTTTCTATATTGTTCATTGCTGCTTATATAATCTTAACTGCCTTGGGGGCTTTTAGATTGCCCATGGTACCATAGGATATACTTATAAATATTATTTTGTATATAATTAGCCTGACTTTATTCTTAAAATAATTTCTAGGACACCATCCTTTTCAATTTGTTCTAATTAATACTGTCCCCTGATCTAGATTTCCCAGGTTATCCGCAGCTCTTTTTATTGCACGTGGACTATAAGGGGGCCCTAACATCACATGTTTATTAACTGTTTCTTTATTAATTATAATTTAATTTCTATATATTTTTTTTTATTAGGTAAATGGATAATGATCTTTTAGTTTTCTTTTGCTCAGTATCTGGTGCTGTACTCATAGGTTCCTTTATTTAATAGAATTTATGCTCATTTTATTCTTCTATACTTCTATAAAATAATATATACTTCTATAAAATAGTATTACTGATACATCCCCTGTTTGTAAAGCAATTTTAGTTCTGATAAATATAAAATACCAAATATAAAATAATAAATACCAAATATAAATATGGTAGCCAAAAATAAACCTCTCTTGATATCTAAAATTGCAAGATATGTAAAAAAAAAATCATTCTTGGCCTTTAATTTTGACAACCTTATAAAAACGCAGATGGTTCCAATATCTGAAGAAGCATTCTAAAAAACTATTGTGGCAGAAAAAAAAAACTAAAATGGTAACTTGATAGAGGTTCCTCAGCACAATTATGCACCTGATCCTGCACAAAATGAGGATAAATCAAGGATAGCTATCATTTGTTTAAATGCTATAAATAGCTTGGCAAACCACATCAACTAATTCAACAGTGCACTGGAGATATTACGGTTGAGGCAGCTAATTTGTTACACTACTAATACATTGGAGTGTAAGAGAGGATGTAACAGCTCCTGTTGTTGCTCTGAGATCGGAGTGGGATATTATTATGCCAGCTGTTGATTACAAAAGTACATGAAAAAGGAAAGATCATGGTCAGTTCCATTTATAAAACCCACTATTTAGAGCAAGGGGCCTCATATATGATTTAAGCATAGAAATCCATTCATTATTCTACTGTACTTCATGGCTGCAGAAATGTCCCAGAAGAAAGGTCTAAACAGCATGATTGTGAGTTGCCCCTCCTGTGGCATATTGCAAATTGTTGTTTTGGATCTTTCTCTAAAATCAAAGTGGCATCAATGTGCTGCAAATGCATTTTACGTGTTTTACCTTTATAGTAGCAGACTCAGCTGAACCTTCATTGTGTATACCAAGATTCATCAAACCTTTTAGTAGCTTACTTTCCCACAAAAATAACTTTTACAGCCATTTGGGGTTTTGTACAATAAAGCCTCTATAGTAAGTTAGCTATAATATACTGTATAGGACAACATGCAGTAGTTAGCTTTTAAAGAAATAAGTAAGCTGTATAATTTGTATTTTAGAATTTCCATTTTCTACATATGCTAGAAAAGAAATTCAAATCTCTATGACATTATGTGTAACTACTCATGTAGTATGGAGATATAGTCAGTGGAAAACTGTGGCCTAATGTTCATAAACTTCAACTTTTCTACCTAGTAATATGGAATATAGGGAATGATGTGGAAGGTATCAAGATACAAAAAAAAGTCTCTACCCAACAAATGCAGTAAAGGAAGGAAAAGCATAGCACTAATGCAGTGTACCTTTGATATGCTCACTCTCTAAAAGCCTTATTTATCAAAATTTGTATTTGTGTAATTTGCATATTGTTTCTAATGAGAATAAACTGGAGAATACCTTATTTATTAAATAATATGAATAAAACTGTAAAAAAAAACACCTCAAATTCTTAATTTACTCATTATTTTTAACAAGCTCCAAAAAAAAGTTAAAACTTGAATTAAATAAGTTTACATTTTGGCTAGGACAGCTCCTGTATTTGGTGTGCATAATGCCTGCCTACAGGCAGCCGCCTCTCAGATATGGGTCACCACGTCGGGGTTGGGATTGAGGGGTTGAACCTCCAGTCAACACAGGGGTCTAACAGGGAATTAAATCTCCTGCCCCCTGCATATTCAATACCTATATATAAATGAGAAGAAAAGAGTTTGGGCAACTATTAAATTGAAGCGGTTGAGGCTGAGTAGCTACATTTTGATTTTGAATGATGCAGTAGTTATAAATTGAAATACAGTGATTGCCAAAAATTGGCTTTATTGGTATATTTAAATGTGTGGCAATTGTCTGAGTTAGTATGATTTACTAAAACTCAATTTTTCTAATTTCTATGGTTTTAAGAAACCACGAATAAACTAATATCCACGAATGGTTGTCATTTATCAAAAGATCCAAACTGAAAAAGCGTGAATGGTAAAAAGTCGGCGGATAGTCCTGAAAACAGTGAATTTTTTGACTTGTTGTGGGATACCTGCAACTTTTTCACATTGTCGCACAAAAGCCAGAGTCAAAAACACCCAAAAACCTCAAAAGTAAACCAAGCAAAGAAAGGTCTTCCGATTGTAAAAGGGACATCTGCCATTGACTTCTACATGATCTCAACAGGTTTTCGGTGGAGTATTTTTAGATTTAGAAATGTTGTTTTGTCGCATAATAAAACTTGGAAAAGTTGGTTCTTGGTATAATGGGTTAGAAAAAAGTTATTCTTGTAAATGACATATATTATTAGAAATTGTAACTAAAGTTAGACAATATGGCAAGCTTTCAACAGTATGTTGATATTCGTGCTATAGGGGTGACTCTCTCCTCAAAATTTGATCTCCATCTTCTGTTAAATCAAGTTTGTTATTCCTACAGGAATTATTATAATGAGTTTCATTTATAATTGCACGATAATGCTTTTAATTGATGTCAGTGACCTCTAACAGATTATAAAAGAAGTGGTACTTATAATAAAGAACTTGAGTTAAGTGCAGATTGAAAGCTACATCTGTTCTGGGTTTGATGGTGATTCCAACATGGCATGTCTCTAATTGCTTTAATGTATCCAGATATTTTTATAAAGACAATATTTATCATCACCATTGATGCATTATTGTCTGTGTTTAGTGAAATTAATTCTGCCAGAATGCCAAGCACATCCCTTAAAGTGATAGTGACGTGAAAAAACTTCCCATCGAAATATTTATGTACATAAAAAGTTACCTATGGCCATGTTGATAATTTTCACTGATAAGGCTGGTTTTGTAAGTAATTGTTTCTTGGAGTTCCTAAACCTGACTGTTTGCCGACCTGACTGTCGCTTCTTAGCCTATCAGTTATAGCTTCTAATGCTAACAGGCTACTGATGCACAAATATGGTAGCCTCAAAAAAGAGGAACCTTTTACAGCTAATTTAAAAGCATTGGACAAATACTTTTAAGGCAAAATTATAAATAGCAGGCAAACATAATGTTATGATAGATGTAAAAAAAAAGGTTTGATTACTGGTGTCAGTATCTCTTTAAGGCAGCTAGTCTATACTCTATGCCTGAAGTCACTGGTAGTGGGAGCTTAACCCTTTCTCCTTTAGTGCTAACTACCTCCCAACCATTTGTATACAATATTACTGCAACCACTTGTTCCTTGTTAATTATCATTCTGGGGGCTTAAACAACTTCACTTTTACTGCAGAATTACCTTATCTGACCTCAAGTGAAAACTGCATCAACCCTGTTTCCTATCCAAATTGCTCCTTGCTACAGGGATCTCATCATTTTCCAATTAAGGAACAGCAAAAACAGCAGCAAATAATAACAGGTGTAAATATACAGTATATGGGCTTTCATTCAGTTGGGATAATGTGATAAATGGTCCTGTGTTTTGTACTTGTTAGTGACAGATAGCAAGCAATTAGCTGGTAGCATTTACTGGGCATCTGTTTAAAAACTAAAACTAAGATTTGATTGGTTGCTTATGTGTTACTATGATGTGGATATAGGAAAGCCTATTTATTACATTTCCCTCTATACATATTTCTGGGGCATATTCAATTGTTTTATTGTAAGCAGTAAATTCCACATAAGAATAATGTGATGCTCAATATACATAGGATTAAAAAAGTGTGTAGAGAACCCATAATGAAAATTTTTATGACTGACTGCCACCTGACTTGAGTGAGAACACCATAAAGTACACAAACTGCCCATAAACTCCATGGGTGGAAAAAAGTTAAGCAGGATGGAAAAAGTCAAAACGAAAAAACACTAAAATCTTATCATCAACCTGTCCTATGATACAGGAATTAATCATCATAAATACAATATAAGGGTAATGTCCCATGGAGAGATTAGTTGCCCGTGATAGACCTCTGCTACTATGGGCAACTCTGAAATGCCTTTCCACCAGCAACATGGAAGGGAATCGACAGTGGAAAGGCCTCTGCATCACTTTGGTTTTTCGAAGTCACAGTCGAGTTTCCTCCTGCAGGCAACTTCACGTGACTTTAAAAAAACGAATTAATGTGTAGGCCTTTCCACAACAATTTTCTTTGCTGCCAGTGGAAAGGCATTTCAGAGAGATTAGATCTATTGCGGGTGACTAATCTCTCCGTGGGACATTAGCCTAAGGCTAATTTACAAACACAGATGCAAGTATGGTCTTGCTGATATAGACAGAAGGTACTTGTGTCCAAACAACTCGTAGCATTGCGCCAAGTGCCATTGCATCTTTCCTGCCATTTCTTCTGATTTACACACACGTGTGCCTACTAATACAAAAGTTCCACCCCCAGTAATCCCAGGGTTCTCACAGAAAACTGAATCAATAAGTGAAAATAACTTGGGCCAAAGGGATCACACTCAAACGTCATTTTAACTTTCCATGCATTGAATACCGCTAATACACACAAGGCAGTCTGTTTTAGTATTAATTTATCTTTTGCTTCGGTAAAACCTGGATGTTATTGATTATTTTTTTTAATACTTTAATTTTATTTGATTTTAAATATTAAAGAATGCATTTGTTTTCAATGCCTAAGCAACTCAGACTGGTTTATTAGATGATATTCATACATACTGTGCACTTCATTGTTCACTCCTATTAAATGAATGTGCCAAATCCAGTATTCTGTAGCAGTTCTGACTGCCAGTTACTGTCTTCAAGTCAGTCATTATCCATGCAACATGCAGATTTCTGACATATATAAGATATCATATTGTGTATTTTGCTCTTGTAAGTAAACCATGTTGGACTTATTTCAGATGCAGCTGCAAAGCTTTCATCTGAATGGCACCCCGAGTGAACACCTGTCAAATACAGAAAAGCTTGTTATGGCTAGTGACAGCAATTAGCCGGCACACTAGGATGATGCAGTTCTGTTGATCTCTTCTAATAAGTCAGCTGGGATCAAGGTAAAACTATATCACAGTTCAGCCTGCTGCATTATAAAGCTATAATTTCTAACATATGATACTGCAAGTGAGGAGCAGAGCCACAAATGAAAGACCGTAAGATGTTAGAAAATGTATAACTGCTAAAACACACACCTTAAACACCTTTAAATAGCTAATTTTATTTTTAAAGTGTATAGCCAGAAGTTTTGTGTTCATAATTGTTATCATTTGTGCTTTACAATTACATACTCTGATTTCATTTCTCCAGTTTCTATGCAACCATGTACGGGTATGGGATCTATTATATGGAAAGCTTTAGACCTGGCTTTTTTAAATAATGGCTCTTTCCATTTCTTATGAGTAATACAAATGTTTAACTATTACAAATAATATAGTAGTATTCTGCTAATAACATCATTTTTGCAAGCTAAATTAAAATGTCAAAAATAAAGATTTGTTTCACTATGGGCAATGGCATTGTCATATTTTGGCATTTTCCAAGTTATAGATTTAGCACATCTAAATTAGCATCATTCCCATCAATATTCCATATTTTGTAATAAAAGGATAATTTTAGAGATCATTTTTAAGAGGGCTCATTTGAAGTCACCAAATGCAAAAAAAAAACCCCCAATATATAAGTTTTGGGTCTACTTGTAAATCTGTTGTAGCATCATTTCATGAGCCAATTTGCCACTTTTCCCTACTTTGGTATATAAAGCTGGACATACAAGTTTAGATTTTAGTCTTATGACAAACATTTAGATATTGATTATACTTAGCAATTCAATAATCTGAAACTAACATTAAGACTGAAATTGTAGTATTAATTCCTAAGAACAACACATCTAACAATGTTTTGGCCATTAGTAATTGCCAGACAACAATCGAAAATCGAAAGTTACATCTCGGAAATACATTGCAGGTCACCCAAGGAAAGCATTAGATATACCAAATATATTGGTGTGTATATGGCCAGCTTAAGGTGCAAGTACCAGTACAAAGAAACAATGTACTTAAAGGACATCTTTCAATACCTGCCACTCTGGTTGTCCAGAGGTTAATGGTAGATTTCCTTCTCCCCCTCTAACCCACTTGGCCCCTCCCTCTGGAATTGGCTTTGCCTGTTGGCTCCTGGGCATGCTCAGTTTTTTTCAGCTGAGATTACTTAACTCACCATCCATTCTAGCAGCCGATGAAGAGATGGCATTGGTGGTTCCCATGGAAACTCAGCTCTAGATGTCTGCTCCTATTTTTTCTCCTAATCTCCTCTCCTGAGCTCAGCTTATTCATTGCAGTGCTCAAACAAAGACAGTTCTGCCTGTGTGAACCTACATTCTTGATAAAATTTATGCTGAATAAGGGTCTGCTTTGTGTTTGCTGTTTGCAGATTTAAAGGAGAAGGAAAGACTAGTAAAGAGTTAATCTCAAGCTGCAGGCATACCTTCAGTTGTCTCAATAGTGCCCTTAAGTCTCCCTACATTTCACCTGATCAGAAGCCAAACAGGAAGAAAAAACGCTGAGCTGTGGAAAGAAAGTTCCCATAATGCCTCTCTCCTGCACAAACAAGCAAACCCAAGTGAACATGCTCAGTTAGTAAGACTATGGGGCCGATTCATGAAAACACGAGTTCGAATCCCGAATGGGAAAAATTTGGATTGGATACGATAATTTCTGAAGATTGCAAATATCACGAAAATGCTTATGAAAAAATCATATTAGTCACGATAATATCGTATTGGCGATCCGAAAGTCACAAAATTTTCATACCGGGCGATTGTAAACAGCGGCAGAACCTTTCTGAATTTTTCACTCTAGCGTACGAAAAAGTCACGAGGCATACATAAAAGTCGCGTGGGCGTACGAAAAAGTCGCGCAAGCGCAAAAAAATCGGCGAATGAACGCTCCGAGCGTTCATGTCTTAATAAATCTCCCCCTATGAGTCATCTTCCTGCTGATTGGCTCAGATCCACATTCCTAAGGGGGGGGTGAGTGAGTTCTTAGCATTCTTGAGGGAGGGGGGAGCAGGAGAAAGCAGAGAGCAGAAAGCTGTGTGTCTCTGGCACAGGAATTACAGACACAAGAAATCTTTTTTGAGAGAAGTCAGTGCAGCGTTTCTGTGAGTGCTTATGGCTGTATTTACATAGACCTTTCTGGTAAAGCTTACTTAGTTTTTACCTTTCTTTCTCCTTTAAATGTAACCGATGTCAGAGGAAAAATGGCCACCAGGTGGAAGCTGCTATTGGTTTTAGGAAAATGTGATGGTGCTGGCAAACAGAGGGGATATATACAGTACAAATTATGCCATTTGGGTGTGGGAGGCATGCGAGTGTTGCTTTTTGCATTTGTTTTGTATAACATTAAAAATTAGAGCTGTCAACTGCCCCGACATTTTTGTGAGTCTCACAAACTTCCTGCAGAGACAAAAATGTTGCCAAGACAAAAAACTGCTGCAAAAAATGCCCATTCATTTACAGTAAATGCATTTGGAGTAAGAAAAAAAGTCGCCCTAGTAAAAATTTGTCATATGTAAAAAAAGTTGCCTATTGACTTCAATGCAATTTTTTTTCCTCCACAAATTATTCAGCAGTTTCACAAACTTATTGGTAAAGTGAAATGGGACCGATTCGCTCATCACTATTTATGAGAGGAGGCTTAGTGGGCACATTATTGCGCCTGGTAAGTAGTGCAAGAAGCATGTACTGTATGCTTGTGCATTCACACCATTTTAAAATCAAAATGCAAGTGCAATTTGATACTACGTGTAATATAAATAACATGTTGGTGTATGCACTGACAAAGGCATCCTGGAATTCTTTTGTCGCCCACGGCTATTCTTTTGTCGCGCGGCCATTTTTTTTCCGCGTGGCTATTCTTTTGTCACACGGCTATTCTTTTGTCGCCCGCGACTATTCTTGGATTTTTGGATGTGCGGCAAATTTTTCCGCGGCACATTTTTTCTTCCGTTTTGGAAAGCGATCCACCAATGGCGAAATGCGGAAATTCGCAGCGAATCCATGCCTGGCAAAACATTTCGCCCATCACTAACCCTAAACCAAATCAGACATTTTATCTCTCACATTTTCATTTCTATTTTATTCTTTTATTGTTTCCCTCCTCCTAACTCTTTCCATTGCCTGTTCAGCTCTGGAAGCTTTGCAAATCTAATATTGCTATTTGACACAAGGGAAAGGTTAAAGGAGATGTAATATAAAATAGAATGTGATGTGTATTACCACTTATCTAGCAGGTGTCACACAAGCAGATGCACATGCTGCAAGATTGTAGCAAATTACCTTAATATACTGGGGCAAAGAGCATCATCTTCAGTTTGAGCTCTTTAACCTTAATCTGGCTCCCGATCTACTCTGAGACATTTGGCCAGCAACATGCTTCTTTGGTTTAGAATGCACACACACACTAATATATATATACAATATATATATATATATCCTGCAATCTTTGCAATAATAGTATCTAGCTACTTAGCCTTTCCATGCTTCTAAGAGAGATGTCACTGGGAACATTCAGTCATTAGCCATGATTAAAATAACTACTTTAATATACTCTGTCATGCTTAACTGTTCTCATATTCTACCATCTTAACCATCATCATCATAACCTAATGATTTCAAAGTTGGTTGAGATATTAATAATAAAAAAAGGATTGTATCATTCTCCAGGTTAGGATCTCTCTCTAGGAGCTTTTAAAAAACTGGTGTGTACCAGTGCAAAATTCTGTGTTTTGACACAAAATTCTTTGAGCACACCACAATTTATTGTGTGCGCTGGCCTCAAAATTTGTGTGCCTGCACATGAGCGCACATATTAGAGGGAACAGTGTATGGTGCAATAAACTGCATTACTATTGTTTTTATGTGTAATTATTAGTGATGGGCGAAATGTTTTGCCAGGCATGGATTCGCGGAAAAATTCACTGCACGTCCAAAAATTGTCACAAGAATAGTCGCACGTCCAAAAATTGTCGCAAGAATAGTCGTGGGAGAAAAAAGAATAGTCACGTGGCCAAAATTGTTGCAGGCGTCAAAAGAATAGTCGCACGTCCAAAATTGTAGCAAAAATAGTTGTGCGTCCAAAATTTGTCACAAGAATAGTCGCAGGCATCAAAAGAATAGTCGCGTGGCCAAAATTGTCGCAAGAATAGTCGCAATAATAGTCGCAGGCATGCAACATTTTCGCCGTTTGACGAATATTTCGAAAGATTCGCAAATTTATTGGCGAAGCGAAACGGGACGGATTCACTCATCACTAGTAATTATATCTGTTGGGATCAAGTACTGTTTTATTATTGCAGAGAAAAAGGAAAATTCATTTTAAAAACTTGAATTATTTGATTAAAATGTCTATGGGAGATGGCAATTCTGTAATTCAGAACTTTTTTCACAAAACAGCTGCCGAGTGAGTGAGAAAAAGTTCCCAGAGTGAGGAAAAAGTCATGGTTGCAACAAAAAAAGTCGTGGTCGTGTCAAATACATTAGGGTTGATTCACCAGAAATAATACTAACGCATGATTCACAAACACTTAGGGGATTGGATTCGGATTGGAAACGAACATTTTGCGACTTTTTCGTATATTTTGTGATTTTTTTCGTCACCGTCGCAACTTTTTCGTAGCCGTTACGACTTGCGCTAATTGTCGCAACTTTTGCATAGGCATTTTTTCGTTTCGTGAGCGCTCGAAAAATTCGCGACAATTCGCAAAATACCGATCATTACGAAAAAAACGCATTCAGACGCTTTTCGGACGTTCGTGGATTAGTAAATGTGCCCCTTAAATGGTCATTTTCAGAACAGTAGTTTTCCGAAAGTAATGGTGTGTATGGCTAATATGGCGTGCATTTTTTCGCACGCGGTGACAATTTGTGCGCGCTGTGTCAATTAGCGTGAGCTGTGTCAAATACCACAAGAAAATAGTCTTCGCGACTTAAATAACGCAAACAGCATCGCTTCTAAATTAACGCAAGTATCCTTTTAGTGAATTGTGCGTTAAGACGCGAAAAATAAGACACAATAAAATTTTTAACGCATGCTTTAAATTTGCGTTTGTTTTATCGCACTTTAGTGAATCAACCCTATTGCGTCAAAAAAGTAGCAGTTACATCAAATACGTTAAGGTTGCTCTAAAAAAGTTCTGATCATGTAAATAAAAAAAGTAATGCTCATCCAAAATTTGGATGGTAGCCGTGTTTCGCAAACTTTTAAGCTGTTTCCACAGTTTTGCAAATTTTTTGATGAACCGTGTAACTGCAGCCACCCTGAACATGCAGGCTTATTCCACTTTTCCCACAGTGGGTTGCATTAATGGCCTATAAGACTTTGGCAAAAATATCATACGCTAATGCTATTTTAATGCTAAGTGGTGGAACTAATGCAATGGACACTCTGGAAAATGATGGGCAAGTTTTACCTCAATTTGCGATTGTATCTGAAAGTGTGGTAAGTCTCTGTTTGGACAAAATCTAATTGGACCCTCTTGGGCTGATACTTCTGCATCTTGTAGATGGACCTAGCTATGAGTAGGTTTAAGCCAGCTATACAAAGGTCAACATTAACCAACTTGGTAATTTTAGACCAAGTTGGTACTTTATAAGCGATGTGTTATATGCGCTTATATATCTATGGGTGATTCGTTTGTTGCATCTGCCACTGATAAACCTTATTGTAGGAAGCAATATATTAATTGTAACACTAGACGTGTCATCTATTTAATTACCTGTCTTAGGTATAAAAACAATACATTGGACAACATTGGCCAGGCATTTTTCCTCATGTGTGTCAGGAGACTTGAGATATTTTAGCATTCAGGGTATACAGATGGTGAGCTTGAACATTAGGTGAGGCAATTTATCAGAATTGACCCAGAAACATGAGTTATTCTGGATCTTTACTTTAAATACTAGAATACCAGTGGGCATGCAGAGTTCAGTTTTTCATGTTACTACTAATGTGTGTCTGGAACTTGGGGGTGAAAGACACTGTTTCTTTAAGAGTCTGTCCTGCATGTTTTTTTTTTTTTTTGGCTGTCCATCCTCCAATTTCCTGTTGTCTATGTTGGGTTTATGGAGATGTCTCATGTTTTATTGTAGCTTTAAATAAAAGGTTTTTTATATTTTATTTTGTAGCCCTGTGGAGATCCTTGATATCTCTCTATCTGCCAGATCTGAAAATTCCATTGTCTGAGGACAGCATTGACCCCTTGATACAACCTCATCATAACAAGCACATTTTCTGGTTTATGGCTAGGCTTTTACAAGAGCTGGCAATATATTGTTACTTACCAAACCTAAACTCCACATCAGCAGAGCATTTTCGATTTAATTCATCTAATTCTGCCACAACCCACACTATGAATTTAAATATAAAACCTCTCTTTGCTATGATCCATTTGGTTAATCAATGGCGGAAAAGGCCTTACTAAAATATACGTGAATCACTCATGTGCTACAAAAGCACTAAAACCTTGAGTTCTTTTTTAACCCCTTTGCTGGCCTCATTAATGGCCACAGAGTTAAAAGACACTGAAATCAACACTGTTTTAGTGTTTGAAAACAAGAACTTTATGTGCTTTTCCAAGTAACGTTGGCAACCTTCCCACTGCTGGGCACAACAGAAAATTTGCACTTGATTAAAGTGGAGTGCATCTTTCAAAGGATAATGATATTCTTATTTTCTCAACAATTTCTCCCTCGACAATGAAAAAAGAAACATTAGACCTGAAAGTGATCTCAGTGGCATGTATGTCAGATGCATCTTGATTTGCTTGAAGGAAAGGGTTGTATTTTCCTCAGGAAATGGATACTTTATTTTTATTAGCGAGCAGAACAGTGTACCTTTTAGTGTTTCCTGTCAAACAACAAACTGTATTTGTTTCACAGTATCCGTTCCTCTTAGACACCTTTATGCAAAGCAGCATACTGATAGTTATGAGAACCTTTCTCCAGGCAATCACAGAATTATTAATTTTCAGCAGACAGTAAAAGTAATCAGAGTCACATGTAACATGCATAATCTATTTCACACATTGTTAGTGCTTGTAGGCAATGAAATCTGAAACTGACAGAGAAAAAGCTCTTCAAAGCATCCATTTTAAATGATGCCGCACAGAAGAAAGAAAAAAAAAAACGAGTTCATTTTGTTCCTGCTGTACAACTGTAAACAGGACAGTCAGTAAACAAATTACCCTAATTGAAAAAGCACTAGAAATTGCTGTTTGGGAGCAACGCTGAAAAAGCTCCAGTATGTCGAATGAAGTGATAATGTTCCTAAATGTTGCAGTAATCACATTCAATTTTTCTTTTAACGCATTCAGCAGAAACAACCAGATTCATCTTTACACCAAGGGTCAGCATTCACTTAGATTATACCAAATATTAGCTTGTGACGTATGAATGGATAAACAGCTATAATGTCTTGCATGTTCCACTCTTGTGCAACTAATAAAGAGATAATGAAAAGCTCTGTAGACAGCTGATTTGCAGTGATGCCTTCAACAAGCATGCGTCACCAGTTCAGGCAATCGATTTTCTTTTTTTTTTTGTTTTGGAAAGGTTGGACCCAAAGGACTCTTTCCTTTTTTTCACCCAAAGTTACTATGTTACAGCAATTTGTTTAGGAAAGGCTGGGTAAAGGGGTAACTAACTAAAGCTGATATCACACAGGGAGATCACTAGCTGCTTGTTGTAGTTGACTAGAAATAGATTTCCTTGGAAGAGTAGCAGGTTCCTCACATAAAAAAAGAAAACTAATTCTAGCCAGTTACAAATAGCAGCTTGTAATCTTTCTGTACAGTGTCAGACTAGTCAGCCAAAAAAACTCCCAGTGGGCCCAAATGTCAGTAGCCCTTCCTGCTTCTAACTATTTTGGTTATTCCCAATTTCTGTATGAAAATAAAGAGGCAAGACAGATGAAGTTAAATTATAGTATGTAAAGAGAAGAGACTACCCCCCATATGTACTAATGGGCACAAACTTTGCCCAGGAGCAGTAACCCATAGAAACCAATAAGATGTTTGCTTTTAAACTGGTGACCAGTAAATCCTACCTGCTGATTGGTTGCTATGGGTTACTGCTCCTGGAAACGTAGTGCCTTTTATTAAATAACCCCTTATGAGTATAGGAGATTAAAGGGGTTATACAGAGAGTATTAGATATAAAAAAGAGTGGATATGGTCTAAGGTTTTCTATTGGGCCCCTGGCATCCCAGTCCAACGCTGTTCCTCCATAATATAAACCTATGCGTTTTAAGTATGACACAACCACACAGTACGGAGGAAGAAATTAGAAAGCCAGAAAAAAACAGAGATGAAGCTAAAAACATGGAAGAGTCAATCGCTTATAAATTAGGAAATTTACCCAAACACTTCAAAAACTGGAGACCCTGGTCTGAATACCTAAATCAGAATAATTGACACCAAGAAATAGATCTCTCTAGATTGCACCTTCAACTGAAAGTTTTAAATATGTGAAGAAACATAGGAAATTATGCATATTGAAAATCTGAAACTCCTAGTGACAGCGAAAACCTAACATACAACTGAAATATGTCTCTGAACCTTTTCTAAAGTATCAGACAAACTATAACACTGTTAAATATGATCAAAGGGACCCTATGTTAATCTATGTTTTCTTATTTCTCATTTTTTGTTTATGTATATAACATTACTTACCCTTTATCCCCCCCCCCCTCTTTTTCTTCTGTACCCTTCTTACCTGTGAAAAATAAATAAAAAATAAATTGAAAAAATAATGATGAGGGGATTCTTCATCATTTCATTTACAAAACTTCAGAACAAAATCAGTTGTTCGTCGGTTTTTCTGTTTTCAGCATCAACACACTTTATTACACACAAATTAAACTGATTTAGAAAGAAAAATCTTAGCAGAAGGGAAGGCTGATGTGTAATTGAATACCCAGGCGAGAGTGATGCAGAAAGTGTGGGCTGGGAGAGGGAACCCCACTGGCTAAAGCACAAACTGTCAGTGAGTTCTCTGATCTAAGTATCTAAACTTTCACCTAAGTTAAGTGTTAATTTCTATTAAAAACAACATTTAATACTCCAGAAACCGATACTGAACTCTTTTCTTCTACGCCAGGAAAAATATTGCCATGCACTGGATGGGAGCTCGTCCACCATCCATTAAAACATGGAAAACAGTAAACCACGCAATTCCACTAATCAAACTCACCTCGGAAGCGAGAGGAACACAAGCCAAATTTGATCTGATCTGGACCCCATGGATTGAGGCAGGATTGGACTAAACCTGCACAATAGGATCTATAACCAAAATGTTATACCCACCCTGCATATAGATTAACCTGTATTCCTGAACAGTAAACCAATTTGGTGGGGAAGTGTACATTCTAAAATGTTTGGCACAACTGTCTGTCTATTGTTAATAAAAACCTTTAAAAAAAAAACAAAAAAAAAACAACAACATTTAATAATATCCCAAACTTTAATGATTCATATATCCAATCCAGCACTGTCCAATTTCTTTCATGCAGTTGGTTAGTTATTTGATATCCCATTTGTTCAAGGGCTGTGTCCAGGACTAGCAGTCTGTAGATTGTGGCAAAGTCATAAACAGTCAATATTTATTGGGCCTGTGGGGGGGCCTTTGTGTATTTAGGGGCACATTTATCAAAGTGCGAATTTTCTCCAATTAAAAGCATGATTGGAAAAAAATCGGAAAATATTGCAGAAAATACGCAAAATACACAAAGATGTATTCGGACCTGTCGTACTTTAATGAAGGTGCCCTGTTGTGTATACAATTAGCATTTTATATGTAATAATCCTTACACAGTGTATTATATTACAGATTTTAAATGCAATTTGTTAACACTGGCTACAAATTTCCCAGTGTGGCATTGCCCTGAAGTGGCATTCGTTCAACAGTGATGAGTGAATCTGTCCTGTTTTGCTTTGCCAAAAAATTTGCAAAACTGCTGAAAAGTTTGCCACAAAAATTGACAAAATGAGGCAACCAAATAACTTTTTTTTATGCTTGTGACTTTTACATGACAGTGACTTATTTGACGCAACCACAATCTTTTTTACATGGATGCAACTTTTTCCTCACTGGCCGAAGTTTATTGCTGCAAAAATTTGGAATTTCGCTGTGAATCCATGCCTGGCGAAAAAAAATTGCTCATCACTATAAGTCAGTTAATTCTAGATAAATCCATGCTACTACAGGTATGGTATCCGTTATCCAGAAACCCTGTATCCAGAAAGTTCCAAATTACGGGAAGGCCATCTCCCAAACTCTATTATCAGCAAATAATTTTAATTTTTTAAAACGATTTCCTTTTTCTCTATAATAATAAAACACCTTTTACTTGATGCCAACTAAGTTATAATTGTATCCTTATTGAAGGCAGAACAATCCTATTTTAATGTTTAAATTATTGTTAGTAGATTTGCTATGGAGATCCACATTACGGAAAGATCCCTTATCCAGAAAATCCCAGGTCCAGAGCATTCTGTATAGCGGGTCCCACATAATTTAATATATTATTATTAGTGAAGTAACTAGATCATTACCTGCTCCTTGGAATGAGTGTCCAAAAAATTCCATAGGTACAAGGGTGCAACAATTCATGTAAAAGATCACCCAGAGTTTTATTATTTTGTTGGCAGAATCCTAGTTCAATGACCCTGGCAACCAGTAACACTTGTAGCTTTTAAACTGATTATTATTAATAAAATGTGCTTTTCTTACCAGTATATTAATCAAGTTCCCTCTAGGTTTGCATGCGGAGTAAGGTTAATACTGGCATATTCTAGAAACAAAAGTATTTAAGGGACCAACTGTTTTCTTATTATAAATAAGAACTTGGCTAAGTTTTGGCATCTTGTATAGTTCAGACAAAAAACACGCTAGGGATGATTGTCTCAACCTTTTGTGGGTCTCATACGCACATAACCCTGCTGCATAACTGCGTCTCATTAGATGACACAACATTGGCAAGCTCAACTAAGAGCTATTTAAGAATGAAAAGAGGCTCATGAATAATGGTTGAAACGGAAAAGTGATAATTAAATAAGACAACTGAATGCCAGAAGTCTCCCCAGTAGAAAATATACTTTGCCCAAGAACATTTTCATTTTTAATTTCTTAATCATTAGCACAGATTTACAGTTCTTTAGATGATAGCTTCAGTAAGGAAGCAGTTTTCACAGACACATTATAAGCTGCAAACACTCTGAATAGTATTTCGCATGCAGTTTAAGATTTTTTCTGTTTCTATCCTGGGTCAATTATACCAGGCATTATATACTAGTGTTGTACTAAGGGCAAAAATAGCTGTTTTCTGCTCACAATGCAAATTAATAATTAAAGGGGAACTCCAATCAAACACAACTTGTGCTTTTTAAAAAATATTTTCAAGCAACATACATCAATTAAAATATATTAAAAATATGCAGCCTTCTCATGTAATAATAAGGTTACCTAAGCCTGCCCCCCCTCTCCTGTTCTCCTGCTGATCTAGCTGACTACTTTGAGACTCCAAAATAGTAACAGTAGTTGACTGTCCTCAGCCTACACTTAGGGGCTGATTTACTTACCCACGAACGGGTCGAATGGAGTCCGATTGCGTTTTTTTCGTAATGATCGGTACTTTGCGATTTTTTCGTATGTTTTGCGATTTTTTCGGATTCTTTACGAATTTTTCGGATCCAATACGATTTTTGCGTAAAAACGCGAGTTTTCCTATCCATTACGAAAGTTGCGTAAAAAGTTGCGCATTTTGCGTAGCGTTAAAACTTACGCGAAAAATGCGCAACTTTTCGCCTAAGTTTTAACGCTACGCAAAATGCGCAACTTTTTACGCAACTTTCGTAATGGATACGAAAAACTCGCGTTTTTACGCAAAAATCGTATTGGATCCGAAAAATTCGTACAGAATCCGAAAAAATCGCAAAACATACGAAAAAGTCGCAAAATATTCGTTTTCAAGTCGGAACTTTTCCAATTCGGTTCGGATTCGTGGGTTAGTAAATCAGCCCCTTAGCCTACATCCTTCAAATCCCACAATTTCCTGCACACGTGATGTCAGTAAGGAAAGTAACATCATGGTGCAATGCTTTGTGGGTTATGTAGTTCCTGTGTGCTGTCTGTGAGCTGGAGATGTTTGTAACATCAACAATCAGAATATCCAAGGCTATTGTGATACTAATATCTACAGTTAGTATTAGTGGTTGTATTTATAGTTTATGTATGTGAGTGTATAGATTGGTAGGTGTGGGTTGTGTGTGCTGGGTTTACTTGGATGGGTTGAACTTGATGGACTCTGGACTTTTTTCAACCCTATGTAACTATGTAACTATGTAATGTTTTAGTCCCTCCTCCCCTGCCAGGATTACAAATGATACAGAAAGAGAAGAACTGTTTTGCAGCCCGAATGACCTTGGTGCTACCGAATGATCTGGGTGCTACCAGATTATGCAAGGTTATCCAAAAAAACAGGATAAAAAGGGTGCACTCCAGGAACCTTTAAAAATAAAAATCAAGATTCTTTATTTAAGTCTTTTTTTTTTTTTTTTTTTTTATTGGCAGTTTTTTTGCATATACAAGGTTAACAGTCAAGCTTTACATTATAAGTAGATGTATCTCAAATATTGAATGTGTCTGTATGTGTTAAGACATACAGTCACATGGAGAGAGAGCATAAAGAGAGAAGGAAGTGAAGTAGGAAGAAAGAGAAGGGAAGAGAACAGGGGAGAGGGAGAGGAGAAAAAAAAAATTATGGAACACAAATCATACACATTATTGGCTATTATTCCTGGTTATCCACCTCAGTATAGTTCTTCCATGAGTCTTATTTAAGTCTTTTTAAAAATGTATCAGGCCAACATTTCGGTCTCCTCATAAGACCATTGTCAAGACCATATGTACACTTAAAATCAACATATAAATAGGTAAAACCTGTAACACTCACCATATCCCATGCTCTCACACCAGTCAAAAGACTGGAGGAGAAGCCCTGTACTCAGGATACAAAATACCCAGAGTAACTATATACATATTCGCAGCCACAAAGTTTGGTCTGTCTTACCCACATAGGAAAAACCACAGGGGCATGTAATTAAATAGATAACATGTGTGGTTGTGCATGTAATATGGTGTCTGATTCGCAAATAGGGAAACAATTTAAAATCAGACACCATATTACACGCACAACCACACATGTTATCAATTTAATTACATGCCCATGTGGTTTTTTCCTATATGGGTAAGACAGACCAAACTTTGCGAATGGATGGGCATCAGTCAGCAATAAGTACGGCTTTTAGGGATGGCACAACTAATAAGCCTGTGGCCAAACATATATATATATATTTAGATTTATTAGGGATTTCTGTGTTGTGTGGGGCTCTTTAACAAATTTTGGTTTGGAAACCGGATTTCCCCTTCAATGTATAAAAATATACTTTAGGTTGCTTTTATAGCATGCCACTCAGGTCTCACCAGATACTAAAATCACTTTAACTAAGCCACTTTACTCTTAGGAACTCGGAGTCGACAAGAGGTACATTTCACTGCTCTCTATTTAACAGTATAGAATTTTTAGGTTATATATTTATAAAAAGGTGCAAACTCTGTTTCACCTATTGGCCAATATTCCCACTTTTGCTCTAATAACTTAAAGTTAGATATGTTCTTCCATGTTTTTCCTGTAGATCCCTACGGATGTTTACATTTGTAAGGACCAAGGCATATATAGAATGTTTGCCATTGTAAAACAAAAACTTATAATTGGTAGAATATTCATACTTAAATGTATACTTGGTATAATATTCATACTAAATTGTATGCTCCATGGTTGGGGCACACAATTTATTGTTCAAAATGGAATCTGCTGCAGGTGTATCACAATGCTAACTGCCATGAAAATGTACCCATGTGTAATAACTTAGATGGCAATCTCAGAATCATGCATTTATGTCTATTAAATAATTAAATGCATTTGTAATTTTAGGTGATTGTGTTTGAAATGAAATGTTTTCAAAGCATGTAAGTTTGTCTTTTTTTCCTTTTCAGTGAGTTTTCAGAAAAAGGCATTGGTATGGTAAGAAATCAGACAAACATTAAACCTTAGCTGACATTAATCAGCGTTCCTCTGGGTCTACCATGGAAATGATGTGCAAGTTGCTTGTTAGAGCCTGAGGGAGTCTCCATCTCATTCTACTTCCCTTCAGGCTTTCCTCTTTTCGTATTGCATAAAACAATCTACTGTTGTCACTCAAGACTAGAGACAGAGTTGACAGGCAGAAATGGTGGTCTTGTAGTAACAGTCCATAGTATATAAATTCCATATCTTGAATCCTCACTAGCTTTATTGGGTAAATATATATATGATTTGAAAATAAATATTTGAGTGCAAATATGGTGGTTTAGAGTCTAGACATTGAATGCTATAAAATATTGATTCATCCTTGTAATAACAAATAAATACAGGCTTATTCCATTAAGTTCACATTATAAACCATTTAAGTTCTTGACTATTTATATTGCTACACCCCAAACTAAGGACAACAGTATCTGTTTGGCACAAACACATTGAAATCAGTCACAGTGACATTGTGTTCTTTATATTCTGCAGCTGCTTAGTAGGTGTCATGTTTTTATGAAACAATAGATGACATAATCAATCCAAGTAAATTGCTAACACAAGAAAAGTGTACTTAGCCACTATGTTAAAAAGATTTGCCATTACTGGTATGGAATCGATTATCTGGAAACCTGTCTTCCAGAAAGCTCAAAATTATGAGATGGCCATCCCCATAATCAAATATTACATTATTAACTGATTTCCTTTTTCCTGTAGTAATAAAACAGTTTATTGTACTTGATCCCACATACGATATAATTAATCCTTATTGGAGGCAAACTCATCCTAAGTATGGAGATCCAAATGATAGATCCCTTATCTGGAAGACCCCAGGTCCCAAGCATTCTGGATAACAGGTCCCATATCTGTATAACAGATCATGCATTGATGCACTGGGTGTGCACAAAAAGGAGGAGGATGCTAAAATCACCACACCATTTTTATAAAATACCCAGGGCGGATAGCCTAAATATAAATGTGGATATACTACTGAAACAAGTAGTTAGCTGTCACTAGTACTTCCCTCATGATATCCCTGCATTATGTTGGGATGACAGCGTATAAGATATAGGAGCAATTATGCAGTAGATATTAATATTAAATGAGCCAGTTCGTATGCTGCTTCACTGAATCCTAGCTAAACAATAGCTTTCTTTCCTGGTGTTTTACTAAGGTATGTAACAAGGGGGTTCAATGGGTTGGCTCAAGGTGAAGGGTCAATTGAGCAGTCCCCATGTCAAGTGAAGGGCACTAGAGGTCAAAGTAAGAAACCATTAAGTAATATGAAAAATATGAAAAACCCAGTAGAACAGTGCTAAAAGTGTTGTATAAAGATAACAGTCAAATTATCGTTTATCTCTAGATTTACAAAAGAACAGGCATGGTGCCAACAGGAGGCCATCCAGATGTTGTTTAACTACATCTCCCGGAATGCCACCAGTAGCCCAAGGTGCTTTTGTTTAGGGAAGAACAGAAAGTTGAGAAAGGATCGTTATTACAGATAACTGAAAATGTCATATATCAGTTGTGGCACATAGTTATCACAAAGGAAGATGTGTACTTGCATTTGATGAAATCATTACAATTTAGAGGATATAAAAAGTCGGGTTGGGGGTGGCATCAGCAAGCCAATGCAGTCCATGATGTAACTAAAAAATCAAATCTGCCCAATCGATACCTGGCCAATTTTTGCCTATATATCGGTGAGGTAGGGCTGTCGGGGGTCCTCATATACAGGCAGATAAACTGCCAAATCA
The DNA here is from genome assembly GCF_000004195.4 of Xenopus tropicalis. Classification (NCBI taxonomy): domain Eukaryota; kingdom Metazoa; phylum Chordata; class Amphibia; order Anura; family Pipidae; genus Xenopus; species Xenopus tropicalis. The sequence goes on from NC_030677.2 coordinate 131,161,621, forward strand.
GTCTAAAAGACCCGGAACAGCATCAGAAATCTGCCCCTGTATGGCCAGGGTTTTTATAGGGTGAGTGTTACCATACCAAAGTTCATTTTAAAAGCACAAGTAAACCATTTAAGAAATATATTTTGAGGTGTTAAAGCCATATTGGCTTTTCTTCCTGCAATAATTCTGCTAAAACAAAAAAAGGCAATATGGTTGTGGGAGAATGATCTGCTTAAGGTGCAAGAAAATTATAAATAAGGTTCAGCAGACCTGACAACAAGAATTCATTATTGCATTTTACCTAGCCCAATCTTGTACTAGTAATTAATGTATGCAAATTGAATGCATACAAGGAATGCAAAGAATTTCAGAAACAGTTTTAGTTCCATGTACAAGTATGGGATCACTTCTGAAAGCCCAATATCCAGAAAGTCTTATATTACATAATAATCAGCACCGTGTACTTAATGGTAACTAGTTAATGATCCTATTAGGTTTAATTTAATGTGTAAATCTTTTTTATTAGACTTAATGGTGACCCAAATTACATCTTCCAAAAATCTTTTTTTTTAGAGTGCAACAGAAGATCAAATGGGAATGCAACACTTGTAAACATCTATGCCTTTGACATTCAAAGATTCTGGCTCAAATTGTTGACATTGGAACAATTTATGTCACAACCGGGAGGACAGGTCGATAAAAGCAAGCCCACAAACGTCCCACACGTTGGGATGGGAACAGGAAGCACGGAAGTGGAGAGAGGCCAGAGAGCCAAAACGAAGTACAACGGGATCAGGCGAAAGAATAGTCAGACAGGTCCAGGTCGAGGCGGGCAGAACAAGTTTAGAAGTGGACCTCAGGCAAGGTTCACAACGAGGAAACAAGATCAGGATAAACACCAGGCACAAGGATAACTTGATAACCAAGCAAAGATGGTGAGTTCTAGGCGACTATTTAACCTAACACAAGGGCGCCAAACGCGAGGATGCACTTGCGTCAAGACGCACGCCCGACCGCGACATTGCATACGGACGCACGCCGGACTGCCTACTTTGCACACGGACGCACGTCGGACCACGTCATTTGTGCGTGGACGCACGCTGCCGAATCTTTTGCATTTTTTCGGACGCAAGCGCCTGCCCATGTGACCCGGCTGATCAAGCCCATGCGCACTGCGACCTCTCGGACGGCGGACACCCTTACAATTTAAAGCATAAAAATACACTGGACTGTTTTGCCTTCTGTGGTTGGACACAAGAGTTGTTGATGCTGGAAGTTATGTTTGGGGTCCTTTTGTAGCTAAATTACTTGCTATGCCTGATGTTTCTGTGGTAACAACCTAAGTAATAACCTCAACATTCTTTCTATTTCTAATTTTTATCTGTTATGATCACATAAGAGAAATTAATTTGTCAAGACCTTACCTGTCCTGCTCCAGCAGAGCGCTGGTTCTCCCTGCGTCGGTCCAAGATGGCGGTGCGTTCCAGCACGCGTTCCAGCGTGCGTTCCAGCATGCCTTCCAGCGTGCGCATGCGCAAATAGCTTGGTTGACGCAGAATTATGACGTTTCGACGCAGATGCTGTGACATAGGCGGAAGAGCACTATTTAGACCGGCTTCTGATTTTGGTAAGTGCTCGGATATGTTTTTCCTAGCTATACTTGTTTTTGGATCTTGCTATTGTTATATTGAACTTTTGCCTGCCTGACCATTCTCTCGGATACTCCCTGCTGTACCGCACTTGTACCTTGCCTGCTTATTGTTGCTGACCCTTGGCCTGGCTGTTATTCTCTGTGATCATCCTTATCTGTACCCGTTTGTGCCTCCGATACCCGTTGCTGACTTCGCTGTGCCTATTTCTACGTGAGCCTACGCCTCGCAGTCCACTCTGCTTAGACCTTCGCTGGACCTTTTCTGGGCTCTCGTACCTCGCCCCACTTCTCTCTCATCTCAGCCTGAGAGTACCAGTGGGGAGCTGTAAGAGCAGTCCTCCTCAGCATACCTGGTTCCTGCATCCGGTAAGCCTGACATAATTGCAGAATGTTGCAAATATTTGTTCATATAGAACATATAAAATATCAAATGTTGAATGCTGCTTTTTGTATAAAATATTAGATCCTCTGCCAAATCTCTGCAGACAGACAAACATGATACATTTCTTTTAATAATGTCTCAATAATCAGGGCATGTAATCTTATAAAGTAGTGCCCGGGAATGCATTGCTGCAATCAGTGTGTCCTATCCACATGTGGGCACCAATCTGTATAGCTGCAATGGTTCTTTCTGAACCTAACAGCAGTTACTTGGCATGTAACATGGGTCTGCATATGTTCTGCATGCTGCAAAATGAAGTATTATTTTATAGTTTAGATAGATAGATAGATAGATAGATAGATAGATAGATAGATAGATAGATAGATAGAGAGATGATAGATAGATAGATTGATAGATAGATAGATAGATAGATAGATAGATAGATGATATATAGATTGAACTCAAAATAGATTCTATCTGTAAATTTTCAGAAAAATTGTTAACTTGTACAAAGGGTACAATGCTTATGTCTGCTATTTTTTAACTAGCAATTTACCAGTGTTTTAGATGGTTAATGAGGAGACTGATTAAAAATGCAATTAAGTCTTCTGTTTATCATCACTGTATAAGAAAGATCAAAACACATTTTTACCAAAGAGCTATGCCAGCAGGATGTATGTTCATAGTGAATTTAGTTTATTAAGATGGGATGCATCACGTATAAATATCCCAGACGGCATGCTCTCTGATTGAACAAGTCTTGTGGAAGGACAGTGTTAAATATGAATGGATATTTTAATTGGTTCTCGCTATTACTAGCAGCAGGACACTAGTTCATTAGCCAACACTAATACATAATACTACACTTCTAACAATATATTTTGTTATTCAGACTCAATCTGCAATCTCTAAATTATTATAACTTTATAGTTTCCTTTAACTAATAATTTGGATAAGTATATTGCAGAGCTGTCGACCCGATGTTGCCCTCTCTCCCCGTCTCCCAACACCAAGAAGTATTCTCACGATTTCTGGGCTATCCCCCGAAGTTTTCGCATGTGTTTGCACAATAAGTAATCAGTGATAGCCTCCAATGCATTTGAGCATGTGCAAGTAGCAATTTTTTGGCTTCAACAGGGCATTTGACAGGTTGACAGCTCTGATATAGCAGTATATGTACTGGATGGACACGTAGGTGCACGAGGACACATCAGTTCACTGTATTGGCATATGTCAAAGAAGGCAATGTCGAGTAGTGTTGTGCCATTACTATATGAAACAAATCTAGGCATGCAAAACATACATACATTATTTTTATTTTTTATTGGTGTAGAATGCCAAATACCTTGCAGATGTCCCATACAACGGCTGCCAAATATAGTCCAGGATATGGAGGTTACTTTTGCTGTAGAAGCGAAAGACTTCATTTTAACTGATAGTTTCACCTTGAAACAGTCCAGGTTATTTTTCTGTGCCAGGAATATGTCAATAAGGAACTGCTGGTCTTGAACTTTTTTGATCAAAATTTAATTGCCTTCAAACGTCCAACAGACAAGTTAGAATAGGATATCATGCTACTACCCATCTGCCATTCCAAAAATATACCCTTAGGCTTCAAAAACATGGCATGCAAAATAAATTCTATTAAAAGAAAAATACATTGGGGACTTATATTAAAAAGGTTCTAAGGAGTCAAAACTGTGTTTAATATATGGCTGTAACAATGGTATATTCCAGGTGCACAGAACAATGCTCTTACTTTTAAAAACTCTAGTTCCTGATAGCTTTTACAACATAAGATCTCTATCTGTAAATGAGGTAGAAGTGAAACCACTAGCAAGATGGCATTGATTACTGATACTATCTGCCTCTGTAATACTTTTATTGTTATTTTATATTGTTATTGTTATATTTTTGACAATGTTAAAGAGCCAAGATATTGGTAGTGCTGGAGACACATGGGTACTGCTTTACAGTTGCTAACTGTGGTGGAAAATTGAATGTGTTGAAGAACAGAGTGACTGAAAAAAGGGTATTGCATTAAGCTACCAAGAAATTCCCTCCCCTTTAAGCAAAACAGGGATTGTTTGTCCTTATATAGCAATATATTGCAATACACTTCAAGCTGGCCTACTGTATGTATGTATGTATATCTTTATTTATAAAGCGCTACTTATGTACGCAGCGCTGTACAGTAGAATTCATTAATACAGACAGGGGGTTAAAGATAATGGATAAATACAAAAGATAATGGATAAATATAAAGTACAACAATAAATACAATAAATACAAGGTGCAGTTGCAATAAGAGTCAGAAACACAAGATGAAGGAGGTCCCTGCCCCGTAGAGCTTACAATTTACTGCGTCAAAGTCATCCCTGGTCTGGCCAGTTCTACACTCACTTTCATCTGATTCATTAAGAATTCTACTGCTTCAATATACATTTAACAAAGGGACTGAGTTTAACCTGCAACTTGCTCGCTTTTAAGGTTAAAACCCCCAAATGGTTGCCCTTTGTTTGGCTCTATTGGGATCTCAGTGGTGGCCAGTAACCTTAATGAATCAGATAAAAGTCAGTATACTGTAGGACTGGCCAGACCAGGGATGACTTTGCCGTAGTTAGCCAGCTTGAAGTATATTGGGATATATGGACAGACAAACCCTAATGTTTTTAAAGGGGGGGGGGGCATTTTTTAGTAGCTAAATGCACAACATTTCTATCCTATATAGATAATGATAACGGGTGAGTACAGAGGATCTATTGTCTTTGTCTCAAGTTATTAAGGCCAGAAACCTCTCTTATATGATTGTGAGGCAAAATTTTGTATACTTCCTTTTTCCACCCAGGTCAATCTTTATTATTATAATCAATCAAATGTCAGTGAGTCTTGGCAACAAGGTAACAATTTAAATTACCAAATATTGTTAGAATATGTGTCTACACCCTACAAAAATGATTAGGTGGCCTACCCATTTAGATACTTTCCTAGGTTAGGCCTCATGTAGTATTGATCTAAACTTTTCGATAAAACATCCACATTTATGTGTATCTGTTTGTGTGTGTTAAAGGGAAACTATATCACACTTTTTAACATGAGCCCATTCAGCCCTGTTTTTTAAAAAAAGGGCATCGAGACTGGCAGAAAAAAATGCTATTTTTTTTTTTTTACACAAACATGCCTGATTTCAGGTAGGGTTACTACATGTAATTGGAATGTGAAAAATTCCCCAAGGTACATTGGTAAGGATGAGGAATTAAAATATTATTCTTTTTTAATACTTAAGTGATAAAGAAGGGGAACACTATTTTTAGTTTTTTTTTAGAAAGCTTTAGCTAGCACATCTGGGTTCCCAAATTCAAACTCTCAGTAGCTTTACTGAGCAGCGAGGGTTACCAAAAGGAATATGACATAATCATGGCGAGTTGTATTTTTATGTACTTGAGTCACTCATTTGTTAGATGTTTAAATAACCATCTCTATCTCTGCATTCTCTTGGACATGTGAAATGTACCAAACAAAATAAAATGTTTGATGTAGGAACTGAAGAGCTGGTTATTAAATAATTGATAAGGCTACATTGTTTGATATTTCTTTGGGCTATGAATCAAGCTGTTTTGCTTGTTGCTGTGTCAAATGCAAAAAAGAAATGTAAATTGAGCCTCTTACATTTCACAGCAATTGTTGCCACCTTTGACTCAAGAGATTTTGACACTGTGAAAAGAAAATATCAAGGTTCCAGGCAAACCATCTAAAAAATCATGTTAAAATACATAATCCCCTCCCAAAAAATGTTCCATACAGATTTTTTTGCTCACTGACATGGACAAAATAGTTTGATTGGTTAATAAAAAAAGACCACATGGTCAAATGCTGATTAGTGTCAATCAAATCATGAAATTATGTGTTTACCCTTTGATACCTTGGCACAACTTTGACACAGCACAATTAAGGCTTTAAATCCAGGATAATAAGCAGAAACAAAATATACTGTATTACATACACCTACAGTGGGGGGAAATTTAAGTCTGGAGCATACAGAAATCTTGACTTTAGCTTTGAGAAGAAGGACATTATAACAACCCATAACTGGTTCTAATACTCCAAAGATTTGAACAGCTCTGACATTTTATCTGCTTCAGGCAGATGAGATTAAAAAATGATACAGACACAATTTCTTTCTTGACTATTTTATATTCAGTCATTTTTAATGAAGCAACTACATTAAGCATAACATAGTTCAGCTTTAATGTAGTTATGATGAATACATATTACTTGATTAAAAATGATAAAGCAATGCAGTTTCAAAATAATTGCCTTGCAAGATTAAATGCCGTAAATGACGTGGCCAGGAGAAACTTGGCCTTATGACCTTTGGTTCCTTTAGACAATGTACTGTATTCCAAATGTATAAATAGTTAGAATATGCAGATCGGCTTAGATAATAAAATGTGGGTTCTGGGGTATAATAGTTTTAGTAAATAAGGCTTTGAAGAAAGACAACCATGGAGTCTTATATATAATTCTCTCTATTGTAAAATACGTGGTAGAACACATGATATTTGTGGTAGAACGCATGATGTTTTCTGCTTGCACTGAAGAAAGATAAGTATGCACAAATGCATTTGTCTAAAAAGAAATATATGAGTATTTGTTCCACGTTTAGCCTGAAAAGGCTTTCATGTGTGAATGTATTAGTTTATTTATATAGTGCCACAGGGTATCGAGCGCTTTACATGGTTTACAAGAATAAAGTAGTTGGGAAGGATAAATAATCGCAGCTCATGAAGAATAAATACAATGCATTGGCAAGAAAAAGGAGGATGAGATTCCAAATTACAGGAAAAACAGAAGCAGGAGGGAAGTGATTTACAAAACTGGAATAGTTTAGCATAGTAGCCCATAGAAATCAATCAGAATCTTTTTTTTTTGGGAGGAGAAGGTTTTTAATCCTTTCCCGATAAACTTTTATGTATAACCCTCCTTGTCTGTAAGCCCGAGGCACAGGCAGCAATAAGCAAAATGCAAAGGCTCATTTACACAACATTTTATCTTTTCCAAGTGAAAAGGATATACGTACATATAAGTATTTTGGAAGAAAATAAATGAAGCAAATATGAACTGTTGAAATTAAAGACTAGACAAACAAGTGGCAAAAAGACACTCTAGTACCCGTGTATACAACTCACAGCTAGATATGATTGGCTTTACAATTTAAATTTTATTCCTCTATGGAGACAGTTATAAACCAACTCAGAAAACTGGCAAAAAATAAACCTCTCATGGTTAGGCAGAATAGCATCGATATAATGAGTGTGCTACCAAAATGCCTATTTTTCTTTAAGGCAATAGGCCAAATTCAATGTATTTTTTTTTCGTATTCAGTTCCAGATGTTACCATACACTTCAATGGAGTTTTCACATGATAATCTATGGAACAGGTTTTTCTCATTAAATTGAGTATCAGCTACTCATACAGCTGTTAGATGTTTTTAAAACAAACGACTAAGTTGGCAGAAATAGAGAAATAGGTTTTAGCCCCAGTTCATCTTTGTACCCTGTTATGGGCCTAGTAAGCAGCTAGAGATAAAGATACAAAGATAGAGATATATCCTACAACCTGTAAAATTTATATTCAGGCTTTGAAGGACATGTGAAAAAATCTAAGCTCACACAATTCAGCCTCTCCTATTTTACTGTTTTACAAAGTACAAACAAAATGTACAAATTATGGACAAAATATGCATAACATATCTAAGAATCAATGAGGTTATTAATGCCGACAATTCATGCAGAATTATGCAGGTATGGGACCTGTTATTCAGAACACTTAGGACCTGGAGATTCCAAATAAGGGATTTTTCAGTAATTTGGATCTCCATATTACATTTCTACTAAAAATTTTAACATTAAATAAACCCAAATAGGATTGTTTTGCCCCCAATAAGGATTAGTTGTATCTTATTTGGGATCAAGTACAAAGTACTGTTTAATTGTTACAGAGAAAAAGGAATTTTTAGGAACCCCTATTGTGGTTTCTGGTGAGTTCACCCCAAAAGTTAGTGTTATTGAATTTCTTTTGTCTAACTTCCACATACATACAAAATATTTAAAACAGATGTATATTTATCTGCTTACTGTATGTACTTTGATGGCAATAGAGCCTAAGTAAATATATTACCCACATTTGATGAGTCATTTAAATACATTAACTTGTTTGCTGAAGCCTCTGTAATGAATTATGGCTGTGGCATTTATTGTCAAGGAAAAATAGAAGAAAACATTAATAGATGACATCCAAACAAAGGGCATAGGGTAACAAGGTGAATAGTGTTGTCATTGCCAATGAACGTGAAATCTTTTATTGGAGATTATTGGAGTAGGATTATTAATGGTGAATTATTATTGGTGAGCTCTTGTGGTGCTGCAGCTATACATGTTGCCTAGCAATGCATTTTCCCATTTAAATAAATGGAATCTGGAAAATTTATATGCAGTCACTCTTTTGCTTTCATGTGTAAAGATTCTTCCTTGCTATCAAGGGTAAATAATGGCCCTGATAATAGTATTATCTAGTGACATACCTGTAGCAATCAATCAATGTAAAGTTCATCCATGCAGTTAGAATGATCATAGCAAATTCCTTGTTGGTTTTTATGTTGTCCATAGTGGGTACATTTTGTCCATGTTATTACACAAACCACTTAAATAGCAATGTTTGCCCAGCTATTAGATATTAGAATTTGTCATGCCTTAGAAAGAGACAGACAGACAGTCCGATGATAGATAAATGATAGATAGATAGATAGATGGATAATTAGATAGATAGATGATAGATATATAGATATATAGATAGATAGATAGATAGATAGATAGTCACAGTGCACATTGATATTGGGGCAGAACCACGCATATCAGCATTTTCTCCTTTGGCAAATATATATATACTACACTTTGAGAAAGGCTGTAGCAACAGCCGAAACGTTAGTCTGTTTGAATAAATTTTTTCTGTGAGTGCGGCATTTCTTCTTTTCTGTACAACATATCTATATACTGCACTCAGGCACTATTGGCTCCAGCATCAAGTGAGTGCCTGCTTCTCATTGCAAACTATATATATATATATGTTAGCTGAGAAAATGATTCATGTGACATGGCCAATAGAAAAAAAACATTCTTCATATAAAATAGGATATTTGTTGCTAAGAAAAAATTTATTTGTGTGTGATAGATAAATAGCAAACTTTCAATATAAAAAAAAAATTTAGTTTTTTGACATCACTGGTCCTTTATCATGTTATTTATTAGTGTTTTGCTCTTATTAGACTATACATTTATTGCAAGATTTGTTTTCTTTTACTTTCATATGCCTCAGGGTTAACTCAGACTTGGCTTTTTATGCTCAATAGCCACTTAGTACCGTTAGAGCACTGTAAATAAATACAAAAATTCCAAGATTGAACATTATGTACTTATGTGTAGTAGAATTCTTAACATTTGCCTCAAGGCGTCAAAATAACCTCAATGGTATGTGTGATTGGGTGACTTATTATGACTTCTGCAAATCAGTTTAATGCATACTCCACTCCACGTCGATATATAGTATATTGGTGTATTAACATCACATATTTCAGAAATAAAGCATTTATGAGAAAACCAATAATACTTTGAAAGCAAAGAGCTGCTTTCTCTTTTACTTATGGTAAGTTTATAAACAGGTGTGGAGAATTGCTTCCTTGAAAACATACTGCTTCCTGATGGCTTAATTTCTGCTCCACTGTTAGTCAGCCATGTGATGTAAAGGTCTCCTGGCATGGACCACCTTGGTAGTTTCTGTAGTTTTAGAACAGCAAGCTTCTTAGAAATTCTGTCAAACCTCCTATGATAATGTATATATGTATAACTTTTCTCATAAATAAATATCCTGAAATTCCAGAAGTAAAAAGTAGGAAATAGAAAGATTTTAGATTATACATGGTGGTGGTTGTGGATGGTGTAAAAAGATGGTGACTCTGAAAAGGAGCAGAGGAGATGGCAGGAACGTACAGGGAGACATGAAGAAATGTAGTGAGAAGTAATATTAATCACATTCGTTTTCATAAGTGTGAAGATGCCCAAGAAAATGTTCTTGCATTGCACAAAGTTTTTATAGACTTTAATGGTAAAGCAATTAAGAAATTCTAGAGAACTCTTGAAAATTCATGAGTAAGTGGTAAGTGGAATGCTAGCAAAACTCCGTTCAATAATTCAAGGCGCCCCTTGGTTTAGATAACTCTTGGCAGCTTTTAGTCTTCAAATTCTTTTGTTGAGAAGACACTGGTGAGAAAACTGGTTTGCTTTAACGTTGGATCGGGGACCGCATCGGCTTGTGTGTTTTCAAGAATCTAACACTCCTCCTGGCTGGAGGTGTGAAGGAGAGATCTACCAATTAGCGCAGCAAGGAGTGGTATTACGATCTAAAGAGAAAGCACAAACAGTATTAGGGTAATGTCACAGAGTGTTTCAAATTTCAGTTTGAAATTATAAGTGCCTGTCACTTGACAGCACCAGATGTTTCCAAGCAATTTTCAGTCAAAATAAATGGGGGTTTAATCTAGATTGATTTCCACTACCCCAAAGAGGACCGTGTCCACATTTTAGAAACCATTATCCTAAAGGATATTAAATAAATTGTGCCTTTATTATATCTTCTTTGCTGACTTTTCATAATGAGGTAAATAATTTGATAAAAAGATGAGGCAAAACCTCATCTAATTTTATGGTACAAATGGTAGTAATATATATTCTGAACACTTTATGTTGCGTAGGGAGGTTTCTGTTATATATATAGTCATGGGAGAAATAATTTGGCAGGCATGGATTTGTGGCGAATTTCTGAGTTCCACCACTGGATGATTTTTTCACGAAAAGGGCGACAAAATTCGCTGTGGACAATAATTGTCACCTGCGTCAAAAAAAACTCATGCGTGTCAAAATTGTCAAAATTTTGACCTACGAAGTTTTCAGCATTTCGTGAATTTCTTTGTCAAAATAATTCACCATTTTGCAAGTTTGAAAGAATTATATTATGTCATATTAAGACACACCCTGAAATCCATATGTCTCCTACTCCCCTGTGGATAGTACAGCAACCTCCAGCTATTTCCAAATGCTAAAAAACTTCCAAAATCCTTGCCAGGTTCACCTCCCACAGGTAGCATAAGGCAGGCAGAGTATGGCACATAGGCAGCATAGAGCAGAGTATGGCACAAACAGGCAGCATAGCCCCCAAAGTAGCAGACTAACTAAAAAAAGTATTGTTCTGGCTATTATGTTATCTGCTCACTCCAGCCTTTATAGATTAAATATTTGCCGAACTATATTAGAAATATTTTTATTTTGCGTAGTCTATCCATTTTACCCAATTTTATTTTTACACTGAACTGTTCCTTTAAGAAGAATATTAATGAGCTGAAGAGAATGCAAAGACATGCAACTAAACTGGTAAAGAGGATGAAAGATTTAAACTATGAGGTTGGACTGTCAAGGTTGGGGTTGTGAAAAAAGGCACTTGTGAGGGGACAAGATTACTCTGCATAGGTACATTAGAGGGGATTATAGACCGATAGGAGGTGTTCTTTTTTCCCATAAAAACAATCAGCGCACCAGAGGCCACCCCTTTGGATTAGAGCAGTGCTGTGCAACTTCTGTGGTACTGAGGGCTGGAATTGTTCTGGTCTACATGGTGGAGGGCCGATAATGGAAGCCAGTTTTGACCACTCCCCTTTTTTTAAACAGCACCTACTTCAAACCACACCCATGTTAGCACAAGAGCTTTTAAGACCGTACCCATACTAATGTGGTAGTGCAGCAAAAATCTAAATGGTTGGTATCACTGTAGGGATATCACCCTTCAGTCATGTGAAATAATTATATTATGTCATATTAAGACACACCCTTAAATCCATATGTCTCCTACTCCCCTGTGGATAGTACAACAACCCCCAGCTATATCCAAATGCTAACAAACTTTCACCTCCAACAGATAGCACAAGGCAGGCAGAGTATGGCACACACAGGCAGCATAGGTCAGGCATAGTATGACACAAACAGGCAGGCTAGGGCAGGGAAAGTATAGCACACACAGGCAGGGTAGGGCAAGCAGAGTATGGCACACACAGGCAGCATAGGGCAGGTAGAGTATAGCACACACAGGCAGCATAGGGCAGGCAGAGTATGGCACACACAGGCAGATAATGCTTTTAGAATGCCCATAAGATTTTTTGAACAAGCATAATATCCAAGGGTACGGTGATACTAAAATCTACAATTAGCATTGGTGTTGGAATATATAGTTTATGTATGTGAGGGTATAGATAGGTCAGTATGGGTTTAAGTATGCTGGGGTTTGCTTGGAAGGGTTGAACTTGATGGATTTTTGGTCTTTTTTTCAACTCAACTTAACTACATATAGTTTTCCCCCACTGGAGAGTGGGCTCTATCAGCCTTCACCTCCGGTGAGGGAAACAATATAGGGGTAATAGGTGCCCTTTAATCGATAAGATGCTTTCCGTTGATCTGACACCATGCTACAAAATGTCCCATGTAATTATCTCTTAGTTGCTAGAGGTTTTTATGTAAGTGCTTCATAATTTTTATTAATATTACAAATACTAGTAATGTTGTTAACAGTTAATGAAAATTTATTTTCCAGCAATATGTCTTTTTTGTACGGGTATTTCTTTTATTTGTATTGCTCTACTGCTCTCTAAAGTTGCTGGTTGTCCTGTGGATTTGTCTTGTAGCTTGGCAGTCTAAGCTTCAGCCTTTATTCATCAAATATGTTCCGATTTTTCTTTCCCATTTCCAGGGTTGACTGTCTCTGAAAATGATCAATAATTCATATCACTCCAGTAATTTTTAGCCAAGGTATCTGTCTGTTCTGTATTTCCCAGCCTGAAACTGCAGTATTTCTTCTCTCATATATTGCTTTAATTACAAAATTCCTTGAAAGCTACCACTTTTGAATCCTGGTAACATGAACTACAAAAGAGATCTTTTTCACACAACTTTTGTTCTAAAGTTTCTACTTCATGGTATAGTTTTAGTCTGGTGTTTTTTTAGTTATGACACTATCATTGCAAATGTGATTGAGTTCAAGTTGCTTGCTGTAACCTTGATATTGTAATTCTTTAAGGTTATCAGTATTGTCTTAGGCCTATATTATGTAAGGAAAATGCATTTTAAATTTTGTTATGCATGTGCGCAAGTAACGCATTTGCTTATAGGACAATTTTTGACTCTTCTCGTTTATGCTTCGCTGTGGAATATACAGCAGCTCCTAGCACTCCCTAAGGCTCATTTACCAACATGAGCACAAAAACAAAGCTCCAAAATAGATGCAAAATTATGAGTGTATTTAAGCAAGTTGCACTTGCCCAGCTCTGAAAAAGTGGCTTCAGGGAAACCCTGGAATTACTGGCAGCCTGGGCCTAGAGGGAAGTCCAGTGATCCCCTAGCAGGCTGCAACAATAGCTACAAGTAAATCAGACTCTAATGCTATTATTGATGCCTCTTGATGCATCAGTGGTTCCATATTGGTGATATATTGCAAAAAGGAAAGTAGCATTGTTGCACTGGAATTCACAGATAAAATGCTGTATTGTGGGTAAAAACAGAGGAATGGGCATCTGAACTTTGCACATTGTACTTTGTTTGTAAATTAGTCCTAAACTGTTTAGGGTTCTTAAGAGGTTTCTAGATTTTAAATGAAACTCTGTGTAGCACATACAGTATTTCATTAATATACAGGTATAGGACCCATTATCCAGAATGCTCGGGACCAAGGGTATTCCGGATAAGGGGTCTTTCCGTAATTTGGATCTCAATACCTTAAGTCTACTAAGAAATCAATAAAACATTAATTAAGCCCAATAGGATTGTTTTGCATCCAATAAGGATTAATTATATCTTAGTTGGAATCAATTACAAGGTTCTGTTTTACTTCTACATAGAAAAAGGAAATCCGTTTTAAAATTCTGAATTATTTGATTAAAATGGAGTCTATGGGAGACGGGCATTCCGTAATTCAGAGCTTTCTGGATAACGGGTTTCCGGATAAGGGGTCCGATACCTGTACCATGTTTTTGCATTTAATGTAGTTGCCTTTTTATGGGGGATGGTGTTTTGTGTATCTGTGTTTTAACTTTAATGAGGAGGTTTTTATTGCTTTAAATGCTTACAACAGTTGTTAAATGCCCTTTACTGTGTATGACACAGTAATTGGTTCCTCCCAAAATACCTTACAAAGCTCTTTACCTGTAGCAGAATTGTGGTAGAACCCTCTTTGGTGGAATCAGGCAGCTTACAGATTACAGTTGTTTGACCAATTGTTTGACGATTCACCCTTCATTCAACTCTGCTTCCCTAAGATCAGAGATTTTTACATCTCCAAATTGCTTATGGCAGTTACTGGGAAAATACTTACTAGGGTTCTCTTGAGCCTTTCCTGAGCAGTAACAAGAGTAACTTCTCTAAGTCTCTATTATATGCATTGGGCCCCCTTAACCCAGATTTTAGATGGCCATATGCAGTCTGACATTGACTGCTAACGCCAGGCTACGTTTATAGTTTAATGACCTGTGGCATTTTCTATAACATTTGGCGATGGTACTAAAACCACTAAGACATATACTGTTTTTATAATGTTAAATGCACCACTACCACCCCCCAAAATAATTATGAAATCAACTCACACTAATTAAAAAAAAAAAGGTTTATATGACATTTCAGCATTAACAATAAAAATACAAAATAGCCTCAGTATTAAAATAATTTTACAAAAGCATTAATTTTCAGATTTTCTTGGCTATATTGAAATGTTGTGCTAGACTAACTAGTCTGACTACCCTCACCTATCCCTTTAAGTCTAATCCACACCTATCCCTTTAAATCTAATCTTTAACATCTGTTCAAGGGGAAGACATTAAAAAAACTGAAAGTAGAGGAGGGGATAACTTAAAACCATCATCTCCACTTGCTCAGCAAGAACTGCAGGCAACAGAACAAAGAGCTGTCTCTTGACTTATTTCTATGAACTCTTTAAAGTAACAGTAATACTAGAAAAATGTTAAATGACTTTTACAACAATTAGATATTATAGATGTTAAATAGGCCAATTGTGGAGATAAGAAAAAGAAATGTGTTCAAAGTAAAATGTGTGTGTCCATGGCTAGAACTCATTATGACCTAGACCCACCAGGAGACTCAGTTCCAATGTATTGAATACAGAGAAGCACAGTCTACAGAAATGAATGAAACAAGTCCAAAATGAAAAATTCTTTAATCAGCCAGCTGAAAACATAACATGGTATTGGGCCCTGCAGAAGATTTTGTAAGGGAGTAAGAGTAGAAAATGTGCAATAGAAACAAACATGGAGAGTAGGAAACAGATTGGAATAGGAAAGAAAGGTTTAAAATGAATGGAAGAGAAGAGAAAATGGAAGAAGATGGAAAGGGGAGTGCATTAAGAAGTAATTTGAGTTAAATTGTATGGAAAATGAGTTTTAGTACTATATTATTTAAAAAAGTGCAGAGAAACTAAAAAAAAATGTGTTTCATTAAAGCAATCAAAACAAAAACAAAAGGTGCCTCAGATACATGGGGATGGATCACTTATTGGTTAAAGTACTACATAAAAATTAATCAATTATGTTGATTATTTTTAAGATTTCCAAATACAGGGCGGACTAGGGGGGGCAGGGCCCACCGGGGCTCCTGCCCAAGGGGCCTCACGCCCCAACAAGGAGCCCCCACCCTGGCCCCCACAACCCCCCCGAGTGTAGTTTTTATTTTTTCCCACACGTGCATATTCAGTTTAGATTTTTTGATAAATGTCAGACATTTGTGGACATTATTGAGTAACGATTCTGTCCTAAAAAAATAGAGAAATGGGCAAAAATTTGCAATTTTTTTTCTCACGTTTGCGGAATTTTTAACATTGGCTTTTTTTATGCGACCGCACATTTTTTTTTAAAGCAACCATGCCTTTTTGGACATGACTGCAAATTTTGCACTGCAAAATTTTGTGGCAGTTTTGCCAATGCCGAAATGTGGAATTTTGCTGGGAACCCACGCCTGCCAAAAAAATTAACTCATCGTTAGTGGGAAAAAAAAGAGAAAAATTAGAGCTTTAGTAAATCTGCCTTTGAGTGTTGAACAGAAAAGTGAAAGGAGGTCCATGTCCTATAGGCTCAGCGCATATTTTTTTGCGTGTTGTGGTGTGTAGTTTACGAGTGTCAAAGGCAAAAAAAAAAGAATAATCAGAAACAAATGTTAAGTATACCTTATGCAACATTCATTTTAAATCATTAATAAATCTTCTAGGTATTCCACTGGTGCCTATTGAGTCTAGATATGGAGCAGTGGAGCCCTTTTACCACTTCTGAGCAAGTTTATACCTATGAAAATCAATGTACTGTATACCCATGTATATAGGTTGGTTCTATATTATATATATATATATATATATATATATATATATATACAATGGAGGAAATAATTATTTGACCCCTCACTGATTTTGTAAGTTTGTCCAATGACAAAGAAATGAAAAGTCTCAGAACAGTATCATTTCAATGGTAGGTTTATTTTAACAGTGGCAGATAGCACATCAAAAGGAAAATCGAAAAAATAACTTTAAATAAAAGATTGCAACTGATTTGCATTTCATTAAGTGAAATAAGTTTTTGAACCCCTACCAACCATTAAGAGTTCTGGCTCCCACAGAGTGGTTAGACACTTCTACTCAATTAGTCAACTTCATTAAGGACACCTGTCTTAACTAGTCACCTGTATAAAAGACACCTGTCCACAGAATCAATCAATCAAGCAGACTCCAAACTCTCCAACATGGGAAAGACCAAAGAGCTGTCCAAGGATGTCAGAGACAAAATTGTAGGCCTGCACAAGGCTGGAATGGGCTACAAAACCATTAGCAAGAAGCTGGGAGAGAAGGTGACAACTGTTGGTGCGATTGTTCGAAAATGGAAGGAGCACAAAATGACCATCAATCTACCTCGCTCTGGGGCTCCACGCAAGATCTCACCTCGTGGGGTGTCAATGATTCTGAGAAAGGTGAAAAAGCATCCTAGAACTACACGGAAGGAGTTAGACCTCAAATTAGCAGGGACCACAGTCACCAAGAAAACCATTGGAAACACATTACACCGCAATGGATTAAAATCCTGCAGGGCTCACAAGGTCCCCCTGCTCAAGAAGGCACATGTGCAGGCCCGTCTGAAGTTTGCCAATGAACACCTGAATGATTCTGTGAGTGACTGGGAGAAGGTGCTGTGGTCTGATGAGACCAAAATAGAGCTCTTTGGCATTAACTCAACTCGCTGTGTTTGGAGGAAGAAAAATGCTGCCTATGACCCCCAAAACACCGTCCCCACCGGCAAGCATGGGGGTGGAAACATTTTGCTTTGGGGGTGTTTTTCTGCTAAGGGCACAGGACAACTTATTCGCATTAACGGGAAAATGGACGGAGCCATGTATCGTGAAATCCTGAACGACAACCTCCTTCCCTCTGCCAGGAAACTGAAAATGGGTCGTGGATGGGTGTTCCAGCACGACAATGACCCAAAACATACAGCAAAGGCAACAAAGGAGTGGCTCAAGAAGAAGCACATTAAGGTCATGGAGTGGCCTAGTCAGTCTCCGGACCTTAATCCAATAGAAAACCTATGGAGGGAGCTCAAGCTCAGAGTTGCACAGAGACAGCCTCGAAACCTTAGGGATTTAGAGATGATCTGCAAAGAGGAGTGGACCAACATTCCTCCTAAAATGTGTGCAAACTTGGTCATCAATTACAAGAAACGTTTGACCTCTGTGCTTGCAAACAAGGGTTTTTCCACTAAGTATTAAGTCTTTTTTTGTTAGAGGGTTCAAAAACTTATTTCACTCAATGAAATGCAAATCAGTTGCTATCTTTTATTTAAAGTTATTTTTTCGATTTTCCTTTTGATGTGCTATCTGCCACTGTTAAAATAAACCTACCATTGAAATGATACTGTTCTGAGACTTTTCATTTCTTTGTCATTGGACAAACTTACAAAATCAGTGAGGGGTCAAATAATTATTTCCTCCACTGTATATATATCGATAAAAAAGAAGCCGCTCTCACGGGACTTATGTACAGTAAAAATTCTTATTTATTCAACTGGTGAACTGACGTTTCGGCTGAACCTCAGCCTTTCTCAAAGTTGCCACACAAAGTGATTACAAACCATAAATACCCCTAGTGGCGGGAAAATACAGGAACAAACCATGTAGATGTGACGTCACACAAACCCGTATCCCAAAAGTGTAAACATGTAATACAGCAATAATGACCTAGATTGAGGTTCAGCCGAAACGTCAGTTCACCAGTTGAATAAATAAGAAATTTTGCTGTACATAAGTCCTGTGAGAGCGGCTTCTTTTTTATCGATGTCTGTTCGACCCAGGCATTCTATGAGCTTTACACGTGAGTGCCAGTGATCTTTCAATTCTGATATATATATATATATATATCTCCCTGTATATTATATATATGTCCCTGTTGATATAGTATATTTTAGTGTTATACTTATAATCTGTCATTATCCCTTCGATTTCCATGATATGAAAATGTCATTTATTTCTGTGCAAATTAAAGCATATACTGAAAACCAAAAATGGTACTCCCGGGAATTTACTTTAAGAAGTAATTTTCTCAGTAATTTTTTTCAGGAAGAAGCATTCAAAGAAGAGAGACAATTAGGGGCAAAATTTATCTTGTTTTATTGTTTTTAAGTCCACGAATAAATCGTTTCCACAAATGTCAGACATTTATCCATTTCCTATTTTATAATTTTGCACTCAATTATAAATGGTTGATCATTTTTAACAATAGTTACCCCTAAGTAAAGCATTTTACTATCTTGCCACCAACTAGCCATTACAAGCCTAACATCTACACTGTACATCTAACATCTACAGTTCTGTTGCATGAGACCCATATGTTATATATGTCATTGAAAGCAGGATAGCCCAATATAAAACCCTGGTAATTGATAAAATAAAAGCTCAAAACTAGAGAATATAAATCTAACAGACATAGTAACATAGTAACATAGTAACATAGTAACATAGTAAGTTGGGTTGAAAAAAGACATACGTCCATCACGTTCAACCATAATGCCTATATATAACCTGCCTAACTGCTAGCTGATCCAGAGGAAGGCAAAAAAACCCATCTGAAGCCTCTCTAATTTGCCGCAGAGGGGAAAAAATTCCTTCCTGACTTCAAGATGGCAATCGGACCAGTCCCTGGATCAACTTGTACTAAGAGCTATCTCCTATAACCCTGTATTCCCTCACTTGTACTGAGAGCTATCTCCCCTACCCCTGTATTCCCTCACTTGTACTAAGAGCTATCTCCCCTACCCCTGTATTCCCTCACTTGTACTGAGAGCTATCTCCCCTACCCCTGTATTCCCTCACTTGTACTGAGAGCTATCTCCCATACCCCTGTATTCCCTCACTTGTACTGAGATCTATCTCCCCTACCCCTGTATTCCCTCACTTGTACTGAGAGCTATCCCCCCTACCCCTGTATTCCCTCACTTGTACTGAGAGCTATCCCCCCTACCCCTGTATTCCCTCACTTGTACTAAGAGCTATCTCCCCTACCCCTGTATTCCCTCACTTGTACTGAGAGCTATCTCCCATACCCCTGTATTCCCTCACTTGTACTGAGAGCTATCTCCCATACCCCTGTATACCCTCACTTGTACTGAGATCTATCTCCCCTACCCCTGTATTCCCTCACTTGTACTGAGGGCTATCCCCCCTACCCCTGTATTCCCTCACTTGTATTGAGAGCTATCCCCCCTACCCCTGTATTCCCTCACTTGTACTGAGGGCTATCCCCCCTACCCCTGTATTCCCTCACTTGTACTGAGAGCTATCCCCCATACCCCTGTATTCCCTCACTTGTACTGAGAGCTATCTCCCATAACCCTGTATTCCCTCACTTGTACTGAGAGCTATCTCCCATAACCCTGTATTCCCTCACTTGCTAAGAATCCATCCAGCCCCTTCTTAAGGCTTTATAATGTATCAGCCAGTACAACTGATTCGGGGAGGGAATTCCACAACTTCACAGCTCTCACAGTAAAAAATCCTTTCCGAATATTTAAATGGAACCTCCCTTCTTCTAAACGGAGTGGGTGCCCTCGTGTCCGTTGGAAGGACCTACTGGTAAATAAAACATTAGAAAGGTTATTATATGATCCCTTTATATATTTATACATAGTTATCATGTCACCTCTTAAGCGCCTCTTCTCCAGTGTAAACAGACCCAAATTGGCCAGTCTTTCTTCATAACTGAGACTTTCCATACCCACAAATGAGGGGTCATAGCCTAGAATATATAAAACCAAGGCAATGTTTTCTACCATGCTCCAGGATACTTATAAAACAAGTATATTCATTAGGACTAGCATTTAGGACAAATACATGGCAAATATTGTTTGACCATGCATGTAGTCTGCTTAGAATATTAAATCAAATCAATCATGTTTTGACTTGGGGATCTGCTGGTGAATGCAAGAAATTAATATAGCAGTTACCACCATGCACTGAAGCAGTTTTTCCAGCTACTTCCAGCTATCTTATCCTAACCTAATAGCCATCACTTATTTTGTTTCACTTACTATTACTGACCCTTTGTGTCTGATGAGCACAGCATTTGCACATACATGTAGCTGTATATAGTAAGTGTTCATTAACAGCATTTCAGTTTAAATAGTTCCCATGCTTTAGAATGCAGCTCAGAGGGCCAAAAAATAACTGGACTTTCAGTCTCTATGCATCTAATACTTCTCCATACACACACTCACATATTATATTTCTTACTGGTCAAACCCAACACATAAGAAAAATACTGCAACCAATGTAAGATCATCTTATTTGAAAACTGGCTAGTAAAGGTTATATGCCCAGCAGTATATTTCTCCCATTGGCATGCACTATTGGCAAGAGAATACTAAATCTATGAATCAGGTAAGGAGTGACGATTCCTTTATTTCAGAGCTCAATGCAGTCATCTCTCTGGAGTTACACTTACATGCTTTTCTACATTGTTCAAAAGCATGTTATGTGCTTTCAAGAATTTGCTCACCACAAAAGCATACCTTCACTAGTGCTCTAATTATCTCATCCAAGAGAATCAGAAGTGTTTGATGAACACAACCCATTTTGTCCTGAAGTGCCTTAAGCCATGAAAGGGTACAGAGAGATACATATACACTGAAGCAGCAATTCTTTGAATGTGACAGCAGCAAACATGTTTTCATTATCTAGCAGATTTTACAAGTCTATTCTGTGTTTTACAAAGTCACTACTGAAAAATTACTACTCCTCTCCCTTCGTCATTCATTAGTAAAAAGTTAAATGGCAAGCAAGGTGATTGGGGGTGTCCATGGGCAATATCACAAAATCTACTCTGCATAGCCAACAATGTCCCTACTACCTACCAGTACCCCAATAATGTTTATTACATAATATTATACTGTCTGCCATGCCCCTGATAGCACATTATACAGACCCATATCAATCGCCCATTAAAGTGCATTTTATAGTACTGTATATACATAGTATATCATTGCCATAGGTCACTGCATCCACATAGCCAATTACATTACAATACATGGAATTCATATTCTATTGCTATAACTACTTAATGATTGAAAAGACTGAGAAGCTCATTACACTGGTGATAGAGACATTGAGTGGAGAAGAGATATTAAGTGGTAAAGGTAAAGATTGCCAGTGTGATATCACTAATCTTTTAACCTACTCTGCAGAACTATCCGACAAGGCAAACAGTGGTCCTTCTCCCAACATGGTCCAAATCCTCACAGCTAGCACAATAAGTTAACATGAAAAAAGTCATGCTGTGAGGCAGTAGGCAAATGTCTGGATTGTAAGATTTATAGTGATCCCTGTTTACCAGGAGAAATGTCTAGGAGAACCCCCACAGTTTGGAAGCTTCTAAACAACATTTTTCCTTACAAAGCTGTTCTGTTTTATTATTCAGATACTACCTTTAAAACAACAGTCCAACAACAGTTCTTGGAGCAATTTTGCAGCCCTTAGCACTCCAGCACTTTTACCTACTCTTAAATAATTGTGTGCTTTTGTCTGGTCTGGTTGCTGACTCTCTCAAAGGAGTTGTTTACTTTAAAATCAACTTTAAGTATGATGTAGAGAGTCACATTATGAGACAATTTGCAATTGGTCTTCATTTGTAATTATTTGTGTTTTTTGTGTTTTTTTCAACTTTTTTTTCAGCAGCTCTCTAGTTTGGAGATTCAGCAGCTATCTAGTTGCTAGGGTCTAAATCACCTTAGCAACCAAGCCGTGGTGGGAATAAGAGTCTGGAGGATGAATAGGAGCGGCCAGAATAGAAAGTTAATAAATAAAATTTTAAAATAACAATAAAATTGTAGCCTTACAGAACATTAATTTTGGAAAGGAGCTAAGCCAAAAAAAAGGTTTAGGTGATAAATAAAGACCATGGAAACGACATAGAAACAATTAGAAAGCCAGGGGTCATTCGCTATTAAATTTACTGTTGGTATGACGTAAACAGAGATGTTCTAAGAGAATTTGGTTTGCATTTGGTTAACCATTAAATTAACTAGGGGCATATTTATCAAAATGTGAGTTTTGAACTTAATACATAAAAACTCACCCACGTTCTATTTATTCCTATGGGGTCTTAAGCGTATTTATCAATAGGTGAACTCACTAATAAACAGGCTTCTAAAAATCCCACAGAAATTAATAGAACATGGGTGAGTTTTTATGTAGTAAGTAATTTTCTCAGACAATTTGCATCTGGTTTTCTTTTTTGTATTTTTTAATAAATTAGTTTTTATTCAGCAGTTCCCCAGTTTAGTAAGAAAACATGGTATGCTATACAAATGCAGGAACCTTAACTGTTAGATGGTTACATAATAAAAGGTGCAAAGTTTGCTACAGGTTTAAGCTGGTCATACACGCACCGATAATATCGTCCGAAACCTCATTTCGTATGATATTCAGTGCGTGTATGGCAAGTCGGCGAGTCGACCGATATCGCAGGAAGCTGCTGATATCGGTCGACTCGCCGATCGGGCCAGTTAAAAGATTTTGATCCGACGCCATAGAAGGCGCCTGATCAAAATCTGCCTTCAGCGCTGAATCGGCAGAAGGAGGTAGAAATCCTATTGTTTCTACCTCCTTATCTGCCGTTCCAGCCCTGAACAGTTTGTGGCTGATTGTACGATCTTTCGTGCGACCGATGTGGCCACCTTTAGTCACCTATGGCAACCAATCAGCAGGTAGAGATTACTGGTCAAATAAAAACGAAATATCATAATGGTCGCTTATTGTTACTGCACTTGTGTGCTTTGTGCCTTTAATTACATTCCCCCCATTAGAGTTGTTTATTGCATACAGTGAATTGATAACATTTTACTGTTTCAAATAAACCATCTGTAATTATTAAATCACAGAGTAATTATATGATCAACATATATTCATGAGGTAAAGCTGATATGCCATTGTCATTTGACTGAAAAGTGAAAGAATGGCTGTGACAATAACAACTAAAGTAATGTTATGTAAAGAAGGCCTTTAATGTATTGTTTTTTATGTGCACTTCTATAAATTGGTTGTAATTTGCACTAAATTTGGAGCTAAGGTTTAATTTCGTTTAGAACTACAATAATGCTTTTGCTTCAAAATGCTATGAACATAATCACTTCTCTTTAAACATAACCTGATAAAGCAACAAGAACACACTAACATGTTTGCAGTTATTCATCTTTTTTATACATTTAGTTATGCAGCTCTTAAAAGCTGGTTACTGTTAGGGGGCTGCCCTTTCTAATCTGCAGTTCAATGCTTTATAGAGGACCCCTCTAAAGAAACCTGCAATTTAACAGATAGATACTTAAATTCATACCATTGTACATATCAAAGCTATTGGCATTGTTACCTCCCAGCAACACTTCTGGAGAGTTGCTGTCATTAATTCCCTGGTGATACATACCAAAAGGTCTATAATGCCTTTTGGAGATGATGATTTTAAATGTGTTTATGCTAATAACAGCTTAAAGGAGAAAGAAGTCATTTTGGCATTTTACTGCCAATAGATTCACCAATTTAGTGCCACCTTTAACACTATATTTATTCTGCAGAAAGCTTTAGCATACTGTAGCCTATAGCCTTATTTGTTTGTTTTAGATTGCAGCTGCGATTTTAACTTGATCTTCATAGCTTCCTGCTACAACTCTAGCCCTTATAGCTCAGATCACACATTCACAATGGAGAGCTGAGTGAGTTTTATGAATTCTTATGGGAGGGGAGAGCAGGAGAAGGGAGAGAGGAGAGGCCTGCGCAGACTCTGGTGAGAGAGAAAGTCAGAAACTGAAGAACATGTTAACAAAAAAGGAGACAAGAAAATCCAGTGTTTCTTTTGATAGAGGACTCGGTGCAGTGTTTCTGTGAGTGCTTATGGCTGTATTTACATAGACCTTTCTGATAAAGCTTACTTAGTTTTTACCTTTCCTTCTCCTTTAATGGCTTGTCTCATTACTTTTTTTTATATACAGGTATGGGATTCATTACCCAGAAAGGTCTGAATTACAGAAAATCTTAATCAAATAATTAAAAGTTTTAAAAATGATTTCCTTTTTCTTTGCAATAACAAACCAGTAACTTGTACTTGATTTCAAATAAGATATAATGAATCCTTATTAGAGGAAAAACAAATCATTTGGGTTTCTTTAAACATTTAAGTAATTTTTAAAGTATGGAGATCCAAGTCATGGAAAAATGCCTTATCTGGAAAACCCCCAGTTCCTGAACATTCTGAATAATATATCCTAAACCTGTACTTGTTACTTATTGGCTGTGTCTCTGCAACTAAGGCTCAACGTTTTTGGTAAAAAGAGACAGGTTTAAAGAGACGAGTATCATGACATCATTTGCAACTGATGAAAATGATCCAAAATAATCAGATTTATTCCACAATCTTCCTGTAATCTTTTAAATTTATTCAACTCATTATTTGGTAGGGTGCCAGCCTAGGTTTAAACAGCAAAATTAATATTAAACAGTTTTTAAAATGTTAATCATATTTTTCTGTTTTATTATAAAAATATCCACACTGGATTCCATACTTTGTAGACTAAACCACTATCTGTATCTATTTTTAAAAGTGTATTGGGGTTATGTAATAAAAGGCACTAAGTGTGCCTAGGGGCAGTAACCCATAATCAGCAGGTAGAATTTACTGGTCACCTGTTTAAATGCAAACATTTTATTGGTTGCTATGGATTACAGCTACTGGGCAAACTGGGGATAAGTCTCCTTATTACCTACTACACTACAAAATAACCCCTTTAACCAGTGCTGCCAAAATGGTGGGCCATGGGCCGGATGCTCCCCCATGGTTGGCTGCTGTGACTGCTTACTAGTGATGTAAGGCTTTGCCTTAAAATTTGCGAAACGGCGAAAAATTTGCGAAACTCATTTTTCGTGTGATTTTTTTTTGTCGTCGATTTAATACCCCTGCTCTTTTTCGACGTGGCCGCGTCAAATTTGACGTGACTGTGCCCAATTTTGACATGACCGCGCCCAATCTGACATGCTTAAAAATTTTTTACGTGCAGCAAATTTTTCTACTGGGAATTTTCACTAATGTTTCGCCAAACAATTCGCCAATAGCGAATCCATGCCTGGCGAAACAATTCGCTCATCACTACTGCTTACCTTTTTGTAAACTTTAAATGGTATCAGTACTAAGATTAACTGGCCCCTGCATTGTTTGCACCTCAGGTTCACACCTTTAAGGCCGTGCATTGTTTACACCGTTAAAGAAGCAGTTTAGTGTAAAAATGAAAATGGGTAAAAAAGATAAACTGCGCAAAATAAAAAATGTTTTTAATATAGTTAGTTAGGCAAAAATGTAATCTATAAAGGCTGGAGTGAGCAGATCTCTAACATAAGGGCCAGAACACTACTTCCTCCTTTACAGCATTCTAAGCTGTTAGCATTCATTAACCAATCACTGTCTTGAGGGGGCATAACTGATCAGTTAGTTTGCATTTGAAACTGACCTGCATGCTCACAAACTAACTGAACAGTTATGTCCCATGTGCCCCCCCCTAAAGTCACTGACTAACTAAGAGGTCAGAGAGCTGAAGGCAGAAAGTAGCGTTCTGGCCATTATGTTAGACATCAGCTCATTTCAGCCTTTATAGGTTACATTTTTGCCTAATTAACTATATTACAAATTTTTTTTTATTTTGTGCAGTCTATCCATTTTACCCAGTTTTATTTTTACACTGAACTGTTCCTTTAAGGCCTTACATTGTTCACACTGGTAAGACCTCAGATTGTAGGCTGTAACAGTAAGTTGTAGCCAGAAAAACGCATAGTACTCATGCTAAAATTTACTCCTAAAATCTCAATATTCAGTTAAAATACTTTTGGTTTAAAAATGACTATAATTTGATTTCTGTCATTGAATGTTAACCTCTGCGAAATAGCCCATTATTTATTGTTCTGTAAAATGTTCCTCTTTCTGCTGCTTTACTGTACTCTCTCTTACCCTTGTATCGTTCCCCCTTAAATTGTCAGACAGGAACTGTACTTTGTTTTGTAATGTAATATGATTTTTAATGCAAAAGAAAAGAAAGATAAACCCTTTCAGATGTAAAATATTCATTTACCTTTGCGGGGAAAAAAAATAAAATGGTCACCCAAATGCTTGGAATGGCTTGGCAATTGGATGTAGCCTTGGGAATGCTAATTACTTAGAAAACAACTCCTAAATATGAATGTTTTTTACCTATTGATAAACAGAAAAATAAATTCATGTCTCCTAAATAAAATCTATTCTGTTTGAGTGATTTTTGTAGCAAAACGTGTCAAACCTAAATTTGAGTCTAGTGCGTATGAAGCACAATGCCTGTAAAAGATTGCCATAGAAACCAGAGAATATAACAACAAAGGCAAATAAAATACTTCTCACTGAAGCTTTTTTTGAAATAACATAAGATGCCCATGTAACAAGGTTACAAACTAACAATTTGAGAACTGCTGCCTAGTCAACTGTGCCCAGTGAACACGACCTTTCTGAAAATATTATCACTGGGAACATGTAGCAACTTTTGCTCGCTGTTTCATTTATATCCTTTTTTTTAATGTGTTTTAATTCTTAAAAACATTAAACTACATGATTAACTGCATCAAACAGTATTGGTAGTAGTACAGGTATAGGACCCATTATCCAGAATGCTCGGGACCAAGGGTATTCCGGATAAGGGGTCTTTCCGTAATTTGGATCTCAATAACTTAAGTCTACTAAAAAATCAATAAAACATTAATTAAACCCAATAGGATTGTTTTGCATCCAATAAGGATTATTTATATCTTAGCTGGGATCAATTACAAGGTATTGTTTTATTTCTACATAGAAAAAGGAAATCAGTTCTAAAATTCTGAATTATTTGATTAAAATGGAGTCTATGGGAGACGGGCTTTCCGTAATTCTGAGCTTTCTGGATAAGGGGTCTGATACCTGTAGTAGTAGTAGTTACAACTTCCCATGTTTGATAATGTCTAGGATATTTGGGAATTTTCCTTGTAAACCTTTGCTTTTGTGATGTTTTTCCTTTTTATTCTAAGTCTTGTTTGTAAAGTAAATCATTTTTATAATACATGATTTTGTATTCTTTTGAATTCTTTACATTAGCTATACTGTACAGTTATATTATTACAAGAGTCATGCTTTCTATTGTGACTTCACGTGTGTATTATCAATGTATTAAATAATTTAAAAATTAGAAAGTCAATTTGTCCCTCCCACGAACTCACACACACAAACAAACACTGAACACATAACTATTATTAATTAGCGGCCCATTCATTAAATTATGAATTTTCGGTAATTAAAAGGAGTAACCATGATAATTTCTGACGTGCTTAAATATTGTGGTCCAAAAGTCACAAAATTTTCGTATCCGAATGATCGTAAACGGTGCAAAAGCCTTTCTGGCTTTGAAACTTCAATGCATGATTTTGGAAGCCTTCCATAGGACTCAATGGCACTCTGCAGCTCCACCCTGGCCAAAAGATAGTCACAATACCAAAGCTTGAATGAATTCCGAAATGGACGTAGTTAACGAAAACCACAAAAAGTCATACTATTTTAACAATATTATCATGGTCATTACGAAAAGTTCTAAAAATTGGAAAAAATATGATTTTTTCTGAAAAAAAAACGTGGTTTCATGAATGGGCCCCGTAAGACTTACCTTTTATAGTGAAATGTGCAAGACCACAATGGGGCGTTAGTCACCACCATGTACAACAACTATGGATTGGTGGGCGGAAATCCACATTTTTGGAGGGTTAGAAAATACAGAATATAAAAGGTGTGTGCATAACCTTATCTATGTATGTCTTTAAAAAAAGGTTCAGGCTTTAAACAATTTGTGGAAAGCCTAAGCAAAAATAAGTTTAACTTGAGATTTACTAGAGATTTTGACAAGAACAAAATTGTTTTTCTGGATTTAAAACTGCAAGATGTGGATACTAATGTAAAAGCCACTATAAACTGTAAAGATCAAAAAGGGAATTCTCTTCTAAGGGCAGACTCTTGTCATCATAAGCATTGCTTTAGAGGCATCCCTATAGGTCAATTTAGTTATCTAGGGTGCAATTGCAGTTCAGATATTAATTCTTTAATAAGTCCTGTGACTTATGTGATTGTTCTTTGGATAGAGGTTACTCCTATAAAAGTATTGAAAATGATCTTAAAGAATAAAAATCTTACCTCTAAATCGATATGTTATGTTATGTTATTTTTCTATATTTGTGACTTTATCAAAAATATCTTCCTGTGTTATTCAATGATAATAAGTTTTGTAATATCTTAACAAAAGGTTGTAAGTTTGCCTCTCACTAGTTAATTTGCAGTAAAAATAATAGGAATCAAAGAGATACACCTGGCTGGCATATATTACTATGGATCCAGATGTTTGACATGTCCTAACATATTGGTGTCTCAAAGCTCAGTAATAGTGATTAGCGCATCTATTCCGTTTCGCCCAAAAATTTGCGAATCTTTCAAAAAATTCGGGAAACGAAAAAAAATTCACGAAACGGCGAAAATGTTGTGCGGCAAAAATTTTTTGGATGTACGGCAAATTTTTTCGCGGCAAATATTTTTATCTGTTTTGCGAAACAATATGTCAATGGCGAAACACGAAAATTCGCTGCGTATCCATGCCTATCCATTCGCCCATCACTACTCAGTAACCCAAGGTTTAACTGAATTCAGGAAGGGCATGAAAACTGCATAGGGGTAGTTGTGGGCGCAAGGCACGTCCTAACCCAGTAATCATAGTTACATACACAGTTACATTGGGTTAAAAAAAGACCAGAGTCCATCAAGTTTAACCCTTCCAAGTAAACCCAGCACACACAAACCTATTCTGACCTATTTATACACTCACATACATAAACCATATATACCAACATCAATACTAACTGTAGATATTAGTATCACAATAGCCTTGGATACAATGCTTGTTCTAGAACTCATCCAAGCCCCTCTTATAGGCACTAACAGAATCTGCCATTCCACAACCTCACTGCCCTCACCATGAAAAACCACTTACGCTGCTTCAAATGAAAGTTCCATTCCTCCAATCTAAAGGGGTGAGCTCTGGTGCACTGGTACTTTTTATGGGAAAAAAGAACACCCCCTATTTGTCTATAATCCCCTCTAATGTACTTGTACAGAGTAATCATGTCCCCTCACAAGCTCCTTTTTTTCCAGAGAAAACAGCCCTAACCTTGACAGTCTTAACTTCATAGTTTAAAGGAGAACTATACCACGGTGTGCAAAAAGCACCCATAACTATCACTGCCTAGACTCCCCTCACCTCTCCCTTATCGCATTGCTTTTGAGTTTAATGTCTGTTCCTATCGCTAACCACTAGCTAATAATGCAGAGGAGCGCAGCCGCCTACCTGCTTGCATCTTCTTTCTGACGGAAGACATTTCTGGTCTCATCTTCAACACCTAACCTGCTTGCGCATGCGCAGTTGAAGCGGATTTCCTGCTACCTCCAACTGCTCATGTGCAAGCAGGTGAGACCCGAAGTGTCCTCAGTCAGTAAAAAGATGTTGGCAAGGTACATGGCTGCGCTTCTATGCATTTTTAGTTAGTGTAACGGTTAGCCATAAGGACAGACATTAAACTTAAAAACAATGTGATAAGGGAGAGGTGAGGGAGATCTAGGCAGTGATAGTTATGAGTGTTTTTTCACCCAGGGGTTATAGTTCTCCTTTAAATCTTCCATCGCCTTTACCAGTTTATTTGCAAGTCTCTGCACTCTCTCCAGCTCATTAAAATCTGTCTTAAGGACTGGAGCCCAAAACTGCACTGCATACTCAAGGTGAGGCCTTACCAGGGACCTATAAAGAGGCAAAATTATATTTTCATCCCTTGAGTCAATGCCATGTTTTATATAAGGCAGTACTTCATTTGCTTTAGTAGCCACAGAATGACACTGCCTTGAATTAGACAGCTTGTTATCTACAAAAAACCCAGATCCTTCTCAATTAAGGATACCCCCCAAGACATTTAGTCTATAACTTGCATTTATATTATTTGTACCACAGTGCATAACTTTGCACTTGTCAACATTGAACTTCATTTTCCATTTTGCTGCCCAGCTTTCCAATTTAATCACAAAAGTGGCAGCATCCTGCATGGAACTTAGTGCATAGTTTTGCACAATTTAGTGTCATCAGCAAAAATAGAAACAGTACTTTCTATGCCCACCTCCAGGTCGTTAATAAACAAGTTAAAAAGCAAAGGACCAAGGACTGGCCCTGCGGTACCCCACTATAACAACATTGGTCCAATTAGAAAATGTTCCATTTACCACCACTCTTTGTAATCTATCCTTCAGCCAGTTCTCTATCCAATTACAAATATTATGTTCTAGGCCAATTTTCCTCAATTTTATCATTTACTTCCTGTGAGGTACTGTATCAAATGCATGCTCAGGGCAGATATTTAATGCAGGGCTCTCATGTTCTGCGCCTTAAGCCTTGTTCCAGATAAAGGGTGAGAAGGATGCAAAAGGCACACAATGCAGACCATTCTTAGTGCTCCATAACCAATGGCTGTAAGCCTTAAAGGATAACTAAACCCTAAAAAAATGAATATGGCTATAAATGCCATATTTTATACACTGAACTTATTGCACCAGTGCAATGGTTCAGCATCTCTATAGTAGTCAAGATCTAGGCCTTCAAAGTTGTCACAAGATTTTCCATCTTGGATTTTGTAAGAAGTGTCAGTCACGTGCTCTGTGTGCTCTGGACAGCTGTTGAAAAGCTAAGCTTTGGTGTAGAGTCAAATTATCAAGCAAAAAATTAGGTTGGCCTGTCATATAAGCTGATGCTACAGGGCTGACTATTAAATTTTGATGCTAACTGCACTGGTTCATAGCTGTAATATACTAATAATTTAAATTAATTACTAATCAGCCTTATATATATATATATATATATATATATATATACAAGGCTGTGTGCATAGTAATTGAAAGGACACCAGAAGGTTCTTTTCTGGTAAAACAGAACATAACTTGTTTATTTGTCCAAGACAAATGATCCACAGGGTTATGCAATGCTCACTCAGAGGATTTAACAGATAAAGGCACAGAAGGTAAAAAGGTATGGTGTCCACTGTTTTATCCCACCTCAACAGAGTGTGGCCAGGGAAAAGACAGCCAAACAGTACGGCACCACTGTCTGAACAAGTATCTGGATGTGTTCTTTAGTGATCACAGATCCCAAACAGCTGACTGTGGATTAGGGATAGAAACTATCCTGAAATATTTCCTTATATGAGTTGCAACTCCAAAGATGTAAATATTATAAAAGAAATACAATGTATCACATAAAGAACATCTTGTCTAAATTGGAACAATATACTGTCATTTATTGAAAACTGTCTCTAAATCGAGTTGGAATAACATACTAACAAAAGAATGTAAAACAATAATGCCTTGTCATGTTACTTGTAACCTGTTTTTTACTTACCTTTACCCTATCTCCCTTCCCCCTCTTCATTCTGTACCCCAAAAATCTGAAAACTAATAAAAAGTTAATTGAAAAAAAAAAAAAGAAACTATCCTGATACCTGCAACTTAACCGAGGTCTTACACTAAGGCAACAGTGCTTGTGGGGAAGAATACTTCCAGCTAATCTCTCCTGGTTGGAGCCAGAAACTGCTCTTTCTAACTAGACTTACTATCTCACTGGAAAGTGCTGTGACAGATGTTATCCTGTTCTTTCTAATCCTCTTTCACTGGATCCCTGCTCTCCAACTTCCCTAGATTTTAGAGTTAGATGTAGTCTCTAGGGTAGATTGCTTACTGGGGCCCTGTTGATCCCAGGCTCAGTGGAACTTCCACCTGAGTCAACAGAGGCAGCCAACGAGGAGGATCCACCCTTTGCTAAGCACTATATTAGAGTGCAAAGGGAGTGGTCTACCTATAAATCAATAAGGCACAAAATGCTAATATCAAACTAGACACACAGGTCTTTGCCCAGTAACAAGGAGAAAGAGGAAATTGTAGGGTTTAAAGCCATAGGGGCATAGTAACCCTATGTGTCCCTACATATATATGTATACAGTATACTGTAAATCGGTCCCTAAGCTCAGTAAGTGACAGCAGCACAGAGCTTATGCAGTGAATCAGCAGAAAAGAAGATGGGGGGCTACCGGGGCATCTTTGGAGGTACAGATCTTCCCTGCTAAAGGGTTCTGGAGCACCAGAGAAGCTCTCATATAACCTTTCACTGGTTAGCCAATGTCTTAGTCTACATGTGGTTTAACAGTAGGGAAAGGGCATGCTAATTTTTACTATTAAATTGAAGGAATAAAGTTTTCCAAATCATATACCGTCATGCATGGATTTGCAACGAATTTCTGCATTTCACCATCGATGGATTTTTTTGTGAAACGGGCGCAAAAATCCACAGTGACAAAGTGAAACAAGACAGATTCGCTCATCACTAGTCACAACTGTTCTTGATGTGTTGATTTAGTTGATTTGACAGTCACTTTGTAATGTATGGGATCAATATTACACAGGGCTCATTTACAAAGAAAGTGCCTTGTGCAAAGAGCAATTTTCAAAAAAAACATTTAATTTTTTTAACTACAATGTAGGTTTTTTGTACAGAATTTCAGTGTCATTGTGAGAGTCTGCTAATTAACATATTTGCATATGATATCCCAATATTGGCATAAATTAGCACCTGTAGTTCTTGAACTAACATGCATAAATGCTAGTTTCAGAGTTGGAATGGTGTCATTATCAATAGCCTCAGCTTACAAGCACAGAGTAGGCTAAACTGGTGCTGTAGTTTGCTCCTCAAGATACTATGGGGCATATTTATTAAAGAGTCAGAGCTTACCACAATCAACCACAATGAAATTCCGCCATTCTCCATTCATTTTTATGGCATTTTGAAAAGGATACATATCAAAGGGTGAGCTTTCACTTTCAAATAATAAAAATTTTTTTTTTAAAAAAATTCTATAGTAATGAATGGAAGGTCTCAAGATGTGGTGAGCTCTAACTTCAATCTTTGATAAATATGCCTGTATATGCCAAGTATATTTGTAAATATTTTAGGGCTTTGCACTTGTGCTTCAGAATATATATGTGAAGTGCCAACACGTTCCAGAATATTTAATAATTATAAATTACCCTTACTCAACTTTTTTATGCAGTATGGCAAACTTTGTAAACCGAATTATATGATATATAAAATAGGAAGGACTAAAAAAGAAGTTAATAAAGCACAGTAGGCTTCCTCAGTATTTAATTATCCGGTTCAGGCTATTGGTCTATAAAATAAAACCTTAAAAGTAAGCAAAGAGCAAAGAAAATGTTTCTGATTGGGACAGCAACCACATTAAAGTGTATCTGGCTAAAATAGTGAATGAAGTTCAGTACCCTGAGCAGCACCTCGCCGTTTCATGAATTAAGACCCTGAAGCTCTGGCAGTTGCTGCCCAGGATAGGCCACGCCCAAAGAGGATGGGCCAGATACACAATCTGTCAGGATCCGGTGTTGCTGTGCTGCTTTAATTGGGAAGCCAAGCTAATGCTCCCAGTGCTGAAGCTGAGCACGGCTGCAAGGGAACCTGCCAGAAAATGTTAGCTGTGTAATACAGAAGCTGCTAAATCAGCACAAGTCTATTAGATAGGGCAGTCTAAACTGTAATGCTAAAGCTTCTAACATGTACTTTCTGTCTGATATAGTATGGGGATCACAGTGGGAATGAAACTGCAGACTAGTGACCAAACTGTAGTAGCCTTTTGAACATTAGCACTTTTGAAGTGTCCATTACTGACGTATGCTCATTCAGGAAACACAATGAATAATGAGCACTTGTCCTCATGCAACATGGGTTTTTTTTCTGTAAAGAATACAGTTATTTCCCAGCTCTTGGCTGAGAGGCTTCCAACAGCTGAACACAGGATCAAAGAGGCGGGGCTACATGGGGAGGAGGAAATAGTTAACCACTGAATGCCAGCACTATATAGCTCAGTAGGACTCGGCAACTGTGTGTGAATGCACAAGCAAGGTGCTTTCCAGAGGGATACAGGCTCCACAAATATGGTCTTAGCAATGAGCTGGGTTTTATAGTAATGGTGCTAAGGCCAAATCTTTTTAATAGTTTGATTCAGGCTGTGTACCAAATAGGACAGTGTTAGATGCAGGGGGATCTTCAGAAGGTGGAATAGTAAGAGAGCAAATAGGGAAACAATGACCGCAATAGCTGTGCCAGACATCTAGATGCATGGTTCCACTTCAGGTGCAGGTACTGCTGTTACCCTGTAATAGTCCAGCACTCGTACCTGCTAGGGCTTGATCAGATTTTTTTTGTTATCCGCATTGGAGTTGGTTAATCTTTTCTGTGCTGGCACCTTTCAAACTTGCAGCAAAGTAGGTTGATAGTAAAAATGCATTGCTGTATAGGTAAAAAGGCAACCAGGAAAGCAGAATCGTGTACTTTAATATTGGCATTGGCGATGCTATGGTTGTGTGCACTTAAAGAGTTAAATCAAGTAACATTTGTATTGCCAAAAGGGAATTAAAAATCAAATGCAAAGTGCATAATAAAGCACCCATGCATACGCACTGCACTGAATGCATTAAGTATGGCTAATTAAAAAAATAAAAATAAAACATATATATATATATAGATATATATATATATCTCAAAGTTACAGTGTACTCATGTCTTTTATTAGTCTGGTTATATTGAAATGAAAAATGGGGGCACTAAGGAGATGGCTGCACTGAATTCTGGGTATCTGCCATTTCCAAAATGTGTACCAGCCTCTCAGGTATAAAGAAAATTAAGTTGTTTCCTAAAAGTAAGACCACTGTTTATATATATATTTATATATATATATTTATTTATATATAAGAGTGAGAGATAAAGATAGTAAGGAAAGAGTTTATATGTTGTTTGTGTGTACACATTGTATAGTTCATGTACTATTCTACAACATTTTTTTTATTTTACATGTGTTTCAGCTTAGGACATTATTTTAACATATCCTTAAAATTCTACACAGGTGAACTTATTCTAAATGAAACATTTTTTTGTTTTTGGCCACTCAGTCAACTTTATTTAAATGAATGGTGCTTTAAAAAACTTGCAGCAAAAGCTTTACTTTTAACAAAGCATAACATATATCTCCTTCAGAGAAAACTGAAAATAATGGACCTCATCCTAAATTACCCAGTGCCTGTAATCAATATACAGTTATAATATTTCCTGTCAGGAGAAAGCAGGAATTGAGACGCAAAAGCCTGCAGATGTACCAGAGGTGGAGCTTGCTCACATAACAAATGCCATTTGCATACTGTGCTAGCAAGGCTATCATCCCCACAACTTTTTAGTGGTTATTGCACCTACGGTTAACATACACAGATGTCATGTGAAAACCCACATGCTCTGCCCTTCACACAGCCTCCCTTTCTTCCCTTCATTTTCTTTATTTTTTTTTTCCCCCTCTGGTTAGCTTGTTGTGGCAGCTCGCTTGCTTCCCATTGCATAATCCAGCCCCCTCCTCATCTGTGCAAGTGATCAGAAAGAAATCTGAAGCAGTGTCACAGAAGAGCAAGAAGAAGAAAGCTGTGTAGAGCAAATAAGCTCAGGCATACAGTGAAACGAGAGAGAGAGGCTGCAAACAAGGGAAGGGATGGTTTTCTCACTTGATGTGCTGCTCTCCATCTCTATGAGGGGATTTGTCTGCTAACTCATCAGGCTGGGATCTTCTTTATTGCGCTTAGAAAGAAGTGTTCTCCTCACTACCATCATGCGAGGTAAGGGGCAGAGGGGGAGGTGTTGATGCCGGCTAGGATGTCAAGTCTCTAGTATACAGAGTTTCACTCATTAAAGGACAGTTGCTCATTAACAGCACCACTAGTTTTACTGTGAGTTCTACAATGTCCTCTATCTGTCTGTTAAGGCTTTGCCAGCGTGTTTAAGAAAAGAGGATTCAACTGTAACCTATCCAGGCTCTAGTCACATTGGGTGATTGGTTTCTAAGAGAACACTAATATATAAGTGCAAAAAGGCTGAGATTTAAAAGATTGCATTTGGTAAGAGGTGACAAAGTAAATGCAGTTAAGACCTTTATTCTGTAAACCTATTGTGCTATGCTTGTGAGAAAAGATCAGCTGTCAGTGAAAATTTGGCATGTACTTGTTTGGCAAAAGTGTCCAGAAACTCACTGAAAGCTAGTGGGAGTGAAGAAGCTTGTGCAAACAGTGCACATCCCTGTCATGCTGCTGTTAGGTTGTAGTTTTCGCTTGCCTATAGTTTAGTGCAGTATATGTGCTACAGCACTCCGTGTCTTTGCCTGTGCATCCCAATTGAAGCAGGCACTTCTTCCAGGTCACTGCCAGCATGATCTCTCCAAGCTAAGACATGTCCATTGGAGCGGTGTGTGTTTGTGCAAAGATGGGGGGCAGTAGATTGCCCATGTTGAAGATGCATGGGGGATAAATCTCATTCCAATTAAAATACAAATCGAGGAAGATAGAGTACTTATCCAGGATTGCTTGTTTTGCTTTTGGCAATTATTGCACTTTATAACTTGCCTATAGTCTGAGCATCCATTAAAGGCTAGATAATGCTTTGGTCATTGGTTTGGTACATGGGGGGTTGCAAGTCAGATATATTTCAATAGATGAAGTAAAGATGTATGATTGCATTATTAATCTGAGCTAGCATAGAATGTGTACATAAAATATTTTTGGTAGTATAATTTAAAGCAAGTATAACTTTTTTGAACTTGTTAATTTTGAGGTTTTATATTATGCAGTAGATGGTTGGTATACAGGGTGACCTCAGTATGTACTTGCGCTGTGATGTAAAGGCACCTGCTAAGCACTCTAAATAGATACTTGTAAATGAATGTGAGCAGCATAAATACTGTAAAAAGTCCCTGGGGCTCATCCATCATGGCGAGTTTAATTTTGTACTATTTACTCCTAGCAATATACCTTCTGTTGGTTACTTAATTTAATATACAGAGACAAACGTAAGCACAGCGATAGGTCACTTTTCTCCCTGCACCTCACAATTAAAAAGTACCTGGAAGACTTAACAGCTTTCTTTATGTCTCCTCCAGCACGATGGCAATAGCAGCAAAAGATGCTGATGTTGCACTTACGTCTGGAATAATGCATACAAATTAGTCTGAGGGTGCATAGTTAGAAGGGACTTTGAAGCAATTATGGGAAAAAAACCCAAAACAATGTTTAAAATGCGTGATAATTATATCTTGGTTGCTTGGCTAAGGAAAAGTGCAGCATATTGAAACAAACATATAGCATATAGCTTGAGGCAGGTACAGCAAAAAAGGTCAAGTTTAACCATGTCTTTAAGATGAAGTTGAAATGCAGTAGCCATGTATGCGAGGGAACATGTGTTTGCATGGTATTACCTAGTCGATTGGGTAGCTAGGATGCTTTGAGCTACTATATAAGATGAATTATTTGAAGTAAGGTTGGTAATGGAAAATCCATAAAACTCTTTGATTTTATATGCATACACTTACATGTATACATGTGTCACTTTCCCTCTTAATAGTTTGATAACCATTTAGTAAATTTGTGATTTTTTTTTTTAATTGCAATTAAAGTCTAAACTTTGAAGACAAATTCTTCTTATATGAGACTCTCTTGTTTGTTTTGTTGTTCCATACAAACTCTGTCATTCGCTCTGCTTTGCACAATCAAGTAAATTGAATTACACACTTTGAACTTTGAATCCACATTTTGATAAAGAGCCAGCATCAAGTTTTTTTTTCATAGCCAGTGGACTTACAAATACTGAATAAGGTAAAACATGATACTGCTTGTTATTGTTCCTTGAACTCTATTTTGCCCAACATCAATCATGACAGTTCCTTTGGCATCAAAGCTAAGGGATCATGTCAAAACTCTTGAATAGCAATGGTAAGGGAGAAGGATGTATGGTGCACTAATAGGTACATTCAGAGGAAATGTAACTCTCACAGAATGCACATTTATCTGGTTCTAGGATTGCCACCTTGTCTAGAAAAAACACCAACCTTCATACCTCTGTAATATTCCCCCTCATTGATAACATTGACATCAACACAGCAATTTTTAGAGGCTATTCAAGTCTCTCTGGTGCCTTTCACTTACTGCTAACTTGGAGGCAAGTCAATATAAAAGCTAATAAAGTGCAAATCAATCCATACTCATTTTACCATTTGTCACATTTGATGAGCATCTACTCAGATGCTCATTATTAAATGCCCATTATTGTCTGGTATACATACCTAAGTATTACGATTTGTCTTATTTAGACAGTGCTTTAATTATGTGGGTACAAAAGTTATTGCATAGTTATCAAGGAATTATGGAACTATGTACATAATGAATTAGCATTGACTCTTTAAGTGAGGAATTGGTTCAGAGAAGCATGCCGCAATAGTATCCCCATTACTTTAGAATAGCAAAGTAGGATAACTTGTTGCTTTGCATAGAATGATCAGTAACAGTTTTTCCACTTCTGTTGTCCCATTATTTGCTAGTTGCACAAGACATGGTACTTCAAGCAGTGTGTGCCTGTCATGTTTTAATCTAATATTTTCTTGTAAAGAAATATGAAACTATGCATAAGTGTGGTCTGCCCTGTCTGTATGCATTACAGTGTCACATTTTAGCACTCTTAAATATGTTAAATATAAGTGTATACATAGTACTCTTATTGTTGCATATGGACAATCATGGCTGAGGCCTGTGTCAGACATACATAGCTACCCATTATATATAAAAATATTGGCATACAAATATGGCATAGGTGAAGAATAATGTTATGTAGCTATATATTTATGAATAGTTTGCTCTAAAACATTAAGTTAAATCTAAAAGTACATTATTTTCAATTTTCCTGAATCATGTTGTGTATCATATATGGCATGTAGAAATCGTTTTGACTTTTGATTCCGTGAAATGAAAAGGGTCTCTGTAAACTGCACTCTTTTAACAATGCTGTAGTGAATACTGAACAGCTACAAAATAAAATAAATAAGGAAACCCTAACTCATCTCGTATTGCCTGCCTTGTAAATACTGAAATACTGAAGTTGAGAGATATAAATTTGTTTATGGCACTTAGCAAGAACAAAAGTTAGTTATTCTCAAAATGTCACTGTAGGGGTACATGTATACTTGCATTTTAACTAATATCTTATGTTCACTATTACATTGCCATCAGAAAAATACCAGACATACTAATATGCAATTAATAGTTCTATAAAATGCAATTGTAGCAGACAAAAAATGCTGACTCTACACAATAGTAGCATTATCAGTTTAAAATCCTTTGATATCACAAGTGATGGGGAAAGAACGCTCCGCATATAATACTGCCCTGAAGTTGTATGTGTATGCTTATATATATACATATATATACACGCACACATATACATACACACACATTTATATCTGCCCTAACGCATATATCCTATATCTGACTAATGCACCTGAAATGAAATAAATAATGAAATAAAGTGACCTATAATGTGTCTTAAATTAACAGGCATGCTAATAATTATGATACATATAATCCCTTTCATTATTTAACATGCATTTCACATTTTAGAAAAGCCTCTACCAGCCCCTGAATCCCTTACTACGGGTATTAATAAGTTTTTAGGCGAGAATAGAAAAGGGCCGTATACTTTTGCTATTATTGTTAATAAAATAGGGGTCATATTTCTGATATTTTAAATCATATTTTTCTGTATGCAAAAAAAAAAATATTTATGTATGTGTGTGTGTGTGTGATCGTGTATGTATGTGTGTATGTGTAACTTTCCTCTATACATATGTGCCACGAAAAACAAACAGAGCGGAGATTGTCTGATCACCGGTGTTAAGTGATTTCATAATAATGGTGATGAATATTAATATGTTATAATTATGTAATTATCACTTATAGAATGATTACTACCATTTAGTCTACTGTTAAGCAGTAATTCCACTTAAATGATGTGAAGTTTGTATACGCAATAATTTTAGAAAATCAGGCTAACAGAGCTAACATTAGTTATAGATGCTATAACAAATAAAAAGTGCTAAGAGCAATAATAAGTAGTTACACATAGTGGAAGCTTTCAGTTTTTATAAGAAACATGTGTATGTATATATATATATATATATATATATATATATATATATATATATAATTGTGTAAGTATGTGTGAATAAATATATATATATATATATATATATATGTATATCTATATATATATATAACATACATAAATATATTTATGAAGCAAGTTACATAATATGTTTATTAATTTACTGTACTGTACTGTGTATATATAGTATATGTATATTTTGAGTTTAAGGGAATTTACAGTTACAGTTAGTAACAGGTAGATATAATGTATAAAGTAAAACAGGCAGCTGTATCAAAATGTTGGTTATAATTTAGATGTCAAATTATGTTTTGAAAAGATAATTAACATTTTGTTTTGTTCCATTTTTATAAAAAGGTAGTTAGTTCAAATGTTATGTGCAAACCACATAGAGCATATAAGGTATATTTATGCCTTTGTATTGTTCCTTTTCTGTATTTTTTTTACTTTATTTTGTTCTACAAAACTACAGGGTAAATAATCCAAAAACATTTGAGAGGCCTGATGTCCTTAGATGTAGAGACATTGGTACCTTTTGTTGATGAACACTTCAACTTCAACTGATGAGCATGAAATGAAAGTGTATTCCTCTGCCAAATAAATCAA
Organism: Xenopus tropicalis; assembly: GCF_000004195.4. Taxonomy (NCBI): domain Eukaryota; kingdom Metazoa; phylum Chordata; class Amphibia; order Anura; family Pipidae; genus Xenopus; species Xenopus tropicalis. The sequence continues at coordinate 131,203,106 of NC_030677.2, forward strand.
TTTGTTCCTTTCAAATAAAGCAGAGAATTTGCCCTAGACAAGCCTTGTGCTCTAAAACTGAAGGATGTCTGCTTTGTAGCTAAAGACAAAGGAAGCACACAGGAATAAATATTGATTGAACTAATCATCTGATGAATAGGAATGAGCTTTACCAGTACACATTATTATAGGCTGTGTTAACTCTCCCCTTTTGTGGCCCATATGCTGCCCTTTCCACCCATGACCCCTTCCATTCATTTTGTACTAAGAGAAACCACAGGTGTTATAACGGCATTTCGGACAAATGAAGCAAAATAAAACAGTTGTGTAAATAAGAAACAAAAGAAGAGTTACACTGAATTCAGTGGAGGACAACATGATGGGAAGACAATGGCTTAAACGAAGGCCATGGTGATCGGACCATGACTGTGTGACAGCTTCGTTCTGATAAGTACGCGTAAGACTAATATTTCCACATCAGCAGAGGAGTATTCTGTCTAGACATACATACAATCGTGTTTTATCTCTCCTAATGGGAGTCGTTTGTTTACTAATAGGGGCCCGCTTAACAAAAACTATAAATGAGTAACATCTTGCTTGAAGATTTTAATTGAATTTAAATATTTTAAAGGAATGCATCAGTGTTACGCTGAAAATTATGAAAATAATAGTGGCATTATGCAAAAGAAAATGAACAGATGCATTTTCCACTCTTGCATGAGGCATAACTAAATGAGAGTTACTTAGGGAATTGGATTGTAAACATTATTTAGAAGAAAATTTAATAAACTTGCAACGATTATTTGGAAAAACAGTGGCATATCATGTAAGCAAACATACTTGACCCCTTGTGTTGACAAAATAGACCATGGTCATTTCTCATGCATACACCATGTTAACATCAAATAATAGGTTAATTTATTAAAATATGTGATTTAATAGTTAAAAAAAATAGATTGTATCTCTAGATGCTCACTGTTAATAACACACTATTCTAAAAAAAGAGGGGTATAATGGTAGGTGGTGCTAGTTGATGCTACTTGCATTTGTATTGGCATACAAATGAACTTGGGGCATATATATATATATATATATACATATTTTTTCCCTGATGAAAGTTCCAGGTTGGAACTGAAACGTCGGATAAATAAAGAACCATGCTTCAAGATTTTTTGTAAAACCTCTTTATTCTTTTGATGTTCCATTTTAAAAGTCCTGTGAGTGCTGGCCTGTACTGCATTCTCTATACATATATATATATATCATTTTGAAGAACTTGCTAGTCTAAAATGCTTTAATATTATAAAAGATGTGGCTGGTTTACTCACATAGGTACTTATTTAATCCAGTCTAGTACCAGTTTCTAAAAAGAAAGCAAAGATCTGATTGGTTGCTGCAGGTAACTGCATTGGTGCAGTTTATCAGCCATAGACGTAAAACAGCTCTTTCGCTTAGTTGAAAAGCTCTGCATTAGATGGGGTATTTATACACAATGCTGAAGGAAAATAGTACACAACTACAACTAAACCAAATGTGGACTGTGTTGTGGAAACATAGCAAACATGATATGCTTACCGAACACTAATCAGATGATTATTTTCTGCTTTTAGAATACATATATATGTGTGTGAAAAGGGAATTAATGTCATTTTACTGTCACTCGAAAGTCATACTTTGTCATAACTTCTCCTCCCAACACCCAGATTGTTTTACCATTGTTATTGTCCTCTCTTTTTAGCCCAGTGAGACGTGAATGAAATTTCAGCTGCTGCCTTGTTGCTGTGTCTGGGCAAGGGGATTGTTACAATCCTTCCTCCAGCTAGAAATGCTTTAGAAAATGACTGAATGGGATTTTCAAATTTAAAGAGCCAGTAACACTAAGAAACAAAAGGGGCTTCGTATAGATTTAAATGCAAAATAACCATATAAAAATAGTATGTTTTGCTTTATAAACTTTAAAACTGTATATAAAATAGCTTCTGTGTAGCACTGGAGGTAGTCTTTGCATTTGCAAAGCAAAATACATCTATGATATTTCAAATAAAGTTTTGAAACCATACAGCACATAGACAAAATAATTCAGTTAATTTCATTATATATTGTTTTTGCAGATGCTGTAGGGACACATATCATATTCATCCCTCATATTCATCCCTTAAGACAATGCGGAACCTTAAACTTCACATCCTATGGAAACAAATACCCACCATTATAGTTAGGTTTAATAAAGACAAAGCAATACTGACAACATTATTAAACTTTACATGTTGCTCAGTCTATGCAGGAAAGGGTTAATACCTAAAAAAAAACAATTGAAATAGAAAATGATGATTGATTTTGCTAGAGGCCATTGCTAAGGCTTTCAAGACAATGTGCTTTCACTGTTCCCAATCATCACAGCCAATGGCAATGTGTAAATAGCAAAAACATGTTGAGTAATTTTGCAAACACTGGTTGTGATTTCAGTGGACATTAGGATTGCCCTACACGTAGCTAAGTGCATTCTTGGTAAAACTGTGCTAAGACGCAACACATGTTGGATTTACAAAACATTTGCGACTTCTACTGGAGCTGTCTTATGACTTATGATTTTATTTTTAAAAGATAAATAGTGACATTTAAATATTACTTTTGTTTAACAATATTTAGCATGAAAACACAGCACAAATGAAAAATCATGTCGGAAATAGGGATGCCACCTGGTTGGTGTTTTACCGGCTTGGATGGTAAAAAGTATGCTTGCTGCCAATGTTATTTATAGGAAAGAAATTAAAAGAATAATGAAAGGGCAGTATTTTTTTCCAGAAAAGAAGGCAAACCTAGCATCAAAAAAATCAAACCCATATATATGTATATATGTATAGTGACAATCGTAAATCAACTTCAAGCTCATAGAGCATGATTCTTTATATGTATAACATTTCAGTGTTTTCCTTTAAACTTTCCATTTGAGCATTTGCCACATGCTGTGTACATTAATAAGGATACCAAGGATGTTTTATTGCACGGCATCTCAATGGTGACTATCCAAAACTGAGCAGAGCTTTGCTATAGCCTTCCTATGAACCTCTGATTCTTATGCTTTCATTCAGTGACCCACAATGAACAAACTTGAATCAGACATTGTCCAACCCCCTGACCATTCAGCTCTACTCAGCTCATTGTCCTTAAACTTAATTCTTTTCTTAGAGTTATTAGAGGTGGAAAAGCACAGTCATTAAACACAAATAATTTTAATACCATATGTGAATATACAGTATATATATTTATCAAAACTTTTTTCTTTTGGAATTTCAGAATTTATAGTGCCAGGTGCCCTAAAATGAGAGTAACTTCTTACCCCACCATTGTATATAAAAAAAGAAATAACTCTGGTGCATAATTGATGTATCAAAACTAGGAGCTTCCCTGTACCTGAGACACTGCCTTGTAATAATCCATATAAGCATCAAATACAATTGATAGAACCCAAATCTATAGCAGAAAGACAAATTATAGAAATAGCCTTCACTTAAGGGCCTTCATTTGGCCCAACAAAATAGTTGTTACAAATAAGTAGTCACAACTATTTCCACATTCAGTGGATCAGACAGGGGCCAGGGAAAGGATACATGACTGGCAGATACATTAAACTATAAGACCAAACTGGTAATTGACTAAGCTGGTTCATCAAGTATGTTTGTCACTAGTGTGAAATTCTTCTGCCTTTAGTACTGTTTTATACCTGATAATATCACCTTCTGTATATAAAGCATTATGGACCCCCTGACAAAATAATTGCTTTTTGTCCCACAGTTCTGTAGCCCTACATTTATTTATACAAATTCCTGTGCTTAAGGAAAGTGCTAGTGTTAGCTTTGTTTATACACAGCATATATGCCTGAGGATATCTTGTTGCATATTTTTGTGTCTGTGATTACATATGACTGGGACAGTGTGAAACACTATTTGTGAGCATATGACTTCTGCAATGTATCAAACTGTGTAAAAGCTTACATAATAAATATGCGATATATGAGATAACATCCAAAAGTTTAAAGATTTCAGCTGTATTACTCTCACAAATGACTAAAATATACAGGGCCCCTATTGTAAACTAATATTTGAGCTTTACCAGTAACATTTTGTACTCTTTGTTTGCACAAAACACATTCAAGGAGTCTCAGAATGGAATTATATTTCTAGAGAAATTAAAGAAAGATGTGCTATAATACAAAACTGGTTATTATTCCATACAGTTTGTGATTAGTTAATGAAAAACAATTAAGAAACATTCAATAATAATGTTGTTTTCTTACAACCCAGTTGTAACGCCTTTAGATCAATCAGTAATCAATATTCCTCTCAGAGGGTTTATGAACACTTAATATTAGCAATCACAAATATATTGGGACCCTGGGGATGAAAGTAATTTAGCTCCTGTGTAAGCTTTGAGAAGGGAGGGAATCACTTCTATTGACTCGGTATGCTTTCAGTATTTCAGCTTGATGTACTCTAACTCGTTAGCACATGCTTTTATATTTATTATATTCATATAATATTGCAGTTACCCTCATACACAAGTGAGTTAAGTTCTTTCATTAGGAAAATATAATACAATAAATATAAAAAACAAGTAAATGAAACCCTTTAGAACAGTTGCATGAAATATATTGCCATATTTACTTTGCTCTGAATTTTACAGCGTATTTAATTCCACACATGCATATGTAAACTGTCTCAGTTTAAAAATAGTTTTCAAACAAAGCCTTTTGACTTAACCATAGACAAGTGATATCACAGCTTTTAGAAAAGTGGTTAATAAACGTGCAGCTGCATAGATATGTGCTAAAGTGCCGCAGCTAATTGTGGCAAAGTGGTGACTACATGAGATCTCCGATCCTCCCGTTAATCCTCTTAAATTTATATCCCTCATGCAGCATAAGTATTATTTGAAGTCGTATAATGGCTGCCATTAAAACATCAGCCTACTGAGAGGAACAGTGAACCCTGCACTCATAACTGAGATTTGTTAATGTGCAATTAACAAGTTTGCTGCCTGCCATGCCCTTTATATTCTTAAGTACAGCAGCACAAAATGTTTGTACTCTATGCATACTGGTTCATGCAATTTTATTATTCATTATATAGTCAATATTTTGGTTTACTTTTTTAGACATTGCTTAGTACCAACAACATTTTTGTTCTACCACTGCAACCTTGACACTTAAGTAGAACTGCACTTGAAATCATCTTACTCTGCAAAATTTCCATCCTGCCTGTATGCAACTGCACTGTAGTTGGCTTGCATGATTTCAGTCTTTCCCTTATCATGCCCAAATTTTTACCTGAAGGTAAAATGCCACTGGCAACTACAGGATCAGATATAGCTCTATTTGATTATGGCAGTCAGGTGAAGGCTAAATTTCCAGAATTAAATATAGTGCTAAAGTGGCTACGGGTGTGAACCGATGTTACAGAATGCTTTAGTTTCATAACTGCACAGCTAGTAGTTGATGCTAGCATTTTCCTAGACACAGCCATGAGTTGCTGAGTGTATGGTGTTCTAGTGAGTTTTCAAGTGGACTCTCAGTTGTGTGCCTGCAGCCATCACTTTTTTTATGAATTGCAACAGCATACAAAATGTCCATCAGGACACAGCCATATCTAATTTTTGTATAAATATAGCATATACAATATTTGGAAACCCTTATAATTTTTTTTTTATTTTGCTTGCTTGACCCAGTTTGTGCATCCTTTGATCCGTAAAGGGGGAAAGCATTTCCATTGGCCTACACTATGGAAATTATATTATATTACTGATATCATTAAAGTGTTTACTACTTTGTGATAAGTACTGTCTACATAGTAATACTTGTAGAGGGTTCTCTGCTGCTACATTACCATACATGTTTGGCTGGGGTTGTTTTTATGATCATAGCATGGTAACAGTTATTATTTGGCATGGTAATAATAATTATAGTCTTATTGTGTATTTAACATCTTACCTTATCTTGGCAAGCTACCCCAATGTTTTTTTGGTAATTCTTATTTTTTTTCCACAATGAGTAGGGGTTTTACTTCTGCTGCCTGAAATTAAATTCATGTCGATTTAACATTACAAATTAAACTGAGAGATGCTGCTCATTGCAATTGTGTACAATATACCTAATTTAGCACTGTTATCTGAACTTAATAAAAAGGGTTTAAATAGGCATGCCTGGGTTAACACTTGCTTATTTCAAGTCCATCGGAGCAATAGTAGAATAATAGTAGAATGTAATAGAAAGGATCTTTGTATACTCAGTAAAGTGGTCTTGCTTAAAAAAAAATGATACAAAATTCTGGAGAGGGAAGTGGTTAAATTTAGCTCTAACTTCCGAGTGCAGCATTTAGTGACCTCAAATATTATTTTGCACCTTGGCATGTTCAGTGCAGCTGTTTTTTCATTACCTCATGTTTAGGTAATTCTACTGCTAACATGTGTTATCTATATGATAAATCATGTTGTATTATTCACACATATTTCTGCTAAAGCTTACTTATCTACAGGTATTCCATTATTGAAATCATGTGTGCTGTTCCTCTGCCTGTTTTTAAAAACATGCTGAATTGTGTAAGAAAGGAAAAGGATTTAAGGCTACATATTTTTTTTCTTTTTCAATATAAAATGTGTTTTTTATAGCAGTTCTTTTTAATACCATATACATATTCCTATACACCAGTTTGCTTTTTAATATATTTAATATAATATCTAAAATATACATTATAATGGTCATTTTAGAATTTCTTTTTCACACATTACCACTACTAGCACTACTGTAGAGTAGGCTGAGTGTGATATCAGTTATTTTTCTCACTAATGAACTGCAGTCATTTTTCAAAACGTGAATATCTGTTAATGGACAATATCCAAGCAACAGCTTCAAAGGAAAGAAGGTGGGATGGTGATAATTTCATGCAAAGGTCGGACCTCCAATATATATCACCTACAATTTCTTAATAAAGATCATGTGGTTCAGAAATACTTTGTAATATTTATACAGCCAACCTATTAGGGAACAGTGCTTACTGAGTTGAAATGAAGCACCAGCCAGCAACACTAGAGCAAAACACTTTATGACTAAATCATATTGTGGATGCTTGGAAAGCCAAACCCATCAACTGAGCTGCCTGTTTAGCAGTAAATTATACAGAAGCAACAAGATGCAACACTTAAAATAAACTCTTTTATTTTAGCCATTTTTCTTCTAAGATATAGGTACCTATGAAAGCTGTGTATCATGCTTAGGCAATGTTTAGCATCCAAGAAGTTACAGAACTACATCTCAAGGGTAAGCTGAGCTTTAAAAGACAAAAGTTTAAGGTGCTTTATTATAAGTATTTGATGGAAAGATAATGGGTGGGGTCATGTGTGCCAGATGGTTAAATAAAGTTTGTAAGGTCTCATTTAATGTAGACAAAACGGTGAAAATGAGTACAAAATTTACATTTCGCAATCTAAGACGGTCATTACATTGCAAGGCTTAACTGCGCACAGCACATAACTGCTTGAAGGTGGAGTTTTTAGGTGCAAAAATAGCAACTTTTTCAGATAGAGATTTTATTACACTGCTCATTGAGATGAGTCTGTACGGTTTGCTAAACTTTAATAGGCGCAAAGGCAAAATAGTTTGCAGAAAGGTAACACTGGTTTTCTTTGAACATATATCTTTCTATTAGCAACCTTCATTTCATTCCCCCAACAGAATCAAACAAGCCCAGGTTGTTGAAATCTAAGAAAAAATAATTAATACATTCTGTGTTACATTATACTATCCCAGGGAGACCTGTCCCAGAAAGAACATCTTCCAGTTCACTGGATTTATTCCCTAACTGTGCCAGTTAAATGGAATGGAAGCTATAAATATGGCGGGGGAATGGGATATTATGATAATTCATTTGCTAAAAATACTAATCCATTTCCAGTGTAGTTGAAAGGAAAGGAGTCAAATTGTCCATAAAAAAGTAGGTGTTAAGTGTACCAAACTTTCCAAAACCCCAGCTTTTTTCCTAGTGCCAAAACTGACTTCGAATTACCGAATTAGGTGATACATTAAAAGATTTATAGCAGAAAATAGCAGGCCAAAACCTTACAAGCAGGTACAAAAATCTGACTTCATGTTTCAACTTCATATTTGGCTAATATGGCTCCAATTGGATTCATATGATAAGCCTAAATACACACACACATTTATTCTTATACAGATATAGTCACATATACACATAAATTCTTATTCATATACAGTATATGCTGGGCAACCTTTATATAATGTGTACAGATTATTGCATGTGTCCAGTATATTTAAACAAAAACAATATTTCTTTATATCTTTTATTTTAATTGGCCTGTACTAATAGTAATGTAAGATGTTTAGTTCATCTGGGGTCCATAATGTTTATTTCATTTATGAATGTGATAATAATTATTATAAGTAATAATTATGGATGGTAACATTGAAAACTAAGTAACTTAATCTGCATCAGCCGTGATTTGTTGCTTGTTGTTTAAATAGGAACTTAACCTAATATTTGCAAATCACTTCATAATTGGCATTGATATAATTTAGACTGAACTGAAATCCACTCCTCTCTGTAGACCCCATTTATGTTCAGCTTACCTCCCATGGCACATTTTCAAGAATGTTGATTTAATGTAAAATGGGCTATACGGTAAACTCTGGCACACAAAAAAACAGCTATGCCATTGTTCAAACTCAGTGGTGCTCTATGTGCCCAGATGCATTATTTACAAATTTCCTCAGTGTGGATAAGGTATACTATTATTTACATAAAAATCACATGTATTATAGGATGGATTGTTAATATTCCAGCTTTGGGTATTATATTATATCTAGAATTCCAATTATCTACCAGCTATTAATCTGTTGTGGCCAAGCATGGCATTGTTTCTCAAAATATTGGGCAAAATTCAACATGCTCAGGATTTTTATGGCAGTTTTCAATGTAGTTCCTTTATTGGCATCACTTTATCATTGTCCGGTGTGGTATAATCCCTGTCTTATGGTGGCATTGAAACCTTTTTTTTATCCAGTTTTTTAAAAAGTTGGCTCAAGATGAAGAGCACAGCACTGTTCAATGCAGGACCGCACAATATTTGCCACTTGCCATAGGGATGCTGCCTGCATGGCTCCTCTATCCACCCCTCAGAAATACAGTGCTGCCTAATGTTGTCATAGGTTGTCTTGTGTCCAGGGTGCAAAGACAGAGCTGCAAATATGGTTTATGCCTATTTTTGTACTTTGTATCCTACACCTCATAAAGGAGTCTTATAGACCTGTAACAGATCAATTGCTTAGGTTTTCCTGTTACAAAACTGTTAAATGGAGTCTGCCAAACTGGAGAATCAGTTACTAAGTACAAAGCCCCTACTTTATGATAATATGGCCCTTAATGCCTTCAGAATAATTTCAGGAGATGCAATCTGCTTATTTTTTTTACAAACTGTTTTTGTATAAATATTGTTTTATTGACTTGGTTATTGACTTGGTTATTCCCGTATTAACTTTAAAAACAGCATGTGGATCAATGCAAATTCTACATCTATTAAAAGGTTATTTTCCCAAAGTCATGTTCTCCTTCAATGTATAGCAATACATTGAAGGAGAACATGACTTTGGGAAAATTACCTTTTAATAGATGTAGAATTTGCAGATTTTTGTAGAATTTCCCTGATTTTTTCAGTGCTGACTTGTGGCCTTCCGTCTATTGAGAACTCAATTTTTAAGCAGTATGATGCTTAATTGCTCAATATTTTGTTTTTTATCAATTAGTAGCATAGCATAAAATATACACAAAACACAAGTCATTTTCATGTGAAATTACCCTTAGGGGCTGATTTACTAACCCACGAATCCGACCCGAATTGGAAAAGTTCCGACTTGAAAACGAACATTTTGCGACTTTTTCGTATTTGTTGCGATTTTTTCGGCTTCTTTACGAATTTTTCGTTACCAATACGATTTTTGCGTAAAAACGTGAGTTTTTCGTAGCCATTACGAAAGTTGCGTAAAAAGTTGCGCTTTTTTCATAGCGTTAAAACTTATGCGAAAAGTTGCGCATTTTTCGTAGCGTTAAAACTTAAAAGGTGCAAAGTTTCGCGTAAGTTTTAACGCTACGAAAAAAGCTCAACTTTTTGCGCAAGTTTTAACGCTACGAAAAATCGCCAGATTTCACGCAACTTTCGTAATGGCTACGAAAAACTCGCGTTTTTACGCAAAAAACGTATTGGTAACGAAAAATTCGTAAAGAAGCCGAAAAAATCGCAAAAAATACGAAAAAATCGCAAAATACCGATCATTACGAAAAAAACGCAATCGGACTCATTTCGACCCGTTCGTGGGTAAGTAAATCAGCCCCTTAGAGTAACTACCATTTTACACAAGTAATAATACAGGACATTTATTTAGGCAAGTAATATACAAACAATTGTATAATGCATATTAAAAAAAAAACCCACAGGATAATTATGAATAATTTTGACAGCAAACAAATGTTTTAACATAACCCCAATAATTTCAAGGTTGGTTTATACCATCATATTTGATATGCTTGGTGCTGTTTAGATTTTATAACTTAAATTGTCTCTAGTGGCTTTCTGTCTTTCTGCACATTCTAATGACCTTCTGTGGATTAATAACAGTGAAAACTTTACTCACAGATTATAATATCTCTTGAGTAGTATCTGTAACATCTGATGTAATCACTTGAGAAGTGTGTTGATATTATCATCTGGAAAGTAGTTATCAGTAATGAAAGAGAAGTATTCGTCAAGGCTAGTGGTGCTACTTGCAGAGTTGTTATCAGTGGCAATGCTATCACCTGAAATGTAGTTATCAATACTGATACAGAAATAGTTGTCACTGCTGATTTCACCAGGGACTCGGTAAATTGAATTTTAAAGTGATTGTGTTGCCAGAGATAATAATATCATAACATCCCCATTGTGCTACTTTATCACAAGTAAGTACAAATAAAATTCTATATAGATGATTAAAGGGACACTAAAGGGACACTATAATAAAGTCTATTTATACTCTAGTCTGAATTGATTTTTCATAAAAAAGTCATAAATAAGGCTGTGGCATTTTTGTTTGCACAAGCAATGTTTAAACATTACATTTGGTCTGCTTATGTTTTTTATTCTCTGAGGCTGATGTTACTAAGAGTCAGTAGTAACATGGAAATTATTTGCAAATATAAGCTGTATTCAATAAAAGAATGCTGTTAAATAAACCTAAAAAAGCTTTTTTTCACCAGTACTCTGACTTTTTTTTAGGCAGACATACAATATAAAGTTTATTTTTGGGGACAACATCCTTTTAGCATTTCTGTTTACCTTATGGCATATAATCTATATTAAAGTATGAAAATCCGTAGTTAAAACAGTGGAAGATTAATTGGCTTGTATAAAGTTATCAATCATTTTTTAGTTTTAATGCATTTTGTAAGTATACTGTTTTCTCTTTTCAAAAACAAGAAAACAAGAGGCTTTAGTTTCAGGATAACTATCAGCTCTGCCATATTCTTTGCCCACCCTCAACTTCCATGGGCTCCCTACGTCATTACTTGTCAATGTCAAATTGCCTTTCATGGTTTGAGAACCATAATATGGTGTTTCTCTTGACCCAGTGAGACTCATTTGCTATTTTGATAACTTTAGTGTGTACATAATGATATATTTCGAAACTGGTTGATATATGACAAGACTCGGCCTTTCACTAGTATTGCATAATGATGTACATATATCTCAGATTGCAAAGACTGTAAGGTACACTACTGATTCCTAAAGGTGAATCATTGCCTATATGGTGAGGGTGACATATGAATCTCTTGAATAGGAAGTCTGCAGAATCCTTTCTGTAGAGTTAGACTTGATTGCTCCTGATGCCACTACACTGCTAAAACGTCTTAGTATGTGACACAGCAAAACAACAAATGGTTACACAACAAACTATTACATAACCATTCACTATATGATATTTGCACCTTATTTAAATCAGTTTACAGGAAATTCACTTACAATAGGTAAAAAAAAAAATCTGTAATCTACACTATTGTACCTAATGTAAAATGTTTAAAAGGACCTGAGTCCCCCCCCCCCCCCCCCAACAGTCTCCCTCCTGCCTGTACTCACGCAGCCTGATGTGAGGGTGTGGAGGTATTGCAGAAGAAAAAGTCAGTTGTTCCTTTTGTTTGTTGCTGTGTCTAGAAATATATTTACACTATGCAAAGCAATGGCCTTACTATGTACGTATAAAACAATTTTTGTGACCTACAGCCTTTAAAACTGTATATTATTGTAAATTCTTCCCTTAAAGATCCATAACTTCTTAATATTCTTTACATGACTCTGTAGCCATATTATACAGCCCTTCAATAAGCCCAAAATAAAATACCCAGGCTTCCCTCCCTTATACAAATTCTTCCCCAGGTGTATCACAAAGATGTGCACAGGTCTAGTCTGAACATAAGGACACTACAGTTTGTTGTAAAGGACTTTGTCTGGTATGTGGCTTAAAAGCAATGTTTAGAAGGCAGCTTCTTAGAGCAGTACCTGAGAAATATAAGCTTTTTATATTACTGTTTACATGACTAAAAGATAAGGTAGAGAATCTTTCTCTAATGCATTCTTTTACTTTTTTCTGAAACAGTATTTCTTTTTAACTGCTATTTTTAACTGTTAATATCTTTATGTATATTAGTAGGAAAGATAAGCAAGTATTTTGCTATATATTTTTATCAATAAATGGTTGAGGATGAATACTCTTTAGCTTCTCTATAGTCGTTCATGCAATGTACCTTTCCATCCTTATCGCTTTTTATTTTGATCTGAACAAAGAAGTAGAGTTCCTTGTTTTGCGCTTCTTTCCCTCTAGGGACCTAATTTAGCCATAACACTATTGTAGGTTTCGAAAGAGGCGGACATGGAAAAGGCAGAGGTTTGCTCAGTATTGATGCTTAGGGGCTGATTCTTCATAACAGTTTCTAAAATTCTCTCTGAAAAATGCTGATTCAGGGAGTCAAATAGAGAAGGCTTAATACCAATTGCTGAAAATTATACTTCATGGGCATAATAAAATTGTGAAAAATGTTTCCACTATATACGCTAAGTGAGGGTCTGTTTTTCAGTATCCCTTGGCATGGAAAGTAAAAGGGAAAAAAACACCACAGAGGGATAAATGAGGAAAGGATTCTGAAGCTGTTGTGCTGTAAAAACAAAAATCACATTGGGCACAGTCTGATTCATGGAGAGACCAAAGGGTTTATATAAATACTGTAAAATGTTAATTTTGTCACAGTTGCTCAGTCATGAGATAAATAGGCCCAAAGGGACTTCTGCTGAATGGATATTGTAATTAAAGCCACAGTGAAAACAACATTAAATGATGATCATGATCACTTGATATTAAACAAAATAACTTGTCAGCATATCCCTTTAATCATCTGCTTTTACAGTATCCATTTATAGAAAATGCATCATAATTTGATGCCATAATATGATAACATAGATCAAACTACAGAATAATGCTGCTATCCATGTTATAAAATTAGTCAGAACACGCAGATGAATTAAAATGCAGAGGCGTGGATTTCAGACTGCACTAAATGGAAGTCACATTTTGGACGGCTGAGTTTTATACACACAATTTGGGCTGTTTTTTTCACCACAATAAAGGCAACAGCAGAAAAGAATATTTCATAAATCAAAATAATGTACTCATTTTTTCAATAGGTATTTTTGCAGTGTTTATGCCAAGCAAAGGTCAAATTTGGCAAAATAAATATATAGTTAAATATATTTATTTATGTTACCTAATAATGAATCGCAATTTTTAATTTGAATTGTTAAATCAAGTTGTATAACATGCTCCAACATCTTAGCAGGGGGAATTTAAAAAAAATCAGAAACAAAAACAAGGGACATCTGCCATTGACTTCATGATCTCTACATGTTTTTGCTGGCGTATTTTTACATTTGGATGTATCACAATTTTATCACATAATAAAAAATCACGTTTTTTCCCCCATGAAAAAATCGAGTTTTGGTGTAAAAAAACATGAACCAAAAAAACTGAGGATTAGTGAATGCCCCCCTAAAAGTATCTTTCTTAGTAGGTGTTAACGAGTTGCGTTGTACCCACTAATGCATCCAAATCACAAAATTTCACACTTACCCTATACTTTATGTAACAAGAAAATACCAAGTTTTCCCAGGTGCATAGAAACTGATAAGAGTATTTTTTTTTTACTTTTAAAAAGGTGACCAAGAAAATGCTACTTGCTGATTAGTTGTTATAGGCAAAGAATGATAGCACCTATTATTACATTACTACCTTAATGAGAGAGAGAGTTTACCCTTAATGAGAGATAAAAGAGGTCATTTACAGACTGGAATTCAGGGTAAAATGTAGAAAAAATGGGCGCAATAAGCCATATTTTTGCACTTTTCCTTCTAATTTAGCTGAATTGTTGCTACGTACAGCAGCCCCCTTGTATACAATGTCTGCATTAACCAGCACTGTATTCATGAGAAGTGCATGGAAAGAAGCATGTAGGTGGTCCCCCTACTCACTATCTTTCACCTAACTTATATATTTGTAACGCTTTTCTGACCCAATTTATCAAACCCAGGCTAGTAGTGATAATGTGAGCATGGGTTACATTGCGACACTTAATACAAAGGGGTGAGCCTCCGCTATATGGGAGAATTAGATGGAGCTGAGGGTGTAGTTGAACTACAACTAGCTGAGATGTGTAGTGCAAATAGAGAATAATGGACGCCAGAGGATTCTTTCTTAATAACTATGGTACAATTTATTGGACAAAGGCACAACGTTATAGTGCAGCAGGGTATACTCACAGACACAGCAGTATAAGAATTGGTCAATGGAGTACAGCAGATGTAACACTTTAGGCACAGAATACCCCACTTGGAGGATGCACAGAGGATTAGTTGACACCTGAGATATAGACCTTTCAGAAGGGAGTGTTCCGGCCGACTGTGGTCCAGGGGAGAGCTCCTAACACTGGTACCTGGCGTCTAATAAAACCGGTCCCTAAAGAACGACTACAGAGCCGGGGTGGACTAAACCCTTTTACAACTCCTGGTTGGGGCTATTAAACTGCCCTTGCTAAATAAGCTAACTATGCTCACCACTTCTAGAGGGTGCTATAATACAAACTGTCTGTGCTGGCTAGTTCTCATTCACGGGGCCCTGTCCCCGACTTACAAAACTGGCAGTTCTCTTTACTGAGACCGTGTGTCTCAGGCCCGATGACATGCAGCCTGAGAGAACAGCAGCCAAAGAGGAAGGCACTTCCTTGTGCCAGACACTATATAGTCTGCACAAGGGGAGTGGTCAACCTGGGCTAAACCTATAGAGGGCAGCCTAATAACAGTAATCTGAGTGTAGAGGGCTCTGCCCTATTACAACACAGATAACATAAAGATAAGGGATAACACCATAGGGAGCTTAACCCTATGGGTCCCTACATTCACCCGGGGGAAGAATCCATTCCGACCCGGCAATGGCAAATAACATTAAGTACACTTTTCAAGCAAAAACAGTAGTGCATTGATTTAGTGCAAAAATACAGTATCCTTACATCCGTTTCTGATACCCTCTCCTGAGGAGTATCCGGTACACTGGATAGCTGTAAATGAAAATTTTAAGGCACAGAAAATTTTAACTGTTTCGTTACTAGTTACGTTTCTGTAAACCATTTACAATACATGAGTGTCACTATGGATCACTCAGGCACTTACTTATATAGATCCTTGAGATACCTTCTGGCTCTGCAACAGAGGTAAAACAGGCAAAATACTTAGAAATCTTGAGTCACCTTCCTGCCCCTAAACAGTGGTGCTCAGGTACACACTTAAATATCCTTGATATACCACCTGTAACCTGCAACAGGGATATAACAGATACACTTACACATGAGGACGATCCTGCCTTCACTCAGGGGTCCCCAGGCACATGCTTGGCTGTAAAGAATTTGTTATTAGGCACAATTTAAACTGTTGCACACTCCCACCCATCAACTTTATTAAGTCCAGGCCTTCCACCCAAACCCAGTGTTCATGGATGTCTCGACATGCACTTCGTGGTGTGGATCAGGCAAGGGGTCCTACTCTCGGTGAGGTAGATGAACATAGAAGTTGTAGTGGGATGGGGCGCAGCAGTCTTTTCTTGATCACCCAACTTAAACAAAACTTTACAGTCTCTCCTGAGGAATTTGGAGAGTCCCAAACTTTAAAGAACATAAATCCACCACTGTGGATAACTAGAGAAGATGAAGGGTCACCTCTATGGCGGCATAACTGGCAGTCTCTTTAGAAGTGCCCAAATATGGTGGGTAAGCCCTTTAACAGCTAGGGAACGCTACCCACCTCCCACCCGGGGGAAAATCCCATCTGGTGAAGGGTATCCAAGCCGGCATGGGGTTTTCAATGCATGTTCCTGTCGAACTTTGCCTTTGTCACCTCGTAGGAGACATAATATGCAGGATGGGGCTTATCTATCTTGCCTCCACTGGGGAGGTCCGAGAGCAATGCAAAGTTCTTATCCTTTTCATACTTTCCACAGGATCTCACTCTGTGTTTCAGTATTGTGCGACCAAACCACCACTCCCGGGCAATGTTAGCCAGATAGTCAACATCCTGATGTCGTTTCTCTGGGGTCTTGGCAAGCAGTCCCCCAAATCCAATCTTCTCACGTCTGGAGATCTCACCATACAGCCACTCATCTAAGTGCTTCTCCACCTCATCATAAACCCACTCTGGGGCGTAAGGCATGTAGAACTGCCAAAGTTCATACACTTTATTATTGATCAGTCTCTGGACCCGTGACACAGCCCTATACTTTTCAGGGTCTGCACGGCCTGGAGCCACCCAGCATGTTTCTTCTTTGCTGAAGGTGTAGTGAGGTGGTGGAGTATTTGGCAAAACAATGGCACCTTCTGGCCTACTCTGAGGTGGCCTTAGAGGTGCAGGTCTCTCTTCTCTCTGGGGGACAGTCTCAGCAGTGCCCCCAAATACCATATTAGGCCAATCTGGCTTAGCACGGCGGCGATGTCCAGGGTATTCAGCTGGTATCCTAGACCCTGAGGATGAAGCAGCACTATCCCTCTCTGGGGTTAAAGATCGTGCCCTCCCTCTGCCGGTGCAAAAACTTAACCGTTCCATTTTCTGGGATAGCTCAGTGTCCTTTTTGGCTCTGTTGTAAGGCCAAATGGCTTCTGATTTGGCCACTGAAGGGGGTGCTCCTTGCTCATCGTCACTGCTGGTAGGTGACAACAGGGCATCCCCGGAAGATTCCGCTATTGGTGGGGTGGCAGGTCTAACCGGGCCTGCACTGGGGGTTGGTGTAGTAGGTGGAGGTGGCAGGCTTTCAACTGGTGAGGCGCCCTCCTTACATGGTGATGGGGACTCTATCCTCACTGTAGGCCCAACCCAGCAAGTGTTATTGCAGCCAGGGCATCTAGCTTGCACATCTCCCAGGGCCTGCTCGAATTCCTCATTACAGCAGCCACTGTATGGTACTAACCAGGTCTCCCCTTCTTCCCCACTCTTTTGGCCAAAAGTGCCCAGCCACACATACCTATGCTGGGGATTAGGACATTGCGTAGAGATTGCGCTGTCTGTGGCTTCCTGTTTTATTTTCACTGATTCAGTGATATCAGTAACGGCAGCCATCTTAAGGTTATGAGAGGGATTTTCCATAAAATAAATCACCCCGCAGCCGCAGCAGTGACAATCGGATCCCTTCTGTAATTGTTCCCAAACCGCTATGGCGGCTCTCAACCGGCCCCTGGGATCAATGTCCGGAATACTAAGGGTATCTCTGTAAAATACTCTATCTGCAGCCGCAGTATAGGAGTAGCGTGTCCCACAATGTATCCGGCCCAGAACGCAGCCGCGTATGCTGGGTTACGCCCAGGGGAAATATGGTAACTGCCGGGTTATCCGGTTAAAGGTAGTGGTCCCACAGCCGTGGGGTACTCACAATCCTAAGTCCTTCTCTGGGCCCCAGGTCGCAGCCGCGGTTCCTGGTTCCGGAAGGTATAAAGCCTCGGTCCCGTGTTGTACTCTCTGCAGCCGCAGAGATAAGCAGGGCAACCGAGATGAGGTAGCGATACCAGAGCTTTTAAGCGTACGCAGCCGCTGTACACTCTAACAGGCTGGAGCTCTTGTACCATGCGTCTTTCCTATTCAAGTGAGAGTCACAAGATGGCCGCCGTGAGGTCACGATCTCGTGAAATGGCCGCCAAAGTCTCACAAACAACCCGCCTCTCGCGGGATTTCGTAGGAAAGAGCGCCAAAATTTAGGGGCGGTGATTGACAACTCCGCCGACCAATGGGATTTTACGGGGGGAATCCTCAAGCCCGAACCCACGGCCAATTAGTACTGTGCTTTTACGAGCAGGACTGCAGGCGCCTTTTACCTAACGCGTCCGGCAGTGCCTGTCAGCAAATTTTAAAGCAACACACACACTTTTACTCAGCCCCTCAGGTAATGGCTCCGAAAATTTCAAAATGAATTTAACCCTTCGAGCCCCACGTTGGGCGCCATAAATGTAACGCTTTTCTGACCCAATTTATCAAACCCAGGCTAGTAGTGATAATGTGAGCATGGGTTACATTGCGACACTTAATACAAAGGGGTGAGCCTCCGCTATATGGGAGAATTAGATGGAGCTGAGGGTGTAGTTGAACTACAACTAGCTGAGATGTGTAGTGCAAATAGAGAATAATGGACGCCAGAGGATTCTTTCTTAATAACTATGGTACAATTTATTGGACAAAGGCACAACGTTATAGTGCAGCAGGGTATACTCACAGACACAGCAGTATAAGAATTGGTCAATGGAGTACAGCAGATGTAACACTTTAGGCACAGAATACCCCACTTGGAGGATGCACAGAGGATTAGTTGACACCTGAGATATAGACCTTTCAGAAGGGAGTGTTCCGGCCGACTGTGGTCCAGGGGAGAGCTCCTAACACTGGTACCTGGCGTCTAATAAAACCGGTCCCTAAAGAACGACTACAGAGCCGGGGTGGACTAAACCCTTTTACAACTCCTGGTTGGGGCTATTAAACTGCCCTTGCTAAATAAGCTAACTATGCTCACCACTTCTAGAGGGTGCTATAATACAAACTGTCTGTGCTGGCTAGTTCTCATTCACGGGGCCCTGTCCCCGACTTACAAAACTGGCAGTTCTCTTTACTGAGACCGTGTGTCTCAGGCCCGATGACATGCAGCCTGAGAGAACAGCAGCCAAAGAGGAAGGCACTTCCTTGTGCCAGACACTATATAGTCTGCACAAGGGGAGTGGTCAACCTGGGCTAAACCTATAGAGGGCAGCCTAATAACAGTAATCTGAGTGTAGAGGGCTCTGCCCTATTACAACACAGATAACATAAAGATAAGGGATAACACCATAGGGAGCTTAACCCTATGGGTCCCTACATATTATTCAGTCGCAAATTAGGGAGTGGTGGTGAATGCAGGCCCACAAAAGGGGCAGGGCTGTTTAAAAATAAAAATACTTTTGATAATAAAAATATCAAAGATACTCTTGAATGCCATCTCCGGCAGGCGCAGCCCTGTCCTTACTGCCTGCTTGCATCTTAAGTTATGGGGTGGGAGTGTGGCACATAATTGGGAACCTTTAAAAACTCCTAGGATGCAGGGACTAACAAATCAAATACTGGATTCAGGGTATGCCTATTGCAAACCCACCAACATATATTTGGAGAACATTGCAAAATCCAAAATGACCCAAACACTCCTAATAAGAGAAGGTAAAATGTTATATCAAATTGTTCTCTTAAGCTTTTATAATATTTTGATTTTTTTTTCTGTAAATGGTTTCTTACATTTTCTTTTATTATACCTAACAATATTTATAATAAGTGATTAAGAGAGTATCCCTTAGATTGCTTTAAATGATTCCTACTGATGCATTGATCCTTTTTGAATACTTGTGGAAAATTCCAAATCCTCTAGGCAAATGGCAAACCTTCATTCACATACTGAAATAAGTATGATCATCTAAAAAAGGTTTAATCTTTCAGTTTGTTACAGTCACAGGGCTGGCCAGAGCTAGTTTTAACTAGAAAAAAGGCCATTGGTCTGAGATACTTAGGTAGGCTCCATGGCAAAAACTGTACATTGCATCGTAATTACACTGTAGGAAAAAAAAATTAAATAATGTTACATTCATGGCAATGTTATCCAATATGTGGCCCCCCAGCTGGCTCTCTTCTCACTAAGTTTCAGCTCACAGCATGCAATGCTATCGACAGAATATCTGTTGATGCTTGGTGTTGTCAAAGCATTTGTACAGAGCCCCAGCAAAAAGAGGGTGTTTCTAACGGTGTTGAGAATATTGTAGTTCAACAACAGCTGGAGGGAAGAAGTAAGACAACATTCATTTTTTTCTGATGGTCCCAGCCTTCCTGTATTCTGTAATGCCCAGGAGGTGTCACACTCCTAACTCTGGTAATCCCGGAAACTTGAAAGGCTGATAAAAGGGAAAATAAAAGCCTTACAAGTAATAATTTGGTCTTGAAACCCTTGCTGAGAAATATACTATAGAAAAGGATCAGAGCTGAAGTGTCAGTGATACTCAGAGGACCCCCTGTAGGATCAATCTCTACTAGAGCGCTAAAAGAACCATATATTTTAAAAAACTGAAGAAAAAAAAAAAGAAATGTGAAGCAAGGATGCTTTAATCCATGCCTGAGCAATCACTGTACGTAGTGCTACAATCCATTATGTAACAGCCAAGGGGCACACATGATTATTAATAAACAGTCTAGTTATAACATCAAAAAAATGGCTTCTAATGCAGTCTTGGCATATCTTTTGCCTTTTAAACATCAGACAAACTTACACAACTCATTTTTTTCCCTACCCCAAACAGTTGATTCTAGAATACAGATGGAAAGGGACAGTAATTAGATCCTTCCATTGCACTTGCTGTGTTCTGTACTCAGCAGAAAGAATTTATTTCAGCAAAGCCATGTCATGCTACAAATGATAAGGGATAATTTACAGACTGCTATCACCGGATCTTTGTGACTTTGGCCCCGAAGCCTAGTCTTTTGACCGGGAACTTACTCTTATTGAAATAGGGATTTGTTTTACTTTCCACTGGGAAAATCACTTACTGACTATAAATATGTTGGATCACAGAAAATGGCATCTACAAGGAGACTGGAAATACTAGTAAGCATTTTGTATAGAACGGTGGTTTCTTTAAACAAGATACCCTATATTATTGTACAGCTGTACACATATTAACTTTAGATTAAATCATGTAATATCTAATGCAGGGATAAGCAATCCTTCAGGGCACCAGCTGCCACAACAATACAAATTCTAGCATCCCCCATCAATGGTTAGAGTACATGGCTTTGAACAATGCTACTGATTCCATTCTCACATAATTTACCAAAATGTCCTGATCCCCATACTGACCTAGACATCTTAATTGATGCTATAAACATTCCAGAAAGCTTTATTTTTTGTGTATTTCATTGCAGAATATTGTTTAGGTATACAAGATAAAGGTTTTTATGCGCAATGCAATATTTTATAAAAACTAGTTAATTCATAATTTTTATTGCACTTGGAACCAGCTGGAAGCCTCCCTACAATTCCCAGCAAACTTTGCCAGTTTTAGGCTGTGTCAATTCAGCAGGTGCTGTTGTTCAACATTTATACTCACAAATGTAAAACGTTTCCACAACAGAAATTTCTTCGGTGTTTTCCTAATTTACCCTCTATGGAACAGAGTCAGTAGTTGGCTATCAATCATTTATGACAATTACCAAGACCAAAAAAAGATTTATTAAAGCTCACAATGGCATGTCATTACAAATTTGTATAATAGTTGCTTGTTTGGCTTCAGAATATAATTTTATATATCACTCTGCATGTGTTTACTGACATGTGATTTATGTTAGTGAATTACACTACTAGTACCATTGCAGACTTGCACCTGTAAAGCACTCAAAAGCATAGAATTAGCTTTGATCAGTCAACAACAACTTAAGGTCCCCATACACGGTAAGATCCGCTCGCTTGGTGAGATCGCCAAGCGAGCGGATCTTCCCCCGATATCCCCACCTACAGGTGGGCGATATCGGGGGGCTTAAAATTAAAAAAAAAACATAATCCGATCGTTTGGCCCTGGGGCCAAACGACCGGATTATGTAGGCGCCAATGGGGCAGTCGGTTCGGGGACCGCATCAACGAGCCGATGCGGCCCCCGATCCGACTGAATCTTTTAACCTGGCCGATCGATATCTGCCCAATTTCAGGCCAGATATCGGTCGGGCAGCCCGCTCGTTTCTGCCCCTACACGGCAGATAAGCTGCCGAGTCGGTCCAAGGGACCGATATCGGCAGCTTCTATCGGCCCGTGTATGGGGGCCTTTAGAAAGTCAAAGCAAAGGTCTGGTTGGATGCAATGTGCAACTGCAGAGTTTATCACCTGTGATAAGTAAATGAGCCCTATTGTGTTTAGACCATGTGTGGTGCTTCAAGCATTTTAAACGGCCTATAATGGATATGTGAGTTGACATTGGCAGTTACATGGGAGTAGGAGAAACAATAGGTTACCTGAAAGCAGTTCTAATGTGTAGCACTGACTCCTTCTGAAAGTTCAGACTCAGGCACAATGCACTGAGATGGCTGCCTACATACCAATATTACAACTAAACAAATACATTTGTTGGTTCAAGAATTAAAGTTTAAATGTAAATGTAAACAGTGAAATTTAGAAATAAAAATGATACCATAAAAATCATGACAGTATCCCTCATGTGCAAGCTGCATCTAGCATTTCAAAAGTAAAAGTTGTTAAGCTTCCCGGGTATACACTAAAAATGGTGTTTGCATCTAAATTGCTGGGAGCAAGTCTGGTGCGTCTAATGATGCACATTCAGTGCTACTGCCAGGTCCAGGGTGCTTGAATTCCCAAGTATCAGTATGGGGATGTGTAGGAGCCTGTAACTTCATGAATTGCATTAACATGTGCTTCTTATTGCGTCGATTTTGGAGAACCCGCAAGTGTGGGTGCATTTGTAAATTACCCCTTCTGTCTATAGCTATGTTAACTTAGTCTATCAATTCCCAGTTTTGGGAAATATATTTGTACAGTAGTTACTACTACAGAAAGGGTATCATTGATATTAAAACATTATTTTTAAATATGAGTTTGCTTTATGCCACAACAGCAGGCACAAATGCTGATTTCTACCCATTTCTTATATTCAGGGCTCCATACAGGATCCACAAAGAAAAATTACATGAATGAGCAAGAACTGACTTATTAAAGGAGTGCAAAGTGCAGAAAGATGGCAGAATTGGCCATGTTTTTTTTTACCCTAAATGCGACATGCCTTCCAGAGAATTTCAGTGTAGTTGTGCCCAGCACAATTGGGCACAAACAAAAAGATAGCACTTGTAGAGCAATACCCTGCTTCTGAGTTCACTTCATCTTGCCTCTCATTTAGGGCTGATGAGTGTTTTGCCTGCGCTTCCCTGTGGTGGTGTTCTCCTGCATTCCTGCACAGAAAGAAACACACCCCATTGCCCCATGCATGTAAGTGCCAAACACAAATGGAAACAACATGCTGCATTCAATCTGCATTCTGCGGTTACATGCACCTATGTGCGGTAATTATCGAATAGAAATAATACTAACGCATGATTCACAAACACATATGAAGCGTTAAACTCGTGAAATATCGCTGTAATCTGTGCTAATATTAACACCTACTTGGAGTAGGCAGTACCCAAAAAACATTGCAGTTCGTGAGCGTTTGGCAAGACAACATGGAGTTTGCAGTCGGATTTTTGTTGGCTTGTGAAGAAGAGGATCAAGTATGTGATTGCCCTAGAGTGATGCATCCTAGAGTTTTCAGGGAAATGGTAATTTTCATAATGCTAGTTTTCAGAAAGTAATGCTTACATGCGTAATAGTGTGCACTAATATTGCGTGCTATGAAATAACGCATAAATATATTGCATGTTTAAAATATCGCTTAAAAATATTTAATCACCAGATAATGACAATAACATTGCTTCTTAATTCAGACAAGTGTCCTTTTAGTGAATCAATCGTTAATTCGCAAAATATAAGAAGTGATATTTTTAACGCATGCTATAACTATCACTTGTTTTTTCGGACTTTAGTGAATTGGCCCCCTAGCGCTTTTCTAAATGAACCATGTATTGTCATGCAGTACATAGCATTATAGTTTACCATACAAAGCACATGTTCAAATGCCTTTAGATATAGAACCTGGCATTCTTTATTCAGGGGCCTTTAAAGGGAAAAAGCATGCTTTTTTCTTAGTATCAGGTGATAATTTATTGATGGGTTTAGAGACCACTGTACAGCACAGTAGAGATAAGTGAATCGACCACGATTTGGTTTTTAGGTTGATTTGTTCTGATTTTCTCTTTCAGTTGCATTCGTTGCAAATAGCAGATTAGAACATTACTAAGCTCCTTAGTTGTTAACTGATTTGGATTCATACAGTATGAATTTGCTCACCCCTACCTCAGAGACCAGAAGCACCATGTTGTTTAGTTGTAAATGTATCACGTGTAGGTTAAGTAAGTGCCAGTGATTGACTCTTTAAGTTTCTAAGTTGTGCATTGTTGTGCATGTTTCTACTGTATATACCTGTGTTTTATTGTAGGTAAGAACTACAAAAAGAATATGGCATTTATAGGTACATTTACTGTTCCAATTTTTTAAAATCTGGGCAAGAAATAGTGAAATTGTTCATACATTGTTAACACAGGGTTTATTTCTGAATTAGCATTTTGGCATTAATATACTTTATATAGGGTACTCCAGAGAGATTAGACATTCATAGAGATCTATGATTAATTACTGTCCACACTTGCACATAATACTGCAACAGTCATTGTAATCCCACCTCTTAAGCAAAAAAATATATTGCCATATGTTTAGTTATGTTTTTTTCTCTATTGCAGCATTTTGTTAGCTGATGTATTTAATTTGATTGCAGAATCTATATGAAATTAGGAAGTGAAAAGTAGTATTCTCTATGTAATAGGTAATAATTTATTACAGTTTTTCACTAAATGCTAAATGCTTTTAGCATTATTGTAACCATATAATATAAACAAGCAATATATAAAATGGCATTAACACTGGATTCACTGAAATGTGCTATTTTCCCATTTGTAATAGATCATTTTTATTTCATTTTAAAAATGAGGAAGAATTGACTGATTCACTAGGAATTGTCTGCAATTTCTATCTCTTGAAGGCATTTTTTTTATATCCAGCAGTCATAGCAATTATTATAAATGCTCCCCTGCATCTTATTATTAATACCTTGCCAAGCAATATTAACACCAAACAGGTTTAAAGGATTGTGAGTTATTGTAAGAATTATCTTACAATCAGATGTAGTTGTCACCACATGTGATTTTGGCCCCATATATTGATGTATTTAAGATTGCTCGGTGCATCAGTTATGCCTTTTTGATCAGTGATTTACTATGTATTTATACAGGGATTAATTATTAAAAGCTTACTTGGTATTAATTATTGGAACTTGATTTACTAAAAAACTCCCAAACTGAAGGGCAGGGGGAAGAGGCCAGCCAAAATAAAACTAAAAATGACCTTAAGCAGGCAGAAGCGAAATAGATACCCAGCTTTGTCTTTGATATGTCCACAAGTATGCTGGAATTGTTTGGCTACTATAGAAAGAATATGTAGCTGAGTATTTACTTTTAAAGGAACAGTAACACCAAAAAATGTACATATTTTAAAGAAATTAAACTATAATGTACTGCTGCCCTGCACTGGTAAAAGTTTTGTGTTTGCTTCAGAAACACTACTAGAGTTTATATAAACCCTGGTGTGTAGCCATGGGGGCAGTCATTCAAAAGAAGAAAAGGCACAGGTTATATAGCAGCTAACAGATAAACCCTGTAGAATACAATGGTGTCTTATCTGTTATCTGCTATGTAACCTGTGCCTTTTCTCCTTTTTTCCAGCTTCAATGGCTGCCCCCATGGCTACACACCAGCTTATTTATATAAACTATAGTAGTGTTCCTGAAGCAAACACCCCAGTTTTACCAGTGCAGGGCCACAGTACGTTATATTTCAATTACTTTAAAACATTTTCATTTTTTGGTGTTACTGTTCCTTTAAGCTGAGCATAAAAATGACATCTGTACTGCACTGAGCATCTGAATTTCAAAATAAATGTTTGAAATGTTTTGGTAAAAATTACTGAAAATTACTAAAAAAAAAATCATTATTGGAGCCATTTGGCAGTTGTTGTTAATTAAATACCATTAAAGTGATCCAAAAAGTAAAGGGGTCGTCCATTGTCATAGCGAAAGAAAATATAATTTTAAACATTTTCCAATATACACTGATTAAAAAAATCTCCATATAGGTAATATATTATGTATATTGTGTATGTGGTATAGAGACGGCCACTGAAACTCCAATTGGGAAGTCGGGTCAACTTTGCCATGCAGATAACAGAAAAGCTATAAATGTCATAACAAAATAAAAGATGCAAAGTGTTCCAAAATCAGAAAACTGGCAAATGCTGCCAGACTGTTAGTCCTATTGCAAATTCGTAAAGCACAGTGGTGTAGGTTTGGTGATAAGGGCAAAAATGAGCCATAAAGTCCTTCACAATCCTTGTTCTACAATCATCATGCACAGAGCCTTTAGTTCAAAAGCCTAGATACAGACTTAAAATTCAGACGGTCTATTTTTATCAGTGCAAGGTATTTGGAAGTGGCTACTCTTGGAAGCCATGTTCCAGTGTGTTGTGTTGATAAGATCTAACAAGATGATCTGGCTTTCACTGCTTAAGTAGAGTCAAACAAGGGTCAAACTTCCTTCTTGGCCCTTAACACTGCCAAAGGTTCCTCACACAAAATAGGAGTGATGTTGCTAAGAAATCATTTATTAGCATGTGTTGGACAAACAAACATAAATAAAATATTTTTTCATGGTGTGAGTGACCTTTTCATTTAAAAAATAAGAACGTTCATGCATTTTCTAAAATAGTAGCATGAACTCATATTAAATGTCACATCTGTATATCCTTTTTTTCCCATTTATCATATCTTTGTCGTTACAGCTGAAATTTGAGGTTGTTAATATTTAAATCCTATATTTTTTTACAGGATTTGAATCCTGATGGTTTGAAAAGGTGCTGCACAGCTGCAGAGTGCATTTGTCTCTTCCACAATGAGCGCGTGCATGATCAATCAGTCTGCCTGTTTTTAAAAATCTGCATTCTCCTTTCCAGCGCACATCATGTAGGCTGCCTTAAGGCATATGATGTGAAGTCTACTTTTAAATCAGGGTTTTGTGGCAGGAATTCTGTCACTGCACTGCCATATGCTGCAAATATATTTTGTTCTAGAATTTCAATTGATGAATTAGTCAGCCATACTCATCTGTACTGAGCCTCAGCTGTATATTTTTGGAGGGGGAGAGAGAGAAGTACTATACGTTTGGCTGTGTCAGTCTTGTTTCAAGCATTGTAAGTACTAGAGATCAGTACTGTTGCCTTGCTTATTAGCAGTTATTTTAGCAGATGTAACAACTTCAGCAGTAAGTAACGTTCCTAAAACTGTTATTTCTACAGCTTTAATTACAAGTGCAAACATTTGGCTAGAGAAAATAAACAAAGAAGGTGAAAGTGCAATTAAAGCATTATTGACATGAAGGAAGTTTGATATGTAAAAGCATGGTCTAATTTTTTTGTAACTTTTTTATTTATTTTTATTTGGGTTTTACATTTTTGTTCTTTATGTAAAGCAAAAAAGATCAAGATTATGTAAAATAAAGAACACAGAAACAAGAACATCACAATCCAATCATAACATACTGTATAACAGAGACAGATGCTACATGTTTTTTTCCTAACTGTGTATTTGAATATATTGCATTGCTATAAAAAGGTGGAAGGGGTTAACCTTGGCGTTATCATCTTTTATTCAGACCATACCTAATACCGTGTGTTGTTATGCAGTGAGTTGCAAGTAAAACCACTTTCATTAAAGGTACTTTAATGCACTCTTTGAACTTACATATATTTGTGCATGTGGTACTCTGTCCTTCCTGCTTTCTTTAACGTGTCAGGAGGTGCTGCATCTACTGACACAGACACAGGGGAACCCTGGAGCTACTTCCAGACCAGATAGTAGCTCCAGGTTTTTCTTGTGCCAAAAGAATTGGGTGCACATGTCACTCACACGCTCAACACCTAAAATTATTATTTAATTTGGAAACAACATGGCAATTTACATGGCAGGACATTGTTTATTATTTGCACTATTGTTCAGGCTTCAGTGTTTTTTGGGATTTGCCATGCCATAAGGTCACAGCTAAATGTGTGATGCCTCTGCAAGTCCTAGGTTTGTAAGATCCATGGAAGTAATAAAATAAAATTTGGAAACTGGTATTTAAAGTTTGGATTAATAAAAAAAATTGTTTTTCTAGTCCTTACTATTTATTATATTGTTTTCATTTTGCTTTTTGCAAAGACTTTATTACAATATGGTAAATTTTATAACAACTTAAAAATACCAAGCATGTCCCTTTGCACTGAAAACTATCTTTTTGTGACCTTGAGTTTGATCTTCAGTATTTTCTAATGATTTATAAATACCTTTTAATTATTAGTAAAAGAAAGGGATGATTATCTACAAAGTGGCAATAATGTTGCTAAAGGCCTCACGGGGAGATTACTCGCCCTCGACAAATCTCCCTTGTCGCGGGCGACTAATCTCCCCGAAATGCCATCCCACCGGCGAAAATGTAAATCGCCGGTGGGATGGCATACGCGGCGCAGCGATGTCCCCAATGGCAAATTTGGGAGATTAGTCGCCCGCGACAAGGGAGATTTGTTGCAGGCGAGTAATCTCCCCGTGTGCCAGAGCCCTTACAGAGAAATTCAAAAACAGTTCTATGTAAAAAAAAAAAAAAAAGCAAACAAAAACACAATGTAGTTGCTATTGCTAGGGTTGCTATTCTGAAAAATGGTTAATAACAGTTACTAAAACAAAAAAAAAACAAAAAAAAACAAAAAGCTGTGGTGCTCACATGAGTTCATGTACTACAGCGGGGTAGTGTGACCTTTAAAGAGGGTAACTAACAGAGTAATCAGAGCTTAAAATTGGAAGTTAAGAGTAACAGAACTACAATATTTTACCATGCATAAAAGAATAAACGTTTAATAGACAGGGTGAAAATAATCTTTTATTATAATAAATGTTTACTTTTGGCAAGTCTAAGTGAGGAAACTACTGGAATCTAATATCTAGTGGTTATTTTAGAGAAGTTTCCTAAAAAAAACTGGAATTCAATTCTTTATGAAGATTCATGGGGTTGTGCTTTTTTGATATTAAGCACTGAAGGCTCTGTCCTATGTTATTCTCACATCTGGCTGAAAATGAAGTGGATCCACAGAGCCTTGGGCTTTATAGACAGAAAGAAAGAGGTACAGAATAAAACTTGAAAGCTCTCATTTTCATAGTGAGATACAAGTACAAATAGAATTCAAAAAGCATTCTTTGGCCACCAATGATCATTAAACAGCATAAGGTATTGCATACACATCATAAGTTATTAACATACAGTGAGGAGGTTACATTGCATTTCTATCTAAAGATCTGAGTGAAACATACATTTGAGAATATGTTTGGATAATCGGCATGATTTAAAAATAATAAAATGCACAAATTCAGCAATTACTCCTTGTTTTTGTCATCATTGTGCTAGAGTCATTTGAGTTAAATAATTATGCACTTAAAAGAGTAACTGCAGGAATAACAAGTTTTAAGAACTGTTTGGGTGGAACCATTATCACTATAGACAAGATGTTTCTGCAACTCCATTAAACTAAAGTAATATTTGTCCTTAAAAAAATGTAGGCATTTCAGGCCGCAGTGACTGCTGAAATATTTGTAAATGTTGCAGTAATGTCATGAGAGCTGTCATAGATTTAGAGGAGGGGGGAAGCTTTTTATTCACGACTTCATTGACTTTTACAATGAAAGTGCTATTTTATCATGTCGAAAAATTTCAGAAAGCTCTTCAGAAACTACAGGTCAGCTTAAAATAAAAAGTGAAAATGAAAATATAGGCGACTGTACTACACAACAGATAACTCCTTCATCTCGACATACCTGAACGCTATGCCTAAGTAAAGAGTGTTGTTTGATGTTCGTTAAAGAAATGTCCTATCCCCAGGCCATTCAATCTGCTGATGGTGAAGTTCACGGGTCACACTGGCCTCTGTGAAAGCTTTCTAGCTCCTTCTGTGCTTAAAGGAATTGCTATATGACATAATGTCAATCCAGCTTATAATCAAACCATGGTGCAATGCAATCAGGCTTGCAGTTTATCTTCTTTTTGTGTCTGATTCAGGAAAAAAAATGTGTGTGCATGTATGTGTGTGAATATGTGTGTGGGTGCGTGTGTTTGTGTGTGTGTGTGTGAAAAATGTGTTAGACAATAGCAGAGGAAAGGAGATAGAAAAAAAAAATGTGAACTTGAGCGTAATACAAAGCGTCTAAAGGGTCACAAAAAATTCTATACTTATAAAAACTGCTATGTACATTTATATAAAACTCCCACTTTATTTTTAATATTGCTGTTAATGGTTTTTCTATGTGTTTACTTATGTTGATGGTATGGCTGTAAATAAATGCAGGTTTTCAATTATTTCAGCAGTTAAACACTGTTTTATGGCATCAAAACAGAAAATCTGATTCTTATTCCATATGGACATTTAGGCAAAAACACAATGCAGATGGCATTCTTAAACCCTAAGATGATTAAAGACAACCCTCAAGATTCTTATCTCATGATTACCCCTTATGTCATGCTTACTTGTTCTCAAAGATAAATTGGTAGCCATAAACAGTGGATCCAGCAACTCCCATCTTGCTATTGTTTTGTTTTTTAATTCTGCTGGGTACAGAAGAGCAGTTGTGTTTCAAAAATTAAAGATTGTGCCTGTGACTCATAAAGGGGTTACAAAGGACGTTACCATGCTAACTAACGCAAGCAAAATGTGTCCTTTAATTATCATGCGGGTTACTGAAAGAATTGTATTGCCTATTTGTACATACAGGCAAAATAGGCAAAAACCTTATAACTATTAGCTTGTTATCTGGGAATGCATTTTCTAATTATAATTATGTATTCATTTCACACTACCTAAACTGGATTTCTGGCTGACCTTTTTAATTGTTCATTTTTAACAAAGAGATAATTAATTTGGATGTACTGAAATTGAAATTCATGATATCCCTTTGCAGAATTTCCCAAATGCTGGTAAACTGATCATTAACTACATACACAGTTTTAGTTAAATGGACATGATTAATTAATACAATATATCTGCATTATTCAGTATTTGTTCCTCTAATTTAGAAAAAAAAACATTTTTTTTTTTGTTTCAACTTAATAAGATTTAATAAGATGCCTTTTACTTATTGGTCATGATCCCCATAAGTTTCAATTTAAATGATCTTTTAGCAGACTTTGGGGGCGATTTTTCCCATTTAGATTCTTTAGCTCTAAAAGTTTCAGAAAAAAGTTGCAACTTTTTTGAGATTTACTGTGCACCAAAACGGCTAAATATCCAAATCCGACCATTCACCAGTTAAAATTTGCCAAGATCATGTAGAAGTCAATGGCGCTTCAGATTTTTGATGCTGATTTTTGTGCAACAGTTCGAAAAAGTTGAGGTTTCAGCGCAACAATTCAACAATGTCTCAGTTTCTCAACTTTTCTGTGACTTTTTTCTACCCAAGCCTTTTTCAGTTCAGACCTTTAAGTAAATGTCAGACATTTGTGGAAATTAGTTTATCTGAATTTTTAAAAATAAATAATGAGAAATGTTACAGTTTTGGTAAATGTGCCCCTTAAAGTATGGTGATTTACTTTATGGAAAGACAACTTATCCAGAAACCCCTGGTCCCATGCATTCTGGATAAAAAGTTCCATACCTGTACACCAGCAGATATATACAGATATATGTGCATATTAGAAGACATCTCATACTCTTGCAACAAGTATAAATATTTTATATGGCCACAAAACACCTTGGTAACTTCTAAAATACCTATAATTCATGGCAGTGGTTACATTATTCTTTATTCTCCTATCATGCATGCTTCATAGTGTGTTATATGTGCAGGCCATGCAAGGTACCTACTTTTCACTAGGTAGAAGTAAACAGCCTTATTGGATTATTGTGCATTGTTTAACTGATACTTTCACTGGGAAAATGTGGTGTCTTATTATCTAAAGTAGGAAAAAAATAACATATTGATTAGTATTTCTACACAGATAAATTGCTGTTTCAAATGGAGACAGCCATTGTGCCTAACTAACTTGCTTCTTTCTTTATATGATGTGTTTTTTTGATTCCTTCTTTAGTTTATTTAGCACTTTTTGGAACATCAGAACCAAAACAAATATAGGTGTTGTTTTTTAACTGGTTTTACTTTCACCAAATACACCCATCTGTCTGCTTAACCCTATATTCCCTCTCTTCTGTCACCATGACACAACATGATGTTATTAACTTTGGCTTCCACTTGCTATGCTCTCTAACAGTGCCACAAGCTTGTATCTCAGGCCATTTCCTTATTTTCACTGCAAGCTGTCATTTTCATACCAGAGCATGAGGACTTCTTTTCTTGGAAGCACCAAGAAGTTCACATTAAGAGGCAGATTTATTATGCTGTGTAAAAAAAGTGACAAAATTCGCCAGATTTTACGTAAAATAACAGCATAAAATCTGGTGTTCGGATGACAAACTTCTTCATTTATTTTACACAGCTTTTCATAATGTTTGGTGAATTTAATTTACACAGCATAATAAATTGGCCCCCTAAGTGTTCTCAGTTGTGCTGAATGGCAAATTGCCTACACACATATACATATACAGTATATAGGTATAGGATTTATTATCCAGAATAATTGGGACCTTGGGTTTTCCATAATTTGGAACCCCATACCTTAAGTTTACTATAAATCATTTAAACATTAAATAAACCTCATAGGATTGTTTTGCCACCAATATGGATTCATGCAGCTTAGCTAGGATCAAGTACAAGGAACTGTTTTACTACTGGAAAAAAAAGAAAATCAGAATAATTTTTTTATTTAAAATGTACTCTAAATAAATGTGTTTATGTGTGTATAGATATAGATCCAACTCTCTAGTTCTACTTTTATAGGATTTAGAATACAACAGATTTTTTAAAAGTGCTTCATTAATCTAGGCTAGGTTTATATAATTTCATTTGACAGGTAAACCTTTAAGGATGACGGTAGGAAGGATTGCATGAGAGAAGTCTATGACTTTTTTAATATAGTCTGTATCGTTAACATGCATATCCTTAATTACCCACAATCCAGGAGCCTTTTTAAAAAATTGGTCTCAAGTTCAAGTTTTTATTTTTTTAGAACTGATCATTGATACTGAACTAAAATGAAAAAAATACACCTCTGATTGCAGATCTGGTGTAATGCTATCAATCAGCAAATGAAAATAGAGAGCTTGTGAGACAAGCATCAAATACAACTTGTCAGGTACAAGAATGACAAAAGATATACAATTCCCCAAGGCTCTGAGAAAGAAGTGACTCAAAGTAGGCTTCAAAATGTTACATTATTTGTAGTGCAAAATTTCACAACCAAAGACTGCACCTGGACTTGTTCATTTTAACTTCTACATTTAAATTGGTTCTCCTCTTCAGCTACAGTACATCCCTCCTTTTCATTTTACCAGTGTAGATAAGGAAAACCATTTACAATGGTTTGCAACAATGGTATAGCTGCTCATATGCCTGATGCAGATTAACTAGCACTTGTATCTGACAAACAGACAAATTGTTGCGTACAAACATTTATTGAATGTTATACCAAAATATGAAATGGGGGTGGCATATGACTTGTCTGTTTAATCTTATTAGAAAGAGATTATTTTATTAAAGGGCAGAATTACACAAAAATAGTTTATTCTAGTTGTATAATACTGTTATTTATCATTTATAATATGGATCTCTTATGTAAGGTGTAAGTTGTACTGTTGTTTGTTATTAAGGCAATACATTGTTGTTTTTTTGCTTTTCTTACAATCTGCACTAGGAACCTTACATATGTTGCTTGTGCATCCCTCAGTGTGCAGGATCTGACTTTAGAACCTGTGCTTTGGTAGAAATATAATATAATTATAATAGCATTTCATTTAATAAATATATCCTACAAATATGTATTTTTATGGTGCCATTATTTTTATAAAACAGACAGAGACGTAAGTGCAAGAAATGAGACATGTGAGTACATGATATAAAATAAATTAATATTTTAGAACTATATGTTAACTTCACATTAAGTACTAGGGATATGAGGAAGCAAACTCCTGGCCATTACACCTAACAGTCGAAGTGAGCGACTAACTTAAAGGAAAGAACAGATGCTTGATTACTGCTGCCATTCAAAATTATAGTTATACTAATTTATAATTAGCAAGACTTAAGAATGATATTGTGCTAGCAAGCTAGTTCAGCAACAGTAGAGGAGGAAAGGTGTGGATTTCCCTTTCTACTTAAGTGAGAGAGAATATAGTCTGAAAAGAGTATTTTATGTATTAGGGGATAGAAAGCCAGTTAATAGTAGGTTGCAGTAGTCTAGGCAGGTTAGGATGGGGTATGGATAATTCATTTCATATATTCTAGTTCCCTTCCTCTGTTCCATCCAACCCCATCGTCGTCACCACTGCAGCTGATGTTTGTAATGTTAAACAAAGCTTGAAAAGTTTTTGATTACAGTTTTACATCAAAATTACATCACTTTACATTATTACAAAACCTTCCTTTCTTTGAGCTCCAGAATGGACCTTCCATAATGAAAGCAGTGGAAGCAGTGCAAGGCATCAGCGCTTATAATTTGGCATTTTTATGGACCTGCATATTAGTTTTACGAGATTGTGTAGACTGATTTAAATCACAATAAAAGCTCAGTGTTCACTTTGAAAATAAAATACTATGTAAGGAGAAATAGGTTTTTTTTTTTAATGTACTGGTGACGTCTGTTGCAAATAGCAGACTAGAATCAATTAAATGAGAAAAATATATCTGTTAATTCAATTGCAGGTGTGCTATAGAATGCAACTGAGTTTTTCCATGATAAAACATTTTTTTTTCTCATTAAACTCAGACTCATTGTATCGGTTTTGAAGAAGTCATATATGTTTTTTTAGTAATCCCTATATCTGAAATTAAAAAATGCAACCCCCAGATACTGAAACAAGAGAGGAAATCAAACAAGAAATGTATAAATAAACACAATGGATCACAGAGATACAAAAATGTGAATTTAATCATTTTCCAGAGAACTACAGAAGACAGCTAAACAGGCATTTCAAAAACATCACCAACTTTATTTCATTGCTGTAGATTGGTTTTGTCAGCTGCTGAGTCAAATAGAAAGCCAAATATATCCCTTGAAATAACAGATCTATCACTGGATGAGAGTGATCTTTCTGCTTATACATGATGACAAATTCCTGCTCCTTTTTCCTGATCAGCAGGATATGTAACCAGTCAGTCATGCATATATTTGTGGCAGTCTATTGCACAGTTGTTAGGCTGTAAGGCATTTTACATGCATTCCTCTATAACATGTTCTTATGATAAGTAGCATCTAAGCATTGTTACCCTTCATTAATGTACTCAGTTGTATAGGGACTGCATTTCCTTATTAATGGATTACAGTATGTAACTGTATGCACAATGCTTATTGTTCTTTTTTGTAAACTGAAAGAAATTTGAAAAACAAGTAATCATTCCTTCTGATTATTTAACTGTGAGATGATAAAACACAATTATTGAAATGTGCAGGAAAGTTCATTATATAATATTAGTGGATCAAAGACAGTTTATTTCTTATATGTGACTCGGTCAGATATAATAAAATAAAACACTGGCGATATGGAAGCACTGTCCTGCAGCAGGTGGGATCGTATACTCACATATAGTTTAATAAGAGTATAAGGAAATAATAAGGGCTGTAAGATAACAGTATACCAGCAAGTTAATACCTTGTTTTCAAAATAAGCAAGAGATAAGGTATTTTAAAGAAATGACATCTCTCCACTTTCTCAGGCTATGTAAGTGACACCATTTACTAACATGGTGCTAACTTTCTCAAGTGCATTAATAATGCACTTGATAATATGTTGCCCATACCACCTCACCTGCAAACCCATCTCTCCTCAGTTAAAAAAAAAACTTAATTATTACCCAGTCATCAGGTCCAGAAGGTCACATGGTTCTGTGTCCCAGTGGTCAGTTGTAACCGCAATTGTTATTGAGGGGTGAAGGAGCATCTGCTGCAAGGTTCCTAGTAAATTTTAAGCCTTGTGAGTCTACCTCCATGTTTTTTTGTTTTTTTAACTGGGACCACTTAGAGGCTTCTCTCAGGCAAGCAAACTAATATGCTACTATCTGAATTGCAAGTTATTTATGCACAGATATTTAAGGACATGAATACTGGACTGATATAGCTAGGTTGGCTAATATAGTTTGGTTTCCCCAGCTAGTGGGTAGACATAAAGATAAAGAATAGCAATTACATGTAGATGTTTTCCTTTGTATGTTTTAATGATCCCTTTATTCTTCTTACTAATATGTGACATATAATCAACTTTTCTGGAAATTAAACTATGATATTTTATATTGTAATGGGGAACATTTCAAAACCCTTGAGCCTTAGGTTTCTGACATTATGGTTGCAGAAAATGCAAGCCTCATTAGAACACCTCAATGTATTGGTCCTGATAGGTTGCTACTAAAAATCAATTCAGTTACACTGTGCATGCTGGAGCCAGTGTCAAAGGAAAGGGACCTTTATACCCATTTGGTAGATTTGTCCCTGCTTGCAAAAACCTGGCTACAGCCAGTCAACCAATTAGTGGTCCTCTTGATGAGACACGGTATAAATAGAAATGGAAAACCATATATTGATATACATCCAAGTACTGTGTAGTCAACTTGTCGTCATTGCTGTTATCACTTTGGCACCACTTTTTTTTTCTTCTATCAAGTGCAACAACTATACATGATTGTATAAGTAAGGGGATATGCATCTGGAGATAGTCAACTGACTAGTGGGTTGTTTTAAGACATCTATTTCAATCTATCTGCCTGTTTATTATATTAACAGTTTGTGTTGGCTAAAGGTGCCCATACACGCATCAATATTATCGTACAAAATGAGGCATGTATGATATTTAGTGCATATATGGTGGATTGATGAGGCGACTGATATTGGCAAAAGCTTTGGATATTGGTCGGAAGGCGCCCAAAAATCGGCAGTAGGTTAATGCTGAATCATCAGATAGGGGTAGAATTTTAATGTTTCTACCTGCATATCTGACAATTCAGCTCTTAACGTTAGTGGAGTGGATGAATAATCTTTCCTGCAATCAATGGTCACAGGAAAGATCATTAGTTTTGTTTGGGGTTCACAAAAGAAGATTTCTCATTAAAGGATAGAGGCCTAGTGTACTAAAGATTAATTTTGCTTCAAGGTTGTAGTCTTACATGTTTGCAGAGTAAACCAGGGTTCATCTTCTATTTTTGTTTCTAAAAAGATTAATACAATATAGACCTGTCAAAGCACTGAATTCTCCATTAATGACACCTATAGCCCTAACTGTATAGAGAGAGGTATTTCAAACGCCAAGATCTAGGACAGAAATTGGACAATTGCTGGTTTACATTAAAACAACTGGGTATATGATCAGCAACCATTTCATAGTGCAACCCATAACATGTCTACTGTATGTCATAAAAAAAGGGAGAATGCTTATTGCATGCAATTTAAGCCTTAATGGCTGCTGTAGCAGTAACCAATTTCATTTGCAGTTTTCTATTTTCATCCTCTTTTTAAAATTTACACAAGAAAAATCCTAAGCGAGGGCCGGAGATCCAGCACCTGCTTTATATTTATGTTATCTCTGTGGTTTGGGAATCTGTGGTTTAGCTTCAGCAATATCAGAATGACATATTCTTTTGTGGAGCTTCAGAGTTTTATAACATAAAAAAGCATCAGCATCTCAATCAGTCACAAATGTTACTGAGCCCTTGGATACGATACA
This sequence comes from Xenopus tropicalis, assembly GCF_000004195.4. Taxonomy (NCBI): domain Eukaryota; kingdom Metazoa; phylum Chordata; class Amphibia; order Anura; family Pipidae; genus Xenopus; species Xenopus tropicalis. The sequence goes on from NC_030677.2 coordinate 131,241,358, forward strand.
ATTGCAAGCTTGTTAAATCCAGAAGCCATACTGTTAGATGTGCACTAGAAACTCGGGCAAGTTAGTGTAACAAAGTGCTTATTTTTAGGAGTAGCAGCTTTAAAACAGATGCAGCACAGCAGTACCTTCAGCTGGGTATGTGACACATAGGATCTGAGAAATAGAGCTGTGACCAAGTATTATGTGAGATTTTTACAAAAATGAAGGGGAAAAAAAACACAGGTATTTCTATCTTCGTTATGTTCTTTATTCCCTTGGTCCTAGTTTTAACAAAGGGATGCGTGTTTAATGGATATGTGTCTGGCAACATATTTTATTTCTATATACTGTATTTTGCTATGATGATGCTATAAACTGTATTTTTTCAGCATTGCTATAACATTTTGCTGCCATTAAGATTTTACACCAATGTGCATTCTATATAAAAAAAAATAATAGGGAAACCACCTTTTACAGTTACATAAAATATATGGTGCTATGTTAGAAAACCTTTTCAAATGTATTTTGAAAACAGTAAAATTGAACTCACATTATTAGGTTATTTTTTGTCTGCCTTTATCAGCTCTCTCCTATATATTTTCCCTCCTTCTATTTGATCTTGGAGCTATGGTTCCCCACCATTAGGAAACAGAAATAAAACACTTATTAGAAATGTTTAAAAGGTTCTCAATACTATGCTAGGCGATGAAGCCCCTAGTGCTATAGCATAATAATCTATTGCTAGCTGTCTTTTATTTTTCTTCAAGAATGAAGTTTGACTATTGATTTTGACAAGAGGGTTGGCAAATGATCTTGCAGTTTCCATTGCCAGACAAGCATTAAGGGGCTGCCAGAAGGCTGTTGTTGGGAAGTGTGACCTCGGGCAGCAGTATGGACTGTACCAACCTAAACACATTCCTTCTGCTTATATTTTCATTACTGAGGGCTTTCATATTGCTTGTGAATATCCAGATTCAATTTAGCTGTGGCAAGGAATATGTCATTTTAAAGCATATAAGCCCAGGGACATTGGGGAATTGTGCTTGTGGTCTTCTTCCATGAATTTCTCTCTTGACATCTGCTTGGGTGGCTTCAGTCATAAGGGCTTTTGTCAAGTTCCTGCCAGCTTTTCCTGACAAAGGGCCACATTTTATTCTTTGACATTGGGAGACCAGATAAAGGTCATTAAGAACATAAATACTAACATATCTGCAGGTGAAACACAGGAGGCTTATGGATTTATACAACAATTTCCCTATTGGAGCCATAACATACATGCCATCTAAGATCATAACATGTTTTTTTTTCCATATTTTGTGCATTTATTTGTTGTGAAAAAAATAGCATATTAGCATAGAATTTTACACTGCTTAGCTGTTTTTTTAAATATGCTTTAATGAAAAAAAAAGACTTAATAATCAATTTTACTATAATTTATGTTTCTTTGTTTAGGTTTATCTCATTTGTGCCCTTCCGATTACTTTCCACCTGTATTTATAGTACAGAGAATAGCAATTATGTAGTTAGCTTGCTTTCTAATGTGAATTTGATTAGGCTGTGAAACGAATGAAAATGGTTCTTATGTGGGCAGGGAAATAAAGGTTGTAGTTTTCTAAAGAACATTTGCTGAGGCAAGGTCAGCTTCAAAGGCAGGTGCGTGGAGCCTTTTCCACTCACATGAAACCTTTATAACTATATACCACAATTATCTTCTGCAATTATCCTTTGCCTTACTCACTTCCTAAAGTGATATGTCTCTGCCCTTAATAATATTTAAATGAACACCACACATAAATTGTCCTAAATCATTTAGTAACTTTTATTATAGAACTTTGTATTTCAAAATATGTCTCTTTAGGTGTTGTATTTCAATGTAACGCCTATATATATAATTATTTATAGGCTGTTCATGCATTTTTTAATATAATCTACTATTTACAATAGATCCGGTGTTGCTGGTCTTTTTTTTAATATTTAAATCCTTTTACCGTGCACCCGGGATAAGAATTGAAGAGGTGTGCCATCCTTGGTTCAATAAATATATAGTATATACTGTTATCTATAAAGCTTTGAATTATAGGAAGGCCATCTCCCATAGAGTCTGTTTTGGGCAAATAATTTGAATTGTTTTAAATGATTTCTTTTGTCTAATAATAGAATAGGACCTTGTACTTTATGGTAACTAAGCTGCACAAATCCATATTGGTGGCAAAACAGTCCTATTGGGATTATGTTTACGTTATTTTTTTCTAGTAGACTTATCTAGAAAACCCCAAGTCCCAAGCATTCTGGATAACAGGTCCCACATCTATATCTATCTATCTATCATCTATCTATCTATCTATCTATCTATCTATCTATCTATCTATCTATCTATCTATCTATCTATGTATCTATCTATCATCTATCTATCTATCATCTATCTATTTTTGAGAGAGACAGAGAGAGATTGTAGCTGATGATATTAGCAGTCAAAGCAAATTCTGTTTCTTTGAAGCCCTCATACTTTCAAGAAGTCTTGTTATTGAACCAGTGAATTACATTGACTTCATTTGAATTCAGTATCTTAAGTGATGCTGACACTAAAAAACTACTCATTAAAATATGATTATAAATTAAAAGTCTATATCTATAGATCGTGTTGATAATTTTTCACCAATAGGGCTGCTTTAAGTAATTCTTACTTGATATTCCTAATCCTTACTGTTTTGCCAACCTGACTGTCCCTTCTCAAACTGTCAGTTATAGCTCACAGATGATCATGGGGGATCAGATAAGTAATGTAAAACCATTAGGCAATACTTTTAAGGCAAAATTATAAATAGGGTGCAAATAATATGTTATGATAAAATGTTTGGTTAAATATTTAATTCCTAACACCAGTCTTTAAGATTTTTATATTAGAACTAATGATAATGAACAATCTGTATGTAGCACACCAAATAGAACCCTATGTGAATGTACAAATAAACAACTGAGATGCCTTCTTTAGCACTGATTTTGTTTTTCCGCAAGTTGCCACCCAGACAGAGCATTGGCCATGGTACTGATGATGATTGATCAACTCTTTGTGCTTTGTTAAAGAATATGAAATGTATAGTAACTTTTTCATATCTTACATGACAGTTCTATGATGAAAACTGGCCTTGACATTTGATCGTTATCAAACCACTCCACTTGTGAACCATAGATAATTAACATGAAAGAAAACATTAATTGAACAATAGGCCATTTACCTATGATGCAGAATAGAAATTATGTGACCCTTACTTTTTCCTTTTCCTCTTAACTGCAGTGCATTTCAGTTACTCAAGCTTGCCTGCTATTTGAGTCTCTGACTTTAAGGGAACTAATCTAAAGTAATGAAAGTAAAGTAACAGGATAAAAGTGTCTGCCTATAAATTTCTACTTTATTTCTACTTTAAAATTTGTAGCCAATACAATACTGTCATTATAGTTATACTTCATTCATAAAAAAATATATACAGTATATCTATATCTGCGTGCATGTGTATCTGTATACTGTTTTAGTAATTAGAACAATCAACAAACAAAGTCATATATATATATATATATGTTCCTTTTCTTTCCTATTCTTTAGTGTGTCACTGTATCAGAAAGTTAGTAGATTTCTTTGGCCAGACACTATTTCTTTTGTTTTTCTTTTTCCTTATACCAAGATTAGCAGAACAAACTGAACTACAAAGAGTTATTGGATTGAAAAGAAAACCGGTTTACAAGACCTGCTTAGCATTCAGTACAGTTGCTTAGTTTCAGGACCACATGTTGCATTTACAAGTAGTGTTGGGGATAGGTGTCTGTGACTCGAATTCTAAGATCAAAAGGACAGATTCCATCTTTTTTTTTTTTGGTTTGTCCTTCAACATTGTAAGATCACTATGTTTCAGTACATCAACACTGAAGAGTATATGTTGTAATGGGTAACACTCAAGCCAATTCATTCCATGCTGTCCTCACCTGTAAGACGAAGAAAGTTAACCGTAGGTTTTAGTTTCCTATCTGTTAGAAATCTCCCTTTTCATGCATTCTTTATGCAAACAGTAGTATCATGTACTATAGTATATCATTAATATATATGTTGCCTGGAAAGCCTTGAAAGAGAAACTATTTCTTTCTCTACCTTGTTGCACTTCTCTGCAAGGTATAGTTATTTGAATGTGATGAATGGTTAAAAACCATTATTGGTAGATTTGCCAGTTCACACGGAATATCCTGGGGCTTAATTAGTTTTTCTTTTTCTTTTTAAATTGCTTGCGAGATGAATCCAGGTCCTGGGAAAATATCAGTTGCTGTAGAAAGCTAATGATTTTTTGTGGTGTTTAGGGAGATTTTGGTTATATATATAGCTATGTTTATTATCCCTTTTACAAAAAAGCTTAGCTATCTAAGCTACTGTTTGTTCTTTTGCTATAATGTTAAATTTGAAGTGAACAAATATTAAATAATGGTGTCATAATATGAATAAAATGAATAAATAATGGTGTAAGATATAAAAGTGTATTTTCAGACAGTTTGATGATCAATTAATGTTTGATAACAAATAATGTTAGGAAAATGCTTATAAAGATGATGCCATGGCTTGGTTTGAATCATCATTTTCTAATAGAAGCAGACTATATGATTTCTATGAGGTTCAAACTGCAGTCCTATGATGTTCCAAAAGCAGCTGCCATAATTGTACTCACACTGTAAGAAAAGAAATAAAAGGGGCATTGCTTTAATTGCCATTGTAACAGTGCTTATTAAGTTGCAATATTTATAACGAAATTTAGGGGATTTTTCCTGTATATGTTATATATAAACGTTCCTATTAGCAGCTAAGGGATCAGCAACCGTTTTAGTCCATTACAGTTTTGTGACTATTTCATCATTATTTTTACATAATTTTTATTATTATGGGACCTTTGCCTTCCATGTGAACCAATCAAACTGGAGGACTCCGCTGTCCTCCCCCTATCAATATAAGGAACTGTGTTTGAAAGACTTTGGCAACATGGGACAAGGTATGGCAATTTATATACTATTGCAGGGTTTCGGACTTTCACAAATTTTTCTGTAAAACAGGACAGTTTCCATCATCACTACCAGCTGCCCTTACTACCAAATACATTCAGACCAAGTCACTTAGGTTGAGAGACTACATTCCCTTCTGGATTTCTTTAAAAGACTTTGGGAGGAGGTAATAAAGACTGTGTCCGGCATTTTAACAACACTGAAAAAATTATATTAGACTTGAACTACAAGCAAAGTCAGTTACATCTTAATAGAAACCTGGACGTAATACTATAGAGAGACCGGAAACCTGGTCATAATACTATAGATTAGTGCAGGGATCCTCAGCCTTTTTTACCCTTGAGCCACATTCAAAGGTGCTGTGATTGGCTATTTAGAAGGTTCTATTTGGCAGTTCACCAGTTTTTTATGCAACCAAAACTTGCACCTCATTTAAGGCCACTGGGAGCTACATCCAAGGGTTTAATGTGTGACATGTAACTTACAAGTCACTGGTTGGGGATCACTGGATTAGTGTGTGTATAAAGCCCTCCTTTTCAGAAGTTTCAGAGTGTAAGCTGCCGAGTTACAGTGAGATAATTTTGCATTGACGTTTGCAAGACGTCAGTCTAAAAAAATATTGTCAGTCTATAAAAATTAGGGGTGCTCTCCTTATTGCTATCTATTAAATAAAGAACAGGAAGGTCCCATAAAGACTCTTCTCTTCCAGTATGACTGTTTTTTAGGCACATCGATGGATAATTAGGCATATTAAGGTACCTCAAGACAAGAAAACAAAAAATACACAAAAATGAGCAGTTCACCTAACCTCGTTGTTGTTTTGCATTAAGAACCCTTACTAATTTGTTCACACATTTGCTTTATATTAATTATTCATAACACTGCTTATAGTTGTGTTTCAAAAATAGCACACATACAGAATGCCTTGCCATATGTCTTACTTAAAGTCTCAGATAAGTATTGTTAAACATGTGGTGTTTTTAGATTGGTCTCGTGAGAAGTCAGGAAGATCTATAAATGGTGTTTGTCTGATCTTGGAAAATGCCTACACTGCTGTGACAGTTCAGTATACCTGTAAGCATATATTGTTACTATGAGCAAGTGTTGTAAGAAAATGTAACATGGTACAGCATTTCTAAACAGTGATTTATAAAGTTCATACTTCTTTTAATGCAGTAGGGCAAATACTATGCTAAAACCAAATTTACTGATAGACATTTAAGTTTTTTGGGGGGTGGATGGAGGTAAAGGGGAATATTATCTTTTTTTTTATATACTTATTATAACAATTCCTCTCCATCAAAACAATTCAGGGGATCCCGGGCTCAGCCTGGGATACTTGTCCCAGGCTGTTATGTGATCCCTGAGAATCAGCCATATGTGTGCCTGTAAACCTACCATATGTGTAAGTACTGATCGTTAAAAAGTCTCTGCCCATTAAAAGACAAAATACTAACTCCTATCAAAACAATCTGTCATATATTTTGAAAATAATTAGAGGGCATGACCTATGCATATAAAAGAGTTTACAGATTAAGTAATGATTTATTAAAAGAAAATGCAACAAAGCAGCATGTTAATAAAGAGTGATAAATAAAACTTATTAAGGCAAATCTCTCTGCCCAAAGCTGACTTATTATTACTTAATATGTAATCAACCAATCCCAATGGTTCCATCCATGTTAAAAAGTATGTGTGTTGGGGTATTATTAGACACCACAGCAACCTCACTACATAAACATATGCACTAGTAAGCACTCCACATGCCTTTATCTACACAACAAAGAAAAATATGTCTGGTTCTTCCTTATAAGGTAGCAAAAGTTGGGCTTCACTGAACTCACCTGTCCCTTCATTTATAAACAGGGCAATTTGTTTAGAGCTCCATAGCTACCTTTTATGAAGCATACCTCTCCCTTCTCAATACAGCAATACAGAGTAACTCATTATCAGGGGCTTCTCTGTGGACTGGGAATTAGTTTTATCAGCTCCTTAAAAGTTCTTTAGGACCAGAAGTGACAGGAAGTACTAAAGTTCAACTGGCTTTATATTACTGTAAATTGCCAGAAATAAGTGAAAATATAGATAATTCTTAATCAAAACAATAGGCAAAACGTATTTTCAGCAGAATCCCTATAATTTTAACTAATGCTGAAAAGTGGTGTAAATTGTACAGATGCAGCCAGCAAGTTTTCATATTTTTTCTCACCATGTTCAGACACGAATTTTTGAGTGTCAAATCCTGCCTCTAGTTGGCGCTAGAGTGCCAAGACCAGTCAGCACAACACATTAGAAAACACCATAGACCATGTGCCACCTGGTGGCAAATTTTAGTTTTTTTTTCTTCCCCTGTGAATAGTTGACCACATATATTGAAAGGTTTCAAAGCTGGGCAGGTCAGTAAGCACTGACTAATAAAGCTTTTGAATTTTTTTTTTACAATACTATTGTATCATATATATACCAGGTATTATATAAATGCAAGGACAACCATATTTACTAAACACAGCTAAGATAAATACAAATAGATGCTGAGATGATGAGAATTCATATTTATAAAAATATAATGCAGTAATATTTACCCACAGATCATAATTGATCCCTAAAAAAAGTATTTGCCCAAATATGATTAGTTTGGTAGTTTCTTCTGAGTTCCTCTGTACTTTTAGACACAGCAGTGCTACACCTACTTGTAGTTTTTGTACCTTAAACTATTGTGAGTTGCAGACAATGGAATTAATTTTTTTATTTATGATAATGCAGGTCAAAAACAATTACATAAAACAGTTGAGAACTCAACACACCCATGTCTTATGTTAATGGACATGCTACTGGTGAAACAATGTTATTTCACTGAAATCAACAATCAATAACAAATATAAAGAACTGCGAGTTGTTAAGATTTTCAATTTAAATAGCTCTGCTTCTGCATACCAAATTAGCTTTTATTGGTCAAGGACTGAAACTGCTGTGTAGTTCTAAACACAAACAATATCCACTTTGTGAGCTAATAAATTCTTTTGATTACTTTAAATACATTAATGTTTTAGGTATTCATACAGAATAAGGTAAAAATGCAGCACCAAGCTGCCCTGAAAAGCTAGGCAAGGCAACAGATGTCAAATGTGGGAAGGCAAGTGACTGAAATTGGCAGCACTGGTATATTTGATTTCTATTCTGTTATTAAAAATATAAAGTAGATGTATTTAAAATGGAAAATGATAAACCTTTATACTTGTTTCTGACTTCAGAACCCAATTTTCCTAATATTTGTTTAATTTGAATGTATCAGATATGGAAATTCTTATGGTAAGCCGTTTCTTGTTTTTCACCCTGAACTATATACAGCTTAACATTCAAAGGTTGATTTAATAATTTTTATGATTACATTTTACTGCAATATGTGTGGGTTCTTTTCCCACAATTTTCTATTTTTGTATTTCAACAGGGTTTAGGTGGCAAGATTTGATTTTTCTTTTTTTTCCCCTACCTACAGTTTACATTGTTTGGAATTTTATTATAACTCATGCCTACAAAAAATCTTGATAAAAAAAACCAACATTGATTAAATAGGCCTACTGTATGGGGCACATTTACTAATCCACGAATCCCAATCACGAATGGGAAAAAATCGTATTGGAAACGAAAATTTCGGAAGATCGCAAATATCACGAAAATGCTTACGAAAAAATCGTATTAGTCACGATAATATCGTATTGGTGATCCGAAAGTCACAAAATTTTCATACCAAACAATTGTAAACAGCGGTAAAACCTTTCCGATTTTTTCGTGCAAACGTCCGAAAAAGTCGTGCGGCGTACGAAAAAGTCGTGCGGACGCCCGAAAAAATCAGCGAAAATACGCTCGGAGCGTTCGCATGAACGCTCGAGCATTCGTACTTTTGTAAATGTGCCCCTATGTGTACTAGTTTTGGGTTGTGAAGCTTCTCAACAAGTCATAACAGAGGCCAAGTAAGGAAAGAGTTTGCAACACCATGTAGGATAGGATTGCATCAAATCAGTACAGAATTACTTTGAATGTTTTTTCAAGATCATGAAAGAAACCTATGGGTAGACCTAAAAATAATTACAGTGGAAGGACACACCAAAACAAAAGCTCAGCTGGGTTCAGTGTCAGTAAACAGGCTGTCACTTTTATCACAAAACATTTATGTTCAGGTTGCAAGAGGTTTGTAAAAGGCTAAAATCCACCATTGTGATGGCATGTCCTTAGGCAGTTTGGCCTTTGGAACAATGGAAAAGCACAAAGAGTCAAGTAGTATAGTTTAGCTAATTTGTCAGGGGGTGAATGAGGCATAAAGCAAACAATAGGAGAATTGCAAACAAGTGATCACCTCACTGGTTTACTGGGGACCGAGTTTTCCTAGGTCAATCATCCATAATTCAACTGTTAATTAGCATGAACTGGAGTGATAAGGACTTAAATTGTAAGCTCCCTTGAGACAGGGACATCTGATCTCTATAAAGTTCTTTGAAATATGTGGGCAATATATAGATAAAGAATAATAATAAAAGGCAGAAAATCAATTCAGACTGCTGTAAATCTATATCCAGTTATCAATGCATTGGTCTAGAAAACAAGTCTAACTATAAAACATTACTTTTTATAAGGAGAAGCAGACATTGTTATATTATGCTGTCTTCAGAGAATTCAGAGTATTCATAGTCCTTAAACAGACAACGCTATTCATCATTCCATATGACAAAAACTTTGTCTAATTACAATACATACAAGTTCAGTCTGTGAATCCTGCAGGTTGTCTGATGGAATCAGCTCATTCAAAAATGTATTGATTTTCATTGTTGTCTAGGCCTTCAGGGTTCATTATCCCCAACCACCCAAAATAGTTACTTTGTTACTTTTTTCTGTTAAATCAATGGATTATGATTGCTGTTTTCTGGATAAATCAATGACTATTTGATCGATTCAATTCAATCGATACAATTATAAGTGACAGATTTTTTTATATGGGATGATTTGATAGACATTTTCTAATTCAGTCCCTCCATATAAAATCCAGGGAGTTACTGCAGAAGAGTGTTTTATTTTAGTATATAAAATTGGATAATGTGTGATTAAATAGATTGTTATGCTTTGTTTATGGTATTGTGACATATTTGTGGTCTGTGCAAAAAAAAAAAGAAAAAGCATACAATATGCCGACAACTCACTTATTGATCTGTTGCCTTAAGTAATTCTTGTGGCTAATATCATGCAACATAACACTCAATTTGCGGTGCAGTGTGCAGGCAGGACCTTTATTATTTCCTGTTTAGTTTAGCTTTATGTTCTTCACAGTAGAATAAATTGATAATAATACATACAATCTGCCTTTGCCAATCACAGGGGTCATTTCTAAACTTTGAACAGCACAGAATTATTCGCACAGTGCACAGATTTGCCCTGCCCATGTTTATATTTATACAGCTGGACAAGACTGTGAAAACATAATTGTGAATTTTCTATTCACAGTGTGAAAGCTTTTTAGATATATGGTATATTTGCAATTTGCAGATATTTATGCACACACTCTGCTTCCGAATTACACCACAACTTTGGTGGTGGAAAAAATATTCGCTAAACTGATTCTCAAATTGCGAAAATTGGCTCTATATTCCTGCACAATAAACACGCAGAGAGCCTGCTCACACAAACCACAATGTCATTTGCAATTTTTTGTGCGCAATTTACATTTCACTGTGATGCACAAATAAAAAAAGGAAAGACGGGCACAGAAGGCAAAATTTAACCATTTAGGGAAAAACATGCACAAAACAACCATTTGCGAAAAAAAAAACTCTGTGTGAACTTTATAACTGACCCCACAGTCTTTATCACATTTCTTTATTTATTTTTTCTAAAAAGACCCAAAGACAAATGGTGAATAGACCCATAGAAGATACTTTACTAATGTATGTTTAAAAAAGGACAACTGTATAAATTAACGACTCCAAACTAATGGGCCAAATCCCATTAGTCCTCCCAAACATGCAGTGCTTCAGTGAACTGGAACAAAGGACATTTGATTTAATACAGTTTTACAACCTCATTTCCCATGTGTCTTCTTTTTCTCCTATCATATCCCTCCTATCTCCTATTCTCATTTTATATCATATATAGGTATGAGATCTTTTATCCACAATGTTCAGGATCTGGGGGTTTTCTGATAAGGGGTCTTATTTGGATCTTATTTGAATCTTCCTTAAATCTACTAAAATTTCATTTAAACATTAAATAAATCCAATATGATTATTTTGCCTTCAATAAGGATTATTATTACAGAGGAAAAAGGGAAAAAGTCAGAAAACTGTGTATACAGTTCATTAAAAAAATGAAATTATATATATATATAATGCATGCAAGTAGGGTCATTCTGTAATTTGGATCTCCGTTCCTTAAGTCTGCTTAAAATTATTTAAACATTAAATAAACCCAATATGGCTGTGTTGCCACCAACATGGATACATGCAGCTCAGTTGCTATCAAGTGCAAGGTACTGTTTTATTGGTACAGGAATTATTTTAAAAATTATTTTATTTTAATGGAGTCTTTGGTAGATGGCCTTCCCATAATTCGGACCATTCTGGATAATAGGTTTCCAGATGATGTGTCCCATACCTGTACCTCCAAATCAGTTAACAGTATCTGTGTATGTATGAAGGTATAATTAACCCATATATTTCCTGTTGTGTTTTGGCAGTTTCCCCACAAACAAATGATCACACACATACATGGTCTGTTTTCTTTGCAGCAGATTTCTTAGTTGAGTATGAATAAATAACTTCTAAATACCTTGATCATTTAAATGGAATACAGACATTTGAGTTTGAAAAACCGGAGCCCTAAGATTTCATTTAAAATCCATTGTCATTCCTTTTATGTTTAAATTAAATGTCATTATAATTATTGCTTGTTGGCATAGAGTATAATTTAGTAAAAGGTGCAAAGTTTGCTACAGATCTAGTCATATAGCAACTAATACACTTTGTTTGGTTGCCCTGTGTTGCCACACCTATGCAAACTCTGCACCATCTATTAAAAAAGAGGGTTAGATTGTTAATCATTGCAAAGCATTACCCATTACCTTTTGCCTGGGTTTATCTAGACAAAAGGTAATGTGGCCATAGGACAGGTGGTAAGGGCCCCAGTGCAGCCTGCATTCCCTCCCTCTCCATAAATTGCAAATCTGAAAGAGGGAGTGTTGTTTTCATGGGCATCTGTGTTCCGGGACATGCAACAATCCATCCAAGCATGCAGTGTGGGCTACACATTGCAAAAACATGGCAGACTATACCAATTTTAAGCAGTTTTCATCTTGCCTTACATGTTTTAAATTAGCCTCTTTATTTTAAAACATGAACAATGTATTCATTTTTGCTTTTTTAGTTTTTAACAGCTTCATCACTATTAATATGTATTATATTGTTTTATTAACTATACTTATATTGCCATATATAACTAAAAGTTAACTTTTGGGTATGGAAACCTTATAACCATGGCTGTTTAAACATAAAGAAAATAACACTGTCATGCAATTTTCAGTGTCAAAAACAGTATTAATCCTAGTTTCCCAGTCTGTCATATATTTGAGCTCAGCCAACTCCTGCAGATTTGTGAACATACTGTAAATCAATTATATCCTCTTGGGACTTGTGGGTCTTTTGAGATATGGGTTTTCTACTAGGTCAAGGGCATTGCAGCATCTATATAGGGTATGGAGGGATATATATTTAACCACTTGTATGCAGCACATCATGAAATCTATGGTACAGTACCAGTCTGTCAGCACCCATAGATGTTTCAGGGTTGTAGACGATTCAATGTGGGGCCATGCAATTCAGCTTCCTGCTTGCATCAGATTGGGCAACATTAAAAGGGTTTACACGCATTCTTGTAACATATGATTAAGACAATTTGAAAGTGCTGAATTTACAGGCCCATGTCATATTTTACTAATTCAGCTGCTACAGTAGCAAGTGTCACCTCCTAACTCATTTACTATGTTTATCTAATAAGTATATAACAGTATGTTTTTGGAAAACACTACACCTGCAACAGCTCTCCGAATTGCCTGTTCTGGGCATAGTATGTAGAACTGTAAGGAAAATAATAGCTCATGTATATTTTGCTTGCTGTTCACAACAGAAAAACACTGAAATGCAATACTGAAATATTTGCTACAGTTGATCAACCCCTGTCATATCTCAGATTCTCTTTTACTTTAAAGCTATAACATTGCTCGTCTCTTATGTAAGTCTGTAATCAGATCTGGTATGTGGTTGGTTTCAGCCTGTCAGTGTGGCAGTGAATTTCATTCAGGGAGGCTGTTTCGCATAGCATATGACTGTAAATCTTCTCATTCATACATTACAGTGGAGACCTTTGTGTGAGCAATCATTTAGCAGCTTAGGAGGCAACAGGGGGCCAGAAACCAAGACATTGAGTATACAAGTTTGCAGCAAAATAAGAGCAGTGAAAATGCATAAAAACCAGAGTTATGCTAAAAGTAAAAAGAAAGAATAGATTTCCTATAGCAATGTAATAGCTATTTTATACTGGCAAATATATCCCATGCTTCCTTCCTTTTCCTCAATGTAATAGATAAATCCTTTGTTTAAAAACTGTTTTTTGCCAGCTTTTCTTTTTTGTTTGCAACTTATATTTTTTTTTTTAAAAATAAATAAATTAACAATAATACAAAACATAAAGAACGTAAGCTGCTGGGTTCAATTATCATAAATGTTGCAGTTTTCTAATCAGTCAGGCTCCTGCAGTTTCATTTTACAGATAAAAAATATAGTTGCAACCAATATACATTAATTGCAAATGTTCAATGGTTTTAAAGTAATTGCTGTTGAAAGCAGTATTTGTCTGCCACTTGCTTTTCCCTGCACAGCTGGATCTGACTTTGGAAACAATGTAGCAGTATTTGTCTGCCCTTGGCTTTTCACTGCACTGCTGGGTCTGACTTTAGAAACAATGTAGCAGAAGCCTGCTAATCTGTGAAGAAGCAGGCAAGGCAACAAGAATTCTCAGTCTCACATTGTGGACAAGAAGTATACAAAGATAAATACACCAGGAAAAGGCAATAAATAAGTTGCAGAGCTGTGGTAGATTGCTTTTGTGTATTTTAACTCTATTGTAGCATTTTTTACATAATTCCAGCATCTCTGCAAGCGACACGGGGAGTTGTGCCTCAAACAATTGTGGACAATGTGTCACAATTGTCGCAGTTGCTCTTTTACACGTATCAGACACAAACTACAACAAAAATTTTCTACATCTGGTTGGTGTCCCTTGTGGTGCTCAATGTCAAAATAACATGTGTGGCCGATTCATTAGGTGCAAGACTGTTGGATCTATAGACTCAGCCTACAGCCCTGGGAACATGGGAGCTTCAGAGGTGTCAGTAGCTTTAGGGTTCCCCACTTGCACTTAATTCAGAACAGGAGGCAGGAGAAAGGCAGTAGCACCAAGCACTGCTATATGGACACCTCTTTCAATATAAATGTATGCAGCTTTTTGTGTCAGCCAAGATGTAGCAAGATGACTTTAGGTGGCAGTGTGTGGAAGTTTACCAGGATCAGCAAAAAGCCATGCTGAAATTGTGGTTTATAAACAGGAAAAAAAATGTAAGCATGGATGGGGGGGGGGGCATAGTTAGGAATACTGCCCATGAGTATAGCTTTCCAGTGGGCATGAAGTTAGCACTCCAGATAAAATAAATGTGTGCCACATGAATATAGCTAGCAGCATCATTTCCAAGAACATGCAATGGTAACAGATTTTCTCTCCTGTTTAGAAAGGCAATAAGAAAGCAGAAAAAAATGTCTTCAGATTAAAATATCAAGGCTAGGCTACACACAGAGGGACAATAGGACTTGGATAAATGTTTCCCATTGCATCCTCTTTAGCAGAAAGTGAATAGCTTACATACCACCTGCAACCTTGATCTCTGCGCTGTTGTTTCCTGATTTTTTTTTTAATAAGTAAAAGCATTTACTGTACTGAGTGCCAGTGTATTTCCCTTTATGTCTGTGCATGATTTTTGTCAGCTTTGTATAACCAAATATAAATGTGGTTTAGCAACATAAAGCAATGTTTAATAAAATTGGAGGAAAAAAATAATGAATTGGTAAATATATCCAACAACCTTATCCTTAAATTTATTGCAATAAAGTAATTTTGATCCCATACATTGGCATTTTAATAGTTTTAAAGTAACAAGAGGAATGTCGATATTTTCAGGCATATGTACAGGTGCTCCATTCATTTTCACTTTAAGGACCAGCGCCACAAAGTCTAGAGTGTTTGGTGCAATCATGAATTGAAACCCATACATGTTACTTCCCTTAGGGCAGGCACAGCCCTGTTTCAGGTGAAATTACAATCAAGCGAAAGGGAAACAGTGACCCACTATTCAATAAAGTTCCATTGCCATACAAGAAGGCATTGTCAAATTAGATAATATTTTATTACGCATGCAAAACTGTCATATTGCTGTTCTCTCTTTGAATAGTGACAAACAGTGTGGTACCTGATGGTTATATACTTATAATGGGGTACAGCAGTTAACAACTACTCTATGGGGCACATTTACTAATCCACGAACGTCCGAAAAGCATCCAAATGCATTTTTTTCGTAATGATCTGTATTTTGCAATTTTTTCGTAAATTGTCACGACTTTTTCGTAGCTGTTACGACTTTTTCGGAAATTGTCGTGACTTTTTCGTATCGTTACAACTTGCGTTAATTGTCGCGACTTTTTCGTAGCCATCGCGCCGAGTACAAAAGTTTCGGATTCATTCAAGCTTCAGTATCGTGACTTTCCTTGGGCCAGGTTGGAGCTGCAGAGTGCCATTGATTCCTATGGGAGGCTTCCAAAATCATGCAAAGTCTGAAAGGTTTGCCCGCCGTTTACGAGTGCTCAATACGAAAAAGTCGTGACAATATACGAGCAAATCGTAACGGCTACGGAAAAGTCGCGACAATTCGCGCAAGTCGTAACGGCTACGAAAAAGTCGCGACAATTTATGAAGAATTCGTAACGGCGATGAAAAAATCGCAAAAAATACGAAAAAGACGCAAAATGTTCGTTTCCAATCCGAATTTTTCCCATTCGGATTTGTGGATTAGTAAATGTGCCCCTATGGCTAGTGGTAAATACAGAAATGCAGAGGTTGTTGAATATGCAGAGGGATGTGCCATGAGTAATGTACTTGGCACATGCATCTTGTAGTGGCAAACCACAATCATAGCACAATGCCATGTTTGGCTCATATGGAACAGTCTTGGTTATAGCATCTCGGTTTGTTGAACAAAACATAGAGAGTACTTCGCATTTCATTTGTAAATGGGCCCAAGCCTATAGTAATAGCTTTTCAGTGTGTTCAGCATAGAAACATTATAATCATTACATAGTTCAAACAAAAGTATATTTATATTTTAACACATGAAAAACATATTATTTCGATTCTATACACACTTTAAATTCACACTGTCTCCTGTAGTTATTAATTGTATCCATTTGTAAGCTGAGAATCCACAGCTATATCTTTTGAAAGCCATTCTTTCTATCACATCCTTTCGGTGGCCAGCGAATGCCTCAATGTGCTATATTGTGATTTACTATATAAATGGTGAACCACCTGTGTTAGTAATAGGGTTATTATTACTGGAAATCTTTAAATGTTTTACCATACATTTTATTGGTTGCTATGGGCAAGTATCAAACTTAAAGAACTAGTTCAGCATAAAAATGAAACTAGGTAAATAGATAGGCTGTGCAAAATAGAATATGTTTTCAATATAGTAAGCCAAACATGTAATCTATAAAGGCTGGAGTGAATGGATATATAATTTAATAGCCAGAACACTACTCTCTCCTTTACAGCTCCCTAACCTGTTAAAAGTCAGTAAACGACCTGTGACTTAAAGGAACAGTTCAGTGTAAAAATGAAACTAGGTAGAATGGATAGACTGTGCAAAACATAATATATTTGTAATATAGTTGATTAGGCAAAAAAGTAATCTATAAAGACTGGAGTGAGCAGATGTCTAACATAATGGGCATAACTCTACTTTCTCTTTACATCTCTCTCAGCTGTAACCAGTCAGTGACTTGGGGGAGGGGGGCAAATGGAATATAACTGTTCAGTTTGTTTGCTATTGTATCTGACAAACTAACTTAACAGTTGTGTCCCATGTGGTGCCCCCTAAAGTCACTGACTAACTAAGAGGTTAGAAAGCTGAACGCAGTGTTCTGGCAATTAAGTTAGACATCTGCTCACTCCAGCCTTTATAGATTACAATATTACAAGTCTATCTATTTTAGCCAGTTTCATGTTTACGCTGAACTGTTCTTTTAAGGGGGGGCATATGGGACATAACTGTTTGCTTTTGAATCTGACCTGTGTGCTCAGGATGAAAAGCAAACTAAGTGAACAGTTATGTCCCATGTTGCCCCCCCTAAAGTCACTGACTAACTAGGAGGCTAGAGAGCTGAAAGGAAGAAGCAGGCTATTATGTTAGACATCCACTCACTCCAGACTTCACATTTTTGCTTAACTAACTAAATAAGAATCATTTTTCATTTTGCACAGTTTTATTTTTACCCTGAACTGTTCCTTTAAGACCATTTATTACATTAATCCCTTAACTGACTTGAAGAATGCTTAAAGAACTAATGTATGACACTGTAACATTTTAGTATTGTATTTGCAGTAATGAAAAGTTTTTATATGAAACTATGTGAGCTATAACATTGCATTAAAAATTAAATAATGCATTTTTTGACCTCTTACATTTCTCTAGCAGCGATCCCTTTGGCTGCTCAGTAAATATGTCTCCTTAGATGCCCTTTTGTTTTGCGTTTTGTCTTTTGTTTAAGTTCTCTTCTAGCCTTCAGTTCTACCTGTTGGTTTCCATTAGTGTATTGAGTTGCTCCTGCATCATGTTACTGAAGCTGAAAAAGGTGTTCCAAGTTCCTGCTGCCAGATTTCTGACAAGGTGTAGTCTGCTCTTGCAAACAATAAGCAACTTTCATTTTAAAAGTTTATTCACAACATAAAGACCTGTGAAAAGAATTGGTTGCAGATTTTAGATATGTAATTAAATGATGCTTCTTTTTCAGTCAGCACATACAATTTGCACTCAAAACCTACCCATTATACGAATGGTGTCTTCCTACATGGGCCTGTTAGCAGGTTATTGCAGACACATCTATGTACAAGTACAATAGAATAATGTACAGCTTAATAGAAAACCATTGTTACTCTGCTGTATGTAATGTTCATAGATATCCTGAATAAAAGATGTAGTTTTACCATTCTAGATTGTATAACCCTTTTTACTAGCCTGCTGGAAAACCAGCAGTAAATCAGCTATTATCAATTATTTCACATAACCACACCAAACCTAAAGACAGAAGAAAGGCAAATATATATATATATATATTAAACCAGTATAAGAAAGGCCATTTTTATATAACTGCAGCCTATGGGGAAATCTGTTTTGCACATAGTTATTTAATGTGTGGGAAAACATGTACAACCATAATAATAATTAGCAGAAGGGGTAGATTTTTCAAAGTAAAAAAGGTAGGGATTCTTTTATGAATATTAGAAACGCGTTTCTGCAATCATTATTTTTTAAATAAAATGTGACTTTTTTGTGCTTGGCATAAGTTCTCATTCAAAGGAAATGTTCACAACAAAATAATTTAGTAACATTATATTAAATATGATAAGTTCTTACTTTATGTGCGCAATGCTTTTATGTGTAATTTATTGCTTAAAAGGATCTGTGCTGTGGTGAAAGAGTCTCCCAATGAAAGTACAGGAATATTGTGTTTTCTGTATGAGACTGTGTATCACACAATAGATCTGAATATCTACACTATATCTATATATATATCTATATACACTATATCACTATATCTACACTCTCTCTCTCTCTCTCTCTCTCTCTCTCTCTCTATATATATATATATATATATATATATATATAAATATATATATATATGGGATCCCTTATCTGGAAACCCATTATCCAGAAAATTCCGAATTAGGAAAGGCCATCTCCAATAGACTCCATTATAAGCAAATAATTCTAATTTTTAAAAAATAATTCCCTTTTTCTCTGTAATAATAAAACAGTACCTTGTACTTGATCCCAACTAAGATTAATCCTTATTGGAGGCAAAACAATCCTATTGGATTTATTCAATATTTAAATGATTTTTTGCAGACTTAAATTGCTGAGATCCAAATTACAGAAAGATCCCTTATCCAGTGTGCAGTCATACTGTGTGATATTTAAAGCCTGTATATTGTGATACAGTATTCTGTGTAGAAGTTTTTCATACATGGCCCAGCCCTTTCTAGCTGAGAGCTCAAGACCTTTGCAGCTCTGGATCTGAATTAACCAACCTATATTTGATAGCAGCTTACAGGGAGGTATAGAAAGAGAGCTAGGAATAACTAAACGTAACTGTTGGAAGCTGAAACACCTACTGTTTTGCATATGTTATTTTAATTTTTTTTTAGCTATTTTATTTCTAAACTGTGCCCTTTGCTGTTCTCCTGTGTTGTTTAAGTGACATGTTCACACTATAGTGTAGGAAAAGATCAAGACTCTTTTCTAAACTGCTTGTATACACAGTTAAATGCATAGATTTCCAAACATTATGGGGAGAATGTAATAAAAATCGCTAGTGTGTAAAATTGTGTTTTTGCAAATGTTTAGCACTGTTCGCAATTTAATACTGTTCACTAAACATATTATATATTGCGAATGTTTAATGCCTGTAGATGACGTAATTGTGAGAGCAACTCTTTCATTAAGAAGTTTTATTCCATTCACTGCACATGTGCGCAAACGAAAAAATTTGCAATCACAAACCTTCAGTCGCAAAAAATGCAACAGGTCCACTAACAGGTTTTTTGGTGCGCAAACACAAAATTTGTTGCAAATTGCCATTTTTGGTCCCATTGCTACATTTTTTTTCTGTTTGCGATACATATTACATTTCCCCATAAGTATTGTCCCAGATGTGACAGAAACATTTCTATGTATTTATCTATTAGTGATGTGAGGGTCAGGAGAAACTCAACCCACACCCAAACCAAACCCACAAAACCTTTTCCCACACTCGACCCTAACCTCCAACATGTTGTCATTGTAGGACCCACATTCAGCCCTATGCTACTTCTGCGCATGCCTTAGTTTCCAAGACAGGGAAAATTCAGGAGCAGGGGAAGAGGGTACTTTCCCCACCCACAATTGTCATCCAAATTTCAATTCTGATCCGTCTAACCTAAGGTTAAACTAGTCTGTCCTGTGGGTTGCAAGTCAACCTGCATATCACTATCTATCTATCTATCTGTCTGTCTGTATATCTATCTATCCGTGGACTATAGGAGAGCTATGGTTGGTCTCACTAAATACTGTACCTCAAATAGTGCCAAAACCTCAAATTCTTAGAGACCTCTGATTTATCAGCTGCCACTACTGTAGAGCTCTGGCATATACTGGACCTCTGATCTGAATTTTAGTCAGAATCAATAGGGAGGCCATTCGGACCAAGTCTCAAACTGGAGAAATAACTTTGTATACCTAAACCTTTTACAGCAACATATTTTAAAATTGGCCCTCTTCGTACCAAAAGATAATTGAATCTTTAAAACTCAAAAGTGACTATGTTGGCATTCAGCAGGTCCCTGTTACAGTAACTTGCGTCAACTAAAATTTGCTGAGCATATGAGGCTTCTTAGAGACTAATGAAAGCAAAGCTTTTTAGAATATTAACAAAGATATTTCCAGAGGGAAATTAGTTCTGGTGTTATCATCTCATCAGCTGTGCGTGGTTAAATATTCCTTACCATTGAAGAGAAAAGGGGAGAGAAAAACACACAGAGACTTTAGTTACTCCGATGTGGCTGCGAGAAAAAATGGAGGAAGGTTTTGTCTGCACAGCAGTGGTATCATTGGGATGCTGAGAAAAATGTGTCTTAAATTGTAGTGTGCTAATACATGACGGCAAGCTGTGACTTTCCATGTTCCAATGCCTGGCAGAGTTTGTAGCAGATGCTGAAGGTATATCAGAGCCCACTGTTTTCATTCTGTGCTTTAGGTACAAAGAGTCTGGAAAGCAGTTAGTTGAATGACATGTTTTACTCAGGCGAATGATGCTTTGTAAACAAAACTGGTTTGCCGTATTCTGAATTCATAATGTATTCTGAACATGTGCATTTAATATGAATACTTTGGAGAAGTCTGTATATGTATAGAAGGATGTTTTCAGAAAAATAAACACATAACCATGAATACATTTTTAATGCAGAAAAGGTATCTTGAATTTTGGGGCATGGAGTAATGTGCATTAAGAGTTTTTGCCAGTATTGTTCTGAAATATCCATATTTGTTGGCAGCTACATCATGTGAAACATGATCATAGTTGCTGGTAACAGACACTAATATATCCTGTATGACTATACAAAAAAGTTATGAACAAGCTGCTGTCATGAACAATTCTGTCTAGTGATGCATTCTAGAGGTACTTTTTCTTAGTGTATAAGGTTATGCCAGTCCTAAGAAGAGATGTTTAACCAAGTGCCAAAGCCATGGGTGCCCCAGAGCCCTAGGTTGCTATAGCAAAAAAGCCAATAAGCAGCTGCTTCCTTTACAGTCACTGGAATTAAACCATGTCTGTTTTATGCCAAATACAGGTGTGGGACCTGCTATCTAGAAAGCTCATTTTCGATCACCTTAAATCTACTAAAAAATCATTTAAACATTAATTAAACCCAGTAGAATTGTTTGTCCCTGATATGGCTTTGTGCAGCGTAGTTACCATCAAGTACAAGGTACTGTTTTATTATTTCAGAGGAAATCATTTTGAAAAATTCTAATTATTTGCTTATAATGGGAAATGGCCTTCATGTAATTCAGAGCCCTCTGGATAACAGGTTTCTTTATATGCATACTTGGCTATTACATCTTAATTATTATCTATAGTTTATCACTAGCACATGTTTTCAATCTGAGCCAACACATGCAAATCTCAGAACTATTTTATAGATAATTAATGATTTATTATTTTGCTCCCTGAACATAAAACGTTCTTTTTCTTTGTGTGACTAGTGTGAATCACGCTTTAAGTCCTTGAAAGAGACAACATGAGTCATATGGTTGCACAACACATTGACTTAATTAATGTATGAAACATACTCCATTTTGAATCAGCAATTGGAACAATTAGCTGTGTAACCTAAATGTAGCAAAACGAAAATCATGTTGCAGTTGCATGTACAGCAGTAATGACCATTAAGGAGAAGGGTAAAGCAGTACTAGTGCACGTAGCATGTTCCAGATTGTTGTTTCATTATAAGCTATAAACTACTATAAAAGGTATGAGAAATGGGTCTATTAATCTTAATCTCAAGGTGGCCTCGGTATACTTGGATCCTTTGAATCCCATGAGACACAATGCATCTACTTTTGCAATGACAGACAAAATCTGATCAGGAAATCAATCAGACAGAAAAAGTACGAAGAAGACAATTCCAACAGAAACTTTAATTGCTACTCTTTTATTTCATGCTTTTTTAAAGTTTTTATCCATAGCTATTGAAACATTTTTACTCTGTTATATGCGCTGGCAGAAACTGTATTTAAAAAAAAAAATCTACTTATTTTACAATAACACAGCCTCTTGGGTATTATTAAAATGAAAGAGAAAAATACCGAAGTCGAGCGAGACGGGAAAAGACAAATGCCCTTAGGTTGTTGTTAGAACAGCAATTGCTGAAATCCCTCATCACACGATTTTAAATGATATATGAGATTATTTTCACAGTGAAAAGGACCTACACTCTGTAAATGACTTTGGTTATCCTATTTAAATGCTATTTAAGCTGCTCTTGCAGTCAAACCTTAAAGTCAGAGAAAGATGGAAATGAGTTACTCAATTTGTCAACTGCATAATTCCAAGGCAAATACTGTACCTTAAAAATTACATTCAATTTCCTCCTAAAAGGTGTG
The DNA here is from genome assembly GCF_000004195.4 of Xenopus tropicalis. Lineage (NCBI taxonomy): Eukaryota > Metazoa > Chordata > Amphibia > Anura > Pipidae > Xenopus > Xenopus tropicalis. Next base: position 131,264,435 of record NC_030677.2, read on the forward strand.
ATTCTGTTCACCAGTTTACATTTCAATTTTTGTAGTAATCAATCCCAAATGAATGAAACCATCTAAATGCAGATTTGTGGAAAGTATTTGTGTAGAATGACTTGGATTTGTGAGAGGTATTTGTTTATACAGAAGTATGCAGTGCAAGCATGTACAGAGTCTGATACAAAGCATACAAATTACAATAGACAAGGGCTTTTATTTCTCATTGATTCAAAAATTGTATGTATAGTGTGAATAAAATAAATAATTCTAAATATATTCCTAGGGTGCTTGACTCCTCATGAATCTCATAATTCTTGATCTAAATGAATTGGTCAAGTAAAATGTTTGTATAGCAGTTTAAAAATTGTTAAATAATGTAGCATTGCTTATGTGTCAGCTTAGTGTTATATTGAAGTAACAGTACATAATAATGGACCATGATAAACTGATTATGGGCTAATCTACTTTGTAAATAACGACTGCCATGTCTGGGGCAACATTTCTTTTTATGCTTATGTTTTTCTTTCCCAGAATTCCTCAAACTTTTCATGGCCATAAAATATTTTGGCCTTGCATTACAGCTGCCAAGTAGTCATAACAAAATGGATATCTCCTGGATTATCTTTTGGTCAATCTGGGAACACTGGACAGTCGCAGTGTGTGCATTCAGTACAATAGTAACCATACTTACCTGGCCCCATGTACAGTATATAGCAGGTATGACCCAGAGGGTCCCTTTGTCCTACTGACTCCAATTTGAAAGAACTAACCCTTTTCATATAAAGGAACAGGTACATCCTTCTACATGTCTATAACATTCCTGCAACTTTTGCAGGTTTGTGAGTTCTGAAAGAACCCCAGTTGTTTTTCAATAAAAGTAAAGGTTACTGTTCATACCTTGTGATGACCTTGTATGCTTTCGGTAGTATGGAATATTTCCTAGAGGTATCCTGGTGCTCATAAAGTCAAGCACAAGACTGTACTTTTTACAGGGCATGCTATTCAGGTCCAACGCGTACTATTCCTGTCTTGCCTAGAGCATGCATTTACATTAATTCTGTAGTGTAGGAACCAACAGCATTTTTTTCCTTTTTCATTTTACCCAGTGATACAAGAGTAAGTGGCACAGGACTTTACCTATAAATAGAACTATTATTATTTCCCATAGGAAAATAAGGAGTCGGGGAACTACATTTTCTTTAACATTCATGTAAGGAACAGCAAAAGAAGAGTAAATGAAGCTTTTAAGATACTTGTTTATTAAAACTCATTTGGCGGAAATGCATTGCTGTTTTTTTGCTGTGACAATATTGCTGTAAAATGAAAGGCAGTGGTGCTAATACTAATGTTTGAGTTCACTGGGAATAAAAGTTACAAAAAAGGTTAGATTATATTTTATGTAAACAACAATGTGGCTATATAGTATTATCTCTAGCAATGTGTCCTTTGAAGATATTAGATTTGTGTTGATGACCCTGACATTCATGCTGAAAAATAAGAAGCCATTTAACACATTAACACAGAAACTCATTAATAAGGCAAATACCCTAGTACCTGTTCTTCCTCTGTCTCTTGTAAGTGTGCAAAACCGGCTGTTCACTATTGTAGCTCTTGCATATTGCATGTTAGAATATTTATTTAGGGCTCCACACCATATGACCTAAAAAGAACCGGAAAAATATAATCATATCAATTGAATAATACCCTTAAAAACTGAATTCCATCTCATTGTGGTGGTTATTCTAGTATTTCAGAGGAATTTACTCTCACTCAGCCAAACTAACTTACAGTTTGGACTTGCTTACTGTTTGTTTACTGTTGCAAGAGTTTTGACATATAAGAATACTTGTCCTCAAAACTGTATCAGTTACCGTATATACTTGAGTATAAGCCGATCCGAATATAAGCTGATTTTGACCTAATTTTACCTAAGAAAACTGGAAAATTGTATTGACTCGAGTATAAGCCTAGGGTGGGAAATGTAGCCGCTACTGATAAGTTTCAATAATCAAATAAATAATAAAAGGACATTTAGCATGACCCCCTGTGAACATGCTTTGCATAAAGTGTCCCTATGAACATTCATCCAGGCCATAATATATCTATAAGTGGTCATTTTAGTCAACTGGACTAGATGAGTACTTTGTAAAGTCAATTACTTACAATGAGAGAAGTTGTCAGTATGTGCCAGAGTCTCATGAGAGAAGGTGTCAGTATGTGGCAGAGTCTCTTAGGCGCTATGCGCGCACCACCCGTGGACGTGCCTGCTGATGCACCCTGCAAGAATAAAAGTTTGGATTCCTGGCATTCGTAGATGCACACAAAGCCCCCCCCCCCCCGTGGCCGTGCATGCGTCAGAGCGCTCATGCATGCACGCACCCTCTTCCGGGGGGGGGGGGCGCGTAACGAATGGATGCACGTCTGATTGCCAGTAAGTTAGACCTTGAAATCCATATACTCCAGTATAAGCCGAGGGTTACTTTTTCAGCACATTTTTGGTACTGCAAAACTCGGCTTATACTCGAGTATATACGGTAATTACCCAACGACTGACCAAAAAGCATGTTTCTGAAGATCTTATATTTCCAAATGATTTATCAATACAGACCTTTTCTGAGAGTGTCATTAAAAGATATCCAGCTGACACATGTTTATTGATGAATACCATATTTTAATCTGCTTAAAAAACTCTTCTATGCAAGATACATAATGCTTTTATATGAAAGCAGAATGTGGTATTCCTATTTGTTTAGACGTGATCATTCTTTTGCAGTGTTTTAAATATCTAAAATACATGTTTTTTATACCTGCTATGTTATGGTCTCTTACAGTAATATTAGTTGGAGCATTGCAACAGCTTCCTAAAAAATCCTAAATTCCTAAAGAAAATGTTATAAATAAAAATTAGAATGCCAAGTGTTTAAAATTGCAGAACTGGGAACATATCATTTGTTTTTAATTTTACTCTTTTGCTGTACTTTTTCATATAGAAAAATGAAATAAAAACATATGCATGTTTCTGGCTAGTTAGTTTGCCTTTAAACTCCTTATAGATATTTTGTTTCCATGGGCCTGTCCCTGGTGGCAGATGACAGTTTATGATGACCTTCAGTTGATGACTTACTAATGGCTTTAACTCTGTAAGTTTTCAGTCCCACTATTGATTGTGCCCTTGATCCATGGGAAGGTGTTAAACATTAAGTGACTCCTGCTACTTCCAACCATATATTACTTTTCAGAATGTGAGTAACATACATAGTGTTTTCAGAAAAGAGGTATTAATGAATATTCATTGGGGACTGTGTGTTTAATTCACTTTATGTTGCCCTTCCATTTACTGCTCAATAAGAATAATCTACGACTAATTAGAGCACAGTGAACCTCCCAGTATATATTTCCAAGTGTCAAAATATTTCCTATTTGGACATTGCTTGTTAAACTGTGCCAGGACATTTGATTCCCTCTTACCTTACCTGAAATGTGACACGGTACATGACCACCCCCCAACTGCTGCCCATGTGACTTTAGTTGTATTTGTTTGCATTTAAAGGAACAGTTCAGTGTAAAAATAAAACTGGGTAAAATAGACAGACTGAGCAAAATCAAAAATATTTCTAATATTGTTAGTTAGACAAACATGTAATCTATAAAGGCTGGAGTGGGCAGATGTCTAACATAATGGGCAGAGCTCTACTTCCTCCTTTACAGCTATTAGCAGTTAGTAACCAATCAGTGACTTGAGGGGGGGTCATATTGGACATAACTGTTTAGTTGACATTCAAATATGAACTGCATGCTCACAACTAACTGAACAGTTAAGATCCATGTGCCCCCCCCCCCCCCCCCCCAAAGTCATTGACTAACTAAGAGGTTAGAGAGCTGAAGGCAGGAAGTAGCATTCTGGCTATTATGTTAGACGTTTACTCACTCCAGCCTTTATAGATTACACTTTTGCTGAACAAACTATATTTTTATTTTGCGCATTCTATCCATTTTAGCCAGTTTCATTTTTACACTGAACTGTTCCTTTAATATAATGGCATCATTTTGGTTCACTGGGGGTAGGGCAGAAAATTATGGAAAGAGGGACAGTTAGAGACAAATATAACAATAAAAAAGTTTCTGTATCTTAAGATTGGAATTTAGTTGGTTTTATAAAGATAAAATGCACAGAGCTTCTGGATGTGTCCCTTGTAAATATGTTTAGTATATTACTTAAAACTGTGCCAGAGAGCAAAAGTAACCCACATATAATACACAGGGAGCTTTGTAATTAATGGCTGCTTCAGTCATCTGGTAACAACAGGATTATGGCTGCTTCATGAGCTGGCCTTTTGTCTTCATCCTAATGCACAATGCCAGAGGTGTACCAATGCCTTTTTCTCTGCTATAATCCCAGGGCTACATTTGGTGCACTTCTTTAGTGTAGTGCAGACAGCAGAAACCCCCAGGCTGACCTGATAATCCACTTGGCATAATGGGACATTTTGGCAAAATGTTAGATAAATAATGTATATATAGATATGTACTCATACAATACACTGTTCCAAAAAACACTATATATCTGACTGTCCACCACACACCTCTTCTGGATTAAGTTATCCTTTTCAGCTTCTAAATTTACCATCTTAATAACAGATGCAAATATAGAGAGATGAAGACACATAAGGATGGAAGGGAGGGTAAACTTGTGTAAAGAAGCAAGACATTGGTCTCCTCCACTATACACATGTAGGCAAAATGCAAACATAATTAATCTGGAACAAAGATTATGTTCTAGAGATCATAAAGTGTTGCTGGGACAATGGAGACATAGACATATTACCCTTTGTATCAAGATTACATAAACTTGGACATGTATTGATGTGGTAAATGGGACATGCCTGGTTTTTACATCATATTGTTATATATATATAATAATAATACAGGTATGGGATCCATTATCTGGAAACATGTTATCCAGAAAGTTCTGAATCACATAAAGGCCACCTTCCATAGACTTTATTATAAGCATTATTACTGTAATTACATTTTTAATTTTTAAAGGGGATCAAAACATCAAGTAAACGTATTCAGAGTGGTCCTCTGAGCATGTTTGCAATTTACATTTTTCTTCTTCTGTTTTGAGTGATTCTAAAACATTAGCAGTTTGAAGGAATAACCGTTGTTAATCTCAAAAATTAATTTATTGTTCAGCTTTTCCCTAAGTAGTGTTAGCCTATTGTAAGCTTTATGGGGCAGAGACTGCCCTCCTACTGTGGTACCACATGGTACTTAATCTCTGTATATTTATACTTTATTATAATACTTGTCCTCCCTCTATGTACTTTTTTGCATTGTAAGACAGTACAGTGCTGTGTATCCATGCAGCACTTTGAAAATAAAGTTATACATACATCTGCACATAAGGCTTATAGGAGGGTGTATAACTAAAATAAGCAGGGTAGGTACATCAAGGGACAGACATTTCTAAAGGAGAAACCAACAGCACAGTGGATTACTCAGGGTATTAGCAGAGGTCAAAATATTTTGTCGTAGCAGGCACAGACTATAGCAACTAAACCTCCTATTTTCATCCCTTGGTATTCTTTTTTTTGGTCATCTGTTTTTTTTTGTTGTCATTCCAGTTCCCCAATTCAGTAGAATTCATTCACAGTGTAGATTTCAGTGACATCATGTGGTTAACAAGCAGATTTGCAGCCTAATATCATGGAACAGTTGTTGGTGCATCTATCATACGTTCAACTATAAGCATTTCTATCACACTCATTATTTAAGAAATGTCTAAAATAATGATAAAACTATAAAATTCTGAATTATTCATAACTGCATATACAAGAAAAATGCAAACGTAATTAATGTTTTTTTGTCTAAGCCATAATGTTAGGATCTGATCTAAACTTAACCTGTACTTGTTATCATATCAAATGAATGGTATGTGTAAATGAAGACTGCATGTTGGATGACACAGACTATTAAATAGATGCTGAATAATTTTGAAGCAAGAATAGGTCAAAGTTCTTGAGGTTTGGGTAAAGTCATGAACGTGTTTTGAGAAAATGAAATATGTATGTAGTTTCCATGAAGGCAAAGGATTTCTAGTTTAAGGTTGCTAGGAACTAACAATGTAGATACAAACACTCGTATAGAACTACAAGACTCCAATAAGTGTCCCAGTGTCCAATTTAAGAACAGCCAAATCCAGAATATTACAATTATTAAATGGCAATAATATATCTAAAAATGAGATATTGCATGAAAGTGTCATTAAAAAAAGAAATAACACTAAACACATTTATTTATTGATACAGGTGTGTGATCCGTTATTTGGAAACCTGTTATCCAGAAAGTTCCAAATTACAGGAAGACCAACTCCCATAGATGCCATTTTTATCAAATTACCCTCATTTTTTAAAAAATAATATCCTCTTTCTCTTTTTGTGATACTCACTTGAAAAAATGACTTTTCAAAATATGAAGTACATAAAAAGTTCCCTATAGGTCATGCTGTTTTTTTGCTGATAGGGCTGCTTTTGTAAGTAATTGTTATTTGAAGTTCCTAAACCTGACTGTTTTACCAACCTGACTGTCCGTCCTGAACCTGTCAGTTATAGCTTCTAATGCTAACGGACTCCTACTGCACTAATATGGCCGCCCCCTCATAGAGGAACATGGGGGATCACATGGGTAATGTAAAAGCATCAGGTGTATACTTGTATGGCAAAATTCTAAAGCTCATGCAAAGACAGTGTAAGGATAGATTTACAAAACAGTTTAATTTCAGGTGTCAGTATCTCTGCAATAATAAAACAGTACCTTGTACTTGATCCCAACTAAGATATAATTAATCCTTATTGGTTCCAAAACAATCCATTTGGGTTTATATAATGTTAAAATGATTTTTTTAGTAGAAATAAGTATATCCCAAATATGGAAATATTCCTTATCTAGAAAACCCCAGGTCCCCAGCATTTTGGATAGCAGGTCCCCTATATATATATATATAGAGAGAGAGAGAGAGAGAGAAAGAGAACATGTAAATTGTATGGTCTTAAAACAACTGGAAACACAACATACAGCATCAAGGTTACTCCTTTCCAATGTAAAATCATTTGAATTGCCACCAAATTGAAATGGAAAAAAATGTTATTGCATGACATTACAAATGTATTGCATGATTAAGGCAAATAATACCAAAAAATACAATACTTTATATAACTACCTGATTCCTTATCATATTAACACATGTTCTAAACTGATTACATTTATGTATATATATATATATATATATTATGCAGCAGAAGCCAGCACTCTCGTATAGAACGAATACAGATGCCTGGGTGCAGTTCCACAATTTTGTTCACAAGTGCTCGAAGGAAGGTACCGCTCACTCAGGTCTTAGGTTCCATTTTGTAGGTTTATTGAAGAGGCAAGGTTCCCTTGCCTCTTCAATAAACCTACAAAATGGAACCTAAGACCTGAGTGAGCGGTACCTTCCTTCGAGCACTTATATATATATATATGTATTTCACCTACTCCAACTACATAGACGTTGCATTCTGATGGGTGGAAAATAAAATTATTTGCCCATCCTTCTGCTCTGGCTTCTCCAGTAAAGCAGATAATCAGTATGTTCATCATAAAAAATGTCACAGCTGAGACCTACTTGTGACTTCTCCCAAAAGGCATCTTATTTTTAGCAGTTTCAAGTGGTAATTTACCACTCAGTTAAAGGTGACCATGTGATCTTACCTAAAAATGGTGCTGTAATACCTAGCATAACCAATAAAGCTATGCATTTTATTGTATTTTGATCATTGGTCGTGGACCTAGTAGTAATCGTTTATGGAAATCGCTTTCAAAAGCCCCACTGTTAAATATTTCATTTACATTATAATATTAACTGCTCAGATACAAAAAGTAAAGGGCATTATTTACACTGGAAACATTTTCATTGACATTTAGTAACATATATTTTATATTTTTTATTTGTCTGCAGAATAATAATAATGTGGCAATGAACCCTTAGTGAAGGCCCAGGAGTGTAGGGGGCCTGTACTGATGTGCAGTTTCAGATCTTTTATCATAAACCCATTATCCAGAAAGCTCTGAATTACAGAAAGGCCATCTCCCATAGACTCCATTTTAGTTAAATAATTCAAATTTTAAAAGTGTCTTTCCTTTTTCTCTGTAATAATTAAACATAACCTTGTAGCTGATCCCAACTAAGATACAAGTGATCCTTATTGGAGGCAAAACAATTCTATTGGGTTTATTAAATGTTTAATTGAGTTTAAGCCTAAAAGACTAAAAAGATCCAAATTACGCAAAGAACCCTTATCTGGAAAACCACAGGCCCCAAGCATTCTGGATAACAAGTATATTTTTTGGAAACTGATCATTTCCTAAAAGTATTTGGGGGATTTAACAGAGTTTGCTCAGTAACTATTACTCCACAATATGCATAACATTTTTCATATACATTATTTTTCAGTCTATGTAGAAAATGTTGACCCCTATTTCTAAGCATTTTTCCTGTTTTAAAGTGTCCATTGCACTTAAAGGAGAAGGAAAGGTACAATCGCTAGGGGGTGCCAAAATGTTAGGCACCCCCAATGATTGTAATTACTTGCCTGATACCCTGGGCTGGTGCTCCTGTTAGGAAAAAACTGCACCAGTCCCGGGTAGCTGGCAGACAGCGATTCTTTTCTGGGCATGCCCAGTAGGAAAAGCTGGCATTTTCAGACTTTCTTGTTCGGCTTTTCCCTGTACTGCACATTTACAAGCAGTGCAAAGGCAGAATAAGGAAAAATATCACAGGTTCCCTGGTTCCCTGGGCCGCTGCAGTTTTCTTCTAACAGGAGCACCAGCCCGGGGTATCAGATAAGCAATTACAATCACTGGGGGGTGCCTAACATCTTGGCACCCCCCTCCAGGGATTTTACCTTTCCTTCTTCTTTAACATGTAATAATACTTAATTAAAAGGACTTCATTGGTTAAGTTGCTGTTAAGACCTGTCTAGGAAATAAAGACTAATTTTAAGCAAAGCTTTTCATCTGCTCTTGCTAAACAAGCTTCTAAATTATCAAGCCTTAAATACTGTTTTTGTTCACCCTTCCTAAATGTGTTATGGAACCTATTTCTCATGCATGTTTTACCGCTTTTCTATTTTTTTTTACAATACCTTAATGCCTCACAAGACTGAACGCAGCTTCATCCTTAGCTAAAGCTGAGTGCACATAGTTTAATCTGCGCAGAGGATAAACTGTGCTCTGCACCCCCACCCTCAGCTGGCTGGCGAGTATGAAAACATTTGTCCTCAAGCTAATAAACGGCTACCATGTTTAGTGTGCCACATATGTAATTCCTATCTTAAAGTTCATTCTTTAAAATGGAATGTAAACATTAGCAATGCTGCAGATTTTTAGTTCTACAATTTATATATATATATATAACAGATTTATTTATATAGCAAGGATGACTATTATGCATACACTTCAGCTTCTTTAGTTTAGTTACAATGGGAGAACTGCAGATTGATCATACTTAACCACTGTTACATGGGTATAATGATGGGTTAATAAGATGCATCAGACAGTTCTTTCAAATATCATTGTATAAAAAAGCATACACACCTTCTATAGGGCTCTGAATTTGTAACACTGGAAGAAGATATTGAGTCACAAGGAAGTACAAATGAAGAACAAGAGCAGCTAATGGTGACATTGTGTTTTCGTAAAGTGTATCATTAAATACGTTGCCATCTGTACAGGGGGTCTCATTTATATCCAAAACAAAAATATATCTAAGCATATTTATGTATGTAAAAACTGTATATTAAAGTCCAAACCTGTAATAAAATAGTCAGACTGTGGACTGAAAGGAAAACTTACTTGCCAACTTTGTGAGGTTATATCAGTTACACTAAATAAAATGCTGGGAGTTGTTCTATTGGGAAGGATGTCGTTTCTGTATGGAGAATAAGTATCAATAATACTTTATATGATGATGTTGTGCAATTGGAATGTTTTATTAGTTGAGGATAGGAATATATAGCCACACAAGCACCAAAATAATTTATTGTACCCCTCCACATGAGTTATACCTGGATATACCTGCAAACCGATTAAGTTAATACACTATATGAGCTGTAAAAGCTGACTTTGGACCCATATTGTAAAACTGTTTTTGGCACAAGTTGGAAGTACATGATAGGAGAAGGATCTTGTTCCTTGCAGACTATGTGGGACACTGAGCAAAAAGGCACTGCTTATAAGATCCTTCTTGCAGACTCCCTAATCACACAGTCTGAAAAATATATACTTTAAACACAGCCCAATCTCCATACAGTAGCCACAAACACCCAGAGTTAAGCATGTCCCCAAATATCCATGCTCCTGGCAGAACCAAATCCAAATTTACAGACTTGATTTTTGCGAAATATTTTTACATGATGACTTTTCAACTCATTTCTTTTGGTGTAATCTCGTTAATTTGCTTTAACGTGAACAAACAGACATTTGACAAAAAATGAATTAAACATTCCCAGCTCATTATAGATGTAATTAATTTCTTAGTTTGCTAGTCTTACCTACAATTTAACTCAAAGCACATAATGGTATTCTGATATGCAAAGAATTTGGAAGTCATGCACATACTGTACAGTCACGCACCATAATATCAATACATAGCGATGAACTGATTCCACTGAATGTTATGCATTATACTGTACATATTACAGCTTCCTTTTGCGGCATGGCAGAGGCAATCATGTAATCTCAGAATGTGTTTTCCTTCAGTAATCAGCTGAATCCACCAACAATTTAACCCTTCACATGTTGGATTCCTTTGCTTTTGCCATGCCACGTGTTGTAGACTCTACAGCACCACACAATGATGCTACTGATGCTACACTTAGGTGGCATGTAAAGGGTTAAAATTGTTTCCTCAGGCTAAAATGCGCTTGCTTATATTTTCACACATCCCACATTATCCTAAATGTGCATAAAATAGTTAAAATGGAACAAATGTCTATTGTGTATGTTTTCACTGGAAAAATAGGTTGTCAAAAGGCAGTGTGCTGTTTAACATTGTACAGTATTTTTTGGATATATATGTGCGTGTGGGTGTGTGTTAAATCAGTCAAAAAATGGCAGAAGGACTAAGGGCAGATGACTGAATTCTGCATCTAGAATAAGATGTACAGTTAAGGAGACAGGTAGCTGTACTGCAGCTTGGGCCTTATGCCAAAAGTTTTGAAACACAGGATTATCAACATTTAAAAAAAGAAATACAATGAAAATCCCATGTGCACTTGTAAATGCAGATTATGAATGTATCACCTTGGAAAAGTGTTATGCAACAAAGGAAGTAAAATTAATGGAACTGTTCTGGCCTGTAGTGACAATTTATAAAAACTGCAGCAACAAAATATATTATTGTAATGTATGGTTTTCATAATCTTTCAGTGTGGAACGTTGATCAAACAGTTATTAGGGCTCATTTACAGCTATAGCTGCAACTGCCGTCACACAAAAAAATTACAACAATTGTTGCTTGTATTGACTCATTATAAAGCATTTATGGGCTTAATTATCAAAGATGCACTAAACATTATGTTTTTCCCAGAATTGCAATGTAATAATGGGTATATTAGAGTGTTCCACAACTTTCATGTCATTTACCATAGCAGGTGTAGGGCATCTACATTGATAAATCATGCCTTTACAGAGACAGTGTAACTAAAAGTGTTACGGGCAGATTTATCAAAAAACAGTCAGAGGGGAAAAAACCACGAGCATAGAAAAAACTTGAACCAAATAGTTTCCTTTTATTAGAAAAAGAATTGCGCTCTGGCAAGAATCAAATTTTGAATGAGGCCATGCTGTGTCGCTATTCCATCCATCAAATCTGTAATTAGCAGTTTAGTTTATCATAGGCACTTTTCTATTTCTATGTTTATCGCATTTAAGTTTACTATTGCTTACAATTGTGCTTGCACTAGCATTCATGATTTAGCCTTTTAAATTACAGATATGAGATCTGTTATCCTGAAACCCGTTATCCAGAAAGCTTTGAATTAAAGGAAGGCCATCTCCCATAGAATCCATTTTCCATCCATCAAATTATTCACATTTTTTAAAATTATTTTCTTTTTCTCTGTAATAATAAAACTGTACCTTGTACTTGATCTCAACTAAGATAAAATTAATCCTTACTGGAGGCAAAATAAACCAATTTAATGTTTAAATGATTTTTTAGTAGAGTAAATTATAGAAACCCAAATTATGGAAAGACTCCTTATCTGGAAAACACCAGATTCCAAGCATTCTACAGAGTAGGTCCAATACCTGTACTTTGAAACATTTAGTCTAGTGCCACATGTGGTATTGTTCCACTGGTGGAAAAACAGTGGTGGAGAATATGTCAATGCCCAATCACCAGACCAAAAATCATGAAATCTGTACTTAACGGTACTATCCTTTATGCCTTAAAAACGATTAACCTTTATTCTTAAAGAATATGCTATTAGGTGGGTTTTTAAAATATGTGTAATAGTAATTAATAGGCAAAGAGCAGTCCAAACAACCCATTAACAATAGGGCATTAATGGACTCTATTGTAATGCGTCAAACCAAGGTATTTTTCTGTTATGGCACTGACATTCCAGAGAGCCAATTCTCTCACAAAGAAATTTGAAGAGACTATGACATGGCTGGGGGCCAAAAAAGTGCCTTAGTGGGCTACTTTCAACACATGGATCTCCAGCTGTACAGCCCTGAGATAGGGAATTTCTATTTAAGAGATGTTAATTCACCTTTTCAAAGAAAGAGAGTGTTTAAATAGTGCACATAATTAATAAACCTTTTATTTATTTACTTTGAATAAATATGATTTTATCAAGATATAAAACCATTACACATATTCAGGGTTATTGCAAAAAATACTAACTTACCTAAGTGCTTACTGATAACATAATACTTACTGATGTAAATGTGAATTTTGTCAGATCTAACGGATTAATGAATATACTGCTGCTACCTCAAAAATGTATATTTATATGTTATTAATGTTCAAGAACAGAGAGAACTATGTACAGCATACTACCCATTATTTTAATCTTATTATGATAGTATAAAATTCAACAAAATGGGTGAAGGGAGAGAATTAGATCTAGTATTGCACAATAATGTTGAGAGCCCATTGTCTCTGTTGGAGGTTGCATGGTGACTGTATAAAAGAGGCCAAGCATAACCCAGTCTTGGAGAGAGAAAGATTAGAGTAAGCCAAATTTACAAGCATCTATATTCAAACAAGCCCACTCATAAGACAGTTTGCTGGCTGACAACTAGATCACCAGGCCTTTATAGAATGTATAAGAATGGACCTAGTAGCATTATGGGTAAAAACAATTAACTAATTTAAATGCCATAAAATAAACATCATGGTAAGCAACCTTCCGTTGTAACTATATTAAATGGCAAGATCACAGCAGAAAAAAAGTGATCAGTTCAGCTTCCCTTTCTGAATTTGAGATGTCCTAACAATTTCCAGGGAACCTAAAGCAATCATAGCTTCCCTCTCCCAGTTGTGCCTCCGGGTAAAAATCCAATGTTCAGGCAAGTATGATCTGACAACCTACAGCACAGAGGCCGGGCTCCTGTTGTTAGATAACTGGGTTTAATGATTACAGCAAGCCAGACTGAAATGTTATTGGTGTGCTGCTATGTGACCGTGACAGTGTTGACACTAAATCAAATTCAATTAGCAAGATTGTGCTAATGACTTATATGCTGCTTTGCAAGGGGCAGTATTTTTGTAAAACTCACAGACTGCTACTTATGTTGGATTTAACTCTATAGGATATCAGTTAGAGCACCTAAAACTACCTGGTGTAGCTCCACCAAGCAAGAGGTTAAAGGATGAGTGTGTGATGAAAAGGCTGATTGTTTTTCTTAGTTTAATGAGAAGAGAATTAATGCTTTACAAGCAAATCCCTTTACCAATGCAACAGTCGGGAGGGGCATGAGATAAAACAAGAAATGAAGCTAGAAGCTTTGGGCTTGTCCTTGAGTGCTCTTGAAACATGGAAATAAAGAAATAAATAAGCAGTTGCAAAGGATTTAACTCATCCGGTGCCAAAGAAGATACTTCAATATTCAGGGAATTCAAGGCAATAGAAAATGTGCCAATAAATAAGATTAACAATGGCACAATGATTTACTTTTAACTTAGTGGTGTGTCAGTAGGCAGTATAGATAAAGCCTATTAAGTAATTTAAATGTCCCTGCAGACAAATTGATGCATTTTTCAATGAACTGTGTTAGGTGAACATTAAAAGTGTGTTACATTATGTGTTTGTACTCATGTGCGTTTGCCATTGTGCAAAAGAAAAAAAGAAATCCATGGTGTTCATTTTTTATGTGCCATTACAAGCAGACTAAATACATAAAAGACTTAATCAATTAGTGTTCTGCATTAATTTTTTTGGTCAATTTTAGTTATAGGCTAAAGATATCTATCTGTCAGTGCACGGACAATAATACTCATCACACATCTAGTGAACTGTTAGACCCTATCCCAGCTGTGATTAAACATAACTATTGAGTACAGAGCTTTTATTGTGTCATTAACAAAGACTCAAAGATAAAGAAGTGACAAGTTCATGTCTACAGTTCCTCATCCATTATTTTGCCATTTCATAATGTTTTGTTCATTTAGTGCTGATGTGTATTGGAGGAAGGAAGTACTCGACTGGCTACATTGTATTTTGCTTCCTAGTCCTCATCTTAAATAACTCGCCACTGAATGAATAAAAGTCCCAGGAGATACACACAGTGATGGGTGTTTTTAAAAAGAGATCTATGTCTGTTATTTTATCCCTGAGATATGTTTCACCTGTGTTAATCTCTATCTCCTTCATTAATGAAAATATAATTGTTAGACTGCTGCTTTTAAAGGGCTAGGGGAAAAATAAAAATGGTCACTGTTACCAGATCATCCTTCATTCCCAATGGATCATAGACTAGCCAGTACAAAATAAACATTTCATCTTCTAATGCCTTCTTTAAACAGGTGGATGGGATATTGGGAAATAAGGATGCAGCAGCTACATATCACACAATATTTGTATCTGTTTGGTCCACAGACAGTATGCTCTCTTCTGACAAAATATCTGTCACATGCCCTGACTACATCAAAAAGTCGATTCAGATTTTTTTCCAAAAAGTCGCAGACCAAAAACGCTGTGACTTTTATGAGATTTACTATGTGTCTAAATGGCTAAAAATCCGAATTCAACAATTTGTCAGATTAAACTTGCCAAGTTCATGTAGAAGTTAATGGCAAAGATCCCTTTCCCTTCCTTGAAGTTTTCTCCTTTGTTTTGAGACTCTAGAGATTTTGCAAGGTTTTGTTTGAAAACTTTTTAGAATTGTCACAAGAACAAGTTGTTTTCGTGGGGACAATTAAAAAAAAAGTCGGATATTTACAACTTTTCTCGCAAAAAAATAAATGAGAAATTATGGAGTTTTAGGAAATCTGCTCCTAGGTTCAAACCACAATATATATGTAAATGTACAGAAAGGAACCATTAAACTATGGCAGAAAATACTTTCCCTGTGGTGGTCCTATTGTGGGACCCCATGATTTTGCATAGAATCTTGTTTTAAAGGTATAAAATCATACATATCAGATATTTTTTGTCTTTACTGTTATTATAATTATGGGTCTACATTTAGATTGCAAGCTTGTTTCTTTTAGATTGTGATCTTGTTTCTATTATATTGAAAACTAGTTTAGGAAGAGCCCTCTTTATGTTTTGAATGAGTTATTAGTTTTTTTGGAATTGTACATTGTTCACATCATTTCCTTCCCTGAGTGGGACTTAGTTTGTGAGGTCCCTGCCACACACGCATGCATGCCTGGTCATTTTTTATCAGGAGCTAATGAAACTGCCTCTTTGTTAACTGTCCAATTGTTATTTTTTCTTTATTTTTGCTTTGTAAAGCTCATACTCGAATCAGTATTTTGGCTTCTATCACATAAATCACTTTTTACCAAATAAAAGCCATTCTGGAATGGTCAGTTATCTACTAGATAACTGACCAGTGCTTGAACTAATACTTGTTAACTTGTGCTTGTGAGCCTATAGAAGCCAAAAGTCTCACAACACGGTTTGGTACTCAAATTGACTGCATCTGCCTTGATGCCTACAGACTTGGATAGCAAGTATACTCAAGACTATAATATGTTTATTCTGTGCTGATTTGTCAGGCTTATTTCACTAAGTCTTGTAGTTAATGTTTATGCTGCAACTCTCCAGTCTATATACACAATAATATTATACTGAGTAGCTTTTTGTTATATGAGAGAGATCCAATTATATTTCAGACCAACTATATGGTTTTTTAAGTCCCATTGCCATTAATATTTCATACTTCTATCCCTGTCCTCTTGATTATATTATTATAGAATTAGTACAGAAGTGTAAACTGAGCAGAGAGCATATGTTGCCACTGCTGGAGCACAGTTTATTGTTTAAATTACTAAGCATGGTATCCATTTAGCTGGTCTGAAAACCAGCCACTCATATTATGGAATACATTACAATGAGAGGTGATAATGGTTTACTGGTGAGTTAAAACATTTCTGGATACATTTCCTTACATTTTCCATACTGTACAAAGCTGTTATGTTTAAGATTATTGGTTGAACTACACACACACACATACATATACTTTGTATATATATATACTGCAGATGTACAAATGGAACAAATATTTACTGGCCTAAAGCATTATATATAATATTATACATATGTATATACATATGTATATATACATAAGAGCCATGAATATCCTGTAAATTATTTACTTATAAATGGTGCTTAGTGATGACATCACTTATAGTCAGAGCTTAATGATGTAATGTCTGTCACATGACTCACTGAAACTTGTATAATAAATAATGTACCGCCTGTTGTAAAATATGAGAATATTAGAAGTCACCTCAGAGTTCCATGACCTCTATAAAAGCCTTGTGCTTTTATAGGGTAATGGAACTCCTCTGTGACTTGTATTCCTATATTTTACAATAGGGGAGTACTTTATTCTCTTTCTCTCTCTCTCCCTCTCTCTCTTTACACATCAAGAGAGAATATACATACAGACAATAGGAAATAGTGTAGTCTATAATGATAGTATATAAAGCTGAGTGCACGTGATTAATAAGTATGCTTTTAAACTCTATTTGTGAAGGAATTGTTGTGTCTTTAAGATTTATGCATGGCATTATGAGACCTAAAGGTTGATATTTCTGCTGCAGATTATGTAGACTAGAAAGCGATGTCAACAAAGTCATTAAAGCAACTAGAATGTCACTGAAAAAAGTTTATAATATACATTAATAGCCCTATCTACTCTTCACTCAACTTTATCTTCAATTGCTTTGAGAAGCTGATAGCTGGGATTGGTACCTTTTGTAAACTGAAACACTTCTGAGTTAACCCTTGTCATTAAGTAGCTTGTATCTATCTAGTGCTGGGATTGGCTAAAATTCTATCTATCTATCTATTTATCTATCTATCATCTACATTTTCTTAAAAAATCCTGTTTATACTTTATATCAGTCATGAAAAGATGATAAAGCATTTCTGTGTTTATAAATAAATCTGAAATAATAAAAAAACACATAAATACAAGAGTTGTTGTTAGCCAATATAGGTATCATTTCTACAATACTCTTGTTTTTGTGTGTTTTTTTTTTTATTATTTTTGACACTGGCTAACACAGTACTACAGCTTTTATTTTGTAAATAAATCTGAAAAACTTTTTAAGACTTCATCCACCCTTCTTTGTTAACAATCATTTCCTTCATTATTGTTTACAATATCAAATATTACTGTACATAACAAAATAAATCAAAAAGGACATTAAATCACACTTCAACCAATATTCCAGCAGCAATGCATGCTTAATATTTATATATTTTTTTAATTATTTGTATGCACTTAATCCATTAAGGAAGGATTAATCTACATCTATATATAGCCAACTAGAGTTGCTGTTAGATCTCAGACAGTACACAGGAACTTT
This sequence comes from Xenopus tropicalis, assembly GCF_000004195.4. Lineage (NCBI taxonomy): Eukaryota > Metazoa > Chordata > Amphibia > Anura > Pipidae > Xenopus > Xenopus tropicalis. The sequence continues at coordinate 131,282,517 of NC_030677.2, forward strand.
ACATAATGATGATGTAATCAATATACTACAAATGCAAAAGATGTTGTATAGCTGCATGTGGGTTAGAATCAAATTCATGTTACCATGCCAATATTATTATATTTCTATATTTTTCTCAGCAGTAATTGGAGACAGATTAATGATGTGCAGGTCGACTAAAACTAGACCCACACCCAACCCTAACCCTTCAGCTCCCAGTCCAAACCCTACTGACCCAGCTAGTCCACATAAATTGTGGACCAGTGCCCACCCTGCCCATCGATGGTGTCACAAAAGGGGTGGGTGCACACCTATAAATCAGAGAGTCAGCAGTGTAAAGTCGTGGGTGGGGAGAGCAGGAGGAAGAGCTCAACCTGAACCTGCCTATGACCCACAAATGTTGTGCCGAGGTCAGCCTGAAACCTGCCCCGACCTGTGGGTAAACCAGCAGGTCCCATGGGTATGGGGCCGGCCTGCACATTACTAAGGCAAATCTATAAAGGTAATCTCTGTAATTTTACATCATGGGGGCAGCCTAATTTAATTTGAAAGAAGTCCAGAATTCCTTTTCCATCAATGAAATGTGTAATACTAAGGAACAGATTTATGAACCCTGCAACTAAGTTCCTGGACTCACTCCTGGACTTAATGGGTTTTAAATAAAAACAACCTTTTTTGCCAAATTAAAAAGCTTGCTTGGATGGTAAAATACGATGTATAGTGAAGATGTTAATGGTATTATAAAAGAAACTGCTTTACTTCAGTAAATAAGGTACAGTAAGTTGAGCCTTCTATTTTTATAAAAAGGGCTATTTCTATGGCTGATCCTGATCTTCTTTAAACTGCATCACAGAACAAACCAATCAATTTGTTTTTCTATTTATTATTGATGAGACCTTGTGTAGATAAACAGAGAAGTAAGTACTTTCAGACATTCTGTCAAGTTACATAACAATTGCAGCGTAATAGTGGATATTTTAACTTTACCTCCATTAGCGATATTGCCTTGGGGAAGCTGCGTGCAATATAATTACTAGAGTCCGGACATACACAAACACTAATGGGTGCACTGTGTATATACTGCTAGACACACAACTATGCAAGCAGCAGCCTTGTGATACTACATTTTTGTATTCTACATTTTGTTTGCTTCTTTATTGTTTGAATGGCAATATCTATTTTTTTATGAAATCACACCTTTTCAAAGGCTTTTAGAAGTGCTGGGTAAAATTTCTAGCATTGTTAGCTCAGGCATGCTTTACTCCTATGATCAATACTAGAAATAACTGCTCAGCATTAATTACACGTAGAACATATTTTCAGAAGATTAATTTCTGTGGAAATTTAGAAAAAGTCTTGACTCTATAACGTACTGTAGTTAATAAATTAATTTCCAATAGTAAGCTAGGATGGTGTTTTTCTGCATTTTTACAAGCCTTAATAAAACCTTTGTGCTTTATTCTTTGTTCACCTATTGCATGACTCCTTTCATATAAAGATATTTTACATTATTAGTCATTTCAAGAATATTACCACTGAAGAGCTCCTTTAGATTTCATAAATCAGAAAACACACAGATAGTGTCTTCAGACATGTTTCTTTCAATAATACAGGATAACTAACCTTTTTCTAAACTGCCAGTATGAGAAAGGAATAACTATTACATATTTTGTTCTGTATGCAAAACTCAGGGTGCTGCCCTATTCTAAGAAACACAGCAGAGTTCAGTTACTACAATGAGATATTGTTGGGTGATAGACAACCAACTCTCTAGACTTCCTTCCATTTTGTCCAATGCCAATCTTCATGGCATGGGGCTCACCACAGGTTCTAATATCTAGGCCCCGCCCACTAAGTAATTTCAATATCTAATTTATTTCCTTCTTTGCTCTTTGTCTTCCTGGTCATCTACAGTTACATTTTCATGCTAACAAAATGTTGCCATTATATATATATATATATATATATATATATATATACAGTATATATATATATATATATATATATATATACTAGTTTGTCACTAAAGAAGCTTTACAATTTTTTAAAGGCTTAAGTTGTCTACCACCAATTGACAAGTGAAGGTAAGCTTTAGGACTTATTTTATAAAATCTATTAACTGTCACACATGTATCTTTTTATTACAGACATACTGTAAATGCACTTTCTATAATATCAGCTGAAAAGAAAAAAATTGGATAAGGTTTCTACAAACACTATAAAAAACAGACATTGACCTTCAAAACTGAAAAAACCCATAGTAAGATAAAGCAAATAATGTGCTTCTTTCCATAATACAATGATAGAAGCAGTTTTGCTAAAGTGCTTATATTCTCAGCTCTGCAGAGCAGCCAGGTACACTGTAAATAGACAGGTCTGCCCTATAAGGGCATATGATTTTATTTTGCAACATGCACTCTTTTTGATTCACAAATGATCAAGGAGTTAGATATATAATTTTATGAAATGTGAATACAGTTAGTAACAGAAAACTGCCCAGCACTGTAATAGAAAAGGAAAAAAAACTATCCCTTCAAAGAAAAAGGGTCAGCATCCACAAATAATATTCAAAGGGACCTTTTTATTCATGTTTTTCCCTAAGAATTGCAGTGTGTACCAAGTTACTTCACCCATAACCTAAGGTTATAAGTATGAATTAAGCAAAATGCCTTTTATCATAGCCACCACAGTAACAGCATTCAATGCATTTTAGCATTTGGGGAGAATAATGTCTGGAAAACAATGTATATTTATTATTTATAAATAAATACAAGATCTCATTATTAAGATTATTTATTAGTAGTAACAAGTGTTTATCAAGGGCCAACATATTCTGTACTGCTGAACAATAGACAGGTGTGTACATCAAACATAACTATTATATACAAACTGAGCGATACAGGAAGTAAAAGAGAAATCTGTTCATTAGAGCTTACTGACTAAAATCACAAGGGGGTATGAGACATAAGATGTGGATATTCGCAAAGGTCAGGTGTTGAAAAGTGAGAGATGTAGCGCTAAGTATTGCACCTCGAAAATGGCAGTGGCTTACCGTGGTGCATGAAAGAATGCTAGGCTAGCCAAGGGTGAACTTCTGTAAAGAAATGTGTTATAAAAAATATTTTGAAGAAAGTCTGATGCAAAGTGGAAGTGAATTGCAGAGAAGGAATGCTGATCTAGCCAACACGTAAATGCCTGTATGGGAATGGGTAAATGAGTAAGATGTTGAGGGGTAGTTTGTTAGTAGAGTGTAATGAGCAGCTTTATGAAAATCTAAAATTCAGTGAGCAGAAAGCAACATTGCTTGAGGAATTGATTAAGGCATGAAGCAGCACATAATACATTTTGCAAGACCTATTGTATATTCTGCACTACTTTGCCTCCTTATATCTATGTATTAGGTTTTTGTAGTGCAGTTGAAAAGAAGAAATAAAGGCCTTCAGAGAATTCTAACAACACAGAGTACTGTTGTGCTCGGAGACAATTTGCATGTTTTTGTAGAACAACTTTAATCACCATAATAAATAATACATCATTATGCACATTAATTAATGCTTATTATGTATATTAATAAAACTGTAAATAGGAAGACCTTAATAGAGAATAGTCATCTATAAGGGAATTTACTATTTCTGATACAAAGGTACAAAGCTTCTGTGCTCACCTGTTTGTCCTGCCTTTTGGAATATATAGTTGCCCTGTGATTGTACCAAATGGTAGAAATTTGAGCCTTAACCAATTTAGATGTGACAGATTTTTATGCAGATTTACAGCTATGTTGTAAATCCACTCAAGGTACAATCATTTTCATTGTATAGGGGCTCATAGTGTATTGGCATCCCAGGCATAGTTCCCAGCTGGAAGCTGAAGTTGTCAGCTTTGACCCTATCTGTCCTTGCAACATATTTGTACATCCAGTGTTCACCTCCAGTGTTCAACAATATATTATACTGTTCTGTTTAAAGGACAACCCAAAGCAAATGCTCATGAAAAGAGAGGATCTACTATGGACACTGTTGACTGCACTTTTATATCAAACTGGATCAGAATTCATATCTTCTTACTTATTAAACCTATACTAAATAAACAATTGTAAGACTTATGGCTTATTTATAAAACACAAACTGGGGTTTTACTGTTCAGACCTTATACCCATAGCACTATGCTAATGTCATTTGCTCTTCACTCCATGATAGTTATTGTTTCCCTGTTAGTCTTTACCATTTCTAAATTATAATTTTAGTGCTGTGGGTTGTAGAAGGAGCTGTAAATTTAGAAAACACTTTGCATATGACACCATCAAATGTGTTTTGCTATTAATGACATAATAAAAGTAGCTAATGCTCTGCTGTACTCCAGCAAGGATAATTTTATGTTCATTTATATTAAATCACTAACATAGTCTGTGCGAGGAGAGAATTCTCTGGGACCTAACAACCTGAGCATTTTATTATTATTTGAATTGAAAGTTTTCTTTTACAACCCTAAAAAATATTTGAAACCATAATACATTTGCAGTGTCTTAATGCATGCAAATTTTATATTAAACCAAATTTAAATACAAAGCCCAACACACAATAGCAATTATCTATACAAAGCACAGATACTAATGGACATATTAAGTGCTGGAAACTGAAAATGTGCGATGGCCTAGAAACATATGCAGGTATGGGATCTCATATCCAAATGCTTGGGACCTGGGGTTTTCCGTAAAACATTAATTAAACCAAATAGGATTGTTTTGCCTCCAGTAAACATTAGTTATATCTTAGTTGGGATCAACTACAAGGTACTGTACAACTACAAGGTACTGTTATTATTACAGAGAAAAAGGAAATAATTTTTCCCGTCTATGGGAGATGGCCTTCCTGTTCCTGTAATTTGGAGCTTTCTGAATTTGTGATTTTTGCATAACCGCTCCATATATATTGATATGCTGATGGAAACTGAGTGTGAGAAGTGCTGCTTGCATTGGTGGTTTGAGATATGGAGTGAAGGGAATACACATATGTGTGGATGTGTATCTACATGTTCCTACAGTCTGTTGATTCACCATAGTGATATTTTATTCATTCTGTAAAAGCAATGGCTGTCATTTTACCATGCGTGGAATCATATCACCAACCAGATAAGTAAAGGGCCACATCCATCTTCCCCAGGCCTTCTGATATTAAAATATACATTTCTGATCTGTTGAAGAGTTTTTTTTTTTTAAAAAGTAATTGTAACCATTTTTCTCTGCCATAGAAGAAAATCTTGTTAAAACTAGCACGTTTGCCAAGTCCAATTTTCACTGCGTGGTCAGATGGAAATTACCGAACAATTTCCAGAAGAAAAATCAGGCATTTTCTTCTTACTTCTAAGTTGTGATTATAGGTTGTTATTTCAGTTACATAACAAAGGAACACCAATGTGTTATAAATTAAGGTATTACTGTAATAAGCCTTTTTCTCCTTTTGCACTTTGTATTATGGGATTAATACTTTAAAAGAAAGCTTCATCTATTTTCACCAAAGGTTCTAAGTAATGCTATTTGATATACAAATATAATAATCATTTTTTAAATAAAAAGATGACAGTTAGATGGAAGAGTAAAGAACAAGGGAGGGTGTTGGAGCAGTTGCAAGGTTAAAGATTGGTTGCAGCTGTAAAAAGGCATAATATGTAAAGTTGGTAAAAACAGCAGCTTAAGTTATATTTCTTTGTTGTTGCCTTTTTGCTGTGCAGCAGGGGCAAGCTGGCATTGCAATGTGTTCCACTTGAATAACTAAAGTAAAATGGTTCTGCTGTGATGTTTAAAGCCAGCTCTACTATCAGAGACAACGAAGGAAATCTACAACCTTCAAGACATAAAATCTTCAAGTTTCCTATACTCTAAGAACGTTCTTAATGTAAAAAGTCATGTTTAGTCATGCTTGCTGTTGTTTCGCATGAAAACCACTGTAAAAGATGGCATCTTAGAGCATTATTCTTTGATAAACAAACCATCGCTTCGAAATGGGGATGGGTTCTTTTCAGCATTTTGAAATTCAAAAAATATTCTCAGAAGCATTGTTCTCATGTTAAAAATGCTATTTAGCTGTACAACTTTGATTAAAAGCACAAATTAGTGATATGAACAGAGATACTGTAGATCTATGCACCTGTCCTTGTACATGTTTAAAGGAATACCATACATTCAACAATCATGAATTATTAAAGGTACAGTATACACCAAAAAACACCTTCGCTAAAAATAAGCACAGAATTCAATTCTCTTTATTGCTTTAATTTTTTTAAAATCCATATATCTAATTTGAAAGCTGAGCTATTCTCGCTAAAATTACCTCCTCCTTTCTTTATAAACAGGGCAGTTTTTAACAAACAAACCTCTTCCTTGTCTTAGCAGCAGCCTTTGAGCATTTGATTATTAGGGGCTTTTCTTTGGACTGGTTATTTGTTTTATCATCTCCATTGAAGTTCATTGGGGACAAGAATTTTATATATTTCTGGTTTGTGCCAGAAATAACAGAACCCATAGATATCTCTTAATTGAAACAATAGGCAAAAAGTTTGTTCAGCACACAGGGTTGGACTGGGCAGCCCAGAACCGACCCTTTGCCGGCGCTCCCCCTGACCAACCGTTCCTCCCCTGACACGTTAAATGTACACGCACTCAGGGGAGGACGTCGGGTGGGGACCCTGCGGGGGGGTTTACGGGACGCGGCCAGTGGGGGCACCTGCACCCCCCAGTCCGACCCTATTTATTTAGCTAATTTTGATATATACAGTATAAACTGTTCCTTTAATACAGTCTGTCTGTGCATGGTTGTCTCTAGGTCTATGCAGTATTTCCTATAATACAAAGACCCCATGAATAAAGTAAAAAATAATGTAAAAAAAAATCTTATAAATAGTCCCAAGTGATGTTTTTATTTATAACCAGTGGATAGTAATGCTGCTTTGTGTACCCCTATTTCCTGCCTTTATATTGTTATAGAATCCCTAACCTGTGGCCTTATGCTTTTATGTGGTTATTATATCCTTCAGGAATTTCTTGGTAATATCATTATATTTTACAATATACATAATTTTATCTTTTACAGTTTAAATGAGAAAATTAATTGGAAATGAAATGGTTTGTTAGTCTACAAACTTGAATTGCTCATTCCAAAACACTGGTCACAAAATAAAAACTGTAGTACCGTGTTAACCAGTGATTTGAATAATAAAAAAAACACACAAATACAAGAGTATTGTAGAAATGATACCTATATTGGCTAACAATAAAAATACAATGTATTTTTTTTGTTAGCCAATATAGGTATCATTTCTACAATACTCTTGTATTTGTGTGTTTTTTTTATTATTCAAAACACTGGTATGAGCAATTCCTATCAAGCACATTTACATCAGACAATATCTTCTACACTTGGCCAATGGTGTGCATATCTGCGTGTCTTCTGTGCTCTTTTCAAGTTCTTCAGATGGAATTCTGTTCTTCTGTACTTTTTTCCACTTCCCCAAATTTGAAGAGATTTCAGTTAGAAAACCACACAAATGAAAGATTTGAAGGCATGGAAAACATCAAAGCAATAAATACACTTTGACCACCTCAAATAATATTTGAGCTTCCTCTCCTGTTATCTACTGTTATTTTAGGTAACATGAACATCAGGCCAAAGAACCTGGTCTTTTTTGTTCTTTGACATGAAGTTCCTTTTTTCCGTGTGCACTGTACGCTTATGAAAAACGCCTGTCATTTTGAAGGGCTGGAAGTCTAAGCAATGGTATTATCTACAAAGGCTAGAAGAAAAGTGGAGTAAAAAGGCTAAGCAGTGAACAGCTTTCTTTCAAGAAAGCAGGTCTTCAAAAGCAATGGATATGCTTAAATCTGCAGTCATATGCACGTAGACACAACCACACACACACATATATTCACTTTCCACTGATTTAGACAGATTACTGGGGCTTGCTTGTGTTACTTTGCTTAATTTTTTATTGCAAAAACATACCTAACAAAACAAAATCAGAGTATGCAATGCATAATGTCAGGAGAGGATGGATAACATTTTGAGTTTCCTTGTTCTATTATAAGAATTCAGCAAGATCTGGGACACACAGGTCTCATGTGCCATTCTCAGAACAGCAGGCCATTTTGTAAGATTCCAGTCATATCATTTTTCTCTTAACAAGGAGATAGCTGACTCGAAATGGCAAAGGTGGGGAATGTTTGAAATGTAAAGCAGATTAATAGAGCGAATCAAAAGGCATTATCTTTGTAGCACTGTGTACATAGAAACAAGACATTGTTTAGGTTTGATTTTTTTTATTCTAAAGTAGTCTCAAGAGGTTTACTATAAAACAAAATGTGATAAATGTAACCCTCATAGGCTGTATAACTGGTGTGCTTACATAGATTCTCCTGAATTTAACACACAAGCTCTTAAATCTGTAACTTTATATATAGCACTAGCTATGTTATCCATCCACTTGAAGTTTTGGCAGACAAGGGTGGTTCTTTGGTAAAGACCACTCAACTGCACTCAATGTATGCAACATTGCCTAGTCTTAAACATCCATGTATACCTTATGTTATCATCGATTTGCTCTTAGTGATAGCTTCCTTTTATCTTTACACCCTACATTCTATGAGGTTGGTATTGTAAGATTACCTGGGCGGCGGGGACCCCCGGCTGTTCTTACGCGCCGATGCGCGTCCCCTACTCTTCTGGTGTGCGAAGCTACGCGCACATCCTCGCGCAAGTCCAGCGCACGCATGACGTCGTCGCGCTGGCGCCAAATTCAAATATTTATAGGTCCCTGTAGGTATTTTCAGTGCCCAACTTCGATTTCGCCTCCTAGTTCCTGCTACTTCTTGATTCTGATTCGTGTTTTGACCCTTGCCTGACTCTGACCTTGCTGATTGCTGCCTGTACTGACCCTCTGCCTGTTTTTTGACTACGGTTCCGGAATCTGACTTTGTACTTTGCTGCCTGTTCGGTTTGACCTCGGCCTGATCACCTGATCCCCAAATTCTGCATAACGCTAAGTTCCCTAGCCTGCTCAGAACATCTGCCCTGGTCCTCTCACATTAAGTCCTGGTGGCACCCGAGTAGCAGAGGGCTCCTCCCGAATCGAAAGGTGGCTGTGATAGGCAGAAGAGTGAGCTCAGACCGGGACCTTGGCTGTTGTTCTGAGTTTTGGGATACCGTGCGTAACAGGTATTGAGTGGTTGGCTGCAGGCTTCCTAATTCCTTCCTTATTGTGTTATAGCCGCTCTTAAAATGCCACAATTAGGCTTGGCCCTAGTAGGCCAGGGGTGGTGATGCAATTTGTATGGAGCCAGATAAACAGTAAACTGAACTCTCTGTAGATGCAACAGTTCTGTATTTTTTTTTTCAAACTGAACAGAGATATAACATAACCATATGTCACTAAATATATTTTCAATCATTAAGCACACTTCTGCAGGAAAATGTTTAGCATAGAGTGATAGAGTTGGTCTTCCAACTTTAAAAACTGCTAGTGGTGTTAGAATATGTAGGTCAAATAACACAACATCTCTCGACACAGTGTAATAAAATGCAATGGGGGTTATTTATACAGACTGGTAAATTTGCAGTAAAAAATGACAACTAAACAGGTATTTGCTTTTACTGCTCAACCTGCAGCTGGATGAAAAAGGCTAATCACTGATTTGTTGCTATAGGTTACTGCCAGGGTGCGAATTTGCCCAGTCTTTATACATGACCCCCAGTAAGTTTGCCCAAGTGCAGTAAGCCAATCAGTACATAGCATTTACTGGTCACTTATAGTTATGGGTGAAATTATTCACCAGGCATGGATTCGCAGCATATTTCCGTGTTTTGCCATAGGTGGTTTTTTTCGTGAAACAGGTGACAAAATTCAACATGGAAAATTTGCTGCACAAGATTTTCATCATTTCACAAATCTTTTGAAAGATTCGCAAATTTAATCAACCAATCAGCAGGAAGCATTTACTTGTCACCTGTTTAAAAACAAACTTCTTATTGGTTGCTATTGGTTACTGCTCCTGTGTAAACTTAGTGCCTTATATTACATATGGGGGATAATGAGCACTATCCTAATACTTTATGATGTCTCAGTTACCTTTCTTATGTATAGACAGTAGTTTGTTTTACCATATTGATATGGTTACTGTGACACTGGGGAATTTAAACAGACAAAAACTTCAACATGTACAGTAAAAGTAGGGAAGAGCACATTTAATTATTTACATGATTATAGCTTTCAAAGCAGCTTTTATGGCAGATGATTCAGCGAGCTACAATATTCAGCTGGCAATTTGGAGTTAGGAAGGAATATATTTTTAATGTATTGAGCAAGACTGTCACTGGTTTCATATAGTTGTAAGACTGAACTTGCGTTCTATGTAGTTATAAAACTACCTTGTACTGTATGTAACTATAGGTACAACATTTTGGATTTGGACATCTTAACACTTTCTATAAGCATAAATGTGGCAGTTTTTATTGTATACCATTCATTTTTCTCTTATGGAAAAAAAATGGTCAGTAAGAATAAGACTTCTTACCAACTAGGTGCGCATGTTATGAGCTAGGGCAACACCTATGCATACACCTACTGTTCCCAATGTTGTTGTATGAAAGCCACAGAAATCAGCACTCTCTTGGAACTTATTTAGTGGTAGCTGTTAACACTTAAGCAAATGGATTTAGCTTTATAAATAACACTAGCTATATAAATTCACTAGCTATATAAATTTGCACCATCCATCCTCAGGAATACCCATACACCCATGTTTATGTTTTATGAATTGCTGTTCAGATCCATTATGTACACACTTAGTGGCAGCGGAATGTTGAAGGTAAAGGGCAGCAGGTCATATGCAAAGAGCCATGCAGTGTGGCTGCACCATTTATACTCAGTAAATGCATAGTGACACATTAGCCCCTTTAGGTCAAAACTGTAGTTTATGTCATGCATCTAGGCACCAACATTGATAAATGATGACATTTAATAAAATGTATTTTTTGAAAAAGAATACAATAATTATAAATACAATACAATAATAATACGTTCTCTATATATATTTATACAGTAATTGATTAACCATCAGATCTGTATTTGTTACCCATCTCAATATCAGAGTTGTATAAATGCTGATGCACCATCTCAATCCATCATATGTTCTGGGGATGAATGAGTTACACATCACGCTTTCAAGATGAATCTGTGATGGCAGTTCATTTTACTTAACAACTTCATATATTGAAGTATGCACCCCACCAAATCCATCTTCTTCGTTTTTCCTTGGTGAGAGTGCTCTGTGCTTAAAATATATATGAAGCTTGTGCAGTTCTCTTCACTTCAGTTTCACTATCTAGTTCCTGTTAACAGCAGGCTCCATTAATTATTAAGGCACTACTCAGATGCTTTATTTGAATTTTTTTTCTTAATTTACTCTACAGTATGTACAAGCAATGAAAAAATAAGCACTGAACTAATCCAAACTGATGGAATGTATGCAGGGTTTTTGTTCCATCTTTTTAACTATTTATGTGGGAGATTCATGAAAGATGGAAAAACTTTAGTCATCAAAGAAGAGTATATATTTTTGAATACAAATATTAGTGACTATTGAAACATTTTGACATATTTTGGTGAACCAAAGCAGCACACCTTGAATAACTTGTAACCAGTGCAAAGAGAATAAAACTCACCAATAAAACTCACCAGGTGCACATGCCCCAGACCTTCAGCAAGAGGAAGAAAATATTCCAATGCTTTCAGAAATACTTAGGCAAGCACTTAAAATATACCCCAGTGTAGATGAAGTGCAGTTAAAAGAAGTACTCCATATTCACAGGAACATGGTCTACAGCTATTGTCTATGATAAAGTGCCATATTAGGCATGAAATGCGTTATTTAGTTGAAGTGGTGTTCCTGTGGATACATTTCTACTTCTAATTGCACTTTTTTTACATGTTGGTTTATTTTGCATGCCAGCCCAAATATTTTGAAAGCATGTACATTTTGGCGAAAAGAGCTTAGACAGGATTGACTGTGAAAGGGGTGTTAGAGCAATTCTACACTGGGCATTTTAGATGCTAATTGTTGTTTTCGTACATCGATTGTTTCTGTGTGTCATAAATCTTGTGCTTCCCACATACAGTAAAGGCAAGTGACAGGCTGGAATTCCAAGAGTTTGGATTACCCTGATTATAATGGGTAAAATAATACTAATCCCCCCAAAATAGGTGGCAACCAATAAAGAAATGGTCACCAATGCACCTAGCAATAAAAATCCCACCATATATCCACTGCAGTGGTGTTGGTTTCTCTCAGGGTGTCTGGCAAGGTGGCACATTTTAACCACAGTAGCCTTATATAACTAGTTACCCCATTTATCAATCCACAAAGTTCTCATTGTCTAAAAAGTATATCTATGCAGTCATACACACATGCAACTTAAACTGCAAACCCCAATGTCTGCTTTGTAGTGATGAGCGAATCTGTCCCATTTCACTTCGCCTAAAAATTAGCGAAACTTCTGAAAAATCAGCAAAACGTGAAAAAAAGGATAAATGCAGCTATCGAACAACTTTTTTTTATGCACGCGACGTGACAACTTTTCTACTTCAACTTGTTCCTCGCCTGGCAAATTTTTGCTGCAGTTTCTCAGCATATCCTTACTTTGCGAAAAAATTTGCTCATCTCTAGTGCTTTGTACTATGGTGAAAAAATGTCTGACACACTTAAGTGACAACACCTCTACAAATTATGGTATAGAAGACTTGTGGTCTATTCTCACTATTCTCGTGGTCTGTTCTCACTATTCTAGCTATTCAACTAATATATACTATGCCATTTATACTCTTTTCCAGACTTTATCTGCTGCAGTTAATACCCTTTTGAGTACTGGAAATTAAAATTGCACAGGATATTTTACACAGGGTCTTTCTTGAGCTTTGTAAAGGGTAAGAATTACCCACTCTCTTCCTTTCATCTATGCCTCTTTAAACACAGGACAAAACCTTACTGGCCCTTTCACTGCTGACTGGAACTGTTTGTTGCCACTAAGTTTATTATCCCCTAGGTACTTCTAGGTCCTTCTCCAGTAAGGTTTAACCTTTCTTAGTCCTATAAAGGCTATATGAGCATATTTTAATGGCAAATGAATAAGTGCAGAGTTTATTAATGATGAATGTCACCTTCCACTTAGCAACCCAGAATTCCAGTTTCTCAGTTTCTGAATAATTCTCAACTTATACTGTTGTGCAAGATTTAGTCCAGGCACCAGGTTGTTGTTTGCATTTGAGGAAGTGGTGTGGTGACTACTTTCTGCACCATGTAATAAAGTTTAAAATATTTTTTGGTTGGAGTGCTTGCATCCTATTCTGCACAATGGTCAGTACTATGGAGGTTTGGAACACCCTTATGTCAACTGAATACCAAACACTGGGTGTGTGATAATTATCTATATTGCTGTCATCAGCAAACACACATCCATTGCACACAATACTCACCTCCAAGTCATTAATGAAAATATTATATAAAAGAGTATCCAATAGAGAACCTTGCAGAATACCACTCTAGTCCAATTACAGAATACAAAATGGCATTCACTGTCTGCACAGGATTCTTCAGCATGGTTAAACAATTTAGACATTTATGGGGTAATGTAATAAAAAGCACTGAGTTTGCCCAGGAGCAGTAACCCATAACAACCAATCAGCAGGCACCATTTACTGGTCACCTGTTTAAAAGCAAACATCATTGGTTGCTATGGGTATGCTCCTAGGCAAACTCCGTGCCTTTTATTACATGTGGGGGCTAAAGTCTAGGTCCAGAAAATTCTGCAACAAAAGTGGGTGCCATCCAAGATAACTACTGTATGTATTTTAAGACTTAAATGTGTCTGACCCTTACGTGTGGGAAACAAGACCCCCTATAAATTTGTCTATGGTTGTACATACCAAAAATATAATTTACAAACTCTCTGAGAGATAGATAGGTCCAAATTAGAATTAAATAACTTATTTCCACACAGAAATGGAAGTATGGATAGACAAGACTTTGTGTGGTCTGTTTGCAGCATTTGGGCCTGGGATCTTCCAGCAGCCATCTGCCACTATGAAAATGCAAGTAACTAGTTCCATAGCACATAATGTTACTTTAGGCAATGCCCTTAAATGTGCCTTTGAATTAGAGTATATTCAACAGAATCACAAAATTGTATACTCATCTTTTGCAGTCAGCAAATGCTACGGATTCTAATGCAGCCCTAGAGAATAAAAGATTTAGAAAACAAAAGATGTGTTGTTAGGACTCAGAGTACCGTTAAAAATGCAAAGAAAATATGTATTTTACATTTATTTTGTACTAAAAATAGCAAATAGAAGGCATGTTTTTGTTACTGGACATATACAGTCTGTCCCTTTCCCCATGGGTAGATAGTTAATAATTTTCGAATTACCCCCTACCAGGCTCATCAGCAAAAGTGCGAAAAATATTATTAGAATTACGTTATTATGTTTTGCTCCTAATTTCTTGCTCTGTAACACAATTAAACTCATCCATATCCCTAACACTGCAATCTTTCCTTAACTTATTCACAACTTTTTCTAATAACTATAACCTTACAAAGCATCTTTTTTCAGCCAGGAAAATTGTTACAATGTGCTCTTACAATCTATTTTATGAAGATTTATCAACGAGAATTGTATGCTGGGAATAGAAATTATTTGAACTAATAACCCTATTATTGCCGCATACAAAACCACAGTGTCTTTGTACATATCCCTCGAAAGTAATACATTTGTGGAGAATTCATTCCCTGGAGCACTTATTTGCAGCATTCATTTGGTCGAATGTACTTGACTGTTTATGTTATCTTGCTCTCTTAAATGGAAAAGGTACTTAGCTTTTTTTTTCATCATTTCAAGAAAAAAATAAGAGAAGCAGAAGGTGTGCCCTCATAATCTTTTCCCTAAGAAATAATCCCTCTGATTTCCTTTTACTGTGACTGTCACTCACTCATGTGTAATTGAAAGGAGCAGTCTATGCATTGAACATCTCCCTCACTTAATCTCATTAATGCCGTCATATAGACTCTCTGGGAAGAAGCATTCTGCTCAGTAGCTGGAATGATTACGGAAATACATTTCCCTTGTTTACTTTTGCAAATGCAAAATGTGTGAGACTCCTTTTAGAATGAAATCTGATGTGATTGGTGAGTGTAAGCACCTTTTTTTTTTTTAAATTTACAAAACAAGGTAGAATGCGTGACATAAAACAAGTACAGTATACCTTAATGCATAGAATGACTCTTTAGTTAGGTGTCAGTCTAGCATAACTCAATTTAATTAAATGTTAATTAAGTTACATTTTTGTACATGTATTGAAAAAGAAAATGTGGGACTGATAGAAATACAGAACTAAGTTATATTTCATGCTGAAATTGTAAGTCGAACAGAGATTCAGTGAGGAGAAATCCATTTATAGATTTTACCTGCTTCATAGGGAAAGAAATTCATTACAAGATATTTATTTAAAAATCGTGGAATGTTATTGTTACATCGCTACCAAAATAATTTGCAAAGTCAGCTTAGAATGTTTAGAAAGTAGAACTTGTGCTGACAGTTTGACTTGAGGACCATATTAATTCATGTAATATACATTTATATTGTCTTGAAAAGCACATCCAGCCAACCTGCTTTTCCTTGAGGGCTATATTTTATTCCTAAACTGTATCGATTAAAATGGTTTCCCCATTACCCACAAAATATGACATATACCATCCAACATAAACAAAACTGCATTTTTTATTTTTCAAAATGGTGTTATTGAGCAATGAAAAGTGTATGGCATTTGTAGATAGGCTAGGAGGCCCAAAATGCTTTGAGGCCTCCAGATGGATAGCTTTGAAGAAGTGAGAACATGCAAATAAAATCCTAGCTAAATAGAATAGGAACATATGGGAATGTAAACAAATATTAAATATAATAATATGAATATAATCATGTTAAGATATATGATATTAATATAGTAAGATTAATATATAAATAGAGGAACATATATGACCAATTTTGCCTTTGTGTGTATTTAATGTACTTTTAGTGACCTTTCAACCTGTCAACCAATGAGAGAAAACTGTTACATTTTGTAGTTTGCACCAGAGCACAGTGTATGTAATAAACTTGTGTGATTTTTTTCAGCCAAACAAATTCACCACGTTTAAGCAGGTGTTTGAAATGCACAATGCTTTGCTGTCAGTAACTGTCTAATGAAGTATTTTTTTACTACAAAATGCAAATTTCCATTCTTGTTTAGTATATTTTTTTCTGTTAATAACCTTTCTCAATTAGATGTTTATTACAGACACTGTGCACTGCTAGCAAATATCGAATTATTTGTTCACATTGTACGTATTATCAATTTTTATTATATTCCACCCTAAAGTATAGAGACAGTTGGATCTGCAGAAAGTCAAGCTCATGGGCAAATCAAACCATCATTGGTAGCTCTGTTTAAAGTGGAAAGACCTGGAAAGCTGTCCACCAGTGAATAAATGGAACCAGACTACAGGCTATTTAAATAGAAATAGATTCCAAAGTATCTAAGCAGCCAGTGTATGAAGGAAATGGATAACAGTGGGACTGTTGACCTTAATATAAATATAAGGGTATATACTTTAAAAGCTATTTATTGCAAAGTTATCTGACTTCTAACAATATGTAAATTATTTGAGATAAAGCAGTGTCAATGGTCCATCTGGTCCAGGATTAAGAGGCTGAATTTACACGTAGCCAGCATCTCGGAGGATGGAAAGTTTTAAATATACTTTTGTGCAGTCTTTTGTATTTTTATCCTGAATCAACCTTTTAATAACCCAGTTAAAAAAATACTCTGTTAAAGGGAAGAAAAATTGATTTCATATGTAAAGAAATGTGCTTGTGTGCTCAATTCACAGCAGACCCGGCCCTATGAAATAAAAAATTTAATTTCTACCATAAGTATGCTCACTTGTTGCTTTACTGTGCAAGCTACTCCCTGAGTATGACTTCTTACCCCTGACTGACATCAATATATCTGATACTATACTTTCCCTTGACATGGATTAGCACTCAACCATTACTTCTCTGGGGTTACCAGGGAGTAGGGATCATATATATGATTGTGCAGGGTTTCTGTGAAAAGAGATAGAGGCAAAATAATTATGGTCTTATATACCTCATGGGTATGCAAACAAAGCAGTAAGAAAAAAGCTTAATGGCCCTTGGTGCAAAAAGTAGTATGGGATAAATTCTAGGGGATTTTTTCTGTGCCAATTTTTTTTTTCTGTGCCAATCTGAACCCTTGGATTCAAGGGCTCTCGCTTGGTCATGAACAGTGAACCCCTTGTAGTATAATTCCTGGTCTTCAAAGTTTTTTCCTGGTTATCCTGGTCAATTGCAAAAGCTTCCTCCTCATTGCTCAGCTAGCAGCTTATATAAACACTGGGTAATGCTGCTGGAGATTAAAGGCACAATGCTGGATCTGATGAGCTCAAATATAAGATAGCCTGTGCAGTATAATATTTGGAATTAGAATACTAATCTCTTTAGGGAAAGTGTGCAGTATCAGCAGAACAGCTCTATAGTGAAATTCTCCTGCTAACCATTTCCTTATAGTCAGTGTTTAGTATGCATTGCAATTGTATTTTATTTTTTTTTGCTTAATGCCCAGGATCACATTTCAAAGTCTGTGTGAAAATGCCAGCTGCTTCTCAAATGAAAATCACAGTATTTAAAAAAACGGTGGCACATTGGGGTTCTGCTTCAATTGGTTTAAAATGAAGCAAATTGAGAAATTTGAAACATTTTTATAAGTATCAGTCTCCATTAGATTCCACTCAGTTAAGTTTACTTTGCTTTTTTTTTTTATATTGATGAAAATGCTTTCCATTCCCCATAGCAAACCTTATTAAGTTTATCTTAAGTCAGCCATGACTTTTCCTCCCCTGTACTTTTATTCTGTTCTTGGTATGAAACCTACAGTAGAGGCCCAGTTACATGATGTGGCCATTCTCTGATCTTTATAAAAAGAAAATTTACTTGAAGGTATGTTGTATGAAAGGTACCTATATGGATATAGCAGCACATGCATACAAACACTTTCACACATATGCAATATGATTCTGAAATCATGCACTAACCTAAGCAAGGAGAAGCCACTTATCTGGACACTGTATATTCGGAGGTCATTCAGCTTGTAGCAAAACACTGTGTAATATAGGGACAGTTACTGGTAAAGAAGATGCCACGTAAGCAGGTTTAGAAATAAAGGAATGATAAAGGAACTAGCTGAACTAGTTACCACAAGCAGTTGTTAGGTAAGCAACTGATTCACCCCATGCTCTCTACTAATAGAGAATTGTTACTGTTTCGTTAAGGGACTGTCTTTTCATTCACAGTGATATGGATTGTTTGACAGGCAGAAAGGAACAATTCACAAAACTGTGGGTGCTAAAAGCCACTTCAAAAAAGCATAATAGATTAGAGGATTACCCAGCATTCAGTCTATTGGACACAATATGCAAATAGAAGAGCAAGCCATTATTGAAGGTTGAGAGGTGGGAAAAAAGGCCTGCTTAATGATCTTAGTCCCCAGCGCCGGCTTCTAAACAGTGCAGTATCTTTTGTATTGCAAGTAGAGGTGCAAAAGACCCAAGCTTTGTAAATTACTCACAACATTGTTTAAAAAAGAAGATCTTGCAACTCTACACGATTAAACATACACGGCAAACGAAATGTTAGAGACTGTGGCTCTCATTAACACTGCAAACGAAACTTGGTACATGGCGTGTTAGTTACAGTAATCTAAGCTGTTTCTAGGAATGCTCGGCTTTTTTTTACCTAGTGCGTACAATTAATAATGAACGTTTTCAGTTTCACATTCCCTTCCAATTGTCCTGCTTTGACACAAAGAGATAGATGCCTCTCAGGCAAATCTACAATCAGGATGCACAAGTACCTCAGCACTTATAGTTTGCCAGCAAAGCTTATTAGGCTGGAATTTGTCTAATACCTTCTTGTACTGTGCATGTTTCAAACCATTATTTATTTTCTGAGCTGGCAATCAAACAAGGGCACTGAGTTAAATAGTGACTTGGGGTTTGCAGAAGTGTTGGGGCTTTATAAATAATTTAGCAATGCTCTTTTCACATCTGCATTTTTCCCACGAGTGCAGCTGGACAGACTGCCTAGATTTAAAAATCAGCTATGATTGCACGTACCCACACCCATAAATTGAATCCATCGACTGTCAGATCCAATTTCCCTTCTGAGCAGATGGTTCAGCTGCACTGGAATGGAAAAAACATGAGGCTTTAAACACAATTAGTGCATCTGTGTTTGTTTGTTGTTTATGATCTTAGAGTAATCTGTTAAATTCTATTATAAATAAAAGGTACATCCAGCCTAGAGTTATCTGTTTTTAAAAAACAGTTGTCAGAATCTCCTGCAACCAAACCACCAGGAGATACTGGGAGCTGTAGTCCAACAACAGAATCAACTGAAAAATGCATTTCTTTATACAGTTTATTTTTGTATCACCTCAGAAATAGTAAAATATTTAAAGCTGTTTAAAATATTGGCTAGGTATGTAGTGGTTATGATGAAAAGAAACCCTGACTAATGCATTTTGACTTTAGAATTTATAACACACTGCTGCTTTTTATTACTCTGTATCCAATTCCATGGCTGCATTTGGCAATGGGTAAAAATCAGGGAGGCTAAGAGAAAGTGCACTGTCAGCTGAGCTGTCTCGTCTCTCTTTCAGCACAAATTGAAGTGATACCATGCAAAATTTGTGGAGATAAATCATCAGGAATTCACTATGGTGTCATCACGTGTGAAGGATGCAAGGTAAGAGAAGCAGTACAATCTGGGAATAAATACAGTCATTTTCTTATCTAACTAGCAGTATCAGAAGCACTTGCATGTTGTCTGTTATTGAAAGCAGATGGGCTAAACAAGCTTTAGAGGGGAATGTCCATGTACTTATCTGCTGTATTGTTGTGGGTGTGCAAAAAGATATATATATATTTTCTAAACACTTATTTTTTTAGCAGCATGAACAAATATTAGGAATATTAAGATATTAAGAATATCTCCACAAAATTGTATTGTGGGTGCAGACCTGTACTGAGTCAAAATAGTCAGCCCCCTAAATAGTGATTGGCATCTTACAGCAGCCCCTCTGGCATTTGCTAGAACATGATCATGCTTAATTTGTGGATAAATAACTTGCAGTGTCACCTTCATTTTTACGAATGAAATGGAACCTTAATTAGCTTACATATTTTGAAATTGTTGTGGTACTACCACAAAATGGTGGGGAATGTAGTAGTAGAAAAGGTAAAAATAGTATCTCAATGACTATATACATATTAGCATGTGTACTAAAATATAGATTGCAATTGCTCTTTTTTTAAAAAACATAAACCCATCATTGTCCAACAGAAAACAACTGGATATCACCAGGCCTGATTTGGTGCAGTAATTGTAGTGCTATTTTAGTCAAAGTTGTACTGCAGTCGTAACCTAGTGAAGTTTTAGATAGAAGGTGATTTTCATTCTATCATTATAAACCAAACCCCAACTGCTTTCCCAATCTCTTATTGCAGTAATTTTGGATTCCAAAATTCACTTCTCCCAGTTGAAAAATCACATTTCTACTTGCAATTTAATTCCCATGTGACTAATCTCCTGTGTAATAAAGGCCTAAATCCTTACACATCACAAGTAGAACAAAATAAAACAGATTAAAAGAATTCTCTTCCCACTGACATTTTGCCTTTCCCCTCTCAAGGGCCCAGTATCTAAGCATAAAGTTCAACAGTGTTGTGTTTATTGTTGTTGGATCATTACTATTTGGCCAGTAGCATGGAGATAAAGGAGAAGACAGGGAGTGAGCCCCAGCTGCATGCTTTCTAGATGTTTCTCAGCAGCTCAGTGGGATTGGTACATGGATGGGGAATACTGACCTATCCAACCCTGCTGCAGTGTGGATATTTGCATAATGTAAGAAAATTTAATTATAAGCAACCTTCCAATATACATTATTCAATTACATAATTCAGTAGTTTAAACATTATTTGTCAATTTTATTACCATTAAAATAGTGTTTATATTATTACCATTAAAATAGTGTTTTTTCCCTTTCTGTTCTCTAAGTCTGACTCAAAACTATGTAAGAGGAGTCAGGTCTCTTCAAGTTCATTTAATCAGCTTGCCAATTTCAAGTGTGTGCCCCTTTAAAAATTCAGCTATAGTTTCCACTTGACTTTAATAATCTTACATTCTTCAATTAGTTAAGTTGTGTACTCCATTTTTATTTTGTTTTTTGCATTAAAAAGCATAAGAAATTCAAGAGTCAATAGACTAGGAGAATGTATTTTGAAAAAACAGACTAATATGCGTATGCATTTGGGAAGCTACCCAGTATCATACAAGATGCAAACCGATATTTCATTTTCAAACTTGGATTCTGATAACAATAGTGAAGCAATTCTTTTAGGGCTTTAAATATAAGGCAAAATATGATAAAGGCAGAAACATTCTCGGTTTACAATAGCGAAACAAGATTCCTCTTTCTTTTAACCTCTTTAGCTGGCTCTGTTTAACCTCTTCACTCTGGGAATAAAATAATTATTGAGGCAACATGCCGTATACATTATTGTTGCAATGTTCAAATACATACGGTGTAATTACATTGATCTGAAAATATTATTTCTCAAAAAAAAAACTGAGAAATTAAAAAATTGGCTGCGGAAAAAAACAGGCAACAAAAAAATAGACACGGGCAACAAAAAAGATGTGTGACGAATGCGTTTTTGGCGAATTTTCTTGCCGTTTCGCAAATTTTATGTTGAAGCGAAACAGGACAAATTCGTTCATCACTACAAATAATTCTAATTTTTAAAAATTATTTCCTTTTTCTTTGTAATAATAAAACAGTGCCTTGTAGTTGATGGTAACAAAGCGTCATGAATCCATATTGGAAGAATAACAATCCTTTTGGGTTTATTTAATTTTTAGATGATTTTTAGCAGACTTAAGGTACAGTGATCCAAATTACAGAAAGATTTCTTATTCACAAAACCCCAACTCCAAATAATTCCAGATAATAAATGCAATACCTGTATTATTATCAAAACATAACATCTGAAGCCTTTCAGATTAGAACATAATAGCATTCTACTATTCCTTAGATTTAAGTGCTAAACTCTATTAAACAGATGGTTTTATTGATCTTTATCCTTTTTCTCCACGCAAGCCTTGAATTCAGTCAATATGTAAAAACAGAGTGCAGATATGTCTTGTTTATGGTCATTGAAATAGTCATAATGGGTCAGTAACATGAAGAGAATCTTGTTAATTTTATCCTTTACTTTCCTCCACTAATTGAAAACAAATCTATATAGCAGAGTTTGTATTCTTTTTCATTGTAATGTTTTCACTTCCGTGGGTCTATAACAAGGAACATTGTTCATCTTGTTTGATTGCAGGAGTGGTAAGGGGCATGGTAGATTTTTAAAGGTATTCTGTCATGATTTTTAGGGTGTAGTTTTATTACTAAATGACACTGTGTACATTGCAAATAATTCATTTTACCATTTCACATTTTATTTTTGAATCAATAAATGTATTGTTTTAGTTGTAATATTGTTGTGGATGCAGCCATCTCAGAGCATTTTGCCAGCACTTCACAATGAAAGTGCTTCCGAATAAGCTATTGCTATTCCTGTTCAATGTAATTTGAGGAGTCATGACTTGGGTGAGCCAGATTTGAATTTTTACTATTGAGTGCTGTTATCATATTTACCACTAGGTATGTGGGGCATGTGAACATTTTTAGCAATGCAGCTATCTAGTTACCTTCCTATTGTTCTGTTGATCACCTACTGGGTGGGAATGGGATCGGGGTGATATCACTCCAACTTGCAGCACAGCAGCAAAGAGAGACTGAAGTGTATCAGAGCACATTGCTGAGGGCACCTGGAAAACTAAGAACATTGTTAGTCCCACGTCAAATTTCAAAATTAATTATTAAAAAATCAGTTTGGCTCTTCAAACTTGACACACTACATTTCACTATGATAATCACATATAACAATACCTTTTAAATCAAATACCATATGAGGGCCCATATGATGCCATACATAGGGGCAGGTTTATTAAGATTGGAGATAAATATCACTGGTGATGTTGCCCATAGCAACCAATCAGCAATTAGAAATCAAAAGCAAAGATCTGATTGGTTGCTATGGGCAATATCACAGGTGATATTTATCTCCAACCTTAGTAAACATCACTTTTTTGGGGGCCTGTGAGGATATTTTTGGACCTATGTCAATTCAAATGCCAGGGCCCATTTTAAGTCCTAGTCTGGACCTGGTGTATATGCAAAGTCCTGAATGATTGTAACAAAGGTAACACTTTACTTCCTAATCTCATGTAGCATACGTTGGCATACATGGTGCATTAATGAAAATCATCCACTAAACAATACCAAGGGGTGAACTCACCAAGATATATGGGGGGCCCAGGTGCACATGCCCTAGACTTTGATAGTTGACAGGCTGGCACAACACTGGACCATTGGAGCTAAAACATGGTGCAGTTAAAAACATCTCAAAAAGCATCTCAGCAAGAAAAGACTTACACATTTTGTGTCTATGATTAAGTGCCTCTTTTGGCATGAAACACATAAGGCTTTCCTTGTTGAGATGCTTTTTCTTTGAAGACATTTTTTAGAGTTTAGAGAGTTTTCTCTTCAGTGGTCTAGTTTTGTGCCGGCCTGTCAACTATTAAATACATAGTGCATCAACAGATTAGATTTTGAAACATGGCTTATCGGCAAACTGACCGATATACTTAGTATATAAATATGAGTCAGTACCACTGGCCCACCATACTTTCACAAAATATTATTGGTACATGTATGGCCAGTTTTACAAAAGAGATATCCTTTGTAATTAGAGATAAGAAGCACAACACCACTTACCCCACCACCAACAAATACACTATTTAATTCTTTCCAATAGGGGGATCCTTTGCCACTAATGGTGTTCTTCTGAAAGAACAACATTAGTGGCTGGCCTGGGAAAAACTACACCATGTATAATTAATTGCATATTTTTAATCTGCATGTACCCATTTGGCAGTATGACTGCACTAATATTTTATTTACTGTAGTACTTTTTTTGCTTAATAAATAAAAAAAAGTTAGGTTTTTTTAACTATACTTTGAACTAATCTAATCAGAGGGGAAAAGCGAAGTCAATAAATAATCCCTAACTGTATTTAATTTAAATGCAATCTGTTAGCAATTAATAATGACCAGCAACTTGTATTATTTAGAAGTGTTTTTAAGCAGTCAAGTGATTAGGCCCTTAATGGGGTGGTTTACATTTTTAAAATATTCAACTATACTATTCCTACTACAAAAGTAATCATTTTTGCAGGGGAGACTTTCAAAAACTATGCCTTTCAAAGGGACAAATATATATATATATATATATATATATATATATATATATATATATATATATATATATATATAGATTGCAGAGTGGGGAGCACACCAAACTTTAGGTACAATACCTGGGTGCCAGAGCCGCAAAATGTAGATAAGTGAATGAATGTCGGCACTCACAGGATTCTCACAAGGATGTATCACAGACAATATGGTTGAATGCAACTAGGTGAGGTTTATTGTCCTACGTTTCGGTTCTTTACTGGAACCTTCGTCAGGGAAGCAAAATTGTGTACAGAACATTGTTTAAATGCAGAACTTGGCGCCAAATAGCGCGTTGCTAGGCAACCAGACCGTCAATAAAATGTTCAAAAGTGGTGAAAGAGGCAAAGACAGAATAAAAATAGTAAGTTTGTAAACCTGTGCTTTGTGTCATTCATTAGCCATACTCACCCCATACTAAACGTAGCGATACCGAGTCAGAGTAAGTTCCGTGTGTGCGAGTATATCCTGAGAGCCGACCTGTCCGTCATACTCAGGCGCCGCCCCCGTAACCCCCTAGAGGTACTCCCTGGCAACCGCGCGTATATCACAGTGCTTGCACGTCCGAGCGGGGGACCATTGTAATGCACAGCTTATGCCGAAAAATACCATTCCTCTTAGAGCTGCAGAGGCAGCATTGCACGATCGGTGCTAGTGACGGTAAAACACTGCTGGTATTACCCAGGGGTGTTAACCAGTCACATAGCTACCGTAGAGGGGTTATTCGGACGGTCCTTGATTGCACAGTGAGCGTGTGTGGAGCAAAGTTACGGGGGGTAGGCATCGCCCCCCGCGGGGCTGTCACTTGCGTATTAGTGAGCAGTAATGTTCAGGATCGTACACGTAACACAGCGGTAGCTATGTGACTGGTTAACACCCCTGGGTAATACCAGCAGTGTTTTACCGTCACTAGCACCGATCGTGCAATGCTGCCTCTGCAGCTCTAAGAGGAATGGTATTTTTCGGCATAAGCTGTGCATTACAATGGTCCCCCGCTCGGACGTGCAAGCACTGTGATATACGCGCGGTTGCCAGGGAGTACCTCTAGGGGGTTACGGGGGCGGCGCCTGAGTATGACGGACAGGTCGGCTCTCAGGATATACTCGCACACACGGAACTTACTCTGACTCGGTATCGCTACGTTTAGTATGGGGTGAGTATGGCTAATGAATGACACAAAGCACAGGTTTACAAACTTACTATTTTTATTCTGTTTTTGCCTCTTTCACCACTTTTGAACATTTTATTGACGGTCTGGTTGCCTAGCAACGCGCTATTTGGCGCCAAGTTCTGCATTTAAACAATGTTCTGTACACAATTTTGCTTCCCTGACGAAGGTTCCAGTAAAGAACCGAAACGTAGGACAATAAACCTCACCTAGTTGCATTCAACCATATTGTCTGTGATACATCCTTGTGAGAATCCTGTGAGTGCCGACATTCATTCACTTATATATATATATATATATAAAATGGCAAACAACCCCTTTAATCATCATTAATTACCCAGAATAAACAGCCAATATCTGGGACTCAGAAATGAATAGTCAAAAGAAACAGTTGGCAATTTCCATTTCACTGAAGTAACACCATGGGTGCAGATCTGATTCAACTGTTTTTGGGACATGAGTTTGCTTTATTTATTTTTTATTTTGAATTACTATTATTATATCCCCCTATTAATCTTTTGCATAGCAGCTGGTTTAAATGGATTGGTAAGGCAAGCACAAAGGATGACTTTTGACCCTGGAGTGAGGGTGAGGGAATGTATTTAAAACTACATCATGTAAGCAGAAATGAATTCATATTTATGCAAGATATGTGTGAAGACTGTGGGAAGCTTTATAACAGCAAGGGCGCTATTATCATAATTAGAAATTAAAAAAGGCCACAGTGTACCAAAGACCACAGACACCAAAAATGAATTAAAGCAAACCAGTGTGTTTTTATTAAGCGACTGTACTGCAAAGTGATTCAAGAGAGTTTGGTATGCATCACTCAATCACACAAAGCATTTTGGCCAGCCCCGCTCACCCTAAAACAAGCCCTTTTCTGACTATCTCTACTGTTCTCTACCTCTCATTCCCAATAAAATGTTATGTTTAGAATGTGCTTTGGAATTAAATTTCTTTTTTAGCAGGTAGGGCCTGATTTCTATCCTTGTCATGATTTCTCCTCAACCTGATTTGTACAGACACACACAACAATAAAAATGAACATTTTTATTATTTTTATTCGGCATTATTCTATTCTCCAGAGCTGTGCAGTATACAGACTCTGAGCATTATTTCTGTGGGAAACATCAAACAAATGTACATTTTGAATTTGAGCCGCAGTCAAAGGTGAAATAGTAAAAATCAGCAGCAACAAACAGACTTAAGTATCAATATGAATTAACATCTGATATTCAAGCACAAAATATATGCCATAGCACTTTAAGACTAGGGAAAATAAATTCTATAGGGAGTAATGAATTTTGCACAAACCTATAACATCCTATGAGCAGGTGCATATTGATCACCAGTGGTTTGTAAATAGACATATAGAAATATGGCAAGCACTGAAAATGATTGTTTCTGACCTGTTAGAATTCATAGGATCCTATTTCAGAGATGAGTGGAAAATCTGGGTAGTCAGTGGTCTGCATATATAGAAGCTCATTAACCAAACTCAAAGTCAAATGGTCGTACAGTGTAAATCATACATGAATATATCCTGTAAATTATAATTATAAATGGTGCTTGATGATGTCATCATTATAATTGGTGCTCAGTGATATAATTGCTGTCACATGACTCACTAAAACTTATGTGTTATAATAAATAACATACCTCGTGTTGTAATATATGAGGATGTTAGAAGTCAACTCCAAGTTTCATGGCCTGTATTAAAAGCACTTGGCCTTTGATCTTCTGCTTTTTTATGGTCACTTAACTCCTTATATTTTACCAAAGGGGGTACATTATTTAAAGCCATGAATATTCTGTAAGTTATATTCTTATAAACAGTTCTTAGTGATGTCATCAGTTATAACTGGTGCTTAGCGATGTCATTTTTGTTACAACTCACTTGTCATGTGAGACAAGTGAACTTGTAAATTATAATAAATAATGTACCTCCCTGATGAAAAATATGAGGATATTAGAAGAAAGAGAGAGTTTTCAAAGTAATAGATACATTTAGGACACAATGTTTTATTTGCTTAGTTTTGTCTACATCAATTCCTGTAGCAACTTGTATTTGCTCGCTTTGCTTCAGTACCTAATTGCCTAAATCATGCAATAACTGTACAGTAGGAAGCACATCCTTATTTACCCGCTTACAAAACTATGTGCTGTAGTCCTCTCCAGCAGTGCTGTGGTATTATCACAATAAAAGTCAATGACACACTTTTTAGATGTAAACTCTTTTTAATGACTACGGTAGAAAGAAATAAAGCTAACAAGCACAACCATGTAATTGGGATAGAGGGAAAACAAGTAGTACCACTTAAACCGATGGCGTATTAAAGAGCAATCTGTAAAATGGGCTTATAAACAAACACAAAAAACTGTTAAAGAAAGCGTAAAGTAGTTGTAGCAGTTGGAAAAGAGTTTGAACATTTGGATAAAACAGATCAGCAATTAAGAGATGCAAATGTAAATGAACTGAATTTGTCTTTATTGGAAGCCTCACAGAGGTCAACATTACTATTCAGTTAAGGGGCATGTATTTTGATCCATAATAGAATATATTATTAGCTTAGGGTACAAGGATAAAGAACTTACAGTTATATAACCTTACATAGAATATTGATCCTGCTAGAACAAATACTCAGATCAACCATAATTTGACTTCGAATTTCTAAAGCATTTTATGAAACAATGACATTTGTTATAATACAGACTGAATGATGTTGTAACTTGGGGGTATATTTATCATGCTGTGTAAAAAGTGGAGTGAAGCATTACTGGTGATGTTGCCCAGAGCAACCAATCAGCAATTAGATTTCAACAGTTAGCAAATCAAAGAAAAGCACCTGATTGGCTGCTATGAGCAACATCACCGGTGATGTTTTACTCCACTTTTTACACAGCATGATAAATGATGTAGACCACTGGCTCTTCAGAAAATTTGCTATTTCATATTCCTTCTGGACTCCACTTTATAACTTTAAGAAAAACCCTACCTCTATCGAATCCAAATCCAGTAGTGTATAAGGAATCCACTCTGCCTATTAATATCAACAGGTTTGGCTAGGGTTTAGGCACATTAATAACTGCAAATCTTGACTTCATTGTGGTAATGTATTAAGAACTTCAAGTTTTCATCAGGTCTAGTGACCCAATTGGTTTTTTTTGGTTATTGATTTTGTTTTTGACTAAAAATGCTTGAAACAGCCCTCTGTGCTGTTGCCTTAGCACAAATTAATCTAGTTAAGTGTTTAAAACCCTGGTGGGATCTAAACAA
The DNA here is from genome assembly GCF_000004195.4 of Xenopus tropicalis. Classification (NCBI taxonomy): domain Eukaryota; kingdom Metazoa; phylum Chordata; class Amphibia; order Anura; family Pipidae; genus Xenopus; species Xenopus tropicalis. Next base: position 131,311,497 of record NC_030677.2, read on the forward strand.
TGACTTTCATATAGGATGTTGAAGCACATTGGCCTCAGCACCAGTCTAAGCATAATCACTTAAATATGTGAGAGACAGCAAGAAGACTATAGCAGTAAGACCGTTCTCACTCAAACTACTTTGCTTTACTAAACATTATACAATATTTTCAGGTACTAATATGAATTTTATTGGTTTAATTTTTTGCTTTAAAAATTTTCATTTTGATTGTGTCCTGACAACTACATTTGAGACCATAAATAATAATGCTATTAAAGATTAATTTATGATGACAAATCTTCTCTTTAATTATTATGTTTCTATATTCAGGGATTCTTCCGACGAAGTCAACAGAATAACGCCTCTTACTCCTGCCCGCGGCAGAGAAACTGTCTAATTGACAGAACTAACAGAAACCGCTGCCAACACTGTAGACTGCAAAAGTGTCTTGCCCTAGGAATGTCTAGAGATGGTAAGTCTACTTCCTTTTTCAAATTTTATGCCTTTGAACCTTTTCCCAAAGCCCCGGAGATAGGCACAGTGGAAACAAATAAAATATCTACAATACTTCTGATTGAATAGGGAATTGAAGGTGAAGGAGTAGAAAGATAACTACCATACTCTTAACTTAACTAATGTTCTGAAGAAAGTTACCTTTATAATAGCTTTTTTTATGCAGCAATATTTATTAGTTACATTCTTCCATTGTACTGCAGATATCTTAATACATAGGGGGGTAGAAAAAAAATTGTTTGTTAACAATCTTGTCAATGTCTGGTTGGCTTTCCAGGTGCTCAGGTTTCCACCCAATCTCAAAAAGAATACAGGCAGGTCTAGTGTAAATGATATTTATTTAATGGAAGAAATCACTTCTTCCTTATCTGGAAAACAACAGAGGTTTGTAGACACCTGGCAGCCCTGGGTATCCTACCTAAATGCATATGGCAAACTATAAACCATAAATTATAAACCGTAAATTGTGATTTATAAGAATTAAAGTTCAAAGGAAAATGAATGACCATATTTACCTATTACTTACAAGTTAAACAGTTTTCTTTCTTCTCTACGAAATTTGCTAAGCTAGGATAATGAAAGAATTAGAAATGCATAATATTGTAACATGGAAAACGGTTTTGATAATTTTTTTAAATAAAGCATTTTGCATACAAATAAAAAAGAATACAGGCAGGTCAATTGCTTCCCAGTGTGTATATTTGGTGAACATGATTGTAAGCACCACTAAGCACCACCACAGGGACTGATATAAACAATGAACACCCTGTGAATACATTGCATAACATGTTGGTGCTATATAAGTAAAGCATAATGGCAACCTTGCACCTTGCATAAAATAGATATATTTTTACTTTGGCTTGCCTGGTTTAACATACAATTTTTTTCTTCAACATAGTTTCATGAACACATGTCCCTATGTAATATACTTCACATAATAAGAACAGCATGACCATATGCAAATGTTTCTTTTTATCAGACTTTTAACTAAAACCAACTGTTCAAGATAGGCCCTAAGGATAGCATTTGCAGAAGGGTTGTAACTATTGTAATGTCTGGTCTATTGATTGCATCAGATAACAGTTAGATGTTGGCAGCTAAACAATGGTTGAGTTTAACAGACTCTTTGGAGCACTGCACTCTCTTCCAGTCTTTGTTGTACTGAAACATCCCTGTCCCGGCCAAAGAATTAGCAAAACAATTAGTCTCTTCTTTGCAGACAAAACTGTCTCTGAACGTTTCATGCCTAAAGCTTTCATGGCAATTTGTACAAACAGTAGCACAGTGGGGTACACACTATATGCTAAATGGCAACCTTATAAAGTTTATAAAATCCCACCATTCCTTTGCATTCATAATGTGAGTGTTTATTATCAGCACTTACCAGGAACATAAGTAGCACTCTGAAGGAGTAATATGCAGTAGTAAATGTGTTCAAGAACAAATTAAAACACAAAATAACATATACTGTGCAGCCTACATTGAATGAGCAACCACTGCATGAATCACAACCTTTTCTCTCAAATGCTTGACACAGGCTACACAGACTACAGAATTTGCAGCAAGGGAAACATACTGAAAGGGAAATTATTTTAAAAGTATTTTATATTATAGAAATGAGCTTTAATTTATATAGTAAACAATTTCAGTAATTTTTCTAAATAGTGTTACACCATTATGTAATTTTCCCTTATTGCCACATTACTCTAATTTTCCCACTTTACTGGGCATTTGATTGTGCTACATACAAGTAAGGTAGTAGGTAGGCAGCACATAGGTGTCCTCTGGAATGCCCCTAGCTTTATTTAGAACATACATGCTGGGGAATGCTAGGGATTCATGTATTTAATGCCCAAGTATAGGGCTTCCTTGCACCCTGTTGAGCAGTGCTTGGCATTTTTCACTGGATTTTTCATCAGGTGCAAAGTGCAGAGATGCCAATGGTGCGTGCAAGTTCTCCCTATATGTGCCCTAAAGGGTGCAATTTTCACCTTGTAAACATCCAGCACCTTGTAAATTCATGTGGTATGTTATGGTCACGTAGTTACTATTTTACACAATTTGTGTTTTTCTCCCAGAGATTGTATTCTGGTTGGAATAAATCTGGCACTAAAGTGAGTTATTTTGCTAATAGAGTGCTGCATAGATTTGATTTTTTTCCCTCTTTTTTAGTTCAGGAGCAATACATAATATAATAATAAACTGTAAGCAATAACAGGATTAATTTTATTTTTATATTGCTCATAAAGAACAGTGTGTTAGTGTTATTTAAAATAATGTGTTTTTATATTATTTCTTGGGGTAAGCATTAAATGGCAGTAACCCTTTTTTTAGATTTTCCATTTGAAGCACAGTATGCATTGGGGAAATAATCTCTCATATAATTAAGATCAGTTTATGAAAATGTTTTCAGATGATTTTATTGGTATTGAAATTGTGCCCTTTTTTTCCCTACAGCTGTAAAATTTGGAAGAATGTCAAAAAAACAGAGGGACAGTCTATATGCTGAGGTCCAGAAACACCAGCAACGATTGCAAGAACAGAGACAGCAGCAAAGTGGAGAGGCAGAGGCCTTAGCCAGGGTTTATAGTAGTAACATTAGCAATGGTTTGAGTAATCTCAACAATGACACAGGAGGCACTTATGCCAATGGACATGTGATTGACCTTCCCAAATCGGAGTACTACAGTGTGGATTCTGCTCAGCCCTCCCCGGATCAGTCTGGTATAGACATGACTGGAATGAAACAGATCAAACAAGAACCCATTTATGACCTTACCTCCGTTCCGAACTTATTTATGTATAGTTCTTTCAACAATGGACAGATGTCACCAGGAATAAGCATGAGTGAAATAGGTAAGTTTACCAGTGTGATGTTCATACCATCTTTTTTTATAGGTTATAGCTTGGCAAAGCTGAGCCTGAGAGAGCATTGCAAAATTTCCATAATAACTGGGCCACTGAAGGACAAATTTCATTGGTGTCTGGGAGATCTGGGGGACACTTTACCTCATTTGAACAATATTTGGGCAATACTGGTTGGTCTGATAGGGGAAGTGGCACTGAGAGTGGAACAAATCCAGCAGCTGGAAAGAGGCGCACTGCTGGTGTGCATGTCTTGCTGAAACACTTAGCTCTGGTGCTCATACCTAGGGGCAGATATATCAAAGTCCGAATGGGTACTATTACAAAAATCTTATTTTTTCTAATATTTTCCACAATATTTTAATTAATTTGCATGACTTTTTTTGTGGTTTGCGTCAATTTGTGCAACAAAATCGTATTTGTTGTGAAGACTGCAAAAGTTTCGTTATTCATTCCAGCTTCGGTATCGTGACTTTCCTTGGGCCAGGTTGGAGCTGCAGAGTGCCATTGAGTCCTATGGGAGACTTTCCTTGGGCCGGGTTGGAGCTGCAGAGTGCCATTGAGCCCTATGGGAAACTTTCCTTGGGCCAGGTTGGAGCTGCAGAGTGCCATTGAGCCCTATGGGAGACTTTCCTTGGGCCAGGTTGGAGCTGCAGAGTGCCATTGAGTCCTATGGGAGACTTTCCTTGGGCCGGGTTGGAGCTGCAGAGTGCCATTGAGTCCTATGGGAGGTCTCCAAAATCATGCACTGAAGGTTCAAATTCAGAAAAGTTTTTGCACCGTTTACGATCATTCAGACACAAAAATTTCGTAACTTTCTTATCGTACCACAATATTTTCGTATGACCACAATACAAATTTTCTTATTTTCGAATTAACGCACATCAGAAATTATCATATTTAATCCAAATTTTTGCCAAATGTACTTCTAAACATCCAAAATTATGACTTTGATAAATCTGCCCTTAAGTATTAGCAAAGTTAATTTAGTGTTCTGCTGCCTCTTTGACTCCACAGTGCCTTCAAAGTCTCTCTCATTAAGTCCACCTTCCAGAAAACAGTAAGGTTCATCATTTGCTGCCTTAAAAAGTTTTGTTCCATCTCCACTCATAGAAGTATTGTTTTGCTACTGCTGCTTTCTAGGTGGATTATGTAATAAAAGGCACTAAGTTTGCCCAGGAGTAGTAACCCATAGCAACCAATCAGCAGGTAAAATTTACTCCGTCACCTGTTTAAAAGCAAACATCTTATTGGTTGCTATAGGTTACTGCTCCAGGGCAAACTTAGTGCCTTTTATTACATATGGGGTATGTCTTTCATATACCTGGGAGGTAGGAAGGGGTACAAGAGCTTGATTTACAGCACAGATGGCTGGCTTCCTTCTAGTCATTCCTCCTTCAGAAAGCAAGCTAAAAAGAGAAGAACTGTCAGGTCCTTTCGATACAGCTGTTTTACTCTGTGTTGCAAGAGGTGCAATAATGTAATGTAGAATGTAATTATATGATATTAACACAGAAAGTCAGCAATGACTGTATTTCAGTATTTCAGTTGTGATTGCTCGCTGACATATACTTTTAGCATTTCTGGAGACTTTTATTTTTTTGCATATCTGAATTTCAAATTTCTCTGATTTACATTAAATAACAGTTATTCCACAGTTAGAATATAGATATGCCCCTTTGATGAGCAATGTTTACTCTTTTTATAAGGGAAATAAAACTGATTAGTAGGTATATTACTGCACACAGTTTATTTAGAGCTAGCACAGAATACTTGTGATGTGAATGAAGTCTAGTGATGTAGACAGAGTGTCTGCCAGCAAGCCAGCAGCAGTTTCTGTTTTCATACCTGTCTGTAGGCCACGCCATGAGATCCAACAGGTGTAAATAAGACTTCACTTAGTAAGTGTTCAGCTGCAAATCAGTGTACGTCCTCCTCTTTCCTCTTTCATGCTAATCAATAAACATGAGATAGCTGATAACTTGTAGAATACTTGTGTATTGTGAAGAATTGAATGGATGAGCTCTTTAACAGAATGAGTTCTGTAATGAGAAGATACAGTAGACTGATGCTTGCCCTGAAAGGGCGCCATACAGAACATATTTTGTTTTTATTTCATGATATTTATTATTTAAGACCTATTTTTTTATTTTCTCCTAAACAATGATAATGATGTCACCTGTCACTAATGGCAGCACAAAAAATATCAGGTGTATCTCCTCCATCTGAAATACTCTGACAGAGAAACACTACATGTGCCATTAGCCTTAAAGTTATGTTTAAATCCAAGAAACTCAATTATATGTAGCAGAAAGCATTCATTTTATTATTGTACATTAAGCAACCATCATTATGCTTATAATATTATTTTTAAAAAAAGGAATTGGCTTCTGTAATTTTTTCACTTGGGATAAAAATGATATCCAATGTACAGTCATCCTTAAACACTTTTAAAAAATGCTAACAAATGTCACTGTTGTGGCTAAGGCATGGGCAGCAGGTTTTTGTGTTCAAACCTAGACATCAGTGTTGTGTGGAGATGAACTCTCGTGTCTAATGGCCATAATGCTTATGATAGAATTATAGATATCCCCCTTTACTTAGCACAATTCCACAAAGATGTTTAGATATTCAGTGGCTCATTATGAGTCCATTATATGTTTTATATATGTATGGCTACCCTAACTTGTAAGGCTCAAAGACTCAAAGCTCCCTCTGCATCTGGAATGAATGCATAGAAATTGATAATCCTCTTTCCTTCTGCAAAAAAATGGTTCCTTACTCATGATTAGTGATGAGTAAATTTGCCCAGTTTCACTTCGCCGAAAAAATTGGGAGTCTTTTAAAAGATTTATGAAACAGCAGAAAATTTGTGAAATGGCGAAACGCAGAAATTTGCCACAAATCCATGCCTAACAAATTATTTCGCCCATCACTTCTCAAGATTTTACTTGTTACTTTGTTTTTTAAACCAAAATGTTACCTGCTTCTCCTTTTTTCCTAGTGAGTCCTCTACTTATTACTTTTTCATGTGCGATCAACATAAACATATGTTAATATCACTGATGTTTGCAGAGACCTATAGGTTTTCTATATAGGACCAGCTTAACAGGAGAAGGGAACATATAATAAATGGCTATGACAAAATAAAATACTGCCATTGGGCACTAGGTTGCATGCACTCTAGAAGAAGTGCATTCACACTAATCACTCAAGTCATAGAAACACAACCAAATCAAGTCTAATCTATGACCACTTTAGGTCTCTCCCTCTAAACAACAACTTAATAGCCATCTCTTAACAAAAGCAAGTATCCCTTTGTGTTTGGACTTACATCCACTTCATGCAATAACCCCTCACAAAACACTTACCTGCCACACAAATCTATAACCTCAGGGTAAATCCATAGCAATCCATTTTATCACAGTAGCTTTAAGTTAGCTTTTTGAACTACTGAGATTTATGACTTTTTCTAGAGATATATTTATGTTTTAATCATCTCTAAGGGGATGTTCTGCCATACATGTTTTACCTTTCTTTGCCATCAAATGGACAGAACAGTAAAGAAATAACTAGCATGACTGATTAAGCCGGGCTACATTCACGAAAACACGAGTTCGAATCCCAAATGGGACAAATTCGGATAGGCCAAAGGAAAGTCGCAATAATGAAGCTTGAATGAATCCGAAACTTTCGTACTTGGCGCGACAATACGATTTTGTCGCACACATTTTGTCGCAAAGTATGAAAAAGTCGCGCAAGGTACGAAAAAGTCACGTAAACGACGAAAAAATCTCAGAAAATACGCACAGAGCGTTCGTGGATTAGTAAATCTTCCCCTTAGACATTTTCCTACAAATCTTCATGGGCTTAAAATATGTAGTATTTTTTTACTGGAAAAAAATCAACTTTTAGTGCAAAAAAACATGAATCATGGAAAAAAAAAATGAACGTTAGTAAATGGCTCCCTTACTGTATTTGGTCAGTATAATGTCCATGTAAAACCATTCAGAGTTTAATTTAGGGGCTGATTTTATATTTGTAACCAGAATTTTTGTTGTTTCCATGGTTTACTGGGCCTTTACGCCAATAGTATACATAGTTATTCCAGATGTTTTGTCTCCTGATGTATTATAGGGGTTGGTCAGCTTTTTGGTTTTTCTTGTTTTAGTATGATGTAGTGCTATTGGGAGGGAATTTGCAATTGGTCTTCATTTTTTATTATTTGCGTTTTTTAATTATTAAGCTTTTTGATCAGCAGCAGTCTGGTTGTTAGGGTCTAATTTAACCTAGCAACCAGACAGTGGTTTGAAAGAGACACAGGAATATCAATAGAGGGGGGCATACTGTAAATAGAAAGATAAGTAATAAAAAGTAACAATAACAATAAAACTGTAGCCTCACAGAGCAACTGTTTTTTGGCTGCTGGGGTCAGTGGCCCCCATTTAAAAGCTGGAAAGAGTTGAAAGAAGGCAAATAATTAAAAAGCTATAACAAATAAAAAATGAAGACCAGTTGAAACATTTCTAAGAATAGGCCATTCTATAACATACTAAAAGTTAACCTGAAGGTGATCCTCCCCTTTGATAGCTCCACTGGCAGGCTATAAAACACATAGTTCCCCATTGATATAAACAGCAATCCCCTGTTTCCAAATAACAATCACCTGATACACATGGGCCCATGATACCAGTAAAGTGAACCTTTTTTTGAAGGCATTCAAATTTTCAAATTTACCTTTAATGGGCAAATAATTTAATAATAATTTATTTTAATAAGGCCAAGGAGATTAGCGTGGGTAAATTATTACCTGTTCCATTTTCCTGTATTGTTATTTATTAAATAAATATATCCACTGTAATGACTGTAGCCTGTCACTGTTAATGATTCAATAAATCCAAAACAATACATTGCTGAGAGCAACTAATGATTTCATCAGATCTAATTCTGCCTGCCTTTACAGATGCGCATTTATGCCACCTAACGCCTGCTATAATGAGCTCTCTTACCGATGCTTATTTGGCATTTTTCATTTTAGATGTGCCTGTGTCATGAGAATGTATTATACCAGACTCCATCTTGAAGTTGTTACATAATATTTTTTAAATTGAAACTGTATAGGGAATATACCCTGTAGTAAGATCCATTTAACGCTGGACTATTAAATCATTTCTTCTGTAAGAATTAATGGGTTTTCACAGTGTGAGAAATTATGTGTTTATTGAATTATGATTACAAAACATTTGCAACACTTTCTGTAGCTATTAGTCTACTTATCTTGATAAACACAGCTGGGGCGGCAGGAGCATTATTATTTATGTATTTACTGGTAAAGGCAAAACAGTGCTGAAAGGAATTCACAGTTGTCACACAACAAGAATTTTATCGGCCCTTTAGAACTTTAAATATTCCAGGTGAAAGTAAATACTGTTTATTTGGATGGCATCCAGCTACATAAGCAATGAATTTAACAAGCACAACTTACTTGTATTGTTTTCAAATTCAAATGAATCACATCATTTAACTAGTTTAAAGGGGGGAAAATCCTCAAAGCTAAACCATAATTATTTCTTTAATTGTATATTATTTGGTGCAAAATATGTTTTTGCATTACATGACACATGCACCAACCTACACTCGCTCACCTCACTCACCAATAAAAACTGCGTGACAATATCATTGTTGGAATGATACTGGCCACAGCTTTATTTGAGAATACAACAGTGCAAAACATCAAATACAAATTGTAAACATGTCTAATCAGATCAAAACATCAATGCAATAAGTGCAAAACATTACAGTACCACTGACTCCCAAGCCCCTTGGCAGTTTGCCCTTCCACAACCACCCTGAGCCGCAATATCCTCCAGCCACCAAATCCCTAGCTCAGAGGGTACTCCGGGGCTCAATCCGGAACCTATCCAGTTCCCTTTCTCAATTAGCCATGTTCAGGGCCCACCCAGCGCTTTATAGCACACCTTTTTAGTACTACGTGAACCAAAGGTCACCCACCTTAGGGCTTAAACCATCCACTCTACCTGACCATACTAAAACAAGCTTCACCCCCCCGGCAGACTGACAGGGACCTGCAAAAGCTGTGACATCTTCCATGAAGCAGATCATCCAGGCCACTCTACCTGCTTCTACCCCCAAGTTTCCCTAACTAGGTAACTAAAACTAGTGTACCCCTCAACCCTTCAAGGACATATATGTGACAACTAGAAAAACAACAAACCAAAACACAATAAATCTACCGCCAACTAGGGGAGGGTGGGTAGAGATGTTTTCTCTGTGCTGCCCACACAAAATGGGGGATAACCAACCCTCCCTACTACTCCTATATGCCCTCTCCACCCTGCCTTTTCTAAGCCCTCACCTTTCATTACTTCTGTCCTATCCCCACTAGTGATGCTGAGCTGGGTCATGCAGCCCCTCCTCAGACCCTGCTGCTTTGGGGCAAACATTATGTAAGTTGTATTGCATGGTTTACTAAAGTCTGCCATCAAATCTATTGCTTTACAATGCCAACATCTATGCCAGTATCTATTGGCAATATGTGAAATAACACAATATAGTTGTTTTAACATAAGGGTCCATTAGTGATTCTCATTGGGGAAGAATGATACACATATATCTATTGTTGATTGATGTATTGGTAGTAATTAATGGAAACAACTTATTCAAGATATATATATATAAGATATTCTTAGTTGCCTAAATGGCCACAGTTAAATACATAATACATTACCATATTGGTTATAATTACTTAATTTATACAATTTATAAATACAATCAAATTTATATAAACTAACCATTAGTGTTTTTGCAATACTTATTTTTTGTCATCCAGAAAGTATGCAGAGAATGAAGATAACCTAAATTGCCACCACAATTAGAGCTGACATTCACACTATTAATCACAAGGCAAATTAGGAGCATCGAACTTTATAAAAATGACACTGCATTCGTTTTAGTACCATGGGATTAGTGACCAGACTTCAGTGTCTCCGTTTACAGTTAATAGTGTTACTATTTACAGTTAAACATTCATTAAATTATTCTTGCATTCTGTTCTCTTTACTAATTACTTTAGTATCCAAACCCTCATTAGTCAGTTCTGTCAAGTTACCTATCTCTCTCTGTATATTTTACCCACATTTTACTGTGTTCAAATGAAGTTTAACAGTTTGCAGATACAAAATGAAACCAACGGACTCTAGAGAATGGGCATTTGTTCAGAAAAGAGGCTCTAAACCACAAGGCTAAATCAGTCCCCTAGTGGTTCCAACTTGAGTGTATGGTAAAAGATAATTTATTATTCATTGTCTCCCTTGGTGGAGAATGCAAATCAGCAAAATGAGTCATAATTTCACAGTAGAAAAGCAATGTCCAACCTGCAGGTCTCCAGCTTTCTGTAACAGCCCACTCCTGCTAGGACAGCAAGCTTGTAATGATAAAGGGCTTTACCATTGTCACCAGAGCTCCCCATCTTGGATTTTATTAGACAGTGCACATGCTAAGATTTCGCTGACTTCCTCCACCTTCAGTCAAAATTGTTGCCACCCCACACACATATTAAAATGATATAATTATAACAACAATAATAATAATAATAATAATATAATATTAATAATGAATGTACCAAGACATTATTGGTGTCAGGTGTGTAAATAGCCTGGAGCAACAGTTGTTATACTATTCCATCTCAAAATGTGGCAACCAACCCCAAACACTCTATTAGTAACTGAAAGGTTAACATAAGCATTTCACTAATATCCTTTTTCATAGTTTTTATTGTATTATGTTCTTATTTGGTTGTCCCAACCAATCATTTTCCTTGTTACAATTAACTGCTTAATACTGTATGTGGAAACATTTACCATTCAGTGACAAGATCAGCTTGCCTCTGTTATAGCTATCTCATACACATGGGGTGGGGGCTTTACAAGGCAGTATAGAATGAACCATTTTGATGTATTCCCTAAAATTTCCCTGGAGCCCAACTGCTGTTTACAAAAGAAAAGTCCAGTTTGAGAGTACTCCCTAGAAAGTAATCTTTTGAGTCCTACACGGATTTTATTTGCAAAAGCCATCTGTATGTTAAGTAGACTCTCTTTCATTCGAAACATATCTATGCTTGTTTGTGTTTAAAACCTGAGGTAGAGGTTACTTACTCTTCAGTAGATGTTCTGGTTGGACCCAGGGTTACATTGATTTAGTTTGGAACAATGGAGGATCTATTGCCAGTGGCAGCAAAATGATTATAATAGTTGAATGCTCTAAGAAGGCATTTTTCTACCAGCTACTTATAATGGTAGAAAGACTACATAATTTCTGGTTGTTGCAGAGCTATTATACTCATTATGGAAACACTAGCACAGCTAATATATAATGCACATCATGATCAAATACAGACATGCCAGAACTGTACAGTTTTTTTCTTAGATTTCAAGTATACATTCTCAGTAAGTGCGCCTTCAAGAAAAATGACACTATATTCAATCTCCCTGTAATGCTGCATGGTAGTGGCTACATCTCTGCCACTTTTTTGATCAACTATAAAATTACATAGGAGAATAGAAATCAAAAGATTTAAACTGTGCTGTGCATGTGGAGCAGAAGCATTAGATTGGATAAGTATTACCATACATTTCATACTGTCTTCTGATGATATTATAACAAGACTGATTTAAACTCAAAAATACAATTCTGCCTGATTACAGAAAATATAATCCAAGCAACTTTCCAATATATATTTGTTAACAATGCCAAAACAATGTAGCAAAAATCAGCCTTGTAAGGTCTGTTAATAAACTGGTGTCTACTGCATAATGAATGTACATTCGAAAAGTTGCTTCGAATTGCATTATTTTCATTTGGTTGCATCTTATTTTTATATTTACATTCTCTTTAATCATGTGATGTTGGCTTTTGAGTGGTGATGAGTGAATCTATCCTGTTTTGCTTCACCAGAAAATGAGTGAAATGTCAAAAATTTGAACTCATTGAAGTCAATGGGTGTATTTTCACTTTGGCTGTTTCCATACCGTGCAACTTTTTTTTTACTGTGTGACTTATGGCCATTGGAGTCTATGGGTGTTTTTTCATGGCAAAACCTGGGGAAAATTTCACTCATCACTACTTTCGAGCACATAAATGGTTATTTTGAGTTTGAAGCTGTGACGTGATTATGTTAGATGGCATTTATCTGCTAAATTTGACATGATGGGCACCAGCCAGTCCGGTGTTCTCTTATTTACCCTTGAAATATATGACTTGTATTTTAACTCATAAGGACTACAATTCTCTTTGATCTATCTATCATCTATCTATCATCTATTTATCTATGTCTGTCTATCAATCTATTAGTGATGAACAAATCATTTTTTTGGATTCGCAGCAAAATTCCACATTTCGGCATTGAAATTCCCCTAAAAAAATTCACCAACAAGAAATGCCCATCAACTTTAATTGAGTGAGAAAAGAAGTTGCGGGTGTAAACAAAAGTTGCAGGCGTAAAAAAAAGTTTCTCAGTAGGAGTGAGAAAAAAAACGGCCATGGACTTTAATGCACGTGGCGTAAGAAAAAAGCCACGTGCCTTAAAAAAAATTGCACACATAAATAAAGTTGTGCCACATAAAAACACCTATTGACTTCAATGCATTTTGCACATTTTTCACCATTTCTCACATATTTTGGAGAAGCTAAACAAGCCAAATTAGCTCTTAATTATCTATCTATCCATCCTTGAACTTACCGTAAGTTATTTAATGCTTTGGAGCATATCTGCCTCCCTTGCATATCTATTAGCATCCCTTTCTTATTTTATCTTGTATACTGTTCCGTGTGTCTATACTGAGAATATATTTGTTTATATAACTAATATCTTAAGCAGCAAATACCCTTTTTTTAGAACAATCCTATATTAATTTGCTTTGGATAGGAACATGTTTCTTCTTTATTTGCTCAGTTAAATTGCTTCAGTAAAGCATCATAAGTCTCATAATGTGGATGTAAAGTAGCATACAGAGGACTCTGTATTGTTTTGTTATATGTTATCAAGTTATTCTGCATGAAAATAGTGCCTGTATTTTTTCATGTTTGGAATACTGCTAATTAAAAAAGAAAAAAGCAGCATAGTTTACCTTACCTTGTTAAAATGCAAAATTAAGCAGTACATTTTTCAGCAATTGATTTTCAGTTGCACTTAAGTGGGTGCAAAGTGCACTTGCAAAGGAAGGCACTTACACTTAGTTTAATGTGTTTGTAATCCTAGTGGTGAAGTGAGAGTGAATGCCTATAAGCACACCATACAAAGAGTGCCCTGTCCTTACTGACTGGTAATAGCAGGCATTAGATACAGGGCAGGATACATTGGTGCAAGCCAATGATATGATATATAGAGATACAAGGCAAAAGCATGTGTATTGCATTGTATTGGACATTCAGCTTAGCAACTGTAAATTAGCTCTCAAATTTCTTATTATAAATATCCAGTTCAGTTTATAATCCCCTTTTGTTATAAGATATTGTTGTTGTTTAATAAGGTCTTTGTACTGGAATATTTTGTTTTTATTGACTAAAATAAATCTCATACTGCTAGAGTTCTTCAGTGTACGATCCAGCAACTATTCCTGACTTAGTCATTACTGAGGCTTTAAACCTCATGCTCTGGACCTGCATGCTGCTTCTTTCAGGGGTTTCCAAAACAAGAGTGCAGAAACAGAACAAGGGAAGCCATGTTTAAATGTCCATAAGCACAGAAGTTTTCCATTTCCTGTGGCAGAATAAGGGGCCCATTCATTAAACCACAAATTTTCGCTAACCATGATAATTTCTGATGTGCGAAAATTGCGCGAAAATTATTTTCTTGTTTGTACGAAAATATTGTAGTTGCGATCCAAAAGTCACATAATTTTCAGATCTGAACTATCAGAAACGACGTGAAAACCTTTCTGGCTTTGAAACTTTAATGCATGATTTTGGAAGCCTTCCATAGGACTCAATGGCACTCTACAGATCCAACCTGGCCAAAAGAAAGTCACGATACCAAAGCTTGAACGAATTCCGAAATAGTCTTTGCGAAAAATACGACTTTTTCGCAAACCACGAAAAAGTTGCGTAATTTTGACAATATTATCGTGGTCATTGCGAAAAGTTCTATAAATTAGAATTTTTTTTTTCTTTCTGAAAAAAAATCGTGGTTTTATGAATGGGCCCCTAAGAGTGATTGTCATATATTTTGTTTTGTGTTATCCTCTGACCAAAGCAACGCCTTTTCTTTATGACATCCAACCAGTTCTTCCATGGTCTGGTCTTACTACCAGGTCCCAATGAAAATATATCTAAAATATAAAATATATCTAAAAATTTGTATTGCTAATTTAATTTTATGCAATTTTTGGTTGATCTCTCTCCCTCTGACACAGATCGAGTTGCACAGAACATCATAAAGTCACATTTGGAGACATGTCAGTACACGGTGGACGAACTACATCAGCTAGCATGGCAAACGCATACCTATGAAGAAATTAAAATATACCAGAATAAGGTAACATATCTGCAAAATACTTGGTAGTTTAGTCTTCAAGTTTGAACTATGTAATTATAGTCAGGATAGATTTTATACTTAAAATAGATAACTATAGTCTTGTTGTGCTAGGGAAGAATACATCTAGGCAGAATTTTAATCAAGCTACTGCAATAAGTGCATTATTTATCATTTTAATCAACCCCAAAGGTAGACTGCTTCCAACTGAAGGAATATTTAGCTATGTACTATTATTAATACATATAATGTTTTAGTGCTGAAATGAATGCAAGCTAACTCCAGCTGTGAAAAACATTGTAGCAGCTAAACATATTCATTTTTTCTCTTTTTTTGAAAGATCATAAAGTTTATGGCTTTACAGTTTTTACACTTAAAGTTTGTATTAATTCACCCATCACTTACAACTGAACATTTTCTTGTCAACTAATGTCCTATGTTGTATAACAGAGCTTTTCATTTGATAGTTTTGGGGAGAAACATGAATAGCTGCTGACCCTTGTTTATTCCTCCTGAGTAATTACTAAACCCATTGTATTCTAAAGAGTTTATCTGCAATCTGCTATGTAAATGCAGGTCTGGACTGGGATACAAAATAGGTGCTGAGGGTGATGGTCCATGGGGAGACCGATGTCTTTCCACTGGCAATAACGTGATTCACAAGTGGGATGGCATAAATGTTGTTTCATTTTCTGAAGCCGCAGGAAGCTTCCCCCTGCTTGTGTCTTCCCACATACAATTCACTTTATTGCCAGTGGAAAGATTAGTCGCCTTCAGTAGCTGAGATTAACCGCAGGTTGCTAATCTCCCTGTGGCCCACTGGCCTATCATTTCAAGTACACAGAGACCCAAACAGCCCCCCACCATCTTACAGCAGCTCCCTCTGGCATTGGCCTGAAATCACAGATTGCCAGCCATATATGTATAGCCTTATATGCCATATATATATATATGCCATATAGCCGTATATGCCAGCCGTATTGCTGGCGTATATGTGTGCTCTATAGCCCAGTTTCAAGTTGAATGCTCCCATCATGGCTATACTGTTGCTAATTCATATATACATATGGGGGAATGTAATAAATGTAATAAAATAAAAATAAATGGTAAAAATTGCACACAAATAAGAGCATAAATCTGCACTTTGTGCTGTAATATTTTTCATTAGACTGTTATTGCATTGCAAATTTAAATTGCACATTCCAAATGTGTAAGACATGCTTGAAGATGGCATAATTGTTAGCGCTAAAATAACAACTTTTTTAAGAGGTTTTATTACATATACTGCTTACTGACTTAAGCTAAAAAATGTACAATCGATATCCTAATATCAATTGAAAGGCAAAGGGTTCGCAAAAGGTATTTTACATATATGCGAAGGGAAAAATTGTAGGCAATGTAAATTTTTATCCCCAGTGCTTATGTTTTTTCCATTACCAACCAATATTTCATTCCCCTAATAATGTGTGCCAGTACAAGGTAACAGTGCATTACATTTAAGGGGGAACGACACCCAAGAACAGTTGTATGGTTATTGTCCAATGAAAAACAATGCAATCCTAAACTACTTTTGCATTTGGCTGATTTTAGCAATACTTGTTTTTAATATATTTATAACTGCTCAAATACAAAAATATTCTAAATAACCCAAAGAAATCTATTTGACTATTTCATCTTTACCTTTGCTTATATTAAACAGAACTGTGTTAAAAGTTAAACATATTATATGGGATTTGCCATCCTGCCATTTAACTTACACTCATCTTTTGATTAGAGATAGCAACGCCATTTGATTTGTTCTAGAATATCTTCTAATTATATATGACACATTTAGGGTTACATAATAAAAGACACCAAGCTTGCCCAGGAGCAGTAACCTATAGCAACCAATTAGCAGGTCGCATTTACTGTCACCTGTTTAAAAGCAAACATCTTATTGGCTGCTATGGGTTACTGCTCCTGGGCAAAGTTAGTGCCTTTTATTACATATGGGGGGGGGGCGTAAATGGATGCAAATTAAGGAAAGACATAGCTGTTTAATTATTTTCTTATTTAAAATTGTGCCATTTAATACAGTTCTTCCAAATATATCTTCAAAGCCCCTGAGGTTAATGTTATTCTTGTCTCACCTTTTACAGTCAAGGGAAGCTTTGTGGCAGCAGTGTGCCATTCAGATAACCCATGCAATCCAATACGTGGTAGAGTTTGCTAAACGAATAACAGGTTTCATGGAACTTTGCCAGAATGATCAAATATTGCTACTTAAGTCCGGTAAGTGAAATACTGATATGGCGTTATAACAAAAAATAGTGGGGCCCATAGCAAAATCAGTGCCTCAAGATATATGCATATGATTTTCATTCACTTTTGAAATAGTCCGTCAGTCAGGACTAGTAGGGTCTCTTGGCATTTGCTGGGCTTACTACCTCAGCTTGTAATGAAACTCATTTTTTTCATTCTCATATTTTCAGAGGTATAAATGTATTTTCTACTTTCTATATGAAATACATGCCACTTAATCCCAAGCAAGTCCTATATAGTATTCCAGCAGCTCGAGATTTAACATTATTTATTCCTTTATCTCCTCTATTTACAAAGAAATGTCTGTAGCCTTAGGTAAATCATATAATTCAAATAAGTTAATATGCTGAAGGCTGACTGTTGTGCACATACACATGCAGGCATAAAGAAAAGAAAAAATGTTGCCTCAGACTCAGCTCCCCCCCCACCACAGACCCCAGCCATCTAACTCATGTTTTATCTGAAAAGGTCATAGCCGCACAGTATAAATCCTTTGTACAAGAGATGGCACTTGGCACCATTCACACATCAAACAGAGAAGTCACGGCTACTGGAAGGTTCCTATTAGAAAGGGGCATCGTCTATTCATCTCCCGAGGATTTCAAACAGCTTGTTGCAATAATAAAACGTGCTCCTCTGCATATGGCATTAATGTTGTGGCTAGCACAGCACTTGGCAGTAATTCATATTTCTAATTATTGCAGCTGTTTCTGGCCTCGGCATGACAGATCTATAAAAAAACATAGAAAGAAAAGGAAAAAGAATGGCAAGTAGCATGCAAATGAAACCTAAATTGGACCAAGGTTTCAGACTATTGTAAAGCCTGTAACAATTAACTGATTGAACAGTTTTCCAGTTGCAGTCTTTAAGTCGCAACAACGCATTTTAGGGTACCCTCTGGCAGAGCTGAAAGAACTGTCTGCCCCTTGGCCACAATCCCTCTCCCACTTAATCATAATATATTTATAGATATATAAAACTTTATTTTAACTGTCACCTCTATAGTACTCCAAAGAGGAGGACATACTCCCACAATTTGGGAACCAACTACCTAGCATAAGACATGCACTTCAGGTAACACCCATGCATAGTTGAACAAAGACAACTGTCCATCAATTGCAGTTCTTCAGTGTATCCCTTGAATCACTGATCCAAAGAACAGCAGGCTCACTGAAATATCATTTTGTTACACACAATGTTCAGAATGAATACAGTCAGTATTAACTATGTTTGCTGGCTTGTATCGAGAATAAGTCCTTATTACTTCTTTTCTGATTTGAGTTCTTTTTAGATATCCCTGGATATCCAAAAAGATCTTCTATCATCGTATTCTATATAGGTTGTGGGAAGCATTGTGGGATAAGGACCTACAATAAAATGTGTATGTCCCACTCAGTCATGTGAGCCTCCTCAGGAGGGTTGAGACATACAAAAATTCTGATCCACCAGCTATTTCGGACAACCTATTTTAATGCAGTTTTCCTTTCTATGCCTGCACTGATGCTTATTGGGGCATAAGCAATTTATAGTTTCCTCACTACCAAAGCAAGAAGTAAAATATAATTAGATTTTATGCTTCTAACAACTATACTGCTGTGTATTTGAATACATATTTAGTTATTCTTTGTTATCCCTAAGAATATATCTGAAATATAGAAAGTGTCTACATAGTATTTCCATTTTTAAAATTATTTTTTTTTATATTTGCTTACAGGCTGCTTGGAAGTTGTTATAGTACGAATGTGCCGTGCCTTCAATCCACTAAACAACACTGTTCTATTTGAAGGAAAATATGGAGGGATGCAGATGTTCAAATCATTAGGTATTTCTTTTTGTACTTATGGTACAATGCCAGACTGTTTGTGTTTGAACCACCCTTAAAGGAAAACTATATCCCCCAGAATAAATACTTGGTAGTATACATTGGTTTTACAAGTATGGGATCCCTTATCCGGAAACCCATTATCCAGATAGTTCCGAATTATGGAAAGGCCATATCCCATAGACTCCATTATAAGCAAATAATTCTAATTTTAAAAAAATTATTTCCTTTTTTCTCTGTAATAATAAAACAGTACCTTGTACTTGATCCCAACTAAGATATAATTAATCCTTATTGGAGGCAAAAGAATCCTATTGAGTTTATTAAATATTTAAATGATTTTTAGCAGATTTAATTTATGGAAAGATCTTTTATCCAGAAAACCCCAGGTCTGGATAACAGGTCCCATACCTGTATATATATATATATATATATATATATATATATATTGGTTATATACCCTGAAAACTTTGTTTTAACAGAAAAGTATTAATATGGCTCACAAAATTTCTGTGAAAATTTGAGAGAAAAAATTCCCCGTGCGTCCAAAAAAGTTGCAGTTGCAAATTAGGTGTGGTCACAGCAAAACAGGCATGGTCGTGTCAAAATGGGCGTGATCACATAAAAAAAGGTTGCGACAAATGCGCTTCACAGATTTGGTCGTTTTGCGAATTTTCCTGTCATTTCGTGAACACATTCGCTCATCACTATATATAATCTGTCAGTGAAGGTGGCTGCATCTGAACATACACAGGAACTGTATTTTCACCTTTAAATAATAATAAGCCATGTGCTTGAGTGCACCAGATGTGTTAATAAAATCTGCTCCTTCTGCCTGTGTTTCTTGCTTCAAGTGACCAAAAAGGGAAATAGGAAATTATTTTAGAATGTTTTTATCCTGAGCATATTCTTATTTGTTTTATGAATATATACATATATATATATGTTTATAACTATATTTCAACTGTAGTTTCAGCAGCTTTAACCATTATTTAACATCTTTTTGTTTGTTTCTTTGATCTGTAGGTTCGGATGATTTTGTAAATGAGGCATTCGACTTTGCAAAGAGTTTATGTTCCCTCCAGTTAACTGAGGAGGAGATTGCCTTGTTTTCTGCAGCAGTACTGATATCACCAGGTAATACAACTCTGTGTACAGTTCATTGCACAAAATGACTGTGTTGTTCTAATAGTTTCACCTAGAACAGGATTATTATCTAAAATTAAAGATGTGATATACATTTTTTTTAAGTGAATATGAATTGGAATAGGTTTGTACCATAAGAACCAACATACAATATTAAGCAGAGGAATTAAAACTGCACAAAGTTAGTTCCTTAACGTGTGTCCTGTTGGAATCAATCTGAGCAGCCAGTCTCTCTGTATATCCATATTTCTTTTAAAACATTTGTTACAGCTCTGCAATGTTCCTCCACTGATTGTTCTGTCTTGTTAGTAGCTAGAAAACAATAGAGACAGTGTGCAAATCAGACACCTTCTGTGATATTCACTTGATCAAACTACATAACCATGGAATGTCATGAAGCATTTGCATTTGGTTTGATGGAAAATGTGTTTTTTGATAGCTCAACATTTGTAATCTTACTGTCTCAGTATTATATTAGTTTACACTGGGTTTTTGTACAGTTTTGACTTACCTGTCACCTTGAATTTACCCAGTCTTGATACATCTTTATCAAGTATATTCACAATTGCCCTTATAGCTGTTTTCCAAAATAATACATTAGTTTAGTAAAGTGTTTCTTATTTATTTATTTTCTAGTATTTATATAGCACTGACACATTTACAGATAACTTTACAGAGACAATACGTCATTCACATTAGTCCCTGCTGCAGGGAAGCTTACAATCTATGGTCCCTATTACGTTTACAGACAGCAGGGCCAATTTTATGAGGAGCCAATTAACCTACCTCTATGTTTTTGGAGAGTGGGAGGAAACCAGAGGACCTGGAAGAAACCCACACAGATGCAGGATGATACAAATTCATTGCAGATAGTATCCAAGCCAGATATTGAACACAGGACCCCATTGTTGCAAGGCTTAACCTTTTTCTCCAATTTTGTCAGGAAATCTTTCCAATTATTGGTTAAAAACCTATGCAACCTATTTTATATAATATTTTATATTGTAAGAAAAGATATAATTCTGGAGACCTACCCTAAACAGCACTGGGACCACCCCTGATTTGGTTACTGATTTGGTGTTTTGAATTATCAAAACAGATTACAGTAGAACATCTACGAAAGAAATCCAATTTTTTCGCTTTCAAATCAACTAAACAGTTAGTCACCCTGGTTTATAAGGCATGACTTGCCAAGTTATTCTGCTGTATTTAATGTATACAAAATACATTTAATTTGCATTGCTTTAAACGATATACCTTATAAAATGTATGTAAATATCAAGATAAATAATGATATTATTTTTTAAATATTTCAAATAGCATAAATCTTACATTTTCAATATGTCCTCTTCTTATGGCTTAGAGAGACCTTGGCTGATAGAACCAAGAAAAGTCCAGAAGCTCCAAGAGAGAATTTATTTTGCACTTCAGCATGTGATTCAGAAGAACCACTTAGATGATGAGACACTGGCAAAGGTAAACTAAGAATTAAATATGAGTGTTCCCCAATACCTATAGGTGTTGAAGGCCAATTTAATTCTTTATCGGTGCAAAGGCCATTATACATTATTCACCAGCAAAACTTTTTAGAATTTTTTTTTTAAAAGTCACAGCAATTGTGAAGCAGTTTAGTTTATTTCATGACATCTTCTAGGGATTTTATTTCTGATTTGATTTGGTATTCCCTGAGCACCACCTTAACTAAGAAAAAAATGAAATAAATGGCAGATCTTATCACACATTCATCTACATTCATTCTGACAGTTTTTGGGAAGTCAAACAATATTTAAAATGAATAATTATACTATTTGTGACTCTAATGTATTATTATGATGGATGGATACCTGAACACAAAACTATATTGCTTTATGTGAAAGAATAATAGTATAAATGCACGCGGCACTAGTGTATAACAGTTGGTAAATCCAAGTAGTAAGCCCAGCTAATAAGGTTGTTGGTGCACTTGTAGTTAAATTAAGTCTTCCATCTTCAACAGGCTCTCAGTATATTACAGATATTGTGATTTTCTATGTTTACAATTAGTAAAGTGCATTTAGAATGTTTCAACAAGGAATATTTTTGGCCAAACTGCCAGGGGGTGCATTTAGGGTTTGGTAAATTACTTACTATGTGCTGTGACTACAACACAAGGTACAGGATCTAGCAATGGCAGCGTTACCTGTTGAAGGAGCTGGTACTACAGATATGAACTTCAGCATTATAAATACTTTTATAAATGCTGTTAATGTCAACCCACCATTGGAACACCACTTGATGCCAAACATCTCTTAGCAGCTAATGCATAACACACCCTGTATGTCTTATCCAAGTGCTAGACCAAATTATTTTGCAGCTGCATTTGCCCATGCATATATGTCTACCCTAGTGATTACATTCTACAGTGATTTTCATGGTTATTTATCTTAGTTATCAAGGTTAATACCAGCAAGTGGCCATTTATTCAAGCATTACTTGCTAAAAATGTTCAATGGATAGCCAACAGCATGAGGATTGCCCTGTACTGTGCATAACACAAAAGAACTTCCACTGAGATATATGTTTATTTCTTACCAGTTTAACAGCAAACTGTTTCTTTCAAAACTGTTTTAAAAAAAATATCTACAAATGCAGCTGCTATAATAGTCTGTAACAAATATTACATATCTTATCTGTAATGGTTTCCCCAGCTTTGTACTAAATGGAGAGCATTGCTGGCAAACATGATGCATACAAACAGCCTTGTTTCAAGTGCAGCCATAAGTTTACAATCTGACCCAGTGAGAATGCTGACACAATGTCAATTAAACCCACTTTCCCCTACTTCTCTCTTTACAGCTAATAGCCAAGATACCAAACATAACTGCACTTTGCAACTTGCACGGAGAGAAGCTGCAGGTTTTTAAGCAAACTCATCCCGAGATAGTGAATACACTGTTCCCTCCATTGTATAAAGAGCTTTTCAATCCAGACTCAAGCACTAGCTGCAAGTGAAGATGGTGGGATTTTTCACATAGCTATGGAATGCATCACTACTAAGACAAAAGAAATGTGCTCCAGAAGACTTACTTAAAAACATCACTACAGCAGCACTAGGAATGTCCTGCACTTACAACCATTATTTTTCACCGCTACAGTTTGAAGAATGTAAATATGCACCTCTGATTGGGGCTCTCTTTCTCTCTCCCTCTCCTTTATTGATCTTGCTTTTTTTTTTTTTTTTTTGGAACTATCGAACTGTATCCGGCGCCAGAGAGGTCTTCAATGCATTGTACATTAATACGTTTTAGACCTCTGTAGCTCATAGGGTTTTTGCAGATTTGTTGTCAGAGGAGGCTACACAGAAGCAAAGGCATTGAGCAAAACTTCTCTGACAGCCTAAGGATTAACACTAAAAATCTAGAACACTGGGTGTATTTACTTTTTTATATATATAATTTGAGAGACATTGGTTTATAGAATTTTATTGTAGATATCAATAAGAGTATATACTGCTATGGTATGGCTCTTCTGGATTACTGTTTAAACCTAATTTATGTGAATTTCTATGTTCTAGTTGCATGTGTATAAGGAAGCTGTATATATACATATATCTATATATTCTGATATGTAGATATATTTATATAAACTCTATGCACCTTTGCTGTGGTGTAATCCTTTATTTACACGAAAAAAAAAATTCCCCTACATTTTTTTTTCTTTCATTGATGTGTTTTCTCCCTTTAAATTTGTGTTTTATTTATGTTTTGGGCAATCAAATTTCAATGCGCGAAGCCATTGTTTGAACAATAATAATTTGCCAATGTAACGTATACCAAGCAAATGGTAAAATGTCTTGCTCACGTCACATTCTTTATAGTAAGAAATGTACAAGGTATGTAATGTAAAGGTTTCAAACGACACAAGCATCTATTGGGATCGACCATGTAGGAATAAACTATTCTAGTGCGAAGAACATTGCTGTAAAATCAAAAAAATGCTACACATTATCTTGTAAATGAACTTTGAAAATATCAAATATAGTTTTGAGGTAATAAGGAGAAATATATTTTTATTGCAAGAATAAATAGTATGTCCCTTTGTACTTCAGATATACATCTGTTTCATTACAAATCTTAAAATACAATAAAAAAAAAGAAGCAAAGGTTATTTGCACATATAGTAGAAACCTTGAAATCAGGAAAATATTTATATCAATAGGTTTGGTGGTTCAGATCTTACCTGTAATATTTAGATGTTTTCAGATTGAATAATAAATCGTGAATTCATAGTAAGCCAAAAAAAAAGAACTTGAAGTTATAATTTTTTTTGCGCAACCTGGAAGACCATGTTTCTATCTCTTACAATATTGGTACTATGATAGAGAATCCTAGATATGCAACTTCACGTTCACTTCTCATTGTAGCAATTGTAAATAATCAAAGGGAAAAATGACACGCAATCATGCTAGTATTTTTTATAGCCTTATCAATAAAAGTTTTCACTTCTTCTGCCTGTAATTTTTGTATTACCAGTATACCTATCTGTCTAAGCAATAAAAATACAGATTACAGGTTAGTTGACACTCTGAAACATTTCTCACAGTCCCAATATTATGGGCCGCATCTATTTGATCTCTCTAATTGGACTCACACCTATTGATCATCTCTCCCATGCACTCTTATGTAATTAACAAGTTTTTATTATATATAGACTTCCCACTGAGTGATTACATCAGGTGCTGTCACCCTGGGGGAGATACACCTGTAACAGAAGCATAATTAACTGATGTTTATGCTGTAGCCAAAGTACTTTATTAGGACCTTGTCAGCAATATCATAAACTTCTTGAAAAATATAACAGTTTTCATGTGACAATATTTAGAATGAAAGTAAAGTTTGGAAAGGACAGAAGAAGAGAAGTTGGTTGTAGAATAAGGGAGACAGTTATCATTCATACACCATACAACAGTTGAAGTACTTGTTCCAATCGAAAGTCTCCAGCTAGCCACAATAGTACGCCAACTATTACCTTATCTTTCCGTTGTTAGTTTGAGCAATGCTAGTAGGGCTTTGCAGTGATAAACCGATTATCAAGTATTTGGATTACACTGGATTATGAGGAGGTAAAGATGTAAAAAAAGTCCACAGACAAGTATTTATTGGCAGCAGTAGACAGACATTGAAAATACAATTGCAAGACAAATAAAATTTGAGGTTTGCGTCCTTCTGCTACACAAATCAGTTTATCGGCAAAATTAGTACAGGTATCGGATCCGTTATCTGGAAACCCGTTATCCAGAAAGCTCTAAATTACGAAAAGCCTGTCTCCCATAGACTCCATTTTAATCAAATAATTCAGATTTTTAAAATTGATTTCCTTTTTTCTCTGTCATAACAAAACTGTACCCTGTATTTGATCTCAACTAAGAGATAATGAATCCTTATTGGGTGCAAAAGAATCCTATTGGGTTTAATCAATGTTTTATTAATTTTTTAGTATACTTAAGGTATGGCGATCCAAATTACAGAAATACCCCTTATCTGGAATACCCTTGGTCCTGAGCATTCTGGATAACGGGTCCTATACCTGTATTAACAAAAACAGTTGATTTTATGATTTTTTATTCTGTTTGAATATCACAGATAAAGACTTAAACATGTTGACTATTAAACAAACACCTAGATACATTTATCCAGGGCACTGACCCATTATCAATATATATAGGACATTCTGTGCGTTAAGCTACCAAGAAATGCCCTCCCCTTTAAGTAAAACAGGGATTGTTTGTCCATATATTACAATATACTTCAATCTGGCCAACTGCCTCAAATTCATACCCAGTCTGGCCAGTCTTACACCAACTTTCATCTGATTTATTAAGATTTCTAGTGCTTTGATAAATATGCTACTACTATGCTTTGATAAACATGCTACTACAAATAATAAGATGATTAAAGCTAAGATCTGATTGGTTGCAGAGCTAACTTAATTTAACACCCAAGAATAAACCATGTGGGTTTGGGATCCATATCTGGAAACTCGTTATCCAGAAAGTTCCGAATTACAGAAAGGCCATCTTACATAGACTCCAATATAATCAGATAATTGTAATTTTTAAAATTCATTTTTTCTCTGTAATAATAAAACAGAACTTTGTATTGATCCCAACTAAGATATAATTACTCATTATTGGAGGCAAAACAATCCTATTTGGTTTAATAAATGTGTATATGACTTTTAGTAGACTTAAGGTATGGAGATCTAAACTAAGGAAAGTCCCCTTATCCGGAAAACCCCAGGTCCCCAGCATTCTGGATAACAGGTCCCATACCTGTACTGCTAAATGAGCTCAATTATATAAACTAAAGCAAAATGTTGAAGCTTTTTATTATTCAGTTATGTTTGGTAGTTATTAAATATTATGGATTTAGAATAAAAATGCACTTGAAATGCCCATAACAAATTGTTCAGTGTTCTAATGCTGTACTTCTACCCCTGTGCAGCAATACATGCTGCTGATTGGCTAGTCTGTCCACAAAACTTAGGTTAGCTCATGTGCCCTCAGCTAGAATGAGAAAAGCCTCAGTGAAAAACATCCTTATACTATCTGAATAAGGATGTATATTCATATTTATCACAGATATTATTATCTGCTTTAACAGCTATTTCTATTGAATATCTTGTTGCAGCACCAGTTAAATTCCACCATTCTATTTTGTTATAAAATGCTGTTTGGTATAATCCTAAATACACACTGCTGATTTGGAACTGTAGCAGACTGGATTCAAATCCTCAAAATAAAATCATTTCTATTTATTAAGTTCCTAGTACATACAGGTTCCTAGATAAAATTAGCTTCTGGAAGAGTACGTAATGAGATATATCAAATTCGTCCATTAATACATGAGTATTTTGTTTATTCTAATTCTTTCATGCAAATAAAATTGAAAACTGCACAATGTGTATTCATTTTAGCATTCCAATCCAGTTAAATTGCATTGTGGGTCTGAACAGACAGATGTGCAATACTTGTTTATCTCCAACAGGGACTTCATACTTTCAGTGTAAATGTCACTTCTGTGAGCTCTTTCTATAAAGAATTAATTCCAAGAGTCATATTTTGCTTTAATGGAGAGATTACGTTGCTGATTGTTAGGAAAACAGGGTAATAGAACGGTGGCCAATTAAAACAAGTAGTTCCCAAATTTACATGATATATTTTACATTTTGGCACACACACACAGCATGCAGCATTTTACACAATTCACATTGCCCATATGATTCTTTTTCTTTCTAATCAGTTTGCTTCTACTGGATATCAATATTACAGAGCAAAAGTGTTTTTTATTTAACCCACTTTATTGCTTTATACAATGTGTACCCATAATAATTGGCAATGCTGCCATATATAAAATGTCTAGGTAAAACTACTTTCCAACCCGCATGAAAAGCAAAGCACACACTATTTCATATATTTTGTAGATACTTATTAAAACTTTTCCCAAATATATGTAAAGGTTCCATAAAACATAATTCACTAGTTTGGTATTTACACATCTACACTATCGGAATATGCAATTGTTACTTAACTAAGGCATACTCCATACCAATCAGTAGAAAAAATGTAAATATGTAGGGAATAATGCTCCCCTATTGTAAAATACATTAAACAGTTTTATGACCATATAAAGACACAACGCTAAATGCCAGGTGCTTTTATACAGATCATTAAACTCCACGGCAACATTGAATATGCTCAACATGGGGTTTATATTTCTAATAATACGAATGTTTCAGTGAGTCATGTGACACAAATGACATCAATGAGCACCAGTTATAACTGAT
The DNA here is from genome assembly GCF_000004195.4 of Xenopus tropicalis. NCBI lineage: Eukaryota > Metazoa > Chordata > Amphibia > Anura > Pipidae > Xenopus > Xenopus tropicalis. Next base: position 131,339,495 of record NC_030677.2, read on the forward strand.
GACATCATTAAGCACCTTTCATAAGGATATAATTTAGGGATAGATTTGTGTATAACATAAATATAATTTATAGTGTTCTCCTAATTTAAGAAGCAATGGCTTGGGTGTAGCTTGTTATATTGGCAGATATTGCTTAAATATATTAATTTAGATAATACAAAGGAATCGTTTGTACACATTATTAATGTAAATCTGAATTCAAGGTCTTTTAAACCGAAGAAAGATGAAGAATGACAATGGATAAATATAAAATATATAATGTAACTTATATACAGTATATATGCAGTATTCATATTCTATAGCTTTCTGATTTTACAATAATAATCTGCCATTCATAGACCATTAATACCTCTATATCAGTGTTTGCCAAACTGTAGGACTGTTCCCCCTGGGGGGAAGGGGACAGAAAGGGCAGTTGGAAGCCCACCCTAAAGATCAATTAGAGTGAGATTTGATGGACACCCATCTGCTATTATAGTTCTTGGAACTATGACTAAATGGTCGATTCAGTAATATTTACATATGACTGTAACTTTGGTATGTGCTGAAGGGGGTCTAGGCCCAAATAGTCCAGAACACAAACCCAAATAGTCCAGAACACATGATTCCACATGACTAGTTCTTCTTACTAGTTATACTATGTACACAACATTCATACATGTACTACATACACAACATTACAAGGTTGAAAGGAAACCTTAAAAGCCTAATCTTCCTGCTCAACCAGATATAGTCCCTTGTTTCTCAGACCAATAGCCCCACACACAGAGCATGTGCATGCCCACAAAACATAGGGATCCTGCTAAGAATTATAAGAAAAATAGGGAGCTTTAGTTGTAGATTCAGAAGCCAGAATCTTCACTGTCAGTATGTCTTGCTTCTCTACACTTGACCTGATATATTTTTCCTTTGAAATAAAGTAGGCTGGGCAGTGGTACACAGCATAGTTTTATAGTCAACATTGTCCCTTTATCTGAAAGGTGTAACTAAAGGTAGAAATGGTGCGATTTGATTAAAAAAGTTCCCTTCTTTGATTTATGCTACTTTTGAAATGACAATCACTGCTTGAGGCAGAAGTTGCACTGTTTGCCACTCAGGGATATTTGTTAGCATGAAGGGGAATACATTAAGATTGCTTTATTGCAATACTGTTGTAGCGACATCTGTTTGGTAGCTGGAATGCATATAGGAAGTCTAAAGTCAATCAGACAATGCACTGTACCAGAGTTGGAAAATTATATAGACAGGTAGAACAACCTTTAAGTGCATTTGGCTTACCATAGAGTAACATGACTCATTTTTCCACTGTAGTGAATAGTATCCCTTATCAGCATGGTGCAATGTGCTGCCATTAGCAATAAAACCTTAATCATACTGTAAAACATAGTTTTTTCAACCAAGTTTGTGCAGACAGCAGTGTTGATAGGCACTAATATTGGCACACTTCTAAAAATTATATACGATTATTCAAAGTCACCTCAGAGTTCTGTGACCTTTTGTTTTTATATGGTCACAGTCATTTAACAGCCTTAAAATTACAGTGGGAGTATATTATCTGTTCTATCTGTCTTTCTATCAATCTACCTATCATGCATGTGTATACAAATATACTTATGTAGGCAAAGAAATTGCAGTGCAATTGGGAATGAAGAGAATTTAGAAAGTACTAATGCAGTAGCTATGGAAGGGTGAGATGCAGTACTAAACTAAAGCAGTAGCACTTCCATTAGAGCATTGTGAGAACATTGTTCTGTGTTCAAAGGAAGAATGGAAAATACTAAGAATATCAATGTTCAAAAATGCCACCATGATAATTTCTTATAGACCTGAGTATAAGTTGGTTGCAGAAGCCAAAAAAGCATCAATCACGTATTCCCTAATTAGTAGTATGAAATCCTCTCCATGTCCAGATCAGTTTTTTGTGCATAATGAGCAGTGATTTGTAAAGCAAATCTGAAGTACACTGACATACTACATAACTCATATAAAAAATAATAGGATTAACCTTTTCAATTAGTAGCATACAGTATAAAATTAGATTTTTATCCTGTTTGGATTTATTGTTTTCTTTTTATGAGAAAAAATTCAATGCAGTTCAGGATGACATACACTGTAAGTTCAGTCCCACCAATCATGTCAAATACATAGAAGGGATGGGAGAGGATAACCTTTAGCCTTTCCGGCAGCTGTTAACGTACTGCTTTAGGCAAACTTTATTTATAAGTGGATAGTATGCTCCATCTATTTCCCATTAAGAAAGGCCATATAAGAGCATAGGTTATTGTATGTGTAAAACATTCCTTTATTGCAGATTCACATATATACATATGATTGAGCTTGGACCTTGTCACATTGAGCAATAGAATTGAGCAAATAAGCATCAGGAGACACTTTCTACATCAGTAGAGTAAGCCTTTGCCATACTCTCTGTACTGTAGAGGGTAAAAACTGCTAATATCATGAAATCTAAAAAAAAGAATTTAAACTGCAAAAGTGCTCAGAAGAACATTAGAGTAAGTTCAATTTTATGTTATATGGGTCTGTAGATGCCCCCTTTAAACTGTAATGCCCAAATCCATCTCCCACTAAATGGCTGGTAATAACAAGAAATAAATGTAAACATTATCTGTAGTTACATGGGTTACACTGCCACGAGTGTTATCAATTATCTATAAAAGAGACGTTATTTAGTAACAGGAATGCATTGCGTCTAATGCATGCACTTGGAGAATGTAGCAAGCAGCACAATCTACTAATCAAAGGTGGAGTCTTTTTATACTTAGTTTGCACTGTATGAATTCAAAGGCTACTAATTGTGCTTTAATATGGTTAAAAACCATGGACCACAGCAGCAATAATTGTAAATGCACAGTACCAGTTTGTTAAAATGTGAATTTGTATGCTGTCTTTTTGTAATTTTGTGTAAAGACTACCTGCCATTTTTATTTTTAAATTAAATGAAAGATGAACAAAAATAAACCTCTGTTGTTCAGAAAGCAATGTCAGATCCAGATATATAAATGTATGTTAGACTTTATAGACTCTTTCCTGTTCTGTAAGGTCTTTTATAATATATGTGATTTTGTTGATAAGAGGAAAGCTAGCCTTTGTGCTATAGTACAGGAATAGGCAACTTGTTGCTAAACTACCTGTGCCAGAATGCCGTCAACATTGCACATGATGCAGGGATGGCAGGGGGTTGTCTTATATCAATGAGTGGATTGCACAAGTCACCTATGACTATACTAAAGATAAATGCTTTATATATTATAAATTACATATGTTATGAGACTGACATCTAGGACATTAGCAAACCAGGGTCTGAGATTGTAAGATGCTTCAGGCTATATTCCCACAGGTAACGTGGGCCACCACACTTAATGAAGGGGTGCCACTTGATTTATTAAATGCCTTAGGAATACAGTGCTGGCAAATGATTAAGGAAGCCATGTATATATATACATATATCTCCATCTAGTACAGGTATTCTGCTTGTACTACTACCAACACTGACTTGCCAATGTATTTAATACTACCTATCAGTCTGGCACGTGTAGTCTCAAGAAGTTATCCTACAGACCTATGACATCCAGTGACCTTTTGCTGTGGGCTTTTAGACTTTAGTTAGTTGCCAACCCTGCCATAATTAAAAAAAAAAATTATATTAAATCATTTCTATTTCAGTGGGTTAGTTTTGGTTAGTTGAACTCACAGACAAGCAGTGTTACATACATACCTACTATATTCCTTAAATATTTGTAGTGGGTATTTTATGTTAATGATCATGATTTGTTCAAAATCATAAGAGCAGTCTTACTGTATTGTTCTAATGGCAATATACATTTTGTATTAAAGACAAAGCACAACAATGAAATTACTCTCAGACTCATATTGGTTACACCAGCAAACGTTTTATTTTTTTTCTAATGAAATGGTTGTGTTTTCTTTTTTTATCTGCTGTACGGGTTTCTAGAATATTATGGATAAAACATTTGCAGATTTATAATGGCCGTCCAGTGCACACAAGGACACTTCTGTTCGGTGCTCTATCTATTATTTATTATGTAGGCAAATAAACAATGTAATTAACAGCAAATAATTTGAAATGCTTAATTCTGCAATTTTTACAGGAATTGCCCTCATTATTGCTATTTTTTTTTTAATGTTCGTGATGTGGAATTAAAAAAGAACTGCAGTTTCTAGAAGTCTATTGTTTGCCTCTCTGCTTTAATCATGGGAATGCATAGACTAATATATATAGCGACTCCATGGCAATGATGAAATGCTGTTCTTGAGTAGCCCATTGACTGTTAACTATTATGTGTCCTTGTGCATCTACAGATGTGCAAGCCAGTGTAATAGGCATTGGGTATGTTGAATCAAGGTGGCAAATGATCAATTTTTCAGATAGGGAAATGTTGTCATGTTGCACAAGCAGCAGGCTTATGGTAAGAGTTATGGCACAAATGATTACTTCTTTTTATGGATCTTCAAGCTTTCATTATGCGCTAGAGCAAGTATGTCCAGACTTCAACTCTGTAGCTACTTTTGAACCATCCCTAATGCTAGAACTCATTGGTCAGAAAAAAGACAGAGGTTCTCAGTATAGGTGTAATAGAGAATCATTTCAAGTAGAATAATTTTGCAACTGTTTTGCTACTTAAAGTAAAAACTGATTATCAAACAAGTGCTTAATATTCCTAATAATGCAGGTTTTCAGGCTAACAAGATGGGAGCTAGCTAGTCATTTAGCACAGGTACTTATAACTGATAATGGATAACAAAATCTCATAACATATGACAAATCCACTTGTGCTTTGGTGTGGGGAAATGAATAACATGAATTATAGCAGAAGGGTTATAAAAAAACATAATTGAAATCCTCCAGCATAGAGACCTTTGATTTTTTTTTTTTAAACTTTGTGTATATTTACCATACATTTTAGATATAAAAATTGTACCCTACTGTCCAGTGGGTTATTAAAGCCATTAAGGAGCCAAAAAGCTACTCAGAGCAATAAAATATAGAACTTTCTTATAGCAATTTCTTTTTTAACAAAAAAAAAAGTAGTTAGGTCTTTTGTCCAATGACCTGGGAACATGATTATCTCCAGAATAACATTTCCAAGCTGGAGAAAACACAATCAGCATTTGTATCCTTTTGATGTGTACAATTCTGTTAATGTCAGTCTGAAAAAATGATTTAAATTCAAAACACCAGCCCAACAGGACTTACCTACTGTACATTTGCTATATAGTGTGAGTATTCTTTGTATTGGGAACCTATGTTTCACGAACGCACTACAAACCACAAAGCAAACAAATCTCAGATTGATTTGCAATGAAATCACTAAATATCAGTAATTAAATGACTGGGCTAGTGACTGGCTAATCAGTTGTGATTCTATATTCCTGAATTTAGCATAGCAAGATTTTACTAAAATAATCAAACTTTTTATAAATACAGGATAATTTAGTGTAGTAGTTTGATGTTAAAGACAATTAACATTTATTAAGATTTGTACATTAAATGAGCAAATTTGAATGTTTTTACACACATACTTGACACATTGACATAAAATAAATAATTCATGACACATGACACAAATTCAGATATATTTTAAAAGTCAAACTCTTTATGGAAACAATTTCTTTTATTTATTAAAAAAATCTTCTGTGCTTAGATATATATAAAGTATATTTGCACTGGATTAAAAAAGCCAGGTCTGTTTGCTCTTTCCTAAAGCCATATTAGACCTTTACCAAAAAGAAACATGCAGCATTAAAGGCAACATTATGTATGGAGAATGACACACATTACTTATATCTGATAAATGCTGACAAATCTCAGTGGGGTTTTCTTTGCAAATTCACTATTATAGATAGAAATGATACATCAAAACAAAAAACTTTTTCTAATGTCTAATTCAAATCAGCTCTGGCTACTTTTGGTGTGTACCACAAATACTGGAGTAACATTTTTCCACAGACTCCACAAATGTGACCCTTTTTTGCAGAACATATCTATGCTTGCTGATATGGGGTATATCACAAGTAATGCATTTTTAATAATCTTTTGTCCAGTGGGGCAGTATACTCTCTTATCCAACATGAACTCAGTGAAATAGCACTTGTACTGAACATAGTTTTTGCTTTAATCATGAAAAATGTATGGTTTTTGTTATTTCTTTCATCCCCCCTATTTAGCCCAAGAAATTATAAAAACCATAGCTGTTTCATTACAACAATAGGCAAAGAGTATGTTTGACACTAACCATATTTGTGAAACTGGCATTGAATGGGGGAGTATATGGGATATATTGCCCCCTTAATAGGAAATTGACTTAATTAATTTCCCTATATTTTTAGACGTTTGGTCATCATATGTATACATCCATATGTACCTGTATACTGTTTACTGTATGCACTGGCTCCACTTATTAATTTGGTTTCTCACAAGACGTATTATTTGGCTTGAAATGGATAAATGGGTCATTGTCCACCAAAATCAATGTTCTTTTTCTTCAACTGTATTTGTTAATGTAGTATTCTGTTATGTATTCCATATGTTTGCTAAACCTTTTTATAATCACACATTCCTATAGGGTTTATATAACTAAAATATAAGGGGAAATAATCACAACCCGATCATCTCAGTTGTCCAGCTTGTTGGCTAATAGTGCTAATGGGATTAGCTCTCAGGACAAAATGTTGTCCCATCCCCTTTCCTTCCTGGCTAATGAGCCTCTATTAAAGAGAGGTCATGTCCGTCCACAGATATTTTTATTGTTGGGACTATATATACATTGAGCATTGAACATTGGACAAGTAACCGAAGGCTGCTCATTACAGGGGAATTGTGTAGATGGCAGCCTACTCTTGCCTGGTTCATTGTTAGAAAGAAATTATTGTAGCAAAACAGGCAAATGTCATTAAAACTATACATTCTTACAGTCAACTACCCCATGGATCACTTTAATTTATTTTTTGTAATTTCTCTTTAATCATTGTTCTTCAGTTACTCCTGCATACAACTTTATTGCTGTGTATTTCAAAAAAGAGCCATTTTTATATTGTGGATTTATTTAAGTTGCTAACAGGACTCTTACACTTTATTACTTTTAAAAATGGCACAATATTATAAATATATTCAGATATATTCCATTCGTAATTCCTCTCAGTTGCATGCAACAATTATGGTGCCTCCCTGCGGTATAACTTTTCCTATCAATAACTCTATTGAGCCACTGCCATTCTCATTTATTCTGAAATGTACCAAACCAGCCTAAAAATAATTATGTAAGAAAAATCTATCCATTAGAAAAGCAATAGTAAGATATTTATTCAGACACATATAGACATGTTTATTGTTCATATGGTTTAAAGATGATCTCTTATTTTATTTTGTTGTATACTGGGGAAAGGGAAAGATGTAAAGAATTTTAAAGTTTCCCTGTTTAAGGCAAATATTACATTAGCTATTGTAGAATTTTTTGATTAAATTTCAGATTCACCAGCTACCCAAGAAATTCTCTTTTGTATGCAAAAATATGTAATGGTGATAGCATCCTTATGTTGAGGATGTAGTTAACATTCAAACTCTAATGAATGAATCTCTAAAAAAAGAAACACTCAAGTCACTTTATAAAGAAAGTTGCTTTTCAAGCATCTTGTTGATTTTCAATGTGTTAAAAAAAAGTTCAAATAAGCATTTTCGCTGTGTTTTGCCAAAGCCTGAACTACCTATTTCAATTGCTCAGTACAAATATCTATTGGTTTGAGTATATAGAATGTCCAGTATTTGGAAAGCGACAAATTTTTCACAATTTTGTGTATGCCACCATAATAGATCTGAAGTGAAGCAATCAAGATGTAATTTGAAGTGCAGACTTTCAGCTTTAATTTAAGAGGTTTAACAAAAATATCATGTTTTTACAGACAGAGTTTTCCTCCTCTATTTTCAGGGGCTCACATGCTCATTTGGGTTGAAAGTAGCTGAACATTCCACTTATTTGCATTTCCACTTGAGCTTTTACAGTACATTTTGGGTAATTGTCCATCTGTACTGTGAAGCACCATTCTTTTTAGATTTGCAGCTTTTGGCTGTAGTATATATATAGTACAGACTATACAATTCAAAATTCAACCTGCTGCTTTTGTCAGCAGTGACATCACCAATAAACACTAATAACCCACTTCCACTAGCAGCGATACATGCCAATGCCATAACAATCATAGCAATTTCTTCACCAACATGACATGCTTTGGATCATGAGTTGGTCCTTACCTCCTTCATACTCTTCCCTTCATTCTTCATTCCCTTCATCTTAGTTTCAACTGTTCCAGAACTGGACAGGTTTTTTTATGTGTTTTTTGGCAATCTGGCCTTCCAATTTTGGAGGTTTACAACTAGTTTACACCTTGTATTTACATTCATGAAGCCTTCTTTTGAGGATACAATTTCTCATTACTACACCTACCTCTTGAATAGTGTTCTTGACTTGGCCTTCTTTTTAAGAATGTACCAGATTCTTGATTTGGTCACTCCTAATGTTTCAGCAATCTCTCTGATGGGTTTGTTTTCTCAGCCTAATGATTAATTGATTTACTTGCATTGACAGTTCTTTATACCTGATATTGAGAATTTACATCAACCACTTTCAAATGCAAATTACACTCTTGGAATCAACTCTGGACCTTTTGACTACTTAGTTAGTATTAAAACAAAGAGGCAATTGCCCACATGTGGCCATGGAACAGCTTGTCACTCAATACTCCAATTACTTTTGTTTTTTAGATAGGAGGGGACAGCATATAAGAAGTGCTGTCATTGCTAAACCATTTAGTTTGGATACAAATACCTCGAAGTTACAGCTGACAATCTGCACTTTTACTTACATTCATTACATAACATCAACTTCAATATTTTAAGGTAAAAATAATGCTAACTTTATTAATATCCAACTATTCATGGACCAGAATGTATATCTACAGCCACTTCCATATTATTATTTTAGAATATGTCCCAAAATATATTTCAATCACTGACAGCAAAACACAACGTTGACATAAAGAAATGCTTACATCTGCTGTGTTTTCTTCTAATTTTCTTTTTATCTGGAACTATTTGCATCTTTTAATCTTCTCATATTACCATAAATATTGCCTATGCCTTGTCTTGCATTGCTTTTGTTGATGTATGTTTTCTACTAATCTTTCAAATTTTTGGGAGCACACAATATGTTATTGCCTTTTTCTAAAGAGTTAAATGTGTTGTTACATATTGTTCTTGTCAATAAGGGTGCTTGGGACTAAACCTGACTCATCTAAAACAGACACCATGTATGACATGGATGACTATAGATAAATCTCTTAATCACCATAAATCTTGCATCTCAGGAGTGTGGGTGTTTAACCACAGAAAACTCCATTGCCTAAATTCTCTTGTATAGAAATTTTATTGTCTGCCTCTTTGTAATACATAAATAATGAATTCTGTATGTATGTCATGTACAGTCACATAGACTTTTTTCCTGAAGCTATATGTAATATAGTGTATTTCTACTGCCCTGTGTTTGCCTGAAAAGGGCGATGACACAATAATGTGATATCACAATAATGTGATATATTAATCTTTTGTTCCACCTCTGTTTCTTATTTCTTAAGACTGATATGAGTAAGGCCACAATTGCTTTGTTTTTGTTTTATTTTCATGGAGCAATGTCTCTTTACAAATGCAAGCATTCCATGTTAATTTAGAATGTATTAGATTTTGTCTTATGTCCTGTAAATGATTAGTTTCCTGTATCGTTAGCATTTTATTAAAATGCACACATGATTTTTGAATGTTTTCTGTAAATGACAATCAATGTTCTTTTCTTTAATGCTGACAAAAAATAAAAAAAATCTATCTAAATATATTGATTATTGTTGTTTTTGGTTTAACCCAATGCTACATATGTGCATATGTGGCAACAGGCTATATTATAGAGATATTTGTGTCACTTGCATGCAATCAAGCTTCCATACAGCATCAGATATTTTAAACAGGCTAGCAAGTGGTATCCTCAGGCCTAGATAGAGTCAAGAATTACAAATAGATAAACTACATTACTTATTCAGATTTAACCCAATTTAGTAAGCATTAAACAAATTGATAGTGAGTATTCAACAGTAACAACACACAATATCAGTTAAAGAGAACTGTATACTAAGTAGGTATTTCTAACAACCTGGAAAAATTACATTTAACACTACAGTTATTAACCAGAAAGGGAGAGAACAAACTTCATGTTGGGTTGAAAAACGTGAAGTCACTGAATGAAATCCAAGCTGTTATTGGCTCTGCCAACTTTTTCTAACCTTGGACCACAGATATATCGTAAAAACCACTGTGCAAAGTTTGGGGGCCCTGGTTTTAATATTTAATGGCAGCAATTTACATTTCCCCACTGAAAGTCAACAAGTGAAATCTGATTGGCGGTTGGTGGCTCCACCCCCTTTTTCTAACCTGGAACTGCAGTTATCAAGTGACTAACTCTGCAAAGGAGGATTAATAGTTAAACAGCAACAGTTTAAATTTAAACCAATAAAAGTCAAAAGGTAAATTGTGATTGGTGGTTGTGCCCACTTTTTCTAACCTTGAGTCAAAGTCACCCAGTGACAAACAGTGGGCACCCTGGCATAAATAGTGTAAGAATGACAGCATTTTAAATTTAAACCAATAAAATTAAATGCATGAAATCTGATTGGCTGTTAGTGGCTCAACCCACTTTTCCTATTTTTGAACTCCAGTCCCCCAGTGACCAACTTTGCAAAGTTTGGGGCTAAAAATTGTGGGACTGACAGCATTTTACACTTCCCCATTAAAAGTAAATAGGTGAAATGTAATTGGCTGTTGTGGCAAATACCCAGTGACTCAGTGATAATACTTAAATAATGGCATCAGTTTAAATATAAACCAATAAAATTTAATTGTTGGAAATGGATTGGCTGTTGGTGGCTCTGCCCACTTGTTCTAACCCTGAATATGTAGTCAGCCATTGACTGACTATGCAAAGTTTGGGAACCCTGACACAAATAGTGTGAGAAAGGCAGCATTTTAAATTTAAAACAAAAAAATTCAATAGGTGAAGCCTGATTGGCTGTGAGAATGGCAGCAGTTAAAATTTCCCCACTGAAAACAATGAAATAAATGTGATTGGCTTTAAGTGTTCCCACCCACTTTTTCTTACCTTGAGTATGTAGCCACCCAGTGACTGTGCAAAGTTTGGGAACCCTGGCATCAAACCAATAAAATTCAATAGCTTAAATCTGATTGGCTGTTGGTGACTCCGCCCACTTTTTATCAAAACTAAAACTGCAGCCCCCTAGTGACCAACTGTGAAGAGTTTGGATACCCTAGTGTTAATACTGTGAGAGTGGCAGCAGGTTGGATTTCCCCATTGAAAATCAATAGTTAAAATCTGATTGGCTGTTGGTGGCTCTATCCACTTTTTGTAACTCTGAACCACAGTTACCCAGTGACTAGCTCTGCAAAGTTTGGGGACCTTAGTATTAATATTTCAAGAATGGCAGCAGTTTAAATTTAAATGTATGACATCCATAGGTTAAACGGATTGGCTGTTGTTGGCCCCACTCACTTTTATAAACTTGGAACATAGTCACCCAGTGACAAACTGTGCAATGTTTGGGAACCCTGGAATCAAACCAATAAAATTTAATAGGTGAAATCTGATTAGCTGTTGGTGGCTCTGCCCACTTTTCAGAACTAAAATTGCAGTCCCCTAGTGACCAACTGTGAAAAGTTTGGGGACCCCGGTGTTAATACTGTGAGAATGGCAGTAGGTTGAATTTCCGCCAAATCAATAGGTAAAATCTAATTGGCTGTTCACAGCTCCGCCCACTTTTGGGCATCCAACAATCATCATATTTTCATTCAGGCTGACCCCATGACTATGTGATTCGAGTTTGGGGGGTGGTTTGGGGGGGGTGTAGCCTCAAATCTTCCCTGTTAAAGTCAATGGGATAATTGGGGTGTTCAGAGCGGCACCACAAAAAACAGGGGGCGGGATTGCTTAGATAAGCACAAGCAACCTGCTTCGCTATAGGGCGAAGGAGTGTGGAGAGTTTGGGTGTTGTACCCCTAAAACTATAGGAGGAGTAGCGTTTAGAAAATGGGGGGGCGCGAAGAAGAAGAAGAAGAAGAAGAAGAAGAAGAAAATCGGAAGAATAAGCTGAAGTCGAAGAACAGTATGTTGGGGTTTTCAACCAAACATAATAATAGTTATTTTCACACCATCTTCATAAAGAAACCCCCACAAAGGCTGACATATATCAGATTGCTACCCAGTAACAATGCATGACCCTTTTATTCTTGGCTATGTACCAATTAGACCATTGCTCATGCTGCATGAGGTGCAATGTTCAACTCACTCTGATGGAAATGATCTATGTAATTTGACCAGGCAGAATGGAGTTCCATTTTGTTTGTTGCACCAACAGGAGAACCGATTCATGATACTGCACATTCCTGGATGTCCGCATCGCCAACCTCATTCAGCCAAAGCCTCATTCAAAAAGCCTGCAACTTTTACAAGGTGATTGACACAAGCTACTAATGTATACACATTGCATAAGATTAATAAATGATTTCTATATTGCCAGCCGATATGCCAAGGAATCATGCCAATGCTGTTAAATAAACATACCACAAGAATAAGCATATTCAAAAAAAGCAAAGCCCTTTGTTTGGAAGAAAGACAACTTCTGAACATAAAATTCAGGAATTAATTCATGGTGGAAAGAATATCCTTTCTGTTTGATCTGATCCCCAGAGTGTTCTTATATAAAGTTTCTTCTGAATATGCAATTGTTTCCTGTATCTTCTTTTTTTTCTTGTGTTTCTTCTTGTTGACTGATCTACTTATTAGACTGATCTACTGAAAAAATAAAAGAACAACTTAAAAATATAAAATAAAGAGGTAGTGGTGGGTGATGGAAGGCTTTTACACTGAGTTTTATTCCAGACAGTAAAAGGAAGATTGTTTTATTCTCTAAAATGATTGTTTATAAAGATGTGAAGTCAAACAGGTAATGACTTTCTGTTTAATTCAGATAATCCCTAGTGATTTACAATCTCTTATTATTATTCAATTTGGGTTACATTTTTCATGCCATGTAGGCAACAAATCTTCATTATTTCAGTACAGTGATAACTTCTTATACACTGAAGTAAATTAACTAAGCTGCAGTTACAGTCATATGAACCTAAGACGTATGATTTCAGACAAAAGTGTATACCTTCTGTGTAGGATCTGCAAAGGGATCAAAGGCAAAGGCAATAGTCCGAATTTGACCAGCCCGTCAGAAAAAAATATTTTTGAATATCATCTTTATTATATTTAGTTTTGAAGCTACAGACCATATAAGCTGTGGATTAGCATTGCTAAAATTCTCTCTGCTCTTTCTTTGGAAGGGATCACTGATATCCACTTGCATCCTGTCCATGTTCAACCTTAACTAGTTACTGTGAAGGCCCCTCTCCTGCTTCACCAGGATGTCATTGATCTGATTGGCTGAATCTTGCCAGACAATGGTATCAAAGATATGCGAATAAAGTAGGAGAGGAAAGGCATGCACCGAACCAGTTCAGTGTAAAGGTGCCCATACACCTTCAGATCCGCTTGCTTGGCGATATCGCAAAACGAGCGGATCTTCTCCTGATATCCCCCACCTACTGGTCCCTGGGGCCAAACAATCGAATTATGACGACGGGTATAGGCAAAGTCGGTCCGACTAGATTTTCTAACCTGCCCAATCGAGATCTGGCCGACTTCAGGCAAGATATCGGTCGGGCTGGCCCGTCGCTAGTGCCCATACACGGGCCGATTAGCTGCCGAAACGGTCTAAGGGACCGATATCGGCAGCTAGAATCGGCCTGAACTGGTTCCGTTCACCAATGAGATTTACAGATTACTTGAAAACGATTAATTGAAAACAATTAATTGTTATTGGAAAGCTGATTTGAATGACACGCAAAATGTTATTTTTGTGCATTTGACTGTTGTTATCCTTTAGTATTTCTATCAAGAAATACAAAGGCAAAATTAAAAATGAAGGAATAACGAACCTATAAAATACACGTTAAAGAAATTACATTGATATGTAGCTTCTCATACTGCTTTATGCATACTCAGTCCTTGCATTGATAAATCATCTATGGCCCATAAAACAGCAGGTACACTGAAAGTAGGAAAAAATATCTAACATCCCACTGAGAAGTAATATTTGGAAAGGTTTTGATTTATTTACATGAGATGTATAAATTATTCTGTTATGTACACATTCTATTAATGTATATATAGAATCCTTAATTAAAAGACATTTTTAGATGTAAAATCAGGGCTCCAAGCCAAAGCTGAACAATTTAATAAATCAAGAAGCCATATCATTTTTCTATTTACACAAGACCAAACTAGGAGTGGTTTCAGTCACTTTCAATCAAAAACGGGAACAGTTGCATTTTACCAAATCTACACAACTTGTTTTGTTTTTTCACATTGGTTTATATTTAACAATTTATTTGAGACTTTGGCAACCTAACATTTTTTTTAGGCTTTAAACAACACACTGACTGATTTCACCTGCTTTTATTGTCTGATACCAGCATGATTCAGTCATTAACACACTAATGACAAACAGCATGGCTGAGTTGTTTGCAGCTGGAAGAAAATCTGGAAGAAAATTTAAGTTGAAGAAGCACTCACTCACTCACTCACTAAACCTTTATGTCTAAAAAACGATAACAAAGAATAAGGGGATCTGAATCCAAAATATGGATTGATGTAAACTTAGTAAGGGTGCTTCCCTGAACTTCTATTTTAGTGGTTTTTGATATTTTTGCATTTTTAGACTGCTTATACCAGGCTTTTAGTTCAACTCAAACCTAGGGTTAATGGAATACAGAATATGTATAGAGAGTGCATAGACAGGGTCGCTGACACTCAGGGCCATCAAAAATAGAGTGCTTCATCTCTTTAAAATAAAAATCCATATTAAAAATAATTATTAAACATTCACTAGTATGTTTTTATCAATTACAAAACCCTTCAGGGTCCTGTGGTTTAACAATCTGCAGTCAGCATGGTCTGGTTTTCTACCTTTGCAGCAGGTTTCGACACAAAACACTGAAAAGGGGTATATCCACATTCTCCAGTACATTCAGGTAGTGTAGAAATCATAGCGGTGCATACATACAGACCACAAATATAGCTAATATAAGCTAGTTTGCTCCTGCAGCATGCCACCCAATGCCTTAATGCCTTTAAGAGGGGCCTGGATGAGTTCTTGATCAATCAGAATATCCAAGGCTATTGTGATACTAATATCTACAGTTAGTACTAGTGGTTGTATATATAGTTTATGTATGTGAGTGTATAGATTGGTAGGTGTGGGTTAGGTGTGCTGGGTTTACTTGGATGGGTTGAACTTGATGGACACTGGTCTTTTTTCAACCCTATGTAACTATGTAACCATCTTCCCCACCTGCCTACTGGCAGTCTGGTGTACCCTAGACACCCCCTGCCCTTCTTCTTGTGTCTTCTTGTGTCTCTCTGGTCGGAAGCTTCCTATCACTTGCATTGTAACCCTCGCTGCGGTATGGCCGTGTCTCTAAGCCAAACTAACTCCTTGATGGGGTTTGGGCTACCTGTACTTACTGGCCTGCCTGACTTATACACCTAATGCACACTCCATTTCAACTATCCTCTCTATCTGATCCTACCGCTACAGAAAGCTTCTGAACCAGGTCCAACTCCAGCTCGATGTTCCTGCTGAAGGCTACAAAATCCCTGGACCCTCACCATGGACGGGGTTTCCCCTTTTATATCTGTTGAACTCTATTGGCCAGAAACTATACTGCACCCACTAACCCATAATCTATACATTACTGTCACCTAGTGACCTAATCACAGGCAAACATAATGAAACACAATCTATTATTAACTCATTCTTAAAACCTAGACTGGGGCTTAACATAACTACAGGCAACCCTCACCATGCACCCCCTTCTTCCAGGTATCTTATTCCTTCTCTGTTTAGTTCCTTGTTTTCTGCCTAGATCTTTTATTATACTCTGCCCAGTTCTCTGTTATAGACTGACCCTCAAGTTCCTGTTCTTCTCTTTGCTTTGTAACTTGTTACTGCTTACTTCTCTGTGGTTTTTGTGTTATCTCTCTGCACTACTTCTCCGTTATTCCTTGTACAAACCACCACAAACCAACTTATAGCTTTTGCAAACCTGGAAAGAATTGAGCTATCCCATCTGCCAGCAGAAGACAGAGTGCAAATTTTGTAGTTTGTAGTGTATGAAATAAAATCCCACTGAAAAAGTTATTTTAGAATAAAAAAAATTTGTGTTTCTATTTATGGAACAAACCTGAACCTAAAAAAAAGTCACAGATTGCCACACTGAAACCTCAATGTTTCTAATTGTCGCACAAAAAACAGTGTCAAAAATCCGAAAACCTCTAAAGTTTTGAAGCAAAGAAAAATCCTTCAGGAAAGGGAAGGGACAAAAGCCATTGACTTCTACCTAATCTCAGCAAGTTTTAGTTGATGATGAGTTTTAGCGCTAATAATGTTGAAAAAAAGAGATCAAAAAGTTTGTAAATGGCCTCCTTAATCTACAGATTACATACAAAAATACACCTAAAACCAATATAAGAGGAAAAGAGGACCCTGCCAAAAAGTTTATAATCTAAAATACTTATTAAGATCTGCACTAATAAATGCAAAGTCACATATTTGTCTAAATCCTTATTTCAGAACAAAATAGCATTATTGCATATGAAATATATTTGCATGTATGTATGTATAAGGGCAAAAAGATTACACAGCTCTGTACAATCTTCAAATGTAGATAAGTACACACAGTGAGGTAAGGAGTAGACGAAGACAAGTGAAGAAATGTAGTGAGGAGCAGAGGAAGGAAGGGTATTTAGTGTTAGCAGAAGGACAGGTTCATTTAGGAGGATGTAACTAGGGGGCAGTTATTGATCTGGGTCAGGATATCAGTGGTTAGTGACAGGGTGTCTAAATATATCTGGATGTCACCTGCATATAAGATATTAAGATCAAACTAGAAAGAAGTTGAGAACAAACTTCATGTTAGGTTTTTCTAACCTTGGACCACAGTTATATAGTAAAAACCACTGTTCAAAGTTTGGGCCCCCTTTATCTAACCTGGAACTGCAGTTACCCAGTGACTAACTCTGCAAAGTTTAGGGACCCTGGGATTAATAGTTAAAGAACGGCAGCAGTTTAAATTTAAACCAATAAAAGTCAAAAGATAAATTGTGATTGGTGGGTGTACCAACTTTTTCTAACCTTGAGTCGAAGTCACCCAGTGACAAACAGTGGGCACCCTGGCATAAATAGTGTGAGAATGACAGCATTCTAAATTTAAACCAATAAAATTCAATGCATGAAATCTGATTGGCTGTTAGTGGCCCAACCCACTTTTCCTATTTTTGAATTGCAGTCCCCCAGGGACTAATTTTGTAAAGTTTGGGGGACTGACAGCATTTTACATTTCACCATTAACAGTAAAGTGGTGAAATGTGATTGGCTGTTGGTGGCTACGCCCACTATTTCAAACTTTGAACGGCAAATACCCACTGACTAACTTTGAAAAGTTTAACAACCCTGGAATTAATACTTAAATAATGGCATCAGTTTAAATATAAACCAATGAAATTTAATGGGTGGCTGTTGGTGGCTCTGCCCACTCTTACCCTGAATATGTAGTCAGCCAGTGACTGACTGTGCAAAGTTTGGGCACCCTGACACAAATAGTATGAGAAAGGCAGCATTTTAAATTTAAACCAAACAAATTCAATAGGTGAAGTCTGATTGGCTGCTGGTGTCTCCACCCACTCATTAAAACCTAAAAATGCAGTTCCCTAGTGACCCTGGTGTTAATGCTGTGAGAATGGCAGCAGGCTGAATTTCCCCATTGAAAATCAATAGGTAAAATCTTATTGGTTGTTGGTAGCTCCACCCACTTTTCCTAACTCTGAGCAGCAGTTACCAGGTGACTAGTTCTGCAAAGTTTGGAGACCTTAGTATTAATATTTAAAGAATGGCAGCAGTTTAAATTTAAATGTATGATGTATGACTTTTTTTATCTGTGTTATATTGATAACTGTCTGCATTAATAGCCTTTTCATGTTTATCTCATTTATCCGGTGACTAAGTGCTCTTGAAGCACGAAACACATTGGGAAACCCTTCAATAAAGGGTTTTGTTTTTTTCTTTTTTGATGAACCCTGTAGTGTTTTGAGTGCCTCACTCCTTTTTGCTGTTGATACATATGACTTTTTTGCTCCCTTCACCGAGAGTCTGGGGCTAGTGCACCTGGACCAAGCTTTATGATAATTGGTGAGTTATGTTTTATACTGTGGGTTATGTATTACTATCTTTTCATGCATTCAAGAGGTTGCCCACTTTAACCCATCCCCTGCCCATTCTTTATGAAGTGCTATCGAATGCAGTAGGTATACAAAGACTTGCACTTTAGGGTGCAACAAGCAAATTTGAATGGAATCATTTTGTAATGTCTTCAAATAAAGTGCTAGAGAACTAACAAGCAAAAAACTGCCCCCAAGATCCATATTTATACACTTGCATCCGAGTCTTTGCTGTGATCTGCAGCTCACACCGGATAAATATAGGTTAATGCAAAGATTGCACTTGTGGTGCATAGTGTGGAGCGAGGGGTAAATGTGAAAAAACATGACACTCGACCCATTTTTTGGCACTTGCTCTCTTTCCTACACGTGAAGGCACATTTATCGACATTCTGATTTTAGTGGTTTTAGAGTTTTTGAACCACAAATAAACTCATTTCCACTACAACCAGAAATGTCTAGTCATTTATTAGAAGATCCAAATATAAAAAGCAAATTAAAATGCGGAACAAAAACTAAAGAAACACAAAAAAGCTAATCTTCAAAAAAAAATGTCTGCACTTGTTACAATTTGCCTAGGACAACTCCCACATGATGCTTTTAGATTTTGGTTTGTGGGGTTGTTTTGCTTAAAAAATCACAGACTGTTTTGTGCTTTCGTGTAATTAGTAAAATCCACTATTTTAAGTATTAAAAACCCACAATTTGTAAAAATGAAAAAATACAAATATTAGTAAATGGGCCGCTTAGTAAATATGGCTATTTTTACATTGGTCCCATATTTTGCAAATGAGCTTGGCAACCTGTGGGAGGTTTTGTTGTCCAAAAATACTTTTAAAAAAGAGTAAGATATATTTTGCAATATTAGATATTCGAGGCAATGCACACAATAGATAATTTAAAAAATTACAGACAGAATAGGACTGTAATTTAACTGACACTGAAACTGACAGCATGCCACAAATATGCTCCTACACCATCCACACATGGCAAAAGTAAAAATATATATATAATATATATTTAGAAAGCAAGAAAGATGCTTACCCTTTTATAGTTATTATAGGTAAAATTAACCAAAACCACCTTGTACCTTGGGATCAGTGATAGCTTTGTGAATAGATTTCCTATTTGGATTTCCATTCTTTGTTAATATGGAGCAGTTACATTACTGTGTGCTGCCCATTAGAGATCGACAAAACTGCTGCAATTTTTGTCTGTGTGACTAGGAAAGCTTTCTGAGCAGCAGGAATATGTTTAGCAAAAATACAGACATAACAATAATAACTATTCTAATGTCAAGTCTTAGGGGCAGAGTTATCATAATGTGAGTTTAGAGCTTAATACATAAAAAGCTTTAGCAACGTTCTATTCATTCCTGTGGGATTTTTAGAGTTCTTATGTATTTAGCTATAAACTCACATTTTGATCAATCTGCCCCTAAAGAAATGCAAAAAATACCATGCCTATGGCTTTCATTAAAGTAAACACGGAATCACCTTGCTTATGGCTTATACCTATATGGTATACACACCCTCTACAGAGCAAGAGGCAACATGCAAAAGTGTTGTAGAGTCTCAAATGATATATTCGTCCTTTACTGCAGTGAAAAGCAGATGAATTGGATATGGGGAAAAATATTTTGTATCCAATCCACCACTTAACCACAGGAGGACTCTGATAAGCATTCAATTATTTGACAAAATAATGCATCCGTATCCTGAGTTATATTATTCTCAGCAGGTATACCAATGCTAATGGGAATGCACAACGTGAATTTTAGTAGTTTATTCCCTGATTGAGTTTTTTTTTTTCTGTGTTTCAGTCTGGGTGCACAATTTGTTTTCACCTAAAATAAAAAAAATCCCTTTCAGTAAACTATGTGTTCAGTTAACTATATGTTATGCAAGCGGCTGGTTACTGCTGTCATAAGCAATAGTGAATCATTATACCAATATTCAGTAATAATTAGGCAACGTATACACAACATGGGGGAATGGCTGGAGGAAGGACTACTGTGAGATAATCATGCACACCATGGGGTGGCTAGTTTTTCAAAGATTGTCTGAATGAATCTGATTTCTTCAGTTTAACTATCTCTTAAAAACAATAAACCTTTTTATAGTTTTAGACTTTTTACTACTTATACTAACTGCTAAGTGCCAGCTTGCACCTAAATTCATAAATCAGACCCCTGGAGCGCAGTAGGGCAAATGAACTTTCAGATGCTTAATAACTTCTGCTATTCTGTCTTTACAAAAGGTTTGTTAAACGGAATAATCGGCTGTTGCTTTCATTTTTTGGTACAGAATTTGACCCTTCCACATTCTAAATGAATAATTAATAGAGTGGTTTTTTTTTAATAACTTTTCTAAATAATTCACTTAGGGGCACATTTACTAATCCACGAACGTCCGAAAAGCGTCCGAATGTGTTTTTTTCGTAATGATCGGTATTTTGCGATTTTAATATTTTTGTAGCCGTTACGACTTTTTCGTAGCGTTACAACTTGCGCGAATTGTCGCGACTTTTTCGTAGCCTTCGCGCCGAGTACGAAAGTTTCGGATTCATTCAAGCTTCAGTATGGTGACTTTTCTTGGGCCAGGTTGGAGCTGCAGAGTGCCATTAAGTCCTATGGGAGGCTTCCAAAATCATGCGACAATTTACAAAAAAGTCACAAAATGTTCGTTTTCAATCCGATTTTTTTCCATTCGGATTCATGGATTAGTAAATCAGCCCCTAAGTGTTGGACTGGGGTAACTGAGGCTCAGTAGAGAACCTGAACCCAGAGACCCACCATACCAACCCAAGCCCAAGAGGGCTAAGCCCACTGGCGTTTCTCCTAGCATTCCAATGAGCCACTCTGATCCTGGTAGCAGGAATTGGCAATACATAAAAACCCAGAAGGTGCAGAAAGTTTGTGTGGGAAGACTCACTTACAGTATAAGGCAAACTGGGAAAGTCTGCTCACAATGCAGAGGATACAAAACCTTAAGTAGCAGCTCAGGTGGTGGTTAACCTGAATTCCATTGTACATTGGCTTTCTGTGTTTGCTGCACCAGGGAAAATGCAGTTTGGGATTCAGTCAAGTAAACCCTGCCTGACTTCCTGCTGCCATATACGTTTTTGGGGGGGTTATTTATAGCTTTTGTTTGTTTCCCCCTGACAACACTACAAGTTAAGTGAAGTGCAAGAGCTAACCACTCAAAAGTGTGAGGGATAATTTCTAACATCTGATATTCAGAAATGTAGCCACCAGTTTTGCTTTATTTCAATTTTTTTAAAAAAGAGCCCTTTCTCCTTAAATAATGAAGTACAATTAACTGGTGGAAGGGAAGGTGTGGCCATGTAGCACTGCCTGGTAAGAGTTAATGGGAGATTTTACTTTAAACAATAAATTAAATAACTTCTGAAATTTCACAAAAATGAATATCTATCTGTCTATATGTATCTCTGTTTATCAATGTATCTATCTATCTATCTGTCTGTCTGTCTGTCTATCTGTCTCTCTCTCGCTTTATATATATGTATTTTCTGAAAGTGTAAAAGTTATTTATTTTATTGATAGATGATATATATACAGTACAGTATACTGGACATGAGCCGGCACCACGTAAAATGAAACAATAATGCCTGGGTGCAGAAAATAGTATATATATTGATAAAGTGAGACCGCACTCTCAGGACTTATGAAAAAATGGTGTTTATTGAAAATGGACTCATGTTTTGGCTAGCAGTCTAGCTTTTCTGTAGCCTGCTAAACTGCTATCCCAAATGTCAGTCCATTTTCAATTAACACCATTTAACACCATGCAGCCTCACTTTATCAATATATATACTATTTTCTGCACCCAGGCATTATTGTTTCATTTTACGTGGTGCCGGCTCATGTCCAGTATACTGTACTGTATATATATCATCTATCAATAAAATAAATAACTTTTACACTTTCAGAAAATGAAATAATGGTGTTAAGGTAAAGATTCAGTCAGAATATAATTAGATCACTTGAGGAAGTTTATTTTAAGGTGTTGAATGTTCAGCCCCAGTGATGTTGAAAAGGTTAATCAACCTAAATTGTAATTGTCTTTACACTCTGCTTCCTATTTCTATGTAAACCAACAGCGCTAAATTAACAAGAATGGGTGCCCTAGTTGAGATAGTAATGAACATTCCCACTGGTAGCAGAAGCACATAGCATGACAAGAAGGCCTCTAACTCCCTCCCAAAAACTACATTATTTCCCAGGTTAAGTGCAATGAAACACCGGGAGTGGCAAAGTTAAATCAGTTCAATTGTCTGATTGTTCCTACTCATCAAGTGCTATGGCTGGCAGGGGTCCAAACAACTTGGGGTTTTACGGAGAAGCTACTTTGTGATAATTCATTGCCCTCTGCAGTTACTTTGTTCAAGAGAATTGGAATGGTCAAAACAAATGTGACTCCAGACACTTCTTAAGAATGATATAGAGGATAGCCAGCTGCTGGGCCAGATGTCAAGGTGCATTAAGCGCCCTCCATTTTTATCCAGCCTTATTCCTAAAATGTACAAAGAATTTGGCTGTAAGCACTGCAATAAAAAAAAGATTGTGATTAATGAAGCAGTACAACTTAATAAAGCAACTTGACTCCCGCTTCTTCCTCTTAGGCATTTTAAATGTCCACTAAACAGTGCTTTTACCTACCAGCTGGGACATGTAAAATGTTAATCATCAGTCTGTGGGCCATTATAGAAAGTTGCTTTCACTTTCTCAAGTTGATAACCAAGGGTGGAAAGATAATAGGTTTGGTTAACAGAGCTGTTCAGATAATGGAGATACATACGGAGTCAAGCTTTGATAGAGTCAGCATGGTAGCTTAGCTCTTTAATCCATTCTTGTTCTTAGCTACTGTACCATGAGTTTAAATCTTTGCTGGAAGTGGAAAGTCTACATTTTAAATGAATGATCTTTTTCTTTATCTGTTTGCCTTAACATTTAAGAGAAAATAAAATGCTGGATGATATTAATAATGATAAACACACTAGCATTGTACAGGTGTCATATGGATATTAAAAAGTTCTGCTACTGACATTGAGGAAAAAATGTTCAGCAATTTTTTACATATTTTCTTATTTAGATGCCACCTTGGAGGGCAAAGAGCTGCATTGCTGTATAGAGTACTGACGGCACTAACCAACACTGCTTACAGGAGGGGCATCACACATGCTGTACTTCAAAGTGAATGACCTCGCAAGCTTTCAGATGATGTATTTTTCCATTTGCGTATTACACAGTTTTGATGCATAATAAATAGAAAAAAAAATTGTGTGTTTTATAATAATAAAATCAGCTTTATTGGAGCAAAAAAATATGAATCACGGAAAAATAACGAACATTGATAAATCATGCACCTGTCCAAAATACACCCACATACACCTACGTATAACTGCTTTCTCTAATTAGAGACCCATTTTTCAGCAGTCTCATTTTCATGGTTTAAGTGGTTTTTCTAACCACAACTAAACTCATTTCCAATAAAAACACGTCTATTCCTGTATTACCCATGTAAACCCATTTCCACAAATGTCTGACATTTACAAAAAAATCCAAACTAAAAAAGTCAGTGCAGGAAAAAGTCACTGCAACACAAAGAAACTGCAACTTTTTCGAATTGTTACACAAAATTCAGTGTAAAAAAAAAAGTTTCAAGGCAAAAGAAAGGGAAGGGATATCTGCCATTGAATTCTACATGATCTGCATTGGGATTTTAAGTTGTTGTGACACATAGTAAATCTTGAAAATGTATCTTTTATTTTTCTAAAAATGTGAATCGGAGAAATAGCCCCCCTAATAAATCACTAAAATGTATATGAAGTTTTTTTTTTACACAAAAAATTGGAGTTTTAGCGCAAAAAACCCACAAATCGTGAAAAAAAAAAATACAAATGTTAATAAGAGACCCATATAACTGCCGTACATTATTTTGATGTTTCAACCTTGACAGTCTAAAAATATGCACAACAGAAACTTAATTTAACACGAACAAATCCTGCTGAAAGTGTGTTTTTTGTCTTCATTACGGGGGGGGGGGGGTGCCTTGCCATGGGCATGTTTGGGATTTTACTGTAGATCTGTAAAGGAAAAATCTCAGCAGTGTTCTAACTTAATATTTAACAATAGTGATGAGCAAATTTTTTCACCAGGCATGGATTCTCAGCGAATTCACGCATTTTGACATTGACAAATTGTTTTGCGAAACTTCCGTGAAAATTTGCCATGGAAAAATTTGGCGCACGTCAAAAAAAGTTGTGGTTGTGTCAAAATGGACACACTAAACAATTGCGGGCGACAAATGAATTTCACGTATTTTCCACCATTTCGCAAATTTTCTTGTTGCTTCACAAATTTTATGGCGAAACGGGACAGATTCGCTCATCACTATTAAACAAGGCCAAAAGATCATCTATGCTGCCATTATGGTCAGACAATCTGTAAACTAAATTATAAAAACATTCCCGATGTGCTTCTCCATGTGATGCTCATTGGTGCAGTACAGTCAGTAGCAGACTTGTTATGTAAATAGTCACACAGACATCTCATGGCAGCCTCGCTGACAGTGTTACAAAACAAAGCAGGGAAATGTGGAGCAAATGCATTTGTTCTTTTAGCTATACTGCTTTTTAATTCAATTTCAGTTTTCATGAGTTACAATTGGCATGCCTAATTAGTTAGAGGAGCATTATTATATCTTACAGATGTATTAAACTGATGATTGCCTTCAGACATGTACTGAAAACCTTAATAAGATACTTTGCAAAATGCATAATGGTATACAGCCATGTACATACCTACCTAACATAGGGCTAATTTACAAACGCAAGTGCAAAGCATTGAGATTGAAATTTTATTGATAATTCAACCTTCGAATTTAATTCAAAATTTGTTTGCTAAAACTCAAGTAAGGGTTTCTGAAACTAGAATGTTCAATATTGCCTATACCCGGGGGGATACAATTTTTCTGGGTACAGTCAAGGTAGCAGGTTGGTGCCGGCATAGGGGCTGATTTTCGTCTTGTGTTTTTCTGCAGCCCTAGAATCAGCCCCGTGTGGCACTAGCTTTCAGTTGTACTTTATATAATCACTACTTATTGTCTCACTTATGTAAAGCAGCCACTTCACAACACCAATTCCCCTGTAACAAATTCACTAAATACTTTTGAACTTGAATGCTAATGCAATTAATGATGCCACATTCTAGAAGTGACGTGATTCACACATATTATAAATCCACTGAGAAGATGCACATCGCAACTTGTCTGCGATTTGCCAAAACAGACTAAATTGTATCCATATTAGTGCAATGTGTGCAATCTGCTTGTAACGATACCTGGTGGTCTAGCGGGGCAGCGGGGACGCCCGCCGTCATCTTCTATGCGTGCGTGCGCGCCTCACTCTGCCGCTTATGCGCATGCGCGCTCTTGATGCGTGCGCATGTGCACTCGCGTTTGTCGCCGGCGCGCGCGTGACGTCATTTCGGCGCGAAATTCAAATATTTAAAGCGCTCACTGTACTGTATTCGTTGCCCAACGTAGGTTTTCCTTGGTGATTTCCTGGGTGCGATATCTGCTGTTCTCCTGTGTTCCTGACCTTTTGCCCGTTCTTGACCTTCCTTGTTTGCTGCCTGAACCGACCATTGCCTGCCTGACTATTCTACTGGATTCTGATTCTGTGCTGCGCTGCCTGACTGTTGCTGACCCTGGCCTGTCTTGACTACTCTAAAGTGTTCCCCATCTGCCTGTCACATGATTGGTTCCTGTGCTTGCTCAGAACTCTCTCCTTGGGTTTCTCACAATAAGACCAGGCGGCATCCGAGTAGCGAAGGGCTCCTCCCGACGTGAAAGGCGGTTGTTATAGGCGGAAGCATGAGCCGAGACCAGACCCTTAGAGCCTGTTCTGAGTTTTAGGATACCATTCGTGACATTGCTGTGGGCGCTGTTACACTGGAATGATTGGTGCAGAAAAGTAGCCATGTTTGTCACAGTTTTTACATTTTGCACATTGCCTGGCTATCAACACCTACAAGTTTGTGTGCTCCAGCACCACTGGAAGAGGCACATAGGCATCCCCGCCAACCCCCTACACATTCCCTAATTTGCCAGGATATTTCAGTTTTAAACAATAAAATGGAAAAAATAGGCCTTTGTGCCTATTCAGTAGGCCTTTATATGTTCATGAAACTTGTAGATACTACATGATACCTTATAAGCAATGGGGGTGAAAAAATGAGTTTGTAGTGATCGCTGTATGCAAATCTTGCATTCCCATGGCACTAAAGAGAAAAATATATATATGGAAATATATATATATATATATATATATATACTGTTCAAATAAATCAACTTTAATATACCCACACACATACTTAACAGCTTCTGGATATTATATATATCTCAATATTCACATTAAATAGTTTTCCCATGCTGAATTCCCATTAAGTGCATGTCAGATGTACTGTATGATCTTCCTCACCTCTGCCTCATGCAGAATGTTTGTATCTTTTGCAAGCGTTGCATGGCATACCCAGATGTCCTCTTATTGGTCTTCAATTTGAAACATCTCTGCTGTCGCCAGTCTGTTCTCTTTTTTACTTTACATTTCTGTGGGGCTATTCTCTGATAAAAATGGAATATCACACAAGGGCATCTTGACAACAAATGTCTATTACTGGGTTATTGTTAACCATAATCCTTGATCTTTTTCTTTGTACATTTTATATCTTTATCTGCCATTTTCCTTTGAGTCCAATTTTATTTTCCACCTGATGAATCTTTTGCTGAGGGTTTTCTGTGCTGAATACAATTTGATGTCATATTGCTTCGTCATGCTAACTTGTACATTGTGTTGCCTCTTAGTTCTATTTTGTTTGGCTAGAAGTACTTTATGCTTCAATCTGCAATATGTGGTCTTGACAGCTATGTAGCAAAGAGGGCTCTCCAGCCTATTGAAAAGTATTCATTACGGCTATGAAACCAAAAGTCAATACCTTCATTCTATGTAGCTTCCCTATTTCTTTGTCTAAATAATAACATTGGCTTTTATAAAACTATACTGCAGATTAATGTATTTTTTTTAATTACAACCTGAAGAAACGCCAAAGGGCTTTCCAACGACTCTTATTGTTGCCGGTGGAAAGCCTTTTCAAAGTGGTTTGTTTCCCGCAATAGTAAAGATCTAACGCAGGCGACACAACCACTTTATGGGTTTGTACCCTTATACTGAATAAGAAACAACCCATCATGTACAGAATTTCAATGTTTGTCTCCCCCTGGCCTCTTTCACTTCACAGTTTGACATATACATCCTGTTATATGGTGGAGAACAGCTGATTTTGGCAACCCAAGCAAAGAAAAGTCATAATTCCTTTTGTATTACGAAAATAGCCAAACTATAGCCAAATCCATTAAAAAATCATACCCCATGTATGCAGGCTGCATACATGTATAGGTTGAGAGTGGCCTAGGGCTTAAGGTGCTTGATTTGCAAGTGTGTGAGTTAAACTCCTGCATTGGTCAGAATGGAGTGCCTTGGCTCATTGAGAAAGCCCATGTGCCTAAAAAATAGCTTGACTGGTACTGCTGCTTGTGAGGCTTGTTCTGGTTTTTTCACTCTTTTTGGGATGTTTTTGTTAGAGTGAATTTGCTTTATCATTATGATGGAAAACTAGCCAACAAATGTACCCAACTTGGACAATGCCTCCAGCAGCCTAGGGGTTAAGGTCACTGTCTTGCCAACAGAAAGTCCAACACGTTGAGATACTCCAGCTCTTTGTGAAGGGCTTTCTGCCTGTACACTGAACTCGGGACCTTGTGGCAACAAATTTGCTCAGGTGGGAATTGAACTCAGTACTTTCTGCTCTGTAGGCTGTGACCTTAACCACTGCTTTATTTGCTGGGGGGCTGCTTAATAGGAAAGGATGGTGCCCTTTCTACCTAATTTGCCCAATCACCGTACTGCCTCAGCGGTGTAGTGGAAAGAGCAGTTGTGTTATAAGAAGAAGGTTGCAAGTTCAATAATGTCTTCATTTTTAGTTACTATATGCTCTTGGTATATTTACTTTGCTTCATCATCAAGAAGAACCACCAGCCAACAAATTTTTGAGAGTGGCCTAGGGCTTAAGGTGCGTGACTTAAGCCAACAAATGTATCCAAGCTGGACAATGCCTCCAGCAGTCTAGGGGTTAAGGTGGCTGATTTGCCAACAGAAAATCCAACATGTTGAGATACTTTTCATGGTTCTTGCTGAAGGACCACCTGCCACCAAATTCGCCAACCCAGGTGTAGGGCATCGGGGAGGCACGGGGAGTCTACTTTATAAGAAGAATGGTTAGAGAAGGTTGAATTCCAATTGAGCCTTTTTCTGGGGAAAATCATCATGCAGGGGGGTGGCTCATTTGGGAGGGGCTTGGCATCATGCAGGGGGGTGTCTATTTTGGGAGGGGCTTGGCATCATGCATGAGGGTGTCTGTTTTGGGAGGGGCTTGGCATCATGCCAGGCATGTCTGCTGGGACTACTTGCCAATTGGCGGTGGGTTGCATGGCTTTGAGTCATGGGCCTTGTGCTTCAGGGGTGGTTGCCACCTGCCAAGAAACCTAACAGACCAAGTGTCTGTCTTCAGCGCTCTAGGGATTAAGGAGGTTGCTTAGCAAACTGAATTTTGCAAGTTCTTTTCATGCTTCTTTCCACCGTGGTCATTTTCAGATGCTTTGGCTGATAATTTGGAGAGCCATCTGCCACTTAATTTGCAGAGCCAACCATACGGCTCCATCGGTGTAGTGGAAGTGGCTGCTGCATGTTCTGTTCCAGGTTGGCCCCTCTTTTGGGGATGCTTTCTTAGTATTACTTTGCGTCATGATGAAGGGCCGCCTGCCAACAAATTCACCAAAGCAACGTGCGTCTTTAGCGGTCTAAGGGGCATATTTATTATGCTGTGTAAAACGGCGAGAACATTCGCCACACATCGTGTAAAATTGACGTAATTTGTTTTATGCGTTTCTTTCTTCCGCTGGAACTTACTTAAAATAACGGTGTAAAATCTGTAGTTCGGATGGTGATTTTCTCTATTTATTTTATACAGCCTTTTACGCCATTTTTTTTTTAGCGAATTCGTTTTACACAGCTTAATAAATATGTCCCTTAGTGTTGTTATCCCTGATGAAAGTTCCAGTCAGGAACTGAAACGTTGGACTCAATAATCCTCATTTTTATTCAACCTTATTTTTTTGTGTAAATCCCTGAGCGTGCTGTCACTGCTTTTTAAATATGTCTACTATACCTTGGCACTGGCACCCAGGTAATCTCATATTAATGGTGTGCTGCTTACTGGCTATCTATATATAAACAGTTCAAACGGTAGGCATTCACAATAATTAAGTCATCCGATGCCTGGGTGCAGTCCTCCAAATTTCCAGGTAGATAAATGCACAAACGGGCCGCTTAGCTCAGGACTTATGAAAAAGTAAATATAATATGATATAATAATATAATTCATTAAGTACTGTACAACATGACTGATGTTTCGGCTGTGTCAACAGCTTTTCTCAAAGTAACAAATGAAATGAACAAACAAACCTAAATACTCAGTATTACCGGGGAAACCCAGAAGTGATGTGACATGACAAAATAAAAAATATACGCAAATCTTCATTCCAAGTGTTAAACTTAAGTCTTAATAAAGAACTTTATACAAACGTACTGTGTCTCGAGTGATCGTGTGTCAAATATCAACCAATATCAAGAAAAAAGAAAAACTAGTGTGATTGTGTATTTGCTAATTGAAGTAACATCAGACCAACTTGTATGTAATAACTTTCGCTGGTTAGTATATCACCTGACATGCATTCAATCAGCTGTATCTATGGGTGTCTTTACTAGCAACCACATAATTACGTTGTTAGAGGTAGCTGTCAAGGCAGTTAATAAAACTATTATTGCAGTTGCTAATCAAACGTGCTACATGGTGAAATCCCAATTACTGTAGGTCAACCCATGTACATGAGTCATTCTGAATTGGATTCCAGAGAGTAGCTCTATGTGTTCTGAGTTTATTTTGGTTTTAAGCCAGTAGATTTTAGATAATAAATTGTATTTTCCTGTGTTCTTTTATGTGTTCTCTTGATTCACTTTGTCACACTTTTTACAGGCACCTCATGGTTGACACTATTATGCTATTTTCTCGGTCACACTTCCTGTTTGAGTACACTTTTTTTATCTGGGTACTGTACATCGATCTTTCTGACTTCACCTTGAAGGTACTCGGCGGTTCAACTTGTGAGAGAGTGGGCATTGACATAAGTATTGAACGACGAAAGGATAGACACCCTGTTGAGACACCCCGTTGGTATAAAAGTTTATAAGTTTGAATATATTTTCTCTGACCATCTGGTATGAATTTCTGTATCTGAGCATGCTGCCAGATGGGGGTATGGTGCGATTGTGGGAACCGCACCTATGTTTTTACCCCCGTGCGATAGACTCCATCTAGTTACTGACCAATGGTGGACTTGTACCCCGATGTAAATTGTGGGTGATGGTTCACACAATGGGACTTCCTGAATCCAGCAGATTTGGTCTGTTTATTTATTGCGGCTGCAGCAAAATAAATGTGTGTTTCCATTTGATACTTACCTTGATAATACAGACGATGGCGCGGCCGCAGATCCTGCTAAGGATATTCTTACCTCTATAATACAGGCGATGGTGTGCCCGCAGATGCTGCTGAGACTCTGCCCAAGTGCTTGGCATGTGTCTGGCACAGAGAGAATACTTACCATTCAGCGAGCTGGACTCAGATAACTGAAACTTACCAGTTATAGTGGGTCAATCTTGTCCCTGTGGGTGTCTGTGATCCCTTGATTTAGATATCTGACTATCAATTTATAACTAATTTGAAATATTACAAATTTTAAATTAAATAATAAAAATGTTTTATTTCTACAGTTGGGTTCCTGTTATAGCTGACGCCTTAAATACCTTTTTGATTTTATACTTTTTACATTTTTTATTTTTTTAATTGTCACTTATGGTGCCTTGTCGTATGACCAGGAAAGCCCTGGAGCTATAAGCGCAGGGGCTGCATGACAAGGGATCCGAATAACCAGCAGCCAGATTACACTGGTTTATGTTTAGAGATTTTCCAGAACTAGGTTCAACTGTGATTACGTAAGAAGGAAAGAGTTAAGGCAGGAAAAAGCCTGCCTGGGGGGCGGAGTTTGGGGCCATCCTCTCTGTAGGTAGAGGCAGTCTAATACTCTTCAAGTCTTCAGCAAGGAATAGCAGAGCATAGTAGCGACCTCTTATGGAATTATGGCTTTAGAATATTTCCTTGGCTTAGGCTGGCAAGGTCCTATTTATTTGATAAAATGTGAATAAATGCTGTGGCCATTTTCTCCACCTGTCTCCTGGTGTTTCATTAAGGTATGTAACAAGGGGGTTCAGTGGGGTGCCTCAAGGCGAAGGGTCAACTGAAGAGTGCCCTTGTCATGTGTTTCACACTGACCTGTGGGTTAACCAACTGAGATTTCACCATGTAGCACGTTTGATTAGCAACTGCAATAATAATTTTATTAACTGCCTGGAAGGCTACCACTAACAACTTAATGATGTGGTTGCTAGTGAAGAGACCCATAGATACAGCAGATTGAACACGTGTCAGGTGATATACTAATCAGCGGATGTTACTACATAGAAGTGGGTCTGATGTTACTTCAACTAGCGACACACAATCGCACCAATTTTTTCTTTTTCTCTAATTCCTTTTTTCTTGATATTGGTTGATATTTGACACACGAGACACAGTAAATTTGTATAAAGTTCTTTATTAAAGGAACAGTAACACCAAAAAATTAAAGAGCTTTAAAGTAATAAAAATATAATGCACTGTTGCCCTGCACTGGTAAAACTGGTGTGTTTGCTACAGTAACACTACTATAGTTTATATAATAAGCTGCTATGTAGCCACGGGGGCAGCCATTCAAGCTGGAAAAAAGGAGAAAAGGCACAGGTTACATAGCAGATAACAGATAAGTTCTGTAGAATACAATGGTGTTTTATCTGTTATCTGCTATGTGCCTGTGCCTTTTCTCCTTTGAATGGCTGCCCCCATGGCTACACAGCAGCTTATTTATATAAACTATAGTAGACTTTCTGAAGTAAACACACAACTTTTTGCCAGTGCAGGGCAGCAGCACATTATATTTTAGTTACTTTTATACACTTTCATTTTTTGGTGTTACTGTTCCTTTAAGATTTAAGTGTAACACTGTTTTATTGGAATGAAGATTTGTCTATATTTTACCATGGGTGAGTCACGCAGGTTCATACGTTATTTTGTCATGTCACAGGGTTTCCCGCCACACTGAGTATTTAGACTTGTTTGTTCATTTGATTTGTTACTTTGAGAAAGGCTTTTAACATAGCCAAAACGTCAGTCATGTTGTACTTTTAATAAATTATATTTATTTTTTCATAAATCCTGAGTGAAGCAGCCGATTTGTGCATTTATATACACATACACATTCATACATATATATATCCCGATGGGGACCGAAACGTAACGTTGGCTGTTCATGCATTTTTAATACACAATTGATTGTTTTTGGAATATAACTCGGTGTTGCTGGTCTTTTTTGGATATATATATATATATATATATATATATATATATATATATATATATATACATGAACCTTTCCACATTTGAATTCACTGGAGGTATGCACAAGTGTCAAAGTATGAAAGTCTGTTTTGTTTTTTTTTTGTAAATAAGACCTTTTGTGTACATACCATTAATCAGATGCTAACAGCTAAACACATGTAATAAGA
Source organism: Xenopus tropicalis (assembly GCF_000004195.4). Classification (NCBI taxonomy): domain Eukaryota; kingdom Metazoa; phylum Chordata; class Amphibia; order Anura; family Pipidae; genus Xenopus; species Xenopus tropicalis. The sequence continues at coordinate 131,372,821 of NC_030677.2, forward strand.
TTAACTTTGTAATTAATTTTTACTCCTTCAAAAGGGCCATTTCAGATGAAAAAAGCATTAAGAGTCCAGGCACTAATTACTTTAACAAAAACTAAAGCATTAGCTCATTCATAAAAAATGCTTTATTTCTTTTTTTAGGGTGAGTAGTTTCAGATGCAAAACCAAATTCAATATAACTGAAAAAACACTTTGTTCTGATTTTTATTTGACCTATATGTGAATTAAAAGTACATTAGAAAACTTGTGGAAGTGTCATTACTGCCAGGCAATAAAACGGTGTACTTAGCAGAGGAACAATAAGCAAGAAACAGCTCTTGCCTATTAATTGCACTTATGTTCTGTCATTGCTCTTACTGAAGAAGAGCTTCTCTGATCTGACTTTGTTCACTATTTTGTTAACTGCTAAAGCACAAAAAGAGGAGTGCAACAAGTTACAGTTTGGCCAGTCCTAAATTTTTACAGATTATTCTTATATCACAAATAATCATATTTTTCATATTGCGAAAATGAAAATTCAATATGAGCTTAGTACAGCTAAAGCAACTTTCTAAATACAATCGATTACAGTACTCCCCTCTCGGCCGTCTGTATCTTTACATGCAGGAGTCAGATTTTGATTGACAGTTAGGTCGAAAAGAGTAACTTTATTATTTCAGCAATGGAACCGAATATTTAACTGATTATCAATAGAAAGATTCTAATGTAGTTATTTAATAAAATACACTTAGGGGCCTATTTATTATGCAGTGTAAAATGAAATTCGCTGAAAAAACGGTGTAAAAATCTGTTTAAGATAAATAGAGAAATTTGCCGAAATTTGCGAAGCCTGGCGATGTGTGGCGAATTTTGTTGCTGTTTTTTACACAGCATAATAAATCTGCCCCTTAGTTTGCCCAGGAGCAGTAACCCATAGCAATGAATTAGCAAGTAGGATTTACTAGTAACCTGCTACTGTTACTTGCTATGGGTTACTGCTACTGGGCAAACAGTACATATGGGGTGGTTTAATTCTTATTTCAGTGAAGTGAAGCTCATATTAAATTTTCATTTTCACAATACTTACCTTTTAACAAAAGGATGATTAAAGCATGGGTTACTCTGCTCACACAGTGCTGATATACCCTTCCAGGCTGGATGATTAAAACAAATGACTATATGATGCATTAAATGATGCAGTTTTTCTCAACGTGCCTGGAAGTAACCTTGGCGACCAGTCAGAACTCTGTGAACAGAGCATATAGCAATACAGATTATTTTCTGTATCTATCGCAAATACAGTATCTAAAACGGACTCTTGCCAGAATAATAAATGCTGTATCTAAACTGCAACTCACACCTTCCTCCGACAGGTAAAAATTTAAAGGAAAGATAAAGGGTTTCAGGTTTTAAATATATGTTCCATAGCTATTTCAAATATATGATTATTAAATTTCACAGTTACGTTTGTGCAGTTTTACATAATGGACACATTTTTTTCCAGAGTTCACATTGTCTTTTTAACAGCAGAGGGAAATGTTATTATTTCTGCTCTTCTGCATCACCATTCATCCATCCAGAAGGAACAACTTATTCCTGGGGTTTAAAGAAGCTACAGAGGATACAGTGGAAATAAGGCTCTGGTTTTTACCACTCGAATGTTACCTTTGAGCCATATATTCACAGACTCTAGCGGTTGTCCCAATTAGTGGTTGTTGATACGTACATTCTGCCAATCCAAACCATTTTGTCATATAGTCAGACTGGGTGCAATACTTAATTTATGTGACAGAAATGTTCCTCTACAGTCTTGTATTATATTCCACAAGGTCTTTATCTGTGTCTGCTTCTCCAATTTCAAACCCTAGATTGATCCTCCCAGGTGAGTAGTCATTTCTTTTCAAATCTGCAGGAGATTAAGATCAAATATATCAGAAAGAATGAAAATAATGGCACATCAGACAATGAGAGAGAGAGACAGGCCATACAGCTCTTTCAATCCGCAACACATTTTGAGCTGGTCCCTAAGGTGATGAGAGAGTTTATCAGAGATTTCACATGAAGACAAACAGATTTTCTATAAATGTTTGCCTTTATTTAAACTGCTTAAGAATATTACTGTTATAATATCTTTAAAGGAGAACCATATTGTAAATGTATTTCCAAGGCAATCTAAATCAATCATTCATATGGTAAAATGAAATCAATTTATAATGTGTATATATATATATATATATATAATATATATATATAATATTTATACTATATAATATAATCAGGAAAAAACAGGTGCACTCCAGGAACCTTTAAAAATAAAAATCAAGATTCTTTATTTAAGTCATTTTAAAAACATATCAGGCCAACATTTTGGTCTCCTCCTAAGACCATTGTCAAGATTCTTGACAATGGTCGTAGGAGGAGAGAAGGAGGGAAGTGGTGGGAAGGAGGCCAGTTGGATTATGTGCCGGACCCCTCTGAATATTTTTTGGCAGGGGGGCCAGGTGCAGAGTAGTTATGCCACAGGCTGTGTGTTTAATTAAACACCTGTGTCAGCAATCAGTGTGGCTTACATAGCCAATTCCAATAGGTTGGAACATATTGTCCAAATAGTGCATGTAGAAGTTGATGGAAAACAGTTGAAATGTGTGCGAAATTGCCCTGATCACTTCCTATTGATTTGTATGGAAAACACCCGGCAGTGTCAGCTCTCGTGCTTGATGTATAAGGGAGATTTTAACCTTAAAACATGCTGTTGAGGGTTTTCAGGCTGATCAGCTGCTGCAATGGAGCTTTCAGGAATTTCCTATTAGGGCTAAACTCCATAGGAGATTTTGTAGAATGGTGTCAGACAGAAAAAACGCATCCTATAAGTCGGATGTAGTTGCATGGGTTCATATATAATGGTATTGATAGAAAAATCTGATGTGTAAGTTTAACACTTAAAGTCAGTAAGTTAGGAGTTAGGAAACAATCAAGCACGTGGTCAGCCAAAATGTCATTCTTAATGACTAGAAGAGATACAGTCAGGGGACTGTAGCAGAAGAAGACTACTCCACTGACCACCAACGAACTCCAAATGTTTTTCAAACACATACAGTAGCTGCAATTTAAATTTTGGTCAAAGATCAGAGTCTTCTTCAAGACCTGGCACACACTTTGCAAAATACTGCCCAGCATTCCCTTAGAGCAGAGATCTGTGCTGTTGTGCATACATGTGCAAGACAGTGGCCAGGGTTGTGGAGAACAGCAGCAAGTAACAGACGGCACTGTTTAGATATATGCATGTGTGCCCTGCTTTGTGATTGATATGATTTGTGATTTGGTATGATAATGTGCATTATCATTGGGCATGTCTGTGTAGGACTAGGGAAGACCATATTCATGGACTCAAACTGTAATGCAGTATTGCTTTGTGATTACATTAAGACAGATACAGGATCACATTTATCTTACTATTTCCAAGACACAAAAACACAAACTAACAAAAAAAATGGTGAATATGGTAGCAATTACTTTGCATTGTGTTGCATGGCTGCACTCTATTACGGCACCACTTTCATGAGGTTCTTTCATACAAAAGAACTGAATGTAACAAAAAGTTACAGATTCCATGGTCATACATCAAACATTAAGCATACAGGAAGGCCCTTGAGGTGAACAAGAATGCCTAATGAAAAGATGTCACTATAGGACACTGACAAGTCAGAGAAAAATGGGAATGTAAGAGCCACATGATCCTAACAAAATTCCAAGCTTAAAATAAGAGACAGGGATAAAGAGTTTAATAATAGAATTGTTAACACTACAAGTGCCCTTTTGGCACTGCAGGGTGTCACTTTAATACAATTTTGTGTTGCATGGTTAGTTCCTGTAGTACTGGGTCTATGCATCTTTCCGCTGATTGACAGTCCAAGGGCACAGAGGAAGGCAAAAAGCAGATGTATTTAATAGACTCTGCAGCAGTGAAAGACAGTCTCATTCTGTGATTTTTTTCTACGCCACTAGCAATAGCTGCTAAATCTCTTCTCTAGGCAGCTTTTAAGTAAATCAATATTTGATATATTATACATACATATATATATACATATATATATCTCAAAATAGACGGTACCACACTCACAGGACTTATGGTCAATCAAAACATTTATTGATAGGAATACATCTAACGTTTCGGCTGCTACAGCTGCTACTGTTCTCAAAAACAAGGTGAGACAGAATGAGTGCACTGATAAACACAAAATGGCGCGAAAAGGAGTGATGTCACAGGGTGTAGAATATAGATAAAATACATACGGTACGTTAAAACGAGTGCTATTTATAGCATGTGTTAAAAATTTTATTGCGTCATATTTTTCGCGACTTAACACACGATTCACTAAAAGGATACTTGCGTTAATTTAGAAGCGATGCTGTTTGCGTTATTTAAGTCGCAAAGACTATTTTCATGAGGTATTTGACGCAACGCATGCTAATTAACGCAGTGTGCACAAATTGTCATCGCATGCGGAAAAACGCACGCCATATTAGCCATACACGCCATTACTTTTGGAAAACTACTGTTCTGAAAATTTCCCTGCAAACTGGCGGATGCATCACTCTAGGGCCAACACATACTTGAATAAATCACACTGCAAAGTCCATATTGTGTTGCCAAAAGCTCATGAACTGTACTTTTCTATAATTACCGCCTGCTCCAAGTTGGTGTTAATTTTCGCATAGATTAATTCGATATTTAGCGCATTTAACGCTTCATATGTATTTGTGAATCATGCGTTACTACTATTTCTATTCACTAATTAACGCAATGCGTTAAAATTAATGCATTCGGTTGCGCGCTATTTAACACACGGGATATGCGACCTAACGCATGCGATAATACTTTAGCTTAACGCGCGGGTTTTTTTCGCGTCAATATTAGTGCAAAAACATGTGCGATAACGCTTATCGACCTTTACTGAATTAACCCTATAGTGTGCACGCTCCCAACAAAATAATGTTCATAATCAATATAACAAAGTGATAAAACAGCACAGAACATAAAAACGCATGTCTAAATAAAATCAGCTTTAAACAATAAAGAAAAGAAGAGAAAAAAAAAAGTACGGTTCTTCTTCTTCTTCAAAAAGAAAAAATAGTGCAGACACTATAAGGACTGATATATATATATATATACACACCACACTTACTCCATCTGTCAAACCATAAAGTCATGAATTGCATATTTAACCATATTGATAAATATGAAATACTCTTTGAATTCTTTATATTCCTATCCAGATCATTTGGCTGCTTCATGACAAGGGGACTCCTCAATTTCCCTTCGCCTTCAGCCATCCCTCTGAACCCCATTGTTACATACATTAATAAAACACCAGGAGACGGAAATGGGTAAAAAGAGGCCACAGCATTTATTTACATTTTATCAAATAAATAGGACCTTGCCAGCCTCACCCCAAGGCAATATTCAAAGCCAGAATTCCATAAGAGATCGCTACTATGCTCTGCTGTTCCTTACTGAAGACTTGAGATCAGCACTATGTCATTATATCCACCACTGAGTATTAGGCTGCCTCTACCTACAGAGAGGATGGCCCCAAACTCTGCTACCAGCAGGAGCTGCATCTCCCACCATGAGAGAAGTTCAGCAGCCCTGCTGCCGGTCCTGAATCTGCAGTGCCTCGATGATAGGAAATCCAAGCAGGCTGTCACCTAGCACAAGCAGTAGTAGCGTCTGTATCAATCAACCCACCGTGCAGTCAAAGGAGAGAAGCTCCTTTCTCCCTCTTCTAAAATTTCCTGTGCAGTACTCTGGCAAGGTCCTACTGCTGCTGTGACAGAAACAACTTAAAATACATTAACATATATCCACTGTTTTGATCCAGAGGAAGGCAAAAAACCCAGCCTGAAGCCTGTGCCAATTATGCCTCAAGAGGGAAAAAATTCCTTCCTGACCCCACCTGGCGATCGGAAAATTCCCTGGATCAAGGATTTGACTTTTATTTAACATAAATAATACCATGCAGACTCTCACATTCATACTGTATAGTGTTACCGAAACCACAATATAACAGTGCATATAGGAAAACATTCACATTCTGTTATTAACAGATAATATGAGAGCATAAAGAAGAAAATATCCTGGCATTTTACAAAATATGCAAAAAAGATGGGAGGGTGGGTGGGATGTTTCTACCTGTTCAGAAGATAGGAAGTGAACTCCTTCTTTTGTGACATCATATCCCTATCCTTCTCCACCCCCAGCCCGGCTTTCCCCCTCCTTAACATACTGCTTCTCACCCAATCACAGCTGCATCTGATTTTTCAATCTTTAAACATAAACCAGTGTAATCTGGCTGCTGGTCATTCGGATCCCTTGTCATGCAGCCCCTGCGTTTATAGCTTCAGGGCTTCCTTGACAAGGGGACTCCTCAATTTCCCTTCGCCTTCAGCCATCCCTCTGAACCCCATTGTTACATACATTAATAAAACACCAGGAGACGGAAATGGGTAAAAAGAGGCCACAGCATTTATTTACATTTTATCAAATAAATAGGACCTTGCCAGCCTCACCCCAAGGCAATATTCAAAGCCAGAATTCCATAAGAGATCGCTACTATGCTCTGCTGTTCCTTACTGAAGACTTGAGATCAGCACTATGTCATTATATCCACCACTGAGTATTAGGCTGCCTCTACCTACAGAGAGGATGGCCCCAAACTCTGCTACCAGCAGGAGCTGCATCTCCCACCATGAGAGAAGTTCAGCAGCCCTGCTGCCGGTCCTGAATCTGCAGTGCCTCGATGATAGGAAATCCAAGCAGGCTGTCACCTAGCACAAGCAGTAGTAGCGTCTGTATCAATCAACCCACCGTGCAGTCAAAGGAGAGAAGCTCCTTTCTCCCTCTTCTAAAATTTCCTGTGCAGTACTCTGGCAAGGTCCTACCGCCACAACGAGCCCAACTGAAAACCTTCAGTTGGGTTCGTCCCCACCATAAATTTTTAACTATGTTATAAAACATTTCTTTTTGTATCACACATACTGTACCACAGGAAAGAATAAAATTGGCCATTAGCTCTATGGTATAAATACAAATCATTTTTTTTTTTTTTTTTTTTTTTAAATATCATATGTATGCAAAACATAAATAAATACTTTCCTTTACTGAAATACCTTTAAATCCATGACCATGTGCAATTACCAACATGGCCAGTTATGGATGTATATTTTTTGGACACGTTACAGCAAGGCAAAACTTCCCATTAGGATGCCTGGCATATCAGCCCAAATAGTTCTCAACTAGAGGATTTGATGAGCACAAAAAACAAAAACCACTGGAGCATTCTATTGGCCAAGAGACTAAACATTTGTAGCATTATTTTGCTGCAAATTACCATGTATTCTGCCCATGTGGTAGACTAGGATGCAAACACGGCTTTTCAAAGGCAATCTGATTCCATCCTGGATACCAAACTTGCACTTCTATTAATAACAATGGAGCACAAGTCAACCAACCACTTACCATGCCCTCCAGCTGTACACGCCTAGCTCAGAGGGTAAGATCAACCAACCACTTACCAAGCTGCTCCATAGCTGCCTGTCCTCTCTGTGGAGACCTCCCTCCGGCTGTATTTGCCTCGCTCAGAGGGTAAGGTCATCCAACCACTTTGCCATACTGGTCCGGTAGCTGCCCATCCATACTGTGAAGACCCAGCTCAGAGACCCCAGCTCTGAGGGTAAGGCCAACCACCACTCCACCATGCTGCTTCCATAGCAGCCCTTCCACACATGTGGAGACCCAGGTCAGAGACCCCAGCTCTGAGGTTAAGGCCAACCACCACTCCACCATGCTGCTTCCATAGCAGCCCTTCCACACATGTGGAGACCCAGCTCAGAGACCCCAGCTCTGAGGGTAAGGCCAACCAACCACTCCACCATGCTGCTTCCGTAGCAGCCCTTCCACGTTGTGGATGCCCAGCTTCGAGGAAAAGGTCAAACTGCTCCTGTTGCTGCTCCCGTACACTTGCTGTTCCTGTACACACTACCGCAGCTCTGAGGGTAAGGCCAACCAACCACTCCACCATGCTGCTTCCGTAGCAGCCCTTCCACGTTGTAAATGCCCAGCTTTGAGGGTAAGGCCAAACTGCTCCTGTCGCTGCTCCCGTACAGACTACTGTGCTTTTTGCCACAGCCCATCCCTTTGTGCAGAGACCTCCATCCAACCTTGCAAGCCTAGCTCATAAGGGCCCAGCTCAGGGAAAAAGGCCAACCAACCACTTTTTCTTAGGCTTTGATATTATTGTCACTGTAGTGACAACTAGCCACAGAAAGAAAGAAATAATAACCTTGTCGAGAATGGGGGCTATTAGTTTCTTGCCTGCTTGTATGCCCTCCCCCCCAGGTGATCAAATCATATACTGACAGTGGGGAACTGCTTTCTGCCCAGAAAATTTAAAAATAAGTTCTATGAATTAAAGGCTAGCATTGTGCCAGGGAGCTATGTGATCAGCTTAAATATACATATATATACATACATATATATATATATACACATATAAGCTACAGTAAGCAGGCCTCTATCATATAATCTTGGGGTTGCTAATTCTATATAATTGCACAGATATGGTGAAATTGTATCTACCCCCCAATTGCAAGCTGAGTGCCCTGAAACTGCAAGCGACATTGTGCTAAGCGTATGGTATTTTCACAGGCGCTGTGGCTTTCTTATACAAACCTTTTTTCAGAGGGAATGCTTGCCAGTAATAAACCACCATCCGCCTTCATGGACTACCTGGCATGCCAGCCACCCAACCGTTAGGGGTTGGGTGGGCAAGTGTAACCAGGCAGCCAATTGTCAACACTCCTGTGGGACCCAAGCCCATCAAGCACCTGCCTCGCTAACAGTCGGCTGCATCCCAGCTAAGCTACAATAGGCAGGCTCTGTTTTTTATACTTACCCATCAGTATCTGGACTCCTACTAGTTGTACTAATAGAGGATTATACTATATTTAGGTTCTGTCTGCAGTAGCAGCGGATTGTCCTCTGAGCATGACCTGAAATCTGTGACTCAATAAATTAGAGGTAAGGATCCTACTAAAGGCTGCTAAATCGAGAACTATATCTATAGAAATACCATGCAATGTACAGACTTCTTAAACCAAAGCCTGGGAAAATTACTATATTCAGGCTTTGCCCTATTCCTGACTAAGCTCCTCTCTGTAAACTCAAACTACTGCTCTCTGTGTACTTTGATGAGTTGCAGTAGCAGCAGCCAACAGAAAAGACCTTCCTCGCACACCCTTAATTCTCCAGAACAAACGAGCGCCTGGTGCTCACTGCCAGAGGGATCGGCACCCTCCAAAATATAACAATGTCCGTAATGCAATGGCACTCAAGGCTGAAAACAGGATAAACCTTTACTTCAAATCTTTTATTGCGGTATTGCACTACCGCAATAAAAGATTTGAAGTAAAGGTTTATCCTGTTTTCAGCCTTGAGTGCCATTGCATTACGGACATTGCAGTAGCAGCAGCTCAGTGTCACAGCCTGGATTTCTATATTTAATAGAGAGGATGCCTTTTTGGACTCAGGCTGACTCCCCTGCTGCCCAAGTGACTACAGTGGAATTAACTGCTGTAGCAACAACAAGGAAACGACTATTGAGCAGCCTGCCCAAATAGTTCTACCCCCAATGCTAGTAGTATAATGAGGAGTAAATTTGTATATACTTCAACTAATAACATTATGTAAAAGAGAGAGGTCTGTACATGGTCCATGATACACTCACAGGGGCAATTGTACTGTAATCCCCTCCTCCCTCACTCTCTCTCTATATATATATATGTGTGTGTGTGTGCCGAAACACAGTAGAACTACTTCTGCCCTAGGTACACAGCCTGAGTGTAGCCTCTACAGGAATGTTGTCCAAATAACTAGATGGCTATCTGGCAGGTTCTGCATGGGTTAATAATATATAGATAGATGACATCCGCAACTGGATAAGGCCCAGTAAATTTAGAGGTAAAACTCTGACAGCAGGCTGCTGAATCAAATGATTATATCTATAGAACTACTGTATAATACGTAGTGTTAGTAAAACAAAGCCCAGGAAAGTTACTGAATTCAGGCTTTGCCTTATTACCAACTGAGCCCCACCTCCAACTACAGCTCTCTCTGTATACTCCAACTGTAGCTCTCTGTATACTCCAACTACAGCTCTGTATACTCCAACTACAGCTCTCTGTATATTCCAAATATAGCTCTCTGTATACTCCAACTATAGCTCTCTGTATACTCCAACTACAGCTCTCTGTATACTTCAACTATAGCTCTCTGTATACTCCAACTACAGCTCTCTGTATACTCCAACTACAGCTCTCTCTGTATACTCCAACTATAGCTCTCTCTGTATAATCCAACTACAGCTCTCTGTATACTCCAACTATAGCTCTCTCTGTATAATCCAACTACAGCTCTCTGTATACTCCAACTATAGCTCTCTCTGTATACTCCAACTACAGCTCTCTGTATACTCCAACTATAGCTCTCTGTATACTGTAATGAGTTGCAGTAGCTGCAGCTCAATGTCACAGCCTGGATTCCTATTTAATAGAGAGGGTACATTTTTGGGCCCAGGCTGACTTCCATGCTGCCTGAGTGGCTACAGTGAGATTAACTGCTGTAAAGCTGCAAACAAACAGCAAGAGCCTAACAAACAGCTGCCCAAATAGTTCTACCCCCAAAGCCAGCAGTATAGTGAGGAGTTAGTGTGTATATACTGCAGCTAATAACATTATATTACAGAGAGAGCTCTGCCTCATGTTTCTACCTGTTCAGAAGATAGGAAGTGAACTCCTTCTTTTGTGACATCATATCCCTATCCTTCTCCACCCCCAGCCCGGCTTTCCCCCTCCTTAACATACTGCTTCTCACCCAATCACAGCTGCATCTGATTTTTCAATCTTTAAACATAAACCAGTGTAATCTGGCTGCTGGTCATTCGGATCCCTTGTCATGCAGCCCCTGCGTTTATAGCTTCAGGGCTTCCTTTAGCGAACTTACAATAAGGAAACAGTTTCAATGTCAAACTAGTATGCAGCATGCAATTGGACAAATATATCTAATACATACCAAGGAGTTTAAGCTTTCTGCAGCAGGAATTGCAGCGATGCTTTGAAACATAATTAGTCAGAGCATCTTCTCCTAAATTAGCTGGTCCAAATACCATTCCTCTTGATCTGTAAACAACAGAAAGAAATATCATAATAATCAGTAGTAAACTGTATTTATAAATAACTAATATTCCTATTAAGGTTCCCATCTGGCCCTGTTTCTCAGGGACTGGCCCAGTTTCAGGAACTTGGTCCCCAAACAAAACTGTCCCCAGAAATATCCCTGGCTGCTTGCTTTAACTCTTTAAAGTCTCTGCTATATTAATCTGTTTTTTCTGCCACTGATGATCCACAAATTGCTTTCCTTAGCAGCTGTATTGGTCTGTAGGTGTGTGCTTCTCAACATAAAATGCTGATCAGAGCAGTGGGATTGAAGAGTCTGCAAAAGATTCCCTATTGGACCCTGTGCAGACTCTCCAGTCTCACTGCTCCTCATAGCATTTCAAATTGCACACCTAGCAATAAATGTACAGCTTATAAGAAAAAATTCTGTCTGTTCCCCCATTCCATTATCTCCCTTACCTGTTTGTTCATCAATTTTGCCGCCTACTCTGCTTCATAATGCTGCCTTATTTTGTGACATCTTTCAGATAATCCTCCACTTGGTTGTTGTGAAGAACATGCTTAGCAGTTGTATCTTCTTACAACTTATTCTTTACAACTTAACAGCCAATTGGCAGAATTTCTGAAGAATGTCACGAATCTGGGACCTAGGCAGCATAACAAAGTAGCAGGTAGTTGCAAAAACGGTAAGCAAATAGGTGGTGAAGATGGTGGAATGGAATGTTGGAAAGGAGTAAAGGAGAAGCAAAATGAAGCATACACAGGCGTGGAAGAACTTAAAGGAGAAGGACAGGCTAAGTCACTTGGGGGTGCCAAAATGTTAGGCACCCCCAAGTGATTTTAATCGCTTACCTTTTATCCCGGGCTGGTGCCCCTGTTAGGAGAAAACAGCACCAGCCCGGGGTAGCTGCAGCGCTTTCTCCTTCCTGTTCGCTCGCGCGGGCATGCGCAGTAGGGTGAAAAAGCCGAACTTTAACAGAGAAGTCGGCTTTTCACTCTACTGTGCATGTGCTGGTCGTGGCGTCCCGGCAAAACGAAGCAGGAAGGAGGAAGCGCTCGCTCGCAGGTACCCCGGGCTGGTGCTGTTTTCTCCTAACAGGGGCACCAGCCCGGGGTACAAGGTAAGCGATTAAAATCACTTGGGGGTGCCTAACATTTTGGCACCCCCAAGTGACTTAGCCTTTCCTTCTCCTTTAATAGGGGAATGTGAAGTGGGAAAATAGGTCAGAGAAGAAAACAGTAAAAAAAAAAGTCAGTCGCAGAGTCAATGTTCAGGGTTATAGTTTCCCTTTAATCAGCTTTACAGCTTTAGAGCTAGAAAATGTTTAAAAATTAATCTTTGATATGCCGAGAAAACATTTGGGATACCTATAGATCCATCAGTAGATTTCCCCAAAGTATGCTGGGAAATGCAATGTCAAGACTAAAACCTTTACAGATGAAGTACTTTTTGAAAAGCCAGCAACACAAAGGTTAGGTTTCTAAAGGAGCTTCTGACAGCAGAAGTGAATTCTAACACCACTGCTCTTAAAGGGTCCCTACACCTTCATATTTTATCTTCCCTTTGTAGTGGAAATAGTATGAAGTAAGAATCATTTTTATTTTGTGGAGTTTATAACCTCTGTGAAAGTGTTACTGAATTCACAGCATAGCTAAATACTCCAAGCATAGCCAAAGAAAGCATAGCCAAAGGCTGACATCAGCTAAATATGGATAAAACAATAGTACTGTAGTATACTACTAACAGTCATTATTTTTGCACAAATTATCCATACATAAAAAGAGTTCAAAAGTCCAAGTTCAACCACTCCAAAAAAAACCCCAGTGCATATATATATATATATATATATATATATATATATATATATATAGACTTATACAGACCTATCTATACACTAACATATATAAACTATATACAGTATACCAATATCAAGATTTTAGTATCACAATAGCCTTGGAAATTATGCTTGTTTAAGAAAAAATCCAACTCACTCATTAATAGAATGTTCTAAATGTCATGTATTAAAACTTCTGCATGCTTGTTGAAGACATTAATGTTGTTATGTAATAAAAGGCACTAATTTTACCCAGGAGCAGTAACCTATAGCTACCAATCAGCAGGCAGAATTTACTGGTCACCTGTTTAAGAGCAAACATCTAATTGGTTGCTTTGGGTTATTGCTACTGGGCAAACTTACTGCCTTTTATTACATATGGGGGTTAGAATTTTTCCTTGCCCCCATCTCCAACAGCTATTGCTGGTGACATGTGGGATTTCTTTAGAGTCTTCGATGTTGTTGCTTTTGGAGATGTATCCTGCTTACTATACCAACCTAGTGAAAATCTAGTTCTCTGTATGGAGTACAAGCTACTTTGTGTGCAATGCAATTATTATTATATATATATATTTCCTCCAGCTGTTGAAAATAAAAAAGCCCAGAATTCCTAGCCAATGTTCCTGTGACTATATGTTGCAAAAATGGGATCACACTTACTGTTTGTCTTCTGGTTTAATAACAGATGGGTCTGTAAGATTTTCCCCAACGCCTAACAAACAGAAAGGTGTATTAGTGAACTTGATACAATTATGGCAAACAACCTGTTTCAATATAAAGAGTTAAACTTTTATAATATTACACATATTAAAAGTCAGTTACTGCACTGCACTTTAATCTTAAAGGAAATTTAAAAAATACACAGATTTTCTATAGAATGCATGCGGAGGACACTGAGCAGCAGAACAATTAACTGAGCCACTACTGGACTGAATACAGCAGGCGAGGCAAAGCTGCAACTGCACAGGATAATATAGAGCTGCAATTGCACTGGATTCTTTAAAGAGAGAGAGAGACATCTGCTGTGTATTTCAGGCAAATCCATTCTGTAATTACTCCAACTTCTATAAATTCACAACTGTTCATCTGGTCTTCCAGTTTTACCACATATTATATATATAAACGTCTGTTTACTCAGGGCTGCTTCTTAAAAACAAGACACTGGTGAAGGTTCCCTGAATGACACCAACACACTGCACTGAAACCAAGAGCTGTAGAATGTTTGTTTACATTAGTTACTACAACATAGGTGAATTAAATGTTTTTTTGGTATACATAAGCATTCTTTCTAAGATTCATAGAATTTCAGGAAATGGTCCTCATTCCTACTGTGTATTAAAACTCCTAGCACAGGTATAAGTATTCTAACGGTTAATTTATAAAAAATAAGACAATAGGGAAGTTTGACTGGCTTTTCTGCTACAGTACATGAAATAGGCTTCAGTATAACAGTTGAGTTTTTCTTTATGCATGATGTACTGCAGATACAGTACAGATATTTTAAATATTTACAAATCCTTACCTTGTAAATCCAAAACAAGCAGCTCTCCCCTTGTATATTCATAACTCCAATGAGAAAAAGACAGCAGTGTCTCCTCAAGTAAAGTGGTGGGGGTAATTTCATCTCCATTGTTGTTATTGTACTTGCGGAATTCTCCAGTCAGGTACTTCTCTATAGTAAGCCATTGGTTAGCTGAATGGCAGAATATAAGAAATACTTCTAGAAACCTAGAAATAAAATTCAGTAGCCTATCAGGAATCTTATCTACATGCATGGCAATGGGATTCAAAGCAATAGTTCTATTTCACAAATTATTTGACCAGTGCATGTCTACAACACAGGCTAAACATCTATCAACAGATTAAACAGCATTAAACAATTAGTGAACCATACTTCTAGTCATTAATGTGTTTTGCCTTGATCTGGAGAAATGATGTAAATCACCATATTTGCATCAGGAAACCCATCATTTCGCGGGTTTGCTCATCCCATGCACAAATATTCAGGGGACTCTACAGTTTGGGTAAAGTAAGGACACCAGTCATTAAAGCAATCCTTTTTATTATGTAAATATTCTTTTGTGCCTGTATGTGTATGTAGGATTGCTGTGTGGTTTCTTATGTACACCATCCCTTTGCTTAAAAGATATGACCCCTTCAGCCATCCTCCTAACACCTTTTAGGAGTGGCTATTTTTTAATATATGTATATTATTAGGGATATTACAAACTGTACTGAAATTGACTGCTGATTGTACAACTGCGTACTGATGAAAGTACCAGACCAGTACCATTATGTAGCTTGGGTTACAGATGAGTTCGCTTATTTATCAACATACATTTTAAGCACATAAATGTGTATCAGGCATATTCTGCTGGCTGGCCTTAGGAGCTAATAAAAATTAAAATAGGATTCATTCTAAACTTCTAACAGCTGTAATAACAGAACATCATTTCGGTGAGATGGCAAAGCACAAAATGATGCTTAGCTTGTATCTTATATTGATTTAGTGTAATTGTTACATTACACTTACCATTCATCCATCATGCATCAAGGCTGTCTCTACATTAACCATCTTTTGCTAATAAGTTCTTTGGGAGACTGAGACGTTTTCCCCCTGCAGGCATGTTCAGCCAACACTTGGAAGTGACTATAATATTGATTGATCGTATCTGGCCATTTGATATTTCTGCTTAAACACCCCGCAGGCTCTTTTCTTCTCATATCCATAAATTGTGCAGTGACAAGGGAATATGCAAAATGGAACTGACAGCATGGAACACTTGCTGCTATTGAATAGGTAGTGTAATAGACTTTAAAATTAACAAAAATTAATTGTACAAGATGCATCTAATAAAGAGGTACATCATTCTGTTTATCTGGTTGAATGCCCAGCTAGTCTCCCTGAATGCCCTTCTCTCACTCTGTTTCCTCTGATTGATGGTTTTTCTTCAGTGCCTACACACACTTAGTACCTACAGGAGTAGTAAACACATGAATCTATATATGGTGGGAAACTTCCAGCATTCAACAACTGTGTACAAGATAAGTTGAAGACCCAGTGTTTAGCCATCTCCCCAGATTCGAAAGATCATATATTAAGATGGAGGGGTGTGTAAAACCTGTGTACAGTCACGTCTCATGAAAGGTCACTGAGCAAGTTACTAAATACACCTTGCCATGTATTCTAGGTTTCTTGGTGCTCCCTACCATATTCGCTTTGCACTTCTTATACACACCTGTCACAGGTATTGTGCCACAGGCAATTACACCTACTACTTCTCTGGTGCTAGGGAAAAACAGCAGTAGAAATGCTAGTAACCGATTCCTTTTTTGTAATTGGTGATTCACTATATTTCGCAGTAAAAACCTTACGACCAACAGCACCAAAAATTGGTGGTCTGTCTTTTTATGCTCAATTCACATACATAGTACCTAAAGGGGGTATATTTATTAACAGTGGAGACAAACATCACCGGTGATGTTACCCATAGCAACCAATCAGATCTTTACTTTTGTAGGTACTTGTAGGTGACTGTTCAAATCTAATTATATGAATTGTGATGTTTGTTTCCAATGTTAATAAATACAACACTAAGGGGCACATTTACTAACCCACGAACGGGCTGAATGCGTCCGATTGCGTTTTTTTCGTAATGATCGGTATTTTGCGATTTTTTTCGGAAAATTTTCACGGCTTTTTCGTTACCAATGCGATTTGTGCGAAAAAACGCGAGTTTTTCGTAGCCATTCTGAAAGTTGCGCAAAATCTTGCGATTTTTCGTAGCGTTAAAACTTGCGCGAAAAGTCGCGATTTTTCGTAGTGTTAAAACTTGCACGAAACATCGCGCCTTTTAGGTTTTAACGCTACGGAAAAGGCGGGACTTTTCGCGCAAGTTTTACTGCTACGAAAACATCGCAAGATTTTGCGCAACTTTCGGAATGGCTACGAAAAACCCGCGTTTTTTCGCGCAAATCATATTGGTAACGAAAAAGTCGCAATAATTTCCGAAAAGTCGTAAAGTCGCCGAAAAAATCGCAAAAAATACGAAAAAGTCGCAAAATGTTCGTTTTCCAATCTGAATTTTTCCAATTCAGATTCGAATTCGTGTCTTAGTAAATCAGCCCCTAACTGTACAGAATAGCTGAGAGAACCTCGCTTCTGTATGCAAACAGTAATATAAGTAAAATCTATTTTCTTGCCTTAGAGTATAAGGAATACTGTGTGGTTTCACTTGATTGAAGGTGTAGATCAACTTTTGAGCTGCTCTTTGTTGCTGAATTTCCTTTAAGAAAATCAATGTATATTAGTTTTGCTTATAGCAACTGCTATGTATCTGTAACAGTAGTAAAATTAGTAGTAGTAAAGTAGTACATTTCTAGGGATCTATTATACATTTGTCTCCCTCTGAACATTTTGGAACATGATTCTTGGTATCATTATAATAAATTATGAATTAACAATTATATTTCTGTTGCAAGGTACCTTTCTTTGTATACTGCTATTTCTAAATCTGTTGCAGAATTTACATTGACCAAGAAAGTCTTTGCTCTGTCTACATTAATTTACTTTTCTTTCTCCTCCCAAAGTCCCTATTAAATTAGTCCTGGGATGAGTAGCATCTGTCTGTATGTTCTGGAGCACTCCAAGGTAGTCACTATTGTCAAGGCCTATCTATGTGGAGTGTTTTGGACCTGGGGTTTTAAGAGAAGGGATGTTTCCGTAATTTGGATTAAGCCTGCTAAAAAGAATTTAAACATAAAATAAACCCAAGAGCATTGTTTTGCCACCAATATGGATTCATGCAGCTTAGTTGCTGAAAATTGGCTCTGTGGGATAGAGACTTTCTGTAATTTTGAACTTTCTGAAAAATGGGTTTCCAGATCAGGGATCCTATACCTGTACAGATGTCCAAGATTTGCATGATTAAGCAAACGTAACTTTTATAAGGCTAGCCTTAAGTAATCATGTTATTTGGGCCAGTTTCCATACAGTGGCTTAAGAAGGATTATGTCCTATATTGTTTTACATTCTTAGTTCTAAAATAAGTTAAAAGTGGTTTATAAACTGTGTAGGAAGTCAATCAAGAATTGGGTTTAAAGATATAGGGGCAGAATTATCAAAATGTGAGATCAGAGCTCACCACAGAAAAATGCACCCACCTTGTTCATTCCTATCGGATTTTTAGAAGCGCATTTATCAAATGGTGAGCTCTAAACTTCAGAAAATGTTTCCTTCTGTATCTTTTCACATCAAAATTAGCCATGTCTTCTATAATAAAGTGGATTTTTTTTAACAATTAATCTATGAGCTAGGGGATCTAAGTGACCTAATCCAGACCATACTTCCCTCTATTATGCTGCTGGGGACACCAAGAGCACTTATCCAGCATAAATAAAATGGTCTGTTTAAATAACAGTACATTTTACTTTATATTTTGCCATCATTTCTGCATCCTTCTTCAGGGAGCTTTTACAGTCAAGACTTTTACTGTAATGTCAAGTGTTGTAATACTGTTACTACTGTATTATTAACTTGTGGTACTGTCTATTCAAATTGACACAGTAGGGGACCTATAACCCATAATATTACAGACCTGGGTTTTTTCTTCTTGTACCGGTTATTTTTTTGCATACTGTATATTCAAGGTTTTATTGCATGGGGTCTGGCACATCTTTTATCTGCTCCAAAAGTAATATAAACTCACCCTGAGACACAGATTCAGTACAGTATCACCACGGAAAACCTTCTGCCAAGTCTGTACTACCTCCGGAAGAAAAGATTTGACTATAAACACCTCACCAGGCGTCAGTACATCATGCTCAGACCAAGTGCACACAACTTTTAACGCCCTGCGGAGACCTCCATCCATTTCCTCTGGGGACAGAACCTGAAGCATTGCTGCCATTCCACGCTGTGACCAGGAAGACATACTTTTATCTAGAATTGCTGGAGAACTTTCCTCTAGTTGGTAAACAGTGACTTCTTCTCCAGCTAGATGAAAAGATTTCAAGCACACATTTGTTTTACCAATCCCATTTGAGAAAGGTTGTAAGAGGACTGTTTTAATGTGAACGTTAAAAATTGTTTGATTTAACAAATAATATATAATATAAGGATGAAGTAGATAATGAGCATTTTTAAAGAGATTAATGGTCAAGGGGCCCAAGGCACAGACCCTATTCACACTAGCCCCAAAACCAGCCTTGATTACATCTACGCATCGCAAAGTGCACATGTAACTGCTTGAATAAGAGATTTTGTTTCTCATGATGCTTTGAACTTGTGGCTTTACTATTCTTCCCCTTTGTTATGTTTTCTGTGTGTTTGGGACTCTAGTGCCCCCATTATTGTACTAACAGAAATAAATGTTTATTTTTAGTAAAGAAATACTTATATATAGGTTTATGTGGCAAAAACTGCTATGACCAAGGGCTGAACTTAATAGAGTACAGTATTTGCACAGCCAAATTACACTGATATGTTGGTCAAATGGAAAAGAACACTCAAGCAAGTCATTATCAGTCTGCACTTATATCTAAATATCAAGGATCTGCGTGTGTGTGCTGCTGCTAAATGCCATACTTTCCAGCTTAGGGCACCAAACCACAAACGTCTGATCCTTGTTACAGAAGGTGAACAAACAGTTAATTTCTGGGATTCTTATTACAAATGCTCCTGAAAAGATGCAGAATTGGGCCATACATGAATGAAAAATAAAGGAGATTTGAAATGAATCAGCACAATCATTTTTATAACATACAAACAATAAAAAGTTAAAGCTCACCAAAAAGGTGCAGGGGGGTGAAAGGTATGCTCTGTGCAAGCCTCATTAAATTATTCCTTTCCACCGCTGAAACAAAACATAAAAATTACTAACAATGCAGTTTTCCTTGCACCACCTAGGAATAATTACTGAACATCTCTCTATTTTAAAATATATGTAATAAATGTTTTGCTCTAAACAATGAAGTGGACCTAAAACTGCAATATAATACTAAACCTAATCACATATATTTAAGCAATCAAGAGTCACCCCGAGAAGAACACACTATGACCTTTTTTTTAACTCCTAGTTTGGAGCCTAAATAGGCATACCATGCATATTGGCCAAGTGTTATATAGTGCTATTGTTACAGCTGTGGTTCAGATGTTGACAATGTTGGACCTCGGGTCCTAGGTATGTGCAATTACATCCTAAGAAATCCTTTTGGATGTTACATTATTTACATCAAAACCACCGAAGTATATGGTCTAAATTTTGTATAAATTGAATGGAGCTATTCTTAAAGAAGAAGAGAAGGGTAATTTACTGAGTGGTGCCAAATGTTAGGCACTCCCCAGTATTTGTAATCACTTACCTGATACCCTGGGCCGGTGCTCCTGTTAGCATAAAAATTCACTGGCCCGGGTATTTCTGTGTGAGCACCATGAAGCAATCCTCTTCCTGCTTCTTCTTTCTGTACACGGGTGCATGTGCAGTAGAGTGAAAAGCCAAATTTTTACTCTAGAACGCAAGTGCCTGTCCAGAGGATTACCCTGGCACCCCCAGTTATTACCCTTTCATTTTCCTTTAACTTTGTGCTGGGTCACCAAAATTATGAAAAGTAATTCCCAATCTTTTAGAATATTTCTTACAAACAAGGACACTTCTTGCAAGTATTTCTAACCATGCAATATGCACGCCAGAATGAGTATTTAAACTATGTAAGAATGTACATGTCAGAGCAGTGTTTACTCACTGGGAAGCCTCTGAGTAGAGAGGTAAAAGACTGGAAGGATGAAAATATGTTTGTATGGTGAAAAATACATTTTTGGATAAAAAAAATCAAAACAAGGTTACAGAGAGGTGAGCAAAAAAGTAATCACCCAATATTCACCCTAACTGACCTTCAGTTCAACATTTCTGCTATATCTAAGAGAGCTATCAGGTATTCTGCCAAAATCACACCCTAACTGCTAGTCTTAAAATTGAGCCTCCCTACCACTCAAACATTACCCCTCTCTAGCGGGGCCAGTCCCACAGACTGGGCACTACAGGTATGGGATCCCTTATCCGGAAACCCGTTATCCAGAAAGCTCCGAATTACGGAAAGCCCATCTCCCATAGACTCCATTTTTATCTAATTATTCAGAATTTTAAAACTGATTTCCTTTTTCTCTGTAGTATAAAAACAGTACCTTGTAATTTATCCTAACTAAGATATAATTCATCCTTATTGGATGCAAAATAATCCTATTGGGTTTATTTAATGTTTTATTAATTTTTTAGTAGACTTAAGGTATAGAGATCCAAATTACGGAAAGACCCCTTATCCGGAATACTCTTGGTCCCGAGCATTCTGGATAACAGGTCCTACCTACCTACCTTAAATAAATGCTTTAATGGCAAAAGCTAATCCAGCTAAAAATAAGTTTTATAACATTAATCAATACAAGGCATACAGGTGGAGAGACACCCCAACAGCATGTTTACAAAAAAAGGAGACAAGAAATCCTGTGTTTCTTTTGAGAGAGGACTCTGTGAGTCCTTATTATGGCTTTATTTACATAGTCCTTTCTGATAAAGCTTACTTAGTTTTTACTTTTCCTCCTCCTTTAAGGATATGGGGATTTTTGTAGATATCTATCAAGTTGTCTAATTCCAGGCAGTGTCATTCTGTGGCAAATAAAATGCTGTTTTGCATAAAAAGGGCATTAACTTGAGGGATGAAAACATAATTTTGCCTCTTTATAGGTCTCTGGTAAAGCCTCACCTTGAGTATGCAGTGCAGTTTTGGGAAGGTTTTTAAAGGTTATTAATGAGCTGGAGAGAGTGCAGAGACGTGCAACTAAACTGGTAAAGGGATGGAAAATTTAAACTATGAGGTTAGACTTGAGATTGTTTTTTCTGAACAAAAAGCCCGAAAAACAGGAGCAGCGCACCAGAGGTCACCCCTTTAGATTGGAGGAACAGAACTTTCATTTGAAGCAGCGTAGGTGGTTTTTCACAGTGAGGGCAGTGAGGTTGTGGAATGCCCTTCCGAGTGATGTTGTTATGTCAGATACTGGAACATCATGTTTAGAAAAAAAGAGACAAGAAATCCTGTATTTCTTTTGATAGTGCAGCATTACTGTAAGTGCTTATGGCTGTATTTACATAGACCTTTCTGATAAAACTTACTTAGTTTTTACCTTTCCTACTCCTTTAAGAGGGGCTTGGATGATTTCTTTAACAATCATAATATTTATATTTATATTATATATTTCAACCCACCTTAACTATGTAACTATGTACCATGTTAATAACCTGGTACTTATACCTGCCACTTACCTGCCACAAAGTCTATGTCCAAATATGTCTGGCATTTAATTGCAAAGAGATTTAGCAATAAGCTTACCCCACTGGAGTTACTTTCCTGTACTTTTGACTTACCTGAATAATGATTACTTAAATCCTGAGAGGCTTTTAGGGAAGCTGCCATTTCTGCAATAAAATGTTGGAGACATCAATGTAATGCACACATAATTCACATTCCCATTCCCTTTTAGGTTCTGCTGTTATGTTCATCAGTGAATGAATGACTGAAAATGTTTCAGGCAGAAATAGAGCATTAAAATCAGCTTTTTGGTGTCTATTTTATCATCCCTAATAAACCATTATCTCACCGACACTGCAAAAGTGAAGGAAAATTACCATAGTTTGCATGTTTCATTCATGTTCTTTCAGTTGCTCTTTATTATAATGGCATTTTGTCTATTTTTGTAATTGGAAAGCTACATAATGGTAATTATGGCATTGCAACGGGCATGTTAAGGTTTTCCCATTCTTCCTTATTTAATGATGCACGGATTTTTTAGGATGGCTTTGTCGTGCACCCATCTATAATCATAAGCAAAAATCTTAACTATCTCTAAAACTATTTTGTGTATTTCTTTCATTTTACAACATAGATCTTGGCTAAAACAAAATTCACTAAAACAGTAATTATAGGTGTCACGACAACAAACTTACTCTTTACTTCATCGGAATTTCGGAATCTGCAATGACAGAAGGGCTAAACTTAATGAAAAGAATCAATTTACATGAAGCCAGCAGCCATCAAGATAATATCTACAGTTTCAGCAATAGTACCAGTTTCATACCAACAGTTTCAGTCTGAGAATGAGCAAACAGCAAAACAGCACGTATAACTTTCTTTTCTCTGTTATGTATGGAATCATGCTATTATTTTATATAAAAATTATATTATATTTATTACATCAAAATATTGCTGTTAGCATAATAACTATGCAGCAATAACTATGCAGACTGACAAGTTACGCTATTAGATTCAGTTGGAAGAAGACCTAGTTATCTAGAATGTTCAAGACCTGGGGTTTTTCTGTAATTTAGATCACCATATCTTAAGTCTACTAAAAAAAAATAATTTTAACTTTAATTAACCCCAACAGGACTGTTCTGCATTTAATAAGGCTTCATTAAATCTTAGTTAGGATCAAGTACAAGGTTTTGTCTGTTTTATTATTACAGAGATTACATTACATTAACATTTATTTATAAAGCGCCAACATATTCCGCAGCGCTGTACAATAAGTGGGTTACATACATTGGACATACAGAGTAACATATAAAGCAATCAGTAACCGATACAAGAGGTGAAGAGAGCCCTGCCCAAAAGAGCTTACAATCTACAAGGAGAAAGGGTTGAGACACAAGGTGTGGGAATGGGCATGACCAGAGTTGTGAGAGGTGTGGCACAGGGTATTGCTAAACTAGATTAGGGTAAGCTTCTCTGAATAAATGTGTTTTTAGAGATCTCTTGAAGGCAGAGAGATTGGGAGAAAGTCTGACAGTTTGTGGGAGCGAATTCCAGAGAAGGGGGGCAGCCCTTGCAAGCTCTTGAATGCGAATGTGTGAGGAGGAGATTAAGGAAATAATTTTTTAAAATTGAAATTTGATTAACATAGAGTCTATGGGAGATGGCCCTCTTGTAATTTGGGACTTTCTGGATAATGGGTTTCCGGATAACCTGTGTACCCACTAAGCACACTAGTTACAAGAGTAAGACCCTTAAGATTGTTACTGCAACTGACTGCCAAGTCACAGGTACCTTGTTGCAGCGCATGTTCCTTTAAGTTCTAAACTTCTGAGTTAAAAAGAAAGTTTGAGTCTATAAGGGAAAGTACAGTAGCATGTTGATTTCTAGAGACAAGGCAGGTTCTGCCTCCTCAGTTGAAAGACTGGTTTGGTTCAAGCGAAATTGTAGAGGTTTGCCTCTTAATAAGAAGCCATCTGTGCCCTTTTTTGCTGCATCTCATTGGAACACCTCAAGGCTCAGATTGACGACAGATCAGGGAGATAAGTGGTTAAATTGCGCACAAACATAAGAATACAGAAAAATATTCACATACCATGCCTTAATCTTACTGTTCCACACAATGATTATGAAACTGTTTGTTTAGAGGAATATAAGACACTTCAGTTTTAGGATCTGACATTCCATATGGTTTAGAATATAAAATAGCTGTCTCCCGACACCTTTTTGCACAGTGTTGACAACATACATATTCGCATTACATGTTAGTTGCTTTGTATTTTTAAGAGTCATCTGTGACTCCCATCTGATAGCTGTGATCTGTGACAGCACCCTTATATTGGTACTTTGTCATTATGCAAACAATCTCATCATGTAAATCAGATCCTTTTCTACTGCAAATGTAATAATTAATATGCTTGAAAATGCTATATATATTATCCAACACAGCACATGCACGTATACAGGATAATGATAAAATAGTATTTGTGAGCCTCGACTGCCCGGGGCCATAAAGAAAAACATACATATAAGAGTATCACCCAGCCCCTTTTTGTATAGCACCAATCTGCAAGTATCCTTACCTGGCCTTATCCATCACAAACGTTGTTAAATAATTAAGAAATAAAGATGTGCATATTTTAACCAAAAAATAAATAATCATGCATTCTCTTTACCAAATGCCATCAGATGCCCAGGCCTCTTAAAGGACAATATATATATTCTCTGCATCTTATTGATCACTGCCAAATACATTGTTATCAATAATACTGTATTCACTAACCTATTACATAAAAGTGGCCAAAATACAGAACCTTGTGGTTTCCAACCTAAACATTAATTACCATATGCACCACCACAACTGCTCTGTGTACAAGACAATTTAGTAATTTCTATGTCCACAGACAGTCATTAGTTATTGGGCTGGTGGGGTGCTGTTTGGGCCTCTGTGTACTTGAAAGGCCAGGGCCTATTTTAAATCCCAGTCTGGGTCTGTTCCACAGAGCTGTGAAAGGGAGATCAAGGACTGACAAAACAAATTAAATAGTGATAGAAATAAAAAGATAGCCATAACAGCACAGTCTCAATGGGAACTCAATACACTAGATAAGTTATATACTTGTATAATGTATATTCATTGTAAGTGCAAACCTCTGATCATCAGGGCATCCTATTATAGAAGGACATGGAGAATTAGGAATGACATTTAAAAAGTGTTCTGGGTTCATTTTAGGTGAGATATCAACACACCTTAAAAAATGCTTGATTTGCATTGCACAACTATGTAGGACTCATTGGGACCATGTCATAAAAATGTATTTTCCACTGCTCCAATGAAAACAATGGGCTGAGAGTGACCACTAAAGCTGACAAGCAACAAAATGCCAAATTCTTAGTTTACACTAATAACTAAGAAAACTCAATAATTTAGTCTAAGACTGCAGCATATATGTGCAGTTCAGTGATTGCACATTAGTACAAACATATAAAGTTACCCACAATTCCTAGCTGAAATGATATTGCAATAATAATTAAATAATAATGCATGTATGTATGTTTAACCTTATTTCTAAAGCGCTACTAGAGTATACAACGCTGTACAATTCAACAATACAGATAAGTATACATAGGGAGGACAAACATTAGAATAAATAAATAAACAGCCACTGTGTGCCATGTGGTAAGAAAAACAGTAGGCAGGAAGCCCCTGACTCATTTAGCTTCCAATCTAAGAACAGTAATAAAAATGATTATTAATGTTTAATAAATAGATGCTAATTGTAGCTTGTTTTGTAATACTGGGAACATTTAAACCTGTGCTGTACTGTAACTCATAAAAACCAACAAAATCAAATTTCAGCTTTTATTTTGTAAAGGGAACCCATTGTACACTAGTGTGTACAATGGGAAGGTAGCAACATAGTAGCTCCCAGTAGATATCAGAATAGCACTCAGTAGTAAGAAATCCAAGTCTGGCTTGGGACTCCTCCAGTTACATGGGAGTAGGAGAAACAATAGGTTACCTGAAATCAGGTCTAATGTGCTCCTTCTGAAAGCTCAAACTCAGGCACAATGCACTGAGATGGCTGCCTACACACCAATATTACAATTAAAACAAAATACACTTGGTTCAAGAATTTTTTTTTAAATGGCAGAGCGTATTAATTGCTATGTAAACAGCGTAATTTAGAAATATAATCCAGGATTTGTTTTGGGATTCAGTGAACATTTTGCCTTTTCAGCAGGATTTTTCCAGCAAGCATCTAGCCGAACCAAATCTGAATCTTTAAAATCACGTGAATTTTGGTTACATGAACATGAAAGTAAAAACATTTTTTACCATGCATTTCTTTTTAACCCTTCCATAGCCTAATTTCCATATGCAAATTAGGATTCTGTTTGGCCAAACACAAAAAGTAATGGATTTGGTGCATCCCTTGTATTTTCCATAAGAAGGCTGTGCTATCATCTTTCATTTTTCCACCGAATTCCAAGTTGGGCACATGTACAACTTAGAAAAGTTGGAAAAATGATTGTGTTGTGCATGGACTGTTACAGGGCAGGGCTAGGGGTCCCTGAGAGAATGAAAGCAGATGGTATTGTGACACTCATGATGGTAAATTCCTGGGTCGGTGTGGTTTTTAGAGAAAAGGACTGTCAGCCTTGAGTAAAAAGTAAGCAACTTCCTTTCCTTCTTTATTAACTAGCTCTGTGTGAGCAAATATATCCCAATGCTATAGTATAGAGTTAAATAAAACAAAGAATGAGTTAAAAAATAAAGACAGAAAATGCAGACTCAAATGCCTGACAAATGTGATATAGGAGCAAGAGAGCGCACTAAAAATGCTAGATGTAAACATTTTATGCTCCACCGGATTAAATGCCCTGAAGCTGTTTATGATTTTATGAAAACTCACAGCCATGTCATTACAAGATTCTACTTAAGGTAGAGTTTGCTTTCCACAGAGATAGAATAAGCTACCAAGAAACGCCGGCAACCACCTCTAGGGTTGGGAATCTAATGTTATATAAATGTTTTACACACGACAAGGGCAAATGTTGTACAGAAGCTTGAAGCATATTGTTTTCCCAGCTGGTGTACATGTCCGGTTGGGGTGTTTAACCTTAGTCTGTTAACCACACAACAACTTTAATTGTTTAAATCTTTTGTCTATTATCTGTGTGCATAGACTGAAACTCCAGCTTCAAATTCCTGTCCTGTTTTGAGCAAGGGCAGTGCGGGGGGTGGAATCTACTAACATTCATGTTAAATTGCACTAGAGGGATCACCTAAAGTTACCCATCAGTAATTAATTTTAGTCTACTATTAGTCTACTACAAGTAAGAAAGCAAAAGGAGATATTTAACTGGTTGCTACTGGGTAATCACTTACAGCATTTAAGATAAACTGCCCATACAGCATTTACCGCATGGTATATATCTAGCTGAATTCTTACCCCCAAATGTAATAAAAGTCACAAACTTTACAGAGGAGCAGAAACTCATAGCAACCAATAACATTTTTGTTTTTAAACAGGTGAACAGTAAATGCTTCCTGCTGATTGGTTTCAAAAAATTCAAGAAAAGTCAAAATGAAAAATTCATGTAATTTCACTAGGACAAATCCCATTGACGTCTTCGTGACTTCTACAAGCTTTTAAAAGTCCAAGTTCCATGTTTAAATTTTGTACAAGGAATAAATATTAAATCTTCAAGTTTTGAAACCCTAATTCGACAGATTTAACGTAAAAAGATGGAATGCCAATATAAATCAGCCCCATAGTTTCTTTGTTATATCTCACCAGGTACACAGTATATATACATATATATATATATATATATATATATTGATGTGTAATTTGTCAAGTCAAAACCATGCCAATATATCCTTTTATTCCAATGATAAAATGCAACTGTTTACTCTCATTAGAGACAAGTTTACAACCTAGATTCTCATAAAACATAAATGCATTTTACCTTTTTAAATGACAAGTGCCTCTTCATATGAATGAATAGCATGTAGCATAGCATTAGCATTAGCTGTAAAGAGATGCTAAATGATGCGGTAACATGCAGCTTACCCTTTATTCTATAATCCCTAGCAACCAATCAGATGTTGTTCTCTCTCATTATTCTAACTGCACTAGACTAGTAAAATCTAACTAGTGGTTGGAGGACAGCAAAGGTGTAAATTGATCTGACGTTACTTGAATCTGTATTAAAGGGGGGATCACTGTCACAACTGATTTTTGCATAATGAAAGAAATATAATTCTAAGCAACTTTCCAATATAGAATAATTTAACATAACATTTTAGCATAACATCAAAGGACTTCTAATTATCTGTAAAATGAATTGCTACTGAACGCAGTATCTGTCTGGCAGTTTCTATTATCTGAACTATGGGCTCTGATTCCTGAAACAATGTAGCAAACCAGCTGAATAACAGAACTGACTTCTGATACATTGTTTCAAGAGTCATAACCAAAGAAAACAAAGGGATTGCTTTCAATTGCAATTACAATTAACAGCTTTAAAGGGCAATGAAAGGTTAATATAAATTAAAAGTAAGTCTAAAGGCATTCTTTTTAAGTACTTACTGCATATCTAAATTTCCAGATCCCTGCTTGCTTCTCTGAGATATGGTGCTGGCAGCCTACAGCAGTGTGAAGACTACAGTGACATCACTGAAATCTCTCTCCCCTTCCTGTAGGTGCCAGGGGCAGCCTTCCTATTCTCTGAGCATGTGTGTAACTTGATCCTGTCTGCTGTTCTGAGCTACACATGCCCACCAGCCAATCAGAAGCGGATCTGGCAGAGGGGAGGGGGGGAGGGAATGAAACACATGTGCAGTATGAAGCAAGGAGGGAAAGGAAGGGAGAATACCTTTTTAGAGATGGCTGCCTGTTCTAGAAAATGTGAAGTAAGTGTGACTGAGTAAATATTTGATTAGGTGAGCCAAAAGTGTGGCGTTTTTACTAAATAATAGGAGGACTATTGGGCAGTATGCTGTTTAAATTTTGACTTGCATTCTCCTTTAACACTAATAAAACATTTTAATGAATGTATATTGGAAAGCATTTTATAATAATAATAGCTAGATTATCTAAATGGAATATTATAATTGGATCATACTTCAATATTTACATTTGGCAGATTAAAAAAAAATAAAAATAAAAGTCTACTGACCCTTTAACAAATGAAAAATCACGTGCTACCAGATTTGTGTTTGATTAAGCAAGCCCATATGAGAAAGGACAACGCATGGTGAATATATGTTTTCTCTATATGGTAATGAAGAAAGTTAATAAAGAAGCATGGAAAAACAGTAGCTTGAAATGTAAACTATTAGCTTATTGTCTATATGTATAAATGTAGCCACACACACACACAAGCCAGACCATACTTACAATGAGCTCCTTCTCAGTTGGGTGGTGTTATGCAAATCCTAAAGAAAATACAGAGTAAGATTAAAGCAAATACGACAAGAATAGCAATATATACAGATCCCTTTTTTTAATATGTGGTTTAAAAATATACAATAATTAAAATATATTTGTTTGGGGGGGGGTCCTTTGAGGTTCACGTTGCCTGTGAGACACATTCCATAATCTATAGAGATCTAATTTAAAATGGAATTCTACCAGCAGATGACATTGCACTGATGTTCTGTTGTTCAGTTTACTGTATACAATTGTCTAGTCCTTTGTAGGCTGCTCTACATTGGTAGGTGGATTGTGTGTATATAAAAGTACAACTATTGTGTAGAAGTTTTAGCATACATATCTGTGGCATTTGTAAACATTTACACTATAAAGGTTAAAGGGTGCCACAGTATTTTAGAACAGCATATGTTTAATACTGTACAGGCCTAATATTAGTAAATAGTATCAGTATGGATCCCCTATTCACCAGTAAATAACCCCCTTAAAAAACTTAGTACTTACTTTAACCTATAGTTGTACCTTAACTTTAGTCATTCCCTAACAACCCAAACATTACCTTCTACATGTGGGGCAGAGAATGGGTTGTGAACATCATGTTATAATGTAAAAGAGTACATTTGTAAGAGGTTGCCAATAGGACAAACAATGCAAATACATATCTTATGGAGTTTTCATCTGGTATTTTTATTTTCCCTTTAAACAATGCAAAGGTAACAGATACAAGTAATATTAATTTTGTCCATCTAATATCACGTGTTTGTCTAATATCACTTACCTCTCTGGACTGCCTTAGATATTCACTAGTCTGAACTAGGTGTCTTTCAAATTCTTGCGTCTTTAGTTGCTGTCGCATGTAAGTCATGTGATCCAAGCCTAAGTAAGAAACACAAATTAGAGACCTATCATAATGTACCCCCTTGGCAGGTTGAGAAAATAGGAATCATCACAACAAAAAGACAAGATATGACTTTGTGACACACTGTACTATTGTGTGGGCAGCTTACAGAAGGGCTGTAAGGGGTGTATTTATAACCATTGGAGACAAACATTACTATGCCCATAGCAACCAATCAGATCTTTGCTTTTGTTTACACCCACAGCTGTATTGATTTGTAGACTAGGACCAAATTAACATCTGCTTAAGAGGGGCTTAGCGCTTGTGCTGGTAGAGGCGTTGCTAGGGAGATGTGAGGCCGGAAACCCTGTAGTACCGCACCTGTTTTAGATTAAACATCTCCATGGAAATGCTTCTTAGTATACGCATAGAGAGTGGAAAGGAGGTGGGGGGTGTGGCACTGGGTATGATGTTTCCCGGGGGCATGCATGGTCAATTCGAACTAGGGGGGCAGTCCTTTGTCTATTTAATTTTCCCCATGATCCGCCAGACCTTAATGCCTTTGAAAAAGCTTGGGCTTGCCTAGCGAAACGTGTGTCAGGCACTTATTTTAACCTAGCTGGGTAGGCAGGTGTTGAAGCGCCGTGGGTGTTGATGGTGTGGGAGAGGGGAAGAGGGTATGGTTTGGTAAAGGGTGCACGGTGGTCCTGAATAATGTTGGAGGGTGGTATGGTGTGTCATACCAACCAGCACAGGTAGGGTTAACCCCGCACTTACTTTTCTCCCCACCTGCTCTCCTCAAGCCAGGCACAGAGTGCTATTGTGAACACCTCAGTGTGTCACCGAGCCATACCCCTTACTTTTAGTTTTTTTATATATTTTAATAATTAATTGAAGGTTTAGTTTTCATTTGGTCCTAGTATACAAATCAATACAGCTGTGGGTGGTGCAGTGTTTTCTTTCTCCCTAATTGCATTGATGTTTTTGATAATGCACACCCTCATGTACTCATTTTTTGTTTGTGTGTTGGTGCCCCATCTATATCTTTAATTTGGCCTTTTTTTAACATCACCAGAGATGTTTGTCTCTAATGTTAATAAGTACGCCTCAAAGCCTTACTGTCAGTATCAACTGTACTTCCAGTACACTCAGATATCATTCCAGTTCTGCAGTATGCTGCCAAAAGACATTGGTTAAACTTGTGCACCGAACTACTCAAGCACTGTCAATCCCTGGAATAGGTCACCACTTATGTTTGTTCCAAGATGCTAGGCAAACTGAGAAATGAGACACTGAGGGAGGTAACAATGGTCTTAAATCATTTTCTGATACAACCATATCATACAAGAAGGAAAGCTACTATTAGGTTTGTACAGGCTGCAAATCGGTTTAATGCTGGTATTTTTAATCTCAAGCTGAAAAAGACTTGATATAGACTTTGTACTTGATATTTTCACATGAAGTTGAATTATGGTGTCATTTATAGGCTCTGGAAGGTAGGATTTAGGTTTGAATTCCACATTTCACACTTCCAGCACTACTACATAGAGCTCGAATTGTCGATCTTCCTACACAACAGATGCAATACTATCCCAATAAATAATGTTCTTTTCCACAACTACAGCAAGAAATTGCCACCTCTGCCCAAAAGGGCCATTCCACCATGAAAGAAATCTTTGGAGCCCCACTAAACACAATAGTAAAAGCAGGGGGCACTAGGTATGGTTATGGTGACACAGTTATCACTTAGTCTGTTTCAGACCAGTCTGGTACAGTAATCCTAATGCAATAAAGTAACGCAGTTAAGAGCTTAATATGTTATAGGAAATGGATCTCAATATTTGTACAAGAGGCAGGTGGACACTTACTTAGCTGATTGAAACTTGATACTGTAAGCCTGTTCTTACTGGGTTCATCTTCAGATTTCCAGCTGCCACAATCTGCAGGTTCGGAACTCATCTGCGTACTCTGAGAGCAACCATCCACAGTTATCACCTGTCATAGAGAATAAACAAACACCCCTAGTTATAGAATATTTAATCACTTCCAGCTGTGAGAGCACTCTGTTCTACAATAGGCCTTTTTGGTATCTCTCTTAAAGATAATTATTATAATTTCCTTAGATATTACTTCAAATTTTTAAGCAAAAAAAGAAAACTGACAAAATAAAAGCTCGGGCCCAATGGAAATATCACATTGTCCCTCCAAATGCGACTTATTGTTGCACTACAAATCAAAGCTAAGACACTTAATGGTGATTCCCACCAGTTGAAACAATCCCAGGACTATGGACAGTTGAAGAGAGTTTACAGTCCCATTGATCAATATCAAATCAGGCAGACACTTAGAGAAATATTTGGGTCGAATGCCTTTTTTTGTCCTAAATACTCCTGGAAGGTCATGTTAAAGGTCTTTTAGAGCAAAATTTTGGGTAAAGATGTATTTGACCCTAGATATTCCAAGGACTATGAGTTAAAGGCAAATACAACAATGTTTTCATCTGTTTGCAACATAGTTATTGGCTACAAGAGCTGACGCCAAATACTGGCCACAAAAAGGGGCTTAACGTGAACGTTAAACAGTGTGAAAGTTTGAGACTTCTAATATCAAGCAAAAACAGTTTAATTGCTACCCATGCGGCAACAAACTATACAAAATGCAAACTATTCAAAACAAAAAGTGAAATCTATTTTTGTGTAAGGCCTGACAA
Source organism: Xenopus tropicalis (assembly GCF_000004195.4). Classification (NCBI taxonomy): domain Eukaryota; kingdom Metazoa; phylum Chordata; class Amphibia; order Anura; family Pipidae; genus Xenopus; species Xenopus tropicalis. The sequence goes on from NC_030677.2 coordinate 131,406,154, forward strand.
GAGCCAGCCAGTATGCTGACATGCAAGGGTGTATAGCATAGTATTCTTCAACTCTGCAATGTAATACTTATATATTATTAAATATACTCATGCATATACCTAACACATCTTCCCTATTTAATTGAATAAAGACAATGCAGATTAGCATAAAATAACTCTGGTAACCCGGAGGTACTTAGAACCTCTAATTATTTTTATACCAAAAGTTCAGCAGTAAAAATAGGTCATGTTGCCTTATGTGCCCTTACTGGAACTTGAAGTTGAGTTGGCCTTGGCTTGTCTTTAACAGACTTTCTGAATGTGCTACGCAGTTTCTCTTTGGCCCATGTAACCTTAGAGCTCTCAGGAGGCTTGGCAAAATCTGCAAACAGAATTAAAGAACAAAATAACCTAGCCAGCAGCACCAAATGCTACACAGCACAGGGAGGTTTGTAGAAACCAGTTAAAAAAACAGCATGATATAATGCTTATTTGTTTAACCTAGTCATTGGTGGAACAGGATTGTGGAAAGGTAAAGGCCAGGAGTATATTTAGGGATTTATTTCATGGATGATTACTGAAAGATGACTTTATATTATATATTTGAAACTCAGTGGCCACTTAAGTGTGTCTGTTTTCAACAGTAACCCTACTCAAGTGACCAAAGTAAAATTTTGACCAAAACACTAAAACCAATTTAATATATACTGACTGGTCCTTTAAATATATTTCAGTACTGGCTTAGATTTGGGTAACCCACTTATGGCACAGTGACTTGAGAAACACTAGCGGTGGGTGTGTCTCTCCCAGGATGCTCCTTGTGTAAAATAATTGTAATTTACTTTGATTAGGTTGCACTAATAGTGGCCACTGTTAAAAACAAGCTCCTGAGGTATTCACTTGCCACCCCCATCCTCACTTAACTTATTTGTGCCTTACTGTGACAGTCCTTCTGTCATGGCTGCTGCAGCGTGCAGGTATGATGCACGGTCTGAGTGTAATGCAAAGCCTAAACTGATCTATATATGGGTTTCTCTGAAAGCATATATTGCATTGAATGCATCTTTGTTTGTAAAATGTACATATTGGGACTGAATTACTAAAAGAGGTGCAATTAGTTTTGGACAAGTTCAATGGTGCACTTGTGCATGTATGTTGGTAAATAAGCCCTATAATTTTTAAGTTGCATCACTGGATTCCCGTTATGTCAAATTAGATACAATACTGCATTCATATTTAAATATAGAAGTGTCATTACCTTTGATTGTACATATCTTTCCATCTTTCTTCTCTTTATGCCTCTTAGAACTGCCTCTTGGTGAGTTATTCCTATAAAGTGAATTTTTCAGGAATGAAGTTTTCTGTTTGTAACCTGAACCAAACTCAGGCCTATCATTGGCTCTAGATCCATCAGACTTATTTGGAAACACATTAGATTTTGAACTTTGGGTGGGACGTGAGCAAAGGGTCTTGCTACTCCCTCCACTAAACAGGGCAGTTTCTCCTTCTTCTGAAAATGCCAAGTTTACATAACCACCTCCGGGGTCAATAATGTTGCACGTAATTGAGGTCTCAACAGTGACATGAGCAGTAAACTGATCGCAAGAGCATTCATGGCTTTCTTCATTTTGGCTTTCATCAGTATTTGTCACAAGAGGCTTTAAATCCTCTTTCATGGTCTTGCGACTACTTTCCTTCACATGCTTTTGTTTGCTACAGAGACACTGGTCAGAATGAATGGAACATATCCTCTCTTTGGTTGTAGCTTGTACAGATATTGCTTCCCCTTCACTGAGCATATCTGAACATGTCTCTTTAAAGGCAGAATCAGTTGGTGCAGGGGGCCCCACTGAAGGTACAAGCAAGTAATTGCCGTAATGCTGAGCTGATTTACTATCCAATGGCACTGCCATAGTAACAATATCAACCTCTATCTTGGGTTCTTCTGAGTTATGGATTTCTAACTGTGCAGTCAGTTGCTGTGGTGGACATTGATACAGTGATGGGCACTGACTCCTGGCCAAGGTCCGGAGAAGTGAAGGTGGCATACTGTAGTAATTATACTCTCTCTGGTGATGAGAATATGGAACGTTGCTCCAACTGTGTGGGAGCTTTTTACAGGTGAGTCCTTTCTTGTCTTTTATAAAGGCTTCTTCAACTTGCAAAGAATCCACAGCTGAAATGATTTTTAAAGTATCCACAGTCAATGCGGAGAGATCCTGCAAATGCCCTAATTGGCTGTCCAGGGAGCTCAAGGAGTCTTTGATGTAGAAAACTTTATCATTAACTTCTTTCAGTTGGGCAAACATCTCTTCAGTTCTAAACAGAAAACAAAGTTGCTTGTTGTTTCACATGATCATTTCTAAATAAAATTACATTGCATTAAGGACTTTACCTCTCTGTTGTTACACGGATTCTTTCATTTTTGCTGGAGTGCAGGCTTTCATTTTTCTCATGGAAGTATGTTTCCACACATTTTTCCTCAAAATCATGGAGTTTCCTCAATTCATTATCACTAAGGTACAGCTCTAAAACAACAAAACACCACATGCGTACAAGTATCAAAATAATTCAAATAATTGAAAGACCACAAAAAAATAAAAAACAGTTTCAACTATTTTAGAAAATCACTGTCTACATCATATTAAAAGTTAAAGGGATTCTGTCATGATTTTTATGGTGTACTTTTTATTTCTAAATTACACGGTTTAGATAGCAAATATTCACTCTACCACTGAAAATGTTATTGTTCAACCAGCAAATGTATATTTTTTGGCGCCATCACAGTGCATTGTGTCTGATCCTGAGGTTTCAAAAGGAGCCAGGGCTACACATTAGCTTCACTCTAATGCCAAACTTGGATATCTTACTATTGAGTGCTATTCGGATATCTACTGGGGGCTGCTATCTTGCTACCTTCCCATTGTTCTGTTGATCAGCTGGTGGAAGGGGGATTTTACTCAAACTTGCAGCTCAGCAGTAAAGTGTGACTGAAGTTTATCAAAACACGGGTAACATGGCTGTGGCACCCTGGGAAATGAAGAATATGGCTAGCCCAATGTGAAATTTCAAAATTAAATATAAAAAAAGATATATATATTTTTGAAAAACGGATTTCAATTAAGGATTCTGCTGGAGATGCTCTATTAATTGATGCTGTTTGAAAAAAACATGTCAGCATTCATTTAATTTAAGGTGGTTCACCCCTTTAGAAAAACTGTAAAAAGGAAAAATTGTCTGTGGTGTGCCTGTTTAGTATTAATTTATTAATTAAAGAAAATGTAAAACTTCAAAATGAAAGGTGCTCTTTTACTTGCATTTTACATTATTTATTTCTAGTCTTTTAAGATATAAGACATACGTGGTTAATATAACAGGGGTTATTTACAGCCACAGGGGAAGCAAGTGCAAGAGCACCAAGACCAAGAGGACTAAAAAACAGGGCCAGAGAAAGTGTATGGCTCATTGTATTGTGTGTGCTGGCAGAAATGTTGGCCATAACAAAAAATGTAAATGTTGTGCTTCCACCAAACACCCCTACTGCTATTGTATATTTTATCTAGTCAGCTATGTGGATGTAAATGGTTAATTGCTGTCAGTATAATGTTAATGTCCATTTAACAAAAATGTCCCAAGAAATGCTACATCCTTTCTGTGACTGTAACATATAGCATATACAGCAGATATAGAAAATTGTACAAAGTCAAAACAAACTTTAAAGGAAACCTGCTTTTTAGATACATAATACATTAAAAAAAATTGTAATTGTAAGAAAATATTGTGTATTTATTTTCATAAGGACATTACAGAATTTTTCTATTACTCTAGTGTAAAAGGAATGGGTGCATTAAGCTAAAAAAAATGTCCACTGGGTGGCATCTGCGCTCCATCTCTTAACCTAGCCTTGTTGTCAACATTCCCATATCAAGTATATTCATTAAATAAACGCTATTGACCTCTAAACTGAGATCTCATTTCCTAATTTTTTTTTTATAAACAAGCTATGTTTCGGAATAATTTGCTCTGTGGCCATTAAAGTTATACATTACATTACCAATCCGTGTAATGGACAAGCTGTCTGCTTCTGTGAGATTTGAACGACCCATTTCTTGCACATAGGTTCTGAACTCTCACAAGACACTGCTTTGTTGGAAGCTATATATATATATATATATATATATATATATATTCTATATATATATTGATAATAGGTAAGTGCAGAGGCCCTTTTGTTTCTGTCTATATGAATTTTGTAGTCACAGCCTCATTGATACCCCCACTTAATGGTGTGAGATTTAATGGTCAGCACAACTTTTCCTTTGCTATATTATATACAAGATCAGTTGCAGGTCCCCTTATTTATAACTTTGTTAACAACACCTTGCACACAGATCGATATTCCTTTTTTCTGGTTATTTGATCTAAAAGCAGCTGATGATGGTATATATATATATATATATATATATATATATATATATATATATATATATATATATATATGAGAGAGCACCCCAGCTTCATTGTAATCAGCTTGAAAAAGGAACTAAAATGTTCTGGTTATTTTAGTTAGCCAAAAAAGGTATCACCTTTATAATACTTTTATTATTTTTTATTTCCCAGCTCCAGTCAGGTAATCCCTATGGTGGCCAATAAAAGGGCAACCGTCTGGGAGTTTTAACCTTGAAACCTTGAAAGTTGGAGGTAAAACTCAGTCCCTATGTAAAATGTATAATGTAGAATTCTAACTGAATCAGATAAAAGTGAGCGTAAGTCTGGCCACACCAGGGATGACTTTGACATAATTTGCCAGCGTAAATATATTGCAATATAACATTCCCTGTTTTGTTTAAAGGGAAGGGCATTTCTTAGTAGCTCAGTGTGCAAAGTGTACTATATATACTGATAATGGGTGAGTGCAGAGGACCTCTGGTTTCTGTCTATATATACTGTGTGTAGATAGATATATATATCAGTCCATGATATCATTAGGTTAGGTTCAAGACTTAGGGGCCGATTTACTAATCTACGAACGGATCGAAAGTGTCCGAATGCATTTTTTTCATAATGATCGGTATTTTGCGATTTTTTAGTCCCCCGACGAGACTTTTTCGTAAATTGTCGCGACTTTTCCGTTGCCATTGCGGGAAAATCGTACTGTCGCGCTGAGTACGAAAGTTTCGGATTCATTCAAGCTTCAGTATCGTGACTTTCCTTGGGCCAGGTTGGAGCTGCAGAGTGCCATTGAGTCCTATGGGAGGCTTCCAAAATCATGCGGAAAAAAAATCAAGTCGGAAAGGTTTGGCCGCCGTTTACGAGCGTTCAATACGAAAAAGTTGCGACAATTTGCGCAAGTCGTAACGGCTACGAACAATTTACGAAAAATCACAAAAAATACGAAAAAGTCGCAAAATGTTCGTTTCCAATCCGATTTTTTCCCATTCGGGATTCGGATTCGTGGATTAGTAAATCAGCCCCTTAGTATGAGAGAGGTTCTGTAGAAGTGTTGTAAGATTATCAATCCAACGGGAGAAAGGTAAACAATCAGAGAACATAGTAGTTAAGCAAACTAAAGTTATAGTATATTTGCTTATGTTATGCTGAGGTTATGTTTTAGAACAAGCAAGTTCCAAAATTAGTGCAGCAATGGGGACCTTAGGAGCAGTAGATCAAGTGTAAGACCTAAGATAGACATGATCTTGTTAGATACTTGTCTTCTAATCAATATCCCTTACCAAAAGAAGCAGTGTAAAAATTGTGAATTTGAAAGAGGGTAAGCCAGTGTCGTTTTATCTCCTTAAAGTTAGCTTTCTATAGTCTATTGTATATTCCACCAACACAAGCTACTGCATAGAGTTACATTAAACTGTGCATGGGGGTCATGTAATAAATAGTATGTTTGCCCAAGGTATAGTAATCCACAGGCGTTAATAATGAGGTACTTGTTTGAAAACAAACTTCTGATTGAATGTATTTGGTTACTACATTGGTAATCATGGTTATGCAAATAAGTTTATATGAATAGAAATGGAGTTTTGGTTTGTCAAATTGATTTTAGCTTTGTACTTACTCAGTCCCATGTCAGTTTCCTCTGGGTCAAACTCACTGTGAGATCGGTGATGACAAAGGCGATTGATAAGTATATATATATGACTAAGGAATATCAGGGGTGGAGGTAGCCATGGCTTCTCGTAGTATGTCATTATATATCGATATCGATTGTATTTCCAAAGTTTGTGAGAGACAGAGTTTAATACCCTGTAGACATTACTGAAAAAATATCAACATGGAAATGCTGGATCAGGCAAAATATAGACTTTTACATATTTCATATAAAAATTAACTATTCTGTAACTAACCCATATACCATTATTTCATATTTCAAATAATGTTCACTACAGGGCTTATTTTCTATTGTAGACTCAAATTTATACCACTGCAATAAATAGCGACATATACCTTAATTTCTAAAACTTTCCCCATTATAGTTCTGCTATACATATGTATTAATATATGACTGGCACTTACTTAAACAGAGAAATAAGCAGGTTGACCATGATGATATACTGCACAAAGAGATACACAGCTTGAAGGAATGGGGTGATGAAGGAACCAGGAGGGCAATCTGGATCTTCTTCACAGGCTTTAAAGAAATAATACTGTTAACAAGAACTATGAGCTATGCTCTTTCAGTAAAAGGAAACAGCAGTGTCCCCAAGAAGAGCCAATAGGTGGCATAGTAAGTATTCGCAATAGTGGTTAATTAGAGCATCAACAGAACCATTCAAATAACTGCCCAGCATAATAAAGACCAATTCTTACAGCATTTAAATGTGTGGTTAAAAATCCCCTCCACCATACATTTGAATTCCTATTCCCCCTAGGACATCTAGTGGCATTAGAAGGGATAATCCTAGGTTTATGGTGACCCATTGCTGTCTGGAACTAGAGTCCTGCATTAATTGTGACCCTAAACTTCGATTGCCCTGTAATATACAGTGGAGGAAATAATTATTTGACCCCTCACTGATTTTGTAAGTTTGTCCAATGACAAAGAAATGAAAAGTCTCAGAACAGTATCATTTCAATGGTAGGTTTATTTTAACAGTGGCAGATAGCACATCAAAAGGAAAATCGAAAAAATAACTTTAAATAAAAGATAGCAACTGATTTGCATTTCATTGAGTGAAATAAGTTTTTGAACCCCTACCAACCATTAAGAGTTCTGGCTCCCACAGAGGGGTTAGACACTTCTACTCAATTAGTCAACCTCATTAAGGACATCTGTCTTAACTAGTCACCTGTTTAAAAGACACCTGTCCACAGAATCAATCAATCAAGCAGACTCCAAACTCTCCAACATGGGAAAGACCAAAGAGCTGTCCAAGGATGTCAGAGACAAAATTGTAGACCTGCACAAGGCTGGAATGGGCTACAAAACCATTAGCAAGAAGCTGGGAGAGAAGGTGACAACTGTTGGTGCGATTGTTTGAAAATGGAAGGAGCACAAAATGACCATCAATCGACCTCGCTCTGGGGCTCCACGCAAGATCTCACCTTGTGGGGTGTCAATGATTCTGAGAAAGGTGAAAAAGCATCCTAGAACTACACGGGAGGAGTTAGTTAATGACCTCAAATTAGCAGGGACCACAGTCACCAAGAAAACCATTAGAAACACATTACACCGCAATGGATTAAAATCCTGCAGGGCTCGCAAGGTCCCCCTGCTCAAGAAGGCACATGTGCAGGCCCGTCTGAAGTTTGCCATTGAACACCTGAATGATTCTGTGAGTGACTGGGAGAAGGTGCTGTGGTCTGATGAGACCAAAATAGAGCTCTTTGGCATTAACTCAACTTGCTGTGTTTGGAGGAAGAAAAATGCTGCCTATGACCCCCAAAACACCGTCCCCACCGTCAAGCATGGGGGTGGAAACATTTTGCTTTGGGGGTGTTTTTCTGCTAAGGGCACAGGACAACTTATTCGCATTAACGGGAAAATGGACGGAGCCATGTATCGTGAAATCCTGAACGACAACCTCCTTCCCTCTGCCAGGAAACTGAAAATGGGTCGTGGATGGGTGTTCCAGCACGACAATGACCCAAAACATACAGCAAAGGCAACAAAGGAGTGGCTCAAGAAGAAGCACATTAAGGTCATGGAGTGGCCTAGTCAGTCTCCGGACCTTAATCCAATAGAAAACCTATGGAGGGAGCTCAAGCTCAGAGTTGCACAGAGACAGCCTCGAAACCTTAGGGATTTAGAGATGATCTGCAAAGAGGAGTGGGACCAACATTCCTCCTAAAATGTGCGCAAACTTGGTCATCAATTACAAGAAACGTTTGACCTCTGTGCTTGCAAACAAGGGTTTTTCCACTAAGTATTAAGTCTTTTTTTGTTAGAGGGTTCAAAAACTTATTTCACTCAATGAAATGCAAATCAGTTGCTATCTTTTATTTAAAGTTATTTTTTTGATTTTCCTTTTGATGTGCTATCTGCCACTGTTAAAATAAACCTACCATTGAAATGATACTGTTCTGAGACTTTTCATTTCTTTGTCATTGGACAAACTTACAAAATCAGTGAGGGGTCAAATAATTATTTCCTCCACTGTATATGATTATATGAGTCACGGTAATCTGGACAAACTGGCATTTGAAGTGGCTAAGTGGTAGAAGACATTCAATGATCAATCCCATAGGCGAAACTGCCAGATCATTAAGAAAAAATTGTGCTCATTAGGACCCATCCACAGAGCATTTGCACCCTATTTTGCAATGAATTCAGCATGTGGGTGAACATAGGGGATTCCCATATCCCCCACAATGCCAACTCCTCATGAGTACAGCTGTGCCAAAAGCAAACAGCATAGTATTCATAGGAAGGTGTTGCTCCTTGAGCTCCATTCTGGCAAAAAGACCTGCAGCTTAAGCTCAAACTGGTGCTGGGTGCATCTTTAATAAGTCTATGGAAGCTCCTTGATGGGAGAGAACCTATTGGTGTAAACTCAGGACAGACTGCAGCGCACACATCAACAGAGCGATGAACAATTAGGCAAACAGAGGCATGTTTTACTGCAATCTTTAGTATCCTAGGGTTACTAAAACTGAGGGCTCTAGTTTAGCCAGGGCTACAGGTCAGACAAGCTGATGTAAGTAAAATAAGTAAAAACACTCCAGCATTTCATTGCCACCCTGCTCTCTTTAGTCCGTTAGGAGAGGGATGGGCCCACAAATGATTGGGGCATACACTTGTGGGTGGGTGGGCCTGCAAGGTCAACAATCTGGTTCTGGAAGGGTAATTATTTTGGAAGGCCAAGTACTGTAAGTTGTGCTTTATATGCACTTCTATTCTGCCCTGATTGTACATCTTTCTGTCCATGTCTAGACTGGATGCTAACTGTACAGAGAAATATCCATTTGTTTGTTTGATGGTCTAATTATGAAGAGTCAAACATTCAGTCATTCAACCAATGATCAGATCACATGAAGAGCCCACACAAAGCCGTTGGCTGCAGGCTGTATCCAATGTAGTTCTTGGCCACATTTTCTATGTGATCCAATCCTTATCTGATTGGACAGGTTGTAGGGGATTGCTTTGGGTTCATAAATATGTCAGCAGTCAAATGCTGCTTTCTCTAATTCTAATGTTTTGTGAGTTGTCAAACTTATGATAATATCAAATGATGGTGGAATTATTTAACATGGTTCCCAGGCAAATATAAGGTACAAATCTAGTAAAAATGCATTGTCTTAATCTTATGGAACTGGTAAACAATATTATTAAAAGCTTATATGGTGTTTTCAAAACATATTTATTTCAAATACAGGTATGGGACCAGAATCCAGAATGCTGAGCACCAGGTGTTTTACAGAAAAGGGCATCTTTCTGTAATTTGGATCTCCATATATTAAGACTAATAAAAAATGATTTTTAACAATAAATAAGCCCAATAGGATTGTTTTGCCATCAATATAGATTAATTATATCTTAGTTGGGATCAAGTACAGTGTACTGTTTTATTATTGCAGAGAAATAGGAAATCATTTTTTTTTTAAAGTGCATTATTTGATTAAAATGGAGTCTGTGGAACTTTCTAGATAAAAGGTTTCCAGAACTTTTAACATTTCATAACCAAGGCTTTAGCTTACCATCAATTTCCCCAGCATATACTTCCCCAAACATCATCCAGTATGGCTGAAACACTATATCACGAGCAAGAGTCCAAGAAGGAGGGTGATCGGGAGACAGAATTGCTTTCCGGGACACCCCAAATGCCAACAGAACAATTGCCATTATAATCACAATACCAAACATGTTGGATGTCTGAAAATAACATATATATATATATGTAAAATATCATTGAAATAATACATAATTGTATGTATTTTATATTAATAAATAAAAGAAGTATGAATAATTAGAAGTAGTGGAGCATTTTATTAATTTATATTCACTAAGTAAAAATAGACATAGACAAACTGACAGACAGATTTGAACCTTGCTTCATTACATGGGTATCACATTTTTGCAACCTTGCCTTTAGAAGCTACTGTTAGCCAATTATTACCTATATTGTGGATTGTGAGGGACAAAAATTGACATATATTCAACTTCTAATCTGCTCTGGGTTTTCATTTGGATATATGGCTAATGATCATATTAGCATAATTTGTATTTTCAGTGCAAAAACTATACGCTGAACAATGCAGGTCTCTATAAAATATATTGCATAAAAAAGCTCATATGTAAAGACCTGCTTCATCTAAATAAACCATTTTCATAAATATATATTTTTGTAGTATATGCCATTGGGTAATCCTAAATAGAAAATTTCCATTTTAGGTACTGAGGGCCACCCCTTGGGATCAAATGATTCACGGTGCACACAAACAAATCAAGGCCCACATGAATGCTAGGACAAAAAACTTCTTCCTGTTACAGTGAGAGCTGCATTATTTCCTGTCAGGTGATCTCTTAAGGAAGCACACAGACCATCGCAAAATGGCGGCTCAAAGTAAAAGGATAATATTTATGAAAAGCAGGTTGAAAGCATGAAATGACCAAAGCATAACTAGAGAAAGAATAAGTCAAAAAGACATGAGGAAGGATTATTTGAACAAAGGAGTTGTTAGGATGAAGAGAACGAGAAAGAGAATTTAATGGAAAAAAAGGCAAGGGAGTATGGAAGGTGGGGGAAGAGTAGAAATAATGTGAAATAATGTGAGTTTCCCAGTTAAGACACTGAAGCTGTGTAAGAGACAGAAACATGTCTTGAGACAAAACGGGTACAAAAATCTAATTGGGGTGCTGCCACCAATGTTCAGGGCACAATAATAGTTTACAGCTTTTTTACACTAATAAAAAGTAATCCTAATTTGAAGATTAAATTAGAGTCTGCATACATACCATTTTTCCAAGCATTGTAATGTAAGGGCCTGCTTGCTGGTTCACTGCAAAGAAGTCTAAAAGTCGCACATACCAAAATATTATGTCCAGGCAATATATTATGCGCCCTGCTGTTTGAAACGGAGGGTCGGGCCAGCGCAAGCCGAAACCAATAAAAAACAAGAAAATTGCAATAGAATCTGTAAGATTCCAGTACTCATTGATCCAAACTTTTACTTTTTGACTGAACTTTCCAGGTTCTGACACAAATACCTAAAGACAGAAGAAAAAGCAATATGTTATGGTACATTCAGCAACATGTATCAAAATACCAAAGCAGCCTCCTATATTTGTCTCTCTTTATGTTTATTATTATTTTTTGCAAATATGCTAATGTTAGTGTAATATTTGACATAAGGGAAAGGGGTTTTACTGCCATATGAACCACAATTTTTGCACTTTCAGTGCTAAACACAAGCTGCTCCAAGTTGATACTTGACTGCGTGCTGTCTGCAAAGTAGCTGACGTTTCCAAGCTGCATGGAACTGGTAGCAAATGTTTTCTATTGAAAAGCAAACACAAGTGACATGCTAGCCCTCATTCAAAGGTCCAAGGCACACGAGGAGCTGAAGGATTAACAGCCACTGACAAAGAGAGCTGAGAATGTCAAAACTATCTATCTTTTTGCTTCAGTACCCTTTTTACTACACTGCCCAGTTTCCTCTTTAGCTACATCCCAATCAAATGTGGTTTTCAACACGGCATTTTAACATTTTAGAAAACAATTATTCCAGTGTTACTTTTTACTTGATCAGAAATGAGCAGAGGCATTTTGGTTAACGTTCGATTTTTGTCCACGGTACTGTGTATTTTCTGAATAGACCATTTATATCAGCTTCTCAGATGAAGTGTGGCTGGCCCTGTCATAAGTTTGACATGCGTACTGATTTATTGTCTTATGCTCATATTAGGTTTTGTAGGAAAGGTGCACTGCCATGAGCTTATATGTGGTACAGGTATAGGATCCATTATCTGTACACCCCCTATCCAGACTTCATTTTAAGACTGCATTTTACGCAAATAATTCTTATTTTTAAAAATGATTTCCTTTTTCCTTGTAATAATGAACAGTACTTTGTACTTGATCCCAGCTAAGATATAATTAATTCTTATTGGAGGCAAAAACAATCCTATTGGGTTAATTTAATGTACAGGCAAAGTATGGAGGTCCAAATAATGGAAAGATCCCATTATTGAGAAAACCCCAGGTCTCGAGCATTCTGGATAACGGGTCCCAATCCTGTACAACAGTCAGTTCAGCGGCAGAAAGGTGTTTGCTGTGTGTGTAAAATCTGGCACCAAGCTCTGTGACCTTAATAATTACTTACTAATTAATATGGAACAACACTATGTTTAACAATATTGGTTTTAGTTAGGGACAAATGAAGAACAGTTGTATGAAACAACCACTGCACAGTACTCAATTATCAAAATAAAAAAAGATAATGGGGGCACTGTTTCTGGGAATAACCAGGCGAAGAAAATGCCTGCATATATTTGATGATAATGTGGCTGTTGTTGTAAGAGCTCATTTTTCAGCAAATCTCCTGGGTGAACTTGTGGCCACTAGGAGGGGCCAAGGGAATATAATATTAAAAAAGGCTGCCTTTAAAACACAATTTCTTTACCATTACGTAAAACAGATATATATTTTAAAAAAAAATAAAACATTTGTTCCTTAAATAAACTGAGTGTATATGCTTGCATTTTTCTCAGCAATGTGGACACCTTTTTTCAATAACTAATTTTAGTGAGCAAGCTGACAGCGTAAACATGATTGTTCCCCCAAGGCATGTTTCGGCTCCACTGAGCATGCATGTAAGGTTAAGCTCCTTGAAGTGCTGAAAAAGCACGCTGTGCATTATAGCATAAGCAATTACTCTCGGCTAGATCCAATTGATAACTCGCTAATATGGGAGAATTGCTGCAGTGACGTGCTGCTGCAATTACCTGATATGATCTCAAATTAACTTGTTCGCATGATAATACATAACAAGTAAAAATTACTGCTGGCAAACAAGTTAAACACAGCTAATTACAAATAATATTCCATTCAGATAAATGCATCTTTCAAACACAAAAATATAGGAAGATAAAATACAGTGTTATACTTTTGGTCTTAGAATGTTTATAAATAAAGGTATTTTTCATGTGAAAAAAGCAAAATGTGTTGATGCTGCAAAAATGTAATCTTAACAGTATTGTAAAAGGGAAAAATATAAAATAAAAATATACAAATCTAATATAAAGGCACTTTAGCTTTCTTTGTTTCCCTTAGAATTAGTTTTTTGTGTATGTATATATATATATATATATATATATATATATTTGTATTTATACATGAGTGGAAGCTACCAGTGAATTTGCCTCAGCTAAGGTATTATTAATTATTATTATCACATATTTGTAAAGCACCAACATATTCTGCAGTGCTGTACAATAAATGAGTCTGTACAATAAATATACTGATTACATACAAAAAAACCCAACAACCGATAACTGATGAAAGAGGTAAAGAGGGCCCTGCCCAAAAATGAAGTTACCCAAAAGTAATAGGTGACAGCTGACCTCATTTACTATTTAAGGGTGCAATGCTAGGTGCTAAAACATTTTCAGAACTGGATGCATAAAAAATGGCATAAATAAAACACCTATGTTACTTTGGCCTGGTGCAAATGCACCTGCTTTGCCTTTCATTGCGACACAAGGCACAGCATACATAGAGCTAGGATGTACAGGAGCCCTGTACCAAGTATAAACCCAGGTGCATACCTCCCAACTGTCCCGATTTTCGCAGGACAGTCCCTCTTTTAACAGCTACACCTGCACTTAGATACAATTATAACTAATAAGCTTAACAGGTCTCTTGGGGGAACTAACACTTTAGAGTGCTACTAGTAGCAGCTACTTGTAGTGGCTACTAAAATAGACAATGCTGATCATTTACTGATAATTGTCTCTATGTGGGTTTTGGCCGAGTATTGTCTATGGCAGGTGATTTTCTGTTGTTAAGTAGCCGTGACAAGTAGCTGTTACTAAATAGCTCCTTGTGTCTTCACCCTAAAGGGCAGTTTCACCTTTTTAGAAAAACTGTAATAACACATAAAACAACCCTCAAAACCAAATTTAGTAAAATGGGAGTGATATTTAGTCAAAAAAAAATTTGTCCCTGGGTGAAACTGAAAACAATGAGGGGATTAACTTGTCCTTGAAGGACAGGCTGTCACTGACTATTCTATTCCTCTACTATTCTAAGCCACCATAGGACTCAATGGTACTCAGCAGATCAAACCTGTCAAATTTTTATTTTACAAAAAAAAGTTAACTAGACATTATTAATTATCAAATTATGGGAGTTATTTTAGAAAAAAAAAAATTCTGGGAATAATAACGAAAAAATTGAGTTCTGGTGAAAATCCACTTGCAAATCTCGAAATTATCTAGATGTAAGAAAAAATCCGACTTTATCTCATAATTGCTTAGTAAATGTGCCCCTATGAGTCAAAATCTGCTTTGCATGCACTGACAGACTAATGCCTTGCATGTCAGTGCATTTGGATCATGGAGCAGAAGGGAGCCGATAGGCCATTTCTCCCACCTGTGTTTCAACACAGGTGGAGAAAACACCTCATGTGCCCATAGCCTAACCTCTATCCTCAGTATATCTTTGCTGGCTCCACTGTTCCACACAAATGTTATCACAAAGAGCACCAATGCTGTTCCTTAGCTGCCCTTGCTTACTCTCAATGGAAAGTCAAAGTCACTTGGGGGTGCCAAAATGTTAGGCACCCCCAAGTGACTTCAATAGCCTACCTTTTACCCCGGGCTGGTGTCCCTGTTCAGAGAGAACAGCACCAGCCCAGGGTAGCAGCGATCGCTTCCTTCTTCCTGTATCGCTGCGCACGCATGTGCAGTAGAGTGAAAAGCCGAACTTTAACAGAGAAGTCGGCTTTTCACTCTACTGCGCATGCGCCTGTCCCGGACAAACAGTAGCAGCGCGAGTAGGAAGGAGGAAGCGTTCGCTACAGGTACCCCGGGCTGGTGCAGTTTTCTCCTAACAGGGGCACCAGCCCCTGTTAGGAGAAAGCGATTAAAGTCACTTGGGGGTGCCTAACATTTTGGCACCCCCAAGTGACTTTGCCTTTCCTTCTCCATTAAAGTAACCATACACGGGCTGTTCAGACCGAGTTGCCAACTTATTGGCCCTGATCAGGCAAGTCAGCACCTGATGGGTCTCCATAGGTCCTAGGGGTAAGAATTGGATCAGCCTGATTTTGGGTGACATTGCCAATCAAGCTAATTTGTGTATGGCTTTACACTTGGTTTCCTTTGACTTTCCCTCCACTGTCCCCAGTTCATTATGTATCATGCTGCTTCTTCAATGCTACAATGCATGTTTTTATGGCAAGAACCACCTGTACTTGCCGTGTCAGGCTGTTTCAGTTTAGCTAAACAAGAAGCACATGTGGTGGGCATTGTGAAAGGCTGTTCTGAGCCCTAAGCTAAGTGTATGCCTTCCAACATTTCCATAAAAACCACAGGTAATGCCAGACACCTGTGCTGCCATGCTTGAATGTTGGTGTGGCCATAGGAATAAAATAGTTTAATGCCACTAAGAAATAATATAATTATATATTCCAATATCAAGACCATAAGATGTAGATGATGGCAGTTGGCTGGACTAGTATATAAAATGAAAATCTGAGAACTCACCTCCCTGACTTTTTCAACTGCCGTAGTGAATATATAAATTATTACACACCACTCTTGGACACTGGGCTGTGGGTCCATCTTTACCAGCACCGTGTATGTGAAAAGCATGAGGAATGCCAAGTACACCATCTGCACAGAACAAAGCACAGTTATCTAAATCATTAAACACACAACTGCACTGAAATATATTTTCTTCTATTAATATAATTTAGAATGGAAGTATTGCTCAAAAAAATTTGATTTTCTGCATGATTCCCTAGAATCCTGCTGTTTTAAACCACTATCTGGGAATATTACCAGCAAATGCACAGAGTTTAGTAGCCCACATATTAATATGCAAGAATACTGTTACTTACCTGGTGTAAAGAGGTAAGCTCTCAGTTAATATAGTAACTGTGCCAAGCACCATTTTGCCACCTTAGTAAATTACCTCCTAAGAATTCACTTACAGTGTGGAACCAGAACTTGACAATGGGAGCGCTATAAAATTCACAAATTTTCCTGGTTATCGGAAGGATTCCTAGACCATTACTGATCTTCTGATTTTGATCTTCTCCTGGCTGCTTTGATCCCCTTTCAGCATCAAAATCCTAAAGAAAGAAGTTCTATGTCAGTGGTACAATACGACTTAGAAAACAAATGTTAAATTATTTTTATCATATTAATACATGTATAGGATTTATTATCCAGCATGCTTGGGACCTGGGGTTTTTCAAATAAGAGAAAGTGGGTGGAACCACCAACAGCCAATCAAGTTTCATCTATTGAATTTTTTTGGTTTAAATTTAAAATGCTGCCATTCTTTTACTATTTATGCCACAGTTTTTGCAGAGTCAGTCATTGGGTAACAATAATTCAAGGTTTGAAAAAAAGTGGGTGGAGCCACAAACAGATTTATTTATTTAAATAAGATTTATTTAATTGACTTAAATGGGGAAATTCAAAGTGCTGCCATTCTCACACTTTTAACACCAGTCTTGCCTTAGTGGCCACTGGGGTACTAAGAATAAAGGTTAGAAAAAGTTGGCAGCGCTACCAGCATCCAATCAGATTTCACCAATTGAATTTCATTGGTTTATATTTATACTGCTGCCTTTCTCACAATATATATGCCACGGTTCCTAAACTTTGCACAGTCAGTCACTGGATGACTACGTATTCAATGGTACAAAAAGTGGGTGGAGTAAATATATTTAAACTGATGCCATTGTTTAAGAAATTTATTCCAGGGTTGTTAAACTTTGCAAAGTTAGTCACTGGGTATTTGTGGTTCAAAGTTAGAAAAAGTGAGCAGAGCCACCAACAGCCAATCACATTTAACCTATTTACTTTCAATGGTGAAATGTCGGTCCCACAATTTTTACGCCTGAGTCCCTAAACCTTGCAGAGCAGGGGGACTGTAGTTCAAAAAGCTGCTGCCGTTCTATAACTATTAATCTTAGGGTCCCTAAACTTTGCAGAGTTAGTCGCTGGGTAACTGCAGTTCCATGAAAATGTGGGCGGAACCACCAACCACCAATCAGATGTCACTCGTTGACTTTTAGTGGGGAAATTTCAATTGCTGTCATTCAGACCCTATTAAAACCAGGGTCCCCAAGCTTTGCACAGTAGTTTTTACTATATAACTGTGGTCCAAGGTTAGAAAAAGGGTGTGGAGCCAACAGCCAATCAGATTTTATTCAGTGACTTCACATTTTTCAAACCAACATGAAGTTTATATATTTTTTTTTAATTACTTGCCTTCCCATTTCGAATTTTCAAATGGGGGTCACTGACACCAGCAGCCAATGACTCTGTAAGGCCACAATTTATTGCTACTTTTTATCACTTTTCCTATGTATGCCCTCTCCTATACACATTCTCATTTCTCCTTTAAATCACTGCCTAGTGGATAGGGTGAATAAGGCCCTAACAACCAGATAGCTGCTAATATACCAAATAGAGAGCTGGTGAACAAAAAGCGAAATAACCTAAAAGCCATAAAAAAATCAAAAATGAAGACCAATTGCAAATTGTCTAAGAATATCAATGTCTACATCATATTAAAAATATATTCAAAGGTAGGTAGATAGATAGATAGATTAGATCATTAAGTTGGGGCTTACTTCTTCACAGCTTTAAAAAAAACCTATACCCCCAAACAATGTAGGTCTCTATAAAAATATATTGCATAAACAAGCTCATATGTAAAACCCTGCTTCATCTAAATAAACCATTTTCATAAAAATACTTTTTTAGCAGTATGTGTGATTGGGTAATCCTAAATAGAAATTGCAAGAATTAAGGGCCACCTCCTGGGATCATAGGATTCACAGTGCACACAAACAAACCAAGGCACACATACATGCTAGGCCACATCAGCCAATTAATGAATAGATTTCTGTCTTTTGCTTCCACACTTCTGTAACAGTTAAAGCTGCATTATTTCTGGTCAGGTGATCTCTAAAGAAGCACACAGCCCATCACTACATGGTGGATCAAGGGAATGGATGTAAAATGGCAATATTTACTGATATATATATATATATATATATATATATATATATTCTAGTTTGGCGAGATTCTTTAATAGGTCGCTTAACAAAAAATAAACTATCTGTTGGTTAAGTATTCATTCTGGGGGTATAGTTTTCCTTTAAAAAATGTAACTCACTGTAATATGTTCCTCTTTGGTGCTCAGTGATGGAGGGTCAACGTACAGCCGTGAGAACTGATGGAACTCTAGTGACTGGGGTACATGGGACATTTCTGCCTTGGTCTTAAATTCCAACATCAAGACAAAGGGTGGCAGCAATATTCCTAGAATGACCTATTGAAGCACAGTGTAAAAACAGAAGCTTACATATTAAGTTATAACAAGGCAGACTGAGATGCTAAGATACAAAGTAGAAATTCTCTTATATGTACTGTCTTTGCTTGGCATTTTGCTCTTTTCCATGACTAAAACAACAAAAACAGAATGATCAATCATTGCAGTACAATGGGTTAGAAAATATAACTTTCCAAAAATATAAAGTACTCATTTATAAATGCACGTGTAAAGTGCCAAATGCAGAGTAAAGTTCAAAATTTCCTATGACTGTACACACTATTTACAATGTTGATTACACCTATACATACTCCTTACAACTTCTGCTCCAGGTGAATGCACTGGTCAGCCTGTTTTAATAAATTTTAAGCAGCCGAATGCTAGATGCAAACTACAGGGCAGTCAGATGCAAGGGGGCACTGTATTTAACATCTAACATGAGGATGTGTTACTTCCTAGGTTCACTAAGAGTGTTGTGGCTAAACAGACAACTGACTTGCACCTACTAAATCTTGTGCAAAAGTTGGTGGTACCAAGACTTATGCAAAAATTAATTTTTGCCTGAACTGGCAATTCATGCTTGAGTTGCATGTTATTTTGTGTCTACTGTTATGCTGCCATTCTGGGGGGGGGATGCATTGTGGATAAAAAAAACATTGCCATTTGCATTAAAATTGTGGTGTGCAAGCCTCTTACAAACAAAAGTCATAGCTGCTCTACATGCTGAAAAGGAAAGTGTGCCCAATGCACATGTCCAGAGTAGGAAAACCAGAATAAAAATGGATAGTGTATGGATAAATGGATAGAGTATTCATCCTTAAATAACTACCATGGCTGTGCACAATATCAGGCAGAGTAAAAGTTGGGTGTATGATACATACCACAGAGATAGCTGCCAACAGTAACTGTATGATGCAATATTTCTTCAGACCATTTTTCATTTGATGTGTATTAGGCAAAAGGGGTATTTGCCTGGCATTAGATAGTAATTAAGTATGCATTAAGTAGGCTAAGGTTAGTTTTGCCCTCATTTTTAAATGCCTTTATTAAATAGTGAATAGTTTTGTGTTCTAGCTTCATAAGCAATATGGGTTTAATTTACAAGTGTTTAAAACATGCAAGACTCAAGGATTACTTTAAGCCAGGAGTGTTTCCGCATCTTCAGGCGACCCATCCACATGTCTGTCAGTAACATCTGTGTGCATGTATGGGATACAAAGGGCCGCAATGTTGATGAAACCGCTAATTTCAGGCACGTTGAATTACTCCAGTTCTTTAACTGGTATGTTAAAAGTTTCATGGCCATTTGTTCATTCATTTTGAAAGCATTTTCAAGTATGTCCAAAGCAAGCTGTCCAAATTCTCTACAAAAATATAAAGTAAACACATAATTAGACATAACTACTTAATTACAGAGTTATAATACCTTCCCGTGGCACCCAAGAAATATTCTCTACAGCCATTTTTTAGAAATGCACAATTTCCATTAAAACAAATGATAGGTAGATAACAGATATACTTATAGAATACAATGGGTTTAGTTCTTACACATATGCCTTTCATGGCTCGCCATAGAATTACAGAATGAAAATCTTTCTCATATAAAATAGGAAGTTTGCTACCAAGAAATGGTTTATTTGTAGCTGCAAATCAACTGCAAACTTTAAATGTTAGCAAAACATTTGGCTCTCCATAGCTTGCTGAAAAATCATAAACACATTACATAAACAGGATTGTTCTGTAACCAATTTGGATTCATGCAGCTTAGTAAAGTATAAGGTTCTATTTTATTATTAGCGGAAAAGAAAATCATTTTTAAACTGTGATTTACATTTATTGAAACGGCCTTCCCATAATTTGGCGCTATCTGGATAATGGGTTTCCAGATAATAGATTCCACCTGTAATTAGTGATACCAATACAGGACTTGGTTCAGGAAACCCCATTACTTGTTGCTGGTTTCAAAATTAGGAAAATTTAAGCTGCCCATATACGTACCAATAATATTGTATAAAACAAAGTTTTGTACAATTATTGGTAAGTGTATGGTAGCCTGCCGATCCTAACCAATATCCATATGCAATGCATATTGGTTGGTTCTGCCAGTACATAATGTTGGGTGGTTCATCGGCAGATGAAGAAGTTGAAGCCACAACTGTTACCTGCAGTTTTTTTTGTGGTTTAAGGCAACTTTCCCACAATAGCCAGTCAGATATTTGCCTTCATTATTCTAAAGAACTAGACTGATTCAAGTTAACTGCTGACAAATTGTGATGCATTATTACATTATAACCTGTCTCATATGCTTCCAACTTAAGGTTTTAGGGCAGGTCAGCAATCCAGCAGTCAACGGCTTTTTATAAACTAGCGTCTGTTACTGGTTGCTTGATCATTAGAATCTCAGACTGGGATGTAGGCTGACCTGATTTCCTAAGTGCCTGTTCCAGTCAACCTTGCTTAGATTTGATCTCTTACTTTTGACTTCTGGCCTGTGTATTTGAGCCACTTCTTGTTTCCTTTTAAACAGCACTTTCACTTCCTTTAGAACAGGCCATAATTTTTGGAACCGTTCCTAACATAAAGTCAATTATTTGAGTGAATGTAGAGATGCTTCACATGGGTGCCCAGATGAAGCTTTCCATAATAAGGTTAAAGAATTGAATTATGAGACTGATATGAGGGCTTAGTGAACAAATAAGGAGGATAATTGTTTAAAGAAAAGCACACTGATCCTCTATGTAATATCTGAGAGCAGAGGTAACACAGGTTAAAATCTTTAAAAAAATAGGAAAAGCCCAGCAAGCATAAAATTACAGTATAATACAAGAAATTATAATGTTTCACACCAAATACTAAGACTTAAATGTTTTTCTTTAATCAAAAGCTTAGATTGTGTTTTGTACTAAGTATATTTAGAATAAAGGCAAGAACAATAAATTACTGATTCTATCACTATGATTTTATAATGATTTGCATTATATTACCATATAATATTCAGATTAAGGTAAATATGCAGAGGGAAGTTCACATTATAAAATACTCAGTATATTGTAGTGAAAAGTACTAATATGTAAATAAATTGCGAGGCTAGATGTTTATATATTTTAATATGTATTGTTTCATTCAGACCCCCTCCAAGCTTAATTTGAATACTGCATGATTAAAAAGGTCATTATGCAAAACCACAGGCTAACAGCTTAATGCTTTACATGGTCATAGAACTCCTCAATGACTCCTAATACCCTTGTGTTTTACAATAGGAGGTACAATATTCACTATTCTCAGCCTGAAAACTATAGGCCTGTTAGTTTGACATCAGTTTTGAGAAAGATTTTGGAAGGGGTGATAAGGGATAAAATACTTTTACACTGCAAAAAAGCAATACTGCCAGTATGATTTTATGCATAATAGATCTTGCCAGACTAAACTGATTACCTTCTATGAGGTCGGCAGGACCTCATAGTGAATGTGATACACAGGACGACACAGAAGGTTACCGATTAAGGAAAATTGGTCTGGAACATGATTTTTGTACTTTGATAGAGAACTGGCTGAAGTATAGATTACAAAAAGTGGTCATAAATGAATTTCTAATTGGGACCAGTGTTGTTAGTGAAGTACTGCAGGGTTATGAACTTGGCCCTTTGCTTTTTAACTTGTCTATTAATGACCTGGAGGTTGGCATTGTAGGCTCTGTCTATATTTTTGCTGATCATACTAAATTGTGCAAAACTATAAATTCCATACTGGATGCTGCCACTTTGCAGAGCATTTGAGTAAATTGGAGAAACAGGCATCAAACGGGCAAATGAAGTTCAATGTTGATTGCAAAGTTATGCAATTTGGTAGAATATCATAACTGCTAGTCATGCATTCAATGGTAGGGTGTTAGGGGTCTCCTTAATTGAGAAGGATTTGGGGATTGTTGTGGATACCAAAGTATACATTTTCCTTGCATGCTGGTCTGGGGTCAAAGATGTGTGCAGTGCCTTTGTGCCTGACTCTGCTATACAAAATGCACCACCTAGGGGCACTAACTAATTACTAATCCACGAACGTCCGAAAAGCATCCGAATGCGTTTTTTTCGTAATGATCGGTATTTCGCGATTCTTTGTAAATCGTAACCATTACGACTTTTTCATAAATTGTCGCGACTTTTTCGTAGGGTTACGACTTGCGCGAATTGTCGCAACTTTTTCGTAGCCATCACGCCGAGTACGAAAGTTTCGGATTCATTCAAGCTTCAGTATCGTGACTTTCCTTGGGCCAGGTTGGAGCTGCAGAGTGCCATTGAGTCCTATGGGAGGCTTCCAAAATCATGCAAAGTCTGAAAGTTTTGCCCGCCGTTTACGAGTACTCAATACGAAAAAGTCGTGACAATATACAAGCAAATCGTAACGGCTACGAAAAAGTTGCGACAATTCGCGCTAGTCGTAACGGCTACGAAAAAGTTGCGACAATTTATGAAAAAGTCGTAACGGCGACGAAAAAATCGCAAAAAATACGAAAAAGTCGCAAAATGTTCGTTTCCAATCCGAATTTTGCCCGAATTTTCGGATTCGGATTCCTGGATTAGTAAATCAGCGCCCTAGTGTACAGAGCAATACACCACCCAGTGGCCAAACACTTATGAGATGAGACACAAACCTGAAGCTGACTGTGCCTCTGCTAGGCTGCAGTCATTTATTTCTCCAGACTATAAGATATATATGTCCTTCTCAGCCAAGCTGATAAAGTGCTGTGAGCTAGGTTTGAAGCCTGAGCTGTGTGTGACTTCTCACTCTCTCTGTCTGCTAAGCCTGTGTGCTAAATGATTGGAGAATGTGCCCAGCAGGCCTGTGTGGACACCTTTACTAGCATGATCATTTGTTGACAATATGTCTCTGCCACTTAAAAGGTAAAGGTGGCCATACATGCACCAATATTATCATATGAAACTAAGGAAGACAAGGCAAACAATATCGTTAAAAGCCTTGGATATTGGTCATCTCATCAAACATTATAACACTAATGCTGAATCACCAGATAGGGGTAAAGAATTTGTTTGTTTTTACCTGCATATCTGATGATTCAGCTCTTAACATAAGTAGAGTTGGTGAAAGATCTTTCCTTCGATCAATGGTCATGAGACACATCGTAATTGTATCGTGTATGGCCACCTTAAAGCTTTTTCTTAAATTTGTACAGGATGCTGAAGCATATTTTCTTTACAATTACAAGGTGCATTTAAAATGTAATACATGTATGTTTATATAGATCATAACAGCAAAGAACAGTAAGCTGTGCTCATACTTTGAATATTTCTTTAATTCTTCTGAAGTGTCATCCACCATGGTGCTCTGCTTAGCTTCATGTGCCATGGCCCTATATAGCTTACAGGCAATTACTGCTTTGACCATGGCCTCCTCTCCATGTTGCCAAAAAAACATAGCCATCTTCTGTCTTTTCATCAGTACAGCCCAAACCAAGAGGTCATTGTAAGGGTAGATAAAGCCAACTGGTTCATTATCTTCTGTGCAAGTTACTTCATCTTTCTTTTTTGACTTTTGATGGCATGTTGTCTTGTCCTTGGGGTAATAACAGATGAGTTAAAATTAAAGTATGGACAGTTTTAGAAAAGAAGAAGGCTGTATTTCAACAGCATACAGGTAAATGGTGGACTACAGTGAAGGTGAGATTTCAAGAACAATGTAGGATAGAAAAACCAAAAGTTTTTTATTCTTAAACTAAATCTAAAATATTGCATGATTGAGAATTCTGATATAATAAAAAAAAGTATTGTGCCGTATTACACAAAGTCTGACCAGCAGCAGTTTCAATGTCATATATTTTTTTCATTGTCTAGTCTCTGTATTTAGCATGAATTGAAGGTAAATTAAATCTGAATCTGCCCCTTTCAACCTAGCAGGCAAGATTTGTGCTTGTTCGCACACACACACACACTCACACACAATTTCTGAAACTAGCCCTCACTACAAATGGTGGAAAGCACAACAAATTTGTATGCTGGGACATAATGCTGCACTGGTAGCATGTTCTTTTATAAAAGTAAGTGCACAAACTACAATAAATGAATGGGGACAATGGTCCCTAAATTCCTTTTCCACTTTTCACGATATTAACGGTTTTACACTGCTAATATATCATGGATTTATAAAAAAAAAGTGTCCACTGCTGTTCTGTTCCTCAACCAGAAGGTTATTTTACTGTTTCAGGTAAAACTTCTGAAGCTTCTCTGCTTAATTATATTGCTCATTGTGACACAAGATGCAGAAAAGCACTCTGAGCAATTTTACATGAATTTGTTTGGTTGTACATAGTTACTTATTAACAGGCATTAGTTGGACTTTAATTACACATTTTAAATATATTTAAATAATTTTTAAATGTGAAATCTTTTCTAAATCTCCCTAACTCTGTTTACTTAGCAGATGTTCCAGGCGTACAGTGTGAAGTTTGCATTAGAATTCTGCACCTGGCTTGACATAACACAGCTGTTCTCTGGATTGCTTTAAGTTGGCACATCTAAACCATAGTACAGGTATCGGACCCCTTATCCGGAAACCCATTATCCAGAAAGCTCCGAATTACGGAAAGCCTGTCTCCCATAGACTCCATTATAATCAAATAATTAGGATTTTTAAAATTGATTTCCTTTTTCTCTGTAATAATAAAACTGTGCTTTGTATTTGATCCTAACTAAGATATAATTAATCCTTATTGGATGCAAAACAATCCTATTGGATTTAATTAATGTTTTATTGATTTTCTAGTAGACTTAAGGTATGAAGATCCGAATTACGGAAAGACCCCTTATCCGGAATACCCTTGGTCCCGAGCATTCTGGATAACAGGTCCTATACCTGTATAAGAAAGTAAAGGCAACTAAGAATATAAAAAGAACTGCATACTGTATGCAGGCATTCCAAAAGTATTAGAAAGAATTTAAACATATTATAAATGGTTAAACTTGATTCTAGCTAAATAAACAAACTAGGTAAAAAAAAGTAGAAGGCTTACCTTGCGTCTACAAGGTTGGGCTGTTCGGAAAAATTGGGAATGCAAGGTACTCTCTGGCGATTCAAGCTTGCTGCTCATCTGGCTGCTCTGGTTTATGGAAAGATGAGATAAACTTTGTGCAAGGCTGCTGGAGGAACTGGGCACAGATTTCTACCAGAACCAACAGAAACAGCAAAAGTAATCAGTTAATATGGAATGAACAATTATTATTATTATTACACCTTTTTATAATAAATTGAGCCATTTAACATTATGCTATATACTCCAAGCAGCAAGCAATCGGAGTCATATAATCAAAATGAATCTGCAGCACTGGTTGAAATCAGGTTATAGATCTTGTCTGCACCCCATGATGCTGCAGAGTGCAGGTAGACAGGAGGAAGAAGTGCTTGCTGAATGACCACTAAATGGCACAATTTTGCACCCTTTAGTGCTCTGCATCTACTCTTGGTCTATAGTAAATGACCATTGGAGCATAATAAATGTTTTTACTGATTGTGTACAGTATGATAAAGTACAGTGTGTGTATGCAAAGAGGTGGAGCAACCGCTGTCTAGTCAGCAAATTCCTTGGCATAACCATGTCGTATTCTCTATTTTACCACCCTAGCTATCTATAAAGCAGAGACAGTTTATCCTAAAAAAACTGCAAACCAAGGGAAAAAGGAAAGGTTCCTATACAATGAAAATAAGAATGGTTATAAGATTGAAATATATTAGCTCTGACTGAAAAAGTGGCCCATAAACTTAAAGTAGCACGTAGTAAAGACTAAATAATAGCGGTCATTTACCACTTAGAAAACAGCGTGCAAAGTGCAAAAACAAAGGGTGCAATCGCCCATTTCTTTGTGCTTTGCGCACAGCTTTCTAGTATTGGTCTCTGTGCTCCTTTTCGAAACTTAAGAGATCTGTGGTTTCCCCCATGGTTACAACATTGACTGCATTTGAACTGAGTAGTACAGAGGGGTGGGTGGAGACTTGAAGGCCTTCCACCTCACACCTGTCCCCTAACTTCTGTGTCATTCAAAGGGAGCATCAGGGGTGCAGGCCACAATGGCGAGGACTGTTAGTAAGACAGGGCTCGGCTGCACCCCCTGACCCTGCTCTTTGCACTAAACACTGAATTTTTGATCCAGCACTTAATGCAGAGAGCAGCATTACATTGGGTATCCTTTTTATCTTATCATGGTTAATGAAATACCTTATGCTTCCTGAAGAGACTGTTGTACAGGACTCTGAAACTTTTCCTTGTATAACTGCTTCGGTAGGCTCCACCAATCAAGTACTCGATTACAAGTCCCACATCTATAAGGGAAATTCTGTAATCTGGAGAAGGATTGCTCTATTGATAAAAAAGAAGTGTATCCGATTAATTTTTATTAATAATGGAATTTGTTTTTAAATGTTATTTAGTTATTCACATAATGGCAGAACCTCCACATAGAGGGCAATTAACAGAATATTCAACTTTTTAACTTTTCAGTTTGGGCACACACCTGACCTTGTTGGAAATGCTGGTAGTGCAGGCCAGTTCACCACTAAATAAACTGGCTTGGAGGTTCGAACATTCTCCAGGGATAATAAATTTTTGGTCAATTCTTGCATGAAAAGTGCATTAGAGGGAGACAACTTTTTTTACACCCAATTTTTAGACAGCAAAAAGATGTGGTAGCCAAAATAGCTACCCTGTATGCACTAAGACTAAAGCTAAATATACATAAGATTATCAAATGAGCAGATCTTGTCTCAATCTGGCCAACCTGCTTGTGGGTCAGATTATGCTGATCTGATTATTTCGCCTCTGGGCCAATGACTGAATCATAATGGGGTCTATGTAACATGTGAGGATTGCATTAAAGGATCAGTGAGGTCCTCAGCAGTGTTCCCTCTGTTTTAATTTTGGCCAGAGAGAGGTGATGGATCAGAATAAGTGTTTTCTCAAATGATTTGTGATCACAATTTGTGTGCAATAGATTCAAAACTGTGTACGCACATGATGTGCAGGTTAGATTTAATTTTGCAGAGAGGAACCTGCCTGATACATATCTGGCTAATGCTCAGCCAGATACTGGTCGGACATGCCATTGATTTGCCCCCCACACATCAGTCTTTAATTCATAACTACGGACAAGTCCATGCATGTAGCTGTATACCCAAATATTTACATACAGGTGGTGCTCTATTTGGTATTCCTGCTGCTTACAGAAGGACTGTATAATTCCAATAATACAAAATCCAAATGGCAGTCACATATTCTGCAAATGTGCAATACTTATGGTGCTTAATTAAGTCCATGTCAGGACTTAAAGATCAATCCATACCCATGCCTCTTGTGCCACAAGGGAAAATGTGCTTTATGTTAAAATTGTCAAATGTAACAACTTGGTGAATAACAATACCTATAACACTAAAGAGGGCATAAACTAAAAGCATCATGCAACACACAATTCATAAACACATT
Source organism: Xenopus tropicalis (assembly GCF_000004195.4). Lineage (NCBI taxonomy): Eukaryota > Metazoa > Chordata > Amphibia > Anura > Pipidae > Xenopus > Xenopus tropicalis. The sequence continues at coordinate 131,434,579 of NC_030677.2, forward strand.
TAGTGCTTAATTATTTATATCCACACAGGGAAGGAGGAGGAAGTAGTGAGTCACCTGTATCTCCAGTGCTGCCAGGCGCCAGCAAGGGACTTTTGGTAAATATCTCTTTATATACTCTAACTGGCTTTAAAGCAATCTTTGGATTTGTACCAGCAAATAAGGAACTGTACTTTACTATAATTTTCAAAGTGAACTTAATGCGGTTCATATGAACACTGAAATTAAAAATCATGTTAAAGACAGAATTGTTGATACAGGCAGAGCAGATATTTTAAAAAAGACTGATTTTACCCCATGGGCCTCCAGTTGGACAGCCCTACTCTAAGGGATTTCAAAAAAGACTAAGGGATCTTGCCACGTGTAATATACCAGCAGTGATATATATGTTTACGTGTCCTTGAGGGAAAGCTTATGTATTAAAAGAAAACTAAGAGACCAGTAAAACATGTATAGGTGAACAAAGGCAAACAATTAATAACTGTTATGTGGAAAAGCTTAAATAAATCACCCTAGTCACTATACAGTTCAAACCCCAAGGCCACTAGGTGGATGGTATTGGAGGTTCTCAGTTTTCCTACAAGAGGAGGTCATTTAGGTAGGGTGTTACATTAAGAGGTTATGTGGATTGATACCTTGGCACCAACTGGTCTGTATGAAGAGATCAAACATCCTTGCTTCTTTGAATATGCATACGCCTTGTATATATTACATTATATATTACATGCTCTGTGATGATAGGATTTATAGGTACAGGTATAGGACCCATTATCCAGAATGCTCAGGACCAAGGGTATTCCAGATAAGGGGTCTTTCCTTAAACAGTCATTAAACACAATAGTATTGTTTTTCATCCAAAACCAAGGATTAATTATGTCTTGGTTTGGAGCAAATACAAGATATTGTTTTATTATTACATGGAAAAAGGAAATCAATTTTAAAAATCTGAATTATTTGATTAAAATGGAGTCTATGGGAGAAAGGCTTTCCGTAATTCAGGAGCTTTCTGGATAACGGGTTTCCAGATACTGGATCCCATACTTGTATTATTATTCTCTAAGTCGTTTTGTTTTAATATAAGCATATTTTCCCTTGTGGCACAAGATTGTTATGGTTATTTAAGCTTTATGACATGGACTTAATTAAAAAAAGGACTACTTCCGAAAGTATCTTGATTTGGTTGAAAATGCGGTAAAAAAGTATCCTTTTGGTTATATGAAATGTACATTATGTCCTATGTAACATACACTGTTCACTTAATAATCACATAATATATTGGGAGGGTCTTGTATATTGCTTACCCTTGAAATACCTGTATCTGAGCACTTGAAGAAGGGGGTTGCCCAAGCAAATAAATTGGGGCCTACACATACAAATGTCAGATAAGTCTCATATTTATTAACTTGAATAGAATGTTCATTGACACTATCAAGCTGCTGGAAGAATACTGGGAGCCTTTTTTTTGCCAAATCCTCATACCTGTTTTACATCTCTGACTAAATGGTGTAGGAGCAGATTTGTGGGGCCTTGTTTCTGAAAAAGAAAAAGAAAACCTAATAATTTTGATATATAAATGCATTTATGCATGTATAAACAGTACTATTATTATACAGTACAAATATATTTTAGAAATCCAGAAGTGTTCGAAGGCGAGATGCAAAACATGTCTAAGAAGTCATTTGTAATTTTTACTATGAATTTGCAGCACCACAATGTTTTTCAACAAAGTTGCCCTAAAGTTGCCCCCTCTTCAGTGGCAGAACTGCCAGGTGGTAGTTCTCTCTCCACATCACTGCCTCAGTATCCATTAAGGTAAGAACCGCTGGACTGCCATCGGTTTAAGGGCAAATTTAGTGAAAAGAAGAGCACTTAAGTGCTGCATGATTAGTGATACCTTAGGTATAGGAATGGTATAGGAATGTGCCAATTGACTTTGGTTGGCAATTTGGTTCCTATGCTATTAAAACAACAGATGATCCACAAATGTAAGCAAAAGGTCAATAAAGTACTGTATAGACATTTTTTTTAAGACTAATACCTAACTACTGAGGTAATTCACCACTTGAAAACATACAGATATCAATGAGTGAAGCATTCTCTGTTTATAAACACTGCACCACTAAATATGGTGATCCCTTGCAGTAACACTTTCAGTAACATTGTTATATAGTACAATATTTTATTTTTAGATTGCATAGTCCATTAAAACCTTAAAGGAACAGTAACACCAAAAAATGTGTATAAAAGTGTATAAAAGTAATTACAATATAATGTACTGTTGCCCTGCATTGCTACAACTGGTGTGTTTGCCTCAGAAAAACTACTATAGTTTGTATAAGTAAGCTGCTGTGTAGCCATGGGGGCAGCCATTCAAAGGAGAAAAGGCACAGGTTACTTAGCAGATAACAGATAAACCCCCATTATATGGGGCTTATCTACTAGTTATCTGCTATGTAACCTGTGCCTTTTCTCCTTTTTTCCAGCTTGCATGACTGCCCCCATGGCTACACAGCAGCTTATTTATATAGTAGTGTAGGGACCCATAGGGTTAAGCTCCCTATGGCTTTACTTCCCTACTTTTCCTTATCTGTACTGTTATAGGGCAGACCCCCCTATACTCAGGTTACAGTTTCTAAAGCTATCCCTTGCAGGTTTAGCTCATTTGACCACTCCCCTTGGCAGACTATATAGTGTCTTGCACAAGGAAGTGTTTTCCTCTTTGGCTGCTGATCTGCTACCTGAAGCAGAGCTCCATCGAGCCTGGGTTCAGATCCGGCCCAGTAAGCCACTATCCATCCAAATTAAGTCGGGGACAGGGCCCCGTGAATGAGGAAAAGACAGTATAGCAGCATATTTCATAGCACCCTCTAGAAGTGGTGAGTTCAGACAGAATTATACAGAAAGAGCAGCCATTTGCTCCATCCAGGATAATAGCAAAGGAGTAGTCTTCCTAACAGGCATTACTGGCCTTAGATTAGGGACACAGAAGTGCTAGGGAAATAGGTTAGCAAATATGCCTTGCCCTAACCTCCAAAAGAGCATGGGACTATGCCGGTGAGCTTTCCTACCTATCACACTGTTGTTGTTCTACCTGCCCAATCCTCTTGATGAGAAGGGATACACAGGGGAGCATCATATTTCTGCTATTTATCCAACTTTACATCAACTGTATAACTGCATACTGTTCTGCATCTATTAAGTGAGTATAGATAACCCTGATTACCTTTGTCTTGGACAAATAAAGTAATATCCAGTTCATTCATAAAGAATCCTCTGGCGTCCATTTATCTCTATTGCACAACACTACTTCAACTAGTTGTAGTTCAACAACCCCTCAGCTCCATTATATACCTCCCACGTAGCGGAGGCCCACTCCTGTGCATTAAGGTCGCATGTAACACATGCTCTACAGCACGCTACTAGCCTGGGTTGGCCATATTATAGCCAAATAGGTGTTACATTTGGCGCCCAACGTGCTTTATATTCAATTTATTTATTCCGGAGCCATTGCCTTGAGGGGACTGAGTAGTTGTGTGTGTCACTTTAAATTTTACTGACAGGCTCTGCCGGACGCAATAGGCAAAAGGCGCCGCAGGCCTGATCGTATTTGCAGTGTACTGATTGGCCGTGGGTTCGGGCTTGTGGATTCTACCCGAGTATTCCCATTGGCCGGTGGACCTGTCCATCAAGTGCTGCTGACTTTGGCGCTCTTTTCCCTGAAATCCCGCGTGAAGCAAGGCTGTTTACGAGATTTCACGGGGGAGGGAGGGGCCTTACGTCACCAGCGCAATTTTTGTGGAGAGTCTTAGTAGAGAGCGGACGTGCTTATACCAGCTCCTTCTGCAAAGTGGATACAGACCCCCAGCGGCTGCTGCGGGGACATCCTATACTGCTCCACAGCTTATACAAAGTGTCTGCGCGGCTGCGCATTCACTGTACAGTACCTCCGGCGTTTCATTACACCGCGGCTGCGGGTAAGATTTTCTCCAGAGAGGGGGACTGTAGATATTTCCGCACCGCCAAGCCACATAGTGGGGCGACTTAAAAGGTGCGGCTGGCCATACTAAAATTGTGCCAAATTTTGGGGTGCTGCACCTTGCCCTACGCGGATGCGGGGGACCCGACGGGCGCACTTCAGTTAAAGTTTCTGTGCATCACTCTACTTAGGCCTTGCGGCTGCAGGCCCGTAAGTTCAAAGAGACTGCCAGTTACCACCGCGCCCAGCCAAGCCACATAGTGGGGCGGCTCTCATTGGAGCGGGTGGTTGTGCTAAATTCTCCAGTTATTGCCTGAGCGTGCGGCTGCGGCCAGGGTATATTGTGCTGGACTGCTTTCAAAATTAAAGTTGCAAATTTATAACATTAATCCTTGCCCTACCTGCGGCTAGGTAGGGACTGACTGGCAACTAATTATTGATCCCCGGGTGCGTCTCAGGGCTGAAATTGCGGTGTGGAACCAGCTGTTACGGGACTCTGATTATTACTGCTGCGGCTGCAGAGTAAATTATTCTTTGGACTCTAGTCCTCTGTATTCTAATATGGCTGATCGCGCCACACCACGCCAGCTTACCCCGGAAATCTTATTTTCCTCAGTGCCCCCACAACGCTATGTGTGGTTGGGTACCTTTGGGGAACGATATGAGGAGGATGGCTCCAGGTGGGTGGAGGCTTATTGTGGCTACTGTTGTCAGGAGATCTCCCAGGCTTGGAAAGACTTGGATGAAAGATGCCCCTACTGTAAAACCAGGTGTTGGACTGAGCCCATGGTCAGGGCCCAAGGTCCTTCCTCAATGATGGGGGCTGGCGCCTCTCCTGAACCACCTAGGCCTGTTACACCTAGGCCAGATCCACCCAGGCCTACTACATTTCATATTAGGCCAAATTTGAAAGAAATCTCTGAAAAACCCCATGCCGGTGGTTTACCTCAGGATGAGGTTTTTCCCCGGGTGGGAGGTGGGTTGGTCTCTAACAGTAGACGGAGACACCCACCACAATTTGGGCACACCCCTAAATGACTGCCAGTTTGCTGATACTTAGGGTGTGACCCTCTGCTCCTTCTTTCCTTCAGTTATTGTCCATAGATATGGACTTGTTCTTCAGTTAAAGTTTGGAACTCTCATTTACCAAGGAGAGACTGTAAAGAATTGTAAATAGTTGGGTGTAACCAAAAAGACTGCTGCGCCCCACCTCACTACAACTTCTACTTAGACCTGCTAATGGGGCATGGACTTAATAAAGTTGATGGGTGGGATTGTGTCACAGTTTGAATGTTAACCCAATGCAACATTTCTTTACAGCCAAGTATGGGCCTGGGAACCTGGAATCAACAGGAGTATTTTCCATGTGTGCACCGGAGTGATCCACCAGGACACTCAAGGTGTATGTCAGTCAGTAAAGTTGCTGTATGTGCCTAACTTTTTCTTCACAGTTATCCAATGTACCCGGTATACCTCTGGCTAGGATACCAGAAGCGGATGTTGGTACTGTTTATATTTTTGCACTGAATTCTTGCACTATGTTTATTGCTTGAAAGTGTACTTATGGTTATTTACCATTGCCGGGTCGGAATGGATTCTTCCCCCGGGTGAATGTAGGGACCCATAGGGTTAAGCTCCCTATGGCTTTACTTCCCTACTTTTCCTTATCTGTACTGTTATAGGGCAGACCCCCCTATACTCAGGTTACAGTTTCTAAAGCTATCCCTTGCAGGTTTAGCTCATTTGACCACTCCCCTTGGCAGACTATATAGTGTCTTGCACAAGGAAGTGTTTTCCTCTTTGGCTGCTGATCTGCTACCTGAAGCAGAGCTCCATCGAGCCTGGGTTCAGATCCGGCCCAGTAAGCCACTATCCATCCAAATTAAGTCGGGGACAGGGCCCCGTGAATGAGGAAAAGACAGTATAGCAGCATATTTCATAGCACCCTCTAGAAGTGGTGAGTTCAGACAGAATTATACAGAAAGAGCAGCCATTTGCTCCATCCAGGATAATAGCAAAGGAGTAGTCTTCCTAACAGGCATTACTGGCCTTAGATTAGGGACACAGAAGTGCTAGGGAAATAGGTTAGCAAATATGCCTTGCCCTAACCTCCAAAAGAGCATGGGACTATGCCGGTGAGCTTTCCTACCTATCACACTGTTGTTGTTCTACCTGCCCAATCCTCTTGATGAGAAGGGATACACAGGGGAGCATCATATTTCTGCTATTTATCCAACTTTACATCAACTGTATAACTGCATACTGTTCTGCATCTATTAAGTGAGTATAGATAACCCTGATTACCTTTGTCTTGGACAAATAAAGTAATATCCAGTTCATTCATAAAGAATCCTCTGGCGTCCATTTATCTCTATTGCACAACACTACTTCAACTAGTTGTAGTTCAACAACCCCTCAGCTCCATTATATACCTCCCACGTAGCGGAGGCCCACTCCTGTGCACATGCTCTACAGCACGCTACTAGCCTGGGTTGGCCATATTATAGCCAAATAGGTGTTACAGTAGCTTTTCTGTAGCAAAAACACCATTTTTTTTTGCAGAGCAACAACACAATATATTTTAATTACTTTAAAACACATAGGGCATTGCTGTTTACACTACCCAAGGATGACATATTCAAATTGCAGTGGGTAAACCAAATCAGACAGAAAATGGCACTGTCATTAGAAAGAAACTTTTTACCAGTGGGCATCATTGTTCTGGGTGCAAAGGACAAATTACCCTATGTGCCATCACCATTATGGACAAGCAACACCATACTATGAATAGATCACCCCATATGCAGGGCCGGATTTCTCTTCTGGGCGCCCCGAGGCCGCCCCTGTTGCCCCCCCCCGGGCGCATGCGCGAACACGCGACAACACCCCCCCCCTCCCCCCGCAGCCGCGAGTGCGCATGCACTCCTTTAAACTCCCATACGGAGCAGTGGGGAGAGGTCCCGACTGCTCCGTATGGAAGCAAAATTTTAAAATTTTCTTGCGGCGAGGCAGCATGCCTCCCCTAAACTTCTGCCACGCTAGGCCCGGGCATTTGTGGCCTCTCCACAAATCCGGGCCTGCCCATATGTAATAAGAGGTACTAAGTTTGCCCAGAAGTAGTAACCCATAGCACCCAATAAGATGTTTGCTTTTAACAGGTGACAACTAACTGCTGCCCAATGATTGGTTGTTTTAGGTTACTGTACCTGGGAAAACTCAGTGCCTTTTATTACATAACCATTAAAATGTCTTATTTGCATTTTTTTAGCATCTGCAAATAAAATATTTATTGGCAGCAGAAAATGTATTTTATTAGAAAAAGATTTTCATTATCTAAATGTGTAATGAACGGCATCTGATTTGTAAATGAGCCCAGAATGTAGCAGAATTACATGTGTATCCTGGAAGCAGGTCTGCTTGCATACCATATCTTTAGCTACCTAACGCTGAGCTGCCTGCATTTTATGAGCTACTTTAAGTATTTAGAAATGGTGGAAAGGTTACAGACAGTAGACAAATGAGTAATAGCTGGCACATGTACTGTAGGCACAGAGGTTGCCAAGAAACAGTGTATCTTTTCTTTAAACTAATATCTGTAATAAACTCTGCTTGTCTACCAGATAGGGTCTGGTCTTACTTGTAAAAGGTAAACAAATTTTGCACGAGTTCAGAGTGTCCTGCAAAATGTTAAGAATATCAGATGACACTGAAAGCAAGGCACAGAAGCCCCAGCTCAGTACACACAGTGTATTAACGTCAAACCAAAGTCTATGTTCCAAGCAGAGGTGATCTGTCAGCATCCCCCTGTAAACCAGATACCAATGTTCAAGTTTCACTGCAAGCTTCATTGAGTCCATTTCAGGCATTCGGCTTTCCCTTCCCATCAAATATAAAAGGTGGCTTAAGCCAACATGAGAGATTAACAAGAATGAAAAGAGTGGAGTAAGGGAAACCTAAACAGGCATAGCCCCCAGTTGATCCTATTTATATTTTTGGAACAATCCCATAACCCAAAGTTACCCTGTCCAGAATTACCTGCTATTTACACATTCTGATTAGTTAACATAAAGCTTTAAAAACTTACAGTATTGTATAATTCTTCCAAATGACCAATGGTCAAGAAGCGATGCATATTCACACCATATTCAATTAGCAACTTTACAAAATCCACCCGATCCATTACAAGTGCATCTTGCATTGCTTGTTCCAAAGACCCCACCTAAGAAGAAAAAAAGCAGAATTAAAAACAAAAAGACCCTGAGCAAAAACAACACAGTTTTGGTACTGCAGGGGAGCCATGGTGAATACCCCCTCCACCACGTACGTCGGAAAAATTCCGGCCCTCGGTACAACAGAAGTTGGACAGCACTGACTTATTACATTCTGGATAAGTCCTCCAATGGATCCCTAGCCCTCGAGCTGCCCTTTTGTATTGTGTATATGTGTATATGTGATTTTACCTGGGTACATCAACAACTGGTATCCACTCCAATTGGTTGGAAAGCCAGCTATCAGACTAGAGGATAAGGAGCCACACCAGACAGCTTTAGGGAAATGGCACATGCGATACTTGTAGTCAGGTACTTGTTGCAGCTACAAAATAGACAATACTGATAATTGTCTCTACATGTGTTTTAGCAGAGACAAGATATTTTGATCAGGTACACCACAGGTGGGTGTGGCCATGATTCCAGACTTTACCCCAAGCAATTTGAAGAATCTGTGGATTTCTATATAGAGTGGAATTATGCAGTATAAACCTCATATCAAATTATAAAATAATCAAGCTTAAACTAACTGGTAAAATGCAGAATGACTGCTGCCCTCGGTGCGGCTCCTATCCAAACAATTTTCCCCTCATTACTAGGAATGGTAGTCAAATTACAACAAAAACAAACATAGCCATAAAAAATGCAGTTATTTTATGAGAAAAAGGCTATTCCTCTCTATGCTGTGTATGCTATGTAGGCTATGCTAGGCTATGTAAACGTTAAATAAAGCCAATAGTATTGTTTTGCCACCAAAACAATACAATTATTATTACAAAGAAAATGGTAACCATTTTAAAAAATGGTTAAAAATGTATTTGCTTAAATTGGACTCTATGGGGGATGAACGTTCTGAGCTTTCTGGATAACAAGTTTGCGGATAAATTATCTTATATATGTATCAAACTTAGGTGGCAAACTTACAAAGAAATACTTTGCAAAAAGGTTTTCTGTTAACAAATGCATGGAAAAACCATCACCATTAAAGATTTCAGCTTAGACCCCGAAGGGCTTTTTCTAGACTCTAATTGAAAAGTGTTGTTCTTATAAATAATGCTTTTTTAAATAAGATTCTGACGAGTATAGACTTTGACTCTTGTCCTTCTAAAACTGTAAATAAATGGCTATTCATTCAGGTGGAAAATAACTGCTGACACACACGTGGCCAGTTTTGCTCCATAACAAGAACAAACCAGATCCAAAATAAGAAATCTATAGTAAAAGCCATTACACCTGTGACTAGCACAATAATGTCTAAGGTTTTAGTTAAAAAAAAACAATTCACATGTAGTGTATTTGTGATGGACAACCTGCATCCCTCCAGACTGTGTTGTAAACAGCAGTTCTGGTCATCAGACCTTTGCCAATTATGACTGATCTGGCAAATAGGTGCGGTCATTATGTGAGCAAACATTTAAAACATCTGGATTTTGAATTACGTATGAGCCAGAACTTGGAGGATGCTGCTGTGACAATGTCCAGCCCAGCCCCACACTCAACCCTTCTTTCCTACCGGATAAACATATGTACAGTACAGTACCCTATCCCCCTGTTTCCCTAAAGCTCTGACACCAGACTTAGCCACAAGTGTCAAACGGCAAACTAGGGGATTATAAATAAAACACAGAAAATTACATTTTTCTATAATGGCATCTGCCTAGGAACAGCCTTTAGGATAATATATGTGAGGTTTAATGGATAATGGGTTTCTAGATAATCGATTCCATACTTATATTCCAGAAAATATTGATTCATGTCACCTTGCTTTATTTATTTATTTTTTGTTTTCGTCTCATGTTGTGTTTTATATGAAAATAAATACTGTACCTTCCAATGTTGTCCATATATAAGTATGTGTTTTTTGGCAATGTCAACCCTGTTCCAGGTTAGCGCCAAGCTCAGCTGGTCTTGAGCAGACATATTAGTCCCTATAAAATATATTATTACAGGTTCCCTTTTATAAAAGTTTAAATAGATTGCATACAATAAATGTTAATAGATTCTGAATAAATGTTTATTTAAATAGTTAACCTTTTAGCAGAGCTGTCAATATAGCCAAATCAATATCTTGCTGTTCTTCAGATTCTGCATCAAATATAGTAATCTGAAAAATACAGAAACAATGATATAATCTTATGTACAGTTTCCAGCCAGCCAGTAAACTAGATAGTCATTCATTTGGCAAACTGTATGTCCCAAAATGCATTTCTAAAAAATAATATTTAACACATTTTAATACATTCTGGCATTTTCCTGTTTTGAAAATGCCAGGGGCACAACATATTTACAAGTAGGTCTTAAATGTCCTTTTCCTTAGATGGACAGGTCAAGGGTATATCAAAAGAATGCAGATATGGATATCTGCAAAAACACATCTGGGGGCAGCTAAGTGACCTGGTGATCCCTCTCACAACAAACTAAACTATAGCAAACCCAGCAAGAATTTCTGGGGACTCTCTCGAGGAACATGGCAATGACAAACAAGGAGATTTATAACCTGTAAGGAATCATCTCTACACTCGTTTGACAAATCTCATAAAAATACTTTTTCCTGAAATAACATTGGGAAAAATACTTTAGTGATCTGGCATTCTTGTGGGAAAATGCCTCTGTTTTGGTCACTTGTTTTCCATGCAGCAATGTATGTATTAATTTATATAGCACCACAAATGTATGCAGTGCTTTTCAAAGCATAACAAAGGATACAATTATTATAAAATTAGACAGTAAAAATGTATAAATCTTTGTCTAAGTGCTTAGGTGTTTCTTTTTTTTTGTAACTTATATTTTTATTAATTTTTGACAATGTTGATTGTACAGTAACAATAACAAAAAATGAACATATATCTGTTAACAGTGCAGTATGGTAGAGTTATGAAAGATATAGGTACGTTTTCACATTGGTGAGTTCTATGGTATCATAATTCAGAAAAAGTAAAGAGAAAGTTGGTAATAAAACACATATTGAATGGCTGTGCTGCAAAAGTATAATAGGGTTTCAGCTTTCATTGGCATATAGTACCCAGGGTGTCCAAATTTTGAGAAAATGGGGGGTTCTGTTGGTTAATCTGGCGATGCCTGCCTCAAAGACCTTATTTGACTCTACTCTTCGTTTAACCTCAGCTAGGGTAGGGGGAGTTGGGGTTTTCCAGTGTGAAGCTATTGAGATTCGGGCAGCTGTTAGGACATGATTAATTAGTGCTTGGTATGATTTGCTTGTTTTTGGGTATGGTTTGCCTAACAGAAAGGTTGTAATATCCGGTGGTGCAGGTTCTCGTAGTAGTTTGCTTAGTAAACCTGAAATTTCTGACCATAATGGGGTTATCATGGGGCAGGACCAGAAAATATGTGGAAGGGTACCAATGTCCCCGCAGTTCCCCCAACACATTGGGGAATGGTTAGGAAACAAAGTATGTAGTTTGGTTGGAGTATGATACCAAAGTATAAGAATCTTATAAATATGCTCTTTCTGTGTCGAGCAGGTTATCATTTTTTTTGCATTGTCCCAGATGAGAGTCCAGTCTTCCTCTGATAGAGGTTGAGGGAGATAAGAATCCCATTTACTCATGTATGGGTGTAAGTGCTTAGGTGTTTTAATACACAGTTGGGTTGAGGTCTCTGCCCTGAAGAGTTTACAGTCTACTAGCAATCCCATTTTAGTTAAGGAAAAGCTACTTTCAGGAGATATGCCGCCCACAAGTTTGTGACAAATCCCCTTATCCACCATTGCTCTTAAAGCTAGCTTTAGGGCTCTGGCACATGGGGAGATTAGTCGCCGCAACAAATTTCCCTTGTCACGGGCGACTAATCTCCCCGAACTACCATCCCACCGGTGAAAATGTAAGTCGGCGTTAGGATGACACACACTGCGCAGGCGATTTCGGCAAATCGCGAAGTTGCCTCGCCAGGCATTTTCGGCGATTTGCCAAAATCGGCTGTGCAGCGTGTGCCATCCCACCGGCGACTTACATTTTTGCCGGGGGGATGGTAGTTCAGGGAGATTAGTCGCCCATGACAAGGGAGATTTGTCGCGGGCGACTAATCTCCCCGTGTGCCAGAGCCCTTACACTGTTTCCAACAACGTGAACACAAGTTTATTGACTCCTGTTGTGCTGGGATCCCACATTGCATGCCTCTGTAAATAAACAGACAGAAGTTAAATAAAAACTTTTAAAAAATAATATATCCTAATACTGATCTATATGGAAACCATGGCTGGAAGCCATAAAGATATCAGGTTAAAGATAAACAACAGCAACCTATATCAGTAATTAAGATTTCATATATGTACCTTGCATTTACTGTATAGTAATGACTTTTGTTATCCTGGAACATGAATATCTTGTAATAAGATTTGCTTTACCCTCCCCTCAATAAAGATTTGGGGGGGGGGAACTTTATCAAAAGTTTCTACAAAATTACTATGCTTGCAAAGAAAATAGTTTCTATTAGACTGCTAGAATGCATATACCATTGACTTCATAGAATGTAAATAATTATCTGTGCATTCATAAAAATGACAGCCAAAAAAAACTTCAAAAATATTTTTAAAAAATGCATATATTATCACAAGTAGGAAGAGATTTTAAAATCCACCCATTTTAGTTCAAGTATAATCTTATGATCAATTCACTAAATATTTTAGCAATCAAAGAATATCCTAATAACAACCCATCGTATTTACATTGAAAAACACTAAAAATAATTTATTTTGGAGTTTTTTTTTAATTGATTCTACTTACAGACGCACGGCGCTCCATACACTCCATTAGAATATAAAGAACATGGTTTGATTGTCTGTGGCCAAGATTAAATGTCTTCTGAATCATCTCTAAGATTTCTTCTTTCAGCTGTGGACTAATCTGCCTTTAGTATTAAAATAAACATTTTTGTTAAAATAAACCTTAGATAGACAGACCAACAGGCAAACAGACACACCATTACTGCACATATTCTAGTATGAAACAACTCCTTTTACATTAAATTCAAAGAACAGAGGGGAAGGACAGCAAGTATATAAATCCAAGATCTCTTTTCCCTACAAAGAGATGACACACTAAATCCCTTACTTACTCTGTGTCCGTTGTGTGCTTGTGAGTAAATGCCAATATATCAGCTGCTCTGCCTGTTCCTTCACACACTACAACTGGTACTGGTGGAGTGCTCCTCACATATTCCCATACCATCAAGATGACATTTGGACCACCTTCTATAACAAGCCCTACCACAGGCACTCCTTGCCCCATCCCTGCGGGTAAAGTATCTCAGTTAAATTAAAACGATGTCTGTATAATATATCACGATTCTTATAACAACAAATATGATAACAATATCTGCCTTAATGTGTGCGTATAAAAAAGTATATAGGCTTAACAAAATTCAATTTAAATGTAAGTAGAACTTTGGTACTGCATCAGTAGGGCTCATTTACAAATAAAAGGTACAATTTGTTCCAGTACAATAACCTATAATAAACAAGTAGAGCTACTTTATCATGTTTATGCAATAGTCTTAGTGAATAGTCTAGTGAAAGGTGAATTTGAATTTGTTTGTTATTGGTTACCGCACTAATTCAGATTTACATTGTGTTAAGTTGGGCATTGCTTGCCATAAACTGGCAAGGTTGCAAAATGAGTGGATCTTAAAGGAACAGTAACACCAAAAAATAAAATAGCTTTAAAGTAATAAAAATAGAATGCACTGTTGCCCTGCACTGGTTAAACTGGTGTGTTTGCTACAGTAACACTACTATAATTTATATAATAAGCTGCTGTGTAGCCACGGGGGCAGCCATTCAAGCTTTAAAAAATGAGAAAAGGAACAGGTTACATAGCAGATAACAGATAAGTTCTGTAGAATACAATAGTGTTTTATCTGTTATCTGCTATGTGCCTGTGCCTTTTCTCCTTTGAATGGCTGCCCCCATACTACACAGCAGCTTATTTATATAAATTATAGTAGACTTTCTGAAGTAAACACACAACTTTTACCAGTGCAGGGCAGCAGCACATTATATTTTAGAAACTTTTATACACTTTCATTTTTTGGTGTTACTGTTCCTTTAAAGGGGTGGTTTACCATTAAATTAACTTTTAGTATGTTGTAGAATGGTCAATTCTAAGCAACTTTTCAATTGGTCAGTGATCAACAACAAGTTGCTCAGGAGCAACATGTTGCAACTAACCCCTTGGATGTTGCTCTTAGTGGTCTCAAAGCAGGTGCTTATTTTTGAATTCATGGCTTGGAGGCAAGTTTTAGTTGCATAAAAACCAGGTGTACTGCCAAACACAACCTCCTGTTGGCTGCCAGTCCACAAAGGGGCTATCAAATAAGCAATCACAGCTCGTATTTGGCACCCCCAGGAATTTTTTAAACTTGTGTTGCTCCCCAAGGTTGGGGTCCTCTGCTCTACATCATACTAAAAGGTAACTCAGTGAACAACCCCTTTAACAGGATTAAGGCACCAACACACTGGGCCAAATTGGGAGGATCTGAGTAATGGCCTACAGCAATGCTCTGATGCTGTCCTTGCCTTGCGGGATTTTCAAACTGACCAGATGTTAGAAAGAGCATTGAAAGGGTCCATACCCTGAAGGGCCAGATTGGCAGCTTTTATCAGGCCGTGTATGGCTAGCTTAAGTAAATGAGTTACAGTAAGACTGAAGGCACATGGGGCATTTCCCCCCAAGCAGTTGGAATTGCCACCAACAACTGAGTTTACCTGAAAGCACCAGTAGTGGTGATTTTTAGCCTCATATTATGTTTTGGAGTAGATGCTAATCTGTCATCTGAATCAGTATGCAGCACTTCCTGGACCTTACTATGCTGCTCTCCAGAAGGGTGCTACTTGGTCCTATAGTGGGCATCCCTAGGACACATCTACTTTGTGCATCATTTAGGAAGTACAAGGCAGAAGCTCCAAGAGATGAAAGGTGAATGGGAGCCCTTGCACCCTTGCACTACATTTGTCAGTGCAGTGTTCTGTGCCAGATAAAAGCAGCAACCCTGTCAGTGCAGAGCTTTGTGCCAGTTAAAAGGCCCAGAAACAGCAACCCTTGGCAAGAGCACAAGTGCTAAGTCTATTGGTTCTAAGGGTGACAACACTTGCAGCACTGCCTATATTAAATAAGCCTTTTTACTTCTGAGTAAATTGCTCAGAGAAATGTAAATGTTGTTGCTTAAATTTGTTCTAGTTCTGTTCTGCTCTAGTGATATCCATGACAGCAAATAGAACCTCATCTCCGATCTGACCACAGCGGACAATCAGCCCCAACATTTGGAATGGTATACAGCATACGTACGGGTATGGATCTTCTGAAGGGAAATGAAGTCTTCCAAGTTTCTCCTTAATTTCATTTCATTACCATACTTTCCAACTGTGCCATCATCCACCATTATAAAATGGGAGTGCATGCTATTGAGACTTGTCAGTTTGCTCATTGGATTTATCAGTGTCTGATACAGGCACACAACCTGGAAAAGTGCATTAACATTAAAGCAAATAAATGCTAAAAAACTAAATAAATGAATATTTGAATATAGGGTTACATAACTATTTTTTCCCACCTTAAAGTGATACTGACACTAAAAAACTACTCAAAATTCGAATGTACGTGAATAGTTCCCTATAGGTCATGTTGTTTGTTTTTTGCTGAAAGAGAAGCTCTTGTAAGTAATTGTTACTTGAAGTTCCTAAACCTGTTTTGCCAACCTGACTGTCCCTTCTCAACCTGTCAGTTATAGCTTCTAATGCTAATGGACTCCTACTGCACAAATATAGCAGCCCCCTCATACAGGAACATGGTGGATCAGATAGGTAATGTAAAAGCATTGGGCAAATACTTTTATGGCATATTTATCAATAGCATGCAAAGACAATGGTATGATAGATATAAAAAAAGATTTAATATTTGATGTCAGTATCTCTTAAAAAACGTCTGAGTTTGTATTTATGGCAACAAAGGTTCATACAATATCTCCATAATAACCACACGGGGGCTGATGGAAAGGGGTATGATAGTGGTTTAGGCATAACAGTACATTGCCAAATAACAATGATCCACATGCAGGATACCTTTGTTGCTGGTGGATAGGCATTTCAGAGAGATTAGTTACCCGCGGTAGCAGAGATCTATCACAACTAATCTCTACTTGGGATATTAACTTAAGAGCAGTGGCACAAGGGGAGATTAGTTGCCCGCGATAAATCTTCACTACCGCGGGCAACTAATCTTCCTGATATGCCATCCCACTGGCAAGAATGTAAATTGCCGGTGGGGTGGCATATGCATCGCTTCGGTCGCCCGAAGTTGCCTTACAGGGAAACTTCGGGCGACCAAATCAATGCATATGCCATCCCACCGGCTATTTACATTCATGCCGGTAGGATGGCATTTAAAGGAGATTAGTTGCCAGCGGTAGTGAAGCTTTTTCACCGGTGACTAATCTCCACGTGTGCCACTGCCCTAACGGGATCTACCCATAAAACAGTGTGAAAAGACAGGGAAAGAAGTGAAAGTGAGTGTACAGACAGATAAGTTCTAAGGAACTGAGACAATGAGTCCTTTCAAGTTGGCAGCTTATTTGGCAATCTTGCCAAATTAGCAGATCTTAATGTGTATGGCCAGCTTTAGGCTAGTGACAAACAGGGCTGATTTATGCACAGAATCAGCCAATCCCCTGGCCTATGCTCCATCCTGTGTCTCCACTGAAAAGCACCAGTTCGACCTTGGTGTAGATACACAGAACAGATTTCAGCACAGAAATGCATCAGTAGCCTAAGATGAGAACTTAAGACTAACAGAACAGTAGTAAGAATAGAGACACATTAATTACATTAACATAGTACTTAGCTAAAAGGTACAGTAACACCAAAAAAAGTGTATAAAAGTAATAACAACATAATGTTCTGCTGCCCTGCTCTGGTATAACTGTCTGATATAACTCGGAAAGACTACTATTGTATATAAGTGGTGTGTCTGCCTCAGAAAGACTACTATCGTATATAAACAAAAGGCACAGGCACGTAGCAGATAACAGATAAAACACTATTATATTCTACAGAGCTTATCTGTCATCTGCCGTGTAACCTGTGCCTTTTCTCCTTTTTTCCAGCTTTAAGGGCAAAGACACGCATTGATTTTTAAAAAGTCGGTTGCAGCGACTAATCACAGCGATTTTCCTGCCACAGGTGAGAGTATAAGCAACTAACCATCCACACGGATTCGCAGAACGGATTAGTTGCCACGACTAAAAAGATGTGGTGACTAATCGCCATGTGTGTCTTCGCCCTAAAGGCTGCCCCCGTGGCTACATAGCAGCTTTGTTTATAAAAACTGCATACTTCCCAACATTTGAAAAATGAAAAGAGGGACAAAAAGATTTGGTGCGTGGAGCGCGGCAATTTTTTTTTCACGCCCACTTTTGTGACCATGCCCCAATTACCACACCCAATTTTTTTTCCCAAAAAATACTCCTTTTATATAGTTAAACGGTGGGATCAGACGCAAAATGTGCTATAACCTCATACTGTGCTACCTAAGGAAAACAATATAGAGAGAAGGCAGTCAGTTATAAGTGAGTTATAACTATGTCCCCCCATACACAGTGCCCCCAATGGCCCAATATACACAGGGCCCCTATACACAGTGCCCCCATAGGCAGTACTCCCCCATACACAGTGCCCCCATAGACAGTACTCCCCCATACACAGTGCCCCCAAAGACAGTACCCTCCATAGAAAGTGCCCCCATAGACAGTAACCCCATTAGAAAGCGCCCCCAATTGACCCCATACACAGTAGCCCCCATACACAGAGCCCCCATAGAAAGTACCCCCCATACACAATGCCCCCATAGAAAGTGCCCCCAATAGCCCCCATAGACAGTACCTCCCATACACAATGCCCCCATAGTAAGTGCCCCCATAGACAGTGCCCCCATACACAGTAGCCCCCTTACACAGAAACCCCCATAGACGCTCCTTCTGCGGCAGCGACAGGCCCTTTTATAAGGTTGCGACCCATGCGTATTGACGTTGCACGTACGCACGGGGCGCAACCCTATAAAAGGGCCTGTCGCCCTATGTGGCAATAGCCTTACACTTTTTAGCAAAAAAAAAATAGAAAGCAGCTTATCTTGTTCAACTACAAAAAAAACCTTAAAAATGGGACTTTGTTTGGATGGCACATGAACTAGTAAGGTGACACACGGAGCTACTTGTAGCCAGCTACTTGTCGCGGCTACAAAATGCCACAAAATACCCTGCCATAGACAATACTGAGAATTGCCTCTGCTAAAACACACGTAGAGACAATTTTCAGTACAGGAATGGGATCCATTACATGAAAACCCAATTTCAGAAAGTTCCAAATTACAGGAAGGCCATCTCCCAGACTCTATTTTAAACAAATAATTCACTTTTTTTTAAATAATTTCCTTTTTCTCTGTAATAATAATAAAGTACTTGATCCCAACTAAGATATAATATATCAGCTATAATATTATTATATTATATATTAATAATATTAAATATATCCTCATTTGAGGCAAAATATATTGGGTTTATTAAATGTCAAAATGATTTTTAAATAGTTTGAAGGTATGGAGGTCCAAATTATGAAAAGACCCCTTATCTGGAAAACCCCAGGCCCCAAGCATTCTGGATAACAGTCCCATACCTGTATTGTCTACTTTGCAGCCACAGCAAGTAGCTTTGTGTGTCACTGCACTAACACTTTAGCAGTAAGTAGCTGCAGCTACCAGTAGAAATCAATTTTACATGTGTAATAAGTAGTTGGCAAATCAATTTAAATGAATAGTTTTCAAAGTATTAGCATTGCTTGTCCTTTAACCCTTTACCTACTGACACTTTGTAACTAAAATGTCAGTGATGTTGATTTTAAGCCTGGGACAAAGGTTTAAACAAATAGAAAATTAACATTTCATACTAATCAGTATTAGGGGGGCTGACTTATTTCAAACCTGCTGTTAATACAGATTAACAAAATAGCAATAATGACTTAAAGAGAAGAATCTACTCACGTCTTTGCCAATGAGATCCTGCTGATTCTCAATAGCTCCCCATGGTGGTATGCCAACTGCACAGATTTTTCGCAGGTGTTGAGAAGCGTGTGCTTTTAAAGCATCACCCACATGTTTGGAGGCCCCTGAAAAAAAAAGTGTCAGTGCCAGCTCCCTAGTACAAAACACAGCAACAAAACAGTTGCAATTTGTCAATATCAATTACATCTTTAACACCAGGTTTTCATGTATATACAATGTATGAAAATTCTTATAGGGCTAAATATGATTAGTCGTAAATTTCATGCCAATGGAGCTATCCATATGAAAACAATTATTTCAGTTTTATGTCAGTATACTGTAATATTTCCAAAGAGACCAAATAAATTGTTAAATATAATTTCACTACTGTGATGACTACCTTACACTTTGCTAAACATATCAGGGCTCATTTACAAAAGGCAGGAGCGCTGGAGGGTTACAGGCGCAATTATAGCCCATGTCACTTCCCATGACTGGTGCCACTACATTCTGCAGAAAATTCTGGCAAAGTGCAATGTTGTAAGCTGCAATGAAGGTCTGCACTAAATGCCAGTCTTATATCCCCTGCCATTATTCCTTTGCATGTCTTGAAGGAAGTGCAAAGTATGTTTGTGCCTAAAGATGGAGGCACAGGCACAAAGACACAACTTTGTGAATACAGAAATATTTAATATAATTGAAAAATATGCACAATAATACATTAAGAAATTTACCAGTATTAATGCCCTCTGTAAGGATCCATGCTCCTGTTGTCTCAGCAGCTTTCACCAATCCTTTGCCAAAAACTTGCTTTATTTTGGACGGAAGTTTAAAATTCTGTATGCCCCCATGGACAGAGATCACAAGCTTGGGCAGTTCCATTTGCCATTCTTTAATCATCAGATGCATTAACAGTTCCAATGTGGTATCATAGGATATTCTTATGTACTAGAAGTGGATATAAAAAAATGATACAAATAAAAATGATCAATGTTTTTTTTCAGAGTAAAGATGGTGAATTCTGAATTTTAAAAAAAGAGACCACCTGCTATATATTCACACAATTAAAAAACAATGGAAAACATTCTATTGATATCCTCCCCAAATAAACATTTCACATTCCTGTGGGATGGCATTTAGGGGAGATTAGTTGCCCGTTAACAGGGAGATTTGTCGCGGGCGACTAATCTCCCCATGTGCCGGAACCCTAAAACACATGTAGAGACTGTTATCAGGAAATGATCAGCATTGTCTATTTTAGTAGCCACGAAAAGTAGCTGCTACTAGTAGCTCCATGTGTCTTCACCTTAAAGGAAAAGTAACACTAAAAATTTTAAAGTAAAAAATCTATTCTACCCTGCCCCAATATTTGCCCTACCCTGCAAACCATTATTTTGAATGCTTTAGTACAAAATACCTGTTAAAAGTTGGCGTCCGGTCAATTGAAGAAAGGTGATATGGCAATGCAAGGGAAGTATCAGGGGAAGCATGCACTATGCCGCGATCAATTGATCAAGCCTAGCCTGACTCCTTCCTATACAGAAGGAAGGCTAGGCTGGGTAGAATAGATTTTTTACTTAGTGTTACTTTTCCTTTAAGAGACAAAAGTAAATACTGCATTTTTACAGAACTAAGGTGGCCATACACGAGCAGATCCGCTCGCTTGGCGATGTCACCTACGAGTGGGCGATATCGGGGAGCATTTAGGTAAAAAAAAAAATAATCCGATCGTTTGGCCCTGGGGCCAAACGATCGGATTATGTGGGCGGCAATGGGGCAGTCGGATCGGGGACCGCATCAACGAGCCGATGCGGTCCCCGATCCGTCCAGATTTTCTAACCTGGCCGATCGAGATCTGGCCAATTTCAGGCCAGATATCGGTCGGCCAGGCCGCTCTGCTCTCCCCATACACGGGCCGATTAGCTGCCGAATCGGTCCAAGGGACCGATATCGGCAGCTATAGTCGGCCCGTGTATGGGGACCTTTACTTTTACAAAGTTAAGAGAAAATCAATTATTGTACAGTTTCTTGTCTAAATGATTAGCATAGTTGCAATCTGTAGATTATACTCAGATCTTATTAATATAAGACAATGGACGTGAGGGCTTATTTTGATAACAATTGTGTAATTCACCCACAAGAACAACAACAAGGGCAATACTTGGAGGCTTTTTTTAGCAAGAAAAAACAAAGGAAGCAAACTGTCTTAGCATTGCTATTTATGCCGCAGGCCTAAACAGGATGTTGTTAAAAAAAAAAACTTAAGAGCTTGGCCACCGAATTTGGATACATACTACTAGGTTATTCACAGCAAAAAATGTTGCTACATTAAAACATTTTGCACATTCTAAATTCATTTTATTTTTACTTCAGTTTATACTTCTTCACAATTTAAAATAAATACCTGTTAAAAGTTAAAATTGCATTCAACTGTATAGTAATCATTCCACTGACACAGAACACAACATACCTTTGCATGATAGGTGTGATCTCCATCTTGAAAATTTATTGTGCCAAATGCATCAGTGGGACTTGGTTTTGTATGATTTAGAATACTCCACTCTTCGTCTTCTCTTTCTTGGGGAGAAGGATTAATTGGCCATCCATAATCTAACCCAGGGTGGTCTCCAATTAACCGTCCACAACAACACCTAGAGCACAACCCATATTTAGTTTTTTAATTTTCAATGATACATTCATATTATCAGTTATGTTCAAGATCAAAACTGCTCCCACTGAAATAATTACAAACATGTAGTTTAATAATAAACCTATCTACAGTTTCACTGAAAATAAATAAAATGTTATTCTTATAAAAAGGTAATTTTTTCCTTTAATACACAAAGACTAAAGACATACACAAGCATATGTCAGCAGCTTACCTGCCCATGTACAGGCCCTTGCAAATTGACTTCCCAGCAGATATCTGCGTAAAAATTTGCCATATATCTATTTGGCAAGTTTGAAAATCCCATGAGGTGAAGATCACACTAGTACTAGTATTGGTGTACACCAATCTTTCCTAGTTAATACAGATGTGTAATATATAGGCATAGGTCTTCATTAGGCCCTAAGATCATTCTAGGCCTATATTTCACACATCACAGTGAAATGCATCACTGAAAGTGTTTAAAGGCACCAGCTAATTTTGATAAACACCCATTTTTCAGCATTTTTTGAAGCCACAGATGACTTACTAGACAATTTTATGCATGCTCTGCCCTGTCTGCATCATTAAATGACATAAACACCAAACCGGTATAAAATAACATAACATTTATATTGACAGCTGTGCTTCTGTGCCATAACATAACATTTATATTGACAGCTATGCTTCTGTGCCATTTTCATACACAGGTTGTTAGTTATATGCCCAGATTTAAGCAAGCAGCCACCTGGTAATAATGCTACAGATAACTTTACAAAGCAGCCCAGTAATTTGCAATAATAAAGCCACAGACATATAAGTAAAATAAGCAACTAAAATTACCACACGCCTGCCAGAAACCATGGCAACAATCAGAAGTAGGTCCAGGCTACAAACAGCTAATTCCTATATGTAATAAAAAGTATTAAGTTTGCCTGGTAGCAGTAACCCAAAGCAACCAATAATTTGTTTTTACTAATGTTTGCTTTTAAGCAGGTGACCAGTAAATTCTACCTGCTGATTGATTGCTATTGGTTACTGCTCGTGAGAAAAGTTAGTGCCTTTTATTACATAACCCCATGTGTAACTGGCCAATGAGGTAAGCACTCTTAAGCTGGCCATACACGCACCGATACTATCGTACGAAACCTCGTTTCGTACGATATTCGGTGCATGTATGGCATGTCGGCGAGTCGACCGATATCGCAGGAAGCTGCTGATATCGGACAACTCGCCGATCGGCCAGGTTAGAAAATTTTGATCGACCGATGGTCGCACGAAACATCGTCAGATCGCCACGTGTATGGCCAGCTTTAGGCAACATTTAAACTTGATGTGCTACAAGGCTAGAGTATGTTGCTTAAATATGGATTGGTTTGTTAACATTTTTACCTTATTAAATTCTGGCAAACCTGACATCCACCGTGGCATCTGTAATGGAAGAGAATATAATCATTAGATAATGGTTTGGAGTACTAAAGATTGCAAGTGCCTGTTTTATGGAAATAGGACTCATGAACTACAGTATATGAGGTTTCATATAATATTCGGTACATGGTGAGAGACATGGTGACCAATATCAGCAAAAGCCTGTGAAGGCGCCCGAACATCAAAATGTTAATACTGAATTGACAGATGAAGGTAGAATTATTTTGCTCCTACCTGCATATCTGAAAATTCAGCTCTTAACTGAATCTCTTAACAATCTCTTCTGTGACCATTGGTTGCGGGTAAGATCATAATTGTAATGTGTATGGCCTTCTTAAATGCAAAGAATTTTCTTATAAAAAGCATGAATAAATATTTTGCGCAATATACTTACTGATAGTAGCATCATAATTATTAAGATTTGTAAAACTGGTACAGGTATAATTTTTTCACTTTAAAGATAAAACCACTGAACAGTCTGGAACAAGAAAAGACTGTTTACATATATAATTCTGTAAGAATCTACACATCAAGACATAAATATTAAAGGACCAGTCCTTCAGGGTGATGGCAAAGTGGGCAATTTGTTGCGCACAATGAATGGGAAACAATATGGGTAAACATTTGAACTGCGTAATTGTGCAAAAATACAAAGTGCCCCTTGTACCATCACCCTTAAAGGGGTTCTTCACCTTTAAGTTAACTTTTAGCATGGTATAGAGAGTGCTATTTTAAGACAATCTGCAATTGTTCTTCATTTTTTATTATTTGTAGTTTTTTAGTTATTTTACTTTTTGTTCTGCAGCTCTCCAGTTTGGTGTTTCAGCAGCTATTTGGTTGCTATGGTCCAAATTACCTTGAATGAGAGACTGAAATATGAATAGGAGAGGACCTGAACAGAAAGATAAGTTATAAAAAGCATCAGTAACAACAAGACTCTAGCCTCACAGAGCAATAGTTTTTGGCTGCTGGGGTCAGTGACACCCATTAGAAAGCTGGAAAGAGTCTAAAGAGTAAGCAAATCACATATAAAATCGATAAAAATTTAATAATAAAGCCCAGTTGATAAGTTGCTTAGAACTGGCCATTCTATAACATACTAAAAGCTATTTTAGGGCTCTGGCACACGGGGAGATTAGTCGCCCGCGACAAAACTCCCTGTTCGCGGGCGACTAATCTCCCCGAGTTGCCGCCAGTTGCCATCCCACCGACAACAATGTAAGTCGCCGGTGAGATGGCACATGCGGCGGCGTGATTTCGGAAAATCGCCGAAAAAGCCTCGCTGGCGGCAACTCGGGGAGATTAGTCGCCCACGAACAGGGAGTTTTGTCGCGGGCGACTAATCTCCCCGTGTGCCAGAGCCCTTAAGGGTAAGAACCCACGGAGTGGTTGAGTCACCCACGATAGATCTCTGCTATCTCAGGCGACAAACCACTTCAAAAAGGCTTTCCACCGGCAACAATAGGAGTTGCCGGTGGAAAGCCATTTGCATCACTTCTATTTACAAAGTTGTGTGAAGTTGCCTGCAGGAGGAAACTTTGCACAACTTCAGATTACTAAAGCAATGCAAAGGGCTTTTCACTGGTGACTCCTATTGTTGCCAGTGGAAAGTCTTTTTGGAGTGGTTTGTTGCCTGAGATAGCAGAGATCTATTGCAGGAGACTCAGCTGCTCCGCAGGTTATTACCCTAAAGGTGTTCAGTTCAGCAGTTTTCAGTGTCCTCTGGAATTTTCTGACTTGCCAGTATCTGTGTGGACACAGGAAAAGTGTAAATTGGTCAACTGCCCTTGAAAAAACAGAAGAGATTGTAATTTTTGTTGATTGTGTTTATGTAATGCAAATAGTATTTAGATACCTATCTGCCTATTTCCTGACCTATTTATGGAACCTTCATACACTTTAAAGTTCCTTTGTTACAAACAGTAAACAATGGGGCACTCTAAGTACCATTGTCTGTATTCATAAATCTATCTACTGTTAATATATAGCCCCTTGTACATAATTAGATTAACAGTGCATAGATAAACTGAACCCCATTATGCAGGGGGTTATCTGTGCACTGGTAATATAATTATCTGCCTCACAGAAACATAGAATAGCTTGCATTTACCTGTTAGGGCTCTGGCACACGGGGAGATTAGTCGCCCGCGGCATGAGCAACATACCCTTTACATTAGTTAAATGAATAGGACGTGTGCTGAACATACTTGTTTTAACCAAGAGACATCTATAGTTTTTGTTGTTTCTTGAGTTTAAGGGCTCTGGCACACGGGGAGATTAGTCGCCCGCGGAAAAACTCCCTGTTCGCGGGTGACTAATCTCCCCGAGTTGCCTTCCCCTGCCATCCCACCGGCGAACATGTAAGTCGCCGGCGGGATGGCAGACGCGGCGGCGCGATTTTGCGCAAATCGCCGAAAAAGACTCGTGAGTCTTTTTCGGCGATTTCCCGAAATCGCCCCGCCGCGTTTAAACTCATTTAAACTCAAGTCTTTCCATAAACCCTTCAACTTTACAAAGTCCATGAGAATAACAGAACAAAAAAACTACCTGTGTGGCTCTTTTGATGACGGTATGATTTTTGCACATTCTCTTTTATTGAAGAGCCCTTCAATCCATGATTTCTGAGACTTAAAAGGAAATAAAAGTAGATATTAAGATAACATACTTTATACATGGATATCAAGGAATTTGATCCAAATGAACAGATGCATGAACACATGCTAGTCTGAACATAAATGCAACAAAAGTTGTGTATGGGCACAATGTGCCAATATAAGTTATATAGCATGCATTTTTTTTTTTTTTGTGATTGCACGTGATTGCACGCATGTTGCGGCTAACATTTTATTCGGGAACTGATGTCATTTTTGGAGTGCCAAGCATCTACAACAGAACTTTGACAATCACTGCAAATAATTCTGGTGGTGGATTCATGTGTATTATTAAAATGCTGCATCTGTTCATCATAGTTGTTTGCAGTTCCAATAAGCAATTTAGATTTTTTTTTTTTTTGGCAATGAAGAACTAATAACCTAAATCACCATTTTTGCAATTTTTTTTTTAAGAATGTAATAAATCATGACATAACACCATGAATGAACTTGTACATTGTTTACACTAAAACTGTGTTTGCGTCTCATTTAATACACATTAAGGGGCACATTTACTAACCCATGAACGGGCCGAATGCGTCCGACAATTTCCGAAAAGTCGTAAAGGCGGCGAAAAAAATCGCAAAAAATACGAAAAAGTCACAAAATGTTCGTTTTCCAATCAGAATTTTTCCAATTCGGATTCGAATTCGTGTCTTAGTAAGTCAGTCCCTAAGTATATGCTTTTTTCTATAGCTACTCTCTCGGTTTAAGAGATTTTGAAGAGAAACAAATTCAGTATGTAAAAAATGTAATTATGGTTCTAAGCAGGAGAACAAATTTTACACATTTTATGGTCTGGCTCTGTGCAAGCTCAGGCGTTGTGCCTGATGTGGAAAGTTGTCCCAAATTATGTCATACCATGCTATAGGTAAAAAAGTGAAGTAAAATTACTATTTCTATGAAAAGCAAAATAATCATCCACCCAAAGGCACAGACAGGCTGAGGTTAAGACCAAGTTTTCATACAGAATACAGTATTCATACAGTATTTTAAACACACAAATAGATGATGGCCAGGCAGGGTTCCCAACTGCCTGGTATAATGCCAATGTTAATAAAGGGAGACTATTCCCCTGAACATTGCAGGTCTCTATAAAAATGTATTGTCCAATGATTACTGTGCATTGATGAGCTTGAATGATGCAAGTTAAAGGGGAACTATTGCCATGAATATATAATATTTTTTTTGGTGTTGCTGTTCCTTAATGTTTCAACTTGTAAACCTTATTTTTGCAGTACATACATGGACAGACCTTGACTATAAATGAAAAGTTAGCATTTAATCAAAGAAAATTAAACGTTTGTTTCTCTGAGTAATACTCCTAATTATATATTAATAAAAAAGCCTGTGTACGGCTGTTCTTATACTGGCAGTTTTATGATCTTTTAGAACTACTGCAGTCAAAACCTATAGCACTGAAATAGCAATAGGAATAGAAGTCTAACTGAATGTCAGCAGCAGCATCCAAATCTGCAGGATAGGGGTACATAGGAAATTTTCCGTTTTTATACTAATACTGAATTCAAAACAAATGTATTTTTGATGAATAAAACAAGAGCAGTACCTTATCTGGTACCTCTTTGTGTTTGTGAGTTTTCCACCCAATCTGAATAGGCCACTTACTTGTTTACTGAATGCAAGGTACCTAAGTTCAAATGGCACAATTCCAGTAAGATGTTTTAAAGCTAGTAAACAATGTTAAACTGTGTGAATTCCTTTATTTTTTCCCTGCTGGCAAAACCTGGCAAACCAAATATGATCTTTAAAAAAGTTACCTAATCTACAAATAACTAGAAATTTAGTTTTAACTTCATTAACATTATATTTATTAGAAAATATCTAAAAAAAATGGCATTGTTTTGAAGGTAAGGACCCTATGGGTTTCAAAAGTGTGGAGCAACCTAGTAGTGTTTAAAGGAGGTGAGCAATCTGCCATCTTACATATCTCATATCTGACCAATCAGATAACAACATCCTATACTATTGTAGAACTACAGCCCTTCTAGTTGGATTTTTTTCTAGACATATCACTTAAATTTTCAAGTGAAATGGTAATCCTAAGGTACAAATCCACCTACTTAACCAAGCAATGACATTTTGGCATTCAATATAACTGGAGAACTTCTCAGCAGCGTAAAAGTTTTGCCTCTTATGACTTACCACAGAAGAAGACACCAAAGGCTCACACTTACAATTAGATGCAGAAGGTAAAACAGCTCCTAGCTGCTTTTATTATTATTATTATTATTATTTATTTTAAAAACATATAATTGGTGGAATGTTGAGAATAACAACATAACAATTAAGTAACAGTTTCCATGAAACTGTAACAGAACCCAGATAATGCTCTTGCAGTGGCAGATCGGTGTGGGATAGCATCCAACACTAGTAAAGTCTGGCAACCGCTGACATACTGTAATATAGTAATATATGACTTTTGGCATTTCCTTAGGAATGGTCTTGTATACCTATGTCCCTACAGATAATAATCTACCTAGCACTCACAACAAAGCAGCAAAATGTTACTTATTAAACGTTTAACCAGGCCAAGTGTAGTAAAAGCCCTTATCAGAAGATATACAGATGTAATGTTCTGGTGCATGAGATCAGAGTACTTCCACCGGCTTGGTCTGCAATCTGGGTCACCGTGCCTTTCAGAAATACAATGACAAACTCTGTCAAAATCAGTTCTTTGTTGTTACTATTATTACAATTTTACTTTAAAAGATAGGAAGGATAATAAAGAACAAATATGTAATGTGTCCTAATTTAACAGCCCTAATTTAAACAGCCCTGTGACTCCCAAAGGGAGTGCAATAAATATATAAAATCTTGACACCCCACTGACTGACTCCCAGGGGCAATGAGTTATTGCCATTAGAGCCATTGGGGGAAAGGCCACAAAGGCCAAAGCCTAAGGTGGTGGCAGGTTGTCCCAACTGCTTAAAATTTGTTTTAAATATATTATGTTAAGTGAAATAACAGATTTACTTCTTTTCCTATACCTATAGAATAAGTTGAAGGTCATGGGTCAAGTTACAGCCTAAGGCACTATAACGTAACTGAGCTAGGGCAACATACAATTTAAATCTGGCTGTGACTAGAGTGGATAAAATCACAACGGTACAAAGGAAAGCATTAGGACATTTTGCTTTTGTGTTCATGGAGTGTTGATAATCCTCCCGAAAATTCCTTGAGATGGGAATCAATGCAGGTAAAACTCTCAAATTACAAAAATGTCCAATAAGGTGTATTTATGTATACTTATTTTCATGTGACTACATAATTTTAGTGTTTTTCTTGCAGTGCTCCTCAAAATCCACAAGGCATTTTCTTAAATCTTACTGTAGCCTAAGGAGGGATAGTAGGCATGCCCACAAAGCCAATATATCACAGTTGCTACTGTAACATCTTATCCATCACTTCTCACTTGATACAAACTCGCAACCTCATAATATGTTTATTTATTTGGGGGTAAAGGGGTTGCATTATGTCACAGTATTTTTTTTATGTAAAAGCATAGTGTTTTAAGCATTGCTGTCACTTTAATTTCTATAAAAAAAACAGCAGAGATCTTACCAGCATTAGACAATTTTTTCACCTTCAGTCAGTGACTGTGGTTACCATGGTAACGGCACACATTGTACAGGGTTACAGACTAGATTCTCCTGATGCTTGGGGCACATTAGAAGTACCTTTCGGCAGTATGATGGCTAAATATCTTATTAGTGACTATAATACATTTTTTTAAAGCATGTTACCTATTAACTCCCACTCACTGTTCCTAAGGCTAGCATCTCATTTACCAGCACAAGGCAGGAAACCAACAAGTACTGTACAGCACAAGGCAGGAAACCAACAAGTACTGTACCTGGGATTGTTAACATAATCATCTGTTTTTTTTTTTTTTTTTAAAGTAATACGTTTAAAAACTATTTAGCAGGAAGTGTAAATAATTATTAATATGCAGTAGTTGGTTCAGTTTTTATAGTGAGCAGGGTGACATGGAATCCATTTATGTTATTCTGCTTAATTAGAGAAATTTGATTTCTTTTCCATATCCATGAATGTTATTTGTAAATGCAACTTGTTCTGCACTGCTGGTTCCCACTCTTGAAAAAAATGTCACAAAAGTCAGCTCTCTTCCAGCCAAGACTCCATTTCCCACAATGTCTTGCATGCTGGTCGCATCACCTGGCTTCTGCCTTGTCCTTACAATAGTCAGAGGCAGCAGTACAGAGACAGATACTTCTTTCAATAGATATTACATTCACGAAAACCTTTTGGAAATGTGCAACTACTGTATTGTGCAAGAAATGTATTTTCTTTCATTAGAGAAAATGATCTTTTGAGGTTACATACTTTGTACTCAACTTCTGGACTAAAGGTAGGAGTTCCCCTATGCTACAAGACACAAGAGCCAACATATACATAAAAACAAGTGGTAGCATTGCCTTGCCAAGCATCTCTCTGTACAGCTGGAATGTACAAGCAGTAAGAGAGCTACAGGTTGCGTATCTGTCTGTTAGAGATTTCCATATTATACTCCCTAGTCAGCAAAAAGTCAATGGAAAAGCAGTAAGAGTTCTCTTTCTACTGTACCTTTAGCTGGACTTTCATGTTGGCAGGGGCTACACAGAAGTTATGCTCCCAAATATCAGTGGCTGTGGCATCTACATGTCCATGGGGTAATAGGATTTGGCGGCCACATCAGCTGGGACAGAGACAGGCAAAGGAGCAATGTGCAGCCTGAGTAATCCTACACCTTCCAGGGACACAGTTGCGGCTCCCGGGGGAGGAGGGAGGGGAGGTGGATCCTTCCTGCATGCCCTAGTCAAATAGATGATTCCTAGCCTGCTATTCGGGCTCCCTCTGCAGAGCTGCGATACCCACGCACCTTTGCATGTGCCGGCACTGCCTCCCTCAGACGTGTGAGCCTGCCCGCCGCCCCACTTCTATATTTATAGCAATCTTTACAAATCACGGTGCCATCTGCCCTGCTACGTATATTTTCCTTCTTGACTTGGATTACACTACTGCAGGCGGTTTTTTTTTTTAATGTAATCACAACCACAAGGGCTGAAATGTTACCACACCAGCAGGTGAAAAAAGATGGCAGAGGATAAACCAGAAAAAGTATAAGGGATGTAAAGTATAAAGCGTAGTAGTCAGAGAGCAATATTCAATCGATAACATACTAAAAATTATCTTGAAGTTGAACCACCCCTTTAAGCCAACCACGTAAGTTCTAACATTGGCTACTACTGATGGACTTGGCATTTTCTGACGTCAGTTCTTCCAAATTTTTCAGGGGGCAATGACATAACTAGAAGGTTATGGTTGCACTGGTGCAACTTTTGAAACCTCCTCCAAAGCCAGATGTTTATCACCCCCGTACTGCAGGACACGACTTCCACAGACCACATCCCTACAGGCCCAAGTAGAGTACAGGGCTTGTAGATGGCATCATGCACCTCTGCTCTCATGTTATTTACATTCTTCCAGTCACCAACAGTAATAGCCCAGTCTCCCACTTCCTATAATTTTTCACCCAAGTTCATTATAATGCCTCCACTGAAAGTCCTATGAACTCCCCTGAATTTACTTGCTATAGAGGTGGTGCTGGCTGTGTATTCAGGGGCATTACCTAGGCATAACATGGTATCACAGGGCACTACCACACACACCCAAATAAATATTGCAAGAAATTAATGCCACTGCTGCTTAATGGTCCATAAGGTGGAAAACAATGTCCTAAGCAATATCTTATCAGGACTTGGGCAAATATTGATTATGCTTATTGAAAAATCTTTTGGACAAGCACTCCAACAAGTTATAACTGCAGTGCTCTTCCAATGGGTCTGCATGGTGCCCCTTTGGGACTGACTGTTGGCCTAGGGGCCAAGATTGGGTGCACCTGAACTTGGGTAGCCAAACATTGTAACTTTTTTTTTTATATATATATGTATATAGTAGAGAAGTAAAATAGGAATTTAGATAAAAGTCAGCTTTTTGAAAAAATGTGCCCTGGAATGTATCAGCTTACCTTCATGAATGATATTAGGTCAATGGCGCACAGGGAGATTTGTTGCCTGTGGTTAAATCTGTGCTACTGAGGGCTACAAATCTTGCCAAAATGACTTGCCATTGACCTTGGCGAGGTCACCATGAAAGCGGATATTCGCCCGGTATGCCCATCTATGGGTGGGCAACATCGGCCCAAATTATCGAATTAAAACAGAGGACATAGGCACTGTTGGTTCAGGGACCGCATCAATGAGCCAATGTGGTCACCAACCAGACGGAAAAATCAAACCTGCCGATCAAGATCTGCCCAATTTTCGTCCAGATGTTGGTCGGGAAGGCCCGTTGGTGGTGCCCATGTATGGCAACCTTTAGTCGTGAGAAAACGTGAAGAGAGGCAAATGCTAAGTTTAATTTGCAGTGACCATAATGTTATTTAAACAGTGTATATTATTGATGTCTGATCAGTCATGTACAATAATACAGCCGGTCAAGTTGCCTAATCTGGTTGACCTTAATTTTCAAAACAAACCATAGCATCCATGCACACTATAAACACAGGCTGATACGAGATACAAGGGAGTATACTACCCCTTTAAGCTTGTCTGTACCTTCTTTTAAAGGTCAGGTTTCTAAATGATGAGGCTAGAATTTGCAGACCAGCAGGGTACAAATTTCCAGCTGAAATTTCCAGACCAGCTGGTAACCCAAAAGTTTGGGGACACAAACTGCCTTTAGCTGCAAAAACTCGTTTAACTGAACATGTCAGGTTCAGTGAAACAGCACTAGCTTGCTCACCTCTGTACCAACCCCCCTCCATTCCCAGACTAGGGAATGTGGGTTGGGTAGATTATACAACACTCAAAGTGAATATGGAGAAAATGTGGGCACTAAAGTGAACATGAAATGAGTGCATTTGATTCCTCATCTACTGGCTTGCTCAGCCATACAAGGTCATTTGGACAAGTGCAGGGCAGTGTGTGCATGTTTGTGCCTGATGAAATTCATTTAGGGCACCCAGTGAGGCTAAAGAAGCTTTTTCAAAACAACTTCTACTCTACAGTCTGAAGCAGAGCAGTAACTTTGCAACAGGGAATAGCACCCTCCCAAAGTTAAAGGAGCAACTGGTATTGGTTTCTCCCACAATGTGCTGCATTGTTTCAAATGCCAGAGCCACCAGTGCAGAGAATAGAAAAGAACAGGCAAAACTACTTTTATAGCAATTATATATTCAAATAAGTAAATTTGCAAATAAAGTAAATTGCAAATTTGTCATGAATGTATATTGCAAAGTTGCTTAGAATTATGTTTTCTCTTATTAGGCAAAAAATGGGTTGAATTTTTCTTTAACACTGGCTCTGAGCCTGAGTGTATATCTACAATCCTTGCCACAAAGTGAGACAGTGTTTCTGTTGTTTGACAGTAAGAAAAGAAATCTTCACAAGTATCCGAAAACGTATTGCTCTGAAGAAGCATAAAATGTGCTCATATCTTTTCCATTACGAGACTGAATAAAAAACACTGTAAAGGTGTACAGTCTTATATGCTCTTTAACCAATTGACTAAAAGGGCTAAATGGACAGAGAACAATATGAGTGGCCACATAAAGTATGGCTGAGCTGCAGCTCACTTTACTTACTCATCTGCACCATGCACTGGCCAGCATGCTGCACTGATAGATTGAATATTAAGGTACATTTCTATTTCAATTTATGACAAATACTCTTATATAGGTATATATTTTATTTTTCTATGTAAGTAAATGTAAATACATGTA
This sequence comes from Xenopus tropicalis, assembly GCF_000004195.4. Lineage (NCBI taxonomy): Eukaryota > Metazoa > Chordata > Amphibia > Anura > Pipidae > Xenopus > Xenopus tropicalis. Next base: position 131,468,392 of record NC_030677.2, read on the forward strand.
TATTATGGGATGCTTCATTTAAATACACCTTTGGAGACAGTACTTAAAAAAGGGTATATTTTCCCTTTAATTGTGCATTTTGCTCAGTGTAACAACAATGGCAAAAAAAAACCTTAGCTTCCAGAGGGTAGGCCTCCTTGGAGTAGATGCTTTTGTGGTTGCCCCCTAGAAGGAAGGATGTGTCAATCAAATACTTTTACAGTTAGAAAAATAATCTTCTTAGAAAAACAAAAAAATAAAAATTGATATAAAAATACTTTGGAGAGCCTACTAAATAGCAGTATATGGGAAGCTGATGGGGGCTGTGTTATGCCAATATCTTGCAATATACACCTATTCGGAAATGTTTGTTTTGGAATATGACTGGTTCTAATTTAGTAAAATGGGGAGGAGTCACTTTTAATTACTTAGTTCCTAGCAGTTTCATGGGTACCCCACTTTAGGTCTGTTTTTTGATAAAATGTCTTTTATTATATTGTTTGGGGTTTTGAAAAGAGAAAGAGAGCTTGTGGGGAAACACACTCGGAAACCATGCAATGTTTGAAAGATAAACTGAATTCAGGGTAATATAAAGTGAAGTAAAAATCACATTTATATATTAGCATCAGGTCCTGAATGCAGATAATTAGAGCAAGCCTACATTTACAGGTGAAAACACACAGAGCTACTACTAGCAGCTACTTGTCGTGGCTACTAAAATAGACAATGCTGATCATTTACTAATAACTGTCTCTATGTGTGTTTTAGCAGAGGCAAATCTTAATATTGTCTATGGCAGAGTATTTTTTGGCGTTTAGTAGCCATAGAAAAGTAGCTGCAACTAGTAGCTCTGTGTATCTTCACCCTATCAAAGTGGATTACAACATAAACAGTGATATGGTATGACTAGTACTAAAACTGCAGATGATGTCACTCCAGTATGAAAAGTCCCTAAGGGCTCTGGCACACGGGGAGGTTAGTCGCCCGCGACAAAACTCCCTGTTCGCGGGCGACTAATCTCCCCAGATTGCCATCCCACCGGCGAAAATGTAAATCGCAGGTGGGATGGCATACCTGGCATAAGCGGCAGCAACTTGCGCGATTTCATTGAAATCGCGTCGCCAGGTATGCCATCCCACCTGCGATCACCCACCGGTGATTTATATTTTCGCCGGTGGGATGGCAATGCGGGGAGATTAGTCGCCTGAGACACGGGAGATTTGTCGCGGGCGACTAATCTCCCCGAGTGCCAGAGCCCTAATCCATGTCATGTAACAATGGTGGCACTTGGCAATAGCAGCACTTCCTGATATCCTATCTGTTTTAGAGTAGCTGGTAACTGCACAATACAATCTATGGAATGACTTTCTTTGAGAAGGGCTGGAGGATGTAATTGTACACCTTCTGTATCCCAAAACCTAAATTGAAAGCAATCTTTTATGACTTTGTACATGTCATTTATCTACTAAAACAACCCAAAACACTTGATAAACTACCAATCTATTAAACTGGAAATATACATTTGTGTTGAGCATATGTTCAATGAATAGGGCATTTATCAGACATTTTTGGACATGCTTCATTAGTGCTTTATAAGAACAGAAATGAAAAATATATAATTTTTTTCAGATGAAAATAATAGTCAGAATTAACAATGCACCAAATCCACAATGTTTGGATTTGGGCAAATATTAAATCTACAGTAAAAAAAAAAAAAAAGTATTTGTTAAACACTGAGTGGAATACAAACCCTCTTTTACATATATATTGAGAGAAATATCAAAGAACTGCATAACCTTGAAAAAAAAATAAAAAAATAAAATTTAGTTCACTTTGAACCAAGGATTTATATCGCCATAGTAAATGGTAATATTAACTCAAAAGCAAAATTATTGCAGTCAATATAAAGTCTTAAGTCAGCTGTCCATCTCTTCTAATATTTCTGTTTTAGTTTTAGGATGCTTATTAACTTCTTCAGGTTCTATGTTTATTTCAGAAAGATCAATCTCAGGTAAAGGAGTCCTCCAGTAATTAAATGAATTGAATTCTTTGAAGTCATCATCACTCTGCAAAAAAAATATATAAATATATAAATTAGATAATGATTTAGTAAAATACCCCAAAACAATTCATGTTAACATTCATTAATATGGTTCAGTAAGGCTAATGTCCCATCGTGGGCGACTAATCTCTCCGAAACGCCTTTCAACCAGCAATAAAGGGAATTGCTGGTGGAAAGGCCTATGCAATGCTTTGTTTTTCCCAAGTCATGCGACGTTGCCTGTAGGAAGAAACTTTGCACAAAACAAAAAACAAAGCCACATGTAGGCCTTTCCCTTGCCCATTCTCTTTGCTGTCAGTGGAAAGGCATTTCAGGGTAGCAGCAGTCACAGGTGGTAGCAGAGATTTATCACTGGTGACTAATCTCTACGTGGGGCATAAGCCCAACATCCAAAAAATGAGTGTTTTAAAGCGATTAAAATGTAATGTACTGTTGTCCTGCAATAGTAAAACTGGTGTGTTTGCTTTAGAAACACTACTATAGTTAATATAAATAAGCTGCTGTGTAGCCATGTGGGTAGCTATTCAATATAAAAACAAATAAAAGGCACAAGTAACATAGGATCACTGGGAGGTTGCCTAACACTATGTATTTATGCAATTTATAAAACAGATTCAGTTCTGTATGTGCATGTGATCCATTGCAGTTTACTGAAAGATAGATATAACTCATATTAGCATGTGGAGTTACCTGGCATTTGTACTCTTTGCTTTTGCTCTCCATCACCCTTTGCTTCTTACATGGAAGTGATGGCTGGGAATCTGGAACAATTTCAGGACTCTTATTACAACTTGGAGACTGTATCACGTCCAAGCAAGCATCCACCTCGAGCTTTCTTTTCCTCCTGGGAGTGGAAGGGCTGTTACTGGGCTCATACTGAAAAGAGGAAATTTCCCATGCCAGCATTTTGCATGGGGGTGGCAAGGTGGCCACCTGGTGCTCTGCTTTACGCTTAGCCATTTGCAGCACCCAGTGTTACAAGCTGCCACAGGAGCAAGTGCAATACCTGCACTATGATAGCAACAGGACTTTCACTATTTCCTGTCAGAGTCACTCGGTCTTAAGGTAGGTCCAAGTTTATTTTGCTTTTTGTTTCTTGTTACCATCTCATTCTTGGCGCTACGACTTGCTTACTCTAGCCAGCGTGCGCGTTTGTTTTCCTTCCGCTGTTTGGAACGCAGGCGCCCACAGACATGATAGACTAGGCAAGGCTTACTGAGTGCATTCTTCACAGCGCCACCACCCGCCTCCTTTTGTAACTATAGGTAAAGTGCGTTTCATAGCTTTTGAAAAGTAACTAAAATGCCCCGAAAGAATTGCCTGCATTTGCATTTTCTACCTTCAAGCCAGCCACCTTCATTTTCAGGTACTCACTGTAGCATTTAAACTGGCTTGCAGTAAAGTTGTTTCCCACAGGAATTAATGTGAAAAAAATGATTGAATAAGTCACACCCAGTGGTAAACTGTAACTACATTGGACTTACTGCTGGTGCTTCTCCCCAAAGAGTTGTTCTATTTTGTGGGAATGCAATGTAAACTGTATATTACAGTATTGATATTCATAGATATCTAGAAGGCAATTGATGGTAATATTTCATATGACAGTGCTTAAAGTGATACGGAGAGCCACGTACATTTTTTTTACACCTGCTGTTGTGTTTTAATTTGTATTAGCTTTAAAAAAAAAGTTTTTTCGCTTCATAATTATGGTAGCACGAATTACAGACCCACAGAGCAGCCATAGTTACATAGTTACATAGGGTTGAAAAAAGACCTGTGTCCATCAAGTTCAACCCATCCAAGTAAACCCAGCACACCTAACCCACACCTACCAATCTATACACTCACATACATAAACTATAAATACAACCACTAATACTAACTGTAGATATTAGTATCACAATAGCCTTGGATATTCTGATTGATCAAGAACTCATCCAGGCCCCTCTTAAAGGCATTAACAGAATCTGCCATTACCACATCACTAGGAAGGGCATTCCATAACCTCACTGCCCTCACCGTGAAAAACCACCTACGCTGCTTCAAATGGAAGCTCCTTTCCTCTAATCTAAAGGGGTGACCTCTGGTGCGTTGATTGTTTTTATGGGAAAAAAGAACATCCCCCAACTGCCCATGTTTGTTCCCCTCTTCCGGGTTTTAATTTAAATGCCTCCCAAGTGAATAAATATGCCCAATCACAAACCTACAACACCCCTTCTGCTTTCAGCCGGTGTGACAAGCTCAGCTCTGTTGTCTATGTGTAATGGGGAGGGAGAGCCCTTAGAAGCAGACAGGCACTGGAGAGCTTAAAGGAACAGTAACACCAAAAAATAAAAGAGCTTTAAAGTAATAAAAATATAATGCACTGTTGCTCTGCACTGGTAAAACTGGTGTGTTTGCTACAGTAACACTACTATAATTTATATAATAAGCTGCTGTGTAGCCACGGGGGCAGCCATTCAAGCTGGAAAAAAGGAGAAAAGGCACAGGTTACATAGCAGATAACAGATAAGTTCTGTAGAATACAATAGTGTTTTATCTGTTATCTGCTATTGCCTGTGCCTTTTCTCCTTTGAATGGCTGCCCCCATGGCTACACAGCAGCTTATTTATATAAATTATAGTAGACTCTCTGAAGTAAACACACAACTTTTACCAGTGCAGGGCAGCAGCACATTATATTTTAGTTAGTTTTATACACTTTAATTTGTTGGTGTTACTGTTCCTTTAAGCTGACCTGCTATTTAATTCTTCATGGGAAGAGCAGAGAGGGGGCACAGCCCTTTAAAGCAGGCAGGCAATGAAAAAGGTCAAGCCTGCCTGCCTGCTATCTAGTTCACAATGCACTGAGAGGAGCGAGTGAGGGAGGGGGAACTCTTTGAAGCGAACGGCAAGCTGAATCCTCCCAGTTTATGACGTAGTCCTTTTGACAGATTGAGAAGCTGCGGTCGGGCTGCCAGACTGTCGGGTTCAGGATCTTCAGTAAGATTTATGTAGAGAAACAGGACTTTTAGGAAAAAACTGTCAACATGACCTATAGGTAGGTTTCGAAGTAGGTTCATATTTTTATAAGAAATTTTTTGGTGTCAGTATCTCTTTAAGCATTGACTATAAGGGTTTTAAGGTGTGGTGAAAACAATTAAATAACAATTAAAAAGGTTGCTATTGTTTTGTTAGTGCCTGCAGTACAGTAAATTAGTGAAAACAGTTTGCTAACATTTTTTTACTTCAAATATAGGTATAGTAACAATCATGCTGAGTAAACAGACTAAATATTTTTATATAACCTTTACCCATTCGTATTCCAATTTCCTAGAGAATATATAAGACAAACTTACACTGATGGACAAGTCATCATTTATCTTAATTTCTGTAGCTTTGTTTCTTTTCTTGGTAGTATCCAAAATATTCCACTTGGATTTGATCGGCAATAAATGATCTTAACTGTACGATATCAAATTGTGAATATGGATGGTGAAATGATCTGTTTCAGTCTGCTAAAAGCTGATTCCTGGAGAAAGTTCATCTTTCAGTAGGTCAGTAATCCCAAGCAGAAGGCAAAGTAACACTGGAGTGAATCCCTAAACTTAGTAAAGTGTGTGTGTGTGTGTATGTATGTATATATATGTGTGTATATATGTGTATATATATATATATGTATATATATATATATATATTGTGCACTGGGGGTTCGGTTGGAGGCTTTGAACTTGATGGATTTTGATCTTTTTTCAACCCAACTATGTAACAACTTCAGTGTAGTGTAGTGTATGTGTGTGCATTGTATGCGTTTCAGTTAAGTGAGAGAAGTGATCAAGCAAGTTGCTGTTTCTACATTAAGTACACAAACCAGACTGAAGCTGTCACGGTGGAGTTATTTTAAATGACATACATGTGTCATTTTTAATAGCTACAGAAACTTATTAACCAGGTACTGAAACTACTGTTTAAGCCAGAACTTGCTTTGTAAAGGGTTGCCACCCAGACAGTATTTGACCAGCCATAGCTGGTAAATCACCAGCTGGGGCCAGGGCAGGAACTACAGATTACCTGTCAATGCAATTGCACAACAGGTGGCAACCCTAGGTATGCACAAAATTGCTGCCACATGGTGGTGTTTTTGGCCATCATGTGAACACCAATCAAAATAGAAATGTAGATGTTCTTAAATATGTATTTGCTGTAAATGTTAGATATTATTATTATACAGGGAAACACAATTTTGAAATTTCTGCTGAGCAACACCAAGAACCTTCTAATTGTACATCTCATGAATGGAATTTTAGATATTGCAGCAAAATTCAAGCTGTGGGACTAATGTCAATACAAAAGAAAGCCTAAATTCCTAGAAAAAGTTGGTCATAGAGTGCCATATGCATAGTGAATCAAGTTGGGATACAGGGAATCAAGGATTCAGCCTTTTTCAGCAGGATTCTGGTGAATCCACGGTTCTGGCCAATCTGAATCCTAAAAATAACATGACTTTTTGTCATTTTAACATGGAAGTGGAGAATTCCCATGCCGCAACGTTTAACCCTTCAAATTCCTAATTAGCATATGCTTCGGTTCAGTATTCAGCCAAATCCCTTACGATGGATTCGGGGGTCCGGCTTAACCCAAAAAAAAAGTGCATCCCTAGAATCAAGGAAAATCAAGCAATATAAAAAAAAATGAACAAACAAGATCCAAAGTCTATTAATATTATATTGTATATGTTCCAAAACACAGAGGAAGGTAAAATGGTTTCTGATAACATTGTGCAAATCACTCTAAAAAGTAAAACGTTCTATAAAAAGTGTTCTTACCCAGAAATGGTTTTTTTTCTAAGAAACGAAATTAAATGAATTGCATACTTTTTTAAAGTTCCAACTTTATATGTAAAAGGTAAGTTATATCTCTATTACAAGTAGCATTTGTCTTGCAGTTTAGATTCTCTGCAGTGCTGGTTCTGACTCAACAACTTTATACTGTTGTTAAAGTCAAACCCAGGTTAGATGACAGACAGCTTTTACTGCTTTTTTGCAATTACATTATATTTACAAATATCTGAAAATCGTCTGAATTAATGTATATTGAAATTTGTTTAAAATTACTTTTTGTTTCATTACGCAAAACTGTTTAAACTGACCATGGTAAATAAATACATGATAGAGACCTTAGATTTTAATCTCCCAGGGGCAAGGATTTATGTAAATGATGTATAATCTCTGTATAGAGCTGCAGGATAAATTGCTGCTTTATAAATTAAAGGTTAATTGTAGGTAAATAATAATTTGATTAATGTTTCTAGCCAAACATTTTACTTATTTATTCACAGATGATATTTCGGTGCAATACATCCAAAATCTGTAATGCATTAACAAAAATCCTTCCATAAAAACAAAGCAGTAAAATACACAAAAACTTTATTTACTAGTTTACTGGACAATTTCATAGACAAACTTGTTCTCCTTAAAATATTTAACAAAAAATATTTGCCAACATAATAAAAAGATTATTTCAGGAGTCAGATTTTATTAACTTAAAAAAGCTGAATAAAATTAAAATTCAAGTCTGTATTATTTGTATTTGTGCACTGACACTTGCCAAGCAATGTGCACTGGTTGAAGTATTCTGTTGAACACAGACACATTTACAGATAAAAAGGCACCGTTCAGAGTGTCTCTTGATTGCCCTGAGACACATCGTTCTTAAATTTTCTTCTCTTTGAAAGTTTGCAGAGTCCATTAATGCAGTGGCTTCCGAGCCACAAAAAATACACAATCATAGAAGTATTTCATCATAGATAAACTATTCACTGTGTATGTTGTAGACACCGATTCTTTTTCAAACTGTTCAATGAAAAGTTAAAGAAAATGAGTTACAAAGAATTGTATAACATGAAGAGGACTAAATGTTTGCATGCAGTAAAGACTTACTATGATGATATAAACGCTGTACAGAAAAAGAAATTACAAATAAAACTACTCAATAGAACTTGGTATAAAAGAAGAATGTAGGCAAGTTTTCCTACAAGAGGTGCATTCACAGGCTTTTGGCAAAAGTAGCATTTCTCCACCATATTATTTGAGCCAGCAAAAAAACTCCTTATACCTCCAGCCTCATTTCAAATTTATCAATTGATACTTCCTTTCACTATACACTATAATGTATTAAGTCCTCTACTTTATACTTTGTACACATATGTCTGTGTTCCTACTTACTCTGGAAATAAAATTGTAAAGTTTGTGGACAATACTACGCTGATGGGACTTCTCGGGAAAGGAGAGTGAGATGGAATACAGGGATGAGGTGAAGCTGCTATCGGAGTGCTATAGAGCAAATAACCTGCTCCTAAATACTGAAAAAGAACCAAGGAACTGGTTGTCGATTTTAGGAAAAACAAAACTGTCTCATTATTGATGGTACAAATGTGGAGAGGGTTTCAGTATTTAAGTTCCTGGGAATGGAGTTGGAGGACGATCTGACTTGGAGTGCAAACATTAAAGGGCTGTTGAAGAAAGGCAGCAAGGAATGTACTTTGAGAGTTTTGAGGAAAAACCATCTTCCCAAAAATCTGCTTCTTGCCTTTTATCACTGTTGTATCGAAAGCATACTTACATATGGATTATGTGTGTGGTTTGGTGGCTGCACTTCTAAAGATGCAAAAGCACTCCATAGGGTTGTTAGGACAGCAGAGGAAATAAATGATTGTCGCTCCCTACCCTGGAACAAATTTACATCTCCCTATGTCAGAAAAAAGCTATGGACATTGTGCATGATTCGACTCATCCTGGCCACTGTCTCTTTTAGCTCTTGCCATCAGGGAAGAGATATAGAGTAATGAAAGCTAGGACAAATCGGTTGAGAAATAGCTTTTATCCAAAAGCAATTATGGCTTTAAATATGAAATAGAAAAGTGTAGCTGTATGTGGTATTTCTGCTATTATGCCTTCACTTTGAGTTGTTTTGCTTCTTTTAAATTTCGTTGTTTACTACGTGACAATGACAATAAAGATATATTCTATTCTATACTTGCATTTTTAGGCCAAAAACATATATTGGGTATTTCTCTGCTGGCTTAGAATATGAGTGGATAAATGCTACATTTGCCATAAGATACCACTGAAAGGATGCACACTGGCCATAAGGGCTCCAAAATTAGCGCTGCAATTTGCTGTGAAGTCTTTCTTTGCATATATAAAGATTGCTTTTTTTCTCCTTATTAACTGCTTTCTTGCATTTCTGGTCAATTTAGCTACTCTCAGCCATTTTCCACATTTTAAATTACTGTAAATTTATGCTCATGTAACAAACAAAAGTATGTACATTTTAAATGTCCTTCATATTCAAGCTGTATTTTCCCTGCTTGAGGGTGGATAAGTTTACAAAGGCAGTATCCTACAGGTCTAAAAAAAACACACCACCCATATCTAATTTGCATTCTCCTGCCAAATGCTTAAGTTAAATGAGTGATGCTCCTTTATTACTAGTACGACATTAAAACATGCACATTACAGACACTGTACAACGAATACCCTGAGCCCAAAGCAGATATGTTGTGCAAAGTTAAGGCTGCCATTAGAAATCACAGAGCCCCATACAACATAATTATTGCTGCCTCGTCACTCACTTAATGTGCTAATATGTGTGCCTCAACATAGCCTCCCGTACCGGTACAGGTGGCTTAGTGCTTGTGAGGCGCATATTTCGTGAAGAAATTATTTTTTCCCACTTCCAGAATGTGGCCTCTATTAGCCTACACCTCTGGTGCGGGAAACAATTTTTTAGCAATAGGTGCCATTTAAAGGGGGGCCCTGCGGTTCTGCATTTACTTAGCCGGGCCCCCTGCGGTCAGTGAGCTGCATACTTGGGAAGGGAGAGCAGGAGCTTCGGTGCCTGCATAATTTTCCCCTACAAAGCTTTCCATACTTTTGGTTTGTCACCGAAGTTTAAATCCTGGTAGAGGTTTGGATGGGTGAAGTTTGAATTTCCCGTCCAGCCCATCCAATCCCCATGCGGATTTACCGGAAATTAGCCTTTAATTGCAACCAAACAATTCATTTTTGACAATTTATGTTGAAATAAAATTCATTCATTAAAAGAGAAAAGGAACCACTGCACATACCTCTATGTGAAATCCATACTGCAGAGCAACATTTTTTATATCTTCGTAGCTTAATTCTATAGAAAGTTCATTTGCCATATTTTCAAAATGATATAAAAGGGGGCCTACAAAGAGGGGAAAAACAAAATATTTATTTAAAGCATAAGGGCAACCAACTCTTCTCAGCATTTTGCCACCCAAACATTAAGGCATATGTTATATATTAGGGGAAAATATCTGGTAAGGAAATAGTTGATTCAGTCCCCTAGCACTGCAATTTTTTGTGCAGTGACAGAAATGCAATCCACTTGTCAATGCGCAATGAGTGCTTTAGGTCAAAATCCCAATGGACATTAGCTTAAAAGAGAACAGTTAAAACACTGAACTAATTATTAAAGTGGTTGTTCATCTTTAAATGAACTTTTAATATGATGTAGCCATTGCTATTTTAAGACAATTTGCAATTGGTCTTCATTTTTTATTATTGGTAGTTTTTAATGATACATTTTGTACCACAGCTCTCCAGTTTGGAATTTCAACAATAATCTGGTTGCAAGGGTCCAGTTTACCTTAGTAACCAGGGAGTGATTTGAGAGAGTGACTGATATATGAATAGCAGAGAGGCTGAATAGAAAGATAAGTAATAACAAGTAACAATAACTATAAAATTGTAGCCTGAGAGTGAGTTTTTGGCTGCTGGGGTCAGTGACCTCCATTGGAAAGCTGGAAAGAGACAGAAGAAGAAGAAAAATGATTAAAAAAACTATGAAAGATAAAAAATGAAGACCAACTGAAAAGTTGCTTAAAATTGGCCATTCTATAACAAATGAAAAGTTAACTTAATAGGTGAACCACCCCTTTAAGGTTTTTTTTTTTTTATAAGAATTAAAAAAAAAAAAGACTTACCTAAATTTATCCATATGCCTCCTGGTTTAAGTATCTTCCAGATTGTGTCAATATAGTCTAGGACATTATGCGCAGTGTCTATAAAGAAACATGTTGCTATGCAGTCCCAAGAACCTACATAATAAAAAAAAGTTCAGTAATTGGCATTTGATTCTTATTTTAATTGTATGGATTAGTAACTGACAGCAATAAAGTGATGTAAATATAGGTTAGTGGATTCATTTCACTCTGAAAGGCAATCAAAAGTAAACTTACCTTTGTCTGTGTAAATTTCCTCAAAGTCTCCAGCAGTCATGGAAAAATTTGCATTTGGAGGGAGATCATGAGGATTCACATCTGGAAAATAAGCAGGTCTTATTTGATCTGATGATCTACGATTGTTACTAAACTGATGGATCCATGGGTAAATTTTAAAAGTATTAATTTCAGAACATCTGGAAAACAGAGGAAATTACAATAGTACATGCAATACACAACACACACATATATAAAAGTAGTACAATTTAATTTTGCAATATCAACATCTACCTAATAAAAATGTGTATTGTGCTGTCACTTTTTAATTCTCCTTGTTGCAAGGGCAAGTATCATCACAACATTATTATTAGCTAATTACACATTTTTCTAAGAAAGCAATTGTTCAAAAAGGTCTCTCTTACTGCAATTATTGTATCACCATAGAGCTGTAGGTATCCGAACCACAACTAATAAATGAACATACCAGGAATTCGAGTTATATACCTAATCAGTCAGTCCTATAAAGGAATCAGGTTAGCAGTGGTGTAAAGTGACCATTTCCATGGGAAAAGTAACTGAAATATGGACATGGCTATTAAATTCATTTGAAACCATAATAAAAATGTAATAAATGCTATCATCAGTGTAGAAGAGTGGTCCTTACTGTGAAATGAAAATGGTCAGTCAAGTATTTCTTACCAATATATTTACACAGTAGTACTTTGAATTTATTAATTCCATTACTACTACTAATGGTATCTGCACTTGGTAGCATTAAGTATGTACTGATATGTATATCAACAAAATTATTGATATTAAAGGAGTTCACCTTCAATGGCCAAATCTTATTAAACCACCAACAATACTTTAAGTGTGTTAAAAAATCCATTTTCCATTAAAAAAAAAAAAAAGTACAAAGGCCACTGTAAAAACTACTTTTTATACCTGTTAAATCAGTCCTTCTGTCCCTCTGATCAGTTTTCTGAAGAGATGGGAGTGGCTTAATTTTAACCTTACATGCTGAGAACTTTCTATATGTATGCTTACATCATCATGTCGAGGCCTTTCGTTTATTCCTATTGCTTGCTTCTGCACTCTAACCAGTTGCATAAAATGAACGGGCATTGGTTAATTTCTCCCTTGCCTCCCCCCACCCCCCAGCACAGGGTCTGTGCAGAAGTGAAGGATCAGCAGAGGGATGATTATGAGGTGAATATCTCTTCAGCTGCACATTTTTTTCCTTAACTATGTATATGGCAAAGATTGTTCTAGCAATGTGAACTATTAGATTTGTGAATGTTGTACAAAGGTGAACAACCCCTTTAAAGTTACTACATCTTTAATAGCAATTCCCATTCCATTTTGTATTCCTGTTAGCAGCCTTTCCACCTAAATACACACATTATATATATATATATATATATATATATATATATATATATTTATTTTTTTTTTTTTTTTTTTTTTAATACATGCATCAAGTGTCTCACAACTCTGCAGGGTCTGTATTTATAACTTACCTATTGAGCACAAAATTTGAGGAAAACAGCATGAAGAAACTCCATTCATTCCCTTGGCAAGAATACCCATGCTTAGCTATTTCCCATGCCAGCCTACCAAGCCCTGCACCAGGCACTAAGATATTTATATTGGAGACATCACTGGAAGATACAAAATGGAAATTAAGTGGTGCAACGATCTATTAAAGCATTAAAGGAACAGTACAGTGTAAAAATTAAACTGGGTAAAATGAAGACTGCAGAAAATGAAAAATATTTGTAATATAATTAGTTAGGCAAAAATGTAATCTATAAAGGCTGGAGTGAGCAGATGCCTAACATGCAGGTCAGATTCAAATGTAAACTAACTAAACAGCTATGTCCCATATCAACTTTCATTTTAAAAGGTACTGTAACACACTAAAGCATGCAAATGGCAGCAGTGTTCCTCCACTACACCTTTGATTCATATATTGTATATGAAATATAAAACTGAGCTCAGTAAGTTTAACTTAAAGAGAAAGTCCATCCAAAGAGCGTTTTTATCCTTTTTTTGCATGATGAAAGAAGCAAGACCTGAATTCTTAGATGGAAACTTCATTTGTAATGTCAGGAAGCTTGCTTATCTTAATCAGACTGCAAGCTCTACAGGGCAGCGACTGCTTTCCTTGTGTGTTTCTTAGCATGTGGCACTTAAAGAATAAGTAAGTCTTTTATCATAAACGTCTCTACCTTTCATACCTTTCTCCCTGCACTCAAATGATTCTAAATAGTGCCCAGCATAACGCACTTTTCTCCCTGCACTCAGTCTCATGCAGATTCTGCACCACAAGCAGCTCAACTTTAGCTGTCTCAGCTACTTCCTAGTCTAGTGTAAAGCTCCATCCCCTTTTCTGAGTTCTCTTTCGCTCTCTGACTGTGATGGTCGAAGAGGTGTCTACTGAGCACTTCTGATTGATTTCAGAAAAATAGAGAAAAATCAGCAAAGAAATGGGGGTGGAGCTTCACGCTAGACTAGGAAGTAGCTGAGAGAGCTGAAGTTGAGCAGTTTGTGGTACAGGATCTGCATGAGACTGAGTGCAGGGAGAAAAGTGCGTTATGCTGGGCACTATTTAGAATCATTTTAGAGACATTACTGATTCACTAAAGTGCGATAACGCTTATCGCATGGTTTTTTGCGTTAAAATTGATGCGATAAATAAGTACCGATTCATCAAAGTCTTTTAGCATGCGTTAAGACGCATATCGCCTGCGCTAAATAACGCATCATTGCAAGGCCTTCATTTTAATGCATTGCATTAATTAGCGAATAGAAATAGTACTAACGCATTATTCACAAACACATAAGAAGCGTTAAATGCACTAAATATTATAATACTTGGGGCAGGCAGTACTTAAAGAAAATTGTGGTTCATGAGCTTTTGGCAACACAACATGGACTTTGCAGTGGGATTTTTTCAAGTATGTGTTGGCCCTAGAGTGATGCATCCTCCAGTTTGCAGGGAAATGATCATTTTTAGTAAAGGCGTTAAATCGTGCACTACAATGCAAAGATATTTTCAGATTTGTCAATTTTGTCTGTGTGGCAATACCCTAGGGCCAATGTCACACCAGGCTGCTAAAATCACCAGTGGAAAGTGCCCATTGGAGAACGTTCACTACTTAAAGTGACATTAAAAAATTTTAGCTGTTGCCAACTGATTGTTACAGTAAATTTCAAAGACATTGACATGGAGACATGGAGTTTCTACACAAACTGTTATAATAGAGTACTAATTCCCTTCCAAATTAGGAATATGTAATCTATGTATCTGTGCCACTGCAAAACCTGGCACAGCTACATCCACTCTGATTTGCAGTTGCACATAACATATTATATATCTAATGTTATCTGCCATGCAACATGTGCCTTTTCTGCTTTTGAATGGCTGCCCCCATGCCTAAACAGCAGATTTATATAAACTATACTAGTCTTTCTGAAGCAAACATAACTTTTTACCAATGTAAGGCAACAATACCTTATATTTTAATTACTTTAAAACACTTTCATTTTTGGGGTTACTATTCATTCCTAGGAAATGCCAGTGTCAAAATGCCTAAAGTTACATACCTCTCATCTTTTGGAAAATGCTTAAGAATTTCATCGATTATAGGCTGGTAACAAGCGTCTCTCTCTGACTTGCCATCCTCACTCCAATCTCTCACAAACTGCTTTATAGTAGATTTAAGTTTGTCCATATCAAAGGTTGAAGGAGGAGTTGGCTTTCTGTATCCCTGTGTATTGGAAACATAGGCTTACATACTATGTGATCTGATTTCAAGGGAAGCTCCATCTATAAATACAGCAATAAACACATATGCTCAAAACAGATGAAATGGTGTTCACGTGGAAAATCAAGTTCTACAACACAAAATATACTATGTGTATTTTGTAATGGCTGCCAATTTGCAGAGCACATACATCATAATATATATAACTGGCTTTTGTACCCATGAGCCTTTTCAAAATTGGACCATGTGGTGCATTCCAGAATGCTACAGATACACAGTACTGCATGTGTAAATTGAGCTTGTTCTTCCTGCCGGTGGATACATATGGGAACAAAGATCAACACCTAGGATCTATTACATGTGATTACAGACCCAAGAATAACATACATTTACCATCAAGTGCCATGCAACTTGATGATTTGAAACACACTGTGCTGCAAGCATAAAATACATTTCTAAGGGTGTCCTCTACCAAAAATGTTTTTTAAACAATAAATATGAAACATGTTATTTTGTTATTACATATTATTTCAAGAGTCAGACATATTTATTTATGGTTCAGTGTGATTAAAGGGGTTTACCTTTTATTGGGGTGTATACTACCCACTGACTACCAAATTGTATGACGCTGCCATTATGTTATGAATACTGAGCATCACTTGCCAGCTTGTATGCTTTGTACCACAGTAATTAGCTAGAAATTAAAGAGAAAGCTCCAAGGTAAAGTGGAACTTTGCAGTTACCACCCCAGCCTCTACACTAGACCTTCAGTTATGTATGCATTATTAAACATACAAAAAACATTAAATTATAGCAATAAAATAATCCATTCAGTTATCAAGTATTCAATTTCAATAAGACTAGAATTTTAACTGTTAAACTGTATTTTTTAAATAAAATTGTACTTACTTTTTCACCATATTCTTTGTTTTCAAACATATGGGTACAATCATCTACAATCATTTGCAGAATTTTCTGATTGTGATTTATGCACTCACGGATCTTGTCCAAGTGAGGAACGAAGTGGGGAAGCAATTTCTGTTGATTTTTTGACAAGGACTTAAATTGTCTTTCTGTGCGGTTCACTTGCTCATGAATGCTACTTCTAAATAAACAAACAAAGACAGAATTCACTAATTAAACAAATTTAGGTTATAAATAAGATACTAATTTTAAAGAATATTTGAGGATTAAATTTGCATTTTAAGTACTGGCCACTGGGTTAATGCAATTGCCAGAGAAATGGAGAGATCTGACTTTCCATATCCTGCACAGTTTAGCAGAGGCAGAATTAAGGTGGCCATACACGGGTCGATTGTAGCTGCCGATATCGGTCCCTTAGACTGATTCAGCAGCTTATTGGCCCATGTAGCGGCAGCAACGACTTGCATGCCCAACCGATATCTGGCCTGAAATTGGCCAGATATCGATTGGGCAAGTTAAAAGATTGTCAGATCGGGGACCACATCAGCTTGTTGATTGTTGATGTGGTCGCCGAACCGACGGCGCCCATTGCCGTAGTTGTAATCTGATCATTTGGCCCCAGGGCCACCTGTATGTGGGGATATCGGGAGAAGATCCGCTCACTTGGTGCCCTTGCCAAGCGACCGGATCTTAACGTGTATGGCCACCTTTAGAATCTGAACTAACACAAGATTTTGGAGGCAAATAGTGCAAAAAACCAAAAAAGAAGCATGCAATCTCAGTTACATTGATCAAATCCTAGCATTAATACTTATGGTTGCCAACCTTTCTTGAAAAAAAAAAAAAAAATACCAGCCTTCCTATATAGCTATCTTTTTTACCCAAATTAATAATATTGGCATAAAGCATCATTTTTACCAGTCAGGTGGTAACACCATAGATATTAAGCATTTTAATTTACTTTTACCAAACCTTGTGTTTTATAATGGCAATGACATAGTTATGTATAATAAAATGAATCATAGTTACAGGCTATAACTGCTTATGGATGAGAGAGCATCCATGCGATTTAGTCTAAATCCACATCTATTCCAGTCCCACTTAGCTCATTTATAACCAAATAGGTTATAAATAAGATACTAATTTTAAAGAATATTTGAGGATGAAATTAGCACTTTAAGCAGTGGACATTTCCCCTACAACAGTAAGGGTTAAGGCAATGCTTATGGTTGAGAAAGTGAGATTTACTCTGGATCCACATTTATATCTATTCCATTCTCCTCCAGCTCATATTAAAAATGATATTAGTTACTACCCCCAGCATCATAATACAGCCAAAATGGATGCTAGACCATGTAAATAAACAAAGCCTTTAGAAGTGCATGCTAGACACGGCAGCCAGACAAAGATACTCACCCATAGCCTATAAAGGCACTGATGATCTTCCAGAAGTGGTCTTTTTCCAGCGCCTCTTCCTCCTCTGGACTTTTGCGCTGACGTCGCTCCCTGTAGGCACATATATCCTGCTCCTCCATAACGCTCAACAGTTGCGCTTTACGTTGGGCAGACGCGATTTTCTTAACAGAACCAACAGTCCCGGGTCGCTGCTTAAACGTCCCGCAACGCCATGAACATCCACCTCTTTGGCTCCTGCCTGACAGATAATCCCGACAGCACAAATTTCATCTCGCGAGACTATGGCGTCACGACTACAAGTATATAAGTGCAGTGACTGCCGGCGACGGCCTACTTTACGGCAGTGCAATCATACGCTTGCAGAAGAACAGCCTTTTACAAAGTTTTTCCCACTCTTCACAGTTCCTACTTTTATCAGTGACAAAAATAAACGTTTTTCGTTTCTTTTTGGTATAAGTTGCCTGCCATACACCCCCACCGCTGTATTAGAGCCTCAGCTCCCGATATTGGCCACAACTGAGTTACCTTTTTTTCCTGCTCTCTAAAACCTATACTTGTGCTGTGGAGTAGAAAAAAACGACTTTAGTTTTTATCATGGTTGGTGCAGCAACATCCTAATATATGCTTCTGCATACCTCCCAACATTTTGAAAACGGAAAGAGGGACAAAAATAAGCGCAGCATGGTGAATTTTCTGACCATGCCCATTTCTGCCCACACCCACTCTCATTTGATTACATTTGGCAGGTTATTTAAAGTTTGATCAAATTTCTCAAGGTTTTGGGGTCTTGTGTAATGTGTTATTACAGTTTTGCTGAAAAAGGTGAAATTGCCCATATGGCTAATGCCAGACGAGGCATAGGGCGGATATTTTCGGCAAGCGGAAAAACGATTGCTGAAAATTCCGGCCTAAGCCTCCTACTTGTGCCTGCACCCGAATAAATAGAATACGCTCGGGTGCAGGCACATGTAGCAGAAATACTCATAAAATTGCAAGAGTTTGAAAGTCTGCGAGTCTCAGTTCCCCCAAGAGACCTGTTTAGCTTATTAGTTACATTTGTATCTCAGTGCAGGTGGGGCTTTTTACCTTTCTGGGCTCACTGCCAAAAGCCCACTGATTTCATTAAAAGTGAGAAACAATGTATCTAAGTGCAGAATGAATGAGATATACTCGGGTGCAGACACATGTAGCCGATATACGCATGAAAACGCAAGATAATGCAAAGTCTCACGTTTTCATCGGCTACATGTGCCTGCACATTCATTCGGGTGCAGGCACAAGTAGCAGGCGTAGGGCTGAATTTTCGCCAAGCGTTTTTCCGCTTGCCGAAAATATCAGCCCTACGCAGTGTCTGGCATCAGCCTAGATTTCTGGGTTCTCTGCCAAAAGCTACTTTTAATTAAATTTGTATCTTTTTTTAGCTTCAATGCAAGGAGATCAAAGGGAAACGAGGGACTTTTCAGTAAGAATCCAGGACTACTGGTTGAGCTGTCGAAAGAGGGACTGTCCCACGAAAATCAGGGGACTGTCCCACAAACACCATCAGATCTTCTTCTCCCAATTTGACCAGAAAGGAAGGTTTGTGCATTAAATCATTAATCTGAGGGTCCCCATGTTTTTGTGCAAACAAGGGCTAGATTTCTGACAATTTTGAGACAAAACAATGATTAATTAGGAGACAATTGGTAAATTGGACAAAAGTAATGTTTTTCTCTTTATTCCCTGTGATCCTAACACTGAAGTGAGTACCTTCCCTGCCACCTTGACCCATGGTTACCCATAAACAGACTTTTGGTTAGTTTTAGTTTTGGTCCAGTGTTTTTATGTGAAGATTAGGTCAATATTTTTCACAACCTGGCGACAAAATAAGTTTGGGTTGGAGGGTCCCAGTGTTTTGGGTTTTTTTTGTACAAACAAGGGCCATGTTTTTCACAATTAAGGACAAAACCATGGCTAATTTAGGAAAAGACAATAAGTGAAATTGGCAAAAGGAAATCATGAGTGTTTCAATTCAATTTTTTTTTTACTTTGGCATGAGGATCCCAGTGTTTTTGTGCCAACCAGGGCAAAATTTTTCACAATAGGGACAAGATGTTCACCCAAGATATTGGGTGAAACTGAGTTTTAAGTGTCTATTTTTTTAACTTCAGTTTTGTTTAACAATTTACGGACAAAAATGGCTAAGTTATGGGTAAAATTGACAGTAACAGTTATCTAGTTTTTAGGCTCATTTTTTTCCTACAGTGGCTTCAAAGGGTCCCATTGTGTTTTGGGAAGACTTATGGCAATTTAGAAACAAAAAGGGCTAATTTAGGAGAAGACAATTGGTGACAGTCACTTTTAAAAGTCATTTCCATATCCCATTAGGGCTTTGTATTGGGAGTTTTACCGAGTATCAGTGAGCCAGAGATATACCAATTGCCAACAGTACCTTATTGGTCCTAGAATATACATTTATTAATTTGATCACCAGGAAACTTTGGAAAACAAAGTACTGCGTTTGCTTTGCCACCAGCAATTTACTTTGTGGTGGGAAGGTATTTTGGGGAGATTTGTTGCCCACAGTAGCTGTATAAGGAATGGAGCAGGATTTCCATCACATCAGGAAGTGCAAATCTCTTTACCCAAGCAGCCAAAAGAACACATCACATGTGCTGTTCTTGTGAAAGCCAACATCCCAAATTGCATAGTTTTATTTAGGAGAGAAAATAACTATTAAAGGAGAAGGAAAGTTACAATCACTGGGGGGTACCAAAGGTTAGGCACCCCCCAGTAATTGTAAGCACTTACCTTAAACCCCAGGCTGGTGCTCCTGTTAGGAGAAACTCCACTGCCCTTCTGTGTAAGTGCTACAGAGCGTTCCTGCTTCTTTGTTCGTGTGGGTGCACATGCACTGTAGAATGAAAAGCTGAACTTTACTAGAAAAGCTATCTTTTAACTCCATTGTGCATGTGTCGGCACCAGAATACGTGAAGAAAGAAGAAGCAAAACAAGAGCATTGCTCCGTGGTGCTCACACAGAAGAACCATAACCACACCTTTTGGGGCCCTGGGACTTTCTTCTGAGGAACTGATAGGCCAGTGCAGTTTTTTTACAAGCAGGAGCAGCAGCCCGGGCTATCCTTTTCTTTAAATCCTACAATCTTCAGGCTGGTTACTCTTTCAGCTACACTGGGTCCCAAATATGGGGGGGGAGGGCACTCAAAGACCTCTTAGCAAAGCACCCCCAAAAATGTC
Source organism: Xenopus tropicalis (assembly GCF_000004195.4). Taxonomy (NCBI): domain Eukaryota; kingdom Metazoa; phylum Chordata; class Amphibia; order Anura; family Pipidae; genus Xenopus; species Xenopus tropicalis. The sequence continues at coordinate 131,489,007 of NC_030677.2, forward strand.
CATTTATTGTTCAAAAATTACATGATAGATCCAAATTAATGAGAGCAATTGCAATAAACTGAATTTCTCTTTTGTGCTTAAGTTCTCAGTTCAGCAGTGGCAATTAAAATACTTTCAGATCTTCTCCTGCCACTCCAAAAAAGTACAAATACTATGGTCAACAGATTTATGAACCATTGGAATGGTCAGTTTGTAAAATGAAAAGTAATGAGGTGTTTTTATGAATAGTATTTTAAAGGAGACATATCCTATAAAAATTCTGAATGTACCAGTGAATTATACTCCTAGATATAGAAGGATTGTGCTTAAAAAAGTTGTGTTTCTGACTGATTTATTGAGAAATTCCACAAAAACCCCACTAGCCCCGCCCATCAGTTCCACTTCCTGCTGGCTCAATTCTCTGGATGAGCTGGGGAGCCGGCGGCCCTCTGTACACTGCACTAGGCTGACCTGATAGGGAACTGAAGCCTGTCTGTGCTTGTGTGAGTGCAGGGCTGTGATTGGCTCTCCCCCTCCTACTGTGCTTCTGGCAGGGACCATTAGGACACGCCCACTCTCCATTTCAAACTCGGACAGTGTAGTGATAGGATCTATAGGGAGCTCCAATAAAGGGGCCATTGTTACAGATAGGATTAATGTTTAGCCCAAAGGGAAACCAGCACCGGATATTATTCATAATTGCCTACAAAATTAGGGTTTTCCCATTTATCCAATATGTCCCCTTTAATCCTACACACATGTATTAACCCATGCCTTTGAAGTGCCCTGCTTGACTAGTAAAACTGACACCAGTGCACTTGAGGATAGTCTTAGTATGAATGCTCATATCTCTCTTTTTTTATACTTGTAAAATGCAACAGTTCTAATATGTTTTTTTTTTCCAAAACGACAGAGAGGTATAACAAGGTGTAATAGCTAATTAAAAAAAAGATACTTTGTATTCTTTTCATAATGGTGTAAATAAAAATGGATACTAAAGTTTTTCTTTACTTCAGAACATCACTATACAAAATTTCCACAGCATAAGGAATTCCATGTTGCAACAAACACAACTGAAGTCAAACAAATGTTTCCAGACAAATTGTTTTAGTTATAAGCATTGTGAGGTAGCATGCACAATATAGCAACAAAATCCATTGCTTTGAGTTTGTCAATTATAAGTATGATGCAACATTGTAAATAATCATGTTCCTTTCATCTGTTCTTAACCTGTGATATCTTCCTACTACATATTAAACATGTTTGGGTCCGTACTCTTTGTATATTGTGCCGGGTTGTGGTCTTCTGGATTCATTTTTACATTAAATGAATAATTCCTAGAGAAGGCGACCAACACTTTCTTTTAGCAGCTTTACTTGTGAATTGAGAAGCTGTCAAAGATAAACAATACACTGTGAAGCACATATACACACAATACAAGTAATAGCAACCTGTGAGTTTCTGCTATAGCAGCAGGTAAACATAATTGTCTCCAACTTCACTCTTAGGGCTGTATTTATGAAGATGAGTATAATAAAAGTACTATTTCTTAAGCTTTTATGTCTTCTTATTCTGATTTTACACCATCCATCACCATTTTTGAAATTATCAGGCAGAATCCATTACAAAGTTAAATGTGGTATTATTATCTTGGCAGGCACTTTGAGGGAATGACTTCAATCCATGCTTTGTAAAATCCAAAATCATTTATTGGGAATTCTTGTTGCCTTACGTGTTTCGTGCTACACAATGCACTTAATCATAGACACAATTAGGCCAGGCAGTGATACCTATTATGCAATAACCAATGCATATGTATAGAATAAAACTTAGGGGCTTATTTATTAAGATTGGAGATAAATATCACCACTGATGGTGTCCATAGAAACTAATTAGAGCTTTGCTTTTAATTTCTAACTTGCAGGTAACTGTTTAAATCTAATTGCTGATTGGTTGCTACAGGCAACATCACCGGTGATATTTATCTCCAATCTTAGTAAATAAGCCCCTTAGTATTAACTGTATATGAGTGATCAAGTATACATAATACAGAATCAGGCACAGGCCACCAATATCTTGCATTTGTTGGTGGATATCGGCTGTGTGTGCTTGCCCGGGTGGATTCAATGTTTCCAGGTGCATACACAACTAAAAGTATATTAATAGAGAGGCTCACAATCTGCCTCATGTGACCTTGCCCTAAGCCACAGCCTTTGAGCAGCTCATTATCAGAGGGTGTATCAGAAGACTGGTAATTAGTTTTATCAATTACTATCAATTTCTCCTTGGCTTCTCATAACCAGGAAGTCACAGCACTAATGTGAAATTTGTTCCCTTTTCTACTTTAATACCAGAAATAATAATAACAAAAACCATAGATATTTCTTAAGTAAAGCTCTAAAGGCAAAAAGTATGTTCAGTTCAAGCCCTATTCATTGAGCTCATGCTAAAATGAGGTGCATACTGTCTTTTTCAAATATATAAAGGTACATCCACACACCATATAGATTGAGTGTGCATATTAAAGATATGGTACATAAACTAGATGAAAAACACTGAACTAGTATGGAAAACCCCAGGTCCAAACAATTTTTGACACTTTGTACACTGTATATTTGTGCATTTGCAGATAAGGTTCTTTTCTCAAATACATAGAACACCATGCTTACATTGTTACAGCACAAAAACAAAACAAATACAACTGGTTTTCCATTAACAGTTGGGGTACAGGGCATCCTGGATAACGGGATTATACATCCTATAATATAATTATATTCAAACACCAGAAGGAAGTAAAATGGAAGCAAGATAGCAGAAAGAAGCAGTAAATAAAGAAGAAAAGCTACTCTTGCAGTACCACCTACAGTACCTAAGAGAGAAAGCAAAGATCCCAAAAAGGGGAACGGTCAGCTATAAAACTAACAGTACAATATAAGCTGAGCTGCAGTGAAAACAGAATATATTACTAAATATGGTTCAACTCATCCTTAATAAATAAATACTATTAGTATTAATCTAGATCATTTGCTTACCTACTTATTATATCAGAATAGACTAAAGACTGTATTTCATCTTCAGATTTGGTTCCATCCAAATATACTGAGAAGAAAAGAGAAAATGTTTTTCTGTAAAAAGTACTATATACAAGGTGGCAGAAATAACTTGCCAGCTTCAGTTCATGCCAGCTATTTTGGGCCTTTTTTTAACACCTTAACAATTCTTGCATAATTAAATTTTTTGGTACCTGGCCTTTGCAGAATAATCTATTAAGGATTAACTATATAGCTTTTCTATGGCAAAACATAATAAAAAGCATCTCTTTTTGCATCAACAGTATTTTCTAAACTTTAATATTGCAATATTTTGGGGCATATCTTAAATTTAAGATATGTAATACCTACTGAACTGCCACCTTGTATTTAGTACTTTAAGTAAACTGTACAGCAGCCCAACATGATACTGTGGATGCCCCTGGCATCTAAACTGGGTCAGTGTTAGTAATGTTCATCCAACTATCTAATAATGCTACAGTTATAATCACACCTAGTCAGCGGTATGCTTAAATATTTATACTAAAAGCAAGACCCTCATTCAAGAAAGTACAGAAATAAATATAAAAAACTGTTTCATCAGAAACACTGGAGTTTTAATAACCATCAAAAGATCATGTTCGATTTCAACTTGGTCACTATCTGCAAGGAGTGTGTGTGTTCTCCCTGCCTCTGCGTGGAAGACAAATATACAGGCAGGTTAACTGCCTCCTAATATAATAATGGCCCTAGTGTATGTGAATGTGATAAGGAATGTCCCATGCTGAAGCAGAGACTGATGTAAATTATGTGTAGTCTCTATTAAGGGCGCTGTACATGTTTTGGCACTGTATCAATAACGAATAATAATAAACACTGATTACTGAACATGTGTTTTAAAAAATTGTCCAAAAAATTTCTGGGCATCTTGATGGTTAAAAATTCCATGCCCCTGCTCCTTAAAAGAACTGTTCAGTGTAAAAATAACAGGTAAATAGATAGGCTGTGCATGCAGGTCACCAACTAACAGGTTAGAGAGATGAAAAGAAGGAAGCGGTGTTTTGGCAAGGATGTTAGATATCTGTTTACACCAGCCTTATAAATTACATTTTACAACTGTAAAGACCTGGATAATTATTGCTATTAAGATGCTGGAACTTTAGGATGGTGCAGTAAGTTCAGTATACAATTTAGGCATATTTAGCCATAATCATGTTTATGGTTTATTTCTTCTTTAAGTTGTATCTTTTCCATTCTTTTGTGCTTTATATGTGTAATGATTACTTGTTGACAGAATTGTGTGATTATTTACCAATATCACTATGAGTTTCTTCCATTTCCTTCTTGTGCTTCAGAAACATAGGCCAGACATGTCCATCAAAGTAACCTGGTGGGTCTGGCGGATTATAAATTCTTCTACTAATGTTAAAAGAAAAAATATTTTGAAACACTATAAAAACAGAACTTTTAAAAGTCTCCTGAGAGTTTATACATACCTTCTTCTTTGTTTGCTTTCCTCATATGGAATGCTTAGGAAGTATTTTCTATTCAACACATTTTCCAGTGGCCTACAATAGTAATTTCTATAAGCAACACATATATACATATAACTTTACCAATAAAAGTATGGCATACAGAACTTTGGAGATAAAATATTTATAAGGTATACTCATGTCGTACTGATTTTGTTATTCCTCAAGTTAAAAGGGCACACAGGAAAACTGAAGCTACTCCATGTTTGGTCCCTCTGAGGTACATCATTAGATTATTACTGTAAAACCCACTACCTTTGCCCCTTTGTTGTGACTGGTTTGTTATCAGGAGACCTTTATGCAGGAGGATTATCTGTGAACTGGTAAGATTTATAAAACAAAAAGCTAAATATAAACATAAGTTAAAAAAGTATCAATAACAGTAATACACTAGCTTCAAATTACCTTATTGATAGTTTTTGTGTTCTACAATATTACAGAATTAAACATAAATATTAGTCAAATGACCTTATAGCTGTTAATTTGTCTTCTACAAGAGCAAATCTCACCACGCAATTGTGTACCGCATGTATTTGTCTTTGGTATAAAATAGGGATGTACCAAATCCAGGATTCGGTTCGGTATTCGGTGTAAAATGTTTCGCAGCGCGCGGCAACATTTAGCCCTTTCAAATCCTAATTAGCTAATTAGGATTTGGTTCGGTATTCGGCCGAATCCCTTAACATGGATTCGGGGGTTCGGACGGTTCTTCTTAGTATAAAGGAAGGTGAATGTGATTTTTTGGCTGTTGCCTTTTTCATTGCCAGATATGAGTTGTGCCTACAACCGCACTACAAAAGTAAAAAATAATTGCCCAAAAGGTAGGCGTAAAGATATAGAGGCTCTTTGTATCATGTGTTAAATAAAAAGTTTTTTGATTTTACCTCCACCTCTCATGAACAATTGCTATTCACTAATGATGTGACCAGAGTGCCTGCCTTTTTTCTATTTTTGAGACGTATCCATGATGGCTCCCTTTGGCTGAGGGTCTAGGGCATGAGCACCTGGACCAACCTATATCATAGGTGAGATCCTCTCTTATGAGCAAATGTACTATTATTATTGTATTTATAGTAAAGATATAGAGACTATATGGCATTCTCCAATCACTGTTTAACAAGACAACTGTTCAAGGCTATCTGAGAAAAAAGGTTTTGGAGACATATACTAGAACTTTATATATAAAGTTATTTTTGTGCCAGTGAATGCTACTGGATAAATCCACAGGTGCAAACATATTTATTAAATTAAGATGAAAACAGTTGATATAAGTTTTTTCGGCTTACATCTCTTACTTACTTGTAATGATATAAAAGAAACCCTTCAACTATTAAAAAGTATGCTTTTTCCTCACAAGTGCTGCACATTTCTTTTTTTTCTTCCATAGCCAGGACATCTTGAGATAGCTTTATCCAGGAATGTACAGCTTTAATCATTGTTTCCATGTCTAAAGCCTCAATGGCTTAAAAAAAAATATGAAATATGTTTGTTAATACAGGAAAGCCAAAGCAACAGTCTTACAAAGAAAAGACCAGTATGTTCAAATTTTTTGCACACAGAAAAAATACTGCGCTGTTATTTATTCTATTTAAAAGGTATACAGGAAATGCTGAAAGCATTTGATAATGATTGCAAGCATAACATTTTGCAACATCTTATATGGACAGTTAAAAAGGGCCAATGGTAATTCTGCAATATATAGTACCACACTGAATGTTATTTCATTATGATTTCAAAGTAGCACACATTCTTTTCAAAAGTTCTCTCACTCATTTTTCTATTTTTTCTGATTCTCTCTCAGGGGAAAAACCTTCCCTCTTTCAATCTCGGTTATAGCCCCAGAAGGCTCAGTTACTGACAATGTGCTTCCTTTTAAACACTGCTTCTCTTAGAATAGCCATTTTATCCCCATGCAAATTCTGCACTGATGTCTTACCATTATTCTGATTACAATCTACCACTTTGTTATACCCCTTTAAATGGTTTTCCACAAACATATTAAGGCATAATTACCAAATAATGGCTTCCTTAAGACACTGTGGCATTTTAGTTTCTGCTCTTGCAAAAAAAAAGCACCAAACCAGATGTATGGACAGAACCACCAGTGTAGGGTCGCCAAATGGCACTCTGCAATTTTACAAGAAATCTGCACTGCTTGTGGCATAAGGGGCTTGAGCATCAACGAGTTCTAAGCCAAAAAAGTAACATTTTGGTAGAGAGTGCAATAATGAAATGCTGCACCAAATTTCTAAGTGGCAAATCCAAAAATGCAGCCAGTGCAGAGAGAATAGATATGTATTAGATACGTTCTTAGCAGTTAGAGGCTTTCCTATTAGCACGTAGGAGGTACATGCTTGGCAGGCAGAGAGTTAAATCAATTTGTAGATAGAACCCTTGCTTTATCTTGAATTTACTTTTCTTTACACTGTAATGAAATGCCAAAATTTAACTGCCTCTAAATAAATTAGAAAGAAATATAATTGAATTAGTCTGCATAATAGTACAAACATTACAATGGAAACTAGAAAGGGAAGTTTGAGAATAAACCTCATGTTGGGTTGAAAAATGTGAAGTCACTAAATTGAATCTGATCTGTTGTTGACTCCGCCCACTTTTTCTAACCTTGGACCACAGTTGTATAGTAAAAACCACTGTGCAAAGTTTGTGGACCTGGGTTTAAAATAGTGTCTGAATGGCAGCAATATAAATTTCCCCACTAAAAGTCAAAGATTGACATCTGATTAGCAGTTGGTGGTTCCAACCACTTTTTCTGATGGTGGTTGGTGGATGTGCCCACTTTTTGTAACCTTGAGTCAAAGTCACCCAGTGACAAACAGGGGGCACCCTGGCATAAATACATAAATGAACTTTTTCTAACCCTAAATATGTAGTCAGCCAGTGACTGACTGTGCAATGTTTGGGCATCCTGACACAAATAGCGTGAGAAAGGCAGCATTTTAAATTTAAACCAAAAAAATTCAATAGGTAAAGTCTGACTGGCTGTTGGTGGCTCAACCCACTCTTTAAAACCTAAAAATGCAGTCCCCTAGTGACCCTGGTGTTAATACTGTGAAAATGGCAGCAGGTAAAATTTACCCATTGAAAATCAATAGTTAAAATCTGATTGGCCGTTGGTGGCTCCACCCAATTTCTAACTCTGAACTGCAGTTACCTGGTGACTAGCTCTGCAAAGTTTGGGGAACTTAGTATTAATGTTTAAAGAATGGCAGCAGTTTAAATTTAAACGTATGAAGTCTATAGGTGAAATCTGATTGGCTGTTGTTGGCCCCATCCACTTTTCTAAACTTGGAACATAGTCACCCAGTGACACACTGTGCAAAGTTTGGGGACCCTGACATTAAATATGTGAGAATGGCAGCAGTTAAAATTTCCCCACTGAAAACAATGAAAGAAATGTGATTGGCTTTTGGTGGCCCCGCCCACTTTTTCTAACCTTGACTACGAAGTCACCCAGTGATTGACTTTGCAAAGTTTGGGAACTCTGGCATCAAACCAATAAAATTAAATAAGTGGAATCTGATTGGCTGTTGGTGGCTCCGCCCACTTTTCAAACTGCAGTTCTCTAGTGACCACCTGTAAAAAGTTTGGGGACCCTGGTGTTAATACTGTGATAATGGCAGCAGGTTGAATTTCCCCATTTAAAGTCAATATGTAAAATCTGATTGGCTGTTGGTGGCTCCGCCCACTTTTCTAACCTTGAACCGCAGTTACCTGGTGCCTAACTCTGCAAAGTTTGGGGACCTTGGTGTTATTACTGTGAGAATGGCAGCAGGTTGGATTTCGGCCAAGTCAATAGGTAAAATCTGATTGGCTGTTCACAGCTCATCATATTTTCATTCAGGCTGACCCCATGACTATTTTTCAAGTTTGGGGAGTGTAGCCACAAAGCTGTAAGATTGGCGCAGTTTCAATTTCCCCATTAAAGTCAATGGGTGACATTTGATTGGCTGTTGTTGGCCCCTCCCACTTTGGGTCATCCAACAAATGTTGCTGTTTCATTCGGGGTGACCCTATTATTATGTTGTTCGAGTTTGGGGGGTGTAGCTTCAAAGCTGTAAGTGTGGCAGCAGTTTGAAAATCTTCCCTGTCAAAGTCAATGGGAAAATTGGGAGGTTCGGAGTGGCACCACAAAAAGACGGGGGTTCTAAATCAACTGTTATTACAGCAGTTTTTCACTACCCTATTTTATATTGCAACTAGAAGTTCAATAACTACCTTTTTTTAAAAACTGTGATAATTGATATGCACAAAGGTACTCTTATTTTGTATTCTCAACAACAAAATTATGAATTATATTGCAAAATAACAATACAAACAAGCAAAATGGTGATAATTGCAAGAAAATAAATTCTTTATCATTTATTATTCTGAATGTTTACGGGAAGTCTCTAATTTCTACTTACTATCATACTGTTTAAATCCATTTTCATCTGTTTCAATGTCTGAATCAGGCTGTTAAAATGTCAAAAAAATAAAATAAACTAGTGCAACAAATGCCTTATTGCATAGTAATATATCTTCAGTATGGATAGCTGAAAAGATCACAACATACCACATAGTTCTTGGATTCCTAAGAATTAGAACTATAGCAAAATATCATGCACAGGTATTTCTGTCTTAAAGGGGCAGTATTCTCCCTTGCTCAACATGAGTGCAATGAACAGGACCTATGCTAAACATACTTTTGCCTGTTGTTTTAAAAGGGTGGGTCACCCTCAAGTTAACTTTTAGTATGTTATAGAATGGCATATTTATATAGCACCAACACATTTCTGCAGCACTTTACAGAGATTATTCATCATTCACATCAGTCCCTGCCCCAGAGGATCTTACAATCTAAGGTCCCAATCTTATTCACACACTATGGCCAATTTAGTCAGGAGCCAATTAACCTGCCTGTATGCTTTTAGAGTGTGGGAGGAAACCCAGAGACACGGGGCAAACATATGTCCTGGCTGGAATTGAATTCAGGACCCCAGTGCTGCAAGGCCGAGGTTTTACTAACTGAGCAACCATGCTGGCCATAGATTAGATAACCATTATATAACCCCTTCTTTTAGCCTTTCTTGTGATTGTTTAGCAGGATTGAATTATGCAGGGGGATTATCCAATGTATGTAAAATATTCATAACAATCATAAGCAATACAAATACCTTAAAATAGTCATCCTGGCAAATTAGACTACAGTTTGGCAGAAGTTTCAGAAGTCTATTAGCGAGAGTTGTCTTCCCACCATTTGTTATACTGTAATAATGATAAAGAATTTATATTTAAAAAAACAGCTCACTCTATCAAATTTTAAAATTAACTGGTTATATTGGAAAAAAAGAAATAAGCATATCTTATTGTACTTTTGGACAAGAATTTTTGCAATAATCTATAAAACCAGGTTACAGTAAGCCTACCCCAAACTGCTCTAACAACAGGTAAATACCCAAAAAAGTCCAACTCCAGATATACAATTATTTTAGATTATACAGTGGCTTGCAAAAGTATTCGGCCCCCTTGAACTTTTCCACATTTTGTCACATTACAGCCACAAACATGAATCAATTTTATTGGAATTCCACGTGAAAGACCAATACAAAGTGGTGTACACGTGAGAAGTGGAACGAAAATCATACATGATTCCAAACATTTTTTACAAATAAATAACTGCAAAGTGGGGTGTGCGTAATTATTCAGCCCCCTGAGTCAATACTTTGTAGAACCACCTTTTGCTGCAATTACAGCTGCCAGTCTTTTAGGGTATGTCTCTACCAGCTTTGCACATCTAGAGACTGAAATCCTTGCCCATTCTTCTTTGCAAAACAGCTCCAGCTCAGTCAGATTAGATGGACAGCGTTTGTGAACAGCAGTTATCAGATCTTGCCACAGATTCTCCATTGGATTTAGATCTGGACTTTGACTGGGCCATTCTAACACATAGATATGTTTTGTTTAAACCATTCCATTGTTGCCCTGGCTTTATGTTTAGGGTCGTTGTCCTGCTGGAAGGTGAACCTCCGCCCCAGTCTCAAGTCTTTTGCAGACTCCAAGAGGTTTTCTTCCAAGATTGCCCTGTATTTGGCTCCATCCATCTTCCCATCAACTCTGACCAGCTTCCCTGTCCCTGCTGAAGAGAAGCACCCCCAGAGCATGATGCTGCCACCACCATATTTGACAGTGGGGATGGTGTGTTCAGAGTGATGTGCAGTGTTAGTTTTCCGCCACACATAGCGTTTTGCATTTTGGCCAAAAAGTTCAATTTTGGTCTCATCTGACCAGAGCACCTTCTTCCACATGTTTGCCGTGTCCCCCACATGGCTTGTGGCAAACTGCAAATGGGACTTCTTATGGTTTTCTGTTAACAATGGCTTTCTTCTTGCCACTCTTCCATAAAGGCCAACTTTGTGCAGTGCACAACTAATAGTTGTCCTATGGACAGATTCCCCCACCTGAGCTGTAGATCTCTGCAGCTCGTCCAGAGTCACCATGGGCCTCTTGGCTGCATTTCTGATCAGCGCTCTCCTTGTTCGGCCTGTGAGTTTAGGTGGATGGCCTTGTCTTGGTAGGTTTACAGTTGTGCCATACTCCGTGGGATGTTCAAGGCTTTGGAAATCTTTTTGTAGCCTAAGCCTGCTTTAAATTTCTTAATAACTTTATCCCTGACCTGTCTGGTGTGTTCTTTTGGACTTCATGGTGTTGTTGCTCCCAATATTCTCTTAGACAACCTCTGAGGCCGTCACAGAGCAGCTGTATTTGTACTGACATTAGATTACACACAGGTGCACTCTATTAAGTCATTAGCACTCATCAGGCAATGTCTATGGGCAACTGACTGCACTCAGGCCAAAGGGGGCTGAATAATTACGCAACACCCCACTTTGCAGTTATTTATTTGTAAAAAATGTTTGTAATCATGTATGATTTTCGTTCCACTTCTCACGTGTACACCACTTTGTATTGGTCTTTCACATGGAATTCCAATAAAATTGATTCATGTTTGTGGCTGTAATGTGACAAAATGTGGAAAAGTTCAAGGGGGCCGAATACTTTTGCAAGCCACTGTATATGTGAAGTTAAAATACAGGAGGTAATGCCACCAATACTTAGGGCAAGGGCAGATGAAGCAGTAATCTGCTTCTCTCAGCCTTGCGCTTTTCTGCCTGACAGAAGAGGATCCGTTTTGGTACGCCACTCTGTGTGTGCGCATTAAAAGTTATGGCAACAGCCAGAGTGAGTGCAAGGTGGAGCGGATCGGCAGTGGGTCTAGAAAACGCGAAAACTAAAATTTTTTCGGCCAAACACTGGCCCGCTTCTCTTAAGGTGGCCATACACGCACCGATATTATCGTACGAAACCTCGTTTCGTACGATAATCGGTGCGTGTATGGCATGTCGGCGAGTCGACCGATATCGCAGGAAGCTGCCGATATCGGACGACTCGCCGATCGGACAAGTTTGAAAATTTTGATCGGGCGCCATAGAAGGCGCCTGTCAAAATTCTCCCTTCAGAGCTGAATCGGCAGAAGGAGGTAGAAATCCTATTGTTTCTACCTCCTTACCTGCCGATTCAGCCCTGAATGGTGTGTGGCGGATCTTACGATGTTTCGTGCGACCGATGGTCGTACGAAACATCGTCGGATCGCCACGTGTATGGCCACCTTTAGCCAGGGAGAAAAGCGCAGATCTGAGAGAAGCAGATTAACGCTTTGTCTGCCCTCACCCTTAGAAGTTAGTGCAGCAAAAGAAATTGCCGTTTTATTATCCTTTTTGTATTTATTTTGTATATGTTTGTAACACAGGACGCTTTGACTTGCTATACCTGTGTTTTGAATTCAAGTGCCTTAACTTTACTATACCAGAACAAGCTACTTGAGTCATGTCTGATGCCTACTTTCAGCAGGACAGCTGATGTAGGACAATTGCACAACAGGCTATTTTTAGTGCTTTAAGCTCTAAATTATTTTAATAACCCAAAAATATTTCAATATCAAAACTCCCCAAAGCAGCACCGCATAGGCTTCAATGTAATCAGCTGACAAGCACTTATGTCAACACGGCAGACAACAGCAGTAAACATAAATCATAAGCAAATGTCAGCTCTCCTCTCTATTAAACTATTTACATTATTTTATGTAGGGCTAAGGGGACAGAGAACTACAAGAAAGTAAGAAAACCATCTATTAGTAAAAATAGGTAATTATTAAAATAATTATATGTAAATCCATTATCCAAAAAGCTCTGAATTACAGAAAGGCTATCCCCCAAACAATCCATTTTAAACAAATACTATTTTTTTTAAATGATTTCCCTTTCCTCTGTAATAATAAAACAGTACCTCATACTTGATGGTAACTAAGCTGCATGAATCCATACTGGTGGCAAAACAATCCTATTGGGTTTATTTCATGTTTAACTGATTTTTAGCAGACAAAGGGTTCGATAAAACGAGTGCTATTTGTAGCATGCGTTAAAAATTTTACTGCTTATTTTTTGCAACTTAACGCTCGATTCACTAAAAGGACAAGTGTCATAAGTAAGAAGTGATGTTCTTGCGTTATTTAACTCGCTATGAATGTTTTTCTTTCGTTTTTTCCTGCCGCAGCCGTTATTTTGCACTGTGTGCAATATATTTTGCTACGTGCTATATCAGCGCACGATATTACGCACATAACACTTACTTTTGGAAAACTACTATTCTGAAAATTACCATTTCCCTGCAAACTGGTGGATGCATCACTCTAGGGCAGGGATCCCCAACCTTCCTTGCTTGTGAGCCACAGTCAAATGTAAAAAGACGTGGGGAGCAACACCAACATCATAAAAGTTCATGGAGGAGCCAAATAAGGGCTAAGATTGGCTATTAGGCAGCCTCTATGCACACTATCATCTTACAGGAGGCTTTATTTGGTAGTAAATCTTGTTTTTATTCAACCAAAACTTGCCACCAAGTCAGGAATTCAAAAATAACTACCTGGTTTGGGGGCACTGAGAGCAACATCCAAGGGCTTGGTGAGCAGCATGTTGTTTATGAGCCACTGGTTGGGAATCACTGCTCTAGGGCCAACACATACTTGAAAAAAATCCCACTGCAAAGTCCATGTTGTGTTGCCAAAAGCTCACGAACCACAATTTTGTTTAAGTACCGCCTACCCCACTTAGGTGTTAATATTCGCACAGACTAATGTGATATTTAGCACGTTAAACGCTTCATATGTGTTTGTGAATCATGCGTTAGTACTATTTCTATTCACTAATTAACGCAATGCAAACTAAATAATAGTGCGGTTTTTTGTGCGTGCGATATACGTCTTAACGCATGTGAAATGACTTTGATGAATTGGGACTTAATTATTGCATTGCAAAAAAGCATGCAATAAGCGTTATCGACCTTTAGTGAATCGGCCCCAAAGTCTGATCATTATTAGAAAAAGATCCCTTATACAGAATACCCCAGGACCCAAGCACTCTGGAAAATAGATCCTATACTGTATATAAAAATACAGACACAATCAAAGGACAATTTCTGGTCCAGCGGCTAGTTCACACTTAAGACCTGATAGAATGTTATAAACCTCAGACTTCATGTGAACTTACCCACTAATTCCAATAATAAACTGTTTCATCATTTACATGAAAGGGATTGTTGTTTTCCTGTATGGATAAGAATACATAATTATTTGCTGATGTACAACATACAAAAAGATGTTTGTTAAATATTAAAAGATCAAGACATTGATCAAGATCAATGTCATCTATTTAATTAGCTACTTTGTAGAAGCTACTTGTGGCTACTAAACGCCTGAAAATACCCTGCCATAGACAATACTGAGAATTGCCTCTGCTAAAACGCACAAAGACGATTATCAGTAAACAGGGTCACCATCAGGGGGGCCAGTTGTCCCGGGCCCGGACGATCGTGGCTTTAAAGGTGGCCCGGCCGTGATACAGTTTTTAAGCGCGGGCCCCCTTTAAAGAGTTACAGGCCCTTGGTTCATTGGTGGTCAGTGAGTAATTTTATTGGTTGCTACACGTGACGTCAGCATGCATGGGGCACAACCTAATAAAAGAGTAGCTGCAGTGATGGGGGACGCAACCGGAGAAAGCAGGCATGCGAGCAGGAGCAGGAGGATGTTGGGGAGGATGCTGAGGGGAGCTGAATGATGTTGGGGAGGACGCAGGAAGGGAGCTGGAGGATGCTGGGGGTGCTGGAGGATGCTGCAGTGGGAAGCGGCCCATAGTAAGGGGACACTGGGGGAGGACCACCAATGATTTAGGGGGTCCCTGCCCTGACACCAATGCAAAACGTAACCCCTGGCTACCAATGTTTTAGGCATAGGAGGAGGTGGGGGCCAGAAAATTTTGTTGTGAGGGGCCCCGTGATTTCTGATGGCAGCCCTGTCAGTAAATGATCAGCATTGTCTACTTTTGTAGTTGCAACAAGTACCTGCTACTAGTAGCTCCATATGTCTTCACCCTAAAAAGTCGTTTTTGAATTATTATTATGTATTTATAAAATAAAAGAACACAGTTTACCAACTGAGCTGCCAGATACCATTGGCAAAATAAACAAATAAGTTAGTCTCAAAATCTACAATTTAAGAATTTTTTAGCAACAGCGCTCTTAAATATAAAACACTTCCAGAGGGTTTGAAAAATTTTCCTCTTTTATTAAATAGTTTATTACAATAAAAACTGCACGTCTTATATGGACTCACTTGATTTTATATAAAAATTCAGCAGTGCATAAAAGACATTTGGCTACAGAATAAACGGTAACATACAAATTCAGCAGTATACAGAGATGCTTTAATGATCAAGTACTCATAGGGAAATACCGCCTGAGTGCAGGTGGTAGTACTGCTGATAATATATAATACAGTAAAAACAATGCCACCTTCAGTCACATGCTTTATAAAAGTCACACAGCTTATCAGAGTTGGTTAGCCCACAGTTCCTTTTGTAAGTCCAAAGGATCGTTTCCAAGAAATGGGTTCATAGTCCTGAATTAACTTCAGGCATGCCAACAAGATCACTGCATACCTCTTAACACTTATAAAAGGGTGTATTTTTACTGCATGCATTACAAGGCAGCAACAAACTTGGACAAACTCACTTTGGACCCCAAGCATTTCATGGCACAGTAGCAGCCCGGCCCCAACCGCACTCCTCATCCTCCAGGCAGCAGTGCTTTATATAATGCATGGGAATTACATCACAGTCTCATCTGTAATTACATCACAGTCTCTCATCAACACTTTGGGGCACATTTACAAAGGCACGAACGTTCCAAGCGTATTTTTGGCGATTTTTTGGGCTTCCGCACAACTTTTTCGTACGGCGCACAACTTTTTCGGACGTTTGCACGAAAAAATCGGAAAGGTTTTACCGCTGTTTACAATTGTTTGGTATGAAAATTTTGTGACTTTCGGATCACCAATACGATATTATCGTGACTAATACGATTTTTTCGTAAGCATTTTCGTGATATTTGCGATCTTCCGAAATTTTCGTTTCCAATACGATTTTTTCCCATTCGTGATTCAGATTCGTGGATTAGTAAATGTGCCCCTTTGACTTCAAAGTGACAATCTGGAACAGCCTGAAAAGTCAGGGCTGTCCCACATAAAGCAGAAAATTGCATTACTCAAGACATGATATACATATGGATATGTTGAACTACAGCTCTCGGAAACCCCTGAGAGTTATAATGTAACCGACTAAACAAAAGCCAGCCCCAACCTCACATTACAAAGTAGTAGTACAATTACATACCAGATGCAGCAGGTTGTAGTGCAGACAGGTTGGGATGGAACGGCTAGTACTGCAGTAAAGAGCAGAGTACAGCAGCAGTAAAATTGTAGTGCTGGATATTGTAGGTTTATATTAAACTCGACAGTAGTCAAAATGTTAAACAATAACTACAATACCCAACATGCACTTGGAAAAGTGAGACAGGTATACTTAAGAGAAAAATATATTGTCTTGTTTCCAATGTACAAGCCTGCTAAGGCACCACAAACTAGCCCGAAGCCTTGGTGGGTAGTTTGGAAACTCGCAGAACCCTTAAATTAGTAGCCCATTTTAGTGGCAACCTGTCAATCCTAGATCTTCCTGCTGCCATTAAGAAGAATGGAAGAAAGCAGCGGCATGACGTCACATGAGGGCGGGCCTATGGAGGGAGGGGGATGAGTGGGTAGGTGGGACCTGTCAGCACAAAGTGCTGGTGCAGAAAGGATTCTTTACGAATACAGGGATTTTAAAGGGGAAAGCGGGCAAGGCGCGCTTGAATTTGGTGCAGAGACGTCCAAAAATGGACACCGTGATTTTAGGACATCTATGCACCAAATTCTAGGGCATTCTGTCCTCTCCCTCTTTAAAATCTCAGTATTGATAAAAAATCCTGATCGAACATGCCCTACTGCTGATACCAGGTATACGATCTCCCCTTACTTTGTGCTAACAGGTCATGCTTGCTAAATATATCCTCCTCCCTCCCGCCTGCCAAGTCTCCTCTGACTTTCCCCTAAGGTCCCACCTTCCCCATTCATCCTTGTGGTATTATTTAGTACAGATGTGCAAAGTGACCAAGTAATCCCATTCTTTCAGAATGCATACTGTAGTTCATAGCGAGTCTGTCAGGGAATGCTGGGAGTTGTAGGTCAACAGAATAACCACATTTAATGTAAGGGCTGCAGGCATATGGTAAATGCATTGGTTCTGTGCAGGATGATTTTTTTTTCATAGGTTCCCCCCCACCTCCATTTTTAAGGGAAGCAGTAAATGCAGATATACACAGATTGTCCTCTCCATAATATAAATCTTGTGACGTGTGCATTCTGTTATGTAAAGTATACTGAAAAGACTTCCGCTTACAAGTACCCTTCAACGCTGCTGAATTGCTTTCACAGACTTCTTGCAGTAGAGGTTGTAATGTTTCTGCTATCCCACTTAATTTCAGACAGTTTTTGTATATTTCATATATTTATTATGAAAGCAAAACAAGTCCAAATCAGCCCACTGAATAAGACACATATATTAGTGGAACAATGATGCAGCAATTGATATTGATGTCATTTGGGGCCTACCTGACTGCTATCTGGGTGAAATGACTCACTGAAACCTGTATTTTAGCAAATAATGTACCAGCTCTTATAACATATGAGGATAGTTTAACGACTTGGCCTTGTGCTTTTATACGGTCATGGAACTCCTCTCTGACCTATATCTTATATTTTACAGTATGGGGTGAATTTTTCACGATACAGGTATGGGATTCCTTATCCGGAAATTCTGAATTACGGAAAGGCCATCTCTCATAGACTCCATTATAAGCAAATAATTCTAATTTTGAAAAATTATTTTCTTTTTCTCTGTAATTATAAAACAGTGCCTTGTACTTGATTCTAACTAAGATATAATTACGAAAAAGTCGCAAAATACCGATCATTACGAAAAAACGCATTCGGGCGCTTTTCGGACGTTCGTGGATTAGTAAATGTGCCCCTAGGTGTGATAGACAGGCAGGGCTAGCTAGTGAGCAGTTTCTGGCTCCAACAAGGATTTGCAGAAGGATTATTATCCTGGGTGTAATATTACCAGAGTAGGGTTACCAGTGTATAGACCTAGGGCTATATAGTTGCCTAGGTTCCACTGGGAGTGAATAACCTGAAAGCTGGGGGTAACCTATTATGCTCTGTGGGGAGAGAGATTGTTTGTCGTGAGTACTGCCACATCTGGG
Source organism: Xenopus tropicalis (assembly GCF_000004195.4). Taxonomy (NCBI): domain Eukaryota; kingdom Metazoa; phylum Chordata; class Amphibia; order Anura; family Pipidae; genus Xenopus; species Xenopus tropicalis. The sequence continues at coordinate 131,507,293 of NC_030677.2, forward strand.
AGCTGCTACTACCTGCATATGTTGTACTTGTTATTACTCCCAAGTGGCTGTGTAAATAACAGTTCATGTTCAATGTTAAGAACCACTGACGCCCATTTTTGAGAGTTATAGTAACACAACCACCTATCCTCCAACTCAAGTCAGGGCTCACGCTTGAGGGAATAAGTCTCATTGTGGGTGATATATGGTGTGGTTTATGGTAACAGTAGAAGCTGATTTACCAAAAGCTTACACATAAGATATGAATTTGTTCAAACAGACAGGTACATTCTGATGAATTGGAAAACAGTCAGGAAAGTTTTATTAAATCCAGAAAAAAATGAGTTGCTTGATACTGCCTTCTGGATTCCCTGGTTAAGTCCAATAAATCTGTCCCTTAAAGAGATACTGACACCAGAAATGAAATTATTTTTACATCTGTCATAACATTGTCTTTGCATGCCATTTATAATTTTGCCATAAAAGTATTTGTCCAAGCTTTTACATTCCCTATCTGATCCCCCATGTTCCTCTATGAGGGGGCTGCCATATTTGTCCAGCAGGAGGCTGTTAGCATTAGAAGCTGTAACTGACAGGCTGAGAAGGGACTGTCAGGTTGGCAAAACAGTCAGGTTTTGGGATTTCAAGTAACAATTACTTACAAAACCAGCCCTATCAGTAAAAATGATCAACACGACCCATAGGCAACTTTTTATGTAGATTTATATTTCAAAAAGTTGTTTTTTCGTGTCAGTATCACTTTAAACTGCATCTTCTGAGCAAAAGGTCAAGAAACACTGCTTTATATAAGTGTTTTGTATTCATGCATCCCAAATGCATTCATTTTGTTTTATGTTTATCCTAGTTGCTGAGCAAGCTGAGTCTATTGACAATCCATTGCATGAAGCTGCCAAAAAAGGTGTGTGATTATGCATCATAAAGCCACATTGATCTAGCAAGTACAATTGATCTTCTGTCTTATTTCTATGCACTGATCTTTATTTTTACCACTTGGAATTTAATTCCCTTATCATTCTGTATAATAATGTGCTCCCCAGAATCGGTAAATAGTTCATATTATCCTGCAACTGGCAAAAAATGTCATACAGTACATCACCTGTTACAAAACTGTGTCTATGCCAGAATATTTGATATTGATATTTTGCTGGTTAAAAAAATGTCAGCACTTATAATCAGACTATTTAAGACTTTTTTCCTTTGATAACATTTTAGGTAACTTGTAAATGTTACCGGTTTGAGTACCGGTTTGAGTTAATGGATTAGACAAAGTTGGGAGCACAGCCTTATATTGGGGATGCCACGGTGGTCAGAAATGTACTGTCTCTCAGTTTTTTTTTTAATATGTTCATTATGTGCCATGTACCTTCTTTGAGACTTTGAGATACAATACCTATGTATTGCATCTCTTTTCTGGAAATGTATCTCTTATTTAAAGAGATACTGACACCAGAAATGAAACATTTTTTACATCTGTCATAACATTGACTTTGCAAGCTATTTATAATTTTGCCATAAAAGTATTTGCCCAATGCTTTTACATTACCTGTCTGATCACCCATGTTCCTCTATGAGGGGGCTGCCATATTTGTGCAGCAGGAGGCCGTTAGCATTAGAAGCTATAACTGACAGACTGAGAAGGGACAGTCAGGCTGGCAAAACAGTCAGGTTTTGGGATTTCAAGTAACAATTCCTTACAAAAGCAGCCCTATCAGCAAAAAACATGACCTATAGGTAACTTTTTATGTAGATTCACATTATAAAAAGTGTTTTCTTGTCCGTATCACTTTAAGCAAATAATTTTATGTTAATTATTTTCCTTTTTTCTGTTATAATAAAACTGTACCTTGTGATAACTGAACCTTATCTAGAAAATCACAGGTCCCAAGCATACCTGATAATATTTCCCACATGTGTTTTACATACTATGTAGCTGTTTTAGTATTATGCATTACATTACATTAATAATTCCCTAGACAATGGACATACATTTATACAGACCTAGTTACAGTTACAGACATCTCTGCCAGCAGAGAAAATACCTGAAAGCCATAGGGCCCGTGAGTCTACCTCCAGTGTGTGTAGGGTGAGGGGACGCAGATTCCCTGTTGCTTAAAAAATGGTAATATGGTTTCAAAAATTACCAGGAGAGGCAAATGCCAGCTGAGACAAGTTTCTTACCTTGCCTCACATATGAAACGGCATTGAAAAAAGCTTTTAAACTTTCAACAAACTCTTCATCCTGAGGCTGACCATGTGATGCTGGCATAGAAGAAGGAACTCCAGCTTCCGAGCCCCACACAACACAGAAGCTGGAGAGAAAAAGCATACACAGCAATACTTCAGTCCTGAATTATTCATGAACATTACACAGACAAAACGGTTGGTGACCCTATGCCCGAGGGGAAAGAGGATGCATGATTTGGAAAAATGTTTTACTGATATGGACTGTTCCAGTTTGGACAATTTTCCAAAGATAAACATTCCTTTTCAATGTACTTACTACTACTCCTTTCGCCTATGGTATCATTGATTTATCTTCTAGTTGTTGCTTACACAATCAAACATTGAACTAAATCAACAGGTAAATTATTGATTTATGTGTTGGCACCCCCCCCCCATCCTTTAGGAAAGAAGTTACTGTAAACAATGGTTTATTAACATTTTTGTACTGGCCAGAAAAACAAGGAAATGAAAGTGACCTAAGTACATCTGCACATAATAACTTATTCTTGTCTATTAAGCTAAGGATTTTATTAAAAATTGAAAAATAGAATCCATGGAAGAGCATTTGAAAATGAGCTATGACTCCACTGAAGAAATTCAGGATTTTTTTTAGACAGCAAGTAAAAGATGACTGAACAAATCAGAGGTGACAGAAAACTTACTGCAATGTGATTAAAAAAATAAAAGTGCAGGCTAAGCTTTGTAGTTTCTTTGCTGTTGTAAAAAAATGTTAAGTCTAACTAACTTCCCAATATACATAATCACAAATTATCAGTGGTTTTAAAATTAAGTTATTTATACAAGTAATTGCAGGTGAAATTAGTGTTTTGTTTATCCCTTTCTGTTCTCTGGGTCTGACTCTTAGGGCTCTGGCACACGGGGAGATTAGTCGCCCGCGACAAATCTCCCTGTTCGCGGGAGACTAATCTCCCTGAAATGCCATCCCACCGACGAAAATGTAAATCGCCGGTGGGATGGCATACGCGGCAGCGAGATTTCAGTGAAAGGAAAGTTGCCTTGAGAGGAAACTTCCGCGATTTCACTGAAATAGCACCGCCGCGTATGCCATCCCACCGGCCCCTGCTGTTGTTTGCCTACTTTCTGTTTCAAAGTTATATAAAGTTTAATACTGCTGCAAACCATGTGTGATTATTTCCTAGTGGAAATCCCCTAGAGGTGTGTTCCTCAGTGTCCACTAGGTGGAGGCACCGCGCTGTTCCCAGTTCCCAGTATCAGTATTACTCTGAGAACACATATCTCCTGTGAAATAAAGCCAATATCAAGTGTCAGTATCACTTTAAGGATGATGGCACTCTGGGAGCTTTGTTGCCTGCGATTAAATCGAAGAGCTGTCTGAAGCTTATGCTTGCTGCCTCTGCTCCAATAGAATCAATCAGGCATACGGCGTAGACACCCTTCTCCTACAGCCCTCCCCCAATTTAAGTGTATATAGCTTCAGGGCCAACTACATTCCTGACAATTCCTTTACCCTCTCTCCATAGCACATCCTAGCTAAAACCAAGGAGCAGGAAAGCATATTGCAATGAAAACTAAGAATGCCACAACTATAATAGCTTAATACAGTGCTGTCCAACTTCTGCGGTGCCGAGGGCCGGAATTTCTCTAGCATACATGGCGGAGGGCTGCTAATGGAAGCCAGTTTTGGCCACTCCCCTTTTTTTGAACCACACCTATTTTATCATAATGGTGATAGTGCAGCAAAAACCCAAATGCTTGGTCCTCACTGCCGGGATATCAAACGTTATTCATATATGAAAGAATTATATTATGTCATATTAAGACACACCCTTAAATCCATATGCCTCCTCCTCCCCTGTGGGTAGTACAGCATCCCCCAGCAACATAATTACACACCTTAGGGACCATTTAATGGCTGTTTCCAACTACTAACAAACTCCCAGAACAAATCCCTGCCAGGTTCAACACTCACAGGCAGCATAAGGCAGGCAGAGTATGGCACACACAGGCAGAACTCTGCCTCCCTTATGCTGCCTGTGTGTGCCGTACTCTGCCTGCCCTTAGCTGCCTATGTGTGCCATACTCTGCCTGCCCTTAGCTGCCTATGTGTTCCATACTCTGCTTGCCCTTAGCTGCCTATGTGTTCCATACTCTGCCTGCCCTATGCTGCCTGTGTGTGCCATATTCTGCCTCCCTTATGCTGCCTGTGTGTGCCGTACTCTGCCTGCCCTTAGCTGCCTATGTGTGCCATACTCTGCCTGCCCTTAGCTGCCTATGTGTTCCATACTCTGCTTGCCCTTAGCTGCCTATGTGTTCCATACTCTGCCTGCCCTATGCTGCCTGTGTGTGCCATATTCTGCCTGCTCTATGCTGCCTGTGTGTGCCATACTCTGCCTAGCCTTAGCTGTCTGTGTGTGCCATACTCTGCCTGCCCTCAGCTGTCTGTGTGCCATACACTGCCTACCCTATGCTGCCTGTGTGTTCCATACCTTCCCTGCCCTATGCTGCCTATGTGCCATACTATGCCTGCCCTATGCTGCCTATGTGTTCCATACCCTCCCTGCCCTATGCTGCCTATGTGCCATACTATGCCTGCCCTATGCTGTCTGTGTGTTCCATACCCTCCCTGCCCTATGCTGCCTATGTGCCATACTATGCCTGCCCTATGCTGTCTGTGTGTTCCATACCCTCCCTGCCCTATACTGCCTATGTGACATACTATGCCTACCCTATGCTGCCTGTGTGTTTCATACCCTCCCTGCCCTATACTGCCTATGTGCCATACTTTGCCTACCCTATGCTGTCTGTGTGTGCCATATACACAGGCAGCATAGTCCAGGCACTACATACAATGTCTGAGTTGTGAACAGGTGAACAATGTGGAAGATTACAGCCTGAGGTGTGAACACTGCAGGGGGTTAACAATGCAGAAACTAAAAGGTGTGAAAAACACAGGAGGATTACAGCCTGAATCTGAGGTGAGAACAATGCAGGGGGCCAGTTAATCTCAGTACTGATACCATTTAAAGCTTACACAAAGGTAAGCCATCGAAGCAGCCAGACAGGTGGGAGGCCACACAGAGGGGGGTCCAGTTGGACAGCACTGGCTTAATATATAGGCAAGTTGCAAAGAGCTATATTGTGCCTTTAACATGTACACGGCGGGTAACATATGAAGGGGACTGCAGTGCAAAAAAAGGCAGAATGTAAGGCATAGAGCCAGAACTTTTAATGCATAGTGCTGTTTTATATATTACAGGGTATAACAGTCTAGGTTTTGTTTTTATTACTTTTTTTAAAAAAATGCCTGGCACTAAAACATGAAAAATTATCATAAAATATGCCATAATATTTTGTGGTGATCATGGTGAGATACACATCGTCCGAGTTACTCTCATTTTGCCATTTGATATCCAGCTCTTGCTAGAAAAAACTGCAAGGACAAAACAATACAGATGTATGTATAGACCCAATTGTTCAGAATGATTCAAAATGAGTGCAGCATTTGAAAAAAAATATATATTATTTTTTTCATTGTTTCAGTCACAATACAGGGGGTTATATAATAACAGGTGCAAAGGTTAATCCACCTTTAAATTTTTATTAGTTGATTTGGGTCTCTAGACCACACACAAACTTTTCTCTAAACTCTTTACTGCATTTTTCCAAAAATGTTCACCAACTTTAAGCAGGTGAAAACAATTCTTCCCTAGGGAAAACAGAAAACCTGCAAGTCTGCTCCAAATTCTGTCAAACTTTCATTTTTTTACAGTCCAGGAAAACATTCGCAGTGCAGGTCTATGGAAATTTCACCCTGGAGAAAATGCTAGAAAAGAGAAAAAAACAAAAAAAGGCAAAATCAATTATTTTTTTAATGGATGGTGATGGTGGATAGTGAATAGATGGAGATCTTTTTTTGACATTTGAAAGTGTTTTTGTTCAGCTTCTGAAAGCAAACAGGATGGAAATCCCTGCACTAACACTGCTGTCAGTGTAGGAACATCCAGCAACACCTTGACGATCAAGACTCTGATTAGTTATTACCCTTATGCTTTTAGCTAACGTTTGACATCACATTGAGAAATGTTATTTGCCTCGGGCAACCTTAGCAGAACTAAAATGTACTAAAATAACTATCCCCCCAATATTCTTGACAATTCGTTGTACATTCCCTGTAATATATTGGAAATTTCACCATGGAAAACAGTTCTGCTTTTTTATTGCTTATGTTGCAAAGTAGAAAAAACTATTTTTCTACCCCATTTGTGTAACGCGTCATGTTTTGTTTGTCTTCAAGCTTTTCTATTAACCTTTCGTCCCTTTTTAATTTTTTTACAAATGAAAAAGTAAAATTAGGGGCACATTTACTTATCCATGAACACTCCGAGCGTTCATTCGATCGGTCCAATCATATTTTCTGCGACTTTTTTGTTACACTTGCGTGAATTTTCCGGCGCTTTCTACACCTTTAGAAGAAAAAATATTGAAGAAATTAGTATGTTGCACACTGGGAAAATTGGTAAAAAGTGGCTGTTTCAGCTAATTGGTCCTTTAAAATATAGAAAAACTATCCCTTCTTCTGAATTTTTGTAACTTTTACATATGAGCTTTATAAAATGCTAAGTATACTGTAACATGTAAAAGAAAGCTACAAAACCAAATAATAATATTATTATAATATATAATAATAATAACCAATAAAGTTACAAAAAAAGAGATTCCCTATCATGGTATGATATTTGTAACTGACTACTCCCAGTGCTTCAACAGTTTTGGTTTTCAGGAAACATCTGAGCGATCTGTTATAAAGGGACATACCATGCATAAGTAAAATGGAAGTGTCCTGGCAAAATCAAGTCTTATTTTAATTGAAGATTTTCAAGTTTGTAAACTGACATATTTGAGGTATTTGAGTTTTTCATATTAATAAATAAGCAAAATTTGAGTTTTTTGCTGCCACAACATCTCTTCACTCCTGTTCTAATCACTCAGGCTGTCTGTACAAGTATTGGGAACAATAAAATGGCAGCTATGCAGTTATGAACCTTTGTACAGTTCCATCCATTCAGTCTGGGGACCTGTCAGTTCAGTACCTACTGGGATAAGTCCAGGTATGGCCACCTTAGGGCTCTTGTCAGAGTGGGTGTTTTGACTGCTTGTGTTATCAGGTGATATACTTGCCATTTCCATTATGCAAGCATTTCTGAGCAAGAGTCAGGCTCTCATTGCTGTTATATTTTCTTTAGGCACAACAATGTTTGTCATAGGTTATAAAGGAAGCGAGGAGAGGTTTTTGACTGCTGCAGTATTCCACCTGATGAAATTGACAGCAAATACTAAAAAAACTCGTACACGTGTACACTGTAGATTTCTGAATCAATGACAAAATATTGTCAGCAAGTTATACAATAGAGGGTCTCATGCTAAAGCTGTGCAGAAAGTCCCAATTTATTTTTGGATAATATTTATAATAGCATTACAGCTATTATAAATAGCCAATTTGTTGTCTGCTGTGTGAAATGCATCCTGTAGGCCTGTTAAAGGAACAGTAACATCAAAAAATTAAAGTGTTTTAAAGTAATTAATATATAATGTGCTGTTGCTCTGCAAAAAACGGGTGTTTTTGCTACAGAAAAACTACTATATAAATAAGCTGATGTGTAGCCATGGGGGCAGCCATTCAAGCTAGAAAAAAGGAGAAAAGGCACAGATTACATAGCAGATAACTAGTAGATTAGCCCCATATAATGGGGGTCTATCTGTTATCTGCTAAGTAACCTGTGCCTTTTCTCCTATGAATGGCTGCCCCCATGGCTACACAGCAGCTTACTTATATAAACTATAGTAGTCTTTCTGAGGAAAACACACTAGTTGTAGCAATGCAGGGCAACAGTACATTATATTGTAATTACTTTTATACAATTTCATTTTTTGGTGTTACTGTTCCTTTAAACAGTGGTTTTAAAGGTTTTGTAGTTGTAATCTGTTTATATTATCAGCACTGTACCTTCTATTGAAACAACAGAAGTCAACTGATTTAGTGGAGAACACACTGTTTTAGTATAACAGCTGGAAAGAGGGCGGTCCTGTGAGTTTAGACTAACCAATGTGAAGGTATTATTTCTCATGTTAGGTCTTTTGCAGCACAAATATAAAGGGATATTTAGCCAAACATTACCAAGGAGGTGTGGTTAGTGCAAAGAAGGGGGTATAGTAGTATAGAACCTCAAGTGTAGTGTTAAGGATTGCATTTCTATACGGTGTATAACATCATTGAGCTAAATTGACACTGTAAAGCTGGCCATACACGCAACGATACTATCGTACAAAACCTCGTTTCGTACGATATTCGGTGCGTGTATGGCATGTCGGCGAGTCGACCGATATCGCAGGAAGCTGCTGATATTGGACGACTCTCCGATCAGCCAGGTTAGAAAATTTTGATTGGGCGCCATAGAAGGCGCCTGACCAAAATCTGCCGTCAGGGCTGAATCGGCAGAAGGAGGTAGAAATCCTATTGTTTCTACCTCCTTATCTGCTGTTTCAGCCCTGACTGTGTGTGGCGGATCTGACGATGTTTGGTGCGACCGACGGTAGCACGAAACATCGTCAGATCGCCACGTATATGGCCAGCTTAAGGCTCATTTACTTGTAAGTGTAAACCTAAAATGAATGCATAACTGGGCACATTTTTTCACCATTTATAAAATGTACATGCAATGATACTTGCTCCTAGCGCTTGCAGGAAGCATAAAAGTACCCACCCAGACTTCCCTGATTAATAATGTGCAAGTGTACGCACAAACAACTGGTTTGTCCCTGAGGAAGAGCACTGTTAGTGCTCGAAACGTTGGATTTTTTTCAATAAATTTTTCACTTATTGCAAAGTCCCTGTGTGTGCGGCTTTCTGATTTTATATTTCCTTGTTTTTGCCAGCACCCAGGGCATTTGAACTACAATAGGGTGTGCTCCGTTCAGTCTTGTGTATATATATATATATATATATATATATACACAAAGGATGGCACACCGCTACATAACATACCTCGGGTGCTCGGTAAAGGGTTCCAATAGTATAAAAAAGACCAGCAACTCCGGGATTTCTTGTGAAAAATCAAAACATGTATTCAAAGTAGCATAAACAGCCGACGTAACGTTTCGGTCCCCATTGGGCCCTGAGAAAGGTCCCAATGGGGACCGAAACGTTACGTCAGCTGTTTATGCTACTTTGAATACATGTTTTGATTTTTCACAAGAAATCCCGGAGTTGCTGGTCTTTTTTATACTATATATATATATATATATATATATATATATATATATATATATATATATATATATATACATACAGTATATATGTATATATATATATTTTTTTTTTTTTATGTTTTTAGGCATAAAGGAACTGGCACAGGGCTTACAATGAGTGTATTCTCTGCAAACAAGGAGCCAATTTATACAATGCTCAGGCTTTATTTTATTTTTGTGTTCTCTTCATAATTATGTTGAATGAAATGCAGCTTTTTGAAACGTACATTTTCTCTTCCTTAGAGAAAATATTTGACATGTATAACATGGGTAAAGCATTTAAATCTCCTCACTCTGGAGGAGAGTGAAAGAAGTCATCTTTGATATTTACCAACTTATCCCAATCACCAGAATGTAAAGCTATTAAGTGAGAAGCAACAGAGAGATCTTTGCGGATACAGCCTTCACAACAATGCTGTGGAATCTTTGGTAAGGAGCTGGGAATTTAGAATGAGCTATCAGCAGTTCCAGATGGGGCTTTGTGTCCTGACACAGCTTAGTTTCCAGTTTTATTTTAGATATGGCATTCAGGCTGTATGTGTAGGATGTAGGACTGAAGCCAATCAAATTGAACCAGATTTCAATTACTATTGCAGAGAAACTCTGATCTAATCATATTGTACAAATACCTTCTATAAACTATTTTATCTATATTTTAAAACATGAACTACAAAATTCAATTGCATTTCTTTAGCCAATGTTTAACACAGATGAAATAGCTTTTTTGCAATTTAGTTTATATAGGGAATATTGTATCCATTATTGTAAAATATAAAGATACAGGTATGAGATCTATTATCCAGAATGCTCAGACCTGGTGTTTTCCAGATAAGGAATCTTTCTGTATATTAGATCACCAGACCTTAAGGGCTCTGGCACACGGGGAGATTAGTCGCCCGCGGCAAAACTCCCTGTTCGCGGGCGACTAATCTCCCCGAGTTGCCTTCCCCTGCCATCCCACCGGCGAACATGTAAGTCGCCAGCGGGATGGCAGATGCGGCGGCGCGATTTCGCGCAAATCGCCCCGCCGTGTCTGCCATCCCACCGGCGACTTACATTGTCGCCGATGGGATGGCAGGGGAAGGCAACTCGGGGAGATTAGTCGCCCGTGAACAGGGAGTTTTGCCGCGGGCGACTAATCTCCCCGTGTGCCAGAGCCCTAAGTCTGCTAAAAATCATTTAAACATAAATGCAATAGGATCTATGGGAGATGGTCTTCCTGTAATTCAGAACTTTCTGAAAAACAGGTTTCTGGATAATGGATCCTATACCTTTATTATCACAGAGGAGTTGCATGACCATATAAAGCTTTCACAAAGCAGCATGTTTCCACCCCTACTGCAGTCATTGTCAGGATACATATGTAAGAGTTCAGGAGGTGGAACTATATGTATAAAGAAACCATTCCAGAATATGCAGTATAGATTTTGCTTTAGTAAAACTAGGGAAACTTAACTGTTCCAATTTACCCCAACACACACACTCTTTTTATATGTAAAAACAAATCTCGATGTAAAAATATTGATAGAGTTGAAGTGAACATAACTTTTCCATTGTTATTCTTGGAATGTGTCAGTAGATGGCACTAGCTGCTTAATGTTATCCTCCTTTCACATTCTTTCTAACCTTCCATAAAATAGAGATTCAGTATCTGAAATGAAAATGAATTCACTTCAGTAAAGGGCACAAAGCTAAACATTCAAATCGGCATGATTTGGCAGCCTATTTCTGTAGCCATATTAGACAATGATCTGCTCATTTTTTGACAGCAAATTGAGTTAATCTCTTCATGTATGGCTAATGTAAACTTACACACTTTAAGTACTGTTTCTGAAGCTTATAGAGAATGATGTTACCTGGCTGCCCCAGTGATGCAGACTTAATAAGAACACTGCATGGCTGAGTTTTCTTAGGGAACTTTGTAGAATGTACTTTTCACGTATTCTGTTTTATAGGAACACTGGGGTCAAATCAAAACTTCTCAGTAATGTGTAAATCTGTTGAATATTGTTAAAAAGTAACTCAATTTCACCCACTCAAACAATACTGAACTCCCCAGGCTTTATGCATTGTGTAAAGCACTGGCTGGTAAGCTCAAATTGCATTTTTACTATTTTTTTAAAAAAATTTTAGTAAATGGCAACTTGTACTTTTGTGCATTGTTGGAAACAACACTTATACAACACCCTTAGGGCTAAGAGCCCCCCAAAGTATATCTATGTACTGGTCATAACCCTTTAAAAAGTGTGGATCATACAGTTTGTCTAATTCGTAGTATTATGCCCTATTTTGATCAGCCAAACTGTTCTTTATGTGGTCAAAACACAGACCAACAACTATACTTTTCATTAAGAAATGACAATATTTTATGAAGCAATCTATAATAATTCAGTTGCTAACAGGACTATTGCCGAAGGTAATCTAACATGTCTGATCATGAATATTATTTACAGAGTAGCTCACAGCAACCAATTCAAAATTAGCTTTGATGAGGCCTTTCATCAAAGCTAATAAAAGCAAAATTCTTATCTGTTGCAATGGGCCTTCTCATCCAGAATAATATTTACCACAGTTTAGTGGTTCCCCCACACCAACAACTTGTGACAGTAAGGCAAGTGCTGTCTAATGTCTTTGAGAAGAAGACATACCCAAAGGCCAACCAAAACAGACAAATCTTCTGTGGTATGACAATTACGCCTTGTAAATCACATGCAAGGATTTGGAAAATTTGCCACAGTTTAGACATTTTCTCGAAATCATTTCTATGTAGTTCTATTTGATTCAGAGGAAAGCAGAAAAATATCATATGAAGTTGAAACTGTCCCTAGTTTGCCACAAAAACAATGTTTTCCAACTTGAAAATGGCAAGGAGACCAGTCCCTAGATCAACACAGTGTAATATTATAACACTAATTGCAATACATGCATTAATATCAGTAATATTGACAATTGAGATGTCAACTAACTCATGTCTTAGCTAATTCCATATTACTATGGAGGACAGAGGAGCACAATTTAAAACATGCCTGAAATGGCACTGGTTAACTCTCCCTCCAAGTGCAACATCAAAGAAAAAAAGCTAAGCTTGAAACAGGCTTGTTCTGCATTGCCTATTTCCCTGTAAGGATGTACTGTAGTGCACTAATATTATAGAAGTAAATATTATTTATTATGATTATTATTATTAGAGTTATTTCTGCTGCTTAAGAACTGGCGATTGACAGTACTGGAAGTTGCAAAATTAAAAATTGATAGTCTAAATAATGCTAAATATAGTTCCCCTTATTCTTGTAATCCCTGGGCAACAGACCCAGCTGCCTATTGCTTAAAGTGGCCCTGAATAATTACCACAATTCTTTAAATATAATTTAAATATAAGTATTCAAATATGTTGGGCTATCTATGCCATGTTTCTTAAAGAATGTTGTATATAGAGCTAGGGCCCCCTATATTTTTCTGGTTCACAGCAAGTAGGGATTAAACAACCCAGGGGATGATATTTTGTATAACCTTTGATTTCTTGCAATTTTTCTTAAAAAAGTGTAAAACATAATCAAGTTCAGGCCTGAACTAGGATTCAAAATAGGCACTGGTATTTCAAGTACACAGAGGTCCAAACAGCCCCTCACAGGCCCAATAAATAGTGACAGTCTATGACACAAAACATACTTCCAGTTTGCTGAATTTCATCTGCAGAAACCAGTCCTAGGGCTTCAGTCCTGTATTTCTAACACTAGTAACATTGCTTTTACAAAGGTGAAATTTAAGTTTTTAATTGAAAGCAACATTTTCAGTGATATTCACCCCAAGTCTATTTATTTCTTAAATCCTTTTTTTATTTTCTAAACTGTATCAGAATGTGTCTAAATTTTACATTGATGTTCACTGTCCCCATAAGATTGTTGTTCAAAGCTCAAAAGTTCAAAGAATGCTAAGCATAAGATTTGCTCCCATCACGGATGTCACCTTCAGGAATTGGACGGCTGAAATGGCAAGATATCATGGTATATCAGTTGAAACCCTAATGAAACTAAATGGAAGAATAAATTGCTAGAATTATGCTGTAACAAAATGAATAGTTAAGGAAAAATCTTCATGCAATGAATGCAGCTGTGTAAATAATTATAATCACATACTGTATCCCAGTTTAAGAAAAGTATAAAAGTAATTAAAGGTCACTGTAATTAACACAAATGAGACTGGGAATATATTCATTAGAAAAATGGCTATAAGAGACATTTCTTCATTAACCTCATGCGGTCATAGTGTGCCTAAATTAATTAATCTTCAATGACTTTTCTCTTATTGCTAATGTTTTTCTTGCGTTTGGTAATATTAAATCATATCTCAAATGCCTTTTGATACATTCTACATTTCTTATCAGTAAAAACTTAAAAGAATAGAATTAGAATATTAGAATAGAAACTTCCCCTATAGAGCTGTTTCCATGTTAATAGAGTCATACTATCCTTGCACCATTTAGGAAACTTTGAACTCAAAATGTGTCAAAGAGAGCATCGGCCTAGTTTCTATGGGCCTTGAAGGCCTGGCCATACAGAATGGTTGGTTTGACCCACTTAGTAACAGGAATACACTGTGTAATGCCTCCTGGCCTCCCCTAAAGTAAATAAAATAATGTTAATATGCCGGCCATGTTCGGTAACCCACCACATATGTGCCTTGTAACCATGGAGGAAGGGCAGCACTGGCAATAGTAGCAAATAGTATTCTAGTCACGGGGAAGGTCTGTAAATTTAGCAAAGCAAGTTTAATAGGGTGAGACGACAAAACTTTATATCAGTTTTGCCCAACCTGCAGCCTTTCAGCCTTTGGCTTCCAGCGAAAAACTGGGTGATGGAATTCAGAAAAACAGATCAAGGTCCAAAGGTTGGACAATTGTATATTCTTTAATAATAGGCACCAATAACGTGTTTTGCTCCAACATTTAATTGGGCTTGCAATTAATAGAATATTAGCAGTAGTTGTATAGCACCATAAAACAAACTGAATGTCATAAAATAGTGGTCTAACTTTAGCAGCTTGTAAATTATCATTTATCTGTAAAAACATTTAGATTAGCTTCTGAATTGCATAGTCAATTAATTTATTTTATAAATGAGAAAATAGTATGGACAAGGACAGTGGCGTAGAGGAAGCGGGGGACAGTGGGGCCTGGACTGCGGAGTCTGCTTTTTCTATAATTTTTACAAATCCCCCTCCCCAGCCACTCTGTAACCTATCCCAGTGTGGTAGTGGGTGGACGCAAGCGAGCCAGTGGGTGGAGGCAGAGCCAAGAAAAGTTTGCGCAGGGCCCATCTTGCTGATGTAACGCCACTGGACATGGGCCACATTTAGCTTAAATGGCATGTCAAACCCAAAAATAATGTTTTGCATAATGAAAGAAAACATAATTCTAAGCAACTTTCCAATATTAAATAATTAAAAATTTGTAGCACTTTAAAAGTTATTTGTAAATGTAATTGCTATTGAAAGCAGCATTTGCTGAACTCCTGGTTGTTACATTTTAAACAATGTTGCAAAGGTCTTGCTTCTCCAGCAATACAGGTCTGTCAGTGTGCTGCCTTGTGTTACATTGTTTCAATAGTCTGAGCCACCAGGGCAGGGAATAGAAAAGGACAGACAAACACTACTTCTAATAGCAATTATAAATACAAATAACTCAAAAACCATTACAAACTTGTAATAAATGTATATTGCAAAGCTGCTTAGAATTCTGGTTTCTTTTATTAGGCAAAAAAATTATATTTTGAGTTGCCTTGTCCTTTAAATGTATGTCCCTATTGAACAATTGTAATACTAAACAATCATAAAAATATTTTCTAGATCAGAGTAAAGTCATGTTTCTCATGTCTTTCCAGAGCAGCAGAGATGTGCCGAGCTGGCCGGGCAACCCAGGCCAGCAACCTAGCCCCCTCCATTCGCATGCGTTCAAACACGTGTGTGGTGATATCCTGGGGTGTTGAAACGTGCAAAATGATAGCCATCCCCCACTATTATGCCCTAGGCATATGCCCCTTCTGCCTACCTAGTTGCAGCCCTACTGAGCAGAGCAATATCTGAAGAGATTTCTCTTCCTCTTCTGAAATTGTCTCTGGACTATAGCAGAACTGACCAGCAAGTTGAGCTGTTGTTTCAATGTCATTATATTAGTAGTGTAAAATTTGCTAACATCTTGAAATCTGAAAAAAAATGAATGTGCTTTGAAGAGAAGTTTTCTATTTATTTGTTTTGAGGGTTTACATTCCGTTTAAAGGTAGCCTGGGAACAAGATTTATTTCATTTTCCCAGTGCCTATTCATTCTGGGGTGGAATCACTGATGTTAATGGATGATCTGTATCACACCCATCAAGACTCCAGTGGAGCTGGGAAAAGGAATAGTTAATGCTAGCTCAACAGTGCTTCTGACTGCTTTCAGTGCTATATTTCGGTCTAGTGCCCTCTTCCTGCTATGTCAGTTCTACACTGCTGCTCATGTTCTGTTTATGGAAGCTTCAGGTACCCCCCTCCAACCTCCCGTTCCGTGTGGTTTGCCCCACTAAAGCTGCCGCCCTAGGCAGGGGCCCTCGAGTGCCTGTATGGTAAATACAGCCCTGACTGCTCCATTCATTTTCTATTAGTCAAAGGCAACTCCAATCTAACAATTTCCCTCCCAACCTTACAAGGTTTCACGATATGGTCCTTTTGTTTATGTTGAATGCAGACATAAGTTTCCCATTAAACATTGTCATTCATTTTAAATTGTATTTTAACACAGTTTCCTTTTTAAGTAAAGTTTTATGGGTTCCATAACTTAAAATGGCAATCCTAGCTTCCTATGTGTTCGGATCATTCCAACTTCTATATGTATTAAGATAGAAAGGTCCCCAACCTGTACTGCTCTGCTGAAATACATTTTGCAGTTATCAGCAATCAGAGAAACTGCAGGCAAAGAAAGGTGACCTAGGTTACTTATTTTCGCTGCGTTATTCTGCTTTGATATATATTTCAAAAAGAAACATATAAATTGTGAGGAACCTGCATACACTGTTTGACTGCTAAAAAAGATGTTGATACATGAAATACCTTAAAATTACTCACTTTAAAGAAAGAAAACCTGGAACTTTTTTTCCGAGAGCAAAGTTTAGCTACACATTTTCACAGATTTACTGTTAGGGAATCTGGGGAGATTTGGTCAGATTTGAAAAGTCCGTCCTTCAGAGCTGTGTGAGGTCACTCTCTTAAAATGGCACCCAAGGGAATTTGAGTTTTATAATGCTTCCTTCACCCTTACATCGTCTAATGTAAAATACAGCAATATCAACTGGCAAACTAATAGATGCATAACAAGGGCTTATTTTGAAGTAGAATTTTCACTGACAGTCTGTTCTTTATGCTCTCCCAACATTTTATGTACAAAGTTACATGGGATCATGCACTATATCAGAGGATGATCTTAATTACAGGACTGGGCTTGTGACATATATGGCATTTACCATATAATACTAAAAGTCTCTACTTCTAATTCTGCCTCCTGTGGCAAAGCTTCCTTTAATGTGAAGTGATGACAAGAGGTAAAGGACGTTTTGTCTGCCTAGACCAGGGATCGCCAACCTTTTATAACTGTGAGCCACATTTAAATGGAAAAGGATTTGGAGAGCAACACAAGCATGAAAAAGGTTCTGGGGGTGCCAGTGAGAGCTATAATTGGCTATTTGTTAGTTGGGAGTTTTATGCAACCAAAACTTGCCTCCAAGCCAGGAATTCAAAAATAAGCCCCTGCTTTGTGGCCCCTGGGAGCAACATCCAATGGGTTGGTAAGCAACGTGTTGCTCACAAACTACTGGTTGGGGATCACTGGCCTAGACCCTAGGGCAGGGGTCCCCAACTTTTCTTACTTGTGAGATTCAGCAAATATAAAAAGACTTGGAGAGCAACACAAGCATCATAAAAGTTCATGGAGGTGCCAAATTAGGGCTAAGATTGGCTATTAGGTAGCCTTAATACACACTATAAGCTTACAGGAGTCTTTATTTGTTAGTAAATTTTGTTTTTATTCAACCAAAACTTGCCACCAAGTCAGGAATTCAAAAATAACTACCTGGTTTGGGGGCACTGAGAGCAACACCCAAGGGATTGGTGAGCAACATGTTGCCCCCGAGCCACTGGTTGGGAATAACTGCCCTAGGACAGGCAGCCTGAATGCAAAGGGTGCCCTTTCATGCTCATTTAAACAAAACACTTCTTGTATACACGTGTGTTCTTTGGTTCTACTGGATCTTTGTCATATAAATATGTGTTACCCAACAATATATATATTATAAATGTTGCTGCATATATTATTCATTTCAGTATATAGTAAGTACTCTGCTAACCACTTCAGGTATAGACCCCAATAACAATGTAGAATAATCTTATTGGTAAAATCCACAGAGAAGAACATAATTTACAAATGTTAGCACCATGGAATGCATTACAGTTATGATATGCATTATCCAAATTACAAAAAGGCCATCTCCCATAGACTCTATCTTAATCAAATAATTCACATTTTTAAAAAATGACTTCTTTTTTCTCCATAACAGTACCTTGTACTCGATCCTAACAAAAGGTGGAAAATTTGGTTGTCAAACAAGCTGCATTTATATTCTATATTCAGTATATTGTGAGTGGGTCCCTAAGCTCATTAACTGACAGCAGCACATAGAATGTGCAGTGAATCAGCAGAAAAAATGGGGAGCTACTGGGGCATCTTGAAGGCACAGATCTTCCCTGCTAAAGGGCTGTGGTTGCCTTGGGCTGGTATAGGAGCCCAAAATATAATGTACAATATTTCTGCCCTGCTTCTTTAGTTAGGCTTTAGTTCTCCTTCTTAGTTCTGCTGATTTAAGTCCTTTAGACTGATTTGTCAGCTTATCTACCCATGTATGGGGACCCCAGACGGGTAGGATAGATTTTCCTGTGGGATAGGGGACTGCAGTGGCTTATTAATGTGGTCACTCGTTCTGACAGCTCCTTAGGGCCAAATGATCAAATTAGCCCAGTATCGCCCACCATAGGTGTCCATATTGGCAGAAGTTCTGATTGTTTGGTGACCTTGCCAAATGAGCGGATCTTAAAGCATATGGGAACTTTAATATATAATTATATTTGAATGTTTTTTTTTTTTTAGACTTAAGGTATGGAGATCCAAATAATGGAAATCCCCCCTGTCATTAGCTGGGGGCCAGGAGGTCTGCAGCTTTAAAAAACCTGATGGGAAAAGAAAAAGGTGCTCAACATTATAAACCGGTACTAGAGCAACCGCATGAACAGAAAGCTGGAGGATTTTTCTCGCATGCAGAAGTAATGTATCATTAAAAGAAAATTACACATTACAATGTTTTGGGAATTTCTTAACAGGAAAAATATTTTCCCATAGCTGAGCACTCTTTGCTACATATCATAAGCCTGAAAGTTTTATAGTCTTATTTTTCATTTCAACTGCCCTCATTGCTGTGCTTTATATTCTGAAAGATTGCAAGTGAAAGCAATCCAAGCAAAACACTGCAGAGTGAAGGAATGCATGGTTACGTTCGCGTGCGGTCTCTCCGTGCAGCTACATTACCTGCTACCATTTTACCCAAACAAATATGTAAATCCAGATAACACTCTGCTGGGCTGATGCAGAATTACTATAACCCTCTTAATACGGAACATTTCTTATGGCTGCATTGAAGCACCAGAAATGAAAGGATTTCATTGAACTTGATTAAACTTTATGCACTGTTAAACTGCTAAATAGACCCATCGGGTTGTGGGCTCTTTATTTTCTGTATTTAAAGATAATCTCATTATATTTTAATTCCATTTTATGTCTAACTAGCAAAAAAGCACCATACAAATAGTGTTAGCACAAATTGCCATAAGTATTATATAGCACATAGACAGTTAAATTAAAACAACCATCAGATTCTAATATGTATGCACTTTAGATGGTGCTGCTACTTCTAACACGCAATTGTATGCGTTTAGCGCTACAGGAGCTCTGTGTCCCCGCTTACTATGGGGGAGCAGGTATACTTTATTGCTGGCATGCCTCCACCCAGGGTAGGGACAGGTTGAACTGTAACACCCCTCTCTGGGAAACTCTGTGCTGTCCTCCTTGGAAAGGGACTCCCTGCAACTCCCTGTACCTTGCCCTCCTTGGGGTAGCTGCTTACCAGGCAGTTGAGGATCCACGCTGGGAGGAATAGATCAGGACACTGGCAGTGATGGTTAACCAGATGAACTCCTTTATTACTTGCAGACAGGTTATCCAGGGTATCACATGCAATTCAGGTACTTTCTTTACTTCCCTCTGGGAGAACCTCTCTCTCAGGCTTATTCCCGGTACTCCCGCCAGGCTGACACCCCCTGAGGCCTCTCCCCGGTTCTTTTACCAGAATACCCTTTGATTAGGAATCTCCACCTTTGTGCTCCTGTTGCTCCACCTGAGCTGCCACTTGTTTCCCTGAACTCCGTGATGGATTGCTGGGGGTCTTAACCCCGCTACCTCCGGGTGGGGCCTCCATCTGCCCGTTCTAATTAACCTGTCTTGCAGTCCTAGAGTGACCCATAACAAAAGCTCCTAATCTATAACAACAGCCTGTAGCTATCCTCTGAGATAGAGGTTGGGTTCCAGGACTAAAACCTCACAGAAGTGTGTGCCATCCCTTTTTATACTTTTAGCACAGCGCCATCTAGTGGTTGCTGTTAACTTACAGGGAAACTCCCTTTCAGCACATAAACATCTAGAACCACCTTTATGTGTCCAAATCCCATAAGGCCACCCTCTAGTGCCTGTCTATACAGCATATAGAAAGGAGAGCAAGAGTTTACAGTCTTCTGTGTGCCATATTTGCGAGTTTACACATTCTATAGGATAAAAGTATATAGACTCCCTTTCATATTTGTGATATTGCACCCCTTAACCCTCCTCCCCATGCTTCCAGTTCCTGTGCCAGAGGGGGTCCGACGCAGGAGCATCCATTTTTGCTGCCCCTAGTGACTTGTGGGGCACTGCTGCCTGAGGCAAGGTTTTCACTTTGCCTCATGGCAGGAGCTCTCCCATGTATTGAAGATTTCATTGATTTTCTTTGTGATGCTATCACAGGATGACACTTTTCCAAGTCCGTTTATCACAGTGGCTAGGAGTGGCTAAACAATCTTTAGTATGAACAGCATGGTGTTAGGCACTAATGTGCATGCCTGACCCACACATTCCCTTGACAAGCCGCAGAATCCAAGAAGGTGAAAACAGGCTCACAAGCGCCTCACACTGACTGGGAGCTTGCCTGAAAGTGAGAACAGGAAGTGCAGTAGTTGAGAAAGGCTGAAGAAATTGTGAAGCCCAAAAATTCAAAAGTTAACTTATGAAATTCATATTTCTCAAATTTTACATAAAGATTGTGCAAGTGAAGATGAATGAATACCTTCTTCATGTGAATTTTATGGTTCTGGAGAGATTTAGAAAATACTAATATATTGTCAAAGAAGATAATAATAAAAATGTCCAACACCATTAAGAAAATGTTGAAGGGTTTCTGAGGCATTACACAGGCCAAAGGGTATTACTAAATATTGAAAGTGCCCATATCTGGTGCAGAAGCTGTCTTCCACTCATCTCCTTTGTGAATCTTAACAAGATTATAGGCTTCCCTTAAATCCAGCTTAGAAAATATTGTAGCCTTTCTTAGACATTAAAAAGGTTCAGGTATGAGGGGTAAAGGATACTGATTCTTGACAGTTATTTTGTTTAGGTCGCAGTAATCAATGCAGGGCCTTAAGATATGGTTTTTCTTCTCCATAAAAAATAAATCAGCTCCAGTAGGGGAAGTAGAGGGACGTATGAAACCCTTGGCAGAATTCTTATTTATGTATTCTCGCAAGACTTTCAATTCAGGTTCTGCCAAAGGATAGATTTGCCCAAATGGAACTTGTCAACCTGGAAGAAGGTTAATGGGGCAATCGTACAGCGTGAAGGAAGTGTGTCTGTCCTCTTTTTATCTAAAATGTCCAGAAATTCATGATATTCTACCAGTAGGCCGGGAATTTCTCAGTAGGACTACAACACTGTACTTGAGTCATGGTATTAAACAATGAGAACAACATAAATTAGATAAATAGGTAATATAATGGTACCCCATTCAATTACAGGGTTATGTTTTTGAAACCATGGCAAACCAATGATGGCAGGGAACAGAGGAGAGGATAGAATGTCAAAACTTAATAGTTCATTGTGAATTTTATTCAAAGTGGGAGACAAAGAAAGAGACTCTTCCAAAATGGGACCCAAGCTAATCCATCTGCCACACGTATGAAGAATGGGAACTGCTTCATCTTCAGAGGAATCTGAAATTCCTCAGCAACTTGGGTGCCAAGGAAACACCGCTTGCCCCAGACTTGCCCCAGAGTCAAGTATGGCTGGTAGAACCAGAACCTTGTATTCTCACTGGAGAAAAAATGTATTGGAAATTCAGTCAAAATGAGTCATCTCTGTTGTAGGTGTTCTTCAGTAGATAAAGAAGGTCAGAGATTTCCAGTTAGCATGATTTCAGGCTCAGGGGGTACTGAAGTTCCAGATTCAGGATGTACAGTAGGAGAGGCTTTAGGTAACAACCAAGAAGAGTAGAATTGACCAGACTTCTCAGTTCTCTTAGATGCCTGTCAATTTGAACCAACAAAATAATTAATTCTTCAAGAGTAGCTGGAATCCCAACTCGAGCAAGTTTATCCTTCAAAATATTGGAGAGCCATAGATGATACTGGTATTTCAGAGCTGCTTGATTCCAGTCAGTATCACCAGAATATTTCTGAACTTTAACCATGTAGTCCTCACAGACTGTAAAGTGCAGCTATTTTGTTCCATAAGACTAAAAGCACAAGACTGCTGTTCGCCTTGAAGGAGGGACAGGATCACTCTGACCGTGACTTGTTCACTGGAATACGTCTGAGGTTTAAGGGTGAATAGCAGCTTACAGGTGTTAACAAAAGTCCAAAAGGTACTGGGATCACCAGAAAACTTTTCAGGCATAGCAGCAGCCATGGCAACGGTGGTTAGATGGCTGACCTGGTAATGGATGCAGAAGGCTGGATGGCTCATAGCTGCTCTTGCACTTGAGCATATCCTCCTTGGGGTTCTTTTACTGCTAGTGTGAAGGCAGCAATCTGTTGGGTGAGGGTAGAAAGAGGAGAAGATTCTTCCTACCTGTCCATGGCTTGGTTATACCGACAAGCTGCAGAAGCCAAGAAGGTAAAAACACAGCAAGCCATATATTTTACATTTTTTTGTGTTCCCACCAATATATAATGCATAATGCATTTCCCTGATTTTACACTATGTTTGTATTAATAAAATAAAAAGGATACATTTTTGTGCAGTAATATATACAGAAAAGTGAACATCACCTTTAAACAGCAGATGGTCCATTAACAATTCTACTGTACATATACATTTACAACTGCTTATTTATTTCTGCTATAGATAAAAAAAGTAATCCCCAATCCTCTAGACCAGTGCTGTCCAACTGGCGGCCCGCGGGCATGTGTGGCCCCCCACCTGTCTAGCTGCTTTGATGGTTTACCCTTGTGTACCCTTGTTCACTCCTCAGATTCAGGCTGTAATCCCTCTGTATTGTTTAAATATGTAATCCCCTGTACTGTTCAAACCTTTTAATCTCTGCATTGTTCACCCCCTGCAGTGTTCACACCTCAGGCTCAGCCTGTAATCACCCACATTGTTTGTTCATACCTCAGACATTGTATGTACTGCCTGGCCTATGCTGTCTGTGCATAGGCAGCATAGGACAGGGAGGGTATTGAACACACAGGCAGCATATGGCAGGGAGAGTATGGCACACACAGGCAGGGTAGGGCAGAGTATGGCACACACAGGCAGCATATGGCAGACACAGGCATCATAGGGCAGTCAGAGTATGGCACACACAGGCATCATAGGGCAGGCAGAGTATGGCACACACAAGCAGGTGCCAGTGGGAGGTGACCCTGGCAGGGGTTTGTTCTGGGAGTTTGTTAGCAGTTGGAAATACCCATTAAATGGTCCCTAAGGTGTGTAATTATATGCTGGGGGTTGCTGTGCTATCCACAGGGGAGGAGGAGGCATATGGATTTTAGGGTATGTCTTAATATGACATAATATAATTCTTTCACATATGAATGATGGTTGATATCCCTGCAGTGAGGACCAAGCATTTGGGTTTTTGCTGCACTACCACCATTGTGATAAAACGGGTGTGGTTTGAAGTGGGTGTGGTTTAAAAGGGGGAGTGGTCAAAACTGGCTTCCATTAGGGGCCCTCCACCATGTATGCACGAGAAATTCCGGCCCTCGGCACCGCAGAAGTTGGACAGCACTGCTCTAGACATTCTGCAGATAAAAGAGAAACCAATATTTCAGGGTTCAGAATGTATCGCCTTATAAAGTAAATTTATGGTAGTCTAATATTTTTATCCCTGTCTACATAATCGTTTAAAATTTAAGTGACCAATCAATAGTCAAGTGCTTTAACAGGCTTATAAAACTATAGCATTTATATCTTTTAGCTAAAAAAATAACCAGTAATTTAAAATAATAATAATTGTAATAAAACTTTTCAGGTCCTCAGTTAAAAATAATAGGAATGAAACTGAGGAAATAGATTTTTTTTTAAATGAAATACAATACACAATTTAAAATATCAAGTAACAATTACATATTGTTGTTAAACAAAGAGTACCGCAAGTATCTTTGAAAAGTTAATAAATCAGATCTCAGGTTTTTTTCTGTTGAAGATATACTGTATATATTTTAATTATATATATTTGTTTATGGAAATTACAAATTTTTTTTTGTTGCTAAAAAACATAATTCAGGCACATTTAAGAGATAGTGAGAACCATATTTTTTTTTTAGAAATCTGCATCAGGTTAGGTGCCATGGGGCACCCATTAAAACCTCTCAAAGCAGTTGGGATTCAGATAGAAAACTCCAATCTCCCAACTGCGCAGGTGTGATTTGGGCAGGTTGTGAGCTGCTCAATTATAGGGATGAAAAGGTAGAATTTTTTCCCATTCAGATGTCATCACGTCAGATTTGACCTCAATTCTGGTGTCATGCAGCATGTTCTGGGGCTTTGGGCCAGATACTTTATTATCTATAAATGGATTATAGTAAGTTTGTCAAATAATTTTAGTATCACATTTAACAAACAAACCTCTGAGAGTATTTCGCGTGGGGGAAACAAATATATCTGAAACAAATCAGATTTGCTTCAGCTGCCAAGAAAACTCAGCATAACAATGACTAGTTAAAAAGCATGTAAAGTTTACAAGGTTGTGATGGCAAATCTTTTATTAGAAATAAATAAGATAATAAATCTTACGAGAATGCTATAAGGTTTGCTTATTAGAAACTGATAAAACCTAGCTATCCTCCATGCAGCCACCATATAGAATCACCCTGCATGCTGCAACAACCAAGTAACCACAATCATGTTTTCACTGATACCACATACATAGAATAAGGATTTGCAATAATCTATTTCTATTATCCATGCCCCACCATCTTTACTTCAGCTCCCTAATCTTTCCATAAACGCTGCATATAGCACAATACTATATAATAAGAGATCTATGGTCAGGTGTGAACATTTACACTACCTACAGTACTTGAAGTGAATCTAAACCTAAAAAATTAATTGATGTAAACATACCTGGGGTACATCTCTGTGAACTTTTGCAATTTACATTCATTTTCTATTGTTAGTAGTTTTTGAAATAGTTGCATTTTTAGACCTTATATCAGGGTTTTGACTATCTGAAAGTCAGCAACCCAAGGATTAACTGCATCCTGCAAGTTCATATAAAGTGCATAGGCAGTTTGGGGTGAAACATGTTTTTTCCCATACAGAAACAATAAAGCACAAAATATACTACTTTTTATTGTAGGACAATGACAAGGTATAGTGCCATGTGTGTGGGGTACTTTTTTTTATTGTTTGTGTTTAGAGTTTAAATGCTACAAATTCTGACAGCCAAAATGGATTGCTTGTTATCTAGAGCACCGATGGGGGAAGAAAAATAACACATGCTTCAAATGTTGTCAGCATGTGGGTTGCAGTTTGATAGCAATTTTTGAAGTATAGGATTAGACAGAATTGTCAAAGAAATGTGTCAGAAGTTTCTGTAAACTGGCTTTAGAAAATAAATTCATCTCAATAGTATATATGTTATGCTTATTCAAATATGCATTTTCTCCTCAAAACAGCATGTTACATACAGTATAACAGAAACCTTAGGAGCCTCCTTATAATAACCTCTTCTTCCAGTTTGGAGCAGGGTCCTTAAACCAACAAACAGAACAGCTTATGCCTTTGAATGAACATATAAAGCATATGCGCTCTAATGGCCATATCATCATAATGCCTGCAAGCCACTATAAGTATGTTTATTGTCTTCTACACTATGTTGTTCATACTCCTTTGTATATGACTCTCCAGAGGAACCAACACCATGCCAACATTATGATGTGTCAACATTTACACATTTATGCATCGATTTCCAATACATTCCAGTACATTAATAAGAATAAAATATAAATGTAGAAATGGGAGCTGGATGAGACAATAGCTAAGAAAGGTCTACATGGCACAAAATGTGTAAAATAGTACTTATAGGAGGGGATGTGATAGAAAGATGTCTCGGACAAGACATTTCAGTCTTAATTACCAATTAAAAGACATGCAAACCCTACATTTTCCTGCCATGTATATAAATTGGGTTTTGCAGAGGTGCAAGTGGGCTGCATTGCTAATTATTATTATTAACATTTATTTATAAAGCGCCAACATATTCCGCAGCGCTGTACAATAAGTGGGTTTCATACATTGGACATACAGAGTAATATATAAAGCAATCAATAACCGATACAAGAGGTGAAGAGGGCCCTGCCCAAAAGAGCATACAATCTACAAGGAGAAAGGGTTGAGACACAAGGTGTGGGAATGGGCATGACCAGAGTTGTGAGAGGTGTGGCACAGGGTATTGCTAAACTAGATTAGGGTAAGTCTATGAAGATTCTCATTCATCCAGGTCATGATATACAGTATCTAGTAGAATTAAGTCTAAAACAACTGGAATTTTCTGAGTTTTTCTTGAAAACGTTTCACTACTCATCCGAGTGGCTTCTTCATTTTTCACCACTCATCCGAGTGGCTTCTTCATAGATTAGGGTAAGCTTCTCTAAATAAATGTGTTTTTAGAGATCTCTTGAAGGCAGAGAGATTGGGAGAAAGTCTGATAGTTTGTGGGAGCAAATTCCAGAGAAGGGGGGCAGCCCTTGCAAAGTCTTGAATGTGAGTGTGTGAGGAGGGAATGAGAGAGGAGTTGAGGAGCAGGTCAGTAGAGGAGCGTAACAAGCGGGTTGGATGGTACCTAGAGATGAGTTCAGAGATGTAGGGTGTGGCAGAGTTATGAACTGCTTTAAATGTGAGAGTCATTAGTTTGAATTTTATCCTGGATGGTAGGGGAAGCAGGGATTGGTAGAGTGGCACGGCAGAGGAGGATTGGTTGGAGAGGTGTATGAGCCTGGCAGCAGTATTCATTATGGACTGGAGAGGGGACAGTCTTTGGATTTTGGTTTTGTGCACTGTGAAAAACAAACCACTTTAAAGGATAATGAAAGGTTAATATAAATTAAAAGTAAGTCTAAAGGCATTCTTTTTAAGTACTTACTGCAAATCTAAATTCCCAGATCCCTGCTTGCTTCTCTGAGATATGGTGCTGGCAGCCTACAGCAGTGTGAAGACTACAGTGACATCACTGAAATCTCTCTGTCCTTCCTGTAGGCTGCCAGTGGCAGCCTTCCTATTCTCTGAGCATGTGTGTAACTTGATCCTGTCTCCTGTTCTGAGCTACACATGCCCACCAGCCAATCAGAAGCGGATCTGGCAGAGGGGAGGGGGGGAGGGAATGAAACACATGTGCAGTATGAAGCAAGGAGGGAAAGGAAGGGAGAATACCTTTTTAGAGATGGCTGCCTGTTCTAGAAAATGTGAAGTAAGTGTGACTGAGTAAATATTTGATTAGGTGAGTCAAAAGTGTGGTGTTTTTACTAAACAATAGGAGGACTATTGGGCAGTATGCTTTTTAAATTTTGACTTGCATTCTCCTTTAAGCTCACTTCACAGGAAGACTAGAGAAAACCACAGTGATTTCTGGTGAAATGTCCCATGCCATCTCTGATCAGCAGCCACTAAGAAACACATTATGGGTAGGCTTATTGATGCTGCAACTAGTGTTAAACTACAGCTTCCAGCATTTCCACAGCAAAGTTAAGGTTCTACAGTTAATAAAAACATACACCAGGGTTGTTTCAGTTGTTATTGAAGTGTAATAGAAGCCTTCTCATGAAGATGGGTGTTTTAGTACAAGCCTGTTATCCTATCTGGGAAAGATTGTTACAACATTTAAAATAGTAACAGCACCATTTGAAAAACTTAAAAAGGAAGCAACCTCGTCTTTGTGAGCACTCCATTTAAGGCCTTTCCAGAAGTAGATTAAAAGGTGAAATGAAAAAAATATGATAGATAGATAGAAACTATTCATTTACTTTAATTTCATGTTTTAAGGATCATTAATAGCAATCTGGTGCCTCTTCAGAATGCCTGCCCATCAGTCAGCGAAAAAGAGTTCCCGGACTTTCCTTAGGGACCCTTATAGGTAGGATGATTTAAAACTCTCTCAAACCCTATTTTTCTCCCTTTGATTGTATTGCTGGCTACATTTGATATTATGTATTTTGCTCTTAAAATCTGTGTTTCACTTCAAACAAATGTTTGTAGCTCTGGGTACCATGTTGTGAGCCTGGCATTATTTGTTTTTACTGAATTAAGCTACTTAAGAGGATGTTCTTTTGTTAAACAAATATCTTTGCTTGAAGATAATACCAAAAAGATTTGATTTCCCTCTTCACAGCCAGGCATTTTTTTCTACTACTGAAATTATTTTTAGCTTAGATACAGCACAGGTTCTTCCTCTACATCTTTTTTGTCATGGGGACAGCTCCCAGCCCTGCATCTGAAGCTTTTGTAAAATACAGTCTGCCAGTAAGTCATGGTTATGCAGCACCGGTTCACTGCTCCATATACATTGTGACTTTCCATCAAATAAACATTACCATGCTATTTCTTAATACTGTCATGAACAAAAAGCAATGGTCTACAAACAGTATTTACTGTCCAATTAAAGAAATGCTTTTCTAGTTGTCAGTAGAATCTTGACTACATTTTTCCACAGTAAACAGTTATATTTCTAATTTGACTTTCTAGCTCATTACATAAGTATTTAGTGTCAAATTTGTTTAGTGCACAAACCCTAAGAAAAATAACAGTTTACAAACTCTAAATTCTGTTTTCCCATAATACTGCCACACACAATAATAACAATATTAACAATATTTAACTAATACTAAAATTAATATATTTAACTAATACCCATAAACAGTGGCTATAAACTATAGAGGCAGCAGACCCTGCAACCCTGTTGGCAGCCTGGGGGAACAGTGCTCCCACAAAGGGAAGGTCATGGGTAATCCATGATGCAGACAAAATGGCAGGTGACAATTTTGCAAGCAAATGCCCACTTGTAGAGATATAATAACTGTACAAGTTTTGCCATTCTAAAGCACAAATTTAAAATTTGGAGTTTTTTTTCACCTCCTTCCTTTATGAACAGGACAATTTGTTCATAGTTCTACCATTGAACAAAAAAGCCCCTCCCTTATCTAAAGGTGCAGGAAAAGGAACTAAAATGTTCTGAAAGCTTGCTATGATTATCTTAGTTATAGAAACATCACCGGCATGCACTTAACGGACTCCAGGACAGCGGTTGTAAAACTTCAAAAAAGCTTTATTCAAGGATCCAGATCTGACGCGTTTCGTGTGTTGCCACACATATTCTTAGGTGCAAAGTCAGTAGTGAACTGATACAAGTTTAAAAAGCATGTGAAGATGACTTCACTCCTGATGTCACTTCCTATTTTCCTTATTACGTTTTAATAAAGTTTCTTTGTATTATAAAAACAATAATGGACACTGGTCTTTTTTCAACCCTATGTAACTATGTAACTATGTAAAAAAAAATAAGAACCAATGAATAAAGCAATGAATTACACAGATCTCATTTCTTCTATCCACCTTAGTGTTATGTTTAGGTTACATTATTTGTTTTCTACAGGAGAGAGAAAGAAAGAAAGAAAGAAAGAAAGAAAGAAAGAAAGAAAGAAAGAAGAAAAAAAAGGGGGGGGGGAAGTAAAATGAGAAAAAAGAAAAAAGGGGGAAGTAAAATGAGAAGAAAAAAGAAAAAAGGGGAAGTAAAATGAGAAAAAAAAAGTAGGAGGAAAGAGGAACAGAAAAGACCCTTATGAAATAAAGGAGTCCCTTTATTTCATAAGGGTCTTTTCTGTTCCTCTTTCCTCCTGCTTTTTTTTTTTATTTATTTATTTATTTTTTTCTCACTTTACTTCCCCTTTTTTCTCTCTCTTTCTTTCTTTCTTTCTTTCTTTCTTTCTTTCTTTCTTTCTTTCTTTCTTTCTTTCTTTCTTTCTTTCCTTTCTCCTGTAGAGAACAAATAATTTAACCTAAAGATAACACTAAGAAGAAGAAATGAGATTTGTGTAATTCATTGCTTTATTCATTGGTTCTTATTGTTTTTATAATACAAAGAAACTTTATTAAAATGTAATAAGGAACATAGGAAGTGACATCAGGAGTGATATCAACTCCACATGCTTTTTAAACTTGCTACCTGTTGATGAGTACTTACTGAATACACTTGGAGCTACGGCAGGACTTTTCTTTATTTTTGAGGCTTTTTAAACTTGTATCAGTTCACTACTGACTTTGTACCTATGAATACGTGTGGCAACACGGGAAACGCGTCAGATCTGGATCCTTGAATAAAGCCTTTTTGAAGTTTTACAACCACTGTCCTGGAGTCCGTTGAGTGCATGCCGGTGATGTTTCTACACCTGATTTGAGGTCGTGTTTTCCCTTGCTGCGGGTCTGGGGCATTGCACCCGGGCCACTGAGAGGAAGCGGTGAGTGTATATCTAACTGTTCAAAACTGTACATAGTATATAAATTGCACTAATATGAAGAATGAATACCTACAGAGCGAGAGGTTCGGGGCATAAGCACCCGGACCTGTAGTCTAATTTGGTGAGCGTTTATCTTGTTATAAGAAACCATTAAATTTAAGCTTAAGTTTATAGTTCACCACTACATAAGTATATAACTGAATAGGAACGACTGGGAGCCTCCAGACAAACAGAGTGAAATGATTATCTTAGTTAGCCAATAAAGGTATCACCTTTATACCACTTTTGTTATTTTTTATTTCAAAAGGGTTACCCTGTAAACATTATCTAAAGGTGGCGATACACATTACAATAATGAGCTTTCCTGCAGCTATTGGTTGCAGGAAAGATCGTTCATCCACTCCACTAACGTTAAGATCTGAATTGTCAGATATGCAGGCAGAAACAATAGAATTCTACCCCTATCTGACGATTTAGCATTAAAGGAGAAGGAAAGGCAAAATCTATTAAGCACACTATTAAAAAGTACTACTATTGCTGTGTAAAAACACTATATTCCTGGCTTGCCTAATGAAAGAATTACAGAGATACACTAGAACTTACATGCTTGTTTCAGTGAACGGCGCCGCCATCTTGTCCAGCGTGTCTCTATGGGCTGAAAAGCACAAGCCAGCTCCCTGCTCCTGTTACAAAGATTCTGCAGCTCCACAAACCCCCCCACTCCTCCCCACTCCTGCCACAAACAATCGCCGCTCGCAGCACCAGCTCGCCCCCCCTTTCCCCCTCCCCCCTCCTGCTTGTCAGAGAACTTGGCGACGCTGCGTCGCCATGGCAACCGCGCCGCCTGCAGTAACAAGTCGCTAAGTCTTGGGGGAGCAATGCATTATGGGAATCTTCTCTACCCAGCTCAGCGTTTTTTTTCTCTGTTTGGCTTCTGATCTTCTGAATGGGTGAAGTATTTGGAGACTTAAGGGCACTATTGAGAGAACTGAAAGTAAGCCTGCAGCTTGGGATTAACTCTTTATTAGCCTTTCCTTCTCCTTTAACCTACTTCTGATGTTCGGGCACTTTCAAAGGCCTCAGATGAAAATTTGCCACCCTGGCCAATCAACGAAACGACCGATCCAAGGCTTTTACCGATATCAGTCGCCTCATCAAACCACCATATGCGCACCGCATATTGTACAAAACAAATATCGATTAGTGTATGGGCACCTTAAGCAGCAGCCTTTGAGCAGCTCATTATCAGAGGGTATCCCTGTGGACACTTAATTAGTTTTATCAGATCCTTTATTGCTTTGGGGTACGGGAAGTGACAGGAAGTGCTAAAGTGAAACTGGTTTGCTATTCTTGTATAGTACTAAAAGTAACCTTTTTCAAAATGTAGGCAAAAGTATGGCAACACAAAAAGTATGTTCAACACGAGTTTTATTCACTAAACGCATGTGGAAAAGGGGTGTATACATTATTTAAGGTATATAGATACAGAAGAAAATAAGAAAATTATTAATTATAAGTATAGTATTTGCATATAAATCTCAGTGTTTCAAAAATATATATATTGGGTTTCCTTTACATTTAAATTGTAAAACCCAAAGGCTATAACAAGGATTCATGTTTTTATTTTGTTTACGGCATGAGGTCAGTTTAGCCACTGTCAGTAGCACTATAGCCAACTTGTGCCACGGCCCTGCAGCCACTGACAGCAATTCATGTACACATATGAGCTCATGGCCATACAATTACAAATATTTTTGTAATATATCTCTGAACTGCAGATCTGTTGGGAGATTAAAATAACATTACACTGACAGATCAGGTGTGGCTTCATGCCAAGCAAAGCATTAGAACCAGAGCTCATTTTCTGGTCACACTATTACCTGATAAAGGACCTGAATACATAAGTAAATAGTGAAAAGGTAGAAAAGAGACTCGAATTCATCTACCTGATAATATTTCAGACCACCTCACTGTTGGGAATGATGTGCTCTCTTTAGCAGGTTTAGAAGAGCAGCCAAGAAAAAACCTCATCTTTCCCAGAAAGCCATGGAATGTAGCCCACATGGAATACCTATCTCCAGCTGCTTTACCATGTATACGTCCTCCTCCATACATCAGTTTGCTCAGGTGCTCTGTATTTTTCTATCACTTGTAATTTTCCAGTCTCTGTCAAAGCAAGCTGACAAACCGATTAGAAACGTAAAATTAATTATTTCAGTGAAAGCTAGGATAAGTGGAGGGGAGCAGATATAAATTAAGCTCTTAAATAAATAGAGAGAAAATAAAGAACGAGAGGTGTATTAACCTGTAAAATATATCCCTATAAACTGAGTTCCATTTTCTGTACAAATGCACAGAAGGTTATTTAACAATGTATCTCAAACTAGGAAAAACACTGAAACATTTAAATATTTTAGCAGAATGGATATCACATGTAGGAAGTCATAGTAGCAGACAGTGACTTGCAGCATTATAGAATAAATGACTATTTCTCCTGAAGCTGTAGCTAATCTGAGACACCAGTTGGCTAGAAAAAGTATATATTGCTGCCATCCTAACTTGTTCAGGTATAATACTAATTTGCTTAGGGGCTTCTCTCAAAACCTTCTTTTCACTTACAGGACATGTAAAGCCTACATTTGCCTACAATGTTTATCAGTTGGGCACATCTCCCCGACCCAAATGGCATCATTTGTACTGCAGATATCCCCTCCGCTTGCCATGAGTATGAGTAGAATTAATAATATGGGGGTTGTCAAAAAGTCAATAAAAAAATTTGCTAAGCCCAAACGCATCTGCGACCCGCATATCTTGTGTGAATGTCCAACCGACCTGTGGGTTTCAGGCCGGCCCTCACATCACTAATAAAACACTTACCATACCTTCAGTAGAGTTCAACGTTTGAGGCACCCAGCACCCTCACCAGAAGCCCCCTCTCATCTGGTTGCATACAAGAGAATGCAACTGCAACTTTTACTGTTGGCTCATGCCATGTCCTGTTCTGTCTCTCTGGTATCCTGATGACTATTGCCATCACCAAAATGGTGCTTTGCATCTTGTTTGTGGGTACTTTACTGACACAGTAATGAAACCTATAGTTCAGTACACAGTGACATTAACATTAATTTATCTGTAAATTACAAAGTTTGAACTACAGTATAAAGAAACTTGCCAACCAAGACTATCTATTTATGAATTTCTACACAACAACTGTTAAAGATTTCACTGTATTTCTAACTTCCTCAGGCATAACCTAATCTTTGCATATCTAGGTCTTGATTTTTTTGCTATTTATCCTTTTGAGTGCAAAAGAGTAAGAAACAAAAAAATGATACAGACTGGAAATTTCTTGGCTCTCATGACAGTTTGTATTGAAATGCATCTACCATGTTAAGATAAAGATTAACGGTATAAAGCTCTCTCCTGGGCTTCATAAAGTTCAACTACCCAAACACTAATTGCTAAGAGAAGATTTTCAAGCTGTAAAAAACATTCAATAATCCCTGTTTCTACCAGAATGAGTAAGCTTCATCTAACATTACTGCCTGAAGTCTGAATCATTACTGACATTTCAGTTCAGTGATATTTACTTGGAAGGTGATTGCCATGGCTGAACTCAAGGGAATATACTGTAGCTGTATTTTTTCTTAACATGTCAGGGTCGCGAACAGCAGGACTATTAACCTAATGGTGTTAAACATTTTTTTTTTCATCATTTGCATTTGTTAATAATAAAGTAATGAACTGAGGAGTGGCAGAATGGTAGGCACTGAAAAGTAGATCGTAGTGGGCTAAAGCAATCCAATACACTGAAAAAATTTGAATATCTAAAAAGAACTGGGACAAATTGAACAAAAACACACTTTTTGGGCATTTGGCAAATAAATGTTTCTTTTATATTGTGCTGTAGCAGAATTGCATGCAATCAGGTGCTTAGAGTTATGTATAAGATCACACCATTATGGTCATGTAATAATACCCTGGATGCATAGCTGCTCTCTACATGTTGCATTGGATGAATATCTGCAGAGAGGTGCAGAGTGCAGCACTGTGCAGGTACAAGGCAGGCCTGTTCTTAGAGGCACATTTAAAACATAGGGTAGGAAGCAGCAAACATTGTGTAACTATTTAAGAAGAGGATGCAACTCTGCCAAGCCAACTCATCTAGGCAGTAGAGTCTCCCTGCTTTTGTGAGCCATTGCTGGCAAAATTGGCTTTATCACTATAGTGAAAACATAAGCCAGTGGAACATCTTTGAAGTTTGCCTGGTTACTTTTCAAATTCAATAAGGCATCATCTGACAAAGTCCCTGCATGACTGTGGGTCACATGTGAAGGAGGCAGATTTTATTATTTTTTTATCAGAAGAAGCCACAGGCCTAAAAGCAGCAACAATATGGCTGCTCCCACATCCAGAACTTGCTGATCTTCACAGGCCTCCATGCAAGTTGTCATGTGCTTTTGTGCTGTACTAAAAAGTAGTAAAAAAAAGGTTCCTAATTGCCATCAGCCAAAGTGCCCATCATCCAACCAAATACACAGTACACTTTAAACACAACACTATTAAAATAACCCCCCCCCCCCCCCCCCCCCCCCCCCAATGACACAGCATATAATGTATATAAGTTAAATCTTATGGGTTTATTTAACATTTAAATTATTTTTTAGCAGACTTAACGGGCACCTATCACCCCTATATTGTTTCCCTCACCAGAGGTGCAGACTAATAGACCTTGTGGGGGAAACAATAGTTTTGTTTTTTAGAAAAAACTCCCACTGCCAGTGCTGGGCTACTCGCACCAGGTGGGAGCTCCCAGTGTGGGTGACCATATTGGTTGGCATGCATGTGAATAGTAGGAGAGTGGGGAGACCGCTTATTATGCGCATGTGTGAATGTAAATTACAGTGAATGTAAATCACCCTTCTACGTCACACACATGTGCATATTGAGCGAGTTGCGGCACTCACTCATTATGCACGTGTGTGTGCCCCAACTTGCCTGTCCGGAGGCTCCATTCCGGTGCAGGTAGCCCAGCACTGGCAGAGGCAGTTTTCTTAAAAACAATCTATTGTTCTCCCAACTGGAGTGTGGGGTCTATTAACAATATAGGTGCCCTTTAAGGCATGGAGATCCCTTATCTGGAAAACCACAGGTCCCAAACATTCCAGAGAGTAGATCCAATACCTGCACTAAACCCCTACAATTAAATACAGTACATACAATACACATACTTATAAACAAGGACAAAAAACTTTTACACGTGGAATAACCAACATACACATGACATACTCACACCTTACCATAACACCTGGCAGAAGGCTTAAATCTTACATAGAATACATAAGAGATAATAAGGTTGATGATGCATTATAACAAGCCACCTGATACATGTGAGAATACTACCCTAGACTCTGAATAAACAATATAATAATTGTTTAAAGAGAAGTTATAACCTCCTCTGATGAAGCATCTAATAATGTGAAACATGTTAGGAGGCAGGAGTTCAGGGACCATGTAGCAGGTACCTCTGTCTTATTAGTATGATTGAATACATGTTTCATATGTCATACTGTCCATTTGTATTTTGTAATGTTGACAATGCTGTTATTTTTTGTTCCCCAGGAGAAGGAAAGACAACAACACAACAACTTAAAAGAGTAAAACAGGTAACATTCTGCAAAAGAAGTGTAACACTTGTTTGGCTTAATAGGGGTATTATACCAGGCTAGTTGGACACTTAGAGCATGTGTTACAGCAACCCCCTTTCCCAGGAATGGGCCTCCGCTATTTGGGAGCTATGTCAAGGGCTATATGGTGTTGCTGAACTACAACCCACACTGGTGTTGTGCAATATAATAAGTGATAGGACGCCAGGAGCTCTTGCAGTTAACTGGATAATACTTTATTGGACAAAGCACATATAGAATAGTGCATCTGGGTATATACTCACAGTCACAGTAGTATAGAACTTGGTCACAGAGAACAGCAGAAGTGACACTCAAGGGAACAGTATAGCCCACTTGGAGGATATGCAGAGTATTAGCTGTATACCAGGAATGGATGCCCTTTACTGGAACGGATCCCTTCCAGCCAACTATGGTTCAGGGTAAGGAACTGCCTGAATCCTGCGTCTTAACTGTGGTTCCTACAGCAAGGCATACAAAGCCTGGGTTAGACTAAACCCTTACAGTCTCCTTTGATGGGGCCAGTGCTGCCCTTACTAAATAAGCTATCTATGCTCACCACTCCTAGAGGGTGCTATTACATATGACTGACTGTGCTGGCTTTATCTCATTCACGGGGCCCTGTCCCCGACTTATAATTGGCAGGTTCTCCTTACTGGGGCCTAATTGCCTCAGGCTCGATGACATGCAGCCTTAGGACAACAGCAGCCAAAGGGGAAGACACTTCCTTGTGCAAGACACTATATAGTCTGCCAAGGGGAGTGGTCAACCTGGCTAAACCTATAGGGGGTAGCCTAATAACTGTAATCTGAGTGTAGAGGGCTCTGCCCTATTACAGCACAGATAAGGAAAAGGTAGGGGATAACACCATAGGGACCTTAACCCTATGGGTCCCTACATTCACCCGGGGGAAGAATCCATTCCGACCCGGCAATGGTAAATAACAATAAGTACACTTTTCAAGCAATAACAGTAGTGCATTGATTTAGTGCAAAAATACAGTACCCATACATCCATTTCTGATACCCTCTCCTGAGGAGTATCCGGTACATTGGATATCTGCAAAGGAAAAGTTAGGCACATACAGCAACTTTGTATTAAATCCTATACACTTTGAGTGTCCTGTAGGATCACTCCAGTGCACACATGGGAAATACTCCTGAAGTACAGGTTCCCAGGCACCTTCTTAGCTGTAACCGAATTTTGGTTTAAACAAAATATTAACTGTTTCGTTGCTAGTTACGTTACTGTAAACCATATACAACCATGGGTGTCCAAGGGATCACTCAGGCACTTTACTTAAAGATCCTTGAAATACCATCTGGCTCTGCAACAGAGGTATAACAGGCACAATACTTAGAGCAAATCTTGAGTCACCTTCCTGACCACTACAGGGGTGCTCAGGCACACACTTAAGAGATCCTTTATATACCACCTGTAACCTGCAACAGGGGTATAACAGATACACTTACACATGGGAACGATCCTGCCTTCATTCAGGTGTCCCAGGTCTTTAGCTTCAAGAGAAAAAGGTTAGTGCAAACAATAGTTAACTCTTTAGACATTCATGGCCCCACCCAAGCCAACTTTATTAGTCCATTGCTTCCCACCCTAACCCAGTGTTCATGAATCTCCCGTCATGCACTTCGTAGGTGTGGATTAGGCAATGGGTCCTCCCTGGTGAGGTTGAGGTAGAAGTTGTAGTGAGGTGGGGGCTCAGCAGTCTTTTTAGAGCCAACTATGTACACAAAAGTTAGTTCTCAGCAGTGCCTCCCTTAGGAGGAGCACATTCCCACCACTGAGGGATAAACTGAAGGTAACTGACCTCTGTTTGCTCAATACAGTGAGTCCAGAGTAGGGAAAGCATCCCAAAAACAGAAGGAGGGTACTGGCCAGTCGCTCAGTCCCTATTAAATGTTCCTACAGTGCCCAGCCGGTGCCACTGTGGATAAGTTATTTAGAGACTCCAAACCTTTTTAGGGTCTCCTCGTAGGAAAGGTAGTAGTAAGGATGAGGCTTATCAATCCTTCCCCCTCCGGGGAGTTGGGCGTTCATGCTGAAGAACTTATCTTCGTGGAACTTACCACAACTTTTAACGAAGTGTTTAAGTATGGTTCCATACCACCACTCATGCATCAGATTTCCTACATATTCCACATCACGGTCGCGTCTCTCGGCGTCACTGTGGAAAACTCCCTCAGTGCCAATCTCTGCGCGCCTGATGATTTCTCCATACAACCATTCTTGTACCTTTTTCTCGACCTCGTCAAAAACCCACTCTGGGGCATATGGCATACAGAAACCCCAGAGGTCCATTACCCGGGTATTTATCATCCTCTGTACCCTGGACACCGACCGCATCTTTGCTGGGTCTCCCCGTCCGGGCAAAACCCAAAAGGCTTGATTTAGGCCTGGCACGGCCCCTTTAAGTGGTACGGTTGGTAATGACAAAACCGGCTCCGCTGGAGGCTAGTCAGGTACTGGTGGTGTAGGCATTGGTGTGGGTGATATTTTGTCTACCCAAATGGTGGTAGTCCCATCAGTGGCCCACTCTGTAGGCTCCTCTGAAGGACTCTCTATTGGTGGAGAGGAAGGCTGACTTGCTACAGCCCGTACTCGGCCCCTCCCCCTAGCAACAGCCTTACGATCCAGCATTACTGGATGCTCCTCCCCCGAGCTGGTTCCACGAGGGCTATCCTTAACACCTCCCATGGGTGGAGAGATATGCTCCTCTTTTATGGCCTTGGCAGAAGGAATACTACGTGCTGGTGAGGATGCTGGTGTGAAAGGCTCCGCCTCCGCGGAGAGATCTGACTGTACAGACAGTTTGCTTATTCCCAATATCATCGGGCCAGGCAGTGGGCGACCTCTAGGGGGCCTTGTTTCCTGATATGGGCCAATCCAGCAGCCATAATAGCACAGACTGCAGTGGCTCTGGAAGTTCTTAGCCTCCTCAATGAGGGTAGTGCCACACCTGCCACAGAATGGTACAGTCACCCTTTCTCCTTCCCCATTTAATCTTTCCCCAAATGTACCCACCCATACATAGCGGGCACCTGCGTCTATCACGGGGGGGTCTCTGAGGGTGAAAGCTTTTGTTTTGTCCTCATCTAGAACCTCCCAGGCGTCCCAGCCTTTATCTGCCATGCTGGGGTTAGATGTTGGGTAAAAAGTTTGAGCACAACTAACCTGGCCGCAGCCGCAGGTAATACTGGCAAAATATAGCACAACCACCCGCTCCAAAGAAAGCCGCCCCACTATGTGGCTTGGCTGGGCGCGGTGGTACTGACAGTCTCTTTATGCTCAGCCGCAGCCGCGGTCTGAACAGAGCTTTGCACAAATTGATATGCTGGGGTACACCCATTGGGTCCCTCGCGTCCGCGTAGGGTAGATGCAGTCCCCAAAATTTGGCACAAATCTAATTTTGGCCAGCCGCACTATTTAAGCCCGCAGCCGCGGTGTATGAAGTGGAGGAGCGCCTGTGGCAGAATGCGCAGCCGCGCATATGCTGGTAAGCTGTGGTGATGTGACAGGGTATCCCTTTGCAGCCGCTTGGGGTCACTGTGCACGATCCGGATACGGAGCTGTTCAGCACACGTCTGCTCACATGAAAGTCTCACCACAAAATGGCGGCGGGTGACTTGTGTCCGGGAGCCGCCCTTGGAGATCTCGCGTCTAGACTATTCTTCACGCGAGACTCCCCCTTCGCGCCAAATACCTCCCGCGTCACTCAGAAAGTGCGCGAAACAGCAGAGGGTGATTGACAGCGCAGGGAAACCAATGGGAAACGGTTAAAGAGCTCCAGAAACCGAACCCACGGCCAATTACAATTTAGATTTTTCAATGCAGGCTAGCCTTTTTGCCTGTCAGTGATTTTAGAAGCACAATTTACACACAGTGTTTTCCAGCCCCACAATTACGTTGGGCGCCAATGTAACACTTGTTTGGCTTAATAGGGGTATTATACCAGGCTAGTTGGACACTTAGAGCACGTGTTACAGCAACCCCCTTTCCCAGGAATGGGCCTCCGCTATATGGGAGCTATGTCAGGGGCTATATGGTGTTGCTGAACTACAACCCACACTGGTGTTGTGCAATATAATAAGTGATAGGACGCCAGGAGCTCTTGCAGTTAACTGGATAATACTTTATTGGACAAAGCACATATAGAATAGTGCATCAGGGTATATACTCACAGTCACAGTAGTATAGAACTTGGTCACAGAGAACAGCAGAAGTGACACTCAAGGGAACAGTATAGCCCACTTGGAGGATATGCAGAGTATTAGCTGTATACCAGGAATGGATGCCCTTTACTGGAACGGATCCCTTCCAGCCAACTATGGTTCAGGGTGAGGAACTGCCTGAATCCTGCGTCTTAACTGTGGTCCCTACAGCAAGGCATACAGAGCCTGGGTTAGACTAAACCCTTACAGTCTCCTTTGATGGGGCCAGTGCTGCCCTTACTAAATAAGCTATCTATGCTCACCACTCCTAGAGGGTGCTATTACATATGACTGACTGTGCTGGCTTTATCTCATTCACGGGGCCCTGTCCCCGACTTATAATTGGCAGGTTCTCCTTACTGGGGCCTAATTGCCTCAGGCTCGATGACATGCAGCCTTAGGACAACAGCAGCCAAAGAGGAAGACACTTCCTTGTGCAAGACACTATATAGTCTGCCAAGGGGAGTGGTCAACCTGGCTAAACCTATAGGGGGTAGCCTAAT
Organism: Xenopus tropicalis; assembly: GCF_000004195.4. Taxonomy (NCBI): domain Eukaryota; kingdom Metazoa; phylum Chordata; class Amphibia; order Anura; family Pipidae; genus Xenopus; species Xenopus tropicalis. Next base: position 131,548,328 of record NC_030677.2, read on the forward strand.
AACTGTAATCTGAGTGTAGAGGGCTCTGCCCTATTACAGCACAGATAAGGAAAAGGTAGGGGATAACACCATAGGGAGCTTAACCTTATGGGTCCCTACAGAAGCTTCAATTTTTTTTTTCTATAAATAATACAGCAGAAGGTGCCTTATTTTTGAAGTCATCTATTGTTGAATCATTCATTTCTTGACCATTTGTATTAAGCTGAATCCTATTACATGCAAAATCATCACTTTGCCTATCACGGCAGGAGTGGGTAATTGTTTAAGCTAAGGACTTTGCATGAAAAGCCAAGAAGGGTTTGGCGCACTGCAAATCCTGGCTGTCAACCTGCTATTATCTTACAGAACTCCCTAGCTGGCTGTGCACATGATGTGATGGAAAGCCTTATTAACCAAGAGAAATGATCTGAAAAGCATCAGTGTTAAAATTGTTAAAATAAAAAATAATGTACTTTGGCAGATGACATTGTTTATTACCATAGTTTCACAAGTCCCTTTACATTGTAGTTTTACCATACCAATAATTTAAATCTATATTAAATGAATATCCTGCCTGCTATCATTCATTTATGTTTAAAATTGTCGTGATTTCTGCACCATTCTACCCTTTTGTACTGCAGAATGTAAGATGGTTTCAGTTTGAAGAATGGGCAACCTTTTTAATCCTTTTTTTTATGGCTATTCTAGAATCCAACGCAAGGCGTGTTAAATGCCAGTCTGTTTTGCTGCTCTGTGGAATTAATAGCAATACAAAAAAACATCTTACCAGTATTTTTTTCATTTATTTCAGCATAAGAAACCAAAACAGTAGAATATATTACAAAGAAAAAGTCTTTTGCTGTATTTTTTGTACTGAAACTGATACACTGAATTTTTACATTCAAGTTTTCGGGTTTTTGAACCATAATTTAAATTCAAGCTCAAAAAAACTTGAATTGTGACAAAAAAAAAATCAAACTTGAACGTTGATAAATCTCCCCCTAGTATTTGAACGTTGATAAATCTCCCCCTAGTATTGGCATGTGCATTCTGTGCTCACCATACCAATGATTAACAATTCAGGGCAAATTTCCAAGTCCAAAGGAGCTCTATATTTAAAGGAACACTAAAACCAAAAAATGAAATAATATCAAAGTAATTAAAATATAATGTTCTGTTGCTCTACACTGGTAAAAGGTGTGTGTTTGTTTCAGAAACACTACTATTATTTATATAAATAGCTGCTGTCTAACCATGTGGGTAGCTATTTACATTGAAATAGGGCCAACTGGCACAAGTTACATAGCAGATTTTTGATAAGCTTTGTAAAACACCATCGTTTTCTATGGAGTTTGTCTTTTAGGTTACCTGTGCATGTTCTCTTTTTTTCAGCTTGAATGGGTGCTTTTTTTATATAGTAGTCTTTCTGAAGCAAACACACCCATTTTAACAGTGCAGGGCAGCAGTACATTATATTTTAATTACTTTAAACCATTTTCATTTTTTTATATTACTGTTCCTCTAATGCCTGCTGTAGACTTGGCCCCTGAGAGCCTTATGTGTTTTTTTAATGGCTTTGTGCCTGGGTTTTGCCCTTTTCTATAGTTTGTAATCTGGCCCTTATACTACTTAACAAAACTCAAATAGATCAGTGCCTATGGCAACAGAGAAAAACCAGGAACGAATACAGTGTAATATGGTCAATCATATTGTAGCTCACACCCAGTGCTATAAGAATGGTTGTTTAGAGGTGTATTTCCCCTTTAAACCCTAAAACAGTGTGTGGATACAAATGTTCATGAAAGCTTCAATATCAAGTTCAGTGGCTTCCACCCTTCAGCAGAAATACCTACTTACAGACTAATGGTCTAAAGTTGCCTATAGCAATCAATCCAGTCATTCCTTGCTATTCCAAGTATCCACAAATTCCATTAAGAGACATAAAATTGTTTAATATAATTAGAGATTTTAAAAGTTTATAATGCACTCACCTTAAAGGGGACCTTTCACCCAGACATAAAAAGCTGTAAAATAAAAGCCCTTTTCAAATTAAACATCAAACCCAAAATTATTTTTTTATTACCACATCCATACCCATTATAAAAGCATTTTAAAATCCCAGCTGTCTATCATAAAAAACCTGCCCCGCCTCTATGCCTTAGGCATAGGGGTGAGGCAGACAGTTACTTTCACTTTCAATTCCGAACTTCTTAGATGTTGCTGCACCCCTCACGTTCCCCCTCCCTCCTCCCCATCTAATTGTGTAACCAGTGCATGGACATGGGCATTAGGTCCCTCCATACTGGCACAGAAACAAGATATTGGGAGGATGCAATGCCTGCTTTGATAACAGTGTCCACAAAATGGCCCCTGCCTGCATGCTGCAATTGTGAGTTCCAAGGCTGAAGAAAATAATATTAAAATAATTTTTACAGTGTAAGTAAAGTTTATTTTGCTTGCCAAACACAATAGAAAACAATTTGAAATTATTTCTTAAGGTGACAGGTCCGCTTTAATTGCTTGAGACCAGTCACATATAGTTATATAGAAATTCAAAATGCCAATTCAATCCAGAGAAGAATCTTGTCAGCATGTATATTCCCCTTGTGGTTCTGTCAGAGGGGAATATACATGCCGGCAAGATTCTTCTCTGGATTGAATCGGACTCTGCCTGAATAAAAAGGCTGTTGCAGTTTCCTGCATTTTCTACATTCTAGGATCAAAATCATCTTAAAGTGATACTGACACTAAAAAACTCGTTAAATTATAAATGTATGTAAAAAGTAACTTATACTGTAGTTTATCTCAATAATTTTTGACTGATAGGTTTGCTATTTTAAGTAATTGTTACCTGAAGTTCCTTAATTTCTTTACCAGTGGTTCACCTGTTGGCAGGCATTCTGACAGGCTGAGCACAGTGGCAATATGTCTCATGTGCCATAGGTAGTGATGAGTACATTTTTGTCAGAAGTCGTGGATTCACATTGAAATTCCACATTTCACAATTCATGAATCTTTTAGTGAAACCGCCCAAATGTACGCCATGACCAAAAGAAATTGTGGCCCTGTCAAAAAAGTTGCGTTCACATCAGAAAAGTCATGCAGTTGCTGTATTTCACAAATTTTTCCCCGTTTCCATAATTTTTCAGTGGTTTCCCTAATTTTTCTGTGAAGTAAAACGGACATATTCACTCATCACTAGCCATAGGCCCTAAAGCAATTCCAACCAAGATGCTATCTTCAAGGATGCTGTTGATGATTTTAAGCACCATGGGGCAAGGCTTGATGTGAATGGTGCATAATCTATAAAGCACTGAAGAACATTTGGGGCTATATAAATCAAGCATAATAATAAAGGATATTTACAATAGCAGTTACAGAAGGAGAAGGAAAAAAATTACAATAGAGATTTACAGATTTAATGCAAATTGTGTGACTGATCATGTTTAAGCACTGTATTATATTTCTTTGTAATATTTTACCAACTATCAAGATCAACAACTGCTAATATACTACTACTACTGATTGATATTTGTTGTGGGTCATATAATGCTGATATTATCTTAATAATCCTAATAATGAGAGTGAATTTAGAAGCAAGCATGTGCTCTGTGGTGCAAAAAAAATAATTAATCTTGCCATTACCTTTGTGACCCAGGCTCTTCCATAAAGATATGTTAAATCCCAGTCATAATGCCCTCAGGAACTGTGAGAAAACACATTCACAAGACTTTTAGTAAATGGTAGGTGGTCATTTATGAATACAATTTAGACTGCAAATTTTTCTGGCATGAGGCATGGAATATTTCCCAGCATGTTATGAAGCTCCCCTGGGGGATAGCTAAATGTGTTCCATAGGCAGAAAACCAACTTCTCCAGCCTTGAATTTTCAATCCGATCAAATCCTGCTGCAAGAGCACAAAGAAATTATACCTGCTTAGTTGCTGGTATTCCTGTGTATTGTCCTCTCAGTTTAGGAAACAGAAGACAGCCAGTTCCATTAAACTATTACGTTTTATAAATCTGGGTAATTTAAAAAAAAAAACACAATGGTATGGTATGTGAAGTCAATGTCACACACTGTACTTGGCAATGTACGGACTGTCTAAGGCATCTTACAACAGATTGCCAGTTCGAGCCTAATGACTCCCCCCTCCCCCAACGTTACACTTACTAACTTAACTCACAAAGCAGCAATCCATAGGCTTTGACATCAGAGGGTGCTGTGAAGTTATCATAATAACAGAGTGGATATATTCCTAGAAATTGTAATAATAATTAACTTGCAAGCAGGCTACAATTAAAGTGTTTTGCATTTGTGACTCTCCATTTACTGCACAATAGCATCCAGTGTCCATTAACAATTATAATGCTCGGAGCTATAGTTGGTTTCAGATTTCTCTAATTGGTATTTTTCAAAATAGGTATGTTAAAAAAAATGCTGGGAGCTGTAGATGGTTCACAGATTTCTTTAATTGGTATTTTGTAAGTATATTTTACAAAAATTGACATAAATAAATACTTTTAAATACCACCCAGTCCACTATTACACATTACATAGTACAACCGCTAAAAGCCGTACGAGGAGGCAGTAATTGCCACTGCTATTTGTGTTATTTCTGTGTTAATTATTCTTCTGACTATGATCTCCATGTATTAACTAACTGAGAAACAAATCTCCCAAAGCACAGGGGAATTGCAGTCATGGATTATTGACTGGCTGTATTTTACAAATATCTGAAATAAAGCAGTAATTATGTAGCTCATTATAAAATGCTCTATCACATCCTGCAAGCGTATTATTTTGTCTATTATGATTTCAGCACTGATAAATTTGTCCACTTCAATTTTTTTTCTTCAAGTTAATACAACTGTTAGGCTCATCAATATAAAGCTTTCATGCTCCCAATATAAAATCGTAGCCAGGCAATGATGTATCTCATCACAGGCGATATTTTGTAATTCCAGACAGGATGACAGTTCCAGAGATGAGAGGTATAATGTATTCTTGCAGTGTTTTATGGCCCATATCTCCACTTGAACATGAGCAAAAGGCATCGAACTGCAAGATGCTCCAAAGTAATGTTTAAGTATCAGAAGGCTTATTTACAAGAAAACTATTGTAATCTGTCTCCCCAAATATCCTTTAACCACTTTCAAGTCATCTGTCTCTAATATTACAGAAACTGTGGATGTTTAGCACATAAGGTTCAGACGTACAATAAAAGGAACATTTTCCACCCATTGATAAATGACTATCATTGGATGCATGCAATTTTTTTCCCAGAGAATCTTGTTTGGACATAAACTTTTGTGATTTGCGAATTTGTTTGCACTCCTCAGTTTAACCAAATCTGTAAATCTAATCATGCAAAATGTGTGTATCCTCTGTGCCAAGTCAGCACACCACATTTATGGCCAAGGCTTAAGGCACAGATGGACTAGGCACAAAATCACATAAGTGTTATCTGTGTGGCATAACAGTATAGGATCCATTATCCAGAAAGCTTCAAATAACAGGAAGGCCATCTGCTATAGACTCCATTTTATTCAAACAATTGAAAAATATAAACATTTTTAAAAATTCCCTTTTCTGTTTAGTAATAAAACAGTAGCTTATATGTGACCCCAGCTAAGATATAATTATATATCTTATTTAATGCAATGATTTTGCATTTTTGATTTTTTAACAGACAAAGTATGGAGAACCAAATTGCAGAAAGACTTCTTATCTGGAAAATCCCAGGTCCTGAACATTCTGAAAAACAGCTCCCTTACTTTATAAACAATATAATCAGTTAGTTACTATATGGAAATGAAAAGATTTAATTAAATTCTGCATATATATGTCCATTGGTACACCTGAATATTATAATTTCAGCTCACTGCTCTCAAAAAAAACCCCAAATATATATATATATATATATATATATTTGTTTAATTACATTTAATTAAATCTTTTCATTTCCATATAGTAACTAACTATTTATATTATATAAAATATATGTTGACAGCATATCCTGATGCTAACTGCTGGACTGTGCCTGTTTGATATTCACATAACCTTGTCTCCCCCACACATACATTTTTTACCATAGTCTCTTACTGTTTATTGTCCTTTTTTCTCTGCTCAAGCATGTGTCAATCTTAACCTTCTATGTGCTCCATAAAACAAAATGTATGTGTCTTTTAATGTATGCACTTGCTAGTAGCCTGAAACTCACTACCAAAGCATCCAAATCATGAGGTGGAACAGATTTGTGAAGCTGCAGATAGTTGCAACCCCAGAGATACCCAAAACTTCAGATACTGCACAAACTATCAATAAACAACCCTGGAGAAAAAAAAAATTAAAACAAAAAAGCATGGAGGATGAGAATATGTATGTCTGTGACAGGAATACAACAACAGTAATGCAGCTTTTATTATGCTGGAAACCACTAGGAGTCAGCCATTTCTTCTGCAATCACGCTGTTCCAATGCTCATCTTATATACTGTATCTAGCTAAGAGTAAAGGTGTAGGTTTGTGGTTACAATGAAGAGTAGGAATTTAAATACCTGTACAGGTATGGGATCCCTTATCCGGAAAGCCATTATCCAGAAAGTTCCGAATTACAAAAAGGCCATATCTCATAGACTCCATTATAAGAAAATAATTCTAATTTTAAATTTGATTTCCTTTTTCTTTGTAATTGTAAAACAGTACCTTGTACTTGATTCCAACTAAGATATAATTAATCCTTATTGGAGGCAAAACAAGCCTATTGGGTTTATTCAATATTTAAATGATATTTAGCAGACTTAAGTTATAGAGATCCAAATTATGGAAAGATCCCTTATTCGGAAATCCCAAGTTCCAAGCATTCTGCATAACAGGTCCCATACCTGTACTGTTGACAGGAACTAATTGGGAGCAATTGAGCATTTGCATGCCAAGACCAGTTTGGTCATAAAGTTTCATGTAAGTTTAGACAACATTTGTTGATTTAATTGCCTGAAGAATCAATATCCATTCTGCAACTTAAAGGAACAGTAAAATCAAAAAAATTAAAGTGTGTCAAAGTAATTAAAATATGTACTGTGTTGCCCTTTACTGGTAAAACTGGTGTGTTTGCTTCGGTAAGACTACTATAACGTATATAAACAAACCTTGCAGCCATGGGGGGACCATTCAAATTAAACTACAGCTAAATGGAACAATGGTGTTTAACAAAGATAAACTTTGTAAAACACCATTGTATTCTACAGAGCTTAGCCATTATCTGCTGTGTAACCTGGGCCTTTTTTCCAGCTGCCCCCATGACAACATGGAAGCTTTTTTTATATTATAGTAGTCATTCTGAAGCAAACACAGAACTTTTATCAGTGCAGGGCAGTACTATATTATATTTTCATTACTTTCACATAATATAATTTTTTGGTATTATGTTCCTTTAAAGCATTACTTGACATTTTTAAAAACTCGGTGAAATGTGGTACATATTTTAATACTTTCTTTGATGCTTAGTTTTAAAGAATACTGTTGGCCCAGACTTATTTCATTAGGCTGGGAATTCAGCGGCATGCCTAGGTTCAACTTTATATTTAAGGATCTAATATAAAATATTATTTTTTATTCCCTCTTATCAAACATTACCGAGGTAATATAAAATATTTAATGGAATGTACATAACAAAATGTTTACTAAAGCATTTTCTTTTTTTGAATTTGCCTTTTGGTTTTTTTTAACCAAAGAACCAATATACCTAAAGGTAAACACTGGGTCATATTTTTCAAGTTTTACAGCTCTCTGTTCAATTGGTAAAAACATTACTGGGGCATATTTATTAGGGGCGAAAGTGAGATTTTAGCTTTTACTATATGTCCCTAAAGAATCTTATGCAAGATAAAGAGCTGTGAAACTTCTGTCCAGCAGTGTGGCAAACTGTGCTCACTCTTCTTATAATGCATTGCCTATAGGCAAAGTCCTGCTTATATTTTATTTGCTCAATTAAAGGGGTAATCCACCTTTAAATTAACTTTTAATATGACATAGCCATTGATATTGTGAAACCATTCACCAACCATGTTTTATTTTGTAAAGGTTTTATAGTAAATTTCACTTTTTGTTTAGCAGCTCTCTAGTTTGGAATTTCAGCAGCTATCTGACTTTTAGGGCTGTGGCACACAGCGAGATTAGTCGCCAGCGACGAATTTCCCTTGTTGCGGGCATCTAATCTCCCCGATACGCCATCCCACCGGCAAGAATGTAAATCGCCGGTGGGATGGGATACATGGCGCGCCGATTTGCCGAAATCGACAAAGTTGCCTTTCAGCGATCGCGGCTCCACGTATGCGATCCCACCGGCGATTTACATTTTTGCCGGTGGGATGGCATATCAGGGAGATTAGTCGCCCGCGACAAGGGAGATTTGTAGCGCGGTAACTAATCTCCCCGTGTGCCACAGCCCTTAGGGTCTTGTTTACCTTGGAAACCAGGCAGAGGCTTGAATAAGAGATTGGAATATGAATAGGAGAGGACATGAATAGAAAGATAACAGCTAGAAAGTAACGATAATCTTAAAATTGTAAGCTCACAGAACAATTGATATTTGGCTGCCAGGTCAATGACCCCCATTCGAAAGCTATACTATATAGTAGTGGAAGGCAAATAATTAAAAAACCTTAAAAAAAGAAATAATGAAGACCAAATGCAAAGTTGCTCTATTACAAACTTTAGTGGTAAATCACCCCTTTAATGTCTATAAAAATGTATGGCAATAAAAGTAAAAAAATTGTGAGAAGGGAAGTCATTTTTTCCTGGGGAAAAAATTAAAAATGTGTATTTTTATTCTAGCAAATCTGCCCTTTAGTCTTGTCCATTTGCAAAGAAATATCTATTTTGCTAAAGGGTTATGTTATTACCTTAGTAGGTCCCATTGTTTGAGAAATTCGGTGGCTAGATATCAATTGAAGTTGCTTCTGAAACTGAAATATTGATATCTTTATACACTATTACATTTGGGCATTGACTTCTCATATAACCTAGCTCCTGGTAACACGCTGCAGGAAACAAGTATAATGATTTTCATTATTTGTGTAAGCAAAGAGCATGGCAACATTTTGTACATGAGTGAGTTTTTCTTAAAAAAAAAACAACAAAAGAAATCGATAAATGATGGTCTCTTTTTGACCGTGGAGTTCACAGGTAATAGAAAAATATTTCAAAGTCAATAAGTCAAGGTTGCATCTAGCATGTGATTCCAGGCGGTACAGTAATAATATTAACTTTAGTTTAGTTTAGGTTCTAAAGTCATGTTTAGTTTTTGTATAGATGCAGTCAACAAACTCGCTGCTGTCTAGCAGGTTTCACTGCATAAATGTGTCTTGCATTATTTCGAATATTTGTTCAGTGTAGTGTATAAACAACTGTGAGATATATGCAATTTTCTGCTAACATTTAACAGTTTAATTAATTTGACTAAGAAGAGAAAGGAATTATGTAAATTTGTATGCGCTTAATGGACTTTTTAGATTAAACTGCTATAATATCCGGTTGCAATTTTTTAAGGCAATTTAATTGTGTGGAATGTGATCAAATTGTGAAGTGATTAAAGTGTCCCAAAAAGAAGAATTAAATTACTGGAAAATTAAGTCATTATGCTACAGTTCATGAAAGTATACAAGGGCAAAAAGAATATGGAGGTCATATAAACATCATCAGTAAGTAAACCGGCCAAAACAATTATACAATATTTGCTAAAAGGTGACATTAATATATAGGGCAGCAATTTAAGTTTAATTTTAGAGGAAACTATAATTACTGTATAGGGGCTAGTTGCTCTAAAGTTGCTTTACAAAATTATCAGATGGATTACCATAAAACATCTTATAGCACCCCTCCTGTAAAATACATCCTTTTGGTTGTGTCTGTAAGGTATCATTGCTGTTACCCATCACTGGGTGGTTACTCCCCATTGGGAAACCCAGCAATATTTACATTTTTCACAATATAAATCACTGAAATTATAGTTTTACATGAAGCACAGATCTTTACAAGAAGAAGAATAAGGGGCCCATTTACTTACTCACGAACCGGCCGAATGCGTCCGATTGCAATTTTTTTGTAATGATCGGTATTTGGCGATTTTTTCGGAAAATGATCGCAACTTTTTCGTTGCCATCCGAATGTTGCGCAAAATCTGGCGATTTTTTCGTAGCGTTAAAACTTGCGCGAAAAGTCGCGCCTTTTTCCTAGCCATTCCGAAAGTTGCGCAAAATGTTGCGATTTTTTCGTAGCGTTCGGATTCATTCAAGCTTCAGTATGGTGACTTTTCTTGGGCCAGGTTGGAGCTGCAGGGTGCCATTGAGTCCTATGGGAGGCTTCCAAAATCATGCTAAGTCTGAAAGTTTCGGCCGCCGCTTACGAGCGCTCAATACGAAAAAGTCGCGACAAGATACGAGCGAATCGTAATGGCTACGAAAAACTCGCGTTTTTTCGCGAAAATCGTATTGGTAACGAAAAAGTCGCGACAATTTCCGAAATGTCGTAAAGGCGCCGAAAAAAATACGAAAAAGTCGCAAAATGTTCGTTTTCCAATCGGAATTTTTCCAATTCGGATTCGAATTCGTGTCTTAGTAAATCAGCCCCTAAGTGTTGCTTTCACCCTACTCTATATGATAAGGCATTTGGCTAATGTCAGGCCAAGCATTTACTCCAGGGTGGAGAAAGCATGACTCCTACCTGTTCCTGTTGGAGACAAAAATAACAACTGCCTTCCACTGCGCATTGTAAGTATGATTTTGAAGGGACTTTGCAAATTGGGAATATACAGGTGTGGGATCCCTTATCTGGAAACCTGTTATTCAGAAAGCTCCAAATTTCAGGAAGGGCATCTCCCATAAATTCTAATTTTAAAATAATAATTTAGATTTTCTCTGTAATAATAAAACAGTGCCTTATACTTGATGGTAAGTAAGCTGCATAAATCCATATTGGATTTTTAGCAGACTTACAGAGATACTGACACAAGAAATTAAACCTTTTTTTTACATCTCTCATAACATTGTCTTTCTTTAGCATTAGAAGCTATAACTGACAGGCTGAGAAGGGACAGTCAGATTGGCAAAACAGTCAGGTTTAGAAAGTTCAACTAGCAATTACTATGTAAAACAATCAACATGACATATTGATAACTTTTAATGTACATTATTATTTTGACAATAGTTTTTTAGTGTCAGTATCACATTAAAGTGATACTGACACGAAAAAACTACTTTTTAAAATATGAATCTACATAAAAAGTTACCTATAGGTCGCGTTGATCATTTTTCACTGATAGGGCTGCATTTGTGAGTAATTGTTACTTAAAGTTCCTAAACCTGACTGTTTTGCCAACCTGACTGTCCCTTCTCAGCCTGTCAGTTATAGCTTCTAATTCCAACAGACTCATGCTGCACAAATATGGCAGCCCCCTCACAGAGGAACATAGGGGATTAGATGGGTAATGTAAAAGCATCAAGAAATACGTTTATGGCAAAATTATAAAGCTCATGCAAAGACAATGTTATGAAAGATGTAAAAAAAGGTTTAATTTCTGGTGTCAGTATCGCTTTAATATACTCCAGGCTGCCAGTCTATTGTGTTAAAATTTAAAGGCTCCAGTTGAAAAACATGCATTTGATTTGATTCAACAGAGAGTGAAAATGACACTGCAAGATGGTTTGAAACATTGCCAGCTGTTTCTTTTTCTACTGTGGAGCTCCTCAGCTGTTAGCCAGGTACTGTATTCTTCTTTTCCAGATGGTCGCATTTGATTTAATCGAATAATGCATCTATATATGTTACCAACACTGCAATTGAGGAAATTAGCTAGAGAAGTATGGGGTGCCATTTGTCTAATGCACATTTTGTCTACAAAAATACATTCTATATACAAAACACAATCCCCAGTACACAGAATTAATGTGTGGATAAAGATATATTTCTAGTGAAGAATGAAAACAAAAATCAATTCTGTGCACAAAAGGATATTATTACATTACAAACTTCATTCTGTAAATTTTAACAAGCATTCTATCTCACAAATGTATAACATCCATACCAGCAGAACCAGTTTTTTACAGAATGAATTATGTAAAACAAAACTTTGACAAAATATATAATGGTGTAGCTAGATTTTCATGTCAAAATAAATACTTGTGACAGAAAGCAAGATTCTATAGCACAGAATTCATTCTATCAACAAAATGAATACACGGTTCCACAAAACTGATAAAATATATATGTATTTTTAACAGCTATTTGGAATGATATTGTAAGGTACAGTATAAATATGTTTCTTGAAAAGGTTTTCTACCCTTCGAAAAAAATCTGAAATGTATGATTGTGTTTTACTAAATGATTATGCTGTTAAAATTATAACCAATGGACAGTGAATAGTGAAAAAGTTTTTACCTTTTGTGACTTTGACGTAGTACTTTTTACTGACATAGTATTCATTATACAGAACCCTGCTAATGTTTTTTTTTTTTTTTTTTTAAAAAGCTAAAAAACCCTGTCAATGTATTCGTAAAACTTTTGATATGTGGGGAGTGGTGTCTCCCTTTAAGCAATAATGGTTTTAATGATGGGTGGGGAACTTTGTGCTTAAATTTGTAATTTAGGACCCACGGGGTCACATCTGCCTATGACTAAGTACCGGTACAGTACAAAATGCGTAAGGTGACATTTTGTGGAGTTTGAATGTTTTCAATATGACTTTTTGAATAAAAAATGTGATTTTTCTTTTGACCTTTTGTGTTGAGTCTGGGATACGCTTGGATATATTTGCTTGATTTGCCCTTTAAATCTGGGGGCTGTGTCTCATTTACTCTGGCCCTTTTTAATTGGCCATTGAGGATCCTTAGGTATGTTTAAGTGTACAAGCATTTATTTTGTCATGAAAATCTAGCTTGGAATATGCTAGTCAGTTACACCATTATATATTTTGTCAAAGTTTTGTTTTACATAATTCATTCTGTAAAAAACTGGTTCTGCTGGTATGGATGTTATACATTTGTGAGACAGAATGCTTGTTAAAATTTACAGAATGGAGTTTGTAATAAAATAATATCCTTTTGTGCATAAAATTGATTTTATTCTCAGAAATATGTCTTTTGTATTTTTGTTACCAATGTATATGGCCACACATTCATTCTGTGTACTGGGAATTGTTCTTTGTATATGGAATGTACTTTTGTAGACAAAATGTACTTCAGACAAACAGCACCCGTAGTGAAGACTTGTAATGTAATCCAAAACAAATGTTCTCCATCTAATGCAGGTTTCTAATACTCCGATAGCTCTCTGCTTTGATAAAACACTGCTATTTGTGTGGCAGAAGTTCCATTAATGTTTTCTTAATGTGCTATTTTATTTCTTACATGTAATCTGATAACGGGGTTTTAATGCTTATTTTGTTTTTGTCCTTGATATACGAGCAGGAATAAAATGGGCAACAATACAAAACATCAGACACAAATGTATAATTTGGCTTGTCTGCATTTTAATACAGAAATTTACTGCTGTTAATATTACGATAGTCAAAAATTTGCATACAGCTGCTTCATTCTCCTATTCTTGCCAAGCACTTGGAAAAACTGCAGTGTCCGGGAGGATATAATGCATCTTCATTTACAAAACTGGACGTTTCTGCTGTCATAAATTATATTGGTGATTTAAGGATACTGTAGAAACTGTAACTAGTAAGGACGCTGATTGAACAATATATAGAATGGATATTTTTATTTTTTAATCCTTCCTCATTTTTTATTCTTATATTGAGTTTAGCTTCTGGGAAAAAAGTGCAAGCGGGCTGCTGGTGATCAGCAGGGGACAAGTCTTAATTGTTTTTTTGTAGCTTCCCTTAGCATACCAGCACTTGTACCTATCCATTCTTAAATAAGCCGCTTAATCATTCGACTCTTAGAAATTATTTAAGTTCTGTAATATTAAGAACTAAGAAAGGTATTTATATTTAAACCTGCAGTGCTCAAAGTATTTTTTGTTACATTATGTTTTGGGCTTCTGGACCAGCCCAAGGAGCCCACTGTTCCTTAGCAGTGGAAATCTGTGCCCCAAAGATGCCCCAGTAACTCCCCATCTTCTTTTCTGTATATATATATATATATATATATATATATATATACTGTATATATATACAATATAAATGACACAATATAAGGCTGATTAGTAAATAATTAAGATTACTAATTTATGGCAGTCCTAAAACAGTGCACTTAGCAACCTGACATTGTGACAATTTTGAATGCCTGGATCATGACTACTGTAGAGATTCTAAACCTTTAATCTGGTATAATAAGTTCTTTATATAAAATATGGCTTTCTATTCATATTCATTTTTAGGGTTTAGCTCTCCTTTAAATTATTGTAAAACTCCCTGTTTGTTAGAAATATAAGAGCTGTGTTACTTGCTGGCACTACATAAATAGATGATGATGATGATGATGCAGATTATTTCTATCATCCTGGTCTTCTTTTCTCCAGCTGTTATGCAAATGTATAGGTAAAGAAAGGGTTATGCTGTGTTATGTTCCTGGAGATTATAAACATTTATTTTTATTGGGCTTGCATAGTTAAGTTATACATAATTGGACACCTCTTCTAGATTATTTGAGTTATAATAGTTATAATAATATACAATTATAATATACAGACAGCCAATGCTACAAATTCTTGAAGTCTGTGTAATTTTTGTACCCTTGTCTCCTACGTTTTGTAGTATCTGCTGTCTTAGGGCTCTGGCACACGGGGAGATTAGTCGCCCGCGACAAATCTCCCGTGTCTCAGGCGACTAATCTCCCCGAGTTGCCATCACCTGCCATCCCACCGGCGAAAGTGTAAGTGGGAGATTAGTCGCCCGAGACACGGGAGATTTGTCGCGGGCGACTAATCTCCCCGTGTGCCAGAGCCCTTAGAGGTTGGCAGGCTTGCAGTTTCAATATGATGATATGCAAACTTCCTACAAACCTTGCATTATGCCTTATTTGAAATCCCAGGCAGTAGGGGAAGTCATGCCTTATGCTGCTGGGGTTACCACTGGTGCATGAAAGTTTACACCTAATTTTATTGTCCTGCTATCTGCATCTTAGTGATCTCTTAAGACACAAGAGGAAATGGAAAGGATGTTCTTTAGAGTGGAATGGGAACATTGGCAATTGACAATACATATGCAATTCAGGTGTGTGTAAGTATTTTGAAATTTTTTGAATTTGAAATCTAACAGCAGTATACCAGTAGTAGTGTCAAGGTAATGGGACCACAGTAACTGATTGTGGCCTATGTTTGCCTTGCTCACTTGCTCTATTTTTGTGACTGTAGGAGATATGACAATACTCAATAATTGCTCTTTCTTCAGCTCTCAAGGCTCTACTTCTTGACTTCCTGACTACAGCTTGGGTTTGTTTCAACCAGCTCTTTACATCATTTTGTTCTTCACACTTAGAACTGGAATTTAACTTTTTTTAACAACACTGGAGGTTACTTGGCTTGTTAGTAATAACAAAATTCCATTTTTCAGGGCTGGACACCTGGTGGATCTATTCCAAACCCCTTTTATAAGAGGAGAATACCATAATTTCAGTTTCTAACTGCTATATCAGGTAGGGTTACTGTCTTTTGTTGTATGCCTGTTCCATTTCCAACTTAAAACTTGCAAGAATATTTTGGTTGGCGCATATATGCTTGCTGTGCTATATGAGGTTTTAAATATTTGATTTGGGCATTTGCACAGATAGCTGTGCTGGTTCAGTGTTCCTGTGACACTAAAAGGCCCATTTATCAACATTCTGATGTTTGTGGTTTTGAAACCCCAAATAAACCCCTAATTTTTTACTAAATTTTTGTGTGCTTACAAACAAAAAAATGCAAAAACAAAAAAATAAAGATTGGTACAAATTGCCTAGCTACAGCTCCAAGTGACTTCTGCATGACCTTAACAGCTTTTAGATGGCAGGATTTTGTATTAGTGTTTTTTGTATAGTGTTTTTTTTTGTGGTTTTTACAATTAATAAATTATGATTTTTTGGTGGTTTAGAGTTAAGTATAATCCACAATTTTTAGTGCTAAAAAATATATTTGTAAATCTGGCCCCAGACTTATCTTGTATATGATCTCACGCAACGCAGATTTATTTTCAGATTTGTCTTATGCTTAAACTTTATTAACCAACAAAGCTACCCCTATTTATGGATTAATGAAAGAACTGTGGATTATAGCCAACAAATGGCTGCTAATTTGAGATCTGAGAATATCATTTAACCTATAAATATGATGGGACATTTTATGTTGTTTTTCACTTCAAACTAAACAGCAAAAGTCAACATATTGGAATGCAATGAAATGATGTTCCCTAGCTGCTCTTTGGACCCTCACTAAGCTTAGCAACCAAAGTGTATCTCTCCTGTCTTTTATAATTATTGATTTATTTGTATCAGAATTCTTCCTGCATTAACCAACATGCATACCTTAAGCTTCTTTATATAATTGCATTTAGAACCAATGCAAGCTATTCACCAGCAGGTGTGATTAGGAAAAAATATCTAAAGGGATTGGCTTCAACCATTTGCCCTTGGTGACAAGAGGGATATAAATATTTATAGGCTGGACACAATACATTGGAGAATACTAAGTGCTTCAAATTGCTAACGCATACTCAAGTGGAAGTGCACAGCAAAAGAATAAAATAAAAATGATTCGCTATGCTGCTCTGTCCCCTGAAGCTTATTTGAAACAGTTTCCTCATTATAAACCAAGAAGTAGAGACCTTACCATCCTGAGAGTACTGCATGAAATCTATGTCCTTGCAGATGCCTCAGTCAAGAACCTAATAATATTCTAGGACCATATTTCTCATGGATATACCCTGAATATATAAAGCGTGTGACAGGCATATCCTCAGTTTAAGATGGAGAAAGGCATGCTATATTCCAATCATAAAGCTAATTTTTATTACAGTGCATTCTGCAACTGTACTGGCTCTTGACACACATCTCTTTTGCTTTAGTTGACAATGCATATTATATGTGAGTAAATTTATGAATACATTTCTTACGCCATTTTATATTGGTGAGTAGAATGCTTCCAATTTTTTTAAATCAATATAATTTTTCCTATTTTATTGGGATGGAACCATTATTGTACTGGGTCCTTAATGTACTGCAGAAACACTAAAACCCTGTGTAGCAAAAAAACACAAATGGCCGTGTGCTGTATAAGTCAAACTATATTCAGAAGTCTAAATTAAAATAACATTGGAAGTTTAAGAACGGATGCCAAGATAAATATCTGTATGCACCTTGCATGGCTGGGTTAAACAGGGACATAAATTCCCAAGCACCTTTGGAAAGAGATTATGCCTTGGAGGATCCACGACCCTGTTTAACCTGCAAAACAGAGAGATGCTCTTAAGCCAGTTTATGTGTATCCCTGTTTAACTTGGAAACTATGCAGAATAGGTGGTCTTTAACCACATATTTCATATACAAATTACATTGATTCACGATATCACACATAATACTGCCTTAAGTGAATCTTTTATAACTGACTGGATAAGTCCTTGAAGAAATGTTAAAGGGGCAATATCTTTGAAAGAAAAAGCCTTTTTATTCTTCTGTAGTTCCCATCAAATAAATAGCCCATTTATGTTTTACAACAGAGGGATTGATTTAATATTGCAATTTTGGACAAAATCATTTTTTTTTCTTCTAAGCAAAGAATGTTTCTTTAATACAGATTTCTGAATTGCAAAATCTCACACCTTCACCTCCTTGCTTCATACGTAGGACTTTATTAGCAAATACTGTTGGTTTTTTGTCTACATGAACACATAGCTAGATAGGACTAGGATCATTTTCTGTGTTCTGAAATTCCCTAAAGATTATAAGGCTGATGAAAAAAGGAATTCCTGGAAGACTATTAGCCTGATGGCAAATGGGAGTTTTACATTACCATGATCCTCTCATGGTGTCTGCTGACAGCTGCCTACTCTTCATTTAAATAGCAAATATGCTGTCTGTAAAGATACTTCTGCTCATATACTGTTGTTGCTTGGGAAACGGTAAATCAGTTTTTTGTACATCAATATACTAGCAAACAGGTTGACAGGTCTAGGAAAAGATGCGTGAGATAAAGAGCCTGTATGTATTTGATCAAATTTCCCAACTTTATCTGCTAAACAGAGTGATGTTACTTTTATTGTTATGTTTATTCCTTGGGTTCTGTTGTTTGACCAGAGACACAAGTGGCCTACAGAATGGATTTGATAGAATCATTGCAGAGCCCTGCACCTTTCTTCAGTTTTGCCCCAGGTGCAATTGCTCAGTAAATGAAAAATAAGGGGTATGGTTTTGCATCCCTTGGTGTTCTTTTACATGAGCCTTGGAAAAAAAGCAAATACATGGACAACAACATTTATTTGTAAGTCCTTACCTTATTTACTAGCACTAATACCAATAACTTTGTTTATGGAAGATATTAGAGTGAAGAAAAAGGCCAACAAGGGACTTATACATTAACCTGCTCTTTGATAGTACAGGAATCCAGAGAAACTTTGTGCTCAGTGGTTTCTCCTGACTTCCTAAATGCAAATTTAGTGGGCACTCTGACCTGCCTATGAAACATGCCTGTTGATTGCCTGTTAGGATAGTGCACATTTGTGTCATTCACACCTGTACTATAACATTTTATAAGCCCCTCACAGTTTTCACAGGTAAGAAGACAACACTTCAACGAAACACTTTGGCTCAACTATTTATACTGTACCTTTATTTATGTAATTGTTTCATGTCCAAATGCTCAGGCTGAGTGGAAGACATATGCATTTCTTAAGAAAAGCTAAACTTCACAATTAAAACCAAAAAAAGATTCAAAAAATATAAATGAAGGAAATATATATGCCCTCTATTTGATGAATTTAGTATTAAGTTTGCTGAAAGGTTTCACCTATTCATAAGCATCTGCCGCTCTGTCAAATGGAGCCTATTTCCTTTATCCATAAAATAGCCAAATGGTGACAGCTAGTTTTTTCCTTTAACATCTCAAAATAAGTGTCCTCTATTGCAACAGCAATAAAACCTGACAATGTGATTCATAAATCATTCTTATCTTTACATTTCTGGAATTGTTGTACAAGAGCAATGTCCTTCACAATATCCTTAAAGCCTTTTTCATGGTTTCGTTTATTAATCCTTTATCCCGGCTCCACCAGGAAAAGTCAATCACATTTATGGTGTCGTTTATATTTAAATTATAACTCCACCTGCTTTCCACTGATTCCTTGAGCCATGAATTGTCTACAAAAATTTTACAAAATTAATTTAATAAATCCTAACCCAAGTTAAAAAATTCAACCTGGGTCCTATCACAAGCCAAAATCACATCCATCTTCATACACAGATATATATAAATATATTTTACCACAGTGACTGTAAAAAATAAAAACAATGAAAGGTATGGCTCTGCAGAATGCTTTATGTTACACAGCAGATGAGAAGAATAACATAGGCAGTTGGGCTACTGTAGCAGTGCAAGTCCTGGAACTGACAAGTTACCAGCTGGGAAAAGGGGAGTGGCTTTTGGAAAGCTTTCTGTCCTGGAAATGGCTTGTGCAAAGGGGAAAACTTGTGAGTAAATATTCATATTTTTAAATAGCATTAAGAGTGGCCTGTCAAATGCAGGTTGTGGAGGAATACAGTGTGCCAACATACCGGTCTGTTCTGTTGTTGAAAGAATGACAATGAATATGTTAATTTATTTATGTTTTCTAAATTAAAAACTGTATTATGCTGTGAAAAACCCTGCTGTCAGTAAAGTACAACTGCATAAAACTACATTGGAAGTCATTGTCTCCTCTTTTGGGAAAGGTATTCCAGGCTGGTAAGATTCTTTAGTACCGTTTAATGTGATATAAACCATCAGTTGGTTAAGTCTTCATTCTGGGGGTATAGTTTTCCATTAACACATCTCATAAGGTACCAGGCTTCCATGATTACCCTTCCGTATGGGTGCCCTACAATCCATAAAGCACTGGGTTAGTGTGCAAGAAAGTCCCTGAGCATATAGTCTTTGAGTTCATGTTCCATGACATCAAGCACCTTTGCAAATGGCATTCCCAAAATGCCCAGGTTACAGGCATGCATGTAGGTTTCTAAGAAGAAATCCACCTTGTATAGCCATCCATGTGATGCCTTGTGCTTCATGGTCAACCTGTCTGAAGAAATGTTTTCATGGACAAAATTTGCAGTGGCAGATGGGAGCCCTGGAACTTGTGGAATGTGTTTGGTTTCCAGTAGTCAGGCTTCACTTCTCCAGTTGGTGATCCCTAACAAACTCTGTAACATCCAGGTAAAAAAAACAAAGGGTATTCCATTTGTAAGGGTAGGACCTGTACTACTTGTCCACCCCAGTGAATGCCAAAGGGGAAGGAGGAAAAAGTGCAACATTGAGCTGCCAGCAGAGTTCTTGTCTTTTCCAGTCAATGTGGATGGGGGTTTCCAGAACACCTTTTCCACTTTTTCATTTAACTGACCATTTGCCTCTGTCCATCTTTAAGCCCCAGATGAAGTGAATAACTGTCCTTAAACATTCTCTCGCGCCAGCGATTCAGGGCAGCTTCCTCACCACCAAACTCCAAGGATTTTAAAGTCAACCTTGGTGAAAAAGAGATATTCAAGTTTTTTTATTAGGACAAGTTTTACTTGAGTTTATTCAATTTATTGAGTTTATTCAATTTAGAAAAATAAACTTGAAAATTGATAAATAAGCCCATCAGCCAAAGATCTCCATGTAATGGTGGTGTGAACTAAAGAGTTAATTCAGCCTTATTCTAAAAAAGTTATTACTTATTACACCATGTTGCATCTTCTTACAAACTTTCAATACATGGAGTAGGGGATACATAGTCATAAGCATGTTCTTGGTATTTGGGAGTAAACTCAGAACTGTCCTTGAAGTTCACAACCCTCTGTTAAAATTAAAGTAGGATAATGTCACAGCATTTCGGTTTTCTTATACAAATCCCCCAACTATATTTGTATAATAGCTCCAGTTGATAGATTTTTCCTTTGGAGTGATAATTGATGTACAGCTATGGGAAGCTTGGAAGTAAGTGCCATGGTACCAAAATATGGCAGCCACAATGGATTGACTGTGGTCAAATTTTGGTGGTGACAAATCATTAATGAGTGAGCAGGTAAAAGAAAAAAAGGTAGAGTTTCAGTAGAGGAGCATGATATCTATCTATAGAATATAAATTATTTCTATACGCTTTGTTCTCCTTTGGAGAAAGTTCCCTTGAGGGATTGAAATGTCAACTAAATAAAGTTCTTTTTTCATCATATACAAAATCCCATAAGTGCTCCATTCGTTTTTGGTTATTCCGGATTTCTCTCATGCTTGCCCCAGGGCCATAACATTTGACTGACACGGAGTGCACCAAAATGCAAATGTTTATATATTGCAGGAATTCGCTTAAATGGCAGAAATGGTAATACCTTTTTTATTTCAAGCAGCGTTTTTTCCCCACTTTTTTTTCCACAAAATAAATTTCAATTGCACATTATTTAAGCAACTAAATAATGAAAGTTCAGTCTTTCACTGGTGCACTGGGACTCTGCATATAAGGGAAACCTACTCTTTTATAATGCTTAATCAAATTTTAGTGCAAAGTAACAGTTAACAATTGACTTGACCCTTTTTTTCAGTAAGCCTGCAGAGGAGATAGAGGTTGCAGAGTTGAGATTGCAAAGGTTTAATCACTGGGGGGGTTCCAAAATGTTAGACACCCCCAGTGATTGTAATCACTTACCTAATACCCCAGGTCGGTGCCCCTGTCAGCAGAAAACTGCACCGGCTTGGGGTACCTACACGCGAGTGATTTTCTTCCTTCGAGATTGCAGTGAAAAATCCAACTTTTTTGTTAAAGTAATGTGCATATGCAAGCGGTGTGAAGACAGAGGAAGGAAGAGGATCGGTCACTCACAGGTATCCCACGCTGGTGCAGGTTTCTGCTGACAGGAGCACCAACCCAGGGTATCAGGTAAGTGATTACAATCACTGGAGGGTGCCTAACAGACAAATTTGTCCCAAAGTGCCATTTTGGTCCCATTGCGACCGGTTTTTCCATTAGCAATACATATAACATTCTGACAAAACTATTGCACTTTTTTTTTTTAATTTGGTAACATAAAAAGTAGAGAATTTCTTCTGGATGAGTTTTTGTATACCATATATTTGTGCTTTACTCGAGCTATCTTGTAGATCTTTGTGTGCTACTCAATGGGAGGTTTTCATATTCTCATTCTAGTCATGGGATTTTTTCATTCATGCTTTTTATATTAGGCTGTTTTAATAAGCTACTTAGCATTCATGGTTTTGCGAATGAGATTTTTTTGTGGTTTCAAAAACCACCGAAACCACTAATATCAGAATGTTGATAATGTGCCTCTTAAGTCTCAGGTTTCTACATAAAATATGCAGCAAAAATCTTTTAGTGCTCTTTGCTTCTTACTAGAAATAGGTATATCCATTTATATACTGTAATCGTAGCTTTCTCCTGACATTACTTATGAACTTTGATATGCTCATATTTTAAAAGCCTGCATTTCTTCTTTTTCAGGGATATTTTTATTCTTACTACCATAGATCACAAAAAAGTGAAAGGAATGATAAATATCCATATTTCAGCTTCCCTTGGAATTAAAATATATCATTGGGTTCCTTTGAGACAAAAACAGGTGATAAAGGTGTTTTAATAGGTCTATTTAAAGTTCAGATATGAGCTAAAACTGCACTGGCAAGGATAAAGTACCCTTCAAGAAACTTATTTAGCCATGCTCTCTTTCCCGCTGAAAAGAACTGGAAAAATAAGTTGCAATTTATGTTAAGTTGTAAGGATTCACCTGTAGATACTAGGTTCTTATGCTGAAGAAAAGAGATAAGGGCAAGTATCATAGGCATTCATACTAGGGTTGCCACCTGTCCAGTTTTGACCCAGACAGCCTGGTTTTCAGAAGGGCTGTCCGGGTCAAAACTGCCTAAATTAGGAAAAGGCAGTACTCACTGAGATTGAAGCAGCAATCGGCCAATCACGATTGCCACTTTATAGCTTTGTCCCCCATGATGTTATTGATCCACCCCCTCCCCGCCCCATGATGTCAATGCCTGCCCTACCCCACCCCCTTGTGCCCTGTTATGTCACTTCCTGCCCCCTGTCTGGAGTAAGGAGCTGGGAAAGGTGGCAACCCTAATTCATACACATGGTGCTTTCTGGTATCTATTTGCTGCTTGAGAATCAACTGGTAAAATAGGTACACCTAACCAGAATGCTGCTATAGCGGTCTGCCGGTACTTGTCTACTTTTGGTTACTGTTATATATATTACCCCAGCAATCAAAGCTTGGTTGATAGTGACCAGAACCCACCCAATATCAACAGTGAGTTTCAAATTTCACAATTTTAAAATAAAAACTGAAAGGTTTATTCCACCACAAAAAGTATAGATCTCTGTAATAATACAGTGCCTATTTATGCTGAACTGTTTTTTAGGGCCCAGTGTATGTTTGCTCTCTGTAAAAGTAAAAATTACATTCTGTAAACAAACAAGATGTTTTTGTGGTTGAAGAACAGATAGGAGGCCACTTGTTGGAAAGGGAGGATTAAGGTTTGGGATTGTTTTTCTGCACTCCAGTTTATCTACCTGCTCTGTGTGCAACATGTCCCACCTCAGCATACAGGAAAATCCTAAAAATGTTGAATAACATTGTTGATTTGATCAGTGTTGCAGCTCAATGACACAAGAATCTTTGCAGATGACAGTGAGTAAAACATGTCAAATATTTTACAGCCTTTTTCATCCTTTATTTCCTGAATAAACTCACAGAGAGATCTCTAAAAGCCACCTGGTAGTTGAATTTATATCCTGAAGGCAAGCATGAGGCATATTGAAAAATATACTGCGGTCCTTGTAAGTACACTTGAAATAAATTACTGCCAAAAACATGAATAGCTACAGCAGTGCACCAAATAATCAAAATCTAGTTTTCCTAAGGCATAACAAATCTGCAAATTCCAGGAACCTTACCAGTTCTGCACTGTGAGCAGGGTAGGGGTTGACTTGAAGTAAAGGGATATGAATAGGTACAAAATGACATGCCATTTTCTAATTCCTCAGGCTCCCCATTCATATTGCATTACTTTCCTATCCTATGAATAATTCTCAGATAACAAACCTGAAATCCTCACAGGAAATCCTCTGTTGTTATATATCATCTCATTCTTTGTTAAGGCTTTCAAGTTGAGTTTCACTATGACATAGATAGAGAAAATTGATTTGTATATCTCCAGTTTGCTAATAAAATTTGCAGTTTGTTTTTAAAGGGGTTGTCTACCTTGAAGCTAACTTTTAGTATGTTATAGAATAGCCAGTTTTAAGCAATTTTTTCGATTGCCCTTCATTTTTTATTTTTTTATAGTTTTTGAATTATTTGCCTTCTTTTTCTAACTTCCAGCTTTCAAATGGGGGTCACTGACCCAACAGCCAAAAAACTGTTGTTTTGTATGGCCACAATTGTATTGTTCATTTTTATTACTTATCTTTCTATTATCTCCTATTCATTTTTTAGTCTCTCATTGAAGCCACACCTGGTTGCTCCCTGCTATGATTCATAGGGGACTAACCCACTAACTACCTCAAAGAGCTTGAACAGTAAAATTCTAAAACCACTACCTTACACTGTGCTGTATTTATAATCCATTTGAAATGTACAGTCTGTGTTCACACACTAATTAGCTCCCTGTGAGTACTAAAAGAGATTTAAAGCTAATGGGTGATGTACAGCAGAAATAAACTCCAGGGGATCTATGTTACTGCAGATAGATGCAAATTACCCATTAAATGCCATTACCCATGATCCATAGATAGCATGTATGTACCTTTACACCCTGTAATTATTTTGTAAGCACTGATTTACAGAGAGCTTCTATTTGTATTTAAGTTTTTTTAGCAATACTTAATTCAGTAATATAATTATTGATAATCAGTGTGGAACACAGATTAGATATTTTGGACAATGCATCATATCTAAAAGTACATAGGGAAGTCAAATTAAGTATGTGCTTGGAATGATACAGTCAGTGCTTTCATTTTCAAAAGCTCATATTTTTTGGCTTTTAACATTTGCAAAGTGTAAAGTTCTTAGATTAAAATAAATGTTTGCAGATGAGAGATTGAGGTTTTAACACAAAGTATTTTTTCTCTCTTCCTTTCTGTTGAAAGTCTTGTGTCTGAATATAAGTCATTCACATAAATCATGGCAAGATCTGATGAGCATAAGAGGAGTAGCCATTCTTTTGGACTACCCATTCAGCTTACAATATGGTGAATAGAATATGGGCTGTGCCCCTCTACTGTGGTATAGCTAGAAATAACAGTAGCTATTGGTGATGAGCAAAATTTTTCATCACATTTCCTTATGAAAAAACACCCATAGATTCCAATGTCCACAAAAAAATTCAGAACGGAAATGGTCACTATAGTAACTATAATCTCCACTGTTTAAAATAGACACAAAATAGACACGTTACAAATACATTTAAATTTCTTTCCTGATATTTTCATTAGTCTCATTAGTTTAAAGTTTCTATAATGGTTTTCAGAGAAGGACGGATGCTGTGCCATTGGAAAAAAGCTAACCTGAGCCCTTATTTATATCCATATATATTGCTATTTTTTTTATTTATTCTGCCTGCCCCTTATATCCATGGCAACAGATATAAGTCATACAGTGCTTAGTGGAGCCAAATAAAGACCTAGAGTTAATAGAAATAATGGGAATTGAGCCAGGCACATCCTGAATTCCAGCTCTCACTGTCCATATACAGTAGTTCTACACAACCTTCATAAAAATGCAAATTCATGGGGGCATGTTAACTTTCACGGGCATATATTCACAATACTATTGTGAAACAAATATAAAAGTCTTTAGAGCAACATAAAACCAACAGTGCCTGTATTTGGACTCCAGATGCTTGCTATTCCTAAATAGTGCATCCTGCAGTTTTTCACAGTTTGTTACTTTGCATCCTTTAATAAATCTGATAAAAAATGTAAACTCATATTAATGGTTTAATGAGCATATTCAAATGTAAACATTTCCAAGGCCAAGTTATCTGTAATGCTTTCATGAAGTAGCTAAAAATATCTCTTGTGTATGGTTGAGTTTTCATCACAGAACATTCAGGAATGCAATTTTCCTCAGGGTGCTTTACCCCTCCTAACCACTTTACAAAAAAAATACATTTACATGGCATGTGTATCAGATGAAGCCAGCGCACAAGTATTTAAAATATGTACTACATTATATTGTGCTTAGAATTAACTTTCTTCTACTTTATGTATGTCATGCTGTGGAAACAAAGACAAAAACAGTCCAGCACAATTATATGTATTAAAGTATATGATAAATTATAAATGCATTAAAAAGGCTATTGGGTTTGATCTCGGTGGTGACATACCCTGTGATGGCCTAAAGCACCATTAAAGCAGTGAGCTGGGTACTGTGGACTTACTTGTGTCGTACAGTGGTGATGCCCTAACCTCCATAACCCCCTACTCCATGTGCAGTAGTACAGGTATAGGACCCGTTATCCAGAATGCTCGGGACCAAGGGTATTCCAGATAAGGGGTCTTTCCGTAATTTGGATCTTCATACCTTAAGTCTACTAAAAAATCAATAAAACATTAATTAAACCCAATAGGATTGTTTTGCATCCAATAAAGATTAATTATATCTTAGTTAGGATCAAATATAAGGTACAGTTTTATTATTACAGAGAAAAAGGAAATCAATTTTAAAAATCCTAATGATTTGATTATAATGGAGTCTATGGGAGACAGGCTTTCCGTAATTCAGAGCTTTCTGGATAATGGGTTTCCGGATAAGGGGTCCGATACCTGTATATGGTGAAATAAATATTTGTGCTGGCGTTAAAATCTCTGTCCCCTACCCTGTGCTTGTTAGGTAGGGGGAATATCTAGATATTGAGAGACATGGAGAGTTTGTGTATCCAAGCGGAGACAGAAGTTGTATTTGTCAGTGCTGATTCTCTGCAAAAAAAAGCCTGTGGAGATCGACCCCTGTGTGGCATTAGCCCAAAGTCACACGGGCAGTATGCATGGACTTCCCAACCCTTGGCACCTGTATTGGGGAATAAAAATAAATAATGTTTACCCATTGCTACTTATAACTTCAAACCCTTCAGCTGAGTGGGCTTGGGGTCATTTATGATGTAGGAAAGTAGATCAGCTTTTATAGCTCCATTGGCATGTTGGCCTGTGCTACACAGAGTGGATATTGGCATATATTTGAGTTTTTGTGCTGATACTCACTCTTTGTAGTTCCACACATGCCAACACTGGGTCTGTCAATGGAGCTACAGGGGGTACATATAAGAGCGAATCTGCTTTCCTCCATGTTTATAAAAAATGCACGCTTAAGAGCATTAGATAATTTTAGATAAACTCGACATGGTATTAATTTGAATTGAACATAGTATTTATAAAATATAATTATAATGCTGGTAGAGTCGAACGAGAATATTGAGTTTATTGTCTAAAAATCGTGATTTTTTGGAGAAAAATTAGAGAAATTCAGGAAATTTAAATTACGTACATTTCCACAAATCCTCGATATTTTTCCCTGCATTAGCGCATTCTTAGAAAACAATACCATGTTTAAATTTAACTTGAAACTGGGTGAAATAGAAAAGAGTGATGAGATGAACTTCCCCTTGAAACTGGGTGTAATAGAAAACAATGATGGGATTAACTTCCCCTTGAAACTGGGTGAAATAGAAAACAATGATATGCTTGACTTCTCCTTCAAAATGTGTGAAAAAGAAAATAATGATTGGGTTCACTTCCCCTTGAAACTGGGTGAAATAGAAAACAATAATGGGATTAACTGTGTGTAGCAAAAGGACAGGCTGACAATGAATATTCATTTTTTTAACCATTTTTGAGTTAAACTCAAACATTTCTTGTCTTTGAAGCCTCCCATAAGACTTAATGGTATTTTACAGATCAAACTTGCAGGTTTTTTTTGCAGAGAAAAAAGTAAGCTAAGCATTAATAAATCTCAAACTGTAGAAGTTATTTTCAAAAAATACACATTTTTCAAGGGAAAATTTCCAAGAAAACTGTCAAAAACCCATTCATAAATATCTAGAAGTAAAACAAAAATCAACTTTTTCTCAAAATTGCTTCATAATTGTGCCCCTTAAAGTGTCCTTGCCCTAAACTAAAGGTAGTATTGGATTTCTGTTATACTCCTTTACTGTCACATGAAAAAATAGCTCATTACAGACCAGGTATTTTACCTGCACTTAATCTTTTTTGTTTTCCCAGAATGTTAAAGATAAGGCGGTGTGTGGTCCAAACATATTTGATGGTTTCTGTCACAGCTGAGGCACGTCTACGGACAGTACACACAAGAAGACTCACTCTCTGGAACCAAGAAGGGCATGATTAAAGTGTCAGGTTTGTGGGGCAGTAAAACATGGAACTGCGCAACATGTGGTATTTTTATGTCAGGAGTACAAGACTATTAGAACACCACTATCCCATAAATGTTCGGTCATTTTGATGGATGAATGTTTGTACAATTTAATAAAGCAAGTTAAACAATATCTACAAAGAGGACATTTAGTTACTACATAGTGTGATGTTGAACAAGGAAGGCTGCAACTATACTAGCTATAAATATTAAATTAGCCCAGGAACATCCTGTGCTTCACAAAACATCACAGTGTAATTTTCATAATTTTAATACAAAAGAATTAAGTGGGCTATTTTGTCATCCAAGTGACATCTTAGTGTTTGCAATTATGGTCACTGATGTGACAACTCAAAAATGTAATCATACACTGTAGTTAAGTGTACAAGACAATAGCTTTAACATAGCTACAGAGCATTCTGAAAAGCTGGAACATCATACTGTACATTATTAAATACATAGTTTTAGAGAACTGAGGCTTAGTTTGTATCTTTTCTACCTTCACTGTCCATAGCGCTGCAAAGTCATACATAGATGTTTGTCAGTATCTGGCAATAATACATGCCATACCCTGATCTGTTGTAAGTATTTGCATGCTTCACATAAAGTCACTTCCACAACAAAGGGGGCGCATTTAGGTCTAGTGCCTACTTTGAAAATATCTATTATGGAGGTTGGTGAGAGATAATATAAAATGTTATTTTAATACGCTCTCCTATATATATGCATCTCACTGTAAGGAGAAGAAATAGTTTATTGTAAATTGTTTTGTTGTTTCTTGAACCCCCTAAGGAGGTTCTAGAACAGATTCCCTCTGTGACACTTGGATGGGATCTGTTTAGGGAGATAGAGAGGGAGATATATAAGGGAGAGAACAATGCCACCTGCTTTTTGGCTATGTGAGTGAATTATGCCAGGGAGTCCGAGGTTTGCCACCTCAGTGATGTACCATAGGGAGCCAATAGTTAGAGTAGATAGTGAGAGGTTAGATTCATGGAATTCACTCTAGCTTATGAGAGATAGTGGTAGGCCATTTAGTTGAGCTAGTTAAGGCTCCATAGAGGAGTATGGAAGGGGTAGGTGCCCCGGCAGTACCTTGCCAGTCAGGGAACCAGAGGAAGAGGAAACTAAGTTAAGAAGGGTCTAGTAACTTGATTCACGATTGACCCCTGTGTCCGGAGTCTGCATAGGACAAAGCCCCTGGCCTGAAGAGAGGCAGGGAGGTAGGCAACAGGTTTGTATGGCGGGCTCAAAACATTGGTTTTTAAAGTTAAAAACTGTGGGGATAACTATTTTTGCACAAGCTATAGTGGTGACTGTGAATAATGTAGTTGCTGTGTTCATCTGCAAGACTGTGTGGACCTTCAATTTATTATCCTTTAAGCGTGCAACTACATGTCTCCTCTGTATGGAACAGTGGTGCTTACCCTAAAGATGTAATTTGGCCAGAGATTACTAATATAACAGATATTTGGGGCACATTGTTACATTCCTAGTGCACCTAATATTAATGTAATCATCTATATTAATGTAAAATATCTGTATAAGAAATTCTCCAAGAAGATATCCCTTTTTTTTTTTACTAAAAAATAATCATATTTAAAGAAAAAAAATCTATTTTGTTGGCTGCTACAACATACATTTTGTACTTTGTTTTAAGTTCACAAAGCAACAAAAGCAATGTCAAAAATACAATAAAACATCTTAACCGTCTGAGACATAGATCAATTTCCATGTACTATAGATATTCAATAATGCGTAAGTGTGCAATTTATTTTTTATTCAAACTGACCATTTAACCAATTTTTAATCTTAAAATGCAATGGACATTTGAAATATAAGGTCTGATTATTAAAAGATGAAGTTGCAATTGTAGTAGAATACAATACACACACACATATCACATACTCACAACACAAGTCAGAGAGGCACTAAAATTTATTTTTGCTACACTTATTATTTTATTTTGACTATTTCTAATTCTAGTCAAGGTAAGGGCAATACCTCTGACAGTTTCTAATTTAACTATTCAATCTGCCTAAAGGATGAATTCACCTTCAAAATATGTTGTTTTCAAATAATACACCCTAGATTTTTTTTCAATTGCTTTGCATTTCTTGTCTCTATATTTATTTTTTAACAACCCTAAATTTTACATTTAAAAAAAAAAAAAAGAGTTTACTATGTCTCCAATTAATGTATCAAATTACTATGTCACCAATTACTGAATCAAACAGTTTCTCAGTGACAGACTTTAGTAAAGTTCAGAAAGCATACTAGGCAGAAGTTAAAGCTGTCACTGCTGAGAAATGTATTACAGATATAGGATCCATTATCCAGAATGCTCGGGACCAAGGGCATTCTGGATAAGGGGTCTTTCTGTAATTTGGATCTTCATACCTTAACTATGCTAAAAAATCGATACAACATTAATTAAACCCAATAGGGTTGTTTTGCCTCCAGTAAGGATTAATTATATCTTAGTTGGGATCAAGTACAAGGTACTGTTTTATTATAGCAGAGAAAAAGGAAATCAGTTTTAAAAATCTAAATATTTGATTAAAATAGAGTCTATGGGAGACAGGCTTTTGTAATTCTGTGCTTTCTGGATAATGGGTTTCAAGATAATGGATCCCATACCTGTAATTGTATCCATTGTAACAATTTAGAGAGTCTGCTACATGGTGTAAGATTGGATAAAATGATATGAAGTATAATATGATTATACAAAGTTATTTGTATATTGTTCAGTACTTGCATAGTAGCCCAGTGATCTTAACCAATATCCATGTACTACAGATATTTATAAGTTTGTTAAATGGGAAGGTTTGAGTGAAGAGAAGTTGCAACTGTCTATTAATAAATTGCAAACAAATGATATAGACTACACCAAGAAAACATGAACTAATCTCTGATCTAGACATGAGCAAGGACAACACAACTATCTCCACAAACAAATTGACCAAATGTTAAAAATCTTTTTTATACAGTATATGTATAGTAAAAAACATGAAGAGTTCTTTTTGATGCTTCCGAGTTTCCCAGCAATAGAAACATTGAATGTGAAACATATTTAAATGTCCTTCAGTAAACCTTGCCCTTGCCCCCATATCTAGGCTTCCCTCAATACAGAATTCTATATACAAAAAATATAATAAAGCATTCATTGTGTGTACGCCTCGAGAATGTAGCTATTGCTTTGAATAACATCCTCCAGGCTTGACCTGCAGGCTTGCTGTAGTGTTCTGTTTAAACGTACATTGTCTCTCTAATAAAACACTGAACTGGTTGTAGTTGGTGTTAACTAAGCAGCCCTGAATCCATATTGTTGCCAAAACAACCCTTTATATGTTGAAATGATCCAGTGTTGGACTGGGATTCCATGGGGCCACCAGGAAATGGGGCCACCAGGAAATGGGCCCACTATACAAAATATTTTTCCTCCTGTATTCACTCAACCCCTTTATTCTCCTTTGTATGCTTCTATCATTTATTCTTCCATCTATTTAGCTACTTTGTTCCCATACATAAATAGGTACTTACCATGAAGGAAGCTAAATGGTAAGAAGCAGGAGGGCCCATTGATACTTGGGCCCACCGGGAGTTTTCCTGATAATCTGGTGGCCAGTCCAACACTGAGCAGATTGATGACTTGCAAACTGTTAATCCATTGATTACTGCATAGCTTTGCTGCAGAAGCTTCAGCCACTACTGAGCATGCACTTTGAGCTTTTCCAATATATTTCTCAGAGAAGCTGTTAAAATTAGTACTTTAGTCTCTGGCATTTCGCCACTAATGTATCAAAGTTCTAATTAGGTCATTTGTGTCAGTGACCTACATTACAGTGGAGAGGGGGGGCAATTAAACTAATTAATTGAAAAAAAAACCTAAATGTATAATAGTAAAACATATATCTATATTATATGTGACCTGCTATTTAAAAAAAAAAAAAAAAAAAGGCAGCAAGCATCAGAATTTTTAAAACAGGCCAAAGGACAAAGGAAGATACCTAACCCACAGGCAGGCACGGGGTAAAAATCACACTAATAAACACAGTCAGCAATTTAAAGGCACCAAGGTTCCATGGTTCAAAAATATCAGTTTGGTAAGGTAATAAAGGAATTCTAATATAAAAGGGTATTTAGCACCAAACACTGGTCTGGGCCCACCAACATGTCCCTAACCTACTAACATTATTGGACATATTTTATTTTTGGTGGATTTACCTGGCATAAGATACAAGATCTGTTCCACTTACCATTGTGCCTGCCAGTAACGATAGTTTTGCAAGCCCCAGTGTGCATTGATGTTTTAATCATGAGCTGATATAGATGCAAGCATCTTAGTACTTACACTACCCCAGCGGTCCCCAAGCAATGGCTTACAAGCTACATGTTGCCCACTAACCCCTTAGATGTTGCTGCCAATAGGCTCAAAGCAGGTGCCTATTTGACTTTGAATTCTTGGCTTGGAATTGGTTTTAAAAACCAGAAGTCCTGACACATATAGCCTCATTAAGGCTGCCAGTCCATATAGGGGCTTCCAAATAGCCAATCAGAGTCCTACATGGCACCCCAGGAACATTTTTATGCTTGTGTTGCTCCCTAAGTCTTTTTACATTTGATTGTGGATCACTGGTAAAAATAAGGTTGGGGATCCCTGCCCTACCCAGTAATAGGGCATTATGAACATGTTTCATTTTGAGTTCAAGTCATATTGCAATTTATATTTTAATGAGGCAAGAATGGGCGCAACATGCGAAGTGTGTTTGTGGCACAGAATATACATATAAAGGAGTTTGGCACGTTTCAGAGAAAAGAAGGCAACATTTCTATTTCTGGTATGAACTACATTTCCACAGTAGGACAGCACTAGGCAATTACTCTTATTGATCCTTCCAGCACTAGAAATATCTTTTCATTGTTTCTAATATATACTTTTGTCTTCAATTGTTCGTTGCAAAGTGAACATTCAGATTTACGATAATGAACCTAACTGAGTTGGAAGAGGTAGAAAAAGTGAAAGGTATTATGAATTACAGGTAGCAGCACTCGGAATCCGCTTGTACACTTTTAATCCTGCGTGCGCTATAAATCATCCCAAGGACAAAACTAAAATGACTCTTAAATGGCACAACTACAAATCTCATGGTGGAGGAAGGCGCTTAGGAACAATATCAGCTAACGAAGAGAAAATGTGTCATTTAGGGGCAACTTTATCAGCCTTTCTGTTCATGCATTTGTCCTACTTATTGTAAATCATATATTCAATTCTGTAACTACATGGATACATTATTTAAATCTATACATCCCTTAATCAATCACTAGAGATACAATGCATATTTAGAAACAGCCACAACAGTTCACTTGGAAAGAAATTGTCATTACTAAAAATATATTTATCTTATAATGGAAATGGTACAAATACCAGAAAATATTTTCTACAGTCAAAGAATCTGTAACTTGAATCCTAGTCACACTGCTAAGCTCATCATACACAACCAAGCTGCAGGATGCCCTAGTACTTTTTGATCACACACTTGGGTGGCTGACTCTCAGGAAAAGCTAGCTCAACTCTAAGGGGCACATTTACTAACCCACGAACGGGCCGAATGCGTCCGATTGCGTTTTTTTTGTAATGATCGGTATTTTGCGATTTTTTCGGAAAATTGTCACGACTTTTTCGTTACTAATACGATTTGTGCGGAAAAACGCGAGTTTTTCGTAGCCATTCCGAAAGTTGTGCAAAATCTGGCGATTTTTCGTAGCGTTAAAACTTGTGCGAAACGTCGCACCTTTTAAGAATTAACGCTACGAAAAAGGCGCAACTTTTCGCGCAAGTTTTAACGCTACGAAAAAATCGGCAGATTTCGTGCAACTTTCGGAATGGCTACGAAAAACTCGCGTTTTTTCGCGCAAATCGTATTGGTAACGAAAAAGTCGCGACAATTTCCGAAAAGTCGTAAAGACGCCGAAAAAATCGCAAAAAAACGAAAAAGTCGCAAAATGTTAGTTTTCAAATCGGAATTTTTCCAATTCAGTTCAGATTCGTGTCTTAGTAAATGTGCCCCTAAGTACCTTTTATTACATATGGGGCTAAGTATGCCCAGGAGCAGTAACTCATAGCAACCAATCAGATGTTTGATTTTTAACAGGTAACAAGTAAATGCTACCTGCAGATTGGTTACTATGGGTTACTACTCCTGGGCAAGCTTGGTACCTTTTATTACATTACCCCGTTATAAAGTAAAGTGGTGCATTAAAGTTCCAGTCAGCCAATGGTCCAATACAGGTTGCAAATTAGGTCACTGACTGATGGCAGGCAGTCGTACAATACACTGAATTTGTTCATCTACATCACTTGCAAAGGAGACCTATTGTAGTTAATTTACAAATACTGGGGCATTTTGCAGCAATAATTTAAACACTATTACAAGTTAGAATCTCAAGCAAATACCTGATTGACTTATTCTACTGGTGAAAAATTGTCACGGTCTTGAATTCTTATCTTATAAAGGTGCTTGGCAATGTCATCAGTTATCATCTGTGCTTAGTGATGTCATTTCTGTCACATGGCTCACTGAGACTTGTGTATTATAAGAAATGTTGAAAAGTATGAGGATATTAGAAGTTACTGCGGAGTTTCATGATCTGTATAAAAGTTCTCTTGTAAAGTTGTTACCCGTGGCTTCATGGTTCTCACCAGCAGGTGCAGGGCCTTTGCTGAAGGAAGTAGGCATCACACAATTCCAATGAATTCAAAGAAACTTTTTGGACAGCCACTTCTCTTAGGGAGACAGACTTGAGACCAGGGCTCTGGTTGCTGACCATAATACAATAAATATTTTTGCAGATTCTCTCTCTCTATCTGCTTCTCACACACACATCCAGTCTCCAAGACCCCTGTCCCATCTAGCTGCACCAACAGATTGCTGTTAGCTGTTCCAGGGGCTCCATGCTCATAAGGGACCTTTACCCCTTACTCTGCGGTGACCGTATGTACAGTGTTCAAGCTTCACCCATAGGTTCTCCTATAACCTACACCTAAACACTCCGTTCCCTTTCTGGCGCACACTTTGCCTCAGGGGCTCTACCTCTCTCTAAGCACTCCTCATAACAGGCTGTTCTTTCTAGCCAGCCTTCACTGCCTTTCACTCCTGGAGTGAACTCACGTACCTCTGTTATTACTAGCTAGTCTAAGTACCAACCTCCCCAGTAGGTCTACCCACACGGTCTTGCTACTACCTCTGATGTTCTTAGGCCAAAAGAGGAAGAGCCTCAGCAAGGCACAGTCTTATATAGTCTCACAGGTGGGCTTAGCGTCACCTGCTGGCTAACCTGCATTTAGCTATTATATTACAACTATTTTATCAATGAAATATAAATATTTATTTCATCCCCTTACACTCTGCCTTTGGTAATAGAATTCTTTGGTAATAGAATTTCTCAGGTGACTTATATCCTTGTATTTTACAAATGGGGGTATGTTATTTTCTTTTTATTTGACTCTTTGGCCTATCTGTCTATATGAAAACTCCTGCTGAGTGAATCACTGTTACAGAAAGGGTTCAGCTGCCTGTGCTTTATATACAATTTATAAGTTAGTTTTTGAAATGCTGAAAGTACCCAAGAAGTCAACCAAATTAGCAGGCAATAATGACAGCTGAAGCACTTACTTTCCTGTGAGAGGGAAGGTTTTCTCTCCCCATGTTCCATGTTTGTGGCACACAGTCATAATATTTGTGATTCAAAAAAAAGCTATTACTTCTTTCAATTGTCAGATCTAAAGAAACGTTAAGTCAGAGTGAAAAGCCATTAATGCAGAACATAAATGTAGGATTTTTTTTTTATACTCTCTTTCATCATGAAATAATCACCCACACAGTTATGTGCCCTTGTGTTATGCCAATAAGTCATCTTCTTTACACCTAAAGATATAGTGAATATAGTAGGAATGCATTAATCCACACTTCCTTGATTCAGACTAATACTGAATCTTCCATATTTTTGATGAAAAACAAAACAGAATCAAATTAGGTTTAAAATTTAGGTTTGAGCACCACTTTCTCTTTTTTGCTGAAGTGCCCCTTCCCCAGCCACATAAATAGATACACAATACCTTTCTTCATAGTTGTCAGCATCAGTTTAAAATGCATCATCTCCAATGTATCACTCAGTTTATGAAGAAGGAATCAAAAATACAATAACATGGCCCTTTTGCAGTGCAGCAGACATCTAAAGATCACATGGAAATTGTGTCTGTCGAAAAGAAATCAAAAACCTAAATATGATAAGCTGCATAATCTGCATATAAAAGAAGAATGAGATAGGGAAAGGTTGCATTGCATTTACAAACAATGCAGAACTTTTCAATCACATTGCTACTTGTGTTGCCTCTGTCTTTTATTGAACTTTGCAGAAGATTAAACAAGAATATATTGCTTTCACAGAATAGAAGGAGAATGATTTAGAAGCGAGTTAACCAGTTTTGAAAGTTGTGTTGCATTAACTGTTTAAACCTCAGCTTCTAGAGCCAGGAATCTGGAGTGAAAATACTGTACAATTGTGTAGGAGTTTGACATCTCAGATCAACTTTTGGCCTGAAATACTAATTCCCTAAAGGCTAAAGAAAATTATTATCAATGGTTATGATGAATTGATTTAATGGACCATTATGTTGATTGGAACAGATCAATAATGCTCCCTTTTACATGCACTAATTACTAAAACAACTCTAATTTTTTTAAAATTCGACTAAACTCATTTTGAAAAAAATACAGCGTTTTCTATGTGACTATTTACTCTAAACATTCAATTTGAAGAAAAAAAAATCCATGTTTAATAAATTGACCCCTTGAACTAGTCCTGTTTTCAACATCCCAAGCAAAAGCATTCCTAAAGGGATTCTGATTTTTATGATATACTTTATATTGCTATATTACACTGTTCAAATTGCAAATAATTGATTCTACTATTTAAAATGTTATTATTGACTATAAATGTATTTTTTTAGTTGTAATGTTGGTGTGCAGGCGCCATCTCAGTGCATTGTGCCTGAGTCTGAGCTTTCAGAAGGAGCCACCGCTACACATTAGAACTGCTCTCAGGTAACCTATTTTTTCTCCTATTACTGTGTAACTGGAGAAGTCATAACTTGACTGAGTCAGACTTGGTTTTGTACCATTAAGTGTTATTCTCATATCTACCACTAGGTGGGCATGGAGCAGTCAGGGAGCAGCTATCTTGCTACCTTCCCATTGTTCTGTTTGTCTGATTGGCTGCTGGGAAGGAAGAGGGCTATTTGTTCTTATGAAAAACAATTTCAATGAAGGAATCGGTTGGAGAAGCGCTATTAACTGATGCATTTTGTAAAAAAAAAAAAACATGTTTTCATGTGACAGAATCCCTTTATAGTGTGGCAAAAGGGGGAAACTGCCCAGGGTCCTGCCCTTTAGAAGGACAATGGGGTGCCCCCATGCTGATTGCAAAATCCCCTTCTTATTGACTTTGCACTGGTTAACTTGCCCTGGGCTCATCAAACTCTTAGGATTTCCCTGATCTCAAGATTAGATAATTTACATCCATCAGAATTATGTTAAAGCACTTTATTTTGCCTAGGAACTTAGTAATAAGAAACAGAAAAAAAACAAGAATAAACTATTTAGATCAGTGGTTCTCAACCTTCCTAATGTCGTGACCCTTTAATACTGTTCCTCATGTTGTGGTGACCCCCAACCATAAAATTATTCCTTAGACCATTGGAAATATGTGTTTTCCGATGGTCTTAGGCGACCCATGTGAAAGGGTCGTTCGACCCCCAAAGGGGTCCCGACCCACAGGTTGACAACCGCTGATTTAGAGAACAAGTCAACAGGGCCGCCATCAGGGGGGCACAGGGGGGACAGTTGTCCCGGGCCCGGGCGTTTAAAGGGGGCCCGGCCAGGCTCTGTTACTGTTATTGCTGGTATCCGCTGTGATGTCCCGAACTCCCTGCTGCGTGTGCGCTTTTATAAGGTTGCGCCCTGTGCGTACTGACGTCACACGCACGGGGCGCAACCCTATAAAAGCGCACATGTAGCGGCGAGTTCGGGACATCACAGCGGATACCAGCAATAACAGTAACAGAGCCCGGCCGGGCCCCCTTTAAACGCCCGGGCCCTGGACAACTGTTGCAGGGGAGTAAGAGCCGGAGGATGCAAAAAGATGCTGGCAGCGGGGGGGGGAGAGGACTGGAGGATTCTTGGGGGGGCCCTGGGGGAAGGTGTAGGATGTTTGGGGGGGGCCCTGGGGGAAGGTGTAGGATGTTTGGGGGGGGCCTGGGGGAAGGTGTAAGATGTTTGGGGGGGGCCTGGGGGAAGGTGGAGGATGTTTGGGGGGGGCCTGGGGGAAGGTGGAAGATGCTTGGGGGGGCCCTGGGGGAAGGTGGAGGATGTTTGGGGGGGGCCTGGGGGAAGGGGGAAGGTGGAAGATGCTTGGGGGAGCCCTGGGGGAAGGTGGAGGATGTTTGGGGGGGGCCTGGGGGAAGGTGGAGGATGTTTGGGGGGGGCCTGGGGGAAGGTGGAGGATGTTTGGGGGGGCCCTGGGGGAAGGTGGAAGATGCTTGGGGGGGGCCCTGGGGGAAGGTGGAGGATGCTTGGGGGGGCCCCTGAAGGAAGCAGCAGGATGCTTGGGGGACCCTGGAAGAAGCAGGAGGATTCTGTGGGGTGGGGGGGGGGGAGCGGCAAGAAGCAGCGGAGAGCGGGCCATTGTATGGGGACACTGGGGGAGGACCACCAATGTTTTAGGGGGCCCTGGGCAGGCTAGCAATGTTTTAGTGGCACTGGCACTAATGCAAAACGTAATCCTTGGCCACAAATGTTTTAGGGGGGCCCTGGCTACCAAGGTTTTAGTGGGCCCTCGCTACCAATGCCTGTGTGTCCCTTGTATTGATGGGAGGGGCCATTGGGGGTGTGGGAGGGGCCATTGGGGGCTTGGGTGGGTGGGGCCCAGAAAATTTTGTTGTGAGGGGCCCCGTGATTTCTGATGGCGGCCCTGCAAGTCAAAATGAATGCTCATTTTTAACGGAGCTTGTCAGAAATTTTTGATTATCTTTTGTTGATTACAAGCTTTAAAAGCAGTATATATATATATATATATATATATTTTATTATTTGCTTATACTACAGTCTTTTTAAAATCTGATTTAAGCTGAAAAGCAAACACAAACCCAGCTAAGTTCTAAGCAGCTTCATTTTTCTACCTATCTGAGGTGACAAATTTTCCCACTTGCTACATAAATAGGAGCTGCTATACACATTTACTATTTTTTATAGGCAGAATAATTTCTGAAGTCACATTATGTTTAAATCACTTTTAAAATAGGGAAGATGTATTACTCGGAATGAAAATATTAGGCTTTCTTCTTTCTTAAATTTAGGGCTGACTTTGAGCTGACCCCATACTTCATTTCTTGTTGGAAAGCTAGGGTAGTTATATATTGCCAATGGACAGATTACATTATACCAGCAGGAATTTCCCTCATCATCAGATGAACTGCAGAAACAAAGGCAGGCGGAAACATGACAGAAATATGTAAAAGATAGATTGAGCTACATTTACTTATCAGTCAGTTTTTTTTAACATAGAGCTTTGGGATCTCAGTGGAGCAATTGAAGAGTTATGTATTTGCTAGAAAAGTCAAGTATCAAACTAAACAAAAATGGCTAATAAAATCTGAAGGCTGGGACTTCAATATGGGATTTTTACAAAATGTTCCTTTGTTCATTATAATTAACTAGGATATCTAATCATAATAGAATGATCATATAATATGCTAATAGAGAAGGAGAATCATTGCTAGGATACAATATACAGTTTATAAATTATCTGCTATAAATGGGCTGCCCTTAATACTGCAAAAAAATCTTTTCATTATCCTATGTGGATATGGAACTTGTGTTTTACTTATATGCTTATATTGATTATATATAACTAGAAAAGTATCTTTAGAAAAAAGGTATATTTCTCTGCGGAGCAGACAAATGGCAAGAAAAAATATAGCTTTGTTTGCTTATACAGAAAAGCCATTACAAGTGTTAGGACTGATAAGTCACCACCTGTGAAAAGGGGGTGGGGCTTGGAGTAGAGTAGAAAGGCCCAGAAGACTGAAATATTGAATTAATTGAGTTGTCCTAATAGGTACATACAGGTATGGAATCAGTTATCCGGAAGCCTATTATTCAGAAACCTCTGAATTACAAGAAGACCACCTCCCATAGATTTTTAAAAATGATTCCCTTTTTCTCTGTAATAATAAAACAATACATTGTACTTGATCCCAATTAAGCTATGATTAATCCCTATTGGAGGCAAAACAATCCTATCCTAATTTAATGTTAAAATTATTTGTAGCCCACTTTTGTGACAGTGCTGCTACCTGCTGAGATCTTATGGCGCTAACAGGGATCCTGAGCCCCGCTTACTTTGGGGAACAGATGTTACTTTGCTTATTGGCGTGCCTCCACCCAGGATAGGGACAGATTGAACTGTAACTCTCCTCCCTGAGAACTTGATATTGTACTTCTGCTTTGGGATTCCCAGCACTCCCGGTACCTTGCCCCTTCCCTTTGGGGTAGCTGCTTACCAGGCAGTAAGGATCCTCTTTGGATGAAGAGACCAGGACACTGGAATAATGCTTAACCAGTGGAACTTATTTATTGCAGATAGAGCAGACAGGCAGGTTACACAGGAGTGCGGTTACACGTCAGGCTGCACACACACTTCCCCTTGGAGACCCTCTCTCTCTGGGGCTACTCGTGGTACTCCGGCCAAGTGATCCTCTTTTGGGGTTCCCTCCGATACTCATGCCAGAAGACCCTCTCTAGGGCTCTCCCCGGTACTCCCACCAAGCGGACACCCCCCTTGAGACCTCACCCCGGTACTCACGCCCGATTACCCACTGGATTAGGTCATCTCCTGAATTTACCACTTAGTGCCCTGACTCCAGCTATGAGTGCTGGGGGATCTTAATCCCTCAATCTCCTGTAGGGGTGATGACTACCTGTACTAAATAACCTGTCTCCCACTCCTAGAGTGAGCTATCACTTCCAGATCTACTATCTAAACACTAGCCTGTCATTAACCTCTGTCCAGAGGGGGTCCCAGGCAGAAAGACCTGGCAGCACATGGCTGCATTCCCTTATATACCCAATGCACCACCCAGTGGCTGCTAACTAAAACTGCAGGGCTACTCCCATTACACCCATCCCTAGTAATAGTGGTTGAGTTTGCTAGATATGCATTCCTTCAACTTCGAAGTGCATGGTCAATATAGATTAACAGGTCAAGATTTATTGAATCACATATTACCGATGTCCAACTTTTTAGTCTTTAAATGAATTATCGATGTATAATTATCCTTATTAAAATGTCTATTTTGAATTTTTTCATTAAAATATTTAATACAAACATTTTTATCACTTTTTTCACCCAAATATTTAATGAAAACATTTATCAATTTTTCAAAATAACATGGAAAGGCACAGATTTCATACCTTTGTGAATAGGCCACTATATCCTTCCTGACCTTGAATTGATGCTTAATTATATTTTAAAGGATGCTAAGGATTTTAGTCCAGAAATACCTTGGGACATGAAGTTAAGAATAAGTGTCCAATATGTTTTATAAAGAAAATGTCACAATTTATCTCTATGATACATACTAGTAATAGATCTCTTATCCAGAATGCCAGGAACCTAAGGGATCTTTCTGTAATATGGATCTCCATACCTATAGAATTGTTTTGCCTACAATATGGATTATACAACTTAGTTGGGATCAAGTACACGGTACTATTTTATTATTACAGAGAAAAAGGAAATCATTAAAAATTAGAACTGCTTTATTGAAAATAGCTCAATATCAGATGGTCTTCTGGATAATAGGTTTCCAGATAAGGGATCCCATACCTGTATGATATTTACTTGACTTTTTCTTCCAGTCTGCAACTAACATTAACATTAACTAAGTTCGGCCTTTGCATTGTTTACAACAGAAACACAATTACCATTTCTAGCTCAAATGAAACCTGTATGTGAAGGAAGTGTGTAAGGTGCATACTAAAGTTTGGATGCATATTGTCAGTGACAGTTCCCCTTTAATTTATTTATAGAGTAATGAAGTACTTATATTGGAGGGTTATGACAACAGAAGAAACTGGAATTAGAATACAATTAACATTTAAAAAAAGAGTACCCTGTTCTTTAAATAAGTACAGTATTTCTGTTCGATTTTACAAACAGGGCAATGGACACATCAAATGTAGTATAAGTGTATTTTAAGTGTCCAAAATGTTAAAGTAAAACAATATTCTTGATTCTTGTAAGACAAAAATATATAATAAATGATTCTGCAAATAACTGCCAACAAGTTTTATTTATATGTGGATACTGAGTGTAATTAAATAACAGTGGACAAATACAGCTGAATTTATAACTCTATAATAGGATCCCTTGGGATCAGTAAACGTTATGGTTACAGTCAATAATTAATTTTATTTTGCAGGCGTATTTGCAGTGTGCCAATAAACATATAAATAAGATGCCATTAGTGGCGTTAGTGCAGGCTGCCTATGGAATTGGCACTTAGACCAAGCCTTAATGACTCTTAAATAGATTGTTAAGCAAAGTAAAATGACAGAACTGTTTACTTCATTTGGAATAAAATACCACTATAGGAACACTGTAAGTCCCAATGTGTAGGAAACAGAGAAAAAAAAAAAATCTTTACTATCCCTAATGGCATTTCATAAGAAAGCATTTTATGTTAGTAATCAAAATCATTTGTTTGCAGTTAATGTTGTGTGACCAGTTTGCTAATTCATTTCTTACCGCATTTTAACTTTCTCTTACAGTAATGCTTTTCCATAGATAATTGGCCCGCTGCTGGAATGTAGAATATGCACAGCAAAGCCAGTCACTTTGGGAATATTAGTTCATTACATAGCTGTGAAATGCATATCTTTCATAATAAAATAATGTTCTTATGTTCCATAGGACCAATAAAAAGTAACATTGCAGATGAGGAGAGGTTGAAAAAAAAAAGACTCCATCAAGTTCAGTCCTTCTCTCAAGTAATTCCTATCTAGTTGTTCATTATATATCAAAGGGGATAAAACACTTGAAGCTGTCTGTTTGCAGCAGGTAAACAGGGAAAAGGAAAAAAATGACTATGAGACCAGTTTCTGAATTATGGGCTGGATACAATTAAGTGAGAAATATTTCTTATGACTTATCTCTTAATTTATTCATTGATGTGAGGGGGCCTTTACTAAACCATGGCTTTTTAGGTTTAGGCTTTTTTATGCAACAACACTGTGACTATTCCAAATCTGAAAATACTCCAGCTAAAACCTGTTGAGATCATGTAGAAGTCAATGGCAGATGTCTCTTTTACAAGTGGAAGATCTTTCTTTGCTTTGTGGTTTTAG
Source organism: Xenopus tropicalis (assembly GCF_000004195.4). Lineage (NCBI taxonomy): Eukaryota > Metazoa > Chordata > Amphibia > Anura > Pipidae > Xenopus > Xenopus tropicalis. The sequence continues at coordinate 131,592,365 of NC_030677.2, forward strand.
AGGATTTCAGATTTTTTGACGTTGGCTTTTGTAAGACAATATGAAAAAGTTATCAGTCAAAAAAATTTGGTGACTTTTTTTTTTATTTACCGTATTTTCTGGCGTATAAGACGCCCCCGAAAAATCCGTGCCAAAGTCGGGGGTCGTCTTATATGCCGGGTACTTGCTTGCAGGGCCCAGACGATCGAATGGCCCCCCCAGCGTATTCCACCACCCCTCCCGCTCGCCTGCTGCGTCCGGCTGTTTCCTCCGGCTGCTTCATCTGGCTTTAAAGGTAACCAACCGCTTCATCCACCACCCCTCCCGCTTGCCTGCTTCTTCCTCCGGCTGCTTAGGTTGCGCCCCGTGCGTGCTGACGTCACGTGTATGCACGCGGCGCAACCAATAAAATTAACCGCTGACCACCAATGAGCCTGTAACGCTTTAAAGGGGGCCCGTGCTTAAAAATTGTATCACGGCTGGGCCGTGACGTCAGCACGCACGGGGCGCAACCTAAGCAGCCGGAGGAAGCAGCAGGCGAGCGGGAGGGGTGGTGAATGAAGCCGCTACCTTTAAAGCCGGATGAAGCAGCTGGAGGAAACAGCCGGACGCAGCAGGCGAGCGGGAGGGGTGGTGGAGGACGCTGGGGGGAGCTGAAGTATGTGGGGGAGGACGCTAGGGGGAACTGGATGATGTTGGGGAGGATGCTAGGGGAGCTGGATGATGTTGGGGAGGATGCTAGGGCAGCTGGATGATGTTGGGGAGGATGCTAGGGCAGCTGGATGATGTTGGGGAGGATGCTAGGGGGAACTGGATGATGTTGGGGAGGATGCTAGGGGAGCTGGATGATGTTGGGGAGGATGCTAGGGCAGCTGGATGATGTTGGGGAGGATGCTAGGGCAGCTGGATGATGTTGGGGAGGATGCTAGGGGAGCTGGATGATGTTGGGGAGGATGCTAGGGCAGCTGGATGATGTTGGGGAGGATGCTAGGGCAGCTGGATGATGTTGGGGAGGATGCTAGGGCAGCTGGATGATGTTGGGGAGGATGCTAGGGCAGCTGGATGATGTTGGGGAGGATGCTAGGGGAGCTGGATGATGTTGGGGAGGATGCTAGGGCAGCTGGATGATGTTGGGGAGGATGCTAGGGCAGCTGGATGATGTTGGGGAGGATGCTAGGGGAGCTGGATGATGTTGGGGAGGACGCTAGGGGTAGCTGGATGATGCTGCAGGGGGGGGGGAGATTGAGGCTATTTTAACTGCAAAAGTTGAGGGTCGTCTTATATGCCCAGTCATCTTGTACTCTGGTATGTTTCTTCAGTAAAAATCATTTGACTGCCATTCTTGAAAATAGTTTTTTTTATGGTTTAAACAAATATAAATCTGAAATATTAAATACCCCCCTTAGTTTTCAAATCATGAAGCACATGCTTGGATCTCTGCATGGTCGCTTATACTAACATGAGGTTTACATTGCACTTTGCATGCATGATTGGACTTGCCCACTGGGAAAACTTTGCTGAGCTCATGCGAGTCCATTGCCCCAACATGGGGCATATCTACTATTATCTATCAAACATTACAATTTGGAGTATTTTTGCCAAAATAATATTTGCATACACATCAGCACTAAAACGAGACAGGTTTTGACATGACCATGTGAAATTTCTCCAATGCAAAACTTTAAAATGGTTGTAAATCCAGCCATGATGCTGTCCCACTGTGCCCCCTAGTTTTGCTATAGAAGTTGCAAAAACATAATTATACGTGCAAGAAAATATACCAATGAGAATTCTACTGATAAAAAATGTAATTATAAATGCAAAAGAACTGACCAATTGGATTGCTGTTTCCTAGCACTATGTCAGGCATCTCACTCTTATCTTACCGGAATCAGACATGGGGATAGGGACAGACTGGTCAGTGCTGATAATGCTTCCAACTCCTTTTGCAGGAATAAAGAACATTGAGCCAGATTTACACAGATCAGCTGGGATTCTCATTGGAGGATTTTTTGATTTTACAGTATATAGGTCTACAAATGTACCTCAATGTACAGAGTGCATACAAAGTCTCATAAATAGCATTGCCCAACAACAGTTGCTTGACTCCATAACAATAATATGTGCTTATACTGTTCATAAACATAATGCCCATCTAATACTGATGATCTTCTTTGTACTCGCTAGTAATGTCTTTTATCACTCAAGCTTGTGTAAGTTGTGTGAGTCATTAAATGGCAAATACAGTTAACTGGCTTCAATATTTTTACATCTTCAGACAATGCCACATTTGCGATCTTCATTGTCCTTTCTCAAGTGCATTGAAATATTTTAGAGTGTTCCAATAAATGTTTTCTAGCTGGTATACTTTATAGCTAATTATTTTTGTACAGTATTTAATGGTTTGGCCTGGTCCCCAAAAATGACTTGTTGGGGTTGCCTTAACAGAGCCAAGAAGACAAACAGAAGACATGTTTAGTATGGATTTCAGTTGTGCATGTTTCTTATTATTTGCAGTATCATCCCAGAATATTACCTAGAGAATATAACCTAGCTATTTAGAGGATGTCTGCACAGTGCCCATATGTACGGTTTCCAGTTTAAATGCACAAAAAACCTTCCATTAAACTCTAAAATACCAACATAGCAGGGGGCCCAAGCTGTATTAAATTGCCTGCTGACACTATAGACCTGGAAAAGAAAACCCACCGCTGATGTTGGTTGACTACAGATAGGCAGCAATATACAGGGGCTTGTTGTTTGGGTGGGGCAATGCTGATATGTTAACTTTACCTTTTCTTTGTTTAAAACCTCACAGCCACTACTATTAGTTAAAAAAAGTTAGTTAAACTCATTAAACTTCTACTAAAAAGAAACATGTAAAATGTTCAGAAAATAAACTACGTTACAAAATTACTATGGTAAGCTAAAGAATAAAATAAATAGATATTAGAAGGGGGTATTTTGTCCCTTTAAAACTAAATTTGCACTGGCAAAATAATCTATAAACTATTGTTATCTGCAAACAACTTCTAGTCCAAACCACAGGAATTTCTTGCAGTTCTACTCACCATGGGAATATTTTGCAATTCCGCTCTGTAGTAAAAGTATGGCACCTGGTTTATCTTCATTTGACACTTGCTGTATTGGCTACAGACTAATATAAGAGTGTATCAGATGCCTAGTGAATCTGTAATAGTTGCAAACTGTTCTGGCTGAAATAATATACAATTGGTTTAAATGCTTAGGCAAACTTTCAACGTTTTATTTCTCTATTGAATTAAAAAAATAAACCACGTTGTGATCCAGTAACAGTGAATAAAATATAATTCTGATTCAATTTTCTACTGATTTACAAACAGAAATATTTGGAGTCCTCTACATTATTAGATTTCAGGCTGACTAGACACTACATCATCCAGACTTTCTAAACAGATTTCCATTTTCTAGGTTTCTGTAACAGGTGTCCTGCATTCCACTGCAGCTCTTTCATCTCCATGGAAGGAAACTGACGTGAATTGTTTAAAGTCTGTATGCACAAAAGTTTCTTTTAGCAAGGTAATGGGGATGAAAATGCTATTTTTGTTATGTATGAAAAAGTTAACTCCTACTTCACCACACTTACAAGTTAAAGAAAAAATATACCCCCCTCCTCCATTGAGACATGAGCTTATTCAGTTGGGTTTGGAAAAAAAAGTACATAAACTCTAGATGTAAATATAATTATTTATGTATGTATTTTATTTTTACACAGAGACACCTGATTCCACAGGCTGAAACAAAAACCATATAAGGTTGTTGTGTTTGCTTTCTATGGGGGCCATTCACTAACGTTCTTATGTTTTTTCTTCACAATTCGTGTTTTCTTGTGCTAAAAAAAACCCCACAAATATTTCATGATTTATTAAAAGTAAAAACCACGAAAAACTAATACAAGACTTTTTCATCTAAAAGCTGTCAAAGTCATATACAGTATAAGCCAATGGGAGCTGTCCTAGTTAAATTGTAATAGTCTTTATTAAATTTGAGGTTTTTGGGAGTTTTTTCATTTGTAAGTCAATGAATATTCAAAATATACAAAAAATTTGTGGTTTTCATGTTATTTTTGTTTTCGTTCTAATACTTCTAAGGAAGTAAAACAACAAAAAGGCAGTTCCAAATTCCCACAGAAGTATATCTACAGTCTGAAGAAAATGATGGCCGAAGAGTAACTGTTTCAGTTGATCCAAAGCGCAGGAGTCCTTTCCTCTCTCTCTGAAGATTGACTCCCAGGCTCTTTTTGGGGCTCTTTTTATGCCCCTGTTGGCCTATCCTCCCAGCAAGTCCCTATTGTTATTATGCAGAGATATGGAGACGGGGTAACTGGATTATCTCCCCCTGCCGGCTCTGCTATTGTTTTTGTGGAAGCATGCACAGACTTGCTGGAGCCACTGGCGATAGCAATTCTTATCTGATTCCTATTGTCTATACAGACACACATTGGAGAAGTCCTTAATCCTTCCAACTCAGGTTTTTAGAAAGAAAGCAGATCATTAATAGCTTCCAGCAGGCTGGAAAAATCTAATCACAGATTGGTTGCTACGGGTTACTGCCCAGGTGCAAATTTGCCCAGTGTTTATAAATGAACCCCACAGTACTGTTTGTCCAGTAGCAGTAACCCATAACAACCAATAAGATGTTTGTTTTTAAACAGGTGACCAGTAAATTCTCTGTTGATCGGTTGATATGGGTTACTACTCCTGGGCAACTTAGTGCCTTTTATAGCATAACCCCATGAATACACATGCACTTCTTTGCTTACATATGGCAATTCCTTTTCATCAATTACTGTACTCGAAATGTAATATGGCATTGGTGTATAAAAATATACAGTGCCTGTTTAATATGTATTTCTGTATTTGAAGAGCTTCCAAGCTTACTGTATTGATAAAAAAATAATTACAGAGGATTTTGCCTTTCACAAAATAATGGGAGAAAATCATCTAGTAATAAAATTTATTTATCTTCACTTTAATAGACATCTTTGTTATGATTCTAAAATGATTCATACAAATTCTATTATGTCTGTAATTATTGATGTCTGCGTGATTCTGCTGGAAATTAAGACACATTTAGCCGGTCAATGAAACACTCGTCTGAATACATTGTGTTCATAAAGCATTTTCAGTAAGTTACTCTTTCATCCCATTATTGAATCAGAGCTTAGCAAAGCATTGCTTGCACAGTCCAAAAGGAAAACCCAATCTTTAGATCTTCGGTTTAAATAAAGTCACTTAGGGAATGAGCATAAAGAAACAGCATGGCTGTAAAACCAATCATATATTTTATTGACCCAATAAAAAGACTTTTTTTGTTCGTCTGCAGGATAATTTTAGAAAAGCATGATCAATATTTGAAGCTCCATCACTTGAAAGTACTAAACAAGAAATAGTTGACAGAAGATTTGTGTTTTTAATATAGAGAGGTCATCACTGCAACTCTTTCTTCTCTCTAAAAACCCACATTATGGTTGACTTGTGGTTTGCAGATGAAAAATGCCCTGCTCCATACAGTTATATTTACTATTGAAACTGCCTTGTTTAAAACCAACACACACATCATCACAAGTATGACTATAAGGGTTTTTATTTATCAAGGTCATGATATACAGCAGTGCTGTCCAACTGTCCAACTTGCAGCCCATGGGTGCCCCCCTCTGTGTGGCCCCCCTCCTGTCTGGCTGCTTTGATGTCTTTTCGTAAGATTTAAATGGTATCAGTACTGAGATTAACTGGCCCCCTGCATGGTTCACACTTCATATTCAGGTTGTAATCCCCCTGTATTGTTTAAACATGTAATCTTATGTACTGTTCACACCTTTCAGTTCACCTGCATTGTTAACTCCCTGAATTGCTCACACCTGAGGCTCAGAAAGTAAACCCCACATTGTTCACTTGTTCACACTGTAGGAGCAGTGCTAGCATAGTGTCACTGTATGCTGCCTGCATCTTCCATACTCTGCCTGCCCTATGCTGCCTTTGTGCCATACTCTGCCTGCCCTATGCTGCCTGTGTGGGCCATACTCTGCCTGCCCTATGCTGCCTATGTGCCAAACTCTGCCTGCCCTATGCTGCCTGTGGGAGGTGAACCTATAGGAGGTTTGTTATGGAAGTTTCTTAGCATATGGAAAAAGTCATTATACGGTCCCTACGGTGTGTAATTATATGCTGGGGGTTGCTGTACTATTCATAGGGGAGGTGGAGGCATATGGATTTAAGACATATGGATGTCTTAATATGACATCATATAATTCTTTCACATATGAATGAAGGGTGATATCCCTACAGTGAGCACCAACCATTTGGGTTTTTACTGTGCTACCATCATTAATGTGGGTAAGCTCTTGTGATAACATGGGTGTTGTTTGAAGTGGGTGCGGTTTAAAAAAGGGGAGTGGTAAAAACTGGCCACCATTATCGGCCCTCCACCATGTAGGCCCCTCAGTACCACAGAAGTTGGACAGCACTGATACACAGTGTCTAGTAGTAATACATCTAAAGCAACTGGACATAGGGGACAATATTAAAACATTTCACTATCCATCCTTATGGCTTCTTGAGTGGAAAGATATCTTTTATAGATAAAAACGTGACAATGGGTTCACCAATGTCTCCCATTGTATTGAACCTTCACATGGAAGAAGTGTAAAGATAATATTTGAACACTTTAAAGAGGACAGCATGCAGTCACTGGTTTAGACACTGTATGTAGATGACACCTGGGTCAAAATTAAAACACACAAGGTTCCAGCCTTTGCTGAACACATAAACGCGGTGGACATGTGAAAGGAAAAGTTCTGTAATTTTGAGCTTTCTGGATAACTGATCACATACCTTGAAAAAAACACTCTCAAACATTGTATTCTTGTGTTTCTCAAACTGAAAATTGTAGATTGTAAGCCCTACAGGGGGTGTCTCATACCACATGGCACTTACTCCCTGTGTATTTATATTTATTTATTGTATTTATTATAAAACTTTTCCTCCCTGTGTGTAATTATGTATATTGTAAGATTGCACAGCGCAGCACATCCTTGTTTTGCTTTAAAATTAAAGTTATACATATGTACATTTAGGACATATATCTGGCCATATTATTTTAAGTATTTATATATTTGCACTGAGCAAACTCAAAAGGCCCAAGGGTGTAGCTGAACAGACATAAGGGTTGATTCACTAAAGTGCGATAACACTTATCGCATGCTTTTTTGCGTTAAAATTGACGTGCAAAAAAAGTGCGATTTGCTAAAGTATTATCGCATGCGTTAAATAGCGCGCAACTGAATGCGTTAATTTTACCGCATTGCGTTAATTAGCGCACTAAAATAATACTAACACATGATTCACAAACACTTAGACACGCTAAATATCGCATTAGTCTGTGCGAAAATTAACACCTACTTGGGGCAGGCGGTAATTATAGAAAAGTACAGTTCATGAGCTTTTGGCAACACAATAAGGACTTTGCAGTGTGATTTATTCAAGTATGTATTGGCCCTAGAGTGACGCAGCCGCCAGTTTGCAGGGAAATGGACACTTTCAGAACAGTAGTTTTACGAAAGTAATGTTGTGTATGGCTAATATGGCGTGCGTTTTTTAGCTGCGTTAATTAGCGCGCATTGCATCAAATACCGCACTAAAATAGTCTTCACAACTTAAATAACGCAAACAGCATCGTGTCTAAATTAACGCAAGTATCCTTTTAGTGAATCATGCGTTAAGACGTGATAAAATTTTAACTCATGCTATAAATAAATTTATCGCACTTTAGTGAATCACCCCTATATTGTTTAAGATAATAGCATACTATTGCAGGGCAGGGCCCTAATTTATGGGACTCAAATTATTAGTCTACTTGTCACCTGAGCCCCCCAGGCAGCGGGCCCTGCCAACAAGTGGAATGGGACAAGAGTGCAAAATAAATGCCTCTGTTTCTGCACAGTCCCTCCCCAAATCTGCCCCAACTATGCTCCATTATGCCCACCTAAACTCTACCCACTACCCTGCAAGGAGGTCCCATTTTCAAGCCACAAATTGTGCCTGTTTTATTTCTTGAGGCTCCTTACTAGAGTGCCCCTAGTCTCCCACTGATGGCTGCCCTATGTACAGTCATTACCCATGAGGTTAGTAACACTATTTGTTAAGCTGACTGGTAACTGCTGGTAACAATAGCAAACAGACAGGCAGATAGACTGCTGGAGGTGAGTATTTACTGCTTGTCGAGCTGACATCCTGCTAAAAGCAATAATAACTGCATGTGGGGGCTGATATACATCTGAAAGGTATTTTATGCAGTGCTTGCAGGACATACTGCTGAAGACAATGCTATACTGCTTCTTGGGCTGCTATAATGCTTGAAACAATATATCACTCCTTTTTCCAACAAACTTCTCCTAAATTTTGATTAATAAACATGGCCCTTCATCACTTTATAATGGTCATGTGACCCCTAGGAATTCCCAGCAAATGAACTATTGGATATACTTTGTTAACCTGCTGTGTATCTAGCCTTGGATTTTCTCTGGTGATCCAAGCCTGACCTTCTGTTAACCTTGTATGTGCCCCAGTACAGCATATTCCTGTATGCCTAGCATATACCTGCCTGTTCCCAGCACAGCTTCCTCCTTGGTCCTCATATAACAATCTTTAAAGCATTCAGGGCCTCCAAGTGGTCCAATAGCATGAACTGGCCATGTACTCCACCAAGGAGCCACAACCAAAGCTAAACAAGATTCTGCAAAGTTTGGCAGCATCTATAAAAGCATTTGAGATGCAGCAAACCCACTTGAGCAAAAGATGCTGTTGGCCCCTCTGTCATCTTCTGAAGAGGCTTTGTGATCCAGTGTCTTAACCAGTTTGTTTTCAGCCCTCCCACTTCACTTCAGAGCACACCAAAAAACACTGCATTATGTAAGTTCCATAGCATATACTAATAATGCATCTAATTCTGTAAAGTATTATCTGCCACAGTTCTGAAAGCGCAGGTGTCTGTGTATATGAATAACATGTTTGCTCATTTATAATCAAACTGGAGATGAGGGGGTCGGCACTCAACATTAAACTGTTTCTTTTACAGTACACTGTCAAATTCCATGTATATATATTTACAGTCATGTTGCTATAGGAGCAAAAAATAGTTGTAAGGCTTTGTAACAAGTTCTGAACAAGGGGGGGGGGGGGTGAAACAAGCATTTATGGATTATGAATACATTGTACTTTTTCAGACCCTAAAGTCAAAGATTGAGATTTTCCTTATGGATTTTAAAACTTGTTAAAGATCAATAGTGAGTGCTAAAGCATGGCAAAATAATGCATACATGGTAGGAGTAGGAGCAGCAGCGCTCAAATATAAAAAAGAGAAGTATAGACAGGGGAGTTCTAGCCTGGGGTCGTAAAGGGCCTGAAAGAAATGTGTTGCATTTAATGGAAAACCTCATAAACTCACAAGTTGAATTATTTGATTCTGAGCAGATAGAAGATTATGAAGGTTATCTTGTAACATGGGCAACAAGATGAGCACAGCTATACCCTAAATCTGTCTACGAACAAAAGCCTTTAATAAAAACAAAAGCTCACAAACACAGATGATTCAACTGCCTGTTACAGGGAGGATCTTCAGGTCTATTCTGGTAACATTTGTATAATATTAAGGAGCAATCATCTCCCTAAGCATTTCATGACTTGTACTTTTCTACTCAGGGGAATACTCACTTTTTTTGCTGTATTTTTATCTGTTATTATCATTACATAAAATCATAATAAAACTTTTTTTTTTAAACTTCATGCTAAAATGTCATTATTATATATTGTGAAATATTGCTAGTTATACATATATAATGTATTCTTAACATAGTAGCATAGTAAGTTAGGTTGAAAAAAGACGTACGTCCATCACGTTCAACCATAATGCCTATATATAACCTGCCTAACTTCTAGTTGATCCAGAGGAAGGCAAAAAACCCCATCTGAAGCCTCTCTAATTTGCCGCAGAGGGGAAAAAATTCCTTCCTGACTCAAAGATGGCAATCGGACCAGTCCCTGGATCAACTTGTACTAAGAGCTGTCACCCATAACCCTGTATTCCCTCACTTGCTAAAGAGCCATCCACCCCTTCTTAAAGCTATATAATGTATCAGCCAGTACTACTGATTCGGGGAGGGAATTCCACAACTTCACAGCTCTCACAGTAAAAAATCCTTTCCAAATATTTAAATGGAACCTCCCTTCTTCTAAACGGAGTGGGTGCCCTCGTGTTCGTTGAAAGGACCTACTGGTAAATAAAGCATTAGAGAGGTTATTATATGCTCCCCTTATATATTTATACATAGTTATCATGTCACCTCTTAAGCGCCTCTTCTCCAGTGTAAACAGACCCAACTTGGCCAGTCTTTCTTCATAACTGAGACTTTCCATACCCTTTTACCCTTTACCAGCTTAGTTGCCCTTCTCTGGACCCTCTCTAATTCAGTGTCCTGCACTGGAGACCAGAACTGAACAGCATATTCTAGATGGGGCCTTACCAGAGCTCCGGAAAGGGGAAGAATAACCCCCTCCTCCCGTGAATCTATACCCCTTTTAATACAGCTCAAAACCTTGTTTGCCCTTGCAGCTGCTGCCTGGCATTGCTTGCTACAGCCAAGTTTATTATCTACAAGGACTCCAAGGTTCTTCTCCATTATGGCTTGCATATTTTTAAATCCCAGGTGCATGACCTTACATTTATCTACATTAAATCTCATCTGCCACTTAGCCGCCCAGATTGCCAGTTGGTCAGGATCCTGCTGCAAGGATGCCACATCCTGCATAGAATTTACTGGTCTGCAGAGTTTTGTGACATCTGCAAACACTGATACATTACTTATAATACCCTTCCCAAATGTCATTTATGAACAAGTTCAACAAAAGACCAATAGACCTTAGTTTAGAAAGCAGTCATTTGTGGGGAATGGTATCAAATACTTTGGCAAAATCCAAATAGATTATATCTACTGCATCCCCACTGTCCAGCTTCTTACTTACCTTATAAAAAGCAATTAAATTGGTCTGACATGACCTGTCCTTCATAAAGCCATGCTGATTACTGCTCATACATACATACATTCTCCAGTACATAATTTTGAATGTGATCCCTTAACAAGCCTTCAAATAACTTGCACACCACGAATGTCAACTTACAGGCCTATAATTGCCAGGCTGAGATCTTACTCCCTTTTTAAATATAGGAATGACATTAGCCTTCTTCCAATCCATAGGTACCATACCTGATGAAAGCGAGTCTGAGAATATCAGAAACAAGGGCCACTGTAATTCTGCCCCTAGCTCTCTCAGTACCCGAGGGTGTATTCCATCTGGCCCAGGTGCCTTGTTTACATTTATCGTGTGTAACCCTGTAAGCACCATATCCTGTGCCAACCACTGTGTAGTTGGAGCTGAGGCAACAGTGCAGCTATTGGGTGGGACTTGGCCCACTGGCTCCTCTACTGTATACACAGAAGAAAAGAACTGGTTTAGCACATCTTTTCTGTATCCGCTGTAACCATATTGTTATTATAACTCAATGGGGCCACACCCTCAAGTTGCATATTTTTACTATTAATATACTTAAAATCTATTGGGGGTTAGTTTTGGCCTCTGCCGCAATGCGCTTCTCATTTTCTATCTTTGCCTTCCGGATTGCTGTTTTACAACACTTGTTATAGTGTTTATAATCATTAAACGCAGCTACTGTCCCCTCTGACATATTTCTTAAAAGCTTTCCTTTTTTTCCCTATTAACTTCTTTACCTCAGAGTTAAGCCACATAGGGTGATTCTTAACACTTCTACTTCTTCTTATTAATGGAATAAATTGAGAACAGTAATGATTTAATATCATTTTAAATGACAACCATTTCTGCTTTGTGTTTTTATCAGAAAATATAATGCCAAATCTATGAACTGAAGCGCTGCCCTTAAGGAGCTAAAATTTTCTTTTCTAAAATTCATTGTCTTTGTTGCCCCAGCGTATATTTGTTTCCTGCACCAAACATCAAATGAAATAACATTATGGTCACTATTACCCAGGGGTTCAACCATTTGCACATTTGCTATACGTTCTGGGTCATTAGAGATCACTAGATCCAATACAGCATGGTTCCTGGTTGGCTCCTCAACAACCTGTGCCATAAAGTTGTCATGCAGCAAGTTTATAAACTTGTTCCCATTTACTGTCCTGGCAGTACTATTGCCCCAGTCAATATCAGGATAATTAAAATCCCCCATTATTATCACTTGCCCCAAACTAGCAGCCTTTTCTATTTGCAACAGGAGCTGAGCCTCCTCCTTTTCGCTTTCATTAGGGGGTCTATAGCATACCCCTACCATTAATTTGATGGACTCTTTACTATCTGTGAGAAGCTCAACCCATAAGGATTCAGCTCCCTCTGTTACCCCCATCACTTCTTCTTTAATATTTGCTTTTAAGTTGCTTTTAAGTCCTGCTTAACGAACAAACACACCCCTCCTCCTTTTCTATTGCCCCTGTCCCTCTGAAAGAATGTATAACCTCCAATATTAACTGCCCAGTCATGAGACTCATTCAACCAAGTTTCAGCAATGCCAACCATGTCATATATCTGCTCCAACGCCAGTACCTCCAGCTCTCCCATTTTACCAGTCAGACTCCTTGCATTAGTAAGCATACATTTAATACTGGTAAAAGCGTGAGAATGAATGTCGATTAAACAACTTATGGGCCTCCCTTCCATTATCATTAACCCGAAGCAAGTCTCCTCCCCCATTTTCCCTTACTATGCCCACTACCTCACCTATCCTGTCTACCACAGAATTACTCGCTGCACCCCCCCCCCTCCACCATATGTCTGGAAACAGCAATTTTTCATATAGAAATGTGAGGGAAAGTTATCCCAATCACTAATAAAGGCATTAGACACAAAACTAACAAGAACTACCCACTACTTCCTTATTAAACTATATTAAAATTTGGAATAGACTATCATGCTGAAATACCCACGCATTGTACTGTTTTCTTATTCTGTTCTCTCCAAACTATGTGTGCTGCATGTGCATTTAGATACCTTGTATTTATTACTCTCTCCCTTTATGGCTCTTAGGTGTTCCATAAATTTAGCTTTTAGATATTGTGGTAAATCTAGTGTACTGTAGAACACTCCATTATATGCATTCCACTCTATAAACTAAATATTTGGTTTGGAACTTCATTAAACTTTTTATACCAAATATCTGTCATATGATATTTTTTAAGTCTTTGCTTTGCATTAAGTGTGCTTACTGGTCCTAAAAAACAATTTTAAGCATTTATATTTTCCCAGTGACACTACTACTGTAATTCTATCACAGTGATCTCAGAGCTTTCACAACCCTTGTGAGTTTCCTGTTGAAAGAGTTTATATACTAAGGACTTCCCCTACCAGTCAGTTGAGTAGTGACTACTCATAACTTAGGAACTTGGCTTCCACAGTCTTTTGGGTGCGATGATCATTTGTAGCCACCACAGCAGTAATACTGCTTCAGGGTCGGACTCAGCTGGTGGGACACCAGAAAGAAAACCAGTGGGACCCAGTCTTCATTGGCCCCACCAACCCTTACCCACCCTCACTAAAATCCTGGGTGCTCTCCCCTGACCTTTCCCCACCAATTTTGTCTGCAAAGGAGAAGGGAGAGGGTTTGCGGCATCAGGTGGACCTCACCTGTTGGTCTGACACGGTACTGCTTTACTCGGTGCTTAGATCAGGCTGTATATAATATCAAGGCATATTATTTTGTAAATTCTTCAGATTTAGACACTTTTTGCAACTGCCCCTCTACTGTAGGGCATGTGAAAATAAAAAATACAAGCTCACAGATAATCAACAATGTCTGCTGAACTTTGTATTTTACAAATACATTGTGTTTATGGCTCAGTATTACTGATGTAGCTATATCCAACAGATTAAAAAAAATGAAAGAGCTTTAAAGTAATAAAAATATAATGCACTGTTGCCCTGCACTGGTAAAACTGGTGTGTTTGCTACAGTAACACTACTATAATTTATATAATAAGCTGCTGTGTAGCCACGGGGGCAGCCATTCAAGCTGGAAAAAAGGAGAAAAGGCACAGGTTACATAGCAGATAACTGATAAGTTCTGTAGAGTACAATAGTGTTTTATCTGTTATCTGCTATGTGCCTGTGCCTTTTCTCCTTTGAATGGCTGCCTCCATGGCTACATAGCAGCTTATTTATATAAATTATAGTAGACTTTCTGAAGCAAACACACAACTTTTACCAGTGCAGGGCAGCAGCACATTATATTTTAGTTACTTTTATACACTTTCATTTTTTTGTGTTACTGTTCCTTTAAAAATAATTTTTACTGGAAAAAAACTATTAGCTCTGTTGAGTCTAAACTCTATTTCAGCCTTTGTTAATTATGCCCCAATATGAGAAATCTGTTAGGACAGCAATGTTAACACTGTGGAACAACATAACCAGACTAAAGGGTAACATATACATCTGTTTGTGTCTCCAATCAAGGTAAATAAGAGTTGTGGGGGGACCAACTAATTTATCTTCTGGCCCTCTAAAGGCACATTACACCTTTGTTCATATAAAGCATTTGGCTCCATGCCTGGTTCTGCATATTATAATGGCAGCTTGATGCTATGTTTAAGCAATTATGCCATAATTAGTCTGTTTCCCTTTCCCTACACAATAAGACATTTGAATTCCAGCAGACCTTTTAACTCTTTTTAATGTGTAAATGGTGTGTACTTTTACTATTTGTTATGTGTAGCCTCAGATAAGAGCATATAAATATAAGTTCCAGCTGTAGACCAACACACAGTATTAAAAACATTTCTTATATTTCAGACAAGTCAACTAACCTGTATTTCTTGGGATTAGTCACCCTGATTTAAACTCACCCAGTCACCTGCAGTAAGAAGTCCATTCCCCTCCTGCTCCATTAAAATGCATAAAATCATCACCCTCTATGTCTTCCAATATCCATTTGAAACAGCAAAGCAGGAAGCACAGAAGAGGGTTGAGTTGGCGCAGAATGGGGCATGGCTGGGGTGGAACAAAAGGACTTTGGGTTTGGGTGGTAATCTTTGATATTTATTGATGCAGGGTTACATTACAGAGCCTTGACTACTGCAAAATGTACAAGCTACAGTCTTTCCTTATCAATTAGACTATTGTAATAAAGTACAAGAAGTAACAATGCTTCATTTATTATTCTTATTATAACAGTTATAAAGTGCCGAGATATTCTGCCACAGAGGTTATACACCATTCACATCAGTCCCTTCCTATTGGAAATAACAAGGACCCTATCACATTCACACATTATGTAATAATATATAACATTTTTCAGCAAGCTTTTCCAGTATTTTCCAGCAAGCTGAAATATAATCTTATCTAGTCCTAATAGGTATATATACAGAGTCCATTTTTGAAAGTACAAAAAATATAATTCAGTTGTGGACAAACTAGGTGTTCTTTTACTGCTAAAATAAAGCATGTGCTCTGCTGCTCAGTGAGGTCACATTATCATTGTTGTGAAAGTTCACTAATTGACCGACTTATATGTGTATCATGTGCAGCTTGAGTTTCACAGCTATAGTTATGATTGATTAAAGCCCTAGAAGCACCTTTGTCTTAAATTTGGTCTCTCTCATCTGGGATCACAGGTTTAATACCTGTAACAGGTTTAACACAATCATACGTTCATACCTATATAACCAAAGTTGCTTTATGTCTTCATCCCTCGAGTGAATACCATTTTTATGCAAGATAGTTCTTTATTTGATTTAGTAGCCACTGAATGACACTGTCTAGTGTTACATGGCTTGTTATCCACAAAATCGACAAATCCTTGTCAATTAACAAGGCCCAACACACTACCATTTAGTGTATAACTCACAACTAGGTCCACCTCAATGTGGCAAATATTCTCACTTTAGAAAGAGGAGAAATACTTCTTTTAGCCAATCTTGCCATAACCTAACTGTTTACTAGGAAACTATGAGAAGTAATATAGGAAATTACTTTGTTCTATTTTATATCCTGCATATCAATAAGAGAAGCACAATTTAAGGCCCAATTACAGTAGGGACTACCAATTTTTTCATTATGGGGAAAGAATATTTTCTAATGGCTTTAACATTGCACAGTACACTGTTGCCTTGATCATAATATCCCTGTGAATATGCTTCTCCGGCTGTCTTAGAAATTGCAAATTAGGAGTGTAGAATACAGAATTTGAAGGAAGCAGATTTGCTAGATTACTTTTTCACATATTCAGATCTATTAAGAAAATGCATATTTATAAGGCATAAAAGGACCATAGTACTCCAATACAAAAATGAGTTAATCAGAATAACCAAGACCAAAGACCACAGAAATAATAGCTATCTCATATCATATATCTATAAACTGTTTTTCTTTTTATCATAAATGTTATTGAATCCAAAATTATGTTCAATTTAAAGTAAAATAAAACACAGTGGAAACTACTTTCCATAGGAAAAGGCAACCTGTAAAAAGTAAAATACAGTTTTCAACATAAACACAAAGTTAAAAGTGCACGTGCCGAGAAAGGTAAGGGGCATTGCACTCAAGAGCTTACAGTGCACAAAGGATACAAATGTACAGTATAATTGGTAGGGTGCACTATTCAAATACTCTTTAATATTATAGAAATTGATATTCTGCTTGGACCACTAACATAATTGCTGCAGTATCAACTTGATCTGAAAAGTCATATTTGGGAGGAGGATAAAAGTTGGTGTGAGGAGGACAGCACTGAAATACGGGACTTGGTTGTCGAATAATATGAACAGATACAGATACTAGATAGTGGGCATAAATACATTTTACCTAGGAAATGTTGCTGTTACACATTATAGTTATAGGCTAATGATGGGGGTCATTAAAATGCATAGTACCCTATGGTGATAGTAAATGCTTATTACATGCTTTTAATGAAATATTTAATGTAGGTTACTTGGTAACCAAATCACACATAATGCTGCCTTGTATGATTTACTGCTTTATATTGTTTGTGGATGCTAATTATGAGACCCACTATTGCATACATTCACGGGTAACTGTAATATCTCACCCAGGAATGAATAACAGGCAGGCTGTGGACTGCAATTTTTGATGTAGGTACCATTTAACACACCATTGGTATGGGGATACTCCTCGCTTTGTAAAAATTCTATAATAGGATGTTAGCAGGCTTAACAGACTTAACATAATTCATTTAAGTAGTTCCCCACAACTGAAAATGACCATAAAATACTTATTTTATTTATATCAACATATTTAATGTATACCCACTCCATGAATTCTTGCCTTTACATTTAACACAGACATGATTCCAGTTCCATGATACCAGTTCTACATACATTTTGGGAGCTTAAATAAATGATTATGTTTGCTAGAAGCCAACACAGTGTTAAATGTAATAAACTAAAACACATTTTTATATTTCATTCATTAAACACTTGTATAAAGGTAAAACAGACTTCTAACAGACTTAGCTACTGTTTTTGGATAAATTATATCCTTCCCCTGTAGTGGGGCCTGAAATCAATATTTATTATCAGACATGGGGCCTCAGATGTCCTAATTCCCTGTGAAAAATAAGGTTTCTGATGGCAGGCCTGGTAGGGGGCATTTACTTACTTTAACAAAGCAAACAAATTTGCTCATTTTAGCTTGCTTGAACATGTTCTGTTTAGCATAGTATAAGGCAACAGATACTACTTAATGATACCTACCACTGGTACCACCTGCTAGCACTTCCTTAGTAAGAATCTCTTTACACTAAATTGTGGAGTCAGTGATTTCATTACACATCTTCTAAGAAATATTTATTAGACATGTACCACCAAGCATTTGAAGTCATTTTATTGCAACAGTCGAAGTGGTTGATAATATAGTCATGTATTAATGAATTTCAGATGCTAATTTATATTCTACTTATTCTTCTTCTATTCTTTTTGTTTTTACTGCACACATATCAGCAATTTGCTACCAAGACCAACACATGGAAGATGAAAGAAATAAATTAAACCCTGACAGGATCAAGAACACTGGCATGTTGAGAGGCAACAAAGAGCTGATGCTTTATGATAATGTCCCAATATAATTTCGCATCAAGCTGCTTTAAAGTAGCTATAAAGCAATTCTTTTTCTGAGAATTATTTTTATAAAGAGCCTAAATGATCCCTTGATATTGCTCTTTCAACTTGCATTATTTTCCACATTTTTTTCTGGGGTCACAAGTAGGTGAGCTATTGGAGGAAGTGTTCGTCTTGTTTATCTACAGAAATAATTATGTAAAACTTCCTTTGCTGGCCACCTGCAGAGTTATCATGACCTGAGCATAAAACAGAGTCTGGACAGCTTGTCACTTGAAATCTAGACTTAGACATTAATATTAACTAAATTGTTTAGTCTAAGAGAAGCCATTCAATGAAACAATTGATTGCTATTTAAAACCTTGGTAACTATGTATTAGAGATCATGATATAGACCTCTCTGGTTTACCTCTCTGAAGTAAACCCTAAAAATGAATGTGGCTAGAAATGCACTATTTTAGTAACTGAACTTACTGCACCAGCCTAAGGTTCAGCAAATCTATAACCAGGACTTAACAGTAATCACAGTGGTATCCATCTTGTTTGGTGTCAGTGACACGCACATGCTCAGAGTGCTCTAAGCATCTGTTGAGAAGGTTGTTGTAAATAATCAAGCAAAAAATGCTTGATGTTTCAGGGCTGATGATGAAATTCTGATGCAAAATGCACTGGTACAGAGCTCCAATATAGTAATAATATGTTTTATTTACTAATCAGCCTAATATTGTGACTTCTTTTATATTCTATATATACAGTATATATTGTATGTCGGTTTCTAAGTACATGACAGCAGCACAGAGCATGTGCAGTGAATTGGTAGAAAAGAAGATGGGGAGCTACTGGGGGCATTTTCAGAGGCACAGATCTTCTACTTTTACTAAAGGGTTATGGTTGCCTTGGGCTGGTACAAATGCACAAAACATAATGTGCAGTATTTCTACCCTATTTCTTTGTTATGCTTTAGTTCTCCTTTAATCTCCAGAATTAGCGATGAGTGATTTTTTTCACCAGGCATGGATTTGCTGCAAAATTTTGGATTTCTCCATTGACAGATATTTTTGGCGAAATTAGCACAAAAATTTGGCACAAGGAAAGTCAAGCTTACATGAAAAAGGTTGCAGTCGCTTTAAAAAAAGGACATGGTGAAACAGTTGCAGGCATGTCAAATATGTTGCAGTACCGTCAAAAAAGTCACGGTCATGTAAAAAAAATTACGCACAACAAAAATTTGTGTGGTAACTGCATTTCACAATTTTTTTGGGACAAATTCGCTCGTCACTATCCAAAATGACTATATTTATGGAATTTGAGCATCAGATCTATGACCAAACTTGGACCTAAACATTGGTTAAGTCCAATGTGCAGCCACTGTCAGTTATTTCTCAATTTGAAGCATTAAGAGACAGTGATAAAATAAATAATCTAAAGTTTTAGAAGTCTGTGGCCATTGTTTCATTTTAACAAACTCAAAAGGTTCTGAACATACATCACATGGTCTCAGATTTTGATTGATACTACAACCCTGTTGTAAACTTTGTCAGAGCAATCTAGCTAGTGACTGACATAGTAAAAGTCTATAAAAATCTCTGTGCTATCTCTCTAAGCTATTCCCTTACCAAATTATTTAGAAATTAGTTTTTTTTGTATTCTACCAAGAATCCCTATATTGCTTGTAAAACCGCAACTTTGAATTAATGCATTTGTAAAGCCACATTTTGACAGCATTTCAAAAAGTGTATATATATATAATGCAAAAAGAGGAGCACACCCTCACGATAAATCAAATGTCAGAAATGCAGAAAAGCACAGTTAGTTATTTTACAAAATACAGCATTTTGCAGGTCTTTTCAATGACACCCAAAACCTGATGTTTCGCTAGGCAAGGGAACAAACCAAATATATATATATATATTTATATCATGGTTATTAAGAATTTATATTTTCAATCCTTTCAAAGCAGATCAATGTGTCAGTTTGTAAAAGTTCTGTCAAATTCTATTCTTTCCTATGTTAGAGTTCACAGCACATAATTCTGACACTATGTACTTTTTTGGAAACATTCTATGTCTACAAGCATTTCATTCAATTTAATGTTGTTAATTTGAATTCCAGAATACTGAATTCCTAAAAAAAAATCCTGAATCAACCTTATAATTATCTGCAAGACATAAAGCCACCACAAGAAACAAAACTGCATATTTCAATAACTGCAGCAGTGAAAACATTTGTAAAATAAACAACTTGAATCTCCTATATTTCCCCATAAATGTATTGTATTTTATTGTATTTTTGACCTCCACACAGCAGAATAACCAATATGACACAATAAAGTTGAACAGTAAACTATGGTAAAAATTGTAGTTGCAAGCAATAAAGGTTTTTGCAACAACAATAAAATAAAAAAAGATAGTTGTGGTACTTAAAACTGCAAGATATATGTAGTGTAAAAGGAACATAAATATTTTTATGTATTCCTATTACCTTTTAGTTCTGAGCTGTTTTTCTGCATTTCTGCTCAGAACATCTCCTGGATAAGCACAATACAAATAATAGTTGAATTTGTGCGACCCAAATCTTCAGAGCAAAAGTAATATAATAAAGTATCATTATGTACATTTACTAATGGACATTAAACAATAAGAACAGGGGTTAGTCGCCCGCAACAAATCTCCCTGTTCGCGGGCGACTAATCTACCCGAAATACCATCCCACCAGCGAAAATGTAAATCGCCGGTGGGATGGCATACGCGCAGGCCCGGATTTGTGGAGAGGCCACAAAGGCCCGGGCCTAGGGCGGCAGAAGTTTAGGGGCAGCATGCCGCCCCGCCGCAAGAACATTTTTTAATTTTGCTCCCATACGGAGCAGTCGGGACCTCTCCCCACTGCTCCGTATGGGAGTTAAAAAGAGCGTTCGCGCATGCGCAATGGGGAGCTGGTGCATGCGCAATGGGGAGCTGGCGCTTTGCGCATGCGCAGTGGGGGTGCGTTCGCGCATGCGCACCGGGGGACTCCCACAGGGGCGGCCTCGGGGCGCACTGGAGAGAAATCCGGCCCTGCATACGCGGTGGCGCGATTTCAGTAAAATCGCAGAAGTTTCCTATCAAGGCAACTTCCGTGATTTCACTGAAATCGCACCGCCGCGTATGCCATCCCAACGGCGATTTACATTTTCGCTGGCGACTAATCTCCCCGTGTGCCAGAGCCCTAAGCTGACAGTTGGTAGTGTACAACAGGCTGAGACAAATCCTGCCTGTATAATTACTCCCCAATAAAAGTGCATCCAGCAGCCAAAATCTGGTTCAATCTATGGGATAAAACAACAGCATAAACTAGTTAAGATAATGACAAAGCTATTATACAAAAAGGGGGAATTTACTTGCTGTCAGATTTTTCCCGATCTAGATCCTTCTTTTGTTAGAAACTTTAGTGGTTTCAGGTTTTGACGCTGTTTTTGAAAAAGTCGCTGTTTTATGTGGCAACTTTTCTGCAACTTTTCCCACACATGCTTCATTTCCAGACATTAGTGGAAATGCCTTTATTCGAATTTTAAAATTGGAAAAAAAAGATGAGAAATGTTAGTTTTAGTAAATCTGCTCCATAGAGATTATGCTGTTATTACACACAATGGTGCTTATAGATGGTACAGCAAAGTCAACAGGTGAGGAAGCCCCCACACTTATTAATCCACTAGTGGGGCTTATATTAACACCATTTCAAGGAATAGATATGTTTATATGGAAACACTAATATGATTAACACATACCCAAATACAAATGCCAGAGGAAGGGGACAATAGGTCTTCCATTTACTGGACTTTTGTCTTTCTTTAACCTCTCTAATGTTACATTACTGCCTAGCTGTTGCTGGGATCCTTTATTGCACCTGGCATGCGTTTCCTTCTACAGGCACATTATGGCCTCTATTATTACCTTTGAAGAATGAACTGAATTTATGTTGATGGACTTTATTGATTTTGGACTAACAGAATTGCCTATTTATAAAGGATGGAAGGGTTTTGAGTTGACATCAATGGAAAGTAAAATAGCCATTGGTATCAGAATAGAAATTGCATGGGAACGGGAAATGTTACTGAATCCCATAACTTTTATATTATTTATACCATTTGCCTGCTCCTTTAAACCCCCCCCCAAAAAAAAACATCTATTAAACCACCCAATGAAAAGCAGAGCTTTCTGTCATGTCTCCTGTGGAGGAAATTTTTTGCTAATACTTTAGTCTGTAAAAATCTTATTTACATATTGTGAATAAAAACAAAACAATAATTTGTACAGCAAAATGCCTGGAAGAACTTTTTTTAAGATTCAAATGTACCTGCACTTTGTGAGCCAGTGTCAGGATCAGAACACCACTTGGGGTGTTCCTGGCGGCGTGCATTTGCCTCTGTAGCCACTGGAGGCATTTTGGGCTGTCTGTTTGATTCTTCTCTTGTCTGTCATCTGCTTACTGTCTGCTCCCTTTCCTCCGCCCACCTCATTAACCTCATGTGTTTCCCATCTCCTAATCTTCACCCTTTATAAGCCTTTCCCTGACCATTGCCCCTTGCTTGGTCATTAATTGTTTCTTGTGACCCTGCCTCCGTGTTTCCTGTTCCTGTGACTTTTCTTGTTATCTTGCTGGTTCCAAGCTCCAGTTTTCCCGTGTCCTGTTCCTGCTTTCTACCCTGTTCCTGTTCTCTGGTACCCTTCCTAGTTCTGCATTGATCTCCCGGTTCTGACCTTGGCCTGTCCTCGACTTCGCTTGACTGCCGCTTGCCCTGATCTTTTGCCTGTGTTTGGATTCTGCCTCTGCCTGCCGTTCTGTGTATATTTCCATTGTGTGCACTGTTACGCCTCTAGTTATTAAAGTTCTTCAATATATCATGGCCTCTGACACCAGTTCTGTGATCTATGGTTACACTCCGGGTTACCCAGTCTTCAGGCTCCCACCTTCCTGGTACTCCACCGCGTCTCCTCAGGGAGATTATGACAGCCAGTCAGCCTAACAGAAGGACAATAATAATGTCTCATGGTATGGAACCCACATTAAATATATTATATTTTAAAGCAGGAAGTTACCATGGGTGGCGCCAACACCAGACAACTATTGAAATATTTTTGTGCAGTTGAGTGGGATCTATAAAAAAGTATGTACATTTTCATAATAAAGATCTTCTTTTAAAATAGTTCAGACTGTATAATTATTTGTGGTCAACTTAAAAGGCTTTACTGGGCACATAAATTATTCACCGATTATTCTTTGTTGCCACAGACTCAGCTTTACTTATATCTCAATCAAACTTCTCACATTATTATCCCTAGTCAACAGAGAGCTACATTACGCCAGGCATCAAGTTTATGTTTACACAGTGAATATAGTCAAATAGTAACATAGTAACATAGTAAGTTGGGTTGAAAAAAGACATACGTCCATCAAGTTCAACCTTAATGCCTATACCTAACCTGCCTAACTACAAGTTGATCCAGAGGAAGGCAAAAAACCCCATCTGAAGCCTCTCTAATTTGCCTCAGAGGGGAAAAAATTCCTTCCTGACTCCAAGATGGCAATCGGACCAGTCCCTGGATCAACTTGTACTAAGAGCTATCTCCCATAACCCTGTATTCCCTCACTTGCTAAGAATCCATCCAGCCCCTTCTTAAAGCTATATAATGTATCAGCCAGTACGACTGATTCGGGGAGGGAATTCCACAACTTCACAGCTCTCACTGTAAAAAATCCTTTCCGAATTTTTAAACGGAACCTCCCTTCTTCTAAACGGAGTGGGTGCCCTCGTGTCCGTTGGAAGGACCTACTGGTAAATAAAACATTAGAAAGGTTATTATATGATCCCCTTATATATTTATACATAGTTATCATGTCACCTCTTAAGCGCCTCTTCTCCAGTGTAAACAGACCCAACTTGGCCAGTCTTTCTTCATAACTGAGACTTTCCATACCCTTTACCAGCTTAGTTGCCCTTCTCTGGACCCTCTCTAACTCAATAATGTCCCGTTTGAGCACTGGAGACCAAAACTGAACAGCATATTCTAGATGGGGCCTTACCAGTGCTCTGTAAAGGGGAAGAATAACCCCCTCCTCCCGTGAATCTATACCCCTTTTAATACAGCTCAAAACCTTGTTTGCCCTTGCAGCTGCTGCCTGGCATTGCTTGCTACAGCCAAGTTTATTATCTACAAGGACTCCAAGGTCCTTCTCCATTATGGATTTGCCTAGTGCAGTCCCATTAAGGGTATACGGGGCTTGCATATTTTTACATCCCAGGTGCATGACCTTACATTTATCCACATTAAATCTCATCTGCCACTTAGCTGCCCAGATTGCCAGTTGGTCAAGATCCTGCTGCAGGGATGTCACATCCTGGATAGAATTGACTGGTCTGCAGAGTTTTGTGTCATCTGCAAACACTGATACATTACTCATAATACCCTCCCCTAAGTCATTTATGAACAAGTTAAACAAAAGTGGACCCAGTACAGAATCCTGAGGGACCCCACTGAGAACCTTACTCCAAGTAGAGAATGTGCCATTAACAACCACCCTCTGTACCCGATCCTGTAGCCAGTTTTCTATCCATGTGCAAACGGCTTCACTAAGACCAATAGACCTTAGCTTAGAAAGCAGTCGTTTGTGGGGAACGGTATCAAATGCTTTGGCAAAATCCAAATAGATTATATCTACTGAATCCCCACTGTCCAGCTTCTTACTTACCTCATCATAAAAAGCAATTAAATTGGTCTGACATGACCTGTCCTTCATAAAGCCATGCTGATTACTGCTCATAATGCCATTCTCCACTACATAATTTTGAATGTGATCCCTTAACAAGCCTTCAAATAACTTGCCCACCACGGATGTCAAACTTACAGGCCTATAATTGCCAGGCTGAGATCTTACTCCCTTTTTAAATATGGGAGTGACATTCGCCTTCTTCCAATCCCTAGGTACCATACCTGATGAGAGCGAGTCTGAGAATATCAGAAACAAGGGCCACTGCAATTCTGCCCCTAGCTCTCTCAGTACCCGAGGGTGTATTCCATCTGGCCCCGGTGCCTTGTTTACATTTATCGTGTGGAACCCTTTAAGCACCATATCCTGTTCCAGCCACTGTATAGTTGGAGCTGAGGCAACAGTGCAGCTATTGGGTGGGACTTGGCCCACTGGCTCCTCTACTGTATACACAGAAGAAAAGAACTGGTTAAGCACATCTGCCTTTTCTGTATCCTTGATGTTTTTTAATGCTAACAGACTAATAAAGCAAGGCAAATTGTGATTTAGAAGTTAACCACAAGGAGTCACTAGTAATACCTATAAGTGGGGCCTATCCAGTATTGACCTCCAATAGTGCAGCTTTAATGGATAGAAAAAAGCCTCACCCGATAAAATAGGGGGGAAATACCTCAAAATGATATATTGTTATTCATCCATTCTTCTTTTTTTTTTTTTATTAAATTACAATCATAAGGCTTTTGTACCTATTATATTATAACGAAAAGAGTGAAAGTCAAATGTAATGTATACTTCAAAGCCTTTCAATTAGTAACAAAAAAAAAATGTGCCAGAAAAAACAAGAGCCTATAGGGTTGATCCACTAAATTGCGATAAGCGTTATTGCATGCTTTTTTGCGTTAAAATTGACGCAAAAAAAGTGTGATTCGCTAAAGTATTATCGCATGCGTTAAGATGCATATCGCATGCGCTAAATAATGCATGATCACAAGGCGTTGATTTTAACGCTTTGCGTTAATTCTCGCATAGATTTATTCCTAACGCATGATTCACAAACACATAAGAAGCATTAGACGCACTAAATATCGCATTAGTCTGTGCGAAAATTAACACCTACTTGGGGCAGGCGGTACTTATAGAAAATTGTGGTTTGTGAGCTTTTGGCAACACAACATGGAGTTTGCAGTGGGATTTTTTCAAGTATGTGTTGGCCCTAGTGTGATGCATCCTCCAGTTTTCAGGGAAATGGTCATTTGCAGAAAAGTAGTTTTACGAACGTAATGATTACATGCATTAAATCGTGCCCTAATATAGCAAGCGGCGAAATCTATCAAGCAGGAGTTAACGCATGCGTGGAAAATAACGCAAGAAAAATGATCATCGTGACTTAAATAACGCAAGCAACATCGCATCTTAATTTACGCAAGTATCCTAAATGAATAGTGCGTTAAGTCGCAAAAAATAAGAAGCGGTAACATTTTTACCGCATGCTATAAATAGCGCACGTTTTAACGCACTTTAGTAATTCAACCCTTATATCTATTTACACCAAAATTGTACTTTTGCATTAGCAATTATTTATCCTAGGGAGATACTTATCTTCCAGAAACAGAGAGGGCGATGGTCCTACCTGATGCGCAATTTTAGGATATGTATAGAAAATGCATCTTCTACCTTAATGGGGCATTATACCCCTTTTTTCAACATTACTTCAATGAATAGGGCTTGCACTGAACACCTTTGACCTTTTGTTTTAAATAAGAAATATATATATCATTATTGTTATTTTTTGCACTAAGCAGGTCAAAATTTAAAATAAAAAGTAAAGTGACACTCTACGTAAAGGTTTGTATGAGCACAATCAAAAGCAATCAAAAGTCTACTGAGAAGCCTCCTGCGTAAACAAACCCCTCCCTTCCCTTAGAATAACATGCAGTAAAATGTAGATTTTGCTCTATTTAGTGCAAGAAATATGTATATTTTCTTTTGCATGTACCCCAAGTCCAAATATTATGTCCCAGATGATGACTGGTTGCTATGGGTTAATGGGACAAAAGCAAACTTTGTACCGTTTATAAAATGCTGTACTTTTTGTAATTTTAAAAGTGAGATTGAACAACAAAAATAAATATAATTATAATATATATATATACTATATTAAAGTTAAGATGTTATTTTCTGTAGGGTTAACAAATGTTATTCATTCTTTTGTTTACTGCATTTTCTCAGAATTTTTTTCCCATCTAAACTTGGGCATTCAGAAGTGACAAGGCCTGTTCTATAAAATGGGCACACATCTCTAGATGGCTTTGTAAATCCAGTCAGTATAAATCTGTTGAGATCAGCTCAATTGGTTTTCAAAATTATTCACATGTAAGGTTGAATGAGATTAGATTTTGTATCTCTTGGTATCACAGAATTTCAGAATGGGTGTACATAGTAATTTAAGTATGTAGATATTTTAGGTGTTATTTATTATTATCACTTATATATATAATACTGACATATTCTGCAGCACTTTACAGCCCCAATGGAGCTTACAATCTAAGGTCCCTATGACCTCACACACAGTAGGGCAAATTCAATCAGGAGCCAATATACCCTTCAGGGGGAAACCCATGCACATATTTCTGTGGATGGTGCTCTAGCTTGAATAAAACCCAGGAAACCAGCACTGCAAGACAGCAGTGGCCACTATGATTGTAACACTATATTGGAAAAAAAAAAATGGCCACCTAAAACCTTGAATTTTCTGCCATCATTTTGCCTGGCCGTGATCTCTAAGGGATCATAAATCTGCCCTATTTGTCCATCATCACCTGGTTACATTAGCAAGATTCACCCTAGATGCCCCTTTACCATGTAAATTTCCATCATTGCTCATACTCCAACCACTCCAACCATTTAAACCTAAGGTGCTGTTAGCTTACCTAAATGTTGTAAATGCTGTCTTTAGATTTCTAATTATTTATAATGATTTCTAATTACTGTGACTTACTGTACATGTGACAAACACATATACTGTAATAGCACCAGGGGTGAAATAAAACTTCAGAAGTTGGGGCATGTGGGCTGTTGGGTGATGAATTGGTACATGACATTGTATTAGTGAAATAAAGAAACCTGGGTCAAGTTTATGCTGTACAAAGAATGCTTCTTTAAAGAAGTGAATCTTGGGCTTGTTTAAGGGCTCTGGCACACTGGGAGATTAGTCGCCCGCGGCAAAACTCCCTGTTCGCGGGCGACTAATCTCCCCGATTTGCCTTCCCCTGCCATCCCACCGGCGAACATGTAAGTCGCCGGCGGGATGGCAGACACGGCGGGGCGATTTGCGCGAAATCGCGCCGCCGCGTCTGCCATCCCGCCGGCGACTTACATGTAATTGCGAGTGATATGAAGTCATAAAATATTAGTACAGAAGAAGTTAATAAACAGGAAAGAATGGGAATTTCAGAATACAATGAGCAAGATACCCTGAACACCAAAAAAAAAAAATTTGAAGGCGAGCTATTGCATTGCACTGTCATGTACCTAGAGGCCTCTGCAGTCAGTATATAGATGATTGTTGTGATAGTAGTAGGGTCAAATTAAGATACGATAAAAGAAAGAGGATCCAGGTTTCCTCATCACAGAATCAATACAATGTCACGTTCACAGTGATATCTTGCATAACAACAACATATCTTTCAGTGTTGTGTAAGAGAAAGTGCCAGAATTTAGATATAGCATATACATAACACATAAAGCCACTCTAAACTCTCAGGCCAGGCATACTGACAACTATCAAGATCCCAGCATCCATTTTAATGGTTATCCATATCAAAAGCTATCAGGCAGATCAGAGGGAAAAATGTACACGCACATTTTATAAAAATGTTCTTTTAGAGATCATTTAATAATGAAACACAATTATTACCACTTACGAATTATAAAGACTAACACTAGCTAAATTTCCTCCTGTAATAGCCCTAAAGCTTCTTAAAGGAGAAGGAAAGGCTAGTAAAGAGTTAATCTCCAGCTGCAGGCATACCTTCAGTTGTCTCAATAGTGCCCTTAAGTCTCCCCATATTTCACCTGTTCAGAAGATCTCAAGCCAAACAGGAAAAAAAGACGCTGAGCTGGGTAGAGAAGATTCTCATAATGCAACGCTCTTCCCCAGACTTCAAGACTTAGAACTGAGGCAGCGCATGCGCAGAAACAGGAAGCTCCCCCTAGCATCTGCAGCAGCATGAGACACACAGGCGAAAGGGGACACAAGCGGTGGTGCTGGCAGGGGGAGAGGCACGGGAGGGAAAACGAGCAGCGGCGGCGGTGCTGGCAGGGGGAGAGGCACGGGAGGGGAAACGAGCAGCGGCGGCGGTGCTGGCAGGGGGAGAGGCACGGGAGGGAAAACGAGCAGCGGCGGCGGTGCTGGCAGGGGGAGAGGCACGGGAGGGGAAACGAGCAGCGGCGGCGGTGCTGGCAGGGGGAGAGGCACGGGAGGGGAAACAAGCATTGGCGGAGGTGCTGGCAGGGGGAGAGGCACGGGAGGGGAAACGAGCAGCGGCGGTGGTGCTGGCAGGGGGAGAGGAACGGGGGATGCAGCTCCAGACAGTGAGGCACAGTGAACTTAGAAGCCGACGGCGGCCATATTAAAGATGGCGGTGCCGTTCAGTGAAACAAGCATGTAGTTCTAGTAAGTGTATCTCTGTTAATCTTTCATTAGGCAAGCCAGGAATATAGTGTTTTTACTCAGCAACAATAGTTCTATTTAATAGTGTGCTTCATAGAATTTGACTTTCCTTCTCCTTTAATGACTCCTAATTTTTTAAAAGTAGGATGTTAATAATGCACATTACTAATTTGTAAAGGTACCATTTGCTTCTTAATGTAGTTTTATACATGGAAATGTGGACACATGAAACAATGCACAACAGTCAAAGAGCATAAACAAGAAAAAAAAGTTTTGTCTTTCTTTTATCTATGTGACCTTCTTTAAAATATAATGAGGTGCTATCATGCTTTATACTCCTCTTATAGCTTTCTGCAGTTCCTGTTTATTAGCAGGAGAATGAGGTGTGATTTTCATTCTTAGGTTGATAGGGAAATCATTAAAATTCATTGAATTTTTCTATTTAAGATTAGATTGCAATCCATGATAAAAAGTCAAGGGTACCCATATAGGATCATTTAGTGCTCAAACTGGTTCCATATAGCTGGTATATGAAACAAATAAACATGTAGTTTATGAACAAAGTATTTATATTAATTTTCCAAGGGAAAGTAAAGCCTACAAACAGAAGCATTTATACTTTTTTATTGTATATCCTAAACAAGTATTTAATGAAATTAAGTGGCACTCTGAAATCCTCCTTGTGTCTATTATAGTGCTTGTAGTTGCATTAGTTAAGACTTATGTTTAGCCAAGGATTTTAGAGTATTATAGACTTGGACAAGCAGCTACAGAGGTAAGGAGACCATGATTTACATTAGGTTATTAAACCCTACTTGGGGGGTTCTGTTACCCTTTATGATTAGATTCTTTTCGAAATATGCTAGCAGTTGAGAATGCAGTGTGTGAATGCAGGGCTGTGATTGTGATCTCCTGTCTACTGTGCGTCTAGCTGGTACTGTTAGAACATGCCCACGCCTCATTTACATAGTTACATAGTTGATAGGGTTGAATCAGTTCAAAATCTGGGCAAAATGCGGCTACTGCACTACTTTTTTACAAGCACGCCTTTTTTTGACATGACTGCAACTTTTTGGATACAACTGTGATGTATTTGACACACCCACAACTGTTTTGTCACGACCACAACTTTTTTTTTTTGCGCAACCACGACTTTTTCCTCACTTGCCTAATTTTTTTTGCACCAAATTTTTGTGCCATTTGTGAAAAAATCCGCAAGTCGCAAAATGTGGAATTTCACAGCGAGACCATGCCTGCCATCACTATCCATCACAGTACCATTATACATGGAAGTAAAAAGAACAGGTTATCACGAGTACTGTTGACAACTTCTCAGCTCTACAGCCTGTAGCAACAGGAGCATAAATATACATATAAACCTGGTTCTGAAAAGGACAAATGAGGAGAGTGCACTGTACATGTTTCATAGCTCTGAGTGAAAGGACATTTTTTGGGAATTTAGAAAGCAGCATAGATCCCACAACCTAATGTTTTTCATTAGCCTTGAGTTAAGCCACCATGAAAGAATAAATACGTAATTGGACTAAAAAATTAGTGCAGCTTTAACAACAAACAAAATGGCACAGTGACGGAAGATGCAATTGCATCGCCTAATACTTAAAAAATGAATGTATAACCATTATGTAAAATGTGCCATGCCCAGCTGAACTCATTCACTGGCTGCTTCTATATACTTTGAAAGTTTATCTCTGGTTACTAACTGAAAGGATGTCACACTTCAGTTGCACATGGAAGTCATTCACAACACTTCACATTTTTGTTTATTTGCTGCTAAGCACTTTGGTCTTTGGCTGAAGCAGTTAAGTTATGATAGATGTAAGAAGCCGCATTAACCTGGTATTTAATGAAACAGAAGTCTGAAAAAAGGTCCAACAAGTGAATATTTGTAATTATTTAAAATGTGGTATTTATATACCCCCCATATACTTTTAAAAGGGTAGTAAACCATGCTGCACTGCTCTGTTCAACCCAGCTCAGTTGTTGCTAGACTACAAACCCCAGAATAATGTAAAATATAAGGAAAGTTGAGGCATGCTGGGAAATGTTGTCCAGCAACATCAGGGTAGTATCCTTAAAGCAATAATGCGCAATAAAACTTTTCCAAAACTTTTCCCCAACTCTCTACAGCCAGTGGCTTTCCCAGCTGTGTAACTCTGGCTCTGTATTCTTTGTTCCAACAATTGGAGTTGGAACAATAAACACATTTTCCCAGCACTAAACAAGTATTCCCTTTATCTAATTGTGTGATAACAGGGTATGATAATAAAATATCACATAATAATCTTCATATGTAAGATAACAGCAAGATGCCTGACATAGTGCAGGTAATTAACATTTCTCACATTTTTGGTCAGTAAAATTCTCATTGGTAAATTTTCCTGCATCTACATTTTTCTGGCAACTTCTATTGAAAAACTAGGGGGTGCAGTGGGACAGCATTATGGGAGGATATAACATGGAAACTTACAGCTATATATGGAAAAATAAGAATCTACTACTTAGGAAAATTCTATATGTGTACATTTTCTGCTCTAGAGTTTATATAA
Source organism: Xenopus tropicalis (assembly GCF_000004195.4). Classification (NCBI taxonomy): domain Eukaryota; kingdom Metazoa; phylum Chordata; class Amphibia; order Anura; family Pipidae; genus Xenopus; species Xenopus tropicalis. The sequence goes on from NC_030677.2 coordinate 131,624,514, forward strand.
GGAATAGGATAGTTAATATTAATGTATTGAAATCAGAGATCAAATATTTACAATATTTTCCTTTGCACACTAATAATAAAGAAATACAGACTATAGAAAAGATAGGTTATTGCCATACTGCTCATAATGAACTACACCACCTCTCCATTTTTATGAATGTTTATTTACTATATATTTAGTTCCACAATCAACGATGTTAGAATAAAGTCAAAATGTATATAAAGGACGTATTTTTAGGATAACCATGTCAATGTCAGGATTATGCTGGTATTCTGTTGAAGATTTACATGCCCTGTGTTTTCTGCAAGCAGTGTATGAGTGCAAGGTATACCCTCTGGTGTGCCACGAAACAGCTGTACATACAGCCTTTAGCATAGAGAAGAAACTAATGGAGATAAGTGAAGGCAAATTGGAGGCTTTGTCGTATATGCCATAGGTCTGTAAATCATGGGCATAGCTCATTAGAAGTGCCATAATAGGATATAAAATAATCTCTAGATTTGCACTACTACTCTGATCACTATACTACAAATGTATATTTTAAAGAATTCACAAACACATTGTGTCATTAATAATAAATTAATAACCATACTTCATGCCTGACAATATATTAACAGTTTTGCATTTGTGGGCAGTAGTATTATCTGGCTGAAGAGACGTTTTTTGTAGACATCAAGTAAAGGAGAATACTTCTATATAATTATGCTGTACTGCCTACAGCTATTAACCATGATATCTTTCATCATACCTATGCCATACAAACTCCCAGGAGAGTCCTGAGTAACCATTGTGACCAAGGCTTAGCACTGAACAAATTGACTTACTGATAGTACTGTAAAGACAGTTTCTTGGCATTTTAGGATATTCTCATTTATCTAAAAATATGAAGATTATGTTCACAATTCCATCCCTGAACGTGGAACTGTTTCATCTTCTACCTCCAAATGTATCATTGGGTCGGGGCAAAAATACATTTAGGACGTAACCAACATTTGATGTTTGCACTGCTTGATAATTGTTTCTTTCCTGTCTGCTATGTTTTTGCCATGAATTATGGGTGAGGTTTTACTTCCCCTATAACTAAATCCATTTAAAGTAACATCTATATGAAATATTTCATATTAATTAAAAAGCTGCCTTCCCACTATTCCCACAAATTCTAACATACATAATACACTTAATATAAATTAAAAAAAGGTTCACTGCTTTATTCATTGTGATGAATAGGGGGCATGGCTGCTTTCTCATGGCAACCAGACAAATTTAATACAAAAAAATGTATTGTATAAAAAAAAAAGAAAAAATGAAAGCAAATGTGTCAATGTGTCTATGTCCTGTGTTTTCCATGCAGAGCAGCACTAACATTCTAGACTGCAATTATTGTCACTGAGTAGTTTTGATTTTGTAAATGGAAATCATATAATAAAATACAACTTTCTGTTTACATTTGACATGCATTTTTTGAATTTAAGAGTTATTTATTGGCTAGTGAATAATGTTAGGTTAACATAGCAGCTTAAACCTTGCTGCCACAAAAACTATATTGCAATATAGAAATGGAACCTTTCCAGCATTCAAAAAGCTGACTAGGCAAGTTTTATAAAACTGATGGCAGGTGTGTTTATAGCAATGTAAACAGAAAAACAATATTGCAGCTGGCCCTGTGATTAACTTTTTAACTTTAAAACATTTTAAACCCACTTGCAGCAGGTCACTCAGGGTGATTTAATGCCCATTAGACACCCACCACAGAGTGAATTTATGCTTAGACTGCAAATGGCACTTTTCATATTTAATACTGCCTGCTGCCTTGATGCAAGATACACAAATAGGTGATCCTACATCCATCAATATGACATCCAGTAAATATTTAGGCCATTTAAAGTAGCTCTTAGCACCAATCTTATTGTGCCTAATTGATTAAGCAAGTGCAGTGTTATACTTTCCTTTAACTTTATTTTTAGGCTATGCTCTTATCTTCACTACAAGCATGGTGGTCGGGCATCTGGTAGTACTACCACATATTTGTTTTAATTTAATTCTTTATACTTTCTGTGCAAAAGGGTTTCTCCTCTATTCTAGTGCTATTTTAATATGGGCAAAGATCCAATTATTGGCCCATGCAGCCACCCACAACAAATAAAAAGAGAAACAGATTAAGGCAATGACATTGGAGAAAGTAACTCTGGAACTAGTTAGTTTGCCTAATGCTTAATGGCCAAGCACCAAGAGCCGTGAGAAGCAGAATTATATAGACCCTTGTTTAAAAGATTGCCACAGTGTTTTAGTTAATCATTGGAAGATCCTGGGCTCTACATAGGGCAAGTCCTGACAAGGGGTTTGATTCTGTAAGATATTCCAATAACTGATTGCATGTTGTGGAGGAGGATGAATATGCTTTAGACATTATTAGCAAAGATGTTATCTGGAATTCTCCAGCACTGGTACGCTGATCATGACACCAATTTATGACAAGGAACAAACATAAAGTGACTTTTCTTTTTTAGGGAATTGCATGATTCTTTAAATTCTTTCTTCTATACGCATCTAGCTAGTGGTAAGTCTTAACTAATTGATCTTGCATAGTAAAATTTGAAAACATTTTAGCACTTATCAGAGTACCTTCTGCCCTTCTCTTCTTTGTGTTTTCAACAAGCATGTATTGAGCAAATATATGGTGTGTTATTTGTAGAAATTAAAAAAAGTATTTCATCCTAATAATAATAATAAGTGAATAATAAAGATTACTGCTTCACCTTAAATATGTGGCAGTAAGAAGTTCCCAGTTTTCACTGTGGATGCCCATGCCCCCAGCTGCTAAAAGACTCTGACTAGATGTTTAAATATTGTTTCTTCCGAATGCTGTACATGCTGAACTTTCACCTTCATCCACAAGATCAGTGATCCCCAACCAGTGGCTTGTGAGCTCACCAACCCCTTGGATGTTGCTCTCAGTGCCCCCAAACCAGGTAGTTTTATTTACTACCAAATAAAGCCTCCTGTAAGCTAATAGTGTGCATAGAGGCTACCTAATAGCCAATCTTAGCCCTTGTTTGGCACCTTCATGACCTTTTATGATGCTATTGTTGCACTCCAAATCTTTCTACATTTGACTGTGGCTCACAAGTAAAAAGGTCGGGGACCCCTGCATTAGATTGTGCACATTAAACCAAAATGTATTGTGACAGTGTGGTTAGGAAACACAGCATTCTTTCCTGAAAATTTAAAGGAACAGTAACACCAAAAAATGAATGTGTATAAAAGTAATAAGAATAAAATATACTGCTGCCCTGCACTGGTACAACTAGTGTGTTTGCCTCAGAAATTTATATAAACAAAGCTGCTGTTTAGCCACGGGGGCAGCCATTCAAAGGAGAAAAGGCACAGGCACATAGGAGATAACAGATAAACACTATTGTATTCTAGAGAGGTCATCTGTTATCTGCTTTGTAACCTGTGCCTTTTCTCATTTTTTCTAACTTTAATGGCTGCCCCCATGGCTACACAGCAGCTTATTTATATAAACTATAGTAGTATTACTGTAGCAAACACACAACTTTTACCAGTGCAGGGCAACAATACATTATATTTTAATTACTTTAAAAAACTTTCATTTTTTGGTGTTACTGTTCCTTTAAGAGAAAGTACACATGTGAGATGTGTGATATGGACTGCAGGGGGATTCCTTGTGCAGACATGGTTAATAATCCCTCTCAGTCAGCTAATAAAGAGGCAGCTGAGAGAGGAGCTGCCTGGGGAGGTAAAACGTGTGTGCTCCCATACCTGGGGGCCGCTTAGTGTGAAGGAGTCACTGAGAGTGAGGGGTCACTCAGAAAGTTCTCCACTCCCAGAGTAGGGCACAGGGCAGTGTCAGGAACCGTCGCCGCTCCCGCTCCCTACCTGCTCCTGGTGTGCGGCGGCGTCTTCCTTCTCAGCGCGGCGAATCCAAGATGGCGGCGCCCAGGACTCCACGTGGGCGCAAGGACGCCGGCGCGATGACGTCACGCGCTATGGCGCCAAATTCAAACTCAAAAAGACGCCAGTGACCCAGGTTCAATGCCCGAGTATAGCTCAACATACCTATTGTGTTCCTGGGTCTCTAATATTCTTATCTGCTTCCTGTTGCTGTTTATTTGCCTGTTTCTGACCTTGAACCTTGCTGCCTGCCTTTAGTGACCTTTGCCTGAACCTGACCTCTCTATTGGATTATCCTGCATCTGTACTTCGCTCGGACTCGCTGGAAGCGGCCTTCCTCCTTGATCCTGACTTCACCTCTCCCGTGGGTGCCGGAGGCCCCCGCTGACATTATACTCGGGCCATGGATCCCAAAGAAGCGGTACCGGACGTCGGAAGAGCCCTTCGCGGGCTGGCGTCCCGTATGGAGGCGTATGAATCCCAGCAAGTCAGAATTGGGCAAGTACTTGATTCCATTTTGTCCCGTTTGCCCGTTACTCCCGCTGTCGCGGAAATTCCTCCTGCTGTGGTGGTTCCTCTGCCAGCGATGCCGCCAGCTCGTGAGCCACGAATACCTCCTCCTCCGCGCTACAGTGGCAATCCGCAGTCCTGCAGGGGATTCGTGACTCAATGCCAGATTCAGTTTGAGTTCCAACCTTCCCAATTCTCCTGTGAACGAGCGAAGGTGGGCTACGTTATGTCTCGTCTGGAGGGCAAACCACTGGAATGGGCAACTTCTCTCTGGGAGAGTCAGTCACCCCTGACATTTGATGTGAAGGAATTTCTACAGATGTTCAGAACCATCTTCGATGCCCCTGGTCGGGTCGCTACTGCCTCTTCACGCCTGCTGCAAATCCGCCAGGGCAGTCTCGGTGCCAGTGAGTATGCCATAGACTTTAGAACCCTCATGGCGGAAACTTCCTGGAATGAGGAGGCTTATAAGGCAGTCTTCTATCAAGGCCTATCGTCCCGTCTGAAGGATGACCTGGTATCCAGAGATCTACCTGACTCCCTTGAAGATTTGATTGCTCTCGCTATTAAGGTAGACACTCGCCTTAAGGAACATCAGGCTGACAAAGAGCGGAGTAAAAAGTCTCATCCAGTCCTGGCTCCGCGCTTCCAGAACCCTATGATACCACCGTCTTCCCCGCAGTTTACCTCTTCCCCTTCGGAGGAACCCATGCAACTTGGGAAGGCTCGACTATCTGCACAAGAGAAGCTTCGGAGACGCCTTTCCGGCCTATGTCTATACTGCGGCGGACAATCCCACTTAGCGGTTTCCTGCCCTGTCAAGCTGGGGAATTCTCCTGCTTCAAGTAAGACTATTGTTTCTTTTGCTGGTAGTATTGTTCCTAAGTCAGCGGAACAATCTCACCAATTTCATGTTCCTGTGCAGATCCGGTTGCCCTCCCAGGCAATTCCAGTCTCAGCCTTCCTTGATTCCGGAGCTGCAGGAAACTTTATGGACTTGGCATTCGCAAGAAAGGTTGGCATTTCCCTCTTTCCAGTGACTCCTCCTATTCGGGTCCTCGCCATCGATGATAGACCTCTCTCCACGGACACCATCACTTTAACCACCGGTGAACTATCTGTGCAGATTGGAGCACTACATCTGGAAAAGATGTCATTTCTGATCATCCCATGTCCTTCGTCTCCTGTTGTGCTGGGGTTGCCATGGCTACGACTCCATAACCCCTCCATTGACTGGTCATCGGGTCAAATCTCCCGTTGGAGTCAGTACTGCCAAAGACATTGTTTAATTCCTCAGCCACTCCAGCGGGTTACAGTCTCCTCTACGAGTCTTTCAGCTCTGCCCTCCGTCTACTGGGACTTCTCTGATGTTTTTTGTAAAAAGTCAGCAGAGTTTCTTCCCCCGCATCGACGGTATGACTGCCCTATTGATCTCCTTCCTGGAATCATGCCACCCCGTGGGCGGACCTATCCCTTATCCCCTGCGGAGACGGCTGCCATGAAGGAGTATGTCTCTGAGAATCTCCAGCGTGGATTTATCCGTCCTTCTACCTCTCCAGCAGGAGCTGGCTTCTTTTTTGTCGAAAAGAAGGACGGTGGACTCCGCCCCTGTATTGACTACCGGGGTCTCAATAAAATAACTGTTAAGAACAGATACCCTTTACCCCTTATTTCAGAACTTTTTGACCAACTAAAAGGGGCCAAGATTTTCTCTAAGTTAGATCTCCGTGGGGCCTATAATCTCATCAGGATCCGAGAGGGCGATGAGTGGAAGACGGCTTTCAATACCCGTGATGGGCATTACGAGTACCTCGTGATGCCCTTCGGCCTCTGCAACGCTCCAGCCGTCTTCCAAGAATTCGTAAACGATATTTTTCGGGACCTCCTGGGGAGGTCTGTTGTCGTGTACCTGGATGACATCCTTATCTTCTCTCAAGATTTGGAGACCCATCGCTCCCAAGTCAAAGAGGCCCTTTCTCGCCTTAGAGAAAATTCTCTTTTTGCCAAGTTGGAGAAATGCACTTTTGAAGTACCAAAGATCTCCTTCCTGGGCTACATTATCTCGTCTAGGGACTTCGAAATGGATCCTGCCAAGGTATCTGCTATCCAGAAGTGGCCACTCCCCCAGAGTACTAAAGCAATCCAGAGGTTTATAGGATTTGCGAACTATTACCGCCAGTTCATTGAAGGCTTTTCTTCACGCATTGCTCCTATCCTTTCCCTCATCCGCAAAGGAGGGAGACCCAATTGTTGGCCCCCTGTGGCCCTTGAAGCCTTCCAGTCCCTGAAGGATGCCTTCATTTCAGCCTCTGTTCTTCGACACCCGGAGCCCCATCTACCCTTCTTTATTGAAGTCGACGCCTCTGATGTAGGAGCAGGTGCTATTCTTTCCCAGAGACATTCTGCAGATGGTAAGCTCCATCCATGTGCATACTTCTCCAAGAAGTTTTCCTCCGCCGAGCAGAATTACGACATTGGGAATCGTGAACTCCTGGCTGTCAAACTCGCCCTCGAGGAATGGCGACACCTCTTAGAGGGAGCATCTCATCCGGTCACGATCTATACCGATCATAAGAACCTAGAATTTCTACAGTCTCTAAAGAGACAGAATCCCCGTCAGGCGAGGTGGTCGCTTTTCTTCTCCCGTTTCAATTTTGTCCTGACGTATCGTCCTGGGACCAAGAATCGGAAGGCAGACGCCCTGTCCCGGAGTTTCTCTCCAGAGGATCGTCTACCTATAGAGCAAGAGCCTATCATTCCTCCATCCAGGATCATTGCCTCTGTATTGCCCCAATTCGCTGAACAAATACTGCTAAGCCAGTCTGCCGCTCCTCCAGATACTCCCATAGGGATGGCATTTGTACCTCCTGAGTTACGCCTTCCCATTCTCCAGCAGACTCATAGCTCCAAACAAGCCGGCCACCCTGGTTCTGAAAAAACTCTTGAACTTCTTCGACGCCTAGTTTGGTGGCCGACCATCCGCAAGGATGTCCGAGACTTTGTCGCAGCTTGTACTGTATGTGCCACCACTAAAGCCAGCCACTCTCGACCCTGCGGTCTTCTGCATCCTTTACCAGTACCCTCTCGCCCATGGACGCATTTGGGTATGGACTTTATTGTGGAGTTACCGCCCTCCTGTGGTAACACTGTCATTTGGGTAGTGATAGACCGCTTCAGCAAGATGGCACACTTCGTACCCTTGAGGAAACTCCCCTCGGCTGTAGAACTGGCTCAACTCTTCATACAGCATATCTTTCGTTTGCATGGTTTCCCTGTGGAAATTGTCTCCGATAGGGGGTCTCAGTTTGTGTCCAGATTTTGGCGCTCCTTGTGCAAGTCTCTGGGAGTATCTCTTCAGTTCTCCTCGGCCTATCACCCTCAGACCAATGGGGCAGCAGAGCGTGTCAACCAAGCTCTTGAACAATTTCTGCGAAACCATGTTTCCCTTTGCCAAGACGACTGGTCAGATTTACTCCCGTGGGCAGAATTCGCTCACAACAATGCCAGTCATTCCTCCACTGGGAGATCTCCTTTCTTGTCAGTGTATGGTCAACATCCTTTGGCCTTCCCTCAAGATTTTCTCCTCTCCGAAGTTCCCGCTGCAGATGACCTGGCGGCTCACATGTCTGTTATCTGGGCTGCCACCAAGTCTAATTTGGAGAAAAGTTCCCTGGTACACAAAACCTTCGCTGATCGTCGGAGAAAGCCTTCCCCTTCATACAAGGTTGGTGAAAAAGTCTGGCTTTCTTCCAAGAACATCCGCTTGAAGGTACCATCTCCGAAACTGGGTCCCAAGTTCCTGGGTCCCTTCTCCATCTCTGAGGTGATCAATCCAGTGGCTGTCCGTCTACAACTTCCCCCAGAGATGCGGATTCCTAACGTGTTCCACGTTTCCTTATTGAAGCCAGTAGTGTTCAATCACTTCTCCTCTGCTCAGTCCCCTCCTTCTGCCGTCCTCGTGGATGATCAGCAAGAGTACGAGGTTGAGAAAATTCTAGATTCTAGGCTCTCCAGGGGATCACTCCAATACCTCGTCCAATGGAAGGGATTCGGCCCTGAGGAATGCTCCTGGGAGAAAGATTCTGATGTACATGCTCCTCGTCTTGTGAAGGCGTTCCATGGTCAATTTCCTCAGAAGCCTTGGCCTGGTGGTCCAGTGGCCCCCCGTGGGGGGGGGGGTACTGTCAGGAACCGTCGCCGCTCCCGCTCCCTACCTGCTCCTGGTGTGCGGCGGCGTCTTCCTTCTCAGCGCGGCGAATCCAAGATGGCGGCGCCCAGGACTCCACGTGGGCGCAAGGACGCCGGCGCGATGACGTCACGCGCTATGGCGCCAAATTCAAACTCAAAAAGACGCCAGTGACCCAGGTTCAATGCCCGAGTATAGCTCAACATACCTATTGTGTTCCTGGGTCTCTAATATTCTTATCTGCTTCCTGTTGCTGTTTATTTGCCTGTTTCTGACCTTGAACCTTGCTGCCTGCCTTTAGTGACCTTTGCCTGAACCTGACCTCTCTATTGGATTATCCTGCATCTGTACTTCGCTCGGACTCGCTGGAAGCGGCCTTCCTCCTTGATCCTGACTTCACCTCTCCCGTGGGTGCCGGAGGCCCCCGCTGACAGGCAGGAAGGCTACCTGTCTGTATTAGGAACTCCCAGAGGGGCTGGGGGTGTCTCCTGCCACTGAAAGGAGCAGATGGAGTAGTGACCAGGTGTATGAAAGCTGAGAAGAGTCAGCAGGGTTTAAGGTGAAGCCTGAGTCTTCACAAGTGTGGAGTCACTGTGGATGTGTGAAAGTCACTGGGGATGGTGAGAAACCCCGAAAAGGTTCCAGAGTGTGGCAGTAACCCTGGAAAGTGAGAGTCCTAGAAAGGGGACAAGTTTTGAACAAGTTTGTTGATGAACTGTGTTCCTGTGAGCTTCATGCTGGGCAGAATGTGCCCTAAATAAACCTGTGTTTTTGCCTGAAGAAGTGGTGTCCCTGTCTCTATGCTTCAGATCCTCTGCTTACCTGCCCACCATAGCTAATTTCCCCCCAAAATTTCAGGCAGTCAGCATGTCACAGTATAAACAACTGTGCTTCTATACCCAGGGTTAGTTGGCTGCTAGGAAAATAAAAACTTTATTGTTATGATGCTAGGTGATTACCACTGTAGAAAAAACTTTTTTGACATAGTTTACTGTATAAATCTGCACAAATTTAAGAGCTCTTTTAGTTGCTGCCTTACCTTTTACCTTACCTTATTATTTTAGTTGGATTATCACTACTATACTAATTGTATTAAGCCAGAGCATTAGCTCATATATGCCCGTACTATCCCTATAGTACAGGAATACAATAGAATAAATGTATTGTTCAGGGCTTTACTTGTCCCATTTACACTGCAGAGACTGATGTTCCTTCTGTTATTAGCCATGGCTAGGTAGGTCTGTAACATTATTGTTTTACTAATTTGTTTATTGCAAATTTCAAGTCAAAGGAATGTATTTTTGCTTGATGAAACTAGCAGGTCTGGACAATTTCTCACTGGGTGTTATGTTGTTTAGATTTCTCTCAGGCCCTAATCATTTCCAAAACCTAAGATATCATTGGGTTATTCACTGCTCAGCATCTAGATACACATGAGGTATATTATTCATAAGAACATATGCAACATTCTAACAATAACTCTTTTATGTGGGAAAAGGTTACAGGAAAATATTTCATACAATTATACATTTATATGGACATGTAAGTAAATAGATACATATATAAACGTATCCATACTTTTTCTTAACCTAAAGAGAAAAAACATCTGGAACTCAGTATAGTTATACCATGCTGAAATTAGTTAATGCATGAACCATGAACAGCTTTATGGAGAGTGCAATATTTCTCTTTTGAATAGTCAAAGAATAGATAAGAGTAGAATATGTTTAGCATAGTACGCAAGACCACAGGACAACTTGCTACAGCATTCACTTCAAAGGTAAAAGATGTGAAAATGGTCCATTAAAATGTGACATACTGGGACACAGTGAGCCATATGGGCTAAAGGTCAAAATATATTTTGCTTTGTGTATCATCATATTATGCACAAAAGCTTTGGTGGCATTTTCAGAAAAGCTAAAGATATTTATCTCTAGTGAAAAATCTTATATATAATCTTATATATATAAAATACTAATACTATTATATATAAAAAATGTAATACATTGTAATTTCCTTTTTTGGATTTGCAACATATCAGTAGAAATCTGTGGGTTTGTTCTATAATGGGGAGAAGGAAATCTGTATCTGTATATATATAATCTAGTATGTCAGTAGCAGAAAAAAAGAAACTGGGCATTTTATTTGCATGTAGTCTGTTGTTTTATTAAATTATTAATGCAAGTTACTAGACATAACTAAGAATTTCCCGATAAGTTTGTGAAATAAATATCACAGACAAACAATAACATTTTTTTCTAACCAAGAGATATTAAATTAGCACCTAGCAGGGCTACCGATCTCAACAAGGATAGTGTTAAGAAATAAAATATGAGATACCTCTCATAAAGGAAGAGTACAAAATAATTTTATGTACAGTGTATATTGATCAAAACAGAGAAGTAGTATCATTTCTATAGGAGAGGAAGTCACCATTTTTCTCTGACAACGTCAGTATCAGTAAATCAGTGCACATTTTGGCATAAATGTATTTGCATTTGTATTTGCACATTACCCATGTGATCCCCCAAGTTCCTCTATGAGGGGGCTGCCATATTTGTGCAGCAGTAGGCTGTTAGCATTAGAAGCTATAACTGAGAAGGGACAGTCAGGTTGCCAAAACAGTCAAGTTTAGGAACTTCAAGTAACAATTACTTACAAAAGCAGCCCTATAATCAACATCACATATAGGTAACATTTTTTGTACATTCATATTTTGAAGAGTAGTTTTTTAGTGTCAGTATCACTTTAATGGACTTTTTTTTATCCTTTCATAGGGAATGGTAGCAACACTACTACTACTACATTGCCACTCTTGCACAGGATTTCTGATATTTAGAGAAGAATTGTATTTAATATACTTATATGATATGATATGATGAATATGTGTTCCTACATATATAAAGATACATCCTGACCCAAAATCCAAAATTATCACAGAACACTGAGCACAGATGTTTTTCAGGATGTCTCCTAAATTGGGTTAATTGTTACCTAATTAGCCTGAAACACAGCTTTACTAATGTTCTAGGGATTTAAATGAGATTAAAGAAACCATTAGAATAATGCATCTTCTGAATAACTTTCTTCACCGCAGTAGCCTGTAGCCATGTTTAGGCCATACATTGTCAGAACCTCACATACACGCGTTATCCATTATGGTACCAAACATCACCCGGTATTTATATTAGAGAACCAAGCAAGGCTCGGGGGAAGTTTATAAAGGACACATGGGATAGTGAAATACCTTGAAAACAATCCTAAAAAAGGCTCAAATCAAGAGGGAATCTTAAAATAAGTGAATCGGCCTATATGAGAATATAGTGGGTTGATGCACAAGGATAGGCACTATAACAGCATAGTAAACACAGCAACCATGACTTCAGATATTTCCTTTCATTTTGTAGCTTGCAATACACCTATTTATTGTTTGATATTTGATAGGTTACTATTGGTAAGTGCAAACAGAAAGAATGTGACCAGTAATGTTTAAATCATCAGAGTATGTATCTGTCTATATACTGTAGATTTATGAGAAGTAAGAAGAAGAAGTAAAGCCTGTGGGCAATGGAACTGCATTCACCTTCCACTGACTGATGTGCATTTTCAGTTCATTATCACTGTTCTTAATTTCAGTGTGTCAGGACCAGTTGGGATTAGAACACCGCTGGGTGTATTTCTGGGACTGTGTACTAACCAACTGAACTACTGGAGGCTCTTTGGGCTAGTCCTCATCGCTTCTACCTATGTACCTCTTGTACCCCCTCTGCTACAAATTAGAGAGGCTTCATATGGGTTTTTTGCCTTCCTCTGGATCAATTAGAAGTTTGGCAGGTTATATATAGGCATTATAGTTGAACGTGATGGCCATTCAACCATAGTATGCTTGTAAGACGCCCCTATCTGGTTCCTAGTTTCTGAGTTCTTGCCTGGTTCCTTGTTCCCTGCCTTGTTCATTTACTCCGGTGCCCCTCCTTGACCTGTTCTTGTGGATTTCCCGGTTTTGACCTTGGCCTGATCTTCGACTCTGCTTGCCAGCTGCCAGTCCCGACTACCAGATATCATATAGGGAATAGAAACAAATCAAAGTAACAGTTAGCTATTAGGTAGGCATGAATCAGTCCATGAAAGGGGCCTTCAGATATTTCTTTATAAGTTAAAAAGGGAACTCCCATGTCTGAGAGATTCTTAGTTCAAAAGTGCTCCATCTGTCAATGATAATTTGGCCATAGGAAGCCACTGTTTTTTTTAGACCTTAGACTGGATATATGCTTGTAAGAGCAGGCTTTATACATAACATTAAAGTTCAAATATAAAAAGCATTGCATTCTTCGAGTCTAAATCAAAGAAAAAAATTATTGGTAAAAAAATCAGTTCAATAAGTCTTCCAAAAATGTTCCAAAATGGTTTAATAAACAGTAATTTTATAGTAAGATCTTTTTTATAGTATTAAAGGCAACAGTTTTGAAAGTTTTTTGTGCCCAAGCCTCTCATTTGGACAGCACCCCACTTACCTTATTACAGGGCCGGAAATAGGGGTACCTACCTAGGGTGCAATGGTGGGGGGATGTTAGGCAGGTACTGTACCTCTTCTGCCTACCACTAGTCCAGGATCGATTACCCCTGACGTTGTTTGTCACCACACTCCCCCCTCCATTCATGATGCCAGTGTACATGCGCATGGGAGGGGGGGTCGAAGTGGCCAGTCAGGTTGCTAGGATATCTAATATATATATAGATATACTGTGATTTCAGTCGTCATCCTACATCTTTAAGAATTTCTTGGATAGCAAATATTCAACCCAAACCTCACCATAACTAGCTTTCATATTGGGCCTTTTGGACTTCTAATGTAGCCAATAGCCTTTAGACTAGGCTTACATTTAAGAGGGGGATGGGGAACCTCTCATTAAAGCAGGTTGTGATATTTCAGTGCAGACATAGTGCATTCAGTAGAAATGTCTAAAATCAATTAAGCCCAAGTTATCTATATTATTTCCTGTATATGAAGGTCAACAATGGGTTACAGTGAGTGTAATGAATAATTTTCAGGCCAGTAAAATGTAAGCAAAAAAATAATGTTCAGAGAAGGTTTAATTAATGGCATTTATGATAAACTATTTCCTCTGCACCCAAACGTATCCTTCTCATTAAAAAGGGTAAGAAGGCGTAATTAGAATGTTTTGCATGAGAAGGACAGTTATAGCAGCATGCAGGCAGGAATATGGTGCAATCATTGTCTGGAAACAATCTGCAGACTGAATGAGGTACTGAATGCTGTTGATTAAATTAAATGCGCTGTGCACAGACTTGCTTAAAAAGTTCAATTTCCATATTCTTATACAGTGCTCCCCAACTGGCGCCCCGCGGGCTGCATCTGGCCTGTAGGGAGAGAGAGGCATATGGATGTAAGTGTATGTCTTAATACGACATAATAAACTTCTTTCATATATGAATGAGGGGTGATATCCCTGCAGTGAGCAGTTTAAAAAAGGTGAGTGGTCAAAACTGGCTTCCATTATCAGCCCTCGGTACAACAGAAATTGGACAGCACTGATATAGGGATTAAAAAAAAATCAATAAAACCACTAAAATGAAATCTTTTTTTGCCTAGTGTAATTTGTAGTCAGAATCACAGTTTAAATATTTTGGCTTGGGCAAATTAGTTTCACAGACAAAATCAAGCAAACAACACCAATGCAGAATTGAAAATGAAATGAAATGGCTAAAATGTGCTTTTAAAGGAGAAGGAAAGGCTACCAAAGAATTAATCTCAAGCTGCAGGCTTACCTTCAGTTGTCTCAATAGTGCCTCTAAGTCTCCCCATATTTCTCCTGTTCAGAAGATCTGAAGCCAAACAAGAAAAAAAAACGCTGAGCTGGGTAAAGAGGATTCCCATAATGCCTCGCTCCTGCATTGACTTGGTGACCAGGACTGTTGGCGGCGCATGCACATGTCCCGGCGGGATGGCAGACGCGGCGGGGCGATTGCAGGAAATCGCCGAAAAAGACTCGCAAGTCTTTTTAGGCGATTTGCGCGAAATCGCGCCGCCGCGTCTGCCATCCCGCCGGCGACTTATATGTTCGCCGGTGGGATGGCAGGGGTAGGCAACTCGGGGAGATTAGTCGCCCGCGAACAGGGAGTTTTGCCGCGGGCGACTAATCTCCCCGTGTGCCAGAGCCCTAACAGTTCACTTGGTTTGCGCTAGTTGCTGTAGGCATATGGATTTAATTGTACTTTCTGCTGATGATGATGATTATACAGCTGAACACTACTTCATGCTTAGAAATAATTTATGTTTATATTTAAGCCTTATATAGTTACATAGTAAAAAAGACCAAGTTCAACCCCACCAAAGAAACCCAAATGCTCATATACACTCATGCTTATGCAAACCTATCTATCTATATAGTCATTTATATAATCTATTTTACCAATATCTATAATGACTGTATATCCTAAGATTACAATAGCCTTGGATATTATGCTTGTCTAAGAAATCATCCAAGCGCCTCTGAAAGGCATTAACAAAATCTGCCATTACAACATCACTAGGAAGGGCATTCCACAACCTCACTGCCCACATTGTGGAAAACCACCTACACTGCTTCAAATGAAAGTTCTTTCCTTTAATCTAAAGGGCCTCTGGTGTGCTGATATGTTTTATGGGAAAAAAATCACTGCTATCTTTCTATAAGCCTTAATGAGCAAAATCTTTTATAACAACTCCTAAACTGTAGGGTCCAACACCAATGACTTTGGAGTCATTTGTATTATAGTTTTTGTATTACCACCTTGCTTTCTTTTTGTTTTTCTCTCAGTTGAACAAGCATGATATTTTTGTCATGGGTGAATGCAGATACACATGGAAATAATCTCTGTTGGTAGCTTGTTTCACTGTCCCTTGTGCACCAGGCATACTTTGTACCATTAATTATTTTTCCCCTATTTACACATCTGGTCTGTTCGAACAACTATAGTAATGGGAGATTCTTTCATGTTAAGTTGAAAAAGCTTACAGATCTTTCTGCCTCTAAGTCATTGTTAAATCTGACAGCAGGACTACTTACTGTAAAACTAACAGCAATTAAAGCAATTATGCAGATCACACATCTTGTTCTGGTACAATGAGGTTTTTCTGGGACAAGTTCTCCTAGCTATGGTTGACAAGGTTAGAATAGGCTGTGGAAATTAAACTTGTTACTGTGCACAAAACACCACAATCGGCAGTGGCACATCATCTCCATCTCCTGAAAACACCTAATGGCAGTTCAGAGAATTAGATGTCACTGGGTGTGTTTGTAAGAAAAACAAGGATAAATGAGTCTGATTGAGTAAATGTAGGCTTAGGCCATGGGAAAAGTCTTCTTAACTGACAAATAGAACAAATCTCTGGTGGCAGATAAAGAAAACCTGGCAAACAATGCATTAATAAATATTTTAATTCCAGATGCAAGTTATGGCTTTGCCATTTCAGAAGATAATGTTACTATAATTATAATACCTGAATTTTGAGACCAAATGTTCTTATGGGTGATTTGGTGTGTAACTGTGTCTCCTGTGATATCTGTTACCAGCTTTTGGTAAAGGGACAAGAATCATGGTATCACATTTATAGCTCTATGACTAATACTTCATATCTGGACCACTACGCATGCTTCTGTCATACCTGTTATTCTCTGCGGTGTTAAAGTTAGACTGACTATACCTAGAATTAGGCATCCACCCTGGGATGGGGTGTACGGTAAATATTCATCTCACTCAATGAATAAGGGCATATTCAGTTAATATGCACTATACAGGTATGGGATGTGTTATCCAAAATTCTGGAGCCTGGGGTTTAAGGGATCTTCCTGTAATATGGAACTCCATACCTTAGGTCTACTAAAAAAAAAAAAACATTTCAAACTATACTCCGAAATAATGTAGGTCTCTATAAAAATATATTGCATAAACAAGCTCATAAATAAACCATTTTCATAAAAATATACTTTTTTAGTAGTATGTGCCATTGGGTACTCCTAAAAAGGCCGGCTCCTGGGATCATAGGATTCACAGTGCACACAAACAAGCCAAGGCACACATACATGCTAGGCCCCACCAGCCAATTAATGGACAGAGTTCTGCCTTTAGCTTCCACACTTCTTCCTGTTACAGTTAGAGCTGCGTTATTTCTGGTCATGTGATCTCTGAGGGAGCACACAACCCATCACTAAATGGTGGATCAAAGGAAAGGATGTAAAAGGGCAATATTTACTGATATATATACCAGGTTGGGAAAATTCTTTAATAAGTCACTTAACATAATATCAACTATATGTTGGTTAAGTATTCATTCTGTGGGTATAGTTTTCCTTTAAACATTTAAATTAATTAAACCGCATAGGATTGTTTTGCCTTCGATAAGCATTCATTTTATCTTAGTTGGATCAAGTACAAGGTACTGTTTTATTATTACAGAGAAAAAGGGAAATCATTTGTAAAAAATTTAATTATTCGATTAAAGTGGAGTCTATAGGAGATGGCCACCCCCTAATTCTGAACTTTCTGGATAATGGGTTTCTGGATAATAGATCTGTAGACCTATATGGCCAAAAGTATCAAATATTTTTTCTTGCAAGTATCCAGAACTTTTTATAATTACAATATTGGTTAGCATAGGAACATTCTGACTCTCATAGTCGAAATAAATAGTAAAAATAAAAATATGGCCAGAATTTACAATAAACAATAGTGTAATAATACAGAATAATTAGTGTAATAAAGAGTGATGCAACTAAAGAAAAAATTGTGAGACTAATTGAAAGTACCAGGCAATTTATATTAAATTTATCTATTCAAATAGTGCAACATATGCTCTTTACACTGGAATTATCTTACAACAATCCTATAATACTTTAAATATAATATTCTGAATATAATATCAAATTGTCAGCTCTAATTGTTAGTGCCCTGATCACTTGGGAGACAATAGAATGTGAGTGATCATGAACAAATAGAGATGAAAAGGAAAACTTTAGGAAACCATTGTTAAACAACTCACACCTATGGTGCATGCTGTTACTTGGCTCAGAAACTATTCTTCATTACCTCCAATTATATAGGATTCTTGCACCTCAGATGAGGATAGTTGCAAAGTGCCAAGAACTGAGTGGCAGAAACAGAACCTTTTGTAACCCAGACAGATGTCATTATTTCTTAGAGCCAACATCCCTAAGGGAATTTCTTCACGCACTTCTAAACTTCTGCTTCTTCTGCTTATAATATAATGAATATTTAACTGCCATCTTCTGAAGCACTGGGGACTTAACAACCTTGATCATTTGCATTATTAAAAAGAGATAATTATTATTGTGGTATTACACATATAGGGGCCTCTTTCTAAAATGCAATGTTCATTTTACACCAGAGAAAAATGCAAAAGTCAGTGTTCAGTTGATCTTTCATATACAAAGCGCATGAAATAAAGCTCCCGTTCACTTATTTATAAAAGTAAATATGCAAAAAAAAGTGTAATTACTTCATTGTTTTATATGGCTCTAGATTTTGCAAACAATATTACAGAAAAAAAACTATCTGCTCTTTTTATAAAAGGACATGTTAACACCTCACAAAACAATGTTATCAGTGAACAGCCTCTTTGAAAACATTTAAACACCTGCACCTCAAATGGCATCTTATCTGTATGGGCACCCCTGATGTGCCTACCCGAATGATATCTGGCCTAAAATTGGGCAGATATGGAAAAGACTGATCCCTACTTTGCAGAGCAACCTGAAGCATAAAACATGTCCCATCAAACTTAAAACTGTTCTTAGTGGGGGAAACAAACAATCTTTCCTGAGACCAATGGTAGCAGGAAAGGTCATTTGTTTCCCCCACTGATGTTCAGGGCTGAATCGTCAGATCATAATTGCTATGTGTATGGCTTCCTTAAGTCTGGTCTTTACAATAATGTCCCTTTAAAGTCTAACCTACAGCGACAGTATGGGCTACCCATTCCCTAGTTTTTTTTATCTGATGTCATTATGCAATAGTGGAGAAAGGACTGAGTGTTTGTTTCTTTACAATTACTGCTGTGTTTGGCCATTAAAAGATTCAGTTTAATTTACTGCTTTCTCCTTCACATAATCATATTTATGACACTGCAGTCATAAAACAGCAACCTGTTTCAAGAGTATATTTTTGAATAGCAGGAATATATTAAAGTGTGATCAGCGCAGAGCAGATAGGCTCTGGTTGTGTATCAACTTTCGGCAGAACAGCCATGCATGCATAGGTAATCTATCTTTAAACAGTTTTACATATTCATACATTTATGTACAGTGAGAGTTAAGGTAACCTTTCAGTGTGCAAATGAAAGAGCAATGCCAGCAGATTAATGAATGCCTGCACTGTGTCTTCTGTAATGATTTTATTCACTAGAGATAACAGTCTTAATGAACATATTGATAAATGGATGCATAGATTAGTGAAGTACAAAAGTTCACAATGTTCAGGAGTAAATCTGAGCTTTTACTGGCTAAAAGAGTTTGTATAAACCATAAATAAGTGGTCCATGCAGTCTTTTCTAAATGCATATACTGCCATGCAGGGGAGGGGGTCAGGTACAAGGATTAATTGTAGGCTGTAGAGATGTTCAATTGGAAAATGCTCTGAAAGAAAAATAAGCAAGTCTTTACTTGTAGTGAGAAGGCTGTGAGGTTCAATTTTAAACTCTCCCCTTATGTAAATGGAGATGAGTGCAGCCCAGTGGCCAGTCAAGGAAATTATATTGTCAGGCAAATATGGGGACTGAAGAGAGAAAAATGAATTATGGGGATGAGAAGGGGACATTTTTCATATTTTCCTAAAACAAATAGCTGCAATTACCTGGCGCCCATTTTCCCTCTCAAACATCTTCAGTAACATTTTCATCTGTAAACAGCACATGTGCCATGTAATGTTCATGCAATGAAGAACACATGCTTACACGGGCAGAACTTACTTTGATAGAGTAGAGTTTCTATGGAAACCATCAATGCTATCTCTTCATTGGCTGCTAGGAGGGTGTGTTTAGTAACCTGAGTTGAGAAGAACTGAGCATGCTCAGTAGCCAACAGCCAACGTTAATTCCTAAGGTAGGTGGCCAAGTGTGTAAGAGGAGAAGAGGAATCCCAATGATTAAGGGGTTGCTGTAGCCTTACTATTACCCTTTGAAGAAATTGAGTGGCAGGTATTTAATTATTTCAAAGAGACTGTTAACTGATTACATTTTTTTGTAGGGGATTTATATGTTCTTTAAGGGAAGAAAGAAGATACAAGAGTTTGCATATGAGAAGAGGAACTAACCATAGTACAAGGACAAAGGAGAAGACAGACGGTTAAGTTTCTTGGCAGGGATTAGTGATAGGGAAAAGGAGGAGTCATGGAAGGAGAAGCTGTTACATGGGAAAGCAAAAGGGGTTTGCAGAGGGGAAGAAAAGTAGGAGAGTGAGGCACAAGGATGAAAGATTAAAACACTAGGAGATTGCCAAAAGAGGGCAAAAATAGTGGTTCAACAATAGTAACAACAGGCAGGCACAAGAAGATGAGGCTGGCAGAAGAAAGGCATGTTACAAAGTTAAAGGTAGTTGGGAATGAGTATGAGAAATGGTGGGAAGAAACTTAAAGGAGAAGGAAAGGTTAAAAACTAAAAAAGTAAGCTTTGTCAGAAAAGTCTATGTAAATACAGCCATAAACACTCACAGAAACGCTGCACTGAGTCCTCTTTTTGTCCTTTTTTGGGAACATGTTCTTTGGTATCAGACTTCCTCTCTTTTAGGGCTCCTTCAGGTTTGGGGCTTGAGTCTGCTCAGTTCTCTCCTCTCTCCCCCTCCCTTCCCCTCTTCCCCCCTTCCATAAGGATACATAAGAATCCACTTCCCCCATTCCACCTTAGGAATGTGTGATCTGAGCTTCCAACAGCTATAACTGCAGCAGGAAGCTATCAAGACCAAGCTAAAATGGCAGCTGCTATCAGAGGGAGCTTCTATGGCTCTTTACTCAGGTATAGCAAAGTTTTCTGCTGAATAAATATAGCGTTCTAGGTGGCACTAATGCGGCAAATCTATAGGCAGTAAAATGACAAAATGACTTTCCTGCTCCTTTAAAACTGAAGCAAAAAGATGCAGAGAAAAAAGAGTGAGAAGGGAAGAAACAAAGGGGGTAGTAATGAAAAATTGAAGTGATGAATGACAATTGTAAAAAGTGCCAAAAAGTGAGTTGAGGAATGGCATGTTTACCTCTAAATGTAAATGTAGTCCCAGATGCTGAACACACCATACTTTCTAAATTGTTTACAGCTAGAAATAAACACTACATATACACATACAGCTAAAGTTTTGCTATGCAGCCACTGTGTTTTCTCAAAGCAGCACTGAATGACCTCAGCTTTGCGCTAACCTCTTAGATTTTACTGCCAGTATATGTGGTGATTATTCAGAAAATGCCCTTATTAATTGCATATAACGACTGCAAGCTTACGTTGCACAGTGAATTATTTAGGTCATTCAGTCCTGATCTACGTTAATGCAATGCTTTGCAAGCAATCATTATTAATTGTTAGTTGCAAACAAAGGACCAGATTCAATTCCCTAGGAAAACATTATTTTATGTTTTATCACATGAAGATATTCAGTTTGAGAAGAAAAAAACATTTTCACCTAATTCGGGTCCAGTTTCTTCCATGGAGGCCTATTTATTAATTTTTGAAGTTGAGAAAAAAAAATGTGACCCAGAAAAAAAATTGCAAAAACTCCTGCAACTTTTTTCCTTGAATGCTAATTTATTTCATTTAAGTCTTCCCCCATGCATTTTTTTTGCGGAAAAAAAGTCCAGTGAGAATAACATTGTTCCATTCATTGTCAATAAGGCTAAAAAACTTGAATGTTTTAAGGAACTGGGAAAATAAAGTTGTTAGAGACAATTCCCCTTGACTTCTACTGAACCTTGCCAACTTTTGCCATGTTTTTTCTGGCAACTTTTCACAATTTTATTCTTTAATAAATCCTGGCTATTCAAGGTTACAAAAAATATTCTCAAGTATATTTGTGTCATGTTCAGATTTTTTGTGCCACATTTCTTCCTGAATCATAAAAAGACTAAAACTCAACTTTTGATAAATAGTCCCCCTATAAATCATGAGACACATTTTTCTCAATGAATTACATCTGGCTGTAAGGGAAAATCTTGAACTGAATTAAGAGATAAGCATTCCTCATCAAATTGAATCTGGCCATAAATATGTCCATTTTTTGGTTTAAAAAGAAAAATGTATTCCTTGCATGGCAGAGAGGGGAGAGTCAGTTTTGAATTTTACACTTTTCAGATCTCTATTTAGGGCCAGATTCATGAAATCACGAGTTCGAATCCCTGGTAGCTTACTGTACTGTACATGTGGCAAGCTTAATTTGGTGCATAGGAGACCTAGAAAAGGGAACAGGAAAGAACATGACAGTGTGGCACTTTATAGATTAATAAATAAGCATAGATTGAGCAATTGAAAAGAGAATGATTATTTATTGACAGCTACAGATTGGTTAGTAAGTATGGAGTTCATGCAAAATACTTCCTATATACTTCTAATTCTGTGTTTTTGTATATAGAATAAAAAGTTGAGTAGATTTTGGGCAGAAAAGGAAACACAGGCATTAAGGAGCTTATGGCTTATAAAAAAACTAAAAGAAATTCTACATTCTTCTCTAAGTTTAGGTTTAGGTAGGACAAGCATACATGTGTTAATGTTACATCAAAGATATAAATATTTATTTGTAGAGTAAATGGGTCTCATTTATTCTATTTACTGACTAAAGTACTCTTGAGAGTTTTACCAAGCGCCACAATTCAAAAGCATTCATTTGTATATACTCAGTCTTTAAATTGATCTATTTTCACATCTATTTTAAGGCTTAGGAAAATACAACCTTAACAATTTGGGCTTTGAGGGTAAAGTAAAGTTTTTTAACTTATATATCAAACACACTAAATCATAGGGAGTTGCCTGTCATCAGATTTACATTCCTTCACCTGAAGCAAGAATAAAATACTTTATTATCACCCCTTTCCTCATGGCCCAGAATATTTGTAAGTATCTCTGTGTGCTTTGTTGTCTTCACTGACAGATTAGGGCCAGTACAATAGAGGACTCTTTTAAAAAACATTGCATGTCTGGAACTTTTAGTTTCATCACTTAGCATGGTGTTGGAAGCAGGAGAAGTCATCTCTCCTTTGGGAATTAAATTTAACCTTGTTCCCATTGGCTGATCTTCTCACTTGTTGGGAAGGTTTCAAAACCTAGCATATAGTTCCTCAGTGCCTAGGCTATCCTCATGCATGGACCCCTCAATGAATCTTTGGGATACAATTGTTCTGCAATACACAAATGTAACAAAAAAGAACAAAGTGGTCCTGGACTAGCTTTGATTTATATTACATTTATATTATAAAACATAATATAGAATATCATAGATTTTTGTTATGCAAACAAACAGTTCTTTAGCAACTAGTCTCTCTTCCTGAAGTGTAGAATTGTAATCTCTTACTCATTGCCGTGCAGTGACCATAGCAACACAGCTACATCACCATTAAATTCCCCTGAAGCATATAGGTGATAACCAGTCTGTTGCATCCAACTAAAACATAAATATATGAACATTCAGTTTGGATGCAACAGACTTGATATTATTACCTATATGCTCATTAGTGAAATAAAAATTCATCAGTTTCTTAGTTCTACCTAGGATAACAACATCCTGTTTGTAAATAAGATAAACTGCTAAAGATATTTTTCCCTATGAGTTGCCATAGTGGAAAAGATATGGGAACTGATTAAATGAAAGTTGTGGCCTAAAACATTAACTACTATAGTTTTGATGGGGGGTGGGGGGGGATTAATTTGAATTATTAAGAACAGCATTGAGAATAATTTCTATTAAAATAAACCAAAATGTATGAAGGTAGTGTCTACTGCAGATTTTTAGAGAATTTAAATTTTATCTTCAATGCATTTTAGCTTAAATTGGTGAACATAGCAAATAGTGAACGGACACCTTGCATGAACGTATATGGATCTTTGTCTTCTTAATAAGAAAGAATTATTTTGGCTTTCCAATAATTCACAGCCTTCTCCACTACTCCCAACTTCCCTTGTTATTGCCTCAACTTATTCCTGAATAAAGCTTTAAACTTTGCATCACACATTTGCACCAAAATTACTGTCAATGCAATATATAAAAAAAGGGGAGAGGGTCATGTTTTCATTCTATTTAATTCATATTGACCCATGGTATTTGCACAATTCAGTATGGGGTCCGTTATCCGGAAACCCGTTATACAGGAAGCTCAGAATTACAGGAAGGCCATCCCATAGAATACATTAAAAGCAAATAATCTCATTTCTAGAAATATTTTCCCTTTTCTATGTAATAATAAAACAGTGCCTTGTACTTGATGAATCCATATTGATGGAAAAACAATCCTACTGGGTTTGTTTAATGTTTAAATAATTTTTAGCAGATGTAGGCATGGTGATACAAACTAGATCCCTTATATAGAAAGCCCCCAAGCATTCCATATAATAGATCCCATATCTGTATTATGAAATTAATTGTACTGTAAGGGAACCTTAGCTACTTTGAAGGTGATACCTATTCTGCATGCAGTTGATACCTTGTGGCAGAGACTCTTCTTCCAATAATTATCCTTCATGTTTGGCATAGACATGCATCATAATATTCTTACAATAAACTAGCTTGGATTTGTGGGAAAATATACAGTAGCTTTGTTGGCATGATTAGAAACTTGGACTGTTATCAGCAAAGAGCAGACATAGGCAAGACTGACACAAACCTTTGTGCTCATAGCTAAGACATAAATATGCCTTGCATATGTCTTCTCCTGTAAAACATTTTTTAATTTATTGTGTCTTTAAAAAGACCAATTGGGGCTCATTTAATTATGCTTAGAAAGAAAAACACTGGTGCAGTAACCTAAACCAATAAGTAATTAGATTTCACCTCTCTACTGCAGATAGAAAATGGAAGCAAATTTCTTGTTTGCTATCAGTTACAGCTCACAAACTGGGCTTGTTTTAATAAATGAGCTCCACTGTGCTGCCAATAATTATAATGCTTGATAGGATGCAATCACTGCCTTACTAACTTCCAGCACTAGACTTCCAGACCTGCCAGCAATTAACCTCTAAAAAAAGGCTAAATGAGTAAATGCTTAAATAATCAAGCTCTTTGTAGTCATGAACCTTGTGCAAAACAGAGATCCAGTAAGTTGGAGCAGGAAAAACATTTACTCTAGCCAGCTGAATATGAGCACAGACAATACCATATAGCACTAGTTTTACTAACGTGTCCTCATTTAGGAGTAACTTATTTTCAAGCTTTACTCTTTAATAGCATACATTATTGTGCCAGGACTTTGAGAAAATGAAGCATCTGTTTTCACCATAAATCTGCCATCAGCATTTGCTGACACAGGTGTAACAGTAATACTGAGAATTACAATAGCTGTATTGGTATTGCTACCACTGACAACACTTGAGTCTTTTTTATGCAAACAACAAGTAAGAAGAGTCGTTCTCTATCTGGAACCGGATCCGCAGATCACATCCAAAGTGACATCAACCCCATCCTACTGGTGCACAAGAATCTAAAACAAGCTGACTCACAGGATAGCAGACAGATGTCGAAACAGCTGTTTAAGTAAAAACAGAGATGCCAGATGGCGGAAACATTATTACAATCCACACAGCTCTCCACGTGTCATAGCAAAGTAAACCAATAGAGACATGTAAATGGAATTCATCCAGAGGTCTTGGCTGACCCTAAAATTGTTGGCATAGTAACAGAAATACACGCGCATAAAGTGTGCATAGTGTCAATATTCTCTGTCTCTAGGGTCACTGGGATTTGTAATCAATCACATATTTCACAGGAAAATAGGCATTTCTTGCATGCCTTAATTTCACTTACAGACTAATTTATAGGATTTTATATGTTAACCCTTTGCACTATTACTACGCGTTTGAACAATCTCGCTTGGGTCATTAGCAGAGCGTCACAGAATGTTAATTCCCTAAATGAAAAGACAAGGTCATAACCCAAGCCCACTTACAGCACTGAAAATGAACTCCAGATCTTTAAAGCTCTTCCCATAAAGCCATGGCTTCAATCCAAAATATTGTTGTTAAGAACTGCAAACCCCAAAGACAGCAACACTTTATGAGTATCTCAGAAAAGGACACATTTTGTAAGTGTTTTAGGAAAGGACTCAGTTCTTGCCTCATAGCTAAAGAGAAAAAGAAAGCTTGCATAAAATCTTATACAAATGCAAATGAAACACAAAAAAATTTCCTTTATTGCAAATATCCAGCACAAAATAATAACTAACCACAAAGGGCAGCGAATCCACCTAAGGCTGAAAGCACATGATTAATTTTGGATGCAATGTACACAAAGTTTATTAAAACAAGTTTTGTTATGGGGGAACTCCACCCAAAAACAAAGCAACGTTCTTACATATAGTAATCAAACAGTCAGCTTCTGCTTCATTGTTTCTTTCAAAAGTCAGAAGCAGCAGTGCAGTCAGATTCACAAATAAACCAGCAGGCCTGCAATGGAAACTCTGGAAATGCTCTAGGGGCTGCTGTAAGCTGCCATAGACTGGTGCTTTATATTGGGCTTTTGGGTACTTGAAATGCCAGGGCCTGTTTTGACTTTTAGTTCAGTCCTAGCACCCAGGTAATTGTAACCAACTTTGCAGAGTCCAACCTGCATGATACTGCCATTGATTAAATACTGCATGTTTCTTCTAGCAAGTAAACCTGGCCATATTAACTCATTAACTTTCCAGTATTACAATCCCCTCAAGTACCAGATGTTTATGCTTTGTCAGCCACTACCCCATTCAAGAGCCATGTCCACTACCTTGGGGATGTTGTTGAACAATATACACAATTTTGGCAAAAATTGTGCTTCTTTTTAGTGATCTACTGATTTTAAGCAAATGCCTAATGTTTGTTAAACACAAATGAGAGGTTAAAGGAAATGTAAACTCTCAAAACAAATTTATGTAATATTGCTCAGTGCTCTTCTAGAATGTTATTATGGCAAAACTGTCTTACAGGGACTGCTACAAAGTGATATTGATTTATTTGTTTATTATTTGGCACATTCTTGTACATTCTTGTGTTCGCAAAACATATTTTGACTATGCAGAAAGCAAAAATTAGTGGTATAGGGGAAAAAATGTTTGCACTGGCCATATTACTTGTATTATCATTTGTCATTGGCAGAATACAAAAACAGAAGAAATGTACTTGAGGTGGGGTCTCTTCATCAAGATGGAAAGAACTTCCCCTATAATTCTTGCTAACTAGAAAATAAATTGATCATATTTGATCAATAATTAAAGTATCAAGTAACTGGCATGCTTTCCTTGTTTAATCATGTTAAACAAGCCTGTTGCTTAATACCTTTGTTCATAGATTCAGTTCCACTTATTAGTTGCCTAAACTGATGCTGCATATTTTTTTACTACTTTTGACCACACATCATTGTGCAAGAGTGCAGATGGATTTCTTATTTTAGAAAATGTAAATCCAAGCATTTATAATCATTAAAAAAATTGGAATGGCATCTGGTAGTGAAGAGTAGTTGAAGTGAAATGGCAAATTTCTTCCTTAACCCTTTGACACTAAAGTGCTACTGTGTGTGCAATGAACACTGCATGCCATGATTTAGTCCCTTGCTTAAGGTTCTGCATTGAGACCATTCTAAAGACGAAATATCTGCCCTAACATTACATGAATGACTTACAGTAGCTGAACTGGGCTTCCTATGGCCCACTAGAGAGCCTGATATACACAGCCCACTCTCACAATCATTACACGTATAACATTGAAAAATGTATTTGTGTTAGAATAGTGTAAATATGAAAGATTTTTCCTACAGGGACAGTCTGGCCCCTCAGGATACCAGCTGTCAGTGAGCCCTCTGCACTAGGCCTGCAGTCTAAGGTTTTCTGGCCTCTGGCACCTCAGTCTGACAATATACAGGGAAACCCACAAGAGTGTGTCCCCCTCTAGGAGTTTCCATGGTACCCTAGGTCTGGTAAGAATTTCCAGTAGTTCATGTCAGTACTACTTGTATAACAGCAGTACACTACCAGATTTCAAAAACAGTGCTCCAAAAATAATTATCCTTTATACTGCAATGCCAAAAGCCCCCAAAAAGAAACATGATAGCATATAACAATGTTTTTTTTTGTAAAGTACACATTGTGATGAATACATTGGTAATTTTTAATGCAAACTACCAAACAGCAAATTTTTGCCAAAGTTAGTATTTAAAAAAAATCAACTCAAAACTTCACTGACTGCACCTTATCTTTAACAGGTACTTGGGCACTGAGACAAACCATCATAGTTGAAATGCTAGGAGTCTTCTGAACAGTGTGATGCAAAATGGTCATAGAATTATGTGGCATGTAGAAACCCAAAATCAAAATAATGCATACAAATTACAAATCACAAATTATCAGCATACCTAAAAGTAAGAAAGCTATATAGCATTATAAAGCACTTATTCTGGTGAATTCAATATGTTAAATATGTCTTTGCTGGAGTTTCCATGCCAAGACTTACTTTGCATGGACAGTAATATTAAGGACTTATTCCTGCAGTTCAAAACTGATTGATTATTTAAACATGCTTAAAACCTGATTTTTCATCTTTACTTTTTACAAATTGTAACATATAAAAGAAGTAATAAATTGTTAAATTTTGCAATTTATGTTTCATGTTTGTACCAATTTGTAGTCACATAGAAAGTTCCCATAAAATATAATTGCTTTAAATTTAAATATAAACAACATCTCTGAACAATGTAGGCCTCTATATAAAATATATTACACAAAGTATTTTCATAAAAGTATACATTTTTACTGGAATGTGCCATTGGGTAATCCTAAATAGAAAACTTCTATTTTGTACATACAATTCATGGTGCACACAAACAAACCAAGGGCACACAACAGACAATTATTGGACAAAGTTCTGTATTTTACTCCCACACTTCCTTCTGTTACATTTAGACCCGCATTATTTCCTGTCAGGTGATCTCTGAGGAAGCACATAGGCCAGTGATTCCCAACCAGTGGCTCGTGAGCAATATGTTGCTCCCCGACCTCTTGGATGTTGCTCCCAGTGCCCCAAATCAGGTGTTTATTTTTTGGTTGCATTAAAATAAGATGTACTACCAAATAAAGCCTGCTGTAAGCTGATAGTGTGCATAGAGGCTACTAAATAGCTAATCACAGCCCTTATTTGGCACCCCCATAATTTTTTCATGATGTTTGTGTTGCTCCCCAAGTTTTTACATTTGACTGTGGCTCACATGTAAGAAAGGTTGGGGATCCCTGACATAGGACATAATGAACTGGTGGCCCAAAGAAGAAACAATGCAAAAGGGCAATATTTACTGATATATTCAAGTTTAAATATGCCAAAAAAAAATCTTTTTTTGCACACTTTTTGAATTGGTAGGGTATTAGTGGCTTGACAGTTAGTGATCTATTAATAACTTTGAAAAGAAACAAACTACTCCTTTAGGATTTCCCAATTTCAAGTTTAGAAAATCTTCCCCTAGGCATATACAGATGCAGGCCAGCTGAATGTTCTGTTAACATACTACTTTCTAGAGTTTACATTTGTTTTAGTGTTTAGTCTGTAATGACATTGTGTACCACAAGTTATACTGTAAAAAGTAAAAGCTAAAATAATTCCTCAGTTTTTTTCCTGAGCAAGCAAGATATTTATAATCACACATTTCAGGCATAACATTTGGCCCATTTGACTTGATATTTGCTGTTGTAAAACATGAGACCCATTGAGATAATTGTGTTTTCTTTTGTGTTCCAATCCAATTCCTTCTGCATCAGAACATTCTGACATCTGAGAAAACAACAAAGGAAGAGTAATACAGTTTGCATTCACAAAGATGAACTTGATGTTTTGCAAATACACACTCTGGAGAGTTGGGCCAAAGTCAGCAACCAAACAAGTATTTAGATTTAACTTAAAAAGCTGCATCACACATCCAGACATTCTCTCATGCTTTCACAATGTGGCTCATTCTCAGTGTGTAATGCAGAAATGGTTACTATTTCTTAATATTAATTCAGTAACAAAAGTACTGTTATAATATTCTACCTGAATGGCACTGGACCTTAAGGAGGAGCATACTGATATTTCTACTTATACTAGATATTATATGGGGGTAGGTACCAGACACTACAGAAATGTTGGTGGCTAGTGATGAGCGAATCTGTCTCGTTCCACTTCGCCATTAAATTTGAGAAACGGCAAAAAAATCCGCAAAACGGATTTGTCGCGCGATTTGTTTGTCGCAAGCGTCACCAGCTTCTTTTATTTTTTTGTCGCCTGCGTTTTTCTTTTACGCAACAGCGCACTTTTCTCACATGCCCATTTTTTAACCAACTACGCCCAATTTGACGCGCAACGAATTTTTCTGCTGCCAATTTTCACGGAGTTTGCCTAAACAATTCGCCAATGGCGAAATGCGGAAATACGCTGCAAAGCCATGCCTGGCAAAAAAATTCGCTCATCACTATTGGTGGCTCTTCCAGCTGTGACTAATATAAAGTCCAGTTCGACCTCAAGTTCGACCCCTAGGAGAATGTAAGACATAATAGACACTCAAAAGCTCAAAAACATGTCCCAGTTTTACTCCCTCTTAGTTAAACCCTATACTCCACTTCTTTGTACTCTTTAAGACTAATAGGCCATGGATATCCTCCATCTAGCCCCTGGCATTTGGGTGGATATCCCTGTAACAACTTACAATTCATTAGTGTGTGTTAGAGACAGCATAATTAAATTTAGGTACCTTAAAAGAACCTAACTGACCCTCACAGACTTCACAAGATTACACTTACATTTCATAATGAATGTTCTAGTTGCAAGCGCTCACCAGCCATGATTTGGTCATGC
The DNA here is from genome assembly GCF_000004195.4 of Xenopus tropicalis. NCBI lineage: Eukaryota > Metazoa > Chordata > Amphibia > Anura > Pipidae > Xenopus > Xenopus tropicalis. The sequence continues at coordinate 131,655,167 of NC_030677.2, forward strand.
CTCCACATTTAAAAATTTTAGTCCAAAGCTACTAAAACTATTACCCAAACTATCAAACGATTACTAAGCCACAATGAGGAAAGCTTGTAAAGATCAAGCCCTGCACCAAAAAGCTTATAGCCACTTCATGGAAGTCTCCACCTACTCACTAATTCCTAACCTAACCTAAACATTCTAATAGATACATTTAGTAAATAGCAACATCCCACTATATAAACTCACTAAACAAAGATGCTGTTTGGAAAAAATTGACTAAACCTGGTCACTATGGACGGAGGGCAATCGTCCCGTTTATGCTGACTAATTACAAAGCTGTACATGCTCAATATTCACAACTCCCCCTGTTGCTTTCCTTTCCCCCCTCTTTGCATGCTTCTACCCCTCATTCTACACCAATACATTTTGTGACCTCAACTGGCAATAAAGAAAAAGTACACAGCAGAAAGAATCTTTGATTCATATTCTGTATAAAAAGCAGCCGGGAAGTATTTCACATTTAGATTCAGCTGCATTTTCAAACTGTTTTATGTAGACTAGGGCAAAGATTATTGTAATAATTATGTAAACTGTACTGCAGAATTTGTAATTTCTTCTTTCTTGCTTGTTGTCTATATTCTCAAGGTTTTAAAACTGTTTTACAGCTAAACACACTGGCCTTAATAAAAGATTTAGCAATTTTCAGCAAATCTCTGTTACTGGTGTAAACACATTCTTTGATTATTAATCACATTGTTATCAGCTTCAGCAAAATGACACATAGTAATTAGGAGTTATAAAGATTAGTAACCGGCTTGCATAGTTTGTTTTAAACTTGTAATTAGTGCGAGTGCTAAATTCATTAAATGGTGATACAAATACACCCATGAATCATGATTTAAATGGTATATTGATCTGAGATGTGATACATAGTTTTAGAGGCTCACAAAATACTCTCTTCCACTACTGGCTCTTGTAGTTGCATGAAAATCATAGCTCCCTCAGATTCAAACTGATTTGTTTTAGTTGCTTTTTTTTTATATAGTAAACAAAGAAAATTGTAGCCATACACTGCCTGCAAAGTCCATTCATTTGGCAAAGTTGCTCATTTGGCTAACCTTATTGGTGGACAAATAGAGCTGATCCAACTGGTGGGCCACAGTGATGTAGACCCATCTGCCCAATAGATAACCCATATAAATCGGCTATGGGAGTGATACATTTTTCCCTATACATATCTCAATAAGTTGCCAATTTAGTCCTGAGTCTGCAGCTTCTGTTGGCCTTTGTATGCCCACCTTATTAAAGAGTCTGTAAATGAGATATTGCTGGTTACTACAGGTGAAACAGACAAACTCAGTAACTTCTGGTACATTTATTATAACATGGCAGGTAAGACTGACCTGCTCCATACTTGCTCTAATCTAGCCAGGAACTGGAAAACAGGAACAGGAATCAAATGGCAAAACAGTAAGAGTGCCCTTAACCAATATGTCCACACAAGCAGACATACCGTATATACTCGAGCCGTATAAGCTGAGTTTTTCAGCACAAATAATGTGCTGAAAAAGTAACCCTCGGCTTATACTCAAGTATATACGGTACTCACAGGTAGCCGAGATCTATAAGAAGTTGTTGAAAGATACAGTTTGCAATGCGCTCATTGTGCAATCCACAAGACATAGGAAAAAACAGAGCTCCCACACCTGAAGTACCAAAAGACCCCAGATAAATCCTTCTATGTCAGCTGAAATGCACAGCAGCTTTTAATGACTTTTATATCTTGCATTTGGTGATCTAGCTGGAACAGTACCATGCACGATACTATGCAAAGGGCTTTTTGGCAGGAGTGGGTGCTATAGTCCACGGGGGGGGGGGGGGGTTGGTGCGCGCAATGAATGTCAGTGAGTCTTTATACGATGGGACGCGCACACAGCACAAGGCAAGGGTGGGGCAAAGGGTCCTCCATCCACCTTTCCCTAATCCCCTTTCCCTAATCTGCAGCTGCCAACATGATATATTTATGAAGAGTTCATATGGAGTCATGCTGAGTGTCCTTTTATTATTTATTTGATTATTGAAACTTAGCAGTAGCTGCTGTATTTCCAATCCTAGGCTTTTACTCGAGTCAATAAGTTTTTCCAGTTTTCTTAGGTAAAATTAGGTACCTCGGCTTATATTTGGATCGGCTTATACTCAAGTATATACGGTAATTAAGTTCTCCCCTTTTAGCAAAACAAACAGATTTCAACAGTAAGTATATAACAACAAACAGTAAAACAAGCAACTATAATTCTGTTTCTATAATTCTAAAGATTTTAGGGCTGAAAATGCCCAATTAAGCATTAACACAGTGATATAAGTTTCTCTGGAGTCTTGCATGCATGTATCGGATACCTTTATTCACACTATCAGGGGCTGTAGCATTTTTTGGACTGGATGAAGTGTTGGCAGACGGTAATTCCTTTGTAAGTGCTAAACGTACTTGAATGCCAATAGTAGAATAATAAGGAGGTAAGGTAAATACACTCTTTTCTGAAACCAGATGATCCATACAAACATAATTGTGGTGGTTACCAATTTATACATCATAATTCAGGGGATATAGCCTGAAATGGTCCCTGGAGACCAAAGACACCTTGAATTGTGAAAATCGTGAACCAAAACCTTATCACGAGGGTAAATGTATTTGTTTTATTGTCTGGCATTTTTGGCATTTTTATGTGCTCTCTCACATGCTTCTTCTGAAGCTTCTCCACTATATGCCTTTTTAAAAATACTGTATTTCAAATGCCAGAGCCACCAGGGCAGAGAATAGAAAGGACAGGCAGACACTGCTTTTAATAGCAATTATATATACAAATAACTAAAAAATATGTAATGAATGTATATTGCAAAGTAGCTTAGAATTAAGTTTTTTTATTAGGCATAAAATTATTTTTGGGGTTGACATGTCCTTTAAGTATGCAACCTTGATCTATGGAATGCCTATCTTTTTTTTTAAAGGAGCAATTTAGTTTAAAAATTAAACTTGGTAAAATAGATAGGCTGTGCAAAGTAAAACATGCTTTCAATATAGTTAGTTAGCCAAAAATGTCATCTGTAAAGGAGTGAGTGGATGTCTAACATAATAGCCAGAACACTATTTCCTCCTTTCATCTCTCTAACCTGTTACAAGTCAGTAATCAATCAGTAACTTGAGGGGGGGCATATGGGACATAACTGTTCAGTTAGTTTGCTGCAACCCCCCCCCCCTCAAGTCACTGACTAACCAAGAGGTTAGAGACCTGAAAGCAGGATGTAGTGTTCTGGCTATTATGTTAGACATCTGCTCGCTTCAGCTTCGCTACAGATTACTTTTTTGCCTAACTAACTACTGTATATTAGAAATATTTTTTATTTCACACAGCCTATCTACTTACCCAGCTTTATCTCTACACTGAACACTTTAAAGGAATACTGTCATACGTATTTAAAGCGTATTTAATTTTAAATTTCACATGGGGCTAGCCATATTCTTGATTTCCCAGGGTGCCACAGCCACATGACTTATGCTCTGATAAACTTCAGGTGCACTTTACTGCAGCAATGCAAGCTGGAGTGATATCACCCCCTCCCTTTTTCCCCCAGCATCAGATCAGCAAAATAATGGGAAGGTAGCAAGATAGGAGCTCCCTAAAAGGGGTAGATATCAGAATAGCACGCAATAGTAAAAAATCCAAGTCCGGCTCTTGACTCCAGTTACATGGAGTAGGAGAAACAATAGGTTATCTGAAAGGGCTGGATCTTTTTGAAACCTCTGAATCAGGCACAATGCACTGAGATGCACTGCCTACAAACCAATATTTCAACTAAAAATGGCTGCTACACATGAATATGACAACTAAAAAGATACATTTGTTGGTTCAAGAATAAGATTTGAAATGGTAGAGTGAATTATTTGCTATGTAAACAGTGTAATTTAAAAATACAAAGTACACCATCAAGACAGAATCCCTTTAAGCATTTTGTCAGGGCTGTAGTTGAGTCAGCCTTTGAAAGTATAATCCCACACTACGTCCAGAAGAGTAGGAATGTCTTTGCCCAAAATGTTCACAAAGTCAGAGATTACTACTTATAACCCAACATGAAAACAACATTCCTTCTCTGAAGATATGAACAAATGCAAAATTATCCATATTAAAATAGCTACTGAGTTGGTACAATTTCTGTCCCAATCCAACCAAATACTTAGTTCAGCTTGGATTATGGCCAAGGTTATTTTTCACTACACAGTACAAATACGTCCAGTGGGAAAATACATGGAACTCAGCTGTCAGATACACAATCAATAAACAAAACAAGGAATAGAAGAGAAGGACACAGAGCACTTGTGGGTCTAAATGGAAACGATTAGTGATGAAAAATTAGATTATTGCATTAAAGTTTTCTGATGCATCACATTTAAAGTTTTCCAGGCAAATTCTAGTGTTCTAGTGGAACACTAGAAGGGTGTGTGCTGTATGGATTTTTTTAAACCCAATGGAAGCTGGTGAAGTCATAGCCATTTGGACACACTCATCTGTCAACAATTGAAAATATGAGGCCCATGTTCCTAATTTCATAAACAGAGTTTTCTGGATAAACAGAAATAAAACTAAGACTGAACATGACACATCTATGTAAACTATATACATTTCTGCTTTTATAGGATTCAAATAAAAATGGACTGATGAAATCAGTGATGTCGTTTAAAAAAAGGAATAAAGAGAAGAAAAAAAAGATGATTAAAATAAGCTGGCCTAGAAGTATATATAGTTATATATATATATTAACTGCATGCCTTAAATTTGCAGAAACTAGAGATTTTAGGTATTTTAAAGGCTTGACATCATCCCCAGATCTCCCATTTCTATATAATTCCCTTTCATTCTTCAAGAACTAATTATTGCTACAGTTTACTGTTATTAAATCTATATGATTTATTAAAAATCAGTAAAACTGCTGTTGCGTTATTTGCTTTACATTTGCTAAAGTTTTAATTGCAATAACTTTATTAATTAATCTTGGTAAGGGCTCTAAATCCTGTAGTAGATTTGTTTTCAAGTGCAAGAGCAAATTTTATTTATGACTATTGTGTCCCTGTAAACATTGTTTATACTTATTTTAAAAAAGCCTCAGACGGAACAGGAGAAATGTTATTGGGCCTATGCAATGTGTGTAAGTCAACAGGTCTTCAGTATCACTGGTGGGTCAAAAATAGTGGGTCACAATAGTTTTATAGTGTTGCATTACCATTTCTCTTGACAAATATATATATAAAAAAATTAAACACAAATATAGTACAGTCTCAATGTTATGTTTTGGGTCAAGGGATATTGTAGATTTATAGAATTGTACACATGAGGAAACATGAATATAAAGTGAATAAATATAAAAGTTCAGCTGCACTACATGACCAAAACACATTACATTCTTTCAAGAAATTGGGAACTAACTGAAAAAGCTACAAAACAACAAAAACTAAATAAAACAAGCATGCTTTATGGGAAATAGTTTGATACTATAACCCTCTCCACAACTATTTCTTTTGGGAAATAGGTAACATAAATGCTAATTTAGTTTTGATATCACTCGCCCTATAGGAAATCATATAAAATTTATCATGGAAATCATTATGGTTATTAGTATTATTTCTTTACTCATTAAAAATGTTACAATCAAGGAAACCTGGGGGCATACATATTATGCTGTGCTAACAAAATTCACAGAGAAAATGGTGTAAAAATCTGTGTAAAATAAATGGAAAATGTATCAAGGTGTGCTTTATTTTACACTGTTCAAAAGCTAGGTTTGAGGCTGTTATTTTATGCAGCATCAGACGATGTGTAAGTAAGTTCTAGTGGAGGCTGCGCTAAGAAAAAATGCATAAAAAATAATGCTGTTTTTTACAAGGCGAAGCCTGTTGATTTGTGTTGAATTTTGACACTGGTTTTTACACCACTTAATAATTCTGCTCCCTGGTGTATAACCTTGCTGTTCTTTTGTGCTGGAGCCCAGCACACTGTTGTAACATGACCTCCTTCCAGCGGAGGTCAATGTTGTACAGGTTTTGTAAGGACATCTGCCATTTTCCAGATTGGCTAACTATGATGCTTTTAAACCTATTTAAAGGCACTTTATACTGTATGCACTGTATATAGAGAGAGATATTTTCTTGTAACAGAAATATGAATATATGAATTTATAAAGATACTCATGTTACAGTGCTTTTCCTGTTTACTCTAACAGTGTTTTAATTTTGCAGACATTGTTGTTTTTCCAGAAATTCCTCTATCCCATGAATATCTTTAACTTATGGCTTTAAATCTTCCCACAAAAGATTGGAAGTGCAGCAAACAAATAACATTTTAAGGGCACAGAGGGCATCAGGGAATTATCACTGGCTTGCAGTTTGCCAGATCCTACAAAAAAATTAAAACACTTTTGCTCACCCAATCATACTTAATATGTTGCTGAAATACTAAAAGCTCAGCCCAACATAAAAATAAGTGTTGCAGCATCAGGGTTGTATTCTTAAAGTAATAGTGACATATTACTACAACCAATACTTTTTTTTTTTAATTTAGAAAACTGCCTCTACGAGTCGTCGCCAGCCCAGTGCTACTGGAAAGATGTTTCTGTAAGCCACACTGGTTGAAGGCAGTCTAATTCTTCCATTGACTAGTGTACAAGTGTAAACAGTACTGAAACTTATAGAAGGATTTTGTTGCCCCAACCTACCATGAGTGACAGAACCTGCTCTCCTCAAGGCAATAAATGGGCTGGCCCCGCATGCTAATTAACAGGCTAAAATTAGTAATACATATATATATATATGGTAAAGCTATGACTGCCTTTCTATTGTTCTGACTAAAATCACAGGAGCTGTGCTAATGAGCCATACACTGGCAAATATAGACTAAACTTTTAGTTTTAGAGACATAAGGAAAGGTATGCATTATGGAATAGGTTTAGACAAATTTCCCTAGTTAGCATGTGGTAGTTAACATTATAGCAGAGATTTCTTTAAATACCACAGTATTTTTAGTTTTTCCCACTTGAACAAACAAAATTAAAAAAATCTATGGATTAAACCAGTATTCATTTTTCATGTTCAAAGTTAATCTGAAGCAATTCATAAATCTCAATAAATAAATGTATATAATTTTATGATTATGAGTTCATAAATATAAATACTTTTATGGTTATTGTTTTATGGTCCATTCATCAGTATGTGGATTATTCAATATTTATTAAAGCTTTTTTTTTCTTCTATATCCTCTTTTTTCTATGTGTTTGCACCAGCATGTTTTTTTTTGTAATAGATCTTGCTAGACTATTTCAATTTCCTTTTCTGAGGAAGTGAACAGAAACCTAGACTGTGGGATGGCAGTGGATGTGATCTACTTGGACTTTGCTAAATCTTTTGGTAAAGTATCACACATAAGGTTACTGGTTAAATTAAGGAATATTGGCCTGGAACACAGAATTTGTCCATGAAGGATAGATTATAAAGTGGCGCTTAATTGAGCTTTTTCTAATTGGACAATGTTATTAGCAGAGTACTGCAAAGGGTCTGTCCTCAGTCCTTCTTGCTTTTAAACTTGTTTATTAATGACTTGGAGGCAGGCATTGAAACTATTTGTTGATGATACCATACTGTGCAAAACTATGAGTTCCATGCAGGATGCTGTCACTTTGCAGAGCAATTTTCACTAAACTGGCAAAACTGGGAATAAACTGGCATATACGATTCACTGTTGATAAATGCAAGATTATGCACTTTGGTAGAAATAACATAAATGTAAGTTATACACTAAATGGTGTGTTAAGGGAATTCTTAATTAAGAAGGATCTGGGGACTTTTGTAGAAGCTGTGTAATTCCAGGCATTCTGCCTGGAGAGAAAAGATCAATTTCGCTCTTTTTAGGCCTCTGGTAAGGCCTTACCTTAAGTATGCAGTGCACTTTTGGGACCTAGCCTTAAGGATATTTATGAGCTGGAGCAACCAACTTAACGGCTGAGCAACTTAACTGGTAAGAGATTTAAATCAATGAATGATTTAAACTATGAGAGTAGACTGTTATAGTTGGGGTTGTTTTTACTGGAGAAAACAGTGCTTGTGAGGTGACATGATTACTTTTTACAAGTACATTACTTGTTATGTTGTATAATGTAGTGTTTTGGGGGTTCCAGAATAAATTAACTCAATGAAGAATTTTAATAGTCATACCCCAAAGGTGGTCAGTATTTTTTACTTACATAATCCACCCCTGTATGAGCAAATGTGCTTCATGTGACAAGAATGCCCTAAGAGAAAAGTAAACAATCCTCTACTGCTATATTTTTGCAAATCCTGGTATACTCTCCCTAAAATCCAAACTTTACTTTGAATTTAAATACAGACAAGTAGTTTAATAGAATAACCCGGCAGGGTATTCCGCAACCTCACTGCCATAACTGTAAAGAACCACCTACACAGCTTTAAATGACAGTTCTGTTCCTCTAGGCCAGTGATGTCCAACTGGTGCCCCCCCCCCCCCCCCAGTTTGACCCCCAATCTGTCTGGTTGCTGTGACTAATTCCCTTTGTGTAAGCTTTAAATGGTATCAGTAATGGAATAACTGGGCCCTGCATTGCTCACACTCAGATTTAGGCTGTAAGCCCCTATATTGTTCACACTTGTAAGTCCCTGTATTGTTCACATATGTAAGTCACTGTGTTATTCACACCTGTAACCCCCCTGCATTGTTCACAACTCAGGCTCAGACTATAGGTGCCCACATTGTTAAACTGGTCACGCCTCAGTTACTTGCATAGTCATGCTAGATTTTACTATCTCCTTCCCTAATCTTCCTGCCCTGCTCTTCCTTGCCTGTGTGCCATACTCTGCCTGGCCTGGTCTACCCTGCCTGTGTGTACAATGCTATGCCTGCCCTATACTGCTTGTGTGTGCCACACTCTGCTTGCTCTACCCTGCCTGTGTGTGCCATACTCTGCCTGCCCTGTGCTGCTTGTGTGTGCCATACTCTGCCTGCCCTATGCTGCCTGTGTGTGCCATACTTTGCCTGCCCTACACTGTCTGGGTGTGCCATACACTGTCTGCCCTATGCTGCTTGTGAGTGCCATACTCTGCCTGCTCTACCCTGCCTATGTGTACCGTGCTTTGCCTGCACTATGCTGTCTGGGTGTGCCATACACTGCCTGCCCTATGCTGCCTGTGTGTGCCATACACTGCCTGCCATATGCTGCTTGTGTGTGCCATACTCTGCTTGCCCTATGCTCCTTGTGTGTGCCATACTCTGTCTACCCCAAGCTGACTGTGGGAGGTGAGTCTGGTGGTTATTTGTTAGCATTTGTAAATAGTTAGGGGGTCCCTAAAGTGTGTAATTAAGTGCCAGGGGTTGCTATCCTACAAACAGAGGAAGAGGGGCCATATGGATTTAATGGTATGGCTTAATTTAACTTAATAAACTCAAATATATGTGATAGATGATATCCCTGAAGTGAGCACCAATCATTTGGGATTTTGCTGTGCTACCACCATTAATGCAGGTATGGTCTTTTGTGTTAACATGGGTGTGGTTTAAAGCAGGTGAGATTTTTAAAAAGGGGAGTGATCAAAAATGGTTTCAATTTGCGGCCCACCACACCACAGGCCATGAAAACTTCAGTCCTCGAAACCACAGAAGTTTTACAGCATTGCTTTAGTCTAAGGCTGATGCCACACGGGCGTATTCTCAGCAAGCCGAAAAACGATTGGCAAGAATACACCCCGCAACTGTAAATTTAGCCTACCTTGTGCCTGCACCAGAATGAATGGAATACGCTCGGGTGCAGGCACATGTAGCCGATATCCGCCAAAAAACACAAGACTTCATATTTTCGGCAGATATCGGCTATATGTGCCTGCACCCGAGTGTATTTGATTCATTCGGGTGCAGGCACAGGTAAGAGTGTATGGCACTATTTTCAGCAAGCGTTTTTCGTTTTGCCGAAAATATACGCTTAGGGGCACATTTACTAATCCACGAACGTCCGAAAAGCGTCCAAATGCGTCTCTTTCATAATAATCGGTATTTTGCGATTTTTTCATAAATTGTCGAAACTTTTTCATAGCCGTTACAACTTTTTCGCAAATTGTCGTGACTTTTTCGTAGCGTTACGACTTGCGCGAATTGTCGCAACTTTTTCGTAGCTGTCGCGCCGAGTACGAAAGTTTCGGATTCATTCAAGCTTCAGTATCGTGACTTTCCTTGGGCCAGGTTGGAGCTGCAGAGTGCCATTGAGTCCTATGGGAGGCTTCCAAAATCATGCAAAGTCTGAAAGGTTTTCCCGCTGTTTACAAGCGCTCAATACGAAAAAGTCGCGACAATATACGAGCAAGTCGTAACGGCTACGAAAAAGTTGCGACAATTTACGAAAAAGTCGTAACGGCGATGAAAAAAATCGCAAAAAATACGAAAAAGTCACAAAATGTTCGTTTCCAATCCGAATTTTTCGGATTCGGATTGGTGGATTAGTAAATATGTGCCCCTAAGTGTGGCATTAGCCTTAAGGGGTGGCCTCTCGCTCATTGATCTTTTCTGAGGTAATCTGTCTATAATGTTCTCACATTATAGACAGATTCCTGCAGAAAAGATCAAATGAAGACTAGAACCATGAAGTAAGGTATCACTGTCAGCATGCCTACTTTAAACATAAGTAAACATTTATCTGGAAGACCCTAAGTCCCAAGCATTCTGCATAATAGATCCTTTACCTGTATGATAGAATTAAAAATATTAATTCATACACACCTCAATCACGCATAGACATACCTATGACCCTAGTTATTATAGTTGCAGCAATTTTTTAAAGAAAGGAAAAGTAAGATTACGCTTTTTACAAATAAATACAATGCTTTTTAGAAAAACTGTATCATTTAGAAATGTTCAGACAAAGAAGATTAATTATCAAATGGAAAAGGAAAAGAACATTTTCACACACCCCCCGTACTGTACACGTAATGTTTGTTTTTACCATTATTTATATGTAAATCTTTATGTAGGTGTTCATATTTTGGCATTACATTGTGCTTGTTTTTGTCAGTTACATAATGGGCACTAAATGAGGAGAAGAGCATTAATTTGCTTTTGACCACATTCCATGCTTTTGTTTCATTTTTTGTTGTTGAGGTCAAAAACATTTATTGGGGTTTTTTGGATTTATAGTAAATTTCCTGTAGAAACCTGTATTCAAAATCATCTGCATTTTCTTGACAGCTCTACCATTTTTATGCAAACTAGAATTCCTTAACAGGATAAGCTTCTTGGAAGTGGCAGCCCCATCTAAGAATATTCTTGCAAAACAAATTCCTAGCTAAAACTACTTTTTGACTGTTTTATGAACAATGCCCATTTCGTATGTTATTAATTTAAACCACTGAAAAAAATTGCCATTTGAGACAAAAATGGCATTTATTCATGAGTTGTTTTGCTTCACAGGAATGACTAAGTGACCTGAGCTGACATTTTGCACGCAGAATTTATTTTCCTTTTTTGCTTAATTCATAGTGCTTGAAAATCAATATAGTAACCTTTTTTTCTTTGATAGATTGAAATTCTTTGTGATTTCTTTTTCACAATTCTATTAAAAAAAATGTTGTGAAGAAAACAAATGCAGAATGTCAAGGAGCAATAGTTGCATCAAGGTTACAACGTGCACAAACCTAATCAGTGGTGGAAACAACATAATATTGCTGTATTACAGAGCCATGCATAACTTGAAAATAACTTGTAAAATATATCCTTATAAACATGGTAAATTATGTCATCAGTTACTGTATGACTGGTGCTTAGTGGTGTCGCTTATGCTAGGTTTTACTGCCATTTGTTTATAAGAAACAGCATATTCCTCTTTTGTAAAAACAGAAAGTGTTTGAATGGATTTAAAATAGAACATGCATTGAAAATATTCAGGAAGATACTTGTGCCCATACAATTGCAATTGGTGGTTTGCACTATGTACAACTTTCAGTTGTGCGTGTGGACACTTGGGAACGTTATTCCTACTACCAGCCTAGAACCTGGTGGTATTCTTTAGTGGACTATGGCATCCGTTTACTAAAGTGCCTGAAAATAGTCTATTGTTTTCTGCAACTTATTGCCGCGAATGTGAATGTAGCAAGCTGTAGCAGCTGACAGCAACTCACAGCAACTCACAGCAACTCACAGCAACCAATCAGCAGGTAGAATATACTGGTCACCTGTTTTAAAGCAAACATCTTATTGGCTGCTATTTTATTACATATGGGGGTTAATGTTTAGTCCCTATGCAGAGTTATGCATCTGCCTTGTTTTTTTAAGGATCCCCTCGTGTGATGCTAGTGAAAACTTAATTATTTACTTAACAAGTAGTCATAAATGATGACTGAGCTGTGTGTGGCTCGAAACATGTTGTGCCAATAAGAGCACCTGCAGCTCTGTGTCTACAGTCTACTTCTTGTTACCCTAAGGGCACTAGTGCTGTAACTGATGCTGTGCACAGTGGTGTGCCCAAAGTGATATCAACTTCACTCTAAACCATGTGTTGCAATTTATGCACAATTCATGAAAAATAGATGCTAGTTTGAACCGTCCTTGTCCATGACAGATGTATGTAATTACACCACAATTTTTGTAAAAAAACATTATTACTTGCATTCAAAAACTGTACTTTTCACATTGCATTCACTGCATTGAAAATAATCCTTAAGATGTCTCCTTGTAGTTCCATGACTTGTATAAAACCATTATATCCTTATATTTGACAGTAGGAGGGAGATTATTTCCTATGCTCAACACTTGAGGGCTCATGTAAGACCACAAGTGCAATTGCAAATTTTTCTGCAGTTACTTGCAGCTAATACATCATTCATTAAAGATACCTGCATCAAAATGCTCTCCCTGTGCTTCTGCATGGTTGCACTTGGCTCCACTCAGTCCTTTCCATTACCTGTTCCAAATTCAGTGCAGTTGCACCTAATGACACAAGAGGAACCCTAGACTACAGCCACAACATAGCGGTAGCTCCAGGGTTCCTCGGTGCCTTGCATCAATTGGTGCAGTACACTTGTGCCTAAAGAATAGGGCACATGCATCACTTGCAAACCAAACACCAGAGATTATACCAATGTGATTGCACCCAAAATTGTACTTTGCTCACTGCACTTGCAGTCATCAATGATTCCTTTTATGACTATGATCCTCTAGGCGCTAGCCATATTAGAGAAAGTTACCTGCATCTGGATAGAAAGTGCCAGCTACAGCACTCTCCAAGTAAAGCTGCAGATGGCATTTCCAGTTTTCTTAAAAAAACATCAGTAACACCAGTAAATGCCAAGTGCTGAGCAATTGCCAATGCTGGTCATCAAACACACGGGCACTTCTCTTCTGCATGGGTGTTTAGCCAATTTCTGTGAGCCTTTTTATGACATCAACAATGGTATAACAGGGTATCAGCTACACTGGCTGCCCTTAGCACCCAACCTAGTGAATTTGGGATGTAAACTGGAAAATGCTCAGGCAGTTTTATGTTGTAGCAAAAATGTTTACAGGGTAACCCTTTTGAAATAAAAAATAACAAAAGTGGTATAAAGGTGATACCTTTATTGGCTAACTAAGATAACCATAGCAAGCTTTCAGAACATTTTAGTTCCTTTTTCAAGCTGATTACCTTAATGGGTTACTCTTGATGGTGAGTGGTTCAAGACCTTTTCAATATTTTGGCCACAAAAAGAGTGGTGCTTTGGTGGAATTGACCACTTATAATCTAACCTATACTAAACACTGTGGCATATTTGTATTATAACTACAATCCCAGAACCCCCAGAGCCCTGTCACTTAAAGGCAAGATGGACAGCCTTATTGCACTGTGTGAAGAATGCAGGATAGTCCAAGATGTGCCCCTGTCTAACTAGAATTTCACTGCCTTTAAACCAGATACCTATAAAAATGTTGAGGGGTTTCAAGATCACTAAAAATTCTAAGGACATATAAAACTTACAAAACACGCTTTATGAAAAAATCATAGCAACCCCTTTAGTTGCATTATTAAGTATTCCAGATTTATAGTTTGGCAAATGGCCAGTTAGCTGTGTTTCCCACTGATTCGGTCCATGCCTGCAGAATGCAACTTAAACTGAGGAAATTTTTTGTGGTTATTTATATATGTAACTGCTACTGAAAACAACATTGTTCTGTCTTGCTTGTAGTGTGCGCTCAGCAGATACTGACTCTTGAATGAATGTAGCAGAAGCCAGCTGATTACCAGCCCTGGAGGAGAACTGACAGTTGCTACATTGTTTTAAGAGTCAGAACCAGAGAAAACAAATAATAAACAATACTCATTTCTGTTGCAAATACTGATAATGTTTGAATGACAATGTTAAGTTTGCAGTAAATAGGTGCTTAGTTTACAATCCCATTTTACCGAATTAAACAAAAAAGTTTTTGTGGGAGAATTCCCTTTAGCTAATGATTTAGCAGCCCTTGGAAGCATATAAGTGCCCTGCCAATGGATGCTCATGGTGAGGCATCACTAGAGATGAGGGCATCTCTCCGCACTGTATGGTGCCGTGTGCGTGTGTAAGGAGCAGGAGGAGCGGCGCATAGTAACGAGAGTGGGCGGGCCAAGAGGCTGCAAGGCTCCGCCTCCCTTTCCCATCTGGGTGCTGCTGGCTTCGGACGGGAGGAGAGCAAGGGAAGGGGGGCAGTCATTTATGCAGAGAAGGGAAGAGAGAGAGGGCTGCCTTTTCCCACTCACACTCCAACATTTATACACTGAAAAGGGTGGCCGGAGGGAGCGGGGGAGGACTCTCACCCTGGCACTGCGCACCCAATACTGTGGAGTTGGAGCAAAAGACAAACCCGTTAGCACTTGGCAGCAAGAGCGGACTGGAGTCAAAGTGCAAAGCGAGAGCCCGGGCACGGAATAGTACAAGTACCTTCTACCTCTTCTACCTTCAGCTCCTGGCAACTTTTCTCAGCAGCTCTGCCCTGCCAACCTCTGGATTTGCCCTCACCTGCCCGAGTTTCTGGAATAACAGGGGGGCTTGTTTTTTAAGGGGCAGCGGGGCGCAACATGGCAAGTAAGTGGCTCCCCAGGAGATGTCCGCTCGTCGCCCTGACCGTGCTGCTGGGAATCCTGATACCACCGTGCAGGGCTCGCATGTTCACTAACCACTGGGCTGTGAGGATAGCAGGGGGGGAAACCGAAGCCAACAGGATAGCGAGCAAATACGGATACACCAACATGGGACAGGTAATCCCCCCCGCACACCCCCGGCTGCCTATTCATATGCACTCTTCTTCCCTGGGATGGGTGAGGGTCTGTGTGCTGGTGGCATTTTAACTTTTGTTGCCCAGAGCGCGTTGTTCCATTTATGTGGGTTCAGGTGTAAATGAGTTGTGTTACTGAGAAGGGAGTTTGGGGGTGGTGGCACCCCGAGGAGAATAGGACAAAACACAGCTTAGGCTCCCCATAGGTATGTTTATGCCCTATGTGAATAGCGTGTGTTTATTATGTGGCTGTGCTGCTGTCTGACTGCTGTTTGGACTGGGAATTTACATTTCACTGGAGAGCTCTGAAAATCCACAGGTTATGTACACTGAATCTCCCTGATGTGATTCTGCCTGCCAGGAGCAGCACACATAGGCACTGCTGTGTAAGGGTGCATAATCTATCCATATCATTCCACTAATGCCATGTTTAGCATTCACATCCTGCAAAGCATTGCCTGTGCTTGAGTGCCCACACATGTTGGCTGGGTGCTCCTGGAATGAATTGCAAGGAACAGCAGAGGGGACTCCCTGTCAGCTGCTACTATCATAATAAACAAGGGAAGAAGAATGTTGCAGGGCAAATTGCAGCAGGAGGATTCCCTGCCGAGTGTGTTATTTAATGATGTGTGCTGAAAGATTTTCAGAGTAATGTGCCAACACATTTGATGGCAACGAAACTTCAGCTCTTTAGTCGAATGGCTGTAATGTTTTAGGGGTCATGCAGAGGCAGTCTCTGATAGAGAAATACATTGAATATGCTGAGCAGCCTTTCTAGCAGTGAAGTAGTTAAGTATCTTTCTTGTGGGAAATGCTTTATCTATTAACTGTGTGTCCAAGGGGTAACTCTTTATGTGCCAGCCATTCTTATCTAGATTAAAAGAGCTGGTTACTCAATACGCACTTGAACCACTGATACTGATAAAGCTTTGGTACCTTAATTTGTCAAGGATAAAAATAAGTTTAATGAACCCAAATAAGGCTTTTCCTTTAATAATTTAGGCCCCTATCAGATCTAGACTTCATAAAGCAGGTAAAAATCAGCAAAAATAAAGAATAGAGTCTATTTTCACAAAGATGGAAATTGGACATAATAAAAGATAAGTGTTGATTGCTGGTGTCCTTTGCTGACGCAAATGTGGTTGTCCCCTACCCCTCCCATGTGCTTTCTCATCCGCTGGCTAAAACTTGTGATTGGGATCCACATTTTCATTTAAATAGCCTTGACACTTCCCATGCCTTACCTATACAGGCATTCTAAATGGCAGTGATTAGCATTTGATCCCAGTTCTCTTTCATGTTTTTGGTGTTTCCCATGATCGGATTTGTAGAGAAAAAACAATAACAATAATCAAAGAGAACCCTGTAAATTAGTGTTTAGTCTGTGCTAGGACTTTCATCTGTTTAGTTTGTTTAATCATGTCCTGCTACATGGATTGAGAACATAACACGAACTTTGATACCTCTTGCAGTAAAGCAAAACATGCTAGACAACTAAAAGTGGGGGTGGTGCTGTATCAAACGCCCGACCAAATAGCAAAGTTAAAAATAAGTCATTTGGCAATGCAGGGGTTAACATGGAAAAAGGTGACACCTGGTGAACACTTCCTGCAGAAACAAAAACAGTTTTTTTTCCCTGTTTCTTTTCTCCATCCCCCCATGGCATTCCCCACTAACACATGAAAGTGTTTGAAAAGAATATACTTAGAGGAAAGGTTAGATTTCACCCATCACATCAATTCATCATCAGTAACTTCTACTGGGCTGTGTATTGAAATTTGCATATCTTATAGATAGAATTCCCCTATCTGCAGCTGCTTACTATAATATTATATTCAGTAGGAAGAGTTCAATCTATTTAATGGGTTTGGAATGTTCTAACCTACTGGATCCTATCAGACTCGTTGCTGTTTATATATTACAGCATATCTGATCACTTATAATTGGCATGTTACTTTGTTTTTAATAACATAATCAATCTTTCTTTCTGGAATGCTACGTCATAATAGGAAAATAATTTCTATCACTCAGGCTGTGCCTTTTGTGTGTAAAAATATGGTTTTAATAATCAGTATGAACTCTAGAGCACCTCTAGCTCTAATGATGTAAGTGTTCTATGAACTTTCCTTCCAGCATTCCAGCATAGCTTCATCCTTCTTATAACCTCAGTCAGGGATCTGAAGGCCAGCTTGTTATGTTTCTCTTCCTGCTGACATAGATGGCAGTTACTGTATTCAACATCTAAGTTGTTTTGTACCCAGTGTATTAAGAATTCACTTGTCATTAAGCTCGGTGTAGTTTTCAGTTTGTTTCCAGAAACTATGCTTATGTGGCAGTCATCTGCCTGATGTTTAAACCGAAAAGGCTCAGAAGGAGGCCAGTCACTGAAATATTAATTTTTTGGGGGTATTTCTCTTTGTTTGTCTCCTACTGCTGATGGTTTGTAATTCTAGCCAAGACTGTATATTTATATTTAATTGCAATAAGCCCCACAAGTGTAGTCGTATGCTTCTATGTTGGTGCAAGGCTGCACCTGGCAAACCTACTGTATCACTTACTGCCTCCACCCAGGAGTCCCTTCATAGGACCACACTCGCTAAAAAACACTATTATACCTAAGATCCCACAATTAGGGTTGCTTTAAGGGTTGCTTTAAGATAGCAGCGGGCCCAGGGCAAAGATCTCATTGGTGGCCCCCCCATAACTGCTCCAATACATTTATTATAGGACTACAGCAGGAGAATTTAAAGCAAGAAATACAGAAAAAAACGCGTGTGGTTACTGAAATAGAAATGAGGTCCATGCATACCAGCCTGTAAATGTTAAAATGTTAGCTGATTAAAAAAGTTATAGCAGATAAGTCTGATGAGGGTCCCTGGGAACTGACTTATTATCCTTCCTGCTTAACCATATGATCAATACTTATATATACACATTTAACATATTATACCACATTCTTTTTGATACCTTTGAGACAAAATTTAAAAAGTTAAAGTGATTTTACTGTAAGTTGTATCTCATCAACTGTGGGGTTTTAAATAGACATCCCTGGTTTATGTAAATTACATGGCTGAAATTAGGACCCCAACCTCCCTATAGTCCGTTCAGCATTCAGTGACGGCACACATCAGCTTTTTATTGTGGAACGTCCTAATGCAGGGATCCCCAACCTTATATACCTGTGAGCCACATTTAAATGGAAACATTTTTGGGGAGCAACACAAGTATGAAAAAAGTTCCTGGAGGTGCCAATAAAAGCTATAATTGGCGACTTTATAGCCCCTATGTGGACTGACAGGCTACAGAATGCTCTGTTTGGCATTATACTTGGTTTTCATACAACCAAAACTTGCCTTCAAACCAGAAATTCAAAATTAAGCCCCTGCTTTGAGGCCACTGGGAGCAACATCCACGGGTTTGGGGAGCAACATGTTGCTCACGAGCCACTGGTTGGGGATCACTGCCCTAATGCATAGGAAGCAACGTGTAGGGTTGTACTAATATAGTTTTTGTACTTTCTTGCTATTGCATACCACCACCTCCTAAACAGTAACAATTGCAGTATTAGCTAATCATTCCATTGTGGATAATGTGAACCAGAATTGCTCAACAGTTCTTAGAATTCATTGGTCATTTATTCTGTTTGGTGTTGGGTATCTCTTAGTACATCTCACAAGGTCTCTTGTCACTTGTGGTTTTGGCCAGTCTATTTATCTTTTTATGTTTTTTTTTACTTCTCCTTGTCATAGTACTTCAGAATATCTCTCTTATAAGCATAGTAGTGACAGAATAACAATAAACATTAAATATTTACGTAACTGAGGATACATGAGATGAGCTTGTGAAGCTGAACAGATCTTTGTACTTAGCTTTGTATGGAATGGCTTACAAATAAAAGTACATAAGGATGATATGCAGCGTAAAGTATTTATATTTAGCATAGGTACATTCCATATGGCTCATATATTAAAAATATATTACCTTCCAGTTTTTGTGTTCCTCTCAACCAAAGGAATTTATAGATAAACAACAGACCCCAAACCATTTTGTAGCTAAATTGGGAATGCTCACCCAAAGGGAAACTACCATGTAGTGCTTTCTGTAGTGCTTTCCGAAACTTAGTTTTCTGAAACCTAGGTCATAATTGGTTTTCTCACCTATCTTTGCCATCCCCATCAAACCTTCTAGTTACCTATTACAAGTAGGGGATTCATAATCTGGAAACATGTTATCCAGGAAGCTCCAAGTTATGGGAAGGCCATCTCCCATAGACACCATATCAAATAATACAAATTTTCCTCTGTGATAATGAAACAGCACCTTGTATTTGATCCCAGCTAAAATATAATTAATCCTTATTGAAGGCAAAACAATCCTATTTGGTTTATTTAATATTTAAAATATATTTTAATAGACATAACCTATCCAAATATATCCAAAGGTATCCAGATTATGGAAATATCCCTTATCCGGAAAACCCCAGGTCGAAAGCATTCCGGATAACCAATCCGATACCTGTATTACTGTAATAGCTATGTGTGTGCATAGGTATTTTCCATGACTGTTCAGTTTAGGGGGTGATGCACTGGGAGTATGCAGAAATTGGAAATAAACAATGCATCTTGCAGCAAGTGCAGCATGCTTTTAAAACTGGTTAATGTGACTGGTCTTGTTTGCATATTTACTTTTTGTTTATTATTTACTTTTAACATAAACTGTTGTTGATCACTGTAGATTTAAACCTTACCCTCTGATAATGAGTAGCAGTAGCAGCTCCTGTGTTTTTTAACCTGGACAAACATTTTAAGACCTTTCCATTTAAGTTTTCTACCAAATCTGTGGCCAGCTTCAGAACTGCACAGATCTGACTGTTGAGTTACAGAGTGCCCATCCCACACCATGGCCATCCATTTTTGCAATTGCTGGCAGTTTAGGATTGGGTCACTTTGGTGAGTGTATTGGTTGCCAGTTCAAACTTATGTAATTGTGTAAAGTGTCCTGAAAAGCTGAGTGCCATGAGGTATTTGGACATGACTGTCATTCTAAATCTGTCAGTCTGCAGAATTGTCCCATAATCATCAAGGCAGACCAGGAATAAACCAATGTTATACAAATGTTTTGTGGAAAAGCCTTACATGAGAAGATTTGTCCTTAGTGTCCTGTTCCCTATATGATGGTACTAAAGCAATTTTTGGTTCACCTGAACAAACTGCACTTGAAATCTATACATATGTAACCAAAGTGCTGCAAACACTGTAAGATAATACAAAGACAAGTCCATCGAACAGATGTATAAAATAACATATTTTGCTGTATCCCCTCTCTTTGTGCGGCTTTCAAACACTGGTTTGAAACTATTGTTTGAATTAGAATCCTATTTGGTTTATTTAATATTTAAATTATATTTTAATAGACATAACCTATCCAAATATATCCAAAGGTATCCAGATTATGGAAATATCCCTTGAAGCCTACATTGGCGGATATATATGTGTTTAGTAAGTCGTTGGGCAACCTTTAATGTTTGTAATCTTGTCAAGCTGGTAGCTTCAGTATACTGTATGTGTGAGAGGTCTTTGGACAACCTGTAAATGCAAAAGGGCCACATCTATTCTCATAAATAGGATATGTAACCTAAGGTCATTCATGTGTGTGGCCACAATGTTAGATCAGATGCTCTGTGGGCTAAGTTACACTGAAAATATATAGTATCACATTAGACTAGACAGGCATCTGGGTCTAATTATCATGTCAGAATTGTCGATGCAGCAAATAACTTACTACATGTGACAAATACTGTACTTTGCAGGATTTGACAGAAAAACATTTTTTGGGTAAGCATAGACCTAAACTGTCAGTTCATATTAAAAAATGTTAGGGGTCAATTATGCCCACAACTGCAGTGAGCAAATTGAATTGTAATTTTAAGCACAATCACCATGTTTTATTCCCAGAATGCAGTGTTTTTCAAGGGCAATTCTAGTATTATAGCATTCGAAAGGGTGCATTGCACCTGACCCGACTGTGTACGGTTCAACACAATTAATGCAACTGCATGCACATTTTGTCACATATTGAATGCGATTTTGCAGAAAAGCAGCTGACATCATTCCCAGTTTTCATTGTGCTGGTCACGTCTTTGACTGATTCTTTAGGTCAGTGATCCCCAACCAGTGGCTCGTGAGCAACATGTTGCTCACCAACCCCTTGAATGTTGCGACCAGCGGCCTCAAAGCAGGTGCTCATTTTTGAATTCCTGGCTTGGAGGAAAGTTTGTTTGCATAAAAACCCAGAGTACTGCCAAACAGAGCCTCTTGTAGGCTGTCAGTCCACATAGGGGCTATTAAATAGCCAATTATTGCTCTTATTTGCTATAGATAGATAGATACATCAACAGATGTAGCAGGGCTCATTTTGGAAATGAAGGCAGAAAGAGCTGAGCATTGCCAAGCCCAACTATACAGAAATGTAAAGTGCACATTTAATTTATGGAGTTTAACGCACAAATCACTGCAGGGTAAAGTGCGGGGGTGCAACTGTGCTTGCGACCGTAAATGACCCTTGTTGTCTACTTTGGTCTATTAGAATTGAAAATCCTTTTGGTGCATTATGTCTCTCTATGCTGATGAAAGGTAACTGTCTTACTGAAGCCTTTAAACCCAGTGATCAACATTGAGCCAAACAATCAGATCACACGGGAATCATCGCATGTGTGACTAGCTTAATTCTAGTCTGACATTTGTACCAAATGTACATTGTGAAGTCCTCTTATGAGCTATTGTCTCAAATCTATCAATGGGTGACTTCTTGCTTTATTGTCTGTGTGCATTTTTCAGGGGAATTCCACAAAGAAGCAACCCTGGATGCTATTTTGCATTTACAAAGGTGATGGAGATTAAGGGACAAATTTATCAACATTTGAATTTAAATTTTGACCACAATTTTAGCAGTATTTTTGTGGCAAAAATCACAAATTTCTAAAACTCAGGTTTTTGGGATTTATTAAGCAGAAAAAACCTCAAAAAAAAAAAAAATAAAAAATAAACTTCTAAAAGCTGGCAAGTTTTTGTAGAAGTCAATGAGAGCTATATTTAGATTTTTCAACTGTTTTTCAATTTAATGTAATTTTTTCTCATTCAGGTCGTTCTTTCAGGTTTTAAAGCAATCACGTTTTCAAGTTTAACATTTTTTCTTTAATACGCAAGAGTTTTCTTGTCCCTTAGTTACTGTTAAGGCAGTGACTGAAGTGCATATCACTGACTGAAGCACACACCAGGATTACATGGAGATAAATATCATTTAGTAGATTTTTAAAATGGACTGCATTTTATAGAAAAAAAAAAAATCTATGCTGGGTCTAGGGCTTATGCATTAAGATTTACAGAAGTATAATTGGGTCTTGCTCTTGTGCTCTTTCATTTTAGTCAACTATCAGACCTTTTTCTGTCTTTTAGACTAAAAGAATGAACAGAGAATTTACTGTTTGTTGAAATTTAGAGAATATGTTAAGTGACAAAAGACTAAAAGTAATGGATAGATAATCTGCAGCCCTGCTTGTGCTTTTCACCAGTAACTCCCAGATCACCCACTGTGCTTCAGCTGTCAGTGGCATGCTAGATGGTAGATGTAGTTCCACAACATACTGAGGATTGCAAGTTGCTATGCTATGCTATAAATGTGACACGGAATTGATAAATGCACATTCCCTTGTCACCTGTTTCATAAATGGTTTTGTATCTATGCTAGTACATTTATTTTCTGAAAACAGGGGTTTTAGTTACAAAATTTTGACCATAAAATTGGTAAGCCACAGTTGCACTTCCAGTGTATATATATATGTATATTTTACTTAGCTTTGGAGTGTTCCCACAACCCCCCTTGTTTACTTGCTATAAATGTATTTATCAGTTGATATCGAATGGTGTTATTGTTAATTGCTCAGTACACCTTGTATGTAATTTGTAGTGTTTTGGTCATGTTAGCAAGCTTTCAGTGGGATACTAGTACCGTAGATGTAGTTCCACACAAAGAATTTTATTTAAAACATATGGAATGGCACATATTTCATCAAATGGAAGAGCCATTTCTGGTGGTTAAATGTAAATAATGAAATTTACTTTAAGTAATATGAATCTGCAACATGTGCAAGCTTCATTACATGGAGTTCAGGCAAGCCTTGGTATTTGGGAAGATCACAAAGGCCTGTGACAACTAGGGTTGCCACCTAGCCAGTGTTTTAACAGCCTAGCCCAGGGGTCCCCAACCTTTCTTACTTGTGAGCCACAGTCAAATGTAAAAAGACTTGGAGAGCAACACAACATCATAAAAGTTAATGGAGGGGCCAAATAAGGACTAAGATTGCCCATTAGTTAGCCTCAGCTTACAGGAGGCTTTATTTGGTAGTAAAACTTGTTTTTATTCAACCAAAACTTGCCACCAAGTCAGGAATTCAAAAATAACTACCTGGTTGGAGGGCACTAAGAGCAACATTCAAGGGGTTGGTGAACAACATGTTGCTGTTTATACTGCAGCTAAGAAAGACAAAAGGGTTTATACACACACAGTGGACAAAGTGCAAAAAAATGGGCAAATGGGGTCTCTCTAAATTTTGCACACTGCGTGGGGCATTGTTCGAATAGCTGCAGCAGACTGACATTTGAATCAAATGCAGCTTTCATTGGGCTGCACTATATTCAAAAGGACTGGACGGGGGGCTCATAGGCACTTCCTGCTCTAAGGCAAATGGCAAGGCAGGGCTGGAGTGCTCCTACTGAAGCTGCTCTTTGCAAGGAATGCTGGATTTTAAAAACCTGCACTTCATGCAAAGAGTAGCAACCCTGAGTGGAGCAAATGCATCATGTGCATTGTTAAAGGAACCTTAACCTTAAAAATCCTTTCTTTTTAGTATAGCAAATCAGTTATTTGTCATTTTTACCAGAATCATTTTTAAATTATTAATTTGTAAGATAAGATATCTTTAAGGGGTTTAAAACCAGGTGGGAGCCTAAAGCTGGCCATACACTAGTTGTGGGGCAGTTCAGGCCAATTCAGTCAGCTTGATGCAGACCATTTGGCATAAGGTGGCATCCGTAATCTGATGTGTGTCCCTTAAAGATTTTGAAAATGACCAATCCCTTAAAAGTTATTGGTCTGGTAGGCAAGCATTTTTTTTTGGTCCTGTATACAGGCCAACAAGCTTCCACCTTGGTCTAGAGTTGTGGTAAGTATTCAGCATTGAACTGTGTATGGTTAGATTTAAACTCTGGAGTCACAAGGTTATTTACTAATTCATGGCCAGAGCGTATGAAAGTGTGTAACAATGATCATTATGCAAAGGTACACTGACCAAACTAGTGTACATTGGTGTTGATGACACTTTATATCTTGTATCAAACTGACAATACACTTGACAATATTGGATGCCAGCGTAACGAAAACTATGGGTTCCTCAGTCAAAATCTGATTGGGGCTCAGTTGCACATCGGGAAGTCTGGAAAATCTTTTTAGGCAAGTACTATATCAGGCTGTAAATGCTATCCTTTCTCAATGGGGCCACTACACGGGACTTGTTTTATTTGGGCCCCTCTAAGGCAGTAGAAACATATAGAAAGATCCACTTCCTTGGTGACCTTAATCTTTCCAATCAATGCTAATTTAGATCAGATTCTACTCTAAAACATTCAAAAACTGTGGGGCTCTGACATATATTTTAGCATTTAGTCTAGCTTTAAACATTTTTTTACATCTTGCATTCACTTATTCACTTTACATTTTTTCTAAACAGTAGCCACAGCATTTTGCATAGATAATTGAGTCAAGAATATAAATAAAGATAGTTATACATTGCAAATGTGAATTTGAGTATATAATGCATTGTTGTGACTTGTACATCTATAACGTGTTGCTAATGCTATTATTATTATCATCTGTCAGCTTTAACCCTGCCAGAGAACTCAATGCATCATTAACAAGAGAGGCCTGAACCACTTGGGAACAAGAGATTCCAATTCAGTATTTTTGTAAATAGAGTACTCTGTTCCCAAGAGGGTTAAAACAGTGCCTAAAAAACAGGTTTATATAGGGTCAGTGTATTGCATGAGCCAAAGCAAGAGGCATCAGCATGAATGCTTGCAGATAGCAAAGACAAACTGTATAAATCTGGGGTGTCAAAATTTTTTTCTATAGCCTTTGGAATCAGCAGTTTCATAGCACATTGATACTCCTGCAACCTTACTGCCATAAAAAAGCAAATCAGTCCAGGCCACCTAACATGACATCATTCAACTGGTATATTTTCTCAGACTTTGCTCCTGTTCAAAGTTTACCAACATCATTTTAAATCTCTGTACGTACTTCTTCTTATCTTGAATATTGCAATTGAAGAAGAAGAGGCCATAGTCCATATACACACAAGACACGTTTCTTAGAGGTTACTAAAAATGTGCTTAAGTATATAGCTCTATCACTGTTAGCCTAATACTAATAAGTGGTGTCTGCCCCCCCTGCATCCGCTGGGTCTGCTGTGTACATAGTTACGCCACTGATACAGATGAGTGTCATGCATGCAGGTAGTTCATTATTTATGTAGAGCTGTCCAGCTGATTTTCTTTGTACATGAGTAGGAATAAAAAAAAACTCTGCTTTACTGTTTAATTTCAACTATTTTTTGTTACACAAGTTCAGTCCTTAAATGCTGGTCTGATTTAATGAAGATTTACTTTAGAGCAAATATACAAGGACATTTGGAGCCAACAGGTGATTACTAGGATATAGTTATAATGGTGGAAGAAATGCTGCTGCCTTGGACCGCCAGATCTGCAACAGATCTTCGAGACACCAATGCGTTCATACCCATAGCTAGGTGCATGAGCAGAATAGCTTATTTCTTTTGAATTGATTGTGCAACCTATGTGTTGCACAATAAAGTATTTCTGTGGCAAGCCCATACACTAATAAATTATTTACTCAATTGGAATTTTTTGTTCTCCTTCTTAGGGGGCAGGTCATATGTTTCTTTTTTTCTAAGCAAGTTTTTCTTTAAGATTATGTGCATTGTTGTTTGATAAAGAGCAACTATGCTCAAAAAAGGGCCTAATGTCTAAGTCATTTAATTGCTTTTTTTTGTATCTTTGATATATTTTTTGGAAAGCCTATATCTAAGTGGCATAATTATTAAAAAGGACTGTTCAGTTCTCCACAGTCCCTTTAAAAGGGAATTATCTAGTTCTTTTGTGTACGATTCTCCTGTGGTGAACTGTCCTTTCTCCCTTTGACAAACATCCCTGCATGTAAAAGAGTCTTTTTAAAGTTAATGTGATATGTGGCACTTTAGCTGACGTTAAGCTAGAATTTGGATATCATTGGTTGTACTAGATACTGTGTGGATGGTGCAGTTTCTGTACCTGTTTCAATTATAGTAAATGCATCTATTTAATGACTAGTGGCCTCAAGGTAAAGTGAGAAATGTAACATTCTCTGGAGAGTTAAAAGTTGTCACCCATATGTTAATGGAACATGTTTAAGCATATAGCGTCGAGAAAAAATGATGAGATGAAACTTGTTAAACTTACATGTGGATAACTATTGAAAATAAATTTAGTATGCTACCAATAATAAAGAACTACAAAGTTAGGGCAGGTATGGGATCTGTTATCCAGAAACTCTATTGTGCAGACATCTCTAAAAAAAGGGCAATGACATTCCTTACAGTGCAATACTTAGTAGTTCTGGCATTTTTGCTGTAAATTTAAATTATTCTTTAGGTGCTACTAATATTCTGTGCTTCTACAAGTATGTTCAAGTTACTCTGTGCTTCTACAAATGTGTTCAAGTTAAGGGACCAACTGAATATATGGGTTGTATGCCTGAGATCAGTGTCAGATTGGGGTATCTGGAGCCCACCAGGCACAACCACCACAGCCTTGGAGGCTCCCGCTTGTGCTTGGTCGGGGGGCCTACATTGATTTCTCCCAGTGCCTTGCTTGCCCAGTCTCATTGTGATTTTTTTTTTCCAATGCCAACCAGTCTCTTGTTTTTTGCATATGTTAATTAGCCCTCTAATAAAGCACATACACAATGTTCATTAGAATTATACTAGAAACATTATGAATGCTGTTTTCTTGTTTTTTTGTACAGAAATATTTCTATGGCTCTGCCACAACAGTTCAGTTGTGTTGGCCAGCTTTAGGATCAAAAAAACTTGCTGTGACAGAATTGTGCCTTCAAATTTCATTCTGAATTTGACACATGTTTAAAATAAATAGAAAAGAAAATTCATTATCCTTCTGCAATAAGCATAGGTTTCACACTGGCAAGATAAAAAGCTAAATAGATACATAGTTATTTACCAGTGTAGAGTATTTTAAACCCGCAGCATTATTTTGTACTAGTTAGTATCATATTGGCCATTATTTAATCCCACATTGACATGTACTGGATAATATGAGATACATGCCTCTCTAGTTGTGTAAGCAAACATGAATGAACTCACATCACATAGCAGATACACAAAAAATTTAAGGCCACATCAAGATATATGTTTGCTTTAGAAGAGATTATATGAATACATGTTAAAACTGCTATGGTATGCTGGGAGCACTGTTTACATCCCCAGAACTGTAGTTCTAGTAAATAAGACTTTAGAAATACTGCTCCAGCATACAGATTTTGGCTTTATAACAGATAACTCATGAATGAAGGAAATATTTCCATTCTATATTTAAAACCATCTTGACAACATACAGTGGCTTGCAAAAGTATTCGGCCCCCTTGAACTTTTCCACATTTTGTCACATTACAGCCACAAACATGAATCAATTTTATTGGAATTCCACGTGAAAGACCAATACAAAGTGGTGTACACGTGAGAAGTGGAATGAAAATCATACATGATTCCAAACATTTTTTACAAATAAATAACTGCAAAGTGGGGTGTGCGTAATTATTCAGCCCCCTGAGTCAATACTTTGTAGAACCACCTTTTGCTGCAATTACAGCTGCCAGTCTTTTAGGGTATGTCTCTACCAGCTTTGCACATCTAGAGACTGAAATCCTTGCCCATTCTTCTTTGCAAAACAGCTCCAGCTCAGTCAGATTAGATGGACAGCGTTTGTGAACAGCAGTTTTCAGATCTTGCCACAGATTCTCGATTGGATTTAGATCTGGACTTTGACTGGGCCATTCTAACACATGGATATGTTTTGTTTTAAACCATTCCATTGTTGCCCTGGCTTTATGTTTAGGGTCGTTGTCCTGCTGGAAGGTGAACCTCTGCCCCAGTCTCAAGTCTTTTGCAGACTCCAAGAGGTTTTCTTCCACGATTGTCCTGTATTTGGCTCCATCCATCTTACCATCAACTCTGACCAGCTTCCCTGTCCCTGCTGAAGAGAAGCACCCCCAGAGCATGATGCTGCCGCCACCATATGTGACAGTGGGGATGGTGTGTTCAGAGTGATGTGCAGTGTTAGTTTTCCGCCACACATAGCGTTTTGCATTTTGGCCAAAAAGTTCCATTTTGGTCTCATCTGACCAGAGCACCTTCTTCCACATGTTTGCTGTATCCCCCACATGGCTTGTGGCAAACTGCAAATGGGACTTCTTATGGTTTTCTGTTAACAATGGCTTTCTTCTTGCCACTCTTCCATAAAGGCCAACTTTGTGCAGTGCACGACTAATAGTTGTCCTATGGACAGATTCCCCCACCTGAGCTGTAGATCTCTGCAGCTCGTCCTGAGTCACCATGGGCCTCTTGGCTGAATTTCTGATCAGCGCTCTCCTTGTTCGGCCTTTGAGTTTAGGTGGACGGCCTTGTCTCGGTAGGTTTACAGTTGTGCCATACTCCTTCCATTTCTGAATGATCACTTGAACAGTGCTCCGTGGGATGTTCAAGGCTTTTTGTAGCCCAAGCCTGCTTTAAATTTCTCAATAACTTTATCCCTGACCTGTCTGGTGTGTTCTTTGGACTTCATGGTGTTGTTGCTCCCAATATTCTCTTAGACAACCTCTGAGGCTGTCACAGAGCAGCTGTATTTGTACTGACATTATATTACACACAGGTGCACTCTATTTAGTCATTAGCACTCATCAGGCAATGTCTATGGGCAACTGACTGCACTCAGACCAAAGGGGGCTCAATAATTACGCACACCCCACTTTGCAGTTATTTATTTGTAAAAAATGTTTGGAATCATGTATGATTTTCGTTCCACTTCTCACGTGTACACCACTTTGTATTGGTCTTTTACGTGGAATTCCAATAAAATTGATTCATGTTTGTGGCTGTAATGTGACAAAATGTGGAAAAGTTCAAGGGGGCCGAATACTTTTGCAAGCCACTGTAGATTTTTTTTATGGAGAAACTGCAAGTTTTATGTGTTGAAAGTGTTTTTGTTTGCTAGTTTTTACATTAAAAAAAAAAAAAAGGTGGTAGCCAGTTTAAATCTGATTCTTCACTATTAGCAAAATCTGTCATAGCAAAAACGCATTATCAGACTGGCTCTACTAAGTTCTGGCAGACAACCTGACACCCAGAATCTATTACCACATATGTTAGGTAAAATGCATGATAAATTGCTTTGTAGTGGAAACAAGAATGTGTTGATGAGAAGTGCTCTGCTATACTACCCATTAGGTCTTGAGCCCAGAAGAAATTCTCTGGTACCCTGACAGACCAGTCGATATCAATTAATTAAATACTGCTTTTAGGGTATTTCATCACAGATATATGCATTCCTATGTGGTGTTTTTTCAATTGCCTTACAAGTGCTTCTGCCAGTGCTTTCTTGTGCAATAGCTTGCTGTGTAGGCAGAATATTTTTTGTGGTGACGTGTAAAATTTCAGAGGCCTCTTGTGTCGCCTATAATTGTTTTAAAGAGCTGAACATTAAAGTCATACTGACATGAAAAAACTACTCTTTAAATTATGAATCTACATAAAAAGTTACCTATAGTCCATGTTGATCAGTGTTTGTTGATAGGTTTGCTTTTATTAGCAATTGCCACTAAACCTGACTGTTTTCCCAACCTGACTGTCCCTTCTCAGCCTGTCCGTTACAGCTTCTAATGCTAACCGACTCCTGCTGCACCAATATGGCAGCCCCCTCATAGAGGATCAAGGGCGGTCAGATAGGGAATGTAAAAGCATCTTGCAAATACTTTTATGGCAAAACTATAACGCTCATGCAAAGACAATGTTATGATAAATGTAAAAAAGGTTTCTTTTCTGGTGTCAGTATCTCTTTAAGTTCCTATTGGTAAAAGTGCAGTACAATACATGCATGACCAACAGATTACAGATCTTTTTGTACCAGTCATCTGGTATATGACAATATCTGTGTATGGCCAGCTTTATTAAGTTAGTGTGAAATGACTGTGCAAAAAACTGTTGTTTTAAAGACATATCCTATAAAAATTAAGAATGTACCAGTGAATTATACTCCTCTAGATATAGAAGGATTGTGCTAAAAAAAAGTTGTATTTCAGACTGATTTATTGAGAAATTCCACAAAAACCCCACTAGTCCAGCCCATCTGTTCCACTTCCTGCTGGCTGAATTCTCTGGATGAGCTGGGGAGCCGGCGGCCCTCTGTACACTGCACTGTAGGATAGGAACCAATCAGCCTGATAGGGAACTGAAGCGTGTCTTTGCTTGTGTGAGTGCAGGGCTGTGATTGGCTATCCCCCTCCTACTGTGCTTCTGGCAGGGACCGTTAGGACACGCCGACCCCTCATTTGAAACATAGACAGAGACCTGAGAGGATCTATAGGGAGCTCCAATAAAGGGGCCATTGTTACAGATAGGGTTAATGTTTAGCCCAAAGGGAAACCAGCACCATATATTATTCATAATTGCCTACAAAATTAGCATTTTTCCCATTTATCCAATATATCTCCTTTAAGAAAAGTGTCACAGAGTGGGGGACAATTTGCTAGCCCCCTACCAAGTGACTTCATTCTCTTACCTGATAAGAGACATAATGGTAGTGGCCTGCCCTGTGAAACACTGCCCTTAGAGAGTTGGATTTTTAAAGAAGAGTAGTTAAGTTTAGGCATGGGGCTGTTTTCTGTAGGGTGGGCCACTGCCACTTTCCCATGCATCCTTTGCACCAGGCTGTACTTGATTCACGTGCAGTTCCATACTTTTTGGCATTTCAGCTTTCTCTGGTTTGTGATTAGTAAAAAGGCTTTTTTGGATTTCCTCGCTTGGGGAGCTCAGATAACCAAATTCAGTCCACAAATGGCTTGTGGGTTACCTTTTGTGCATGACTGGATTATGATGTTTCCACAAACTAAAGATTTGCACTGGCAAATTCATAACCATTGAAGCAAGCAGTAAAATGACTTTTCTATCAACTGATCTTTAGGTTATTAATGCATTTGTTATTGTTATTTACATAGTGCTGCAGTTTTAATATATTTTTTAGTACAGGTAAAATTAAAATGGATTCTATGAGAGATGGCCTTTCGTAATTTGGAACTTTCTGGATAACTGGTTTCTGGGTTAATGGATCCCATACCTGTATTATAATATAAATAAGTTGTAGCATTATTTCATTTTTACCATGATCAGATATTGCACACACAATTTTTTTTTCTCTGCGACTTTTGGAATTAGTAAATGGCCCCCTAAATGTTCCTCACACAATTGTACCATATCTTTTTAAGACTATCAGTTTAAATGTGAAATACCACCTTGCTGCAAAACATTATGTATCCAAGAATTCTAGAGCTGCACTTATATCATGCACCTCAGGCTTGACATTTATTTAGAAGTGTCTCTATTGATCCATGATATCTTCACTGGCAGGACTTTAAGAAGCTTTTTCTGTGCAAACGTATTCTTCTGTCAAATTCCAAATTTCCTTTGGAAGTCCTAATACCATATGTTAAGCCTTTGAAGTGTGTGAAGTTCTATATTTTATGAAAAAAAAGGGCAATTGATAAGGTTTCATTATTATAGTTCTACATCCAGCATATTGGCTAATAACTGTTTCTATCCCAGCTAATTAATTCTGTAGCACCCATTTAAATAAACAAGGACAAAAAACATTTCAGAGCATGATTAAGCAAATAAATGTAAAATGTGTTACAGAACGTACTGTGTTCAATGAGTTGCAAAGGAATTTTTACCTTTGCAAACGAAAGTGCCACGGCATCATTTTTTTCTGTATGGTCAGGCTCCCCCTTGTCTTAGTAAGTTTCAAATCAGGAAACAAGTACTTATTGTACAGCGCTGTGGAATATGTTGGCGCTTTATAAATAAATGTTGATAATAATAATAATAATGTTAATACTGAATGCAAAGCTTACCCCAACTTACCTAGGGTTTCTAAGATGATTTTGTAGAGCAATAAAACATACTTCCCAAATGTGTGGCCCCCCAAGTCAATGTTTTTGGCAAATTCTGAGGGTCCTGGCCCATAGTTTGGGGCCCACAGCTTTAACATTAAGTGCATCTAAGGCATCTACTTATATACATTATGAGCAATATCTGTAGAGTGCTGTTGAATATGTGAGTACAGAGAATATGGGGGAGCATTTGTGTTTTGAAATGGATTAGAGAAAAATAATAATACTTTTATAAACATTTTTGGCGTTTTCAGAATACTTTAAGTATTATAATATATGCCTGGTTAAATTCAGAGGAGTTTTCAATAGAAAGAAGGTAGTTATGCACATATAGACCCTGAGCAAAAGTATAATAATTTTCCATTTGTATTATGGCTCAAAATTTACAGTTACAAAATGTATAAATCCCTTCAAAACAATATTGACTCGCTGTCAGTTCTACAATTCTAGCAGTGCAACGATCTTATGATATCGCCAACACCAATAAGAACCCTTTAAAAAAAAAGCTTGTTTATTATGGTAGCGTTCTGATAAAGCTTTAGCATTTAAGTCCTATTGACTGAGTATCATGAGTATGCTTTCTTCTGCTTGCAATAGATTTGTTCATGCTAGATGTCTAGTTCAAAATATCAACAACTAAAACTTTGAAACAGCAGGTCAGTGTCTGACATACAGAACGTAAAAATGTCAGTGTTAACGGTACTTGATGTTTCTCTTCCTTTTTTTTTCCACTTGGAATGTCATACTTTAAAGAAGAAAAATTATAAATCTATGAAAATGGAGTCAGGAGCTCAGGAACTGTGGACTTCCTAAAAAATTTCCATTCTGTTTTCCATCTTAGATTTTTCTAAAAGGCCAATGTCTTATGAGAATAAAATATTATCCAGTGATAGTCTTGACCACACTGGCTTTAATGCTGCTGTGTATGAACAGATTTATATGGGAAGTTTACCCAGTGTTCAGGTCCCCATACACGCCAAGCGAGCGGATCTTCACCCAATATCCCCACCTACGGGTGGGCGATATCGGGGACCGCATCAACGAGCCAATGCGGTCCCCGATCCAACTGGATTTTCTAACCTGCCCAATCGATATCTGGGCAATTTCAGGCCAGATATCGGTCGGCCAGGCCGCTCGGTTCTTCCCATACGCGGGCCGATTATCTGCCGAATCTGTCCAAGGGACCGGTATCGGCAGCTACTATCGGCCCGTGTATGGGGACCTTTAACCTAACTGCTTTACTGTTGGATTATCTAACTAATAGCTGTCTCTGATTACTTTGGAGTGGACATTGTTTTACAAAAGGGTCTAGAGCTGCAGCCCCATTATTCCTTTATTACTCAAACTCATTTTAAGTAACTGTTCCATGCATATATGCTCATTAACATTCAAAGGTAAATTTGCACAAAATTTGGACACCTACAGTGGAGGAAATAATTATTTGACCCCTCACTGATTTTGTAAGTTTGTCCAATGACAAAGAAATGAAAAGTCTCAGAACAGTATCATTTCAATGGTAGGTTTATTTTAACAGATAGCACATCAAAAGGAAAATCGAAAAAATAACTTTAAATAAAAGATTGCAACTGATTTGCATTTCATTGAGTGAAATAAGTTTTTGAACCCCTACCAACCATTACGAGTTCTGGCTCCTACAGAGTGGTTAGACACTTCTACTCAATTAGTCAACCTCATTAAGGACACCTGTCTTAACTAGTCACCTGTATAAAAGACACCTGTCCACAGAATCAATCAATCAAGCAGACTCCAAACTCTCCAACATGGGAAAGACCAAAGAGCTGTCCAAGGATGTCAAAGACAAAATTGTAGACCTGCACAAGGCTGGAATGGGCTACAAAACCATTAGCAAGAAGCTGGGAGAGAAGGTGACAACTGTTGGTGCGATTGTTCGAAAATGGAAGGAGCACAAAATGACCATCAATCGACCTCGCTCTGGGGCTCCACGCAAGATCTCACCTCGTGGGGTGTCAATGATTCTGAGAAAGGTGAAAAAGCATCCTAGAACTACACGGGAGGAGTTAGTTAATGACCTCAAATTAGCAGGGACCACAGTCACCAAGAAAACCATTGGAAACACATTACACCGCAATGGATTAAAATCCTGCAGGGCTCGCAAGGTCCCCCTGCTCAAGAAGGCACATGTGCAGGCCCGTCTGAAGTTTGCCAATGAACACCTGAATGATTCTGTGAGTGACTGGGAGAAGGTGCTGTGGTCTGACGAGACCAAAATAGAGCTCTTTGGCATTAACTCAACTCGCTGTGTTTGGAGGAAGAAAAATGCTGCCTATGACCCCCAAAACACCGTCCCCACCGTAAAGCATGGGGGTGGAAACATTTTGCTTTGGGGGTGTTTTTCTGCTAAGGGCACAGGACAACTTATTCGCATTAACGGGAAAATGGACGGAGCCATGTATTGTGAAATCCTGAACGACAACCTCCTTCCCTCTGCCAGGAAACTGAAAATGGGTCGTGGATGGGTGTTCCAGCACGACAATGACCCAAAACATACAGCAAAGGCAACAAAGGAGTGGCTCAAGAAGAAGCACATTAAGGTCATGGAGTGGCCTAGTCAGTCTCCGGACCTTAATCCAATAGAAAACCTATGGAGGGAGCTCAAGCTCAGAGTTGCACAGAGACAGCCTCGAAACCTTAGGGATTTAGAGATGATCTGCAAAGAGGAGTGGACCAACATTCCTCCTAAAATGTGCGCAAACTTGGTCATCAATTACAAGAAACGTTTGACCTCTGTGCTTGCAAACAAGGGTTTTTCCACTAAGTATTAAGTCTTTTTTTGTTAGAGGGTTCAAAAACTTATTTCACTCAATGAAATGCAAATCAGTTGCTATCTTTTATTTAAAGTTATTTTTTCGATTTTCTTTTTGATGTGCTATCT
Source organism: Xenopus tropicalis (assembly GCF_000004195.4). Taxonomy (NCBI): domain Eukaryota; kingdom Metazoa; phylum Chordata; class Amphibia; order Anura; family Pipidae; genus Xenopus; species Xenopus tropicalis. Next base: position 131,690,723 of record NC_030677.2, read on the forward strand.
GCCACTGTTAAAATAAACCTACCATTGAAATGATACTGTTCTGAGACTTTTCATTTCTTTGTCATTGGACAAACTTACAAAATCAGTGAGGGGTCAAATAATTATTTCCTCCACTGTATATGGAAGCAGAATACGGAAAACTAAAGTTAAATATTTTCATTAACAGTTTATTTTTGTAACTTTTTTAACTTATATTCTGCCTTTCCAAATCATGAATTTAATTCCAGGCGTGTGGGATAGGCACAACCATGCTGAAGGGCAATTGAAGAGTTTATAGTGTACATTTTTCTTTTATCTAGCAGAAATTTTTATTTCATACAAAGCACCAAAACTAGGTGCATCTGACTGAAATGAGACCAAGGTAACATTCGCACTGAAACCTTTTAAATGTTAGGAAGTATGGATCAAAAAACTGAATAAATAAATTATAGCTGAACAGGTACTGTAATCTAACAGAGCACATTATCATATCAAAGCAATTTTATGGAAAGCTTTAACTTTTTACCCAAAACAAATTACAAGGAAATTTTTCAATGTAACAAATTTTTAATCTAAAATATACCACCATATAGCTTTTGGCATTTTCTTACCAGTATATTTGCTGAGAAGTCTTTTTCAAAGCATGATATTGATAATTGGAATACACAACCACGTGACTCTATATTATAATACAGAATACAGCTTAGGCATTAGATAAAGCTTCTACATCTTTGTAAATGAGCTTTATTGTGTTAAGTAACGAAAAGAAGACCAAACACAGTGCAAGGGGAAGAAAAGGGTTATAAATACATGCCTGTATTTATTGTCTTTCTTCCATATTAATAACATTGGTGTAAAGAATCATTTTTACTAGCCTGGCTGGTAAAATACTGGCCAGGTAGTTGATAGCCATGCAGAGTGCAAGGTTCAGAAAATATGGAAGCTTACGTCCTTTTTTTTTTTTTTTGCACTTTGCTTCCTGCCCCACCATCAGAATATGAGCCCTTTAGTTTTGGATTACAAAGCTGTTTCACCTCAGTGCTTTTACAGTCCATTAACTAAACTTGTGCCAAACACAGTAGTGAGTTTGCGCCTTTTTTGCAGGTAGTTAAGATTACAGATCTGCCTTTATGCCTTAGGCCAATGGCACATGAGGTGTATTCTACCTCTGCATTTTTCCAGCTGGTGATTCGAAAGCTTCCATATGTATATGGGCATGTATGGCAGACCTGGCCAAATTCCACCAGATCTCAATCAGGCCCTAGGGCCAAACGTCAAATTTAGCCCAATCCCGCTCACCCATAGGTAGGGATATTGGGAGAAGATCCGCTCGCTTGGCGACCTCACAAAGCGAGTGGATCTTACCCTGTATGACCAACTTAAGTAAACTTTATACAGCCATAAACGCTTACAGAACTGCTGCTTTGATTCCTCAGTGAAAAGAAACGCCACATTTCTTTTCTTTTGTTCTGTATACACAGACCTTCTGTGTCAGACTTCCTGCTCTCAGAAAAATCCTTCAGGCTACAGCACAAGTCTGCTCAGTTTGCTTCTCCTTCCTCTTTACCCCTCCCATCTCTGCTCTCTCTCCCTCCCATCTCTGCTCTCTCCCCCTTCCTCTTTCTCTTTTACTGAGACAAAGCTAAAATGGCAGCTTGTATCTTAAACAAACAGAGGGAGTTTCAATGGCTGTTTACTCGGGTATGGTAAAGCATTCTGCAGAATAAATAAAGTGTTCTAGCTCACACTGTTACAACTAATCTATTGGCAATAAAATGCCAAAGTGCCTTTACTTCTCCTTAAAATGTAATTGGCCTGATACTAATAGTGACAAGCATGTTATAGCACGAAAATGTAGACATTTTTGAGAATACACCATGTACGCCATGGATCTTTGAGTATGGTACAAGACAAATGTTAAAGGAAGTTGTCCCAATAATGTCCATTAACTTGGTAACATTCTGGATAATCACTTGGGATGAAAGGAAAAAAAGGCAAATATTACCCAAAGACCAAATATTCCAAATGTTCACACAAACTTCACTTGCTCGCCATGAGTAATACCTAGGTCTAACACATTTTAAACATCACTATTTAAAAAAATGTAAATTGTGTTTATACACTGCCTCACACGTTAACTGTTATAAATATTGTTATATTACTGCCACCAAAAGAGCTGAATAATTACAAAAAAATGTTATTACCCAGCAGGCTCTGGGTAGGAGGAGTAATTGGGTTGCATTATAAACTCAAGGTAGATCATTAATTGGCCACGGGAGGCAAAAGGGGCACATTATTGTGTACATCTTTTCATGCTTTGTTTATTTCACTAAACCTCCATGGTGCTTTATCCTTTTTTTATGCCAGAAAAAATTGATGATAATGCCCAGAACCAACATATGTTACTTTACATATTAGTGGATGTCTAGGTGTAAGAAGCGAATGCGTAGAATAACCTCCACAATACTCATTAAAAACACAGTAATGAGTTACCTTGAGTGCCACAAGGAATAATGGGTTGGAATTGTTTGTCATGTATAATGATCAAACATTGTAAAAATCCAGACAGAATATTGCCTTGTTAATTCTTTATTGCCTGTTATAGAGATTTAAGTGAGCCACTTGAAGAGGTTGTGTGTTTAAATATCATAGTCATTAATTTTTCTCTTATCGGAGCTGAGTGAATCATATTGCAGATATTCATGAGGCAAAGTCCATGACAAGCCTTGATAAATGACCTTGGCATAATTTAAGCTACAAATTACACATTCTAGTTTCCTGTTTTTCCCCTTTTTCTTTTAAAAAGAAACAGTTGACAATTTAAAAGAAACAGCTTAATATGTTGTGTCTTGGGTTCTTTTTATTGGCTAATTCAGTGGCAGTCACTTTTAGTGACTTTTAGCCTTTCAATTGGTCTTCATTTTCTGCCTATTTCCATCTTTAAAATGGGGGTCACGGACCCCAACAGCCAAAACCTATTAATCTGTGAGACTTATCCTTCTCTTTAGACACTTATTTATTCATCCCCCAGTCTCTCATTTATATCAGTGTCTGGTTGCTATGGTAAATTCTATCCCTACAACCAGATAAACAGACTAAAAAATCCACTTAATTTCAGCTAACCTTCAAACCCCCAGTCTGTGTGTGTGTAAGGCCTGACTGATTATACAACAGTCACCTAATACTATTTGTGAATCAAATTCAGTGTAAATGTGATAGATTTAAAATGTACATTTAGAATATGTGATCTACTAATGATATCCCTTCATCTAGTCACAGAGATACCCTGTGTGCAGACACACGGAGCTGATATCAGCATGAAAATGTGTCCTTTCAATTTTTGCAGGGAAAACAAAGGAGTGGATGGGAGGCACAGCACCGTGTGTCTTTAGTCCTAGACATAAACAGGAGAGACTCCATGTTTGTGCCTTGCGAGGTTGATAATTAGATTACCAGTGCACAGATAATCACCCTGAGTAATGGACTCCTGCTAACAACAAGGGGTGTAGCATGGGGTTGTATACTGTAATCTAATTTATATATTACCTGGAAGAAACCCACATAGGTACAGGGAGCATATACAAACCCCTTGCAGATGCTCAGTGCTGAAATCAAACTCCATACTTAGCCACTGTTTTGCTGAAGAGCTTGTTTTCATATGGAGCACGACAGGTACATGTACTATAGTGTCACAAGGATATAGGAGTTATATTGTTTGCTTATTTTGCCTCACATCCTGTACTTAATGTTCTGCACCTTGTGGACTTTGAGAAGTCAAAATAAAAGTCTGATGTCGTTACTGTAACACATTCCTTCTTTAGCAGATCAAATGTGATGCAGAATCTGAAACATAGCTTGGAAAGATACGCGCAGATCAAAGCAAACAAAATCTAGCCCAAGGCAGTCTGAATTCTTCAAGCCCCATATCAGATAAGAGGAGAATGACCTGAGTCAGCATACCACACACATATTTGACAGAAATAAAAGAAAATGTACTCCAAATTTTTTTCAATGCTGCTTCTAATGAGCTTACAATGTAATGTTTGCTTTCCTCCACCCTATTATTTTTCACTCTGTTACAAGTTTTCATGGATTTGGAGAAGACAGTATTATGCAGGTCTCTTTGGTTTTACGTATTCTTCTTCAGCTATGGCTAGAGTGTATATTACAGTGATAGACCTGAACGGATGCCTAAATGAGCCTGATGACATTACCAGGGCTGCACCCCTTGTGCAGCATTTACTCAGCATCAAGAGAGGCTTGCTGGCGTTAGGGCCAGTGATTGGTGTGGCTAATGTCTCCTTAAGGAACACTCTGTATAGAGTTTTACTACATCACTACCTGTCAAAAATACATTGGATTTTGCTGTATGGGCAGCATTCTGACTCTGTGGGTAGCACTATTGCTTTGCAGCACTGGGGGCCTGAGTCTGATTCCAGCCAGGGCTCTATCTGTGCAATGTTGTATGTTCTCTCTATGTCTGTGGGGGTTTTCTTGGGGTACCCCAATGTTGCTCCCACATACCAAAAAAAAAATACAAGCTGGTTAATTGACTCCTGATAAAATTGACCCTACTGTGTATGTATGTGATAGAGACCTTAGACTGTAAGCTTAGCTGGCATAGGAACAGATGCAAATGATCTATAATCTCTGTAAAGTGCTGCGGAAATGTGTTGGTGCTATGTTAATACCAGGAAATAAATAAATCTAATATATTTCTATATTAACAGCTTATTTGTTAACTTAAAAGCTACTAGATCACTATGCATTAAATTCCCTATAACAAAAGTAAATTGTACACATTAAATAAATGAAGCCTGGACTTGTGTATTTAATGCAAATACAAAGCTTACTTGCATTCTGCATTTGCTAAATACAGGAATGTGTGTATATATATTTATCTGTTTTATCACCACATACTCGGTAGTGGTAGTGTCAGTTCTAGGTAGAAAGCAATACGTTATCCTATTTTCATTTCTGTGCTGTGATTGACAGCCATTTGAAATCTCAGTTGAGCACACTTCTCCATAAACAATTGTCTTTTTGATGAATTTACAACAAACTCAGTTTAAAGGTTCCTCTGACAGCCTAGAGGTTAAGCACCACTCATGAAATGTCACGGTACATTTGATTCCATTTGGTCATAGCTAAAAGTGATTTTCAATGTATCTGATGCAAGCTTTTACAAAAAGACCCATATTCAGTCATAAAAGCGACTTTGTTTTTAAAGCACCAGTAACCATAAATTGAAAGTATGTTTGTTTGTCATATTTTGTGACATGCTGACTGCCTGTACATGTAATTTTTTGGGGAAATTAGCTATGGTAGGCAGGTAGGCAGAGGGTCTGGGGTATAGAGACAGGGGCGCCACTTCTTAAGACAAAAACACAGGTTTATTTTGGGCAAACTCTTCCCAACATAAAGTTCACAGCAAACAGTTCATCAACCGTTCAACAAAACTTGTTCTAGACATTGGGCCCTTGGGCTCTCACCTTCCAGGGTAACCCTTGCACTCTGGAACCTTTTCAGGGTTTCTCACAAACCCCCAGTTTCACACATCCGTGGTGACTCTCACACTCGTGAATACTCGGGCTACTCACTCAGCCCTGTTGTCTCTCCCCTCCTGGGATAACAACTCACCAGATTCTGGCACACTTTGGCTTCTCACTAAACCTTGACGTTCTGCTTCTCATTAAGCCTTGCTGACTCTTCTCAGCTCTCATACACTTGGTCATGACTTCCTCTGCTCTTTGCAGCTGCAGGAGGCATCCCCAGCCCCTCTGGGAGTTTCTAATACAGACAGGCAGCCTTTCTACCCTGTGCCCTACTCTGATAGTGGAGACCTTTCTGAGTGACCCCTCACTCTCAGTGACTCCTGCACATAGGTTTTATCTCTGCAGGCAGCTCTTCATCACACACCTCAAATGTATACTTTCTCTTACATTTTTAGGAAAGAATGCTGTCTTTCCTAACCACACTGTCACAATTTTTTATCTTTTCAGATGCTGTCATCACCTACAAATAAACTATTTCTTGAAAACAATTTCTGCAAAAAATGTAAATCACAAAACAAAAACTGTAGTACCGTGTTAGCCAGTGTCAAAAATAATAAAAAAAAAAAAAAAAAGAAAAACAACAAAATACAAATACAAGAGTATTGTAGAAATGATACCTATATTGGCTAACAATAAAAATACATTGCAAGCTTTCAGAGCTCTAAGGCCCCTTCATCAGGCAAAATACAGGCAAAATACATGTATTTTGCCTGATGAAGGGGCCTTAGAGCTCTGAAAGCTTGCAATGTATTTTTTTTTATTATTATGCAAAAAATGTAATGATTTAAATATCTTTCTTTATTTATAGGGACCCATATAGAGAATTATACCCTGTAATAAAACCCACTGCATTCTATACAGGGTATCTGTTATCTTCTGTACCTGTCCCAGTTATGTGTTAGTCTCAGATTGGCTCAAGTTTTCATTTTTTCCTGGTAAGAGTCAACTATATTTGTTTCTTAAAGGGGCAGCTCTTAATTAAGGAATGCTCTGCTTCCTAATAGCCATCTACTAAGTTACTCCCCATCTTCCTTAAAGGACTAGGGAAGGTTAATACAATTTTTTACCAAGACCTGTGCACCTGTATATATCTCTCTATGGGGCCGATTCACTAAAGGTCGATACCTTTAGTGAATCGCGTTAATTCTCGCATAGAAATAATACTAACACATGATTCACAAACACATATGAAGCATTAAAAGCGCTAAATATCTCATTAGTCTGTGCGAATATTAACACCTACTTGGGGTAGGCGGTACTTAAACAACATTGCGGTTTGTGAGCTTTTGGCAACACAACATGGAGTTTGCAGTAGGATTTTTTCAAGTATGTATTGGCCCTAGAGTGATGCATCCTCCAGTTTTTAGGGAAATGGTAATTTTCAGAACAGTAGTTTTCCGAAAGTAATGGTTACGTGCGTAAAATCATGCGCTAATATAGCAAGTGGCAAAATATATTGCACGCAGCGGGAATTAACGCAATAAAAACGCTCATTGCTAGTTAAATAACGCAAAGAACATTGCGTCTTAATTAGTGCTTGGTACAAAAGATACTTGGACCTGTGCAGTTTTTTTCCAACAGTAGAACCAGTTTGGGGAAAAGAGTTATGGATTTTTTTTTTACCAAATTTGTCATACTACTCTTACACTTGGGAAAAACCAATTCTACAAATATGTAGTCACACCTAGGATGCTGATCGTGGGAAAACGATTTTACTTTCCCCTCTTAAATATTCATATATGTTGGGGAGAAATATTTACATTTACCTCAGTCAAGAATTTCGATATTTTTTAGTTAAGAATGTGCACAAAATATCTATTGTTGCTGCATGGAAAGACAATTACATTGTAACAATTCTGAGAACTTACAATGTCTCATTTTCTAAAGTACAAGTGCCTTTATGTATGCAGATAGTGACTACTGTATAAATACATGTGTGTGTTCCATAAAAACTTTAATTTGTATTATTTACAATGTGAATAGATTTGCAATGGTCTGCCCTTCTAGGGAGGCCAAGACCTGATTTTAATATGGAAACATTTTGGACATATTATAATTTGAAGTTTTTTTTATACTCTCGAATTGCTATAGGTGAGTGAATGTAACATTTTTATGTATTTCTGCTTTTGTCATGAGCTAACATAATAATTTGGTGCGTGTATGGCTGCTCGAAGAGTCGACTGATATCCGCAGCCTTCGTTGATTGGCCAGGTTTAAAGATTTTGATTGGGCACCATTGAAGGCGCCCAAGCAAAATCTATGTTCAGGGATGAATTGCCAGGTGGAGGTAGAATTGTTTCTACCTCCATTGAATGACAGTGGAGGTGCGACCAATGCTCGCATGAAAGATTGGAATCGCTATGTGTATGGCCACCTTAACTCTTGTGTCAGATATTGTTCTTTGTAGGTAAACACCCATGCATTGTATTGCATTCAGGTTTAGTTACTAATGTAGAGATGCTTATAATGGAAGAGCAAGATGTTGTTGGCAGGAGACTTCTTCACATTAATACTTAAAGGTGTAGTTTACTTTCCAATTAACATTTTGTATGGTAGACTATGGTATACTAATACCGTTTACAAATGGTATTTTTGGGGTTTTTGATATCTTCAAGCTTGTGTTTCAGGAGCTATCTGGTTGCTAGGTTCTAAGTTACCTTAGCAGCCAAGCAGTGGTTTTAGTGACTGAAAGAATTAAAGGAGGGCCAGAACAGAAAGATAGATTATAAAAAGCAACAATAATATTGTAGTATAATTGTAGAATGACAGAGCATTAATGTTTTGACTGGTGAGTTCAGTGCAACCCCAGCAACCAGCATTTTAAAATCCAAAAGCTGGAAGAGACAGCAAATTTAAAAAAAAAAACTATAAAAAAGAAACCCTTCTGTAACTCTCTCTCATGGGGAGTTACCCCTATAAGGATTAAATAAGGAAAGGTTTCTGCAAAGATTTCTTTTTTTTATGAGACATTAACTCTTTGCACAGCAAGTTGGCAATTTTTTTTTGCCAAGATAAATAAAGAGTGGTTAACTCATCTTATCATCTTTCTCATCCAAAATTCTAGCACCCCTGCCACCTAAAATAGCAGGAATTATACGTGTTTTAGTTTCTAACCAGGCAGACATTTTATTATCCATATTGCACAATCTGGGAGTTTTTGTGTATATGCAGTATTTAGCTTTTACTTTGAAAGTATTTGAGAAATTGCAAAATGCGAGGTCTATCAAAACAAATCATCCAAGGTTTGAAATACTGTTATGTTCTATAAGAATCCCAGCCTTATACTATGTTTAGCATTTTCTATGTTGCTTTATATCTATTATCTACCTAGTCTTTCATTTATACATCCTTTAAAAGCTAAGTTTAAGATATATAAGGGTTTCATAATTTGAAGAAAGGGGGATGCAAAGCTGGTTGGAACGATATTCATAAAGGGAAAAAGACTGTCTTATTTATATGAACTATTAGAGTTGCCACCTGACCGGTATTTAAACTGCCTGGCTGGTAAAATTAATGCACATTGCCAATGTTATAAATGTGGAAGAAAGAAAACAAATAAAGAAAGGCTGGTATTTTTTTCATAAAAGGTAGCCCAATTAACCATAGAGATCAGTGTTTGACCTGTTTTCTTACAAGGGGCAGTGGATGGGCAGGGTTTAAAGACTACTGTTAGCGGAAACCTGAAACTCTATATTTTGTGAAGTACAAATAAACTAATAGTGAAAACTAATTATGATAAAATGTCATTATGCTGAGAGTTAATAATGCACATATTTTTGACCAGAGAGATTATATTACAAATGTCCAATTTTGCAGAAAAACTTCAAACCCCCCCCCCATATATACTATTTTGGTTATTTTAACAGAAATATTTACCAGCAAAATCTCTGATTCCATAACTCTGTTAAGTTCTTTATATAGTTACATAGTTAATTTGTGGTTAAAATAAATATTCCTGGAGTTCATCTATTAATTATACTTTATTTAACAACACCACTGACCCACATCTATCCCATACTTTGTAAAAATTTTGTTTTTAGCTTTTAAGGTAATGATCCAAATGTTTAATGACGTTAGATTTAAGAGTAGATTTCATTTAGAAAAGTATACTGTGCTTTAATAGCAGCAGTCATTGTATTTTTTTTTATTTTTTGTGATACAGTTTATGTGTCACCATGGATGAGCACTGATATAGAACACTGCATATAAATTAAACATTAAATAGGTAGACAGAGGCTGCTCTAGACGTTCAATTATAATCTTTGGATGTGCAGTTAGTGCCTGAAGGACGCTGACATCCATTTCATATCACATGTCCTTCTTTTGAAAGATGATCATTGGGGCTCAAGTAACTTCCTAGCACAGTAAAAGAATGCATAATTTATAGTTATTTTTCAGACAAATATGATACAAACAGAAATCTGCTTGCTATAAAAATTAATCTCCCCTGTTTTTTCTGCAGATTGGAGCACTCCAAGATTACTACCACTTTTTTCACAGTAAAACCATCAAGAGGTCCATTCTATCCAGCCGAGGTACACACAGCTTCATTTCTATGGAACCAAAGGTAAGGGAATCTTTCTGTGTTCGCAAGCCCCAAGTATTGCATTTTTAATTTGTAATGGCACACCAAGAAGTGAAGCCTAATTGCCATCTGACTCCTGTAAAATAGATCTTATATCTACTTTGTTTCACAGACAAATAGAAAACACAATTTGCACAACTCTGTTCTTATACAGTGCTACAAGATTTTCATAATGAAGTGTTGTTTATGGTTTTTGAGACACTGGATATATGCAACATGCTTAAGGTCATAAAGAGGCGACCCTGGAATCTGTGGTCGCCCCAGGCACAGTGTTCCCCCTAAATAAATTATATGTTGTGTGCAAAAATTGCCTTTTGTGTCCATTTTTAAAAAGTGTGTACAGAGCAGGGTTGGGACCTGGTGTGTGCATAAAACATTTTTTTTCATGCTGCACAATTTTTTGTGTGCACTGTGTCAGAATGTTTGTACGCAAGCACAATGGAATACATAAAATCCTCTTCAGTTATGCCCTGTAACAAAATCTTATACATACAGATTTATCCGATCTGAAAAGGCATTTTGTCAATTCTCCCATTCAAGTAAATATTTCAAAACCTTTTCAGAACTGACAATGTTTTACCCTGCAGCAAAGCACATGCTACTGTCCTCTGTCACCATTTTAGGATTATAGTGGCATCTTGCTGTGACCTTCAATGTACTTTAAGATAGGAAGCCTGATAAACATAAAGTAACCACAGCCATATCTCAAATTACTTTTTTTCTTACCTAAAACATTAAATGTTGTAAAAGTATGTGTAGAAAACATATTTTCACACCACCCGCAGGTCAGCGAAGTCACATCACAAGCATGGGCGTCCGCAGAAAATTTTCCAAGGGGGGGCAAGTAAGCTAGCATCATCCTGCAACAGATAAATATATATATATATATTTTTTTTTTTTGCAGGATGATACTAGGGGAGGCTAAATATGGCCCATACACAGACTGACCTACAGCTAATGTGACACTTAGTGGATTCACTGCTGACGTAAAAAGTTAACCTCCCAACTACCTCTTGCCGTTCCCACTGACTCCCAGGGATACTGTACAAAAGTGCGGGTGGGGGTGCTTTTTTTTTTTACCCTAAAATGTTTAGTATTAGTAGTAAAAGTATTCATACGCGCACTTCTGTTAGGGGATCTGCAAACATTTGTGTTTGGGATCAGTTAGCTTAAAGGGGTAGTTCGCATTCGAATTCACTTTTATTTTTAATGGTTTTTCAGTTATTTAGCTTTTTGTTCAGCAGCTCTCCATTTGGTATTTCAGCAGCTATCTGGTTGCTAGGGTCTTATTTACCCTAGCAACCAGGTAGTGATTTAAACAAGAGATGGGAATATGAATAGTTAAGGGGCCTACTTGGAAAAATAAGTAATACAAAATTATAATAATAATAAAATTGTAGCCTCGCAGAGCAATATTTTTTGGCCCCCATTTGAAATCTGTATAGAGGCAGAAGAGAAAGGCAAATTATTCAAAAAAATTAATTAGGAAGACCAATTGCAAAGTTGCTAGGAATAGGCCATTTTATAACATACTAAAGGTTAACTTAAAAGTGAACCACCCCTTTAGATGTGTTTATGTTAGTTTTATAGCAAGAAAGGCAGTGGGTACTGACTCCCCATTATATACAGTGAGATGCAGTCCGTAGTTACAAACCCAGCACATTATATGCCATGAGGAGCAGTGGGTACTGATGGCAGATATTCAGGCCCTGGCACTATAACACTGGCACTGATACACAACATTGGCCCCACTGTAACTTACTATAAATGAACAAAACAATGACAAAAAAAAAAAAAAAAATAGTGTAAAAAACAACAACACATATATAAACACACAATGAGCTTTTTCAGAGGGAAAGAGTTAACTTACCCTCCATGTGTTAGGGTAGGGGATAGATTATAAATTAAACAATTTAATGTCAGCTAGTGATTCTTTAGAACTGTATAGTACCTGTGGGATGAAAACTGCAGCAAAAGTTGAGAGTTGGTTCTCAGGTAAAGTTACAGCTGCAGATTCATCTTTTCAGTCTTTATTTCTATTTCCAGTTTGCAAAATCTCCCGATCCCTGTGTGCATCTGTGCTCTGATTGGTCAATTTTACTGTCTGTCAAGGAAGCTGTGCTCTGATTGGTGAATCCAGAAGAAGAAAGATCCAATCGGAGCACAGCAAAAACGGGCTTGAGGGGAAAGTGCAGAAACGGAGTAAGATTTTTGTTTTTTTTGCTACTTTTCCAGGGGGGGGCAAGTGCCCCCTCTTGCCCCCTTCTGTGGACGCCCATGATCACAAGACTGTATACTGTAAATTTTGATTAAATCAAACAACCACAGTGCTTGATTCTAAGTCCCCGACCACTACAAGTGCTTGCTGCCAATTGCTTTTACCTATATTAATTTTTTATATTTGGTATTTTTTTTTTTTTTTTACAAGAGCCAAACATTCTTTTGGTTTTCTGTTCCCTGTAGTAAGCAGTAACTCACAACCCAATAGAGTCTAGTTGCTGTGGACATTTATACAAAATGAGCATACTAAATATTTTGTATACTAAACATAATTCAGTACTTGGTCTGACCCACCTCAAACTCCAAAAGCACTTTTGTGTGCACAAAATAATATATTGTGGGTCCATGGGGGCAGCGATTCAAACGGTTTTATAGCCGATAAAGATAAACTCTGTAGAATACAATGGTGGCTTGGATGACTGCTCCATAACTACACAACAGGTTATTTATATAAACTATAGTAGTGTTCCTGAAGCAAACACACCAGTTTTACCAGTGCAGGGAAACAGCATTTTATAGTGCAATGGTAATGCCAATGCATCCATGGATTGTGCATGCTATCAAATTCTAACATGGACTTTTGTTTTTATATACTGTGGTAAATCTATAGCTGTGTGTTAATGGCTAAATTGTTTGGCTATGTAACTCTGGTTATTTGAGCTTTTGTCAGTATCTGTATAAATGTGACTTTGTGTTTGAGGTTATATAAATATTTGTTGCTGGTAGTGTGATTTTGCACTGTGGGGGAGTATTTGACTCTTTAAATATTTGTGGTGATTGTGAATGTTTTGCAGAGTATATGATATCTGAATGTCCATCTGTATGTGACTGCCAATATTTCAGCAATAGTTCTTAGAAATAACTATAATATGCATTATCTTGAGTTTCTTCTTATGCATTTTAGAGGAGGCTAAAGCAATAGTAGTATTGCTATGTCATCCTTCAGACCTTCATCAGGCAGAAAATATCTATTTATTGTGACTCATTATAAACTGTTAGCAGAGATAGTGGCTTCAAATAAATTGTAATCTCTAGATCAAGTGAAGTGAAAGTCATTCTGGGACACACTGTGAAGTTACAAATGAAGCAATTTTACATTTATGTAAATAAGTTTTCTTATCTTAACTTTGGATGGTCAATATTTTTATGTAATTTAAATGCAAAAATAGGTACATTAAAGGTGGTGCTTTAATTACCTAGACCTTTCTAAGCATGGAGAGAAAGAGGTGTGTAACTTTAAGGGCCTTGACAGACTGGGAGATTAGTCGCCTGCAACAAATCTCCCTTGTCACGGGCGACTAATCTCCCCAATATGCCATTCCACTGTCTTGAATGTAAATCGCCGGTGGGATGGCATACGCGGCACATTGATTTGCCGAAGTTGCCTTGAGAGGATACCAGCTACTTAATATGTGGCTACATTTTTCTGCTTTGAATAAGTCTGCAACTTAACACCATTGGGTATTAGTGAAAATCAGTATACATGTAGCCATACGCTAACGCAGTTAAGCCATTTTTGATGATTGCAGTGGCTCTGAATTTCTTAAATGTCTGATCTTTTTCTGCTTCCAATAAGTACTTGTAGAAAGCTTTTTCTGGAGCATAATCAAGTAACAGGATCTTCACTGAGCTAATAGATTACAAAAACATAACTTGTGTCACATGTCATTGACTCTGGTCAAAATTCCAAAATACTAGAACGCTTAGCTCCCTAAAGCTGGCGATTTTTGATGGTTGCACGAAAGATCGTTCCAACCCTCCACTGACGTTCAGGGATGAATCGTCAGATATGGAGATAGAAACAATAGGATTTCTGCCTCCTTCTGCCGATTCAGCCCTGAAGATAAAAATCTTTTAACCGGCCAAATTGGCGAGTCGATATTGGTCGCCTCGCCGAGTTACCATACACGCACCGAATATCGTACAAAACGAGGTTTCGTACGATATTATTCATTGTACCCAGTAAAATAGCAGAAAGTTGAGATGCCCTATAATTCATATTATATATGCCATAGGTTTCATATTCATTTTAATTGCCATAGATGTCTCTTGTGAACAACCAAGGACTTAGTAATATAACAGAGAGTTAATGATTTGTAGCATCCTTAATTGATATACATTAAATTATATTTAAGACACTTTTTTTAAGAAGCATAATGTGTATTTATGATGTGATACAGTAGCAGTTTTAAGTTCCAACTTAGCTTTCCGGCTTAATCAATAAATACTCATAAATAAATGTGAATATAAAACCACGAAATGCACCGAACGGAGATTATGTTTGCAAATCTGTATTGGTAATACTCTCATGAAAGGCTCCTTGTCTATTTAGGAGAACAAAATGAAACAAAGATTAGAATGAGGTACCATATGTATAGGGCTTATTATACCACTTGTGCCTCAGGAGTTGCCCATCTTTTTTTTTCTCTTTTTTTTTTTTTTATACATATTAAGCCTCGTGTAGGGGTTGCTTGGGGTTTTACTGGCTTAGTGCCAAGAGAAAACAACTTTATCAGAGGTAATCTTTTTATAATAACAGGTTACTGTCAGAATATCTTTCATTAGCTTCATTCCTGTTTTTTTGAGGAGCAGGTTGCTATTTCTAGTGTACAGGTATGGGACCTGTTATCCAGAATGCTCGGGGCCTGGGGTTTTCTGGATAAGGGATCTTTCTGTAATTTGGATCTCCATACCTTAAGTTTGCTAAAAATCATTTAAATATTGAATAAACCCAATAAGTTTGTTTTGCCTCCAATAATGATTAATTATATCTCAGTTGGGATCTAGTACAAGGTACTGTTTTATTATTACAGAGAAAAAGGAAATCATTAAAAATTAGAATTATTTGCTTATAATGGAGTCTATGGGAGATGGGCTTTCTGTAATTCGGAACTTTGCGGATAACGGGTTTTCAGATAAGGTATTCCATAACTGTATATTATAACATCATTCCACTTACTTTCCACATACATATTTGCTATGTGAATTTTATGAATGCTAAATAAATCATGATAATCAACTAAAATCATAAAAAAATTCCATGTCTTATTCCATTTCACTTTTCACTCTTTTGGGCAGAGCACTCCAATTTTTTAAATTATTGTAAGACTCTGGTTCGGTGTTTAACTTGTTGATGCTATTAAAGGACAAGGAAAGGTTAATATACTGGTGGGTGCCAGTATATTAGGTCCCTGCAGTGAGCTCAGGGAGGTACTCCTTTAAGAAAAAAAAATGCACAGCTCCAGAGAAAAACTAGTGCAGCATCTTCATCTTGTTTTCCTTTACCAGGTGTCCTAGGTGCAACAAAAAGAAATACAATCTCATACACCTCTTTTTTTTGTGATTGCAATATATTACCATATATAAAAAAACATAATTCTGTAAGGTGTTAAAAACCCAGCAAAAACTACACTGGGACTGTTGGTGTAGCATTATTGTTCCATGTGTCAATTCCCTAAATGCCAGTTGAATCAGACTGCTTGTACACTAGGATATAGGATTTTGAGGTACTAAGAGTACCAATGCATTTTTTTGTAAATGGCAAATTTTATGGTGTCCTGCTGCTTCATTCATTTTATTAAGTAATTTTTATAATTCAATTCATGATGTTGCTGTTATAAGAAGTGTATACTCTTTCCACACTCACTACATCCACTGGCTTACTGCTTTTAGCATGCTATGCTTCAAGTGCGCACACAACAACCAAAGCAAGTGTCCAGTTGACATTGAAGGTTATAGTTTCATGGGCTGGTGTGTACAATGTGCACCTAAGGGTAAGAGGGAGTATCTCCCAGAAACATGCATGCTAGCACTGTTTGATTTTGGTCCAAAATAAGGCTTACAAACACGACAGTGTCCAAAACTGTAAGCATTATTGTCTTTATAATGCAATTTAGTCTTGTGAAAATGATGCTGTAAAAACATTTATTGCTTTTATAGATTCTAAAGAATAGAAAATGGCTAAATGTGCTCTGTTTGCAAATGTGAACATCCTATTAGACAGCAGTTTTTACCTTTTGTACAGAAATATATAAATGATCATATTGCTCAGCTGTGTATCTCTCTAGTCACGCTTCTGTATTTCTGTACCCACTCTTAAATGCAGAACTCTAGTTCTAGAGTAACTTTATGTTATCAGGTCTTCTTTTATTCACTCCATATGTAAGAGCTCCTCGCAAATTTTCAATACTATGGGGCTGATTTACTAATCCACGAATCCGAATGAGAAAAATTCGGATTGGAAAACGAACATTTGGCGACTTTTTCGTATTTTTTTGCGATTTTTTCGTCGCCGCTACGACTTGCGTGAATTGTCGCAACTTTTTCATAGCCATTACAAATTTCGTGAATTTTCGCGACTTTTTCATAGCCATTATGACTTTTGGGAATTGTCGCAACTTTTTCATAGCCATTATGAATTTCGGGAATTGTCGCGACTTTTTCATAGCCATTACGACTTTCGGGAATTGTCGCGACTTTTTCGTATTGAGCGTTCGAAAAATTTGCGAAAAAGTTGCAAAATGACGATCATTACGAAAAAAACGCATTCGGACGCTTTTCGGACGTTCGTGGATTAGTAAATGTGCCCCTATGGGAAGAACATTATACTGTCTTTATCACTTTTTTCTTTCAAGTAAAAGCTGCAGCCTTTGATATAGGATTTACAGTAGGATGTTATTCACCAAAGGTGAACATGCCTTATGAACTTAGTGATCCTATTTTAGAAAACCACCACTTGGTTTGTTAGATTTGGAGAATACACTGATTGATAGTTAATTGATTTTCGCTTAAACAAAAAATGTATGACTGAACTAAGCTTTATCGAGCCCTGCCTAGACAAAAGCATTTTTAAACATTTCTTCAATACATTTTTCATGGACTAAAATAGAAATTATTTTTATTTATTTTTTTATTTTAAACGGAAGCTTTAAACATATTGATGAAGAGCCTTTAAATCAATGTATTTTTAAATTAGTATGTTCTGCTTTTAAAGCTAAGTGATCACCTCTAATGTGGGCACACAACACACATCTTTCTGTTTTGGTCAGAGTTCACCTGGTAGAAACCGTAGAAACCATGAAGCTATTGAGGTTGTTGTAGAGGCTGTAAAAAAGTATGGTTTACAGATTTTGATTTGAGGATATACAGAAGATGTTACTGTTCTCCAATGTTTGTTTTAAATAGTCATTGGGTAAGGACTTGTCATTTAACAGCTAGGAGTCCTTAGATTATGCATTAATATTGCCTCGGGCAGTAAGGATTATTACATTACTAGAGAAACACAACAATTCTCAGTACAGTACATGAACGATATTCAGTGTACAGCTAAGAAGCCAGATGTTAAGGATTTCCTTTTTTTTGGGTTGAGGTAGATCAAATAAAAATGCTGAAAAAAAGAAACTGTTTAAGCAGGAAACCCCTCATTATCTGGTATTTTGGCAGCACTTATGTAGAGCAATTTACATTTGTTTTGAAGGATGGTTAACCGTGATACTGTGCATTCACATTGTAGCAGGTACAAAGACACTTTCAATGTACAAACTAGGCAATAAATAAACATGAGTAAACGAATAGTACATGTACTTATTCCTGAAAATTTCTTCAACTGAGATTTTAAAGTCATTAACTCTTTGTAATATCAACACAACACCATCTGCTGCAACATAAAATGTGAATATTTCTTTTTTTTTATGTTAACCACAAATAGTTATGTTATAGATCTCTTCCAGCTACCAAACCTCAAAGCTGCTTCCTTTAAATGTGTGGATGAATTATAATACAGGTATAGGACCCATTATCCAGAATGCTTATACCTGTCCTCATTGGTTCAGTGCAGCACTGATTTATGTAACCAAAAATGTTCAGGGCTTGCAGTATATAGACAGGTGCAGGGAAGTGGCTCAATGTATCTCAGAATTTACTCTTGAGGTACAACAGCTGAAGCATTTGTTTCTGCATGTGTAGCTGCCTGATTCACATGGGTCAAGGGCAACTTTAACTAGGAGAATCTTACAGACCCAACCAATATATATTAAAATGTACAATGAGGTTTCTAATCTTTGGGTTTACCAAAAGTAATATTGGCATGTCTGAGAATGACACACATTGTCATTATTCTACTGAGTCTATTTATTTTGTCTGAAAACATTTCATTTCATCGTGGTTTTACTATCTCGTTAAACCTGGTATTCTATAAACTTAATTACAATGTTGAGTGGTATCACTGATTGATTCATTACAAAACAATACCAACATCTCTCTGCCAGGGATAATGAGTTTTAAAGCAAATGGCTAGTGATACATCAATAACAGCAAAAAATGACAAGGAATATCATGGCCTGTCCCCCCCCCCCCCCCCCCCCCCCCCATTTAATGTTTTTTTTTTCTTTTTACTACAATTGGCATGTTATCAAAACTGTCAAACTTTAAAGTCAGAGTTTCTCCAGTTCTTAGTAGTTTACACAGTTCCTATTAATATTAAACAGTACAAATATATTCAGGCCACTTGGCCCTTCTTCTGCCTACCTCCTTGATTCTCATCTTTCAGATGGCCCCCAGGTTTATGGTACAGGGCAAGGCTTGTGTTTCAGGGTCTATTCTCTGTGGCAACAGGTCCTTTCCAGTCCATGCTTGCTCTACAACCTCCTCAATGGGGGATCCCATGCCTAACAGCACCATATAATAATATAATAATAACTGGAATAATAATAACATTTAATCAACATAAGCTATACATATAAAGTTATTATAAAGTTATTTCTACCCAGTACAAGACCATTTATAGTGTCAATTTTCATCAGTCCTAAAACACCTGTAAAATGTTTCGTCAAACTGCTTGACATTCCCGTAGAGTTCTATTGAATGGATTTACTAAGCAAGCTTGAGAGTTTTAGAGTAAAGTGATAGTATTGGTAAGGTTTGATCCTAGCATGTCTTAAATCCTTAGTTGTTCTGGCAGTAAACATGAGAAAACTAATAAATATCAGGAGAATCTCAGTCTGCAGGAAAAATTGTTAAGCTTTTGATTTATCAATCATTGAATTATGAATGGTGCAGGATTCCTATCTCTTAGGAATTTATTGTAATTTCCTACATTTAATAAATCAAACTGGCCTATTGAACTGAGAGTCATTCTGTTTTTTATCAATGAGCTCAAAAGACCTGGAGCCATATGCTTGGAGTTCTTCTGGGGGGGGTCTGCTTCCTCTGTAGTTGTAGAGTTTATAGTACCCGCTCACCGGCCCGCTATGTTCCTCACTCTCCTTCATAAAGCGAGTGTGCGGTGCAAGCTGGTGGGAAGTGGGGGAAGCAAGCAGAGCTGGCAGCAGGGGTGTGTGTTGCTGTGCATGCTGAGCCCCTTGGCAGATGCTTTGGTGGGGGGACCTGGCGTGGGATAGTTATGCCACTGAAGCTCTCCATAAAAAACATGAGGTGTTTGATTATTTCTCTGATCCTTTGCTTCAGAGAGATACTGAATTTGTCTTAGTTGGGGTGGGGTGCTAATATTTTATTATTTGGACTAGTTAAAACTCACTGTAAGGCATCTGCATTTGATTGGGCAGGGGGTATGGATTCTGCAATAGCTTTATATTTGGAATGATTAATATTTAAACCTGACAGGGAGCTCAAGTCCTTTAACAGTGTGAACAAACTTAGGCCAGAGGTTAATGGGCTTGTAATTGTAAAAAGCATTGCATCTTTTGACTATGATAGATTTAACATTATTGTCACACAGAGTAACACCAATCTGAAACTCCCTTATCTTGTGCTGACACATTCATTTAGTGCACATTATGGCCAGTGCCCTTTGGATTTCTATTTTACCATTCTTGAGATTAATATGCTCTAGAGTCTAGTGCAGTTGTCGTTGCTAGACAGCAAGTGTTGCAAGGAATATGTGGCAATAACAAGTGAACAAGCAAAAGGCTGAGAAAAATACATTAAGGATGTTTATTAATGTACATTTCTTTAAGTGATTATTTTAATGATAAATTATGTCTTAAACACATAATTATTATTTTTAAAATCCTGTAAATGTAAATCTGTGTATATTCATTAGCATATAAAGCATTGCATATTAAAAACCTTACTTCTGTCCTTCCCGAGAATGAGAGAAAGCAAGGGAACAGCAGCACACAGTAAATATGGTGCCTTTTAAGGCAATTGACCCTTAAAGCTTTAGTGTTCGATTTACATAAATTTTTTTTTGTTAACGCATATTTATCTAATCGCCTGTCATATAAGTTTTAATGTATATTATAACAGCATATTTTAATTGGCTTGTCTGTTGATATGTTTTATATATTCATATTATATATGAAGATGAACTATATTTCTATTTAAAGGCGAGTGGTGCCGTACTTTGTATGTATGTATGTGTATATATATATATATATATGTATTTATATATGTATATATAATATTTAGATATATAGATGGCCAGAATTATAGAAAAAATTGAGTTAGACTTTTTCATTATCTTTCTCTCAACACTAGCCTATTTAAGAAAAGATTCAAACCAAATAGTCAAATTCACATTTTTTCCATTTGTTTTTATTAAGGCTGAAAAATATCCCATGGCGTGTCATTTGTCTCTCCATTAGCTACTTCTGTAAGGAGCAGTTTGATCCGTGAAAGAATTTTTTTTTTCCCTGTTCCTTTTTCCCAGTAAACGGGTAAAATAATAAAGGTGTTTGGGAATATTCCCAAAGACTTCTATACAACCTCTCCAGCTTACCAAGTATTTTCTGGCAAGTTTTCATGTTTTTTTTTGTCAAAAATGAAGTATAGGATAATATTATTATAAGATGTTAACTGAATAAAATAGTTAAATCCAAGTATTGGTAGGAAATTTGTGAAACTGTTGTTTGCAGTCAAAGGAATTGCTGGAAATACATTAGACAATATATTGGCAAAATGTGTTTTGAGCCATTATATTATTATTATTCAATCCATTTTAGAACCAAAATTCAATATTTGGCAATGCACACCTTCAATATAACAATCAATAAAATGGTTGCTTACTGCATGGGTCCCCTGTAAGATCACCAAGCAAGTTACAGATAAAACTCAGTCTCTTTGTATATTGAAGCAGTAGAATTCTTAATGAATCAGATAAGTGAGTGTAGGACTGGCCAGACCAGGGATAAATTTGATGTAGTTGGCCAGCTTGAAGTATATTGCAATATATGGACAAACAATCCCTGTTTTGCTTAAAGGGGAGGGCATTTCTTGGTAGCTTGATGCACAGAATGTCCTATATATATTGATAATGGGTGAGTGCAGAGGATCTCTTGTTGTTCTCTATATGTATTTTGTGGTCACAACCTCATTGCACCCCCACCTAATTTTTTTAAAATGTAGTGGTTGAGCACAACTTTCACCGGCACTCCCGTCTAAGATCGTTAGTTAATGCCTGGGTGCAGTATTCAAAAATGGTATAGAACAAAAAAGGAAAATGCCGCACTCACAGGTCTAAGTGGAAAAATTCGGCTTGTTTATTTCAAACGTCCATCTAACGTTTCGGCTGCTTCCACAGCCTTTTTCAAAGTGATAAACACACAGAAACACCCACTGATAAACCCTAAGTGGCGCTAAATTAAAGCTGATGATGCCATCTTGTGAGTAATCAGTCAACCCTCACTACAGTGTACATATACACTTTGAAAAAGGCTGTGGAAGCAGCCGAAACGTTAGATGGACGTTTGAATTAAACAAGCTGAATTTTTCCACTAAGACCTATGAGTGCGGCATTTTCCTTTTTTGTTATATATATATATATATACACGTAACATACACAATCTCACTGTATCAATATAGCATATGAGGGTAGGAAAAGAATGCTCTCTTCATATATTGAGCTGGTAAAGGGTATGAAAAGTCTATTATGTTATGAAGAAAGACTGGCCAAGTTGGGTCTGTTTACACTGGAGAAGAGGCACTTAAGAGGTGACATGATATATATGTATATGTATAAATATATAAGGGGATCATATAATAGCCTCTCTAATGCTTTATTTACCAGTAGGTCCTTATAACGGACACAAGGGCACCCACTCCGTTTAGAAGAAGGGAGGTTTCATTTAAATATTCAGAAAGGTTTCTTTACTGTGAGAGCTGTGAAGTTGTGGAATTCCCTCCCCGAATCAGTAGTACTGGCTGATACATTATATAGTTTTTAGAAGGGGCTGGATGGCTTTTTAGCAAGTGAAGGAATACAGAGTTATGGGAGATAGCTCTTAGTACAAGTTGATCCAGGGACTGGTCCGATTGTCATCTTGGAGTCAGGAAGGAATTTTTTCCCCTCTGCTGCAAATTAGAGAGGCTTCAGATGGGGGTTTTTTTTGCCTTCCTCTGGATCAACTAGCAGTTAGGCAGGTTATATATAGGCATTATGGTTGAACATGATGGATGTACGTCTTTTTTTCAACCTAACTTACTATGTTACTATGATTCAGATGAGCAAATTGATATGGTAAATTTTTATATGCCCAGTTTTGAAACTTTTCAATCACTAATATGGTAGAGAAGGAAGTTTCAGCTCTAGATTAGTAACAGGGCATAACCAGAGCTAAAATCTCATCAAGCAAAAATAATTATTGCATTTTCAACTCTGAGTTGGGTGATGATGGGGATTGCTGGCAGTGAATGCTTTGGTAAGGAAATGACTTTATAAAAAACAGTTGCTCTCTTGTTTCACTTACTTCTGCAAACTTAATTTTGGGTGGTTCTCTTATCATTAGCCCTCAGGCTTCATTAATTATAGGATATAGAAGCTTTCCTATAGATAAATATAGTAAAAGGATGGGAATAAAGGTGGCCATACACGCACCGATATTATCGTACGAAACCTCGTTTCGTACGATAATCGGTGCGTGTATGGCATGTCAGCGAGCCGACCGATATCGCAGGAAGCTGCTGAAATCGGTCGGCTCGCCGATCGGCCAAGTTAGAAAATTTTGATCGGGCGCCATAGAAGGCGCCTGACCAAAATTCTCCCTTCAGAGCTGAATCGGCAGAAGGAGGTAGAAATCCTATTGTTTCTACCTCCTTACCTGCCGATTCAGCCCTGAATGGTGTGTGGCGGATCTGACGATGTTTCGTGTGACCGACGGTCGTACGAAACATCGTGAGATCGCCACGTGTATGGCCAGCTTAAGGGAGATTTGGCAGAAAAAAACTTCCTAATTTAACTACAAAAAGACCTAAAAATGGGAATAGGCTGACAGTCCTCCTGAGAGCTGTATTACAATATATTCCATTATGAGAATTTCTGTATTGGTTAGAGGGAGAATGGGATATGTTTTATGTAAGCATTGGGAAGTAGCCCAACATTTCACACATTTCTTGATAATCACTGTGGTTTATAACACTTAGCAAATGTTTCCCTTCTTGGCAGGTGGAATGGATTCAACAGCAGGTGGTCAAAAAGAGGATAAAGAGGGATTATAAACCTACTAACACTCAATCCACTTTTTTCAATGATCCCAAGTGGCCAAGCATGTGGTATATGGTAAGTATATTTAACTAAACACACTCTTTCAGAAGTAAATAATTTGTGTGTGTTATGTATTATATACAGGAATTACGTGGTTTGTTTTGCTCAAACAAGGAGACTATATGCAATAAAAATGAGCTCAAATGATTACAATGAGCATTTGTTATATTGTATATTATTAGGATTGAACAAAATATACAGCCTTGTAAGATTTTTCATTGCTGTGACTGCCCCCGAGAATATGCTCAGACTGCATAATGTCTTTTTTACAGAAATACAAAATTATTCAATATAGACTGATTAGAAATTTTGCTGAAATAATAAGACAGATATATTGTATTTGAAGGTAGCTGAGTAAGCATACATACATGTTCATGGCAAAGAAATACTATTGGCTTTAAATACTTTTTAATGCACGGTGCCCTACAGAGAAACCTCTTTTTCCAGAAAACCCCAGGCATTCTGGATTATAGAGTGGATACTTTTAGTACCCTGAAGCTCTACACATTCAACTGTAGCTCCAGGCAGAATTTTCTGTGGTACTGTAATCACAAACTCTGGAACAAATTACTTTTTTTTTTCCAAATGCAAACCAGGAGTAAATTGTATTATAACTCAATGCATATTGCTTTTGCTGGCCCCTTAAAGCAGGACAAGGGTTATATCTAGCTGAACAGTTAGAAGTGAAATAGAATCCAAAGAGTTGTTGTGGAAATGATTTGTGCTGAATAAAGGTAGAAATATAATTTGATAACTGTAGTTTCTACCTGGGTAGATTGTCAGTTCTACAGCAGTTTCATACTGCTACTTTGATAGATTTGTCAAACTTGATACTTTTTAACGCAACTTTATATGAAGCTAGAGAGGATTGCACAGCATCTGTTTGTAGCACTTTAGCTGCCGCTTGGGCAATCATGTGTTATAACATAATAATATGAAATATAAACCTAAATCAAATGATTTATTTGAATAATGTGCCTTAGTAGGTTTTCATCATATTTTGTTGGGTCAACTTCTCTAAATAAAGTTAGGTAACTAGATCTACTGGGCTATTGTATACAATTGTAAAGTACATATAACCCAGAACTATTCATTCTTATAGAACCTGTGTATAATTTTACTTGTACTGAATAACAGTTACAATCTGCTTGTTTGGTGAGGCTGGCCAAGGCCATCAAACAGATCACATAGGGGGGCTTATACAGACCCGTTGGGACTGAGAGTGTATTTGTAGGTCGATGCAGACCTCGGCTGACAGTACTTTCTTGCCAGCAAAAGCTAGATATGTCTGGGACCTAGCTAAATGTTGCTCAGGGCTCTCATTGTTTTTCCTCAGTCCGCAGACCAACAATCTCCTTACTATGTCAGGAGTGACTGTATTGGCAGACAATTTCTGCCTATATGGCCAGCATTAGTGTAATAGCCGTGGTCTACTTAAACAACAGTATATGTTTATTATGTGAATGGCTGGAAATTTGGTAGAATGAGGTATTCCAGTGCTTGGCAACATATTTGGGGGAAATATACCTTCCTTTTTCAGCTGATTCACTATTGGTTATGTAAAAAAAAGGTGCATTAACACTGTCTAAGGCTTGGATAATAGGGTTTGAAGTCCCTTTGCTTTTCATCCTTATTGGTTCACAGGTTCTCTGAAAAAGCAGAGGGACATCAAGTACTAGAATCCATCACTTCAACATAACTAAGCCTAAGGGTGAGACCATATGATGCACGTTACATTTAATTTGCTTTAGGTGCTGATCATTTTCTGGGGAAAATTATCCTAAAAAGTTAAATAAATCAACACATTTATCGATGCATATTAATTATGTCATTTTTCTGTGCTGAGCATACAGGTTTTTGGATTGCTAGTGTTCAGTGACGGTGCTGAGCTCTAAAACCTCTCTGAATAGTTACATTTTTTTGTATATATTGCAAAGGAGTGGAACAACAATTTGGGCAGTTCTTTTACTTGCTCGAATTAATTGTTCAGAAGTAGAAAAGGTATAGTTCAATCTAAAGTGTTTAGTATTTTGGGAACACTGATTAATCAGCCCTATGTGATATCTTAATCTTTAGGTAGCCATACTTGGACCCATAAAAGCTGCTGAACTGGTCTTTCCGGACCATGCCAGCAGCTTATTTGCCCATGTATGGTGCCAGATGGCAGGCCTGAACAACTGATATGTGGCCAAAAATCAGCAAATATCAATCAGCCAGGGTTGATTTTCTGTTGTATTAAGGACTGTAGCTGTGCATTGATGCAGTCTTTAATCTGATGGCCTGCATAGCTGCAATTATGATTTAATTATTGTTCTGAGGGCCAAGTGATGGAATCACCCTGATATTGCCCACCTCAAGCTAGATATTGGTGAGTAGATCTTCATATGTATAGCCAGCTTTACTCGTTTTTTCATAGCTGACCCTTTATGGACCACACACGGAACCTATGCAGCCAGCAGAGGAGTTGCTAATAGATGTTGGGTCCCTGAAAGTCTGTTTTGCCAGGGCCTTGCTACAGCTAAAGAGTTCTTTAGTTGCCTGTTACATGTTCTCAGTGTTTGTTTAAAGCAGTGCTGTCCAACTTCTGTGGTACCGAGGCCCGGAATTTTTCTGGCCTCCGTGGTGGAGGGCCGATAATGGAAGCTAGTTTTGACCACTCCCCTTTTTAAAACCACACCCATTTTATCACATGACCATAGCCATATTAATAATGGTAGTACAGCAAAAACCTGCCATACTCTGCCTTCCCTACCCTGCCTGTGTGTGCCATACTCTGCCTTCCCTACCCTGCCTGTGTGTGCCATAGTCTGCCTTCCCTACCCTGCCTGTGTGTGCCATACTCTGCCTGCCCTACACTTCCTGTGTGTGCCATACCCTGCGTGTGCCATACTCTGCCTTCCCTACCCTGCCTGTGTGTGCCATACTCTCCCTTCCCTACCCTGCCTGTGTGTGTGTGCCATACTCTGCCTTCCCTACCCTGCCTGTGTGTGCCATACTCTGCCTTCCCTACCCTGCCTGTGTGTGCCATACTCTGCCTTCAGTACCCTGCCTGTGTGTGCCATACTCTGCCTTCCCTACCCTGCCTGCTTGTGCCATACTCTCCCTTCCCTACCCTGCCTGTGTGTGTGTGCCATACTCTGCCTTCCCTACCCTGCCTGTGTGTGCCATACTCTGCCTTTCCTACCCTGCCTGTGTGTGCCATACTCTGCCTTCCCTACCCTGCCTGTGTGTGCCATACTCTGCCTGTCCTATGCTGCCTGTGTGTATGGCACATACAGGCAGCAAAGGGCAGGCAAAGTATGGCACACTCAGGCAGCCTACGGTGACACAATGCTGGCACTGCTCCTACAGTCTGCACAATAACTATATATTAAAAAATGTTTTAATTGCAGTACCACCACAGTATATGTTCTTTTTATGGTGTGCAGGGTTTATTTGTGGGTTTCTACTGCTCCTACAGTCTGAGGTGTGAGCAGTTGAACAATGGGGGTAATTACAGCCTGAGCCTAAGGTGTGAACACTACAGGGGCTGAATAATGCAGGGATTAAAAGGTGTGAACAACACAGTGGATTACATTTTTAAACAATACAGGGGGTTTACAGCCTGAATCTGAGGTGTTAACCATGCAGGGGGCCAGTACTGATACCATTTAAAGCTTACACAAAGGTAAGCCATCAAAGCAGCCAGAAAGGTGGGGGGCCACACAGAGGGGGGTCGTGGGCCGCCAGTTGGACAGCACTGGTTTAAAGGAAAGGTTCACCTTCAAATAAAGTTTTGCATGAAAATGGATGGATTTTTTTCTAAGCAATAGATCTTGATATTTTACAATTTTCAAATTATTAGTTCTACTATAATGCCTCATTCCATCCTGATACACTAGTTGTTGGAGTCCCTAAACCCGGCAAAAAAACCCCCCAAAAAACCTGATTGATTGTAAAGCTTCAGTTTTATTGTTGGTTTCATATTTTAATGTTTCTTTTTCTATTGAGGCCCTCTCGTAATCATCTTCCATTCTAAATTATATACTTCTACCTAGTTGGTAAGGTTATAATTGCAGGCCTAAACCACAACAATAAAAAATAAACACTGATTGCAAATTGTTTGAGAATATCCCATCCCATATCTACATACATTAAACAATAGGTCCTGTTTATAAAACTACAAAAAAAAAGTTATTCAGATACATCACCGTCTGAATGCCAGACTTTGTGGCACACAATCCTGCATATTTATAAAGCTGTGTGTTTATTCAGTGCATTCCCATAGCATCATAGCATTGTGTAAGATACCAGTGTAAGAAGCAGTGACTGCTTGAGAAATGTTGTGTAAATTTTTTTTTTTCTACTTGACTCAATTAAGAATTTTAAGGATCCAGTTTGGCCAAGCATGTGAATTCAGACAGATCCGAATCCTGCTGAAAAAGTCAGAATCTTGGCTGAACTTTTCATTTTTAATTTCCCCTTAGTAGTTTTAGTAAACCAGACTGTTGACTTTCTGAACTGTTATCATTTGAGACATTGGTTGATACATTTCTCAGTCTTTATGCTCCCTAAGCCTGTCAACAAAGCAACAGTTACAATTATTGACAGATTTATTGCTGTTGTTTAATCAGTGCTGCCCCAAAATGTATCACATTTGAACAGGTTGGAATCTTAGCTTTACAGAGTTTACCTAAGAGGCAGGTATTTGAACTAATTCATTTCTAAAACCTACATTTTAGAAACCCCAACAAATAGAAACTAGAAAATAACTACAAAAAAGGCTGTATTTGTGGCATACTGTTTAAAAAGATGAACTGCACCTTTAATTGCTGCCTCCGAATATTGCATTTTCATGAACAGCATAGAACGGCAATGACTTCTAAAATGAACAGGGATTGCCATTTGATCATTAAGCAGTGATTTGTAGTCAAGGAATGCTGTCGTTTAAAATGTAAATATGCAGATTGAGCAGCTGACAGCTCATCCATATAACAGCACTTTTCCCTCATTAATGATGATAAATGTTCTTTGACAGTGAACTTTAAAGTGAAACTGTTGAAAAATGAGAAATAATGAACTGAGAAAAAAAAAAAAAATATATATATGTATATATACGTAGCCATGTTTCCCACAGGTTGTATTTGTAAAATATCTCTTTGCCTAATTAACCTGAGACCCCTAACATATTTACAAAAAACATTTTGATTTCAAAAATGAATTGCCATTTGCTTTCTTTGCTTAAGGTAGGTAAATAGCCATGACAGGTCACCAGAATGTGACACTTGCTGTTATTGATGCTTTGTACAGAGCTAAGTGGCAGGAAGGGGCTTTGTCATCTGACAAGCAGACAAGCAGCCTGGGTGTCACTGCTGATATCCCAGATAGCCAGTGATTGGTAGATGGAATTGATTGGTTCTGTATAGAAGCCCTTCTGACGTGCTGTTTCTGTATGTTGGGAAATATCCCTTTATGTATCTAGCTAGTGTCTCATGCTGGGATGATAAAGAAGTTTAATGTCAAATGTTTTGACTTTGACACCTCCTTATTGTATGTTATGGGCATCTCTTAAATTATGAGATTGGCTGCTGAAAAATGGAGGTTTGTTCATACAGGTAGCTTCAAGATGGTATAGGATACGTTACTGTATTTATGTAGCATGAAGCAGTTTGTCACATATTTTTTTCACGATAAAAAAAATCCAAGAAAATACAAATTCACATCAGGGCATAGTATTTATCCCTTAGCAATTTCCTTTATTGTCACAAGTTGACCTTGTGTCATTTGGTCTGCCTTAGGGATAAAATGTTCCCAAGAGAATATTTTGCCCTTGAACATATTTGTATGGAGATTAATGCTATCTCATGGGTTCCTATTACTTTGTAGTTACATTAATCTTCTATTCTTTTTTTTGCTCATAATTAAACTTGTCAGTTACTGTTAGGAAACCTGTTACCAATGCAATTTATTCTGACAAACCTGTTTTCCATTTTAAAGGTGAAGTTTTATAATACATTTAAGAAGAGTTCAATCTGACACTTCCTTCCATTGCATCAAAAGAATTTTATAGTAGTTTTGCAGGCTCCATGCTTAGCTACTATTGTCTTCCGCAGTGGTAGAATCTATATTGTTACATATTTTATTTTTATGTAAAGAAACAACCTTACATAGTTACATAATTAAGTTGGGTTGAAAAAAGACCAAAGTCCATCAAGTTCAACCTCTTCAAGCAAACCCCAGTGCACACACATAGACCAATACTGACCTATCTATGCACTCACATACCTAAACTTTATATACCAACATCAATACTAATTGTAGATTTTTAGTACAGGTATGGGACCTGTTATCCAGAATGCTTGGGACCTGGGGTTTTCTGGATTAAGGGATCTTTCTGTAATTTGGATCTCCATATCATAACTCTACTGAAAATCATATAAACATTAAAAAAACCCAATAGGATTGTTTTGCCTCCAATAAAGATGAATTATATCTTAGTTGGGATCAAGTACAAGGTACTATTTTATTATTGCAGAGAAAAAGGAAATAATTTTCAAAAATTAGAATTATTTGCTTATAATGGAGTCTATGGGAGATGGTCTTTTCGTAATTTGTAACTTTCTGGATAACGGGTTTTCAGATAAGGGATCCCATACCTGTATCACAATAGCCTTGTATATTAAGCCATTCTTAAAGGCATTAACAGAATCTGCCATCACAACATCACTCAAAAGGACATTCCACAACCTCACTGCTCTCATTGTAAAAAAAAAAAAAACACCTAAGCTACTTCAATTTAGGGGTTCGAGATTCAGCCAAGATTCAGCCTTTTTCAGCAGGATTCCGGTTCGTCCCAATCCATGCCTCTGGCCAAACCGAATCCAGATCCTTAAAATAATGTGACTTTTTGTCACATAAACAGGAAGTTATTTCAACTTTGCAAAGTGCACAATTATCTTTACCCCTTCCTTAAGGTTTCAGTTCAGTATTTGGCCGAATCTTTCACAAAGGATTTGGGGTTAGCCTGGATCCTAAAAAAGTGGATTCAGTATATCCCTACTTCAAATGAAAGTTCCATTCCTCTAATCTAATTCACCCAATTCATGCTTAAGCCTTGTATAAAAATGTATGCAGAAATTTAGCACCCGTGTGTGTCAGCAAAACTTGGTGTACAGCAGCCCTACAGCACAGTAAAGAAATCCTCCTATTAGCTTCCAGAATTGTGTTTTCCTGGTTGGCCTCTGAGTCTGAGTCACTTAAGTTTCAAGTTTCAAGTTTATTACTTAGGAGTTAGTGCTTCTAATTTTCTGAGGTGCTTGTAGACTGGCAAAAGCTATGATGCTGCAGGGGCACAGGTGCACCACAGGGGGCAGAAAACACAGCAAAAGCAGTAGCACAGCAGAGTTGTTGTGGAAAGGATTTGTTCTTTTATCTCAGACTTGTTCAGCTTTTAGTAGCCATATAACAAAGGCTGGAAGCCCAGTACAGAGGTTTTTGTCTTGATAGACACTATGGGGCAGAGTAATCAAAGTACGAGTTTGAATCCAGAATTGGGTAAAATTCAGATTAGAAACGATCATTTCTGATGATCGGAAATGTTACGAAAATGCTTACAAAAAAACCGCAATAGTCACAATAATATTGTATTGGCGATCCAAAAGTCACATCATTTTCATATCCGTACAACTTGAACAACTTTGATCCTTCTGTGCATGTTTTTGGAAGCCTCCCAAAGGACTCAATGGCACTCTGCAGCTTGAACCTGGCAAGGAAAGTCATGATAACGAATCCGAAATTGTCGTACTCAGCACGACAAATACGATTTTGTTGCGCAAATTTTCGCAAGGTACAAAAAACTCGCAAAAAATACGCACAGTGTAGAAAAAATAAGTTTTTTTGTATTCGGATTCAATCGTACTTTAATGAATGTGCCCCCAAAGGTGTGATGATAGATGTGATATTCAGTTGAACAAAATTGTACAGAGTTGCATGAAGAAAAAGCCAAGGGGGATTTTAGGTGCTGCTGTCATCTGAGGCAACAGCCCTGATGCCTCCTCCCCCCACCCTTACCTGTCCCATGCTTGCCTCTTTTGCGTCAAAGCGGGTTTAGGGGTCATGTACATTAAAAAGCTCATGTGTGGCCCATATAGTGCAGAACTACAGAATGTGTTGGTACCTTATAAGTAAAGATAGACTAGAAATAGGTGCATGCTGCTGCATAAGAAGATATGCTGTGAAAATATTTAATCATGCTTTTTAGGTACAATACAGTGAAATTGTTTTTCCAAAAAGGATCCTTAGCGTATAGTGTTCCCTTCACATGCAATATCTGTTAGCAAATACTTTATTATTAAGACTGGTTTTCTAAAGCAAACAAACAAATGTATAAGTAATATGTTAGTCATTAGCCTGATATTGGCATGGCTGATTAATTACATACCCTGCTACCTTTTTTGTTTTTTTTTTAAAGTGTCTAGTTGAGTAATATCACTAAGCTAGAAAGCCTGAATCTTGTTTAGATGTAAAGCACACAAACATCAATCATTCATCCATTCTCCATCTGGTTTGCAAATGTGGGATGAACCTTTCCTTCTAAAAAACAGTACAGTGGACTCCTGCGGTGTGCAGCAACAAGTTTTTCCTTATATCTTTGTATGTAGCACTTTAATGCTAGAGCAAAGTAATCGTTTCTAGACATACCAGTGTGTTAAATACTAATAATCTGATGGCCCCCTCAGCATAATGCTTGCTAAATTTGGGATATAGGGGTGGGGTAGAATGGCGTTGTGTTTATGTTCTGAGATTGTTGCAAGAGATTTTTTAGTAATACCAAATGTATCTAAAGACCTCTAAAGGATTGCCGCCAGCATGTGAATACTACAAATCCCCAATAAACTTTCCACACCTCTGGAAGCATTGCTGTTGACCTGTTTATGGGGATAAAAACATATGACACAAATCCCAACCCATATGAAACATATACAGAAAGCACTGTCAAATGTATGTCTTTTAAGGACTTCTTCAATTTCCCAGTCAATAAGAGCACAAGCATTCATCAATCCATAACTGAACGTGAAAAGGAGGCTGCAAAAGGCAGCATAATTGGAAAGTTCATAAGGACAAAGACACCTCAGTTTAAGCACTTCTCTTAATTAGACAATACAGAGCAGTTCAGCCAGTTGATACTTGTGTTCCAGCATGAAATTCATGAAATGATCAGAGTATCCGCAGCACTAATGCAGAAAACTATGCTAACACATTTATACATTGGGATCCCAATGGCTAACATTACATTACACCTCTGTTATGAACTTTAACCAGTTCCAGAAGTTGTTTCCACATAAACCTCTGCTCCCTTCCCTACTGCATCAAACCAAGCAGCCAAAAATTATATATCAGGCTCACTGGTGGTAATCACTGACTTGCATGTGCACAAGCTTCTGCACGATAATCACCATAAGGGAGCCTGGTGGCAAAATAAATGCAGCCAAAGGTAACAACTACTGACCCCACTGTCAGCATTTGGAGACCAGGTATGGGGACAGTCCGTCCCCTTTTGGCTTAAAACCTTAAGGAAGACGGCAGAGAGGGTAGTGGTTAAACATCTATGAGGGTTTAGATCCCCTTTACATATAGCTAAATGCATTTTCTCTATATAGTCTATATAGTTGAATATCTTCCAAAGGATAGCTAATCTCTAAAAGTGGATTCTTCATCAATTTAGTCTGAGCACCCCTGAAGCACATTCTCAGCATATGCTTCAAAGATAACACTGTGTCTTTAAAATGGGGTCATTTTTTCTTTCTAGTATGTGTGAAATTCTCTTTCAATTTTCTTTCATTTTCATGATAGTAAAAATTAATTTTCATATAAATGCAATAGGCAGTCTTTTTGATACACATTTTTATTTTAGATTGGGATAAAAGCATCCTAAAGCTCCTTGTGTTCTTGATAAGTACAAATATTACTTCTGGCTATTTTAGAAGTGGAAAAAATAATGAATATTTAATCGCTACCATGCAAAACACATTTTTCTTTTTTTTTTTTCTTTTCCTACTAAGGAAACATGTTCATGGAAGTGCTATATTAGGTGTTGTTCCTAGAAAATATATTCAACAGTGGTAGTAGTCTCCAGGAATCAAATCTACCTATGCTAGACTATTATTATAGCACAAATAGGCATGGTTTAGAACCTCACATGAAGAACCTTGTCTTAGGAATGCCATACGTGTTCAGGTTTTAGTCTTCTTTCGAACATTCGGATATTGATCATACACTTAAATGCGATGATCTAAAACTTACATTCAGACTAAAACTGTAGGATAAGCCCTAAAAATAACAAATGGAAGGATGTTCTAAGCATGAAATAGTTGGCAGACACCAATCGTTCGAAAGTGGCTTCCATTGTAGGTTCCGCAAGGATATTATCTGATACACAATACATTTGCAGATTTTATTGGTATCCAACCAAAATTTCCTAACCTGTCCAATCGACTAAACAATGGATCGCCATGGTCCAAAAATCGCATGAAACTCTGTTATTGGTGTGTGCGGCCATCTTGACACTCTGCTCTGATGTTAGCTCAGTTGTCACTTGTCTGCTCTATTGTTTAGATGTATGAAAATGTGAAACGTGGGGGGGCTGATTCAATACGGTCTGTATTTGACAAGTTTGAAGTATTGTAGAAGTTTATCTAGCATCTGACAATGTTCACTCACACACTGAGGGGCATATTTATTAACAGTAATAATAAGTAAGTAAGACAAACATCGACAGTGATGTTTTCTAATGTTAACAAATAAACCCCTGACTATTTTATTTTCTGACTTGTGGGTAGAATTGATATCAGAAATAAGGGGGCCTATTCATCAATGTACGATTGAGTCCGAATACTAAAACTTAGTATTTTTTCTAAGTTTTAGAACTGTACGGATTTCCTACGATATTTTTGTTAATTTGCGCGGCTTTTTCCTACTTGCGACAGTTTGTGCGACAAAATCATATTTATCGGAACGAGTATGAAAGTCATTCAAGCTTTGGTATCGTGACTTTCCTTTGGCCGAGTTGGAGCTGCAGAGTGCCATTGAGTCCTATGGGCAGCTTCCAAAATCGGATCGTACCACTATATTTTCGATACAAATTTTCGTAACATTTACGCACATCAGAAATTTTCGTTAATAATACAATTTTTTTGTACTTGTACTATTTAAAGTCAAAATTTTAAATCAGCCCATAGGTCTGGCTTCTGTTTAATGAGCAGACAATTTCACAGGATGGCATAGTGCTATATTAATACACTGAATTAAAAAAACAAAACAAAAAATGCATGTAGAAACCATGAGTATTTTTCAACTTGATAACATATCAGGTATTTGTTTTAGAGGTTCCAATATAGTTCATATAAATAAACCACTTTGTATCCATGGGGGCAGTCATTCAAGTTGGGACAGTAGGGCACTTTTAAATAGCAAATTACAAGTAAGCTCTGCTGAATACAGTGGTTTTAGTAGTTAAACAGGGAGATTAACAGGGGTCTAATGTCATCCATGGCTCTCTACAGATATATAAAATAGAATATTGTTGCAAAAAATAATTTATTTGCAGGTACTGATTGGGCAGATTCAGACTTACTATTTTAGTAAATTAGTTTAAATATTAATATATTTTATACTTGTTTATAATAATAATATTTAGAATGTGACATGTTGTATGTATGTATGTATGTATGTATGTGGGTTCACTCCTACTACAGGCCCTGGGATTCGGAAACCCATTGTCCAAAAAGCTCTGAATTACAGAAAGGCCATCTCCCATAGAGTCCATTTTAAGCAAATAATTCAAATTTTTCGAAATAATGTTTTTCTTTTTCTCTGTAATAATAACACTGTACCTTGTACTTGATGGTAACTAAGCTGCATGAATCCATATTGGTGGTAAAATAATCCTGTTGGGTTTATTTCATGTTTAAATGATTTTTAGCAGACATAAGTCATGATGACCCAAATTACGGGCCTCTTACTTCGAAAACCCCAGGCTTCAAGCATTCTGGCTTAATTAAAAACAAAACATGTTGCAAACCAATAATGAGTTACAACAGTCCTTGAAACTCAGAAGCTTTTTAAGGGCAATGACACCTGTTATTATATTGTCTCTCACGTTTTGTTGTGGCTACAAAACGCCAAAAAACTTACTGCTATAGACAATACTGAAAATTGTCTCTGCTGACATAGCATACAAAGGCATTTTTGAGAGATTATGCAATTCGAATGTTTCAGCAGAGACAATTTTAAGTACTGTCTATAGCAGAATGTTTTTTTTGGTATTTTGTAGCCAAAAAAATGTGGGTGACAAATACAGTAGCACTGTATGTCACTGCCCTAAGGAAACAGTTTGAGAAGAATCTGTGAATTGGGCAGCTATCTACAAAATGACTTCTTTGCAGAAGAGTCCAAAACTTGCCATTTAGTTTCTCAGTTATTCACATATGCTCATTCTTTAGGTTACAGGTGTGTTATTGTCATTATGCATATACCGGACCATTTCATAGTGCTGTAGTTTTTGCAACTGCTCTGTATGTACCACCAAATAAATCTCAATTCAGTGCAGCTCAATTAGCTTTAAACTTCTACTGTGTTTATCCCTTTCATACCTGAATTTATTCTATTCTTCTTGACCTCCCCACAATAAAAGTAACTTGTGTCATCTGATCTCTGTGTATTTGCAGTGCCACATGGGTATCTGTAAATTGCTGTATGTTGCTTATTTGGCATTCCAAATATATATAAAGAAACCAACATTTTCTTCCAAATGCTGAATCTACAGGGGCAAGGATAATCAAATATATTTACTAGATTGCTACATAAAGTGGACTTCTTCTTTAGAGTATAGTTGCTCTATGTTTAACCATTATTAAAAAAAAAAGTAAGAAGCCTTCGCTAAACTTGCAGTAATCATGTGATCAAGTAAAATAGTTTATTTTTACATTGAATGTTGCAAAGTCGTTTGTTTTTCTTGTACTGGACTGGGCTGATTTTCTGGTGAAACAAACACTCAGTAGACTTACATTACATGTAGATTGTATAAGATATAGATTTTGGAAACTTAGGACCTATTTAGACTTGGGCAAACCATTAGATCAGATGTTACTTACCTTTGTGTAGTCAAGGAAATCCTTATATCCTGCTTGTTAGGTTGGTGCCTTAAGGGGTTGGATAAAAACCACTGCCCTCTGGGAATAGCCAATGAATAATCAGTGGTGTGACTGCACTTCACTGTAGAAATGAATGGGAGATCAGTTGGCTACCAACAAAAGATGGTGTGTGTTAGTTTTCCCCTTGGAATCATTTAGAAAACCACTGCAGTCATTAATGTTAAATATAAACTTTTCTTAACAAGCTGCTTTAATTAAATAAATGCTTTCCATTTGAAAAAGACATTTGGGATGGGTGTGGCAACCACAGTATGGCTATTAAATTGCTATTCATTTTTAAATGGCATTCTGGGTAGTGAAGCAAATAAGTGTTTATTTTTAGGAGCAATGATATGATTATTACATGCAGTTTTCACATCACAGTGTTACATAGCCAGCCTGGCATATAGTAATATTAAGTTAGAAGCAGTGGTTTTGTTATCTTAGGAATAAAAATAACTATTGCCCCTAGTTACCGTATATAATTATTTCACAAAATAAATGATTCTGCTCCTGTTTGTCTGCTCCTGTTTGATATCGGCTCATTGATGCGGTCCCTGATCCGACTAGATTTTCTAACCTGCCCAATCGAAATCTGGCCAATTTCCCATACACGGTCCTAGGGACCGATATCGGCAGCTAATATGGGGACCTTTAAGCACACAAACAGGAGCAGAATCATTTATTTTGTGAAATAATTATATAACTAGGGGCAATAAAGCTGTTGATGATTTGTTGGGGTGTATATACTCTATTTGACCACGCAGCTTGCTGTATATGCCTTTTTTGCATAAGAGTACAGACACTCCAAGGACTGGTGTGTGTGTTTATAACATATTGAAAATGCCTGCTATGCTTTTTTTAACTATATATATCCTTGAAAAAGGTCCTAATAAGAACCGAAATGTTGGATATTTGTGCGATGTGCTTATAATAAAGGCATTACGTTTTATAAGGGTGTGCCTCTCTCTCTCTCTCTCTCTCTCTCTCTCTCCATACAGTATATGGTATTTGCAAAGAATTTAAATTAAATAATACAGTATATTTGCTAGACTCACCCTTTAAGTGCACTGTTTCTGTGAGTGCTTATGGCTGTATTTACATAGACCTTTCTGATAAAGCTTACTTATTTTTTACCTTTCCTTTTTCTTTAATTGGCCATAGTGTGTGTGTGAATATGTAGAAAAATTCCAGAAGCACACCATCAAAAATATGATTTATTTATTCCATATACAAAGGGCAACATTTTGAGCCCCTCTGGCCCTTTATCAAGCCTAGTGTGTATGAATGTAACAGGGACCTTAGATGTTAAAGTGGACCTGTCACCCAGACATAAAAAGTTGTATAGTAAAAGTCCTTTTCAAATTAAACACGAAACCCAAATTCATTTTTATATTAACACATCCAAACCCATTATAAAGGCATTTAAAAATCCCAGCTGTCAATCATATATTGCTTGCCCCGCCTTTATGCCTTAGCTAAAGAGCTTTCCATTCAGCACTACATAGATGTCACTGCACATCTCACTTGTCCCCTCCCTCCTCCTCATCTAACTGTGTAGCCAGTGCATGGGTATGGGCCTCTGGTCCTCCATTCTGGCACATAAACAAGATTTTGGGGTGATACAAAGCTTGTCTTCATAACAGTGTCCACAAGATGGTGCCTCCCTGCTTGCTTTGATTGAGTAATTCCAAGACGTAAGGAAACATTTATATTATTTATATAGAGTAAGTCAAGTTTATTTTGCTCAACTAACAATATAGAAACTAATTTGGAGTTATTTCTTAGGGGGGGCCAGGTCCCCTTTAATCTCCACTGGAGCAAGGACTGATGTGAATGATGTCTAATTATTAAACTCTAAGCTATATAAATGACAAACTAAAAATTAGGCATGCACTGAATCCAGGATTTGGTTCGGAATTTGGCCAAGATTCGGTCTTAGCAGGATTCAGCCAAATCCATGTGCCTGGCTGAAACAAATCCAATTCCTTAAAATCATGTGACTTTTAAAAATTTTCACAGTGTGCAGCTCTCTTTTTTTTTTGTAGCCTTATCTGCATATGAAAGTTGGAATTCAGATTCAGTTTGGTATCCTAAAATAGTGGATTCGGTGCATCCTTACTAAAAATGTTATCTTGTATCACTCATTTTGTTGCATGCCTGACGAAGGGGTACGCCCCCAAAACGTTGCTGCTAAAACTTGAATAATCACGCAGGGGCTAAGCCCCACTTTCATCACACTTGTTGTGCTGGTCAAATTTCTTGCTAAACTCTTTAAAAGTACATTTTCTCAAAAAAAAAGTACATTCTTTAAGTATTATGTTCCCTCATACTGTTCTGTTAAACACATCAGGTCACAGTGATGGTGTTTTCCAAGACAAATAAATTAGTTGTTCTGCGGTCTTCACAGCTGAGTGATAAACAAATAATGCAATAGAACATCATTTATTTCTTTACAATTCACTAGTTTAAAAGCAGAAAAGTTTGCCTTTTTCAGGTTATATGCCAAAAACAGCTGTAAAATAGGTTTGCTAAAACTGATGACTTGCTCTTTGCTATGGATGTGGCACTGGTAAAAATAGGACTTGTTTTGCTGAGTGAGCAATTAGAATTCAGTTAGTATAGCAAAACTGGTATGTCGAGAGAATGCAGTAATAGCATTACAATTGTCATGAAATGTTTTATTACATCTAATATAGTATGTTGGATTTTCATGTCAGTTAGTCCCTTTTCATGAATGAATAAATAGTCTAAAAACAAAACTTTTAATAATTTCTTTGTTCCAAAGTTACACAGAAGTCATGGAATTGTGAATCTAGATGCCAGGAAGAATTTCTTGCCTCGTAATTGTGTTTGTTTTCAGCACACTGGGAAAAGTCATTTTATTTGCATTTCTGACTTCATGGCCACAAGGCTACACTAGGAACTCAGCAGTGAGAGTGCAATGGCACATGGCATAACAAAAAAAAAAACAAACAAAACACAAATATTTATTATTTTAACTATCAACAATATGGGGCACATTTACAAAGCAATTTTGAGAGAAAGTTGATTTTTGTTTATCTTCTAGATATTTTCAAGATTTATGAATGTGTTTCCATCAGTACTCTGGTTTTTTTGTTTTGTTTTTTAAAAATTTCCCCCCCAAAAAAATCATATTTTTCAAAAATAACTGGTATAATTCTATATTTATTAACGCTCAGGAGAAGAAAATTCTGCAGGTTTGATCTGTCTCCTATGGAAGGCTTTAAATACTAGAAATGTTCGAGTTTAACTCGAGTTTAACTTAAAAAAAGTGAATATTCATTGTCAGCCTGTCCTTTTGCTAAACACTTTCTAGGGGAAGTTAATCCCATCATTGTTTTATATTTCACCCAGTTTTAATCGTAAATTAATCCTATCATGGTTTTCTATTTCACACATTTTAAGGGGAAGTTAATCTCATCATTGTTTTCTATTTCACCCAGTTTCAAGTGAAACTTAAACACATAATTAAATGCGTGCTAATGCTTCTAAAATGGCTTCTGGAGCAATTCCTTTTTGGGACAAATGAAAAGGATTCATGGAAACGAACAGCCATTTAAATTTCACAAATTTCTCACGTTTTTTGGAAAAAAAAAAATCGTCATTTTCGGACAGTAAACTAAAATTTAGAAGATGGTGACTTATCTCCTCAGCCCTTCAATGATTGCTTTTTTACACACGGTAGATTACAAGCAGGACTTTTAAAATTTGTGTTTAAAATTTGCAATGTATTATCTGTCTAATGAAGAATATTATGTAGCAAAATCTGATTCCCTGTGTTTAGGACATATATCACATTTCCTGTTAGAGGTATAATGTAGCATTTTTTTATGCAAATATCTTGTGGCACTCATAGAGCCCATGTTGGTGTTGTGTGCTTATTCAAATATAAGTATAGGACCTGTTATCCACAATGCTTGGGGCTTTCTGGATAAGGGGCCTTTTCATAATTTGGATCTCCATACATTTAGGGGCACATTTATCAAAGTACGACGGGTCCGAAATACAAAAAATTTGTACTTTTTTTAAAGGTTACAACTTTTTGTTTTTATTTTCTGCAACTTTTTCGTACATTAGTGTGACTTTTTTGTACTTTGCGACAAATAGCGTGACTTTCCTTTGGCCAGGTTGGAGCTGCAGAGTGTTATTGAGTCCTATGGGAGGCTTCCAAAATCATGCACTGAAGGATCAAAGTCAGAAAGGTCTCCCCGCCGTTTACAATTGTTCGGATTGGAATCGCCAATAAGATATTATCGTGACTAATAGGATTTTTTCGTAAGCATTTTTGTGATATTTTCGATGATCAGAAATTGTATCTAATCCAAATTTTACCCAATTTGGGATTCGAACACGTACTTTGATGAATTTGTCCCTAAGTTTACATCTTAAGGATGAATTGTATCTTGGTTAGGATCAAGTACAAGGTACCGTTTTATAATAACAGAGTAAAAGAAAACCATTTTTAAAAATGTGAATTATTATATGAGTAATGTATTTTATTTTAGACTAAGAATATAGCAAACAACTGTCCGTTTCACTTTAACAATTATTTTCCAGTCTTTGACAATCAGCTCATGGAAATAATTTGATCAATATAAAATATGAGTTGAGGATATGTTTCCATGCACTTGTTATTTGGCACACACCATTCAAGGCTGTCTTTTTTGTTTCTCTGTTGTTTGAATCAGAAAATAATTACGTTGAGTACCTTCGGCATACTTCAAAATAATAAAGGCTGTTATTAAAGGCCTAAAAGGATAGGAATAATGAAGTGACACTTAAGAAAATCACAGCTCATGCCCTTTTTTCTCTTTATTAATATACCTGCAGAATAGAAACAGCTTGAGAGCTTTTCTATGACTCAACACATGAGAAAAAATGGAAAAATCGATGATCAAGATAATGTGCAGGAGTGAAAATACAAACACCAACGCATAAAGCTTGCTGTAATGTTATGTTTGCAATGCATTGTGGGTCTGGTGGTTGTATGGTGTATTTTAATCTGTTCATGTATTTAAAAGGTTCCAGATAAGAGATGGACATGAGATGCCACTTTGCTGGAGCTATTCTTTGCATTTAAGTGGCCCAGATGCATTTGTATCTATGAGAACAATCATTAACCTAGCAGGATATAGAACAATGCAAGTACCGAAGCTTAAAGCTTGTCTGAAGTACCTTTGCACAATGTTACCCGGGTGAGCAGGGTGGTATATCTGTAATCTGTTGAAAAATATTTTTTGTTTTAAAATTAAATCAGATCTGCAGATATTTATAAAACCATGTAAATTATGTATTCCAAGCATTGCCATGTTTTGCAAATACAGACCAAATTGCAGACAAATTTTGCAATATAATGTCTTCCAC
The DNA here is from genome assembly GCF_000004195.4 of Xenopus tropicalis. Taxonomy (NCBI): domain Eukaryota; kingdom Metazoa; phylum Chordata; class Amphibia; order Anura; family Pipidae; genus Xenopus; species Xenopus tropicalis. The sequence goes on from NC_030677.2 coordinate 131,733,176, forward strand.
TTACACTAATTTTTTACAGGCTTTAAATCAAACCTGAATCATAGGCTTGAATTAAGCATGAACCCAGTTCATCATTAGAACAGTTTATTTGAATTTTTAGATCAAGTAGTTCACTTGGATAATCACCCTCCAGTGTGTCCTGCCTGTGCCTTAAACAGCAGACCAGATTAAATTCAATCAGAAAAAGGTTTATCACGTGAAAACTGATGAATGAAATTCAATTTGAGATACAATTCAGAAAAACTTACCTCACTGTTTATTAAAATAACTGGAACTGAATCAGGAGAAAAGTTTTTTCCTCTTCAAATTGAGTCTTGTCCATTAGTTTTCAAATGATAATCCATTTTTGCTGATGACACTAAATTGTGCAAAACTACAAGTTCCAAGCAGGATGCTGCCGCTTTGCAGAGCGATTTGAAAAAATTGGAACACTGGGCAGAAAACTGGAAATTGAGGTTCAGTGTTGATAAGTGCAAAGTTATGCACTTTGGTAGAAATAATATAAATGTGAACTATCTACTGAATGGTAGTGTGTTGGGGGTATCCTTAATGGAGAAGGATCTAGGGGTTTTTGTTGATAACAAGTTGTCTAATTCCAGGCAGTGTCATTCTGTGGCTACTAAAGCAAATAAAGTGCTGTCTTGTATAAAAAAGGGCATTGACTCAAGGGATGAGAACATAATTTTGCCCCTTTATAGGTCCCTGGTAAGGCCTCACCTTGAGTATGCGGTGCAGTTTTGGGCTCCAGTCCTTAAGAGGGATATTAATGAGCTGGAGAGAGTGCAGAGACGTGCAGCTAAACTGGTTAAGGGGATGGAAGATTTAAACTATGAGGTTAGGCTGTCACGGTTGGGGTTGTTTCTCTGGAAAAGAGGCGCTTGCGAGGGGACATGATTACTCTGTACAAGTACATTAGAGGGGATTATAGGCAGATAGGGGGTGTTCTTTTTTCCTATAAAAACAATCAACGCATCCGAGGTCACCCCTTTAGATTAGAGGAATGGAGCTTTCATTTGAAGCAGCATAGGTGGTTTTTCAAGGTGAGGGCAGTGAGGTTGTGGAATGCCCTTCCTAGTGATGTCGTAATGGCAGATTCTGTTAATGCCTTTAAGAGGGGCCTGGCTGAGTTCTTGAACAATCAGAATATCCAAGGCTATTGTGATACTAATATCTACAGTTAGTATTAGTGGTTGTATATATAGTTTATGTATGTGAATGTATAGATTGGTAGGTGTGGGTTGTGTGTGCTGGGTTTACTTGGATGGGTTGAACTTGATGGACTCTGGTCTTTTTTCAACCCTATGTAACTATAAGAAACTAAATCTTGGCCATTATTGGAAAAAAATAGATTATTAATCCATAACTTTGCTGGGAAGAGCCTCAGACTGAGAGATCGTCCTAATGCAATACTGGGCATCAGTTTTCGGTGACAGAATTTGCCACACATTGGCAGGCTTCTCCGAGTAAAAAAACTGTTGTTTATGCGTTTTTTCTTCTCCCGGAACATATGTAAAATCTGGCATTCAGAAGGCAAAACTTCTCCATTTATATTACACTGCTTTTTACACTTATTTTTGTTTAATATAATTTAACATATTTTAGCATAATAAATAGACCCCTAAATGTATGCACAAATTTGAAAAGGTCGAAAAAACGAGGGATATTTATAGCATGCGTTAAAAATATTATCACTTATTATTAAGTTAACGATCAATTCACTAAAAGGACACTTGTCTGAATTAGGAAGCGATGTTCTTGGTGTTATTTATCTGCCAATGAGCGATTTTTAGCAATATTTTAACGCGTGCGTGTTAATTCCGCTGCGTGCAATATTTTTGGCCGCACTTGATATTAGCGCATGCTGTTACGCACGCAGCAGTTACTTTCTGAAAACTACTGTCCCTGAAAACTGGAGGCTGCATCACTCTAGGACAGGGGTGGGCAAACTTCTTGGCTCACGGGCCACATTTACTCAACCCCGGGCCAGGGCGGGCAGGGCCAGGCCAGCGTTACGGCCCCCTTCGTCTCTTTAATTCCGGCCCGCCAATGACACCAAATCTCGCGTGATGAGACTTGGCGTCGTCGGCGGGCCGGATTAAAAAGGCCAAGGGGCCGGATGTGGCCTGCGGGCCATAGTTTGCCCACCCCTGCTCTTGGAAGATCACATACTTGAAAAAATCTGACTGCAAACTCCATCTTGTCACCACAGACAATCACCAGCTGCAGTTTTGTTCAGTAACGTCTACTCCTGAGATGTGTTAAGTTTCACAGTAATTATCACCACATTTTACGCATTTAACGCTTCATATGTGTTTGTATATCATGCGTTAGTATTATTTCTATGCGATAATTACTGCAATGCGATATAAATAACGCATGCTATATGAGTGATAACGCATGCGAAATTAAGTTGATGAATCGGTACTTTTTTATTGCATGCTTTTTAACGCAAAAAAGTATGCAATAAGCGTTAACAACCTTTAGTGAATTGGCCCCTATGTGTTATAGTTTCTAGGCTGTCCATTAACAATTGCTTAATTTAGGTAGATGGGAATTATATTTACCATTAACTGCATTAACTAATTTGGCATGTGCTCAAAAATTATGAATGCAGAGGGGGCTGTGTGGGCATAAGTGATAAAGTCTCCATAGTTTGTAGTGTGTACAGTAACACATAACATAGAGGGGCATTGGATGGAACTTATAGATTAAGAAAACAATACATCGTTTGCATTTATCATAGGTTGTTTGATACTTCTCAAAATGTTATTGTTTAGTGAAAGTACACTATGGGGCACATTTACTAACCCACGAATCCAAATTGGAAAAATTCCGATTGGAAAACAAACATTTTGCGACTTTTTCGTATTTTTTGCGATTTTTTCGTCGCCTTTACGACTTTTCGGAAATTGTCACTACGCTACGAAAAAATCGCAACATTTTGCGCAACATTCGGAATGGCTACGAAAAAGTTGCGTCAATTTTCCGAAAAACCGCCAAATACCGATCATTACGAAAAAAACGCAATCGGACGCATTCGGCCCGTTCGTGAGTAAGTAAATGTGCCCCTATGTGGGGATTTAGCTGGTAGAAGCCAGTAGCGGATGGAAATCTGGGCTTCACAGATGAGACAGGCAACTCTGGCTTGCAACCAAAATGTTCAGGCTCCTGCCTGTGCTTTATTTTCCACAGCAAAACAGTATATATCACAACTTGGTGTTTGCAAGTGAACAGTTCAACAAAACAAAGTCTCACCAGACTGTAATTTCGACAAATGGGATAACCCAAATCCTTACTGCCAATGTCCGGCAGTCCTTTTCTGGAGTCCCAGAATCAGGGGAGCTTGTTTAAGTCCAGCCTGCCCTCACAGCCTCTCTCAGAAACTGACCACCTGCTGCACACCCAGGCTCACCTTAAATGCTTCAGGTGTTGCCTAATTGGCTCCAGCATTCTCTAGCCATACGTCAGGGTCCTAGCCTCTCCTGCCCTGGAGATTTAAAGGAGCCAGTACCTCAGCCTGGGTGCTATATATCTGTCATCCAACAGACACTTCTCACCGAGACAAACCTTTTTGTCACAACTAGCATTCTACCAATTTTTATGGTTATGCCTGCCCTATGCTGCCTGTGTATGCCATTCTATGCTGCCTGTGTGTACCATACCCTACCTGCCCTGGGCTGCCTGTGTGTGCCATACTCTGCCTGCCCTATGCTGCCTGTGTGTGCGCCATACTCTGCCTGTCCTATGCTGCCTGTGTGTGCCATACTCTGCCTGCCCTATGCTGTGCCTCTGTGCCATATTCTGCCTGCCGTTTTTGGCCCTGCACCACGTAGGCCAGAAAAAATTTGGCCCTCGGTACCACAAGTTGAACAGTACTAGTTTATACATTTGCACTCAGTAGTACCCAACGTAACTCATCAGAGATGGAACAGTCAATTGTCTGGCATTTTCTTAGTAAAACCATGACTTACAACATTTATGTTGGTAATCTTTCACCTTTGGGCTTGGTATTCTGTTTATATTTTTGTTTTTACATAAGGCAGAATAGACTTGAGTAAAAATGAAATCTTTAATGTTTATTGCGTCCTCTAATCCGTTAAGTGCCAGCATTGTTTCTGCATACCATTAAATTAAATGGAAAAAACATTGTGCCAGAGCAGCGCCAGTCAGTGGTAGTTAAAAGGTTTAAGGGGATTTAATTTCTTCACTTTATATTTGTATAGTTGTAAACTCTTATATTATTGGATTTATTTAAGCATTTCACAGCAGTACTTTGTCCCACCACCTTCAGACTAACCTTCCACTCTCCCCCACCCACCTCTCTGAACAGTTTGTTCACTATGAATTGATGAATAGTCCTGTGTATGTTTCCAGTCCCTACATCTTGTTTGTTAGCTTTTTGAAGTCTTGTAACATGTGAACATGGAAGATTTTGCAATTCCCTGGGTAGATTCGTATTGCTACTTTTCTCACCACTTGCTTCCACATTGGCTTATATTTTTGTGCAAGAAAATACATTGAACATTTAACCATTTAGTGTACGTTTTTGGCCTTAACTAAGGCCAGGATAGGAATGGCCTGTTACAATGCACAATGTAATCATTGTGTGTTTGTAAATCATGCGTTAGTATTATTTCTATGCTTCTAGACATTGTTACGTTTTCTGGTGTCACCGTCTCTTAAGGGGAGATTTTTTAAAAAGGCCTAAAAATACATGCAAAAGAACTGAGGTAAAAACCTACAAATCATTTATTTATTTTAGTTTTGTTTCAATGTGATGACAGTTTATAACAACATTCTAAATAAAACAAATATATTGCTGTATACTGAAGTTGTATAAAGTGAAACAATTTAATCTAAATTACACTGTTTACATAGCAAATACAGTAATTCACTCTACCATTTAAAATTTTATTCTTGAACCAACAAATGTATTTTTTTTTAGCTGTAATATTGGTGTGTAGGCAGCCATCTCAGTGCATTGTGCCTGAGTCTGAACTTTCAGAAGTAGCCAGTGCTTCACATTAGAACTGCTTTCAGGTAACCTATTGTTTCTCCTGCTCCCATGTAACTGGTGGAGTCCCAAGCCGGACTTTCTTACTATTGCGTGCTATTTTGGGAGATATCTTTCTACCTTCTCATTGTTCGGCTACCGGGTTGGGGAGGGGGGGGGTGATATCACTCCAACTTGCAGCTCAACAGTAAAGTGTGACTGAAGTTTATCAGAGCACAGGTCACATGGCTGTGGCACCCTGGGAAATAAGTATAGGTCTAGTCCCATGTGAAATTTCAAAATTAAATATAAAATAATCTGTTGGAGAATCTGCTGGAGAAGCTCTATTAACTGATATGTTTTTTTTGTTTTGTTTTTTTTTTAAAAAACCCAACATGTTTTCACTTGAAAGTTTTCCTTTTAATGCATACTGAACCAAGCGCTTTACCTAAGACATGAAGCATGCAGATTTGAGTTCTGAGCAGTTAGAGTGTCCTTCATAGATCATGTTCAGTAACATTAAAGAAAAAATAGCATTTAGTGTACAGTTATTGAACCTGTTATCCAAAATACTTGGGACCTGGGGTTTTCTGGATAACAGATCTTTTTCGTGATTTGGATCACCAGACCTTAAGTCTGCTAAAAATAATTTAAAAATTATTTAGTTAAATTGGACTCTATGGGAACTGGCCGTGCCATTATTTGAAGCTTTCTGGATAATGGGTTTCTGAATAATGGATGCTATTCCTGCATAATATTCTGACCAAATTTTGGCATATTTATTGAAGGTGGTAGGTTTTACCTTTTTTAAAGAAAAAATGCAGAACTAACTAGCATAGCATAAAAATGCTGAAGTAGGAGGCATAGATTTATTTTTTTTAAATTGCAGGGCTTACACAAGCTGCAGTCCACTCTAAATTTCAACTTAATTTGTAAAGGAAATAATTTTATTACATATTTAGGCTGGGTTCACACAAGTTGTAGCACATCATATAGTATATCAAATAGTCCTGCATAGAATGCACTGTGAGGTAAGGTCAGACTCATGCATTTCGAAATAGCCCCCCCCCCCCCACACAAACATGCCCCATGGGATAATCATTTTGGACAATCAGCTTTGCGTCTTTGTACTAGAGTTTGATTGGCCAAAGTGAGAGATTGTGGGCCACAATCAGATGACTGAATTATCATCATATCTGAATGCATGCAGCTACTTTGAAAACTTTAACACTTTCAAGAAATTGAGATAAAACAACACATCAAGTTTAGCTCTGTACTGTACTGCACTTTTAACCTGGTTTGGGGAAGTCCTTAATTCTGATTCTTTACTGCCAAGTCAGTGCCTTGCATCAATGTTGTAGAGCCATCTGACATACAGTAGAAGTAAGAAATGCAGTGGTAAAATATTTTCCCAAACAACTTTTTTTTAAAAAAAAAAAATTACCTTTTACCTTTGCTGGAACAAAAATACATTTGTAATTAAAATAACATGCTTATATCTGTATGAATCTGTAGCATCTGTTATCTGAAATGATTGGGGCCTGGGGCTTTCCGGATAAGGGATCTTGTCGTAATTTGGATCATACCTTAAGTTTACTTAAAAAAAATATTCAATTAACCCAATAGGATTTTTTGCCACCAATATGGATTCGTGCAGCTTAAGTACCACCAAGGACAAGGTTCTTTTTTATTATTAAAGGGAAAATAATTAGAATGATTTGTTTGTAGCCTCCCTGTAATTTCTAGTTTTATTGAAAATGGGTTGCAGGATAAGGCATCCCATACCTGTATAGATATATACAAAGTAAATTAAGATAAGGGCAAGGGCTATGTTGACTGTAACCCCTATTTAAATATACAAAAAAAAGTGCTTTTTAACTTTTATGAAAATGTAGTTGGTTTCAATTTTTATATTGATATTGTTATATGGAAAATAGTCAAGCACCATCTAAGTAAATATGGTAATTTCTCTGTTTTATCTTCAGCATTGCAGCGAAAACGTCCATCACTGCCAGTCAGACATGAATATTGTAGGAGCCTGGAAGAGGGGATACACTGGCAAAAATGTTGTAGTTACTATCTTGGATGATGGAATTGAAAGAAACCACCCTGACCTGATGCAGAATTATGTAAGTAGTGTTATTTAGCTAATAATTTATTTTTAATGTAGTTAATGACAATAGGCTTTATTGGAAAGCAAGATAAAGTTGTACATATTAGAATACTGTAAATCTGTAGGTATATAGGTGTAACTCTATGGGGCCGATTCACTAAAGGTCGTTAACGCTTAACACATAGTTTTATGCGTTAAAAAGTGTTAGATTAAGTACAGATTCATCAGTCATGTCGCATGGGTTACTACTCATATCGCATGCGCAAAAATCCTGATTATCGCAAAGCGTTATTTCCATTGCATTGAGGTAATTATTGAATAGAAATAATACTAACGCATAATTCACAAACATATTTGAAGCGTTAAAAGGATAAAATGTGGCGATAATTACTGTGAAACTTAACGTGTCCCAGGAGTAGGCGTTACTAAACAAAATTGCAGCTGGTGATTGTCTGTGGGGACAAGATGGAGTTTACAGTCAGATTTTTCAAGTATGTTATTGCCCTAGAGTGATGCATCCTCCAGTTTTCAGGGAAATGATAATTTTCAGAACAGTAGTTTTCAGAAAGTAACAGTTCCATGCGTAATAGCGTGCGCTAATATCGTGTGCTACAGAATAACGCATAAATATATTGCATGGTTTAAAATAATGTCATCGCCAGATAACTAACAACAATAACATCGCTTCTTAATTCAGACAAGTGTCCTTTTAGTGAACCGATCGTTAATTCTCAAAATATAGGAAGTGATAATATTTTTAACGCATGCTATAAATATCACTTGTTTTTTCGGCCTTTAGTGAATCGGCCCCTATGTGTGAACTAAGCATTTCATTCCCATTGTCAATACAAAAAAACTTGACTGTTATTTGTGTGTGCAACTATTCATGTCGAGAACCTTAGCTATGGTACACTTCATGCACCTTAAAAGAACAGCATCATCCAGTGTTTAAAAAGTGCTTTGCTTTGGATTTCTGTTTTGTGTGAACTTTAAATAGAAGGTTACCTTGCCTCAAATAGTACAGTATACGTTATTGTGAACTTAGGCACATTCTGATAAAGCTATAAAGATCTATCTTTATATGTAATGTTATAAGAGACAGAAGAGTAAGCAAGTACCTTTAGCTACATCCCTGGTTTTACCGCCTGCCCCAAGTAGGTGTTAATATTCGCACAGACGCGTTTAACGCTTCATATGTGTTTGTGAATCATGCGTTAGTATTATTTCTATGCGAGAATTAACGCAATGCGAGGTAAATAACGCTGTGCGATGATGGGTTTTTTTGTGCATGCGATATACGTCTTAATGCATGCAAAATGACTTTGATGAATCGGGACTTAATTATCGCATGCATTTAAATGCAAAAAGCCATGCGATAAGCGTTATCAACCTTTAGTGAATCGGCCCCAATATCCAATATATAGGCACATTCTGATGAAGCTATAAACATCTATCTTTATATGTAATGTTATAAGAGACAGAAGAGTAAGCAAGTACCTTTAGCTATATCCCTGGTTTTACATGCAAAAAAAAAAATCATTTTGTGGAGCCGTATGTAAAAAATGTCCTTTGGCCAAATCTAGTAAAACGCTGATACTGCATCTACTACTCTATTAAACCACTGTCCAGCACATTTTAGCTGGATCCGGGTGTAGCTCCTCTGACAAGCATAGCATCTGCCTGAGCAGATACACAGAACGGAGGTGAGCCCGCTTTACAAGCCGATCTCTGCTCCTGTAGCTGCACTTGGGCCGAAATAGATCCACTTATCTCCGCCTGCATTTTGTACCTAACCTTATGCTTTGTGTGCCCTTGCCCTTAAAGTGGAAACCCCTCATATTAAACATTCACATCCCTGTAAACAATATAAAAATACTAAATACTGTAAAAGAAAGGCACTTGAAATAATTGTATTAACAATAAGTGAGCAGAACCTATGAATGACAAGACTACCATACAATCATGTGTAATAGTTGATACAATTGGGTTGATTCACTAAAGGGCGATAAAACAAGAGCTTTTTATAGCATGTGTTTAATATTTTTATCGCTTCTTATTTTTTGAGACTTAACGCTCGATTCACTAAAAGGATAGGCATCATAATTAAGATGCGATGTTCTTTGCATTATTTAACTCGTGATGAGTGTTTTTCTTGCGTTTAATCCCGCCGCGTGATATATTTCACCGCTTGCTATATTAGTGCACAATTTTACGCATGTAACCATTACTTTCGGAAAAACTACTGTTCTGAAAATTACCATTTCCCTACAAACTGGAGGATGCATCACACTAGGGCCAATGCATACTTGAAAAAATCCCACTGCAAAGTCCATATTGTGTTGCCAAAAGCTCACAAACCAAGTACCGCCTGCCCCAAGTAGGTGTTAATATTCGCACAGACTAATGCGATATTTAGCGTGTTTAATGCTTCATATGTGTTTGTGAATCATGCGTTAGTATTATTTCTATGCGAGAATTAACGCAATGCGAGGTAAATAACGCTTTGCAATGATGGGTTTTTTTGTGCATGCAATATGCGTCTTAATGCATGCAAAATGACTTTGATGAATCAGGACTTAATTATCGCATGGATTTAAACGCAAAAAGCCATGCGATAAGCATTATCGACCTTTAGTGAATCGGCCCCAATATCTCTTTCTTATACTAATATTGGGGGACCAGCAAGCTAAACCCTACAACTAAGCCAATTTAAAGCAGTCAATATAAAGAAAAAAATGTTTGTGCTGAATAACTCTCTCAACTACTAGTCCTATGTTTTGAGTATTGTTGGCTATGTTTCCTAAGCAAGGGGATGAACATTTTTTTTTATAATAAATCCACATATACTAAGTTATCTCGATTATCAATCAAGCAGGGAAGGGGGGGGCCATCAAGTCACAGAGAGCAACATGCTAAAATGATTAAAATGCTATGATCCTAAGTTTACTGAAGATGAGCTTTACAATTAACTCTGGGAACAACTGTCAACAAGAGGTTCAGAGAAAGTTATTGCAGCTGTTGGCTTCACTGTCGGATCACAATGTGATTTTCAGAAGCACTCAAGCAAAACTGGTGCCTTTTTTCTGCATTGTTCAGTATCACGGGGGAATTAAAATATAATCAGTTATGAAAAGGAATATAAATTCTATGGATACAGTTTGGTCATCTTCTATATTATTTCTTTAGACGCACAGAAAGGGAAATAAATAAATAAATATATATATATATATATATATATATACATATATATATATATATATATATATATGGGGAACTGGGAGTAACTGCTTACTCTGCAGTTTTTAAACTGCCAATAATTTCATTGAGTTGACTGCCACAGGATTTGGTTTTGTGTTTAAGATCATCTACATAGATTGACTAATATTATTGATCAAGTTATATGACTATACTCATCATTATCAAACCAAGCAATACTTATCAGTATATCTAATACTTTTCAGGCCCCTTGTTAAATAACATGGTAATTTGATACCAGGGTTTTTTTTAATTCTTTCACTGAGACCTCAGTTGACCTAATTCCATGCTCAGTGGAACCTCTTTATCTATTTATGAGCCATTTGATCCCATGGCTGTTTAATGAGCATATGACTTATTTATTCCTTTTCTTTTTTGGGGAAATAGGATGCTCAGGCCAGCACAGACATCAATGGCAACGACTTTGATCCTATGCCTCGATATGACGCAAGCAATGAAAACAAGTAAGGCAAACAATCTGATAAAAATATGTTATGTTTAGTGTAATATTGTGTAACTACCACAAACAGAGAGTAGGCTCTCATACCCCTCCAAAAGTTCATGTTTTGTCAATACCCACATAACAGCACAGGTGAATGAGACATACTGACATATTCTCCTGCTAAACATTGATCTGTCGGCTCAATACTGACAAGCACTTGTGCTTCACATGGGTTTGCTTGGGTGTCTGGATGATACTGACATATGTACCTCTCTACACATTGATGTACTAGGGTAATACTGAGAGATCCACCCATGTGTATGGTTAACATCAAGAAATCTAGCTGTGCTAGTGACTGAGCTACCTTTTACTGCAGTATGGATATTCAGAAATCAATGGGGTAATAAAAACTTGTTATAATATACCAAATAATTTAAAAATATTTACTTTTGTTTTACATGCCCTTAATGTAAATTTGAACATTGAAGTTCATGGACTCACACAATGTAAGCTTTTCCATGATTATTTAACTGTAAATTTATTAGATGTTTTTAAATGCATATTTAAATTAATATTAATAATTAGTATTTGGTTTATATACAGAGATGTCAACCAACCTCATGTCATAAGGGTGACAGTGATCTGCTGTGGACCTTTTTGAGACCACTTGTTAGTGTAAAGAGGAATTTAAGAGTCATTTTCACTCTCATGACACGGGTTTGTTTGACGTCTCTTGATGTAGGTTAGAAAATGTAGAAGATCAAGTATAAAATACCTGAATACTTAAGTAGTTTTCACAAATTAAACAGGCCATGCGCTTATATACAAGAAGGAAGAACCTTTGTCTTTCCTATTTGGTCATGTTGCCACACATGTGGGCCATTTATTGCCATCTATATTTCATGGTTGGTAGCTCTTTTTTTTGTTGAGGATAAAATACATACCCTTCTGAATATTCTTCCTTCAAAAATAATGCTAGCAGTTTGTATTCTTCTTGAACCTAAAATTATGTCCTTTAACTTTTTATAACACATGCCCCTTCTGCCTGCCCTTGTTTTTTTTTTGGCTTAGTTCTAAATAAAAGTAACTTGAAAAAAAGTATATTGCAAAAAATTGTGTGTAGATATAATTTGTTATACAACATCTTTTGCAAAACTTTAATAGATTTTGTATGATATGTACATGATGCTCAGCTCAGAACTTGTCCTGGCCTTTGAGTTTAGAACATACACATATGTTAAATATGAATTCCAAGTCAGTATGAATTATTATTAATAATAAAATATTATTATTTAAAGTCTCAAAATGAAATTTGCTTTTGCAGTGACACTGGAAGGTGAGACTAAATCTTTGTACAAGGTACCGAGTGAAGCAGTGTTAACCATAGCAATATGGTGTATGAGTTTAGCAATAAGTCATTGGTTTTCTACAGGTTATATTAATCTTTTCAGCAAGCAGCATTAACTGAAAAAAAAAATCAACTATTTGTCCTTCTGCTTGAGCCCTTCAAGATTGTGATATCTCCCAGTAGCTCTGAAGTGTCTGTTGCAGATCATCTGTCATTATGATGTGTGCATTATTATAAGGAAATCAAAACAGGCTGTCTGGGCAAGATCACGACCCTCCCCTGCATCGTTGGGAAACATTCTCTAACCGAGGAAAATGTTTGCATTATTAATTTAGCAAAGAAATTAGGCATATAAGAAATTAACAGATATGGCAAAAACCAAGTCTTTCAGGACCTGTAGGTGGGCAACAAAACTTGTAGAATCGCATATTGTTGATTTTTGTGGCCAACACCTAGAAATTCAGCATGTCCAGTAAAGTGTCGCCTTACCTGCAAGTGTATCTGTGGGCCCAGGCAGCAATCAGAAAGGCTTTAAAAAAGCCCAAAAGTGCCGTGTGTGCCATACCCCATAAAAGATAAAATTGCATGTCTGTTACAGATCTTATCCTGGATAGATAATAAAATAATGTCCTACCTTTTCCAGTATTAACACAATAGGTTATTTACCTCTGTATGTGCAGTTGCCTTTGCACAAATTTTCCTGCAGTAAGGCCCCTTCAGTGTCATGTGTTCATGTGTATTCATCCTGTATGTGTCGTGTGTAATCATCTTGTATGCTTTTTGCATATAGGAATTCCAGCTGGGGGAAATAGTAGTTCTCAGTCAGAGCTTTGCCTAGGGCTGATTCCAGATGTTGTATGGTAAGATGGTAAGATTGTGAGGGATGTGCGTTTCTAGGCATTATTAAAGGACATGTAAAGCCTACATTTGCCTATAATGTATATCAGTTGGGCATGTCTCCCCCACCCAAATGGCATCATTTGTATTGCATATATCCCCTCTGTTTGCCAGCACCATCACATTTTCCTAAAGCAAATAGCAGCTTTCACCTGGTGGCCATTTTTCCTCTGATACATAATCAGTTACATTTAAGTCTGCAAACAGCATACACACACAAAGACCTTTATTCAGCGTACATTTCATCAAGAATACAGGCTCACACAGGCAGAACTGTCTTTGATAAAAGTTCTGCTTTGTTTGAGCTGAGCGCAGGAGAGGAGGTTAGAAAAAAAAAATTGAAGCAGACAGCTAGAGCTGAGTTTCTATGGGAACCAGCAATGCCATCTCTTCACTGGCTGCTAGACTGGAGGGCGTGTTTAGTAATCTGAGCTTAGAACAACTGAGCATGCCCACAAGCCAACAGCCAAAGCAAATTTCTGAGGGAGGGGGGCAAGTGGGTAAAAGGAGGAGAAGGCAATCTAAGTGATTAAGGGGGATGCTGCAGCCTTACTATTAACCTCTGGACAACCAGTGTGGCAGGTATTGAAAGATTTCAAAGAGGCTGTTCACTGATTACGTTTTTTCGTGTGGGGTTTACATGTCCTTTAAGGCTGTGTTACCCCATAGTTTTAGTGCAGGGAATGAGGGAAAAGAGAGGCTGTTTAAGAATGGTGCCTGACCTTTAGCAATATTATTGGCTTCTGAAAAAGTAACGTGGAAACACACAGAGAAAGATTAGTTGATGTTATTATAAATGGGTTTTATAAACTCTGAATTAACTTTTTTTAAGTAGATTTTTATGAAAAAAAAAAGTAGTTCAAAGTAACTTTTTCTAAAGCTTTGTGACTAGAGCAGTCTTTCATATTTTGGCACGCATCTATCAGTGTTTACTAATTGTGGAACATACACTTTTCCAATGAAGACAGGAATACATGAGTCAAAGCTTATTGTGCATGCAGACCATTCATTCTCTTTTGCATGTATTTTATCACCTGCTGTATGTTTGCCTCAGGAAAGGTAAATTTGAGCATGTTATATATAGTATAATAAGGGTGTAGTACCCAGTGGTCATAAATACATTGCACTGTATCTACTGATACATATTCATCATTTTTATACCTAGGGCAGGGGTCCCCAAACTTCTAACCCAAGGGCTCAGACTGCTGGGGGGCCGGACCGCCATCACCAGCACGCGTGGGGGGGGGGGAAATGGTGCACATTTACCTTCCATCAGGGTCTCTCAGTTCGCAGAATTTCTCTTGTAGGTGAAGAAGAAACCTTCATTTAGCCCACATCCTATTTCATATCCCGCCCGCCGCCGCCCCCTGGCGTGTCCTACCTGTACTAGTTCCCCCAGGCTGTCCTCCATCTCGGCTCCCCTGTGGCGCTCCCTGCTGAGTCCTCTCTCTCCACTGCCAGGTGGGAGGACGCAGCGGGGGCCAGGTAAATTGCTCTGGGGGGCCGGATCCGGTCACGGGCCGTAGTTTGGGGACTGCTGACCTAGGGAATCTGTATGGTATCTTGTACTGCCTGAGGCGAAACAGAAAATGCATTACAGTCACACACTGGTTTATGTCAAAGTGAATAGGGTTTTATTGACTCGGAGGCATATGAAAAAATGTCAACATTTCATCACAACCTGGGCCCTTTAATAAGGGATGACAAAGGGCCCAGGTAGTCCCGAAACATTGCTGTTGATATGCCTTCCACTGTTGCCGTAAACCATTATGAAACTGTAATGCAATGTAATTTGTAATGTCATTTTCTGTTGTACCTCAGTTGGCTTGTCTGCAGCTGCATATAAACCTTCTTCATGCGTACAACAATACCATTCTGATTCTCTTGGTATAAAAATAATAAATAGGTATCAGTAGATCACTGTAATGTATTTATAACTGCTGGTGACTATACCGTTATTATACAAAATGACACATGCTTCAATGTACAGCAAATCATATGTAAAATACATGCAAATATAAAGAGAGAGAATGTACTGCATACAGAATAATTGTGCTTTATTTTTTACTATCTGGGGGTCATACATAATGCACCAGAGGCTCTGCAAAATGAGGAATTATTTTACTGGTAGGACATTTTTAAGCACTCCCTCCATTCTCCTATTTTGTACCAGAGTGCAGTGGAAAGGGACATAAAATTTTAACAAGTGTTATAATTATCTAAGCAAACTATACCTTTCTTATAAACCAACATAGACCACTTATTATATATAAAGACTGTTTTCACTGCCTAGTGTTACTGTGGATCTTTCTTGGCACAATCTATTTCCTAATTAAAAGTGTTGTTATGCATCGAGTTCATATAATGCATGATGATGTGGGACATTTCCCCCAAAAACACCTGGGCAATAAAGCAGATTGAAATGAGCTTCTATGCAGTGGTACATTTGTACTCTGCAATGCTTATATAACACTTGCCTCCATTCCAAACTCTGTTCAAACAATATCCTTGTAAATCACAGAAGGTAGCTATAACTTGAGAAAAGACCGAGCAGTATATACTTTGGTGCAGGTTAATTGAGGTCACGTAATACATACTTATTAAAATATTTTAAAATCACACAACTGAAAAGAAGTGAAGCGACCAGTTGTTTTTAAACACAGCAAAGTTCCTAACCTCTGCAGACTGTAAACAGATTGTTAGACCTTAAAAAAAACACAGAGAAAAGTGCAACTTAGAAGAAGCTACAAATGTCCTTTTTTCAATAAAAGAAATTTATCCTAAATTGTTCTCTTCTTGGATTATACTTAAAAAAAAAATCACAAACTGAACATCACTTTAGGCCATATGCTCTAATCCTGGGTGTGACGATGACTCTTTTAACTACTATGGTATTTCACTTGCCTGCCAAAACATTACTCTGGTTTCCTACAACTTGGCAAGTGAGACACAGATCCTGTCAATGGTATAGGCATATACTGGAGTTTTTCTGTGCTCAATTGAAGACAGCAGTCAGCTGTGGATGATATCATTCCTGCTATGTAAAGCATTTAGCCTCACTGTAATGTTTTATGTAATGGTAACCAATGCTAGTAATATCTTTTAGGTCTTTAGGCATAATAACTCAATGGTCTCCTCTGAAACTTCTGGATCTCATTATTGCTGATATTTGCCATCACATATAGAAGGCAGAGATTTGCTGGAATTGACCCCAGCAGAGATTGCTTCATGTGGTTTCTTCCCTCTTCTGTTTTTCCCCCTGCTATTTTTTCATGCAGTGACATTCTTTTGAAGTTTATAAAAGCCAAGGATATTTGTGGCATAATGTTTGATGGTGATTTTTTTTTGTGTTTACACTGAGGAAACTTTTCTGATATAATTATTGTAATGCTTGTTCTTCTGAATGAGATTTAAAAATGCATTTATGCTTTGATGGAAATCTCTGCTTCATAACCTATCCATAGGATTTATTTTATAAGCTAATTAATAATTTGGGATGGCTCACTTTTTGACTTTTCACTACCTTATTGTCTATAGTCCAAATTTTACTTGTCAAAACCTGTTCATGTTATCGAGTGAAAATAAATTAATCTCTGAAACTCTCTCCTCTTTCATTGCTTGAATTCATTTTCACCTAAAAAATTCTTTATGCTTCCGGAATTGTAATTTTAAATTTGGATGGCAAATTCTCTTTCCCTCATGGAGATTTGTCAGGGGTCCCTGCTATTCCTTTTATCATCAAGTTATCACTCCTTCAGTCATTATACCTAGTGATGAGCTAATCTGTCCCGTTTCGGCAAAAAAATTTGCGGATCATTGAAATGATACTTGGAACGGTGAACAAATTGCAGAACAGCTAAAATTGTCGCACACTACAATTTTTTTGACACAGGCGTCAAATTTTTGTTGTGCGGCAAATTTTACCGCAAATTCATGCCTGGTGAATAATTTTACCCATCGCAAATTATTGCCTTTAAAATAGTCAGAATGGCTAGCCCCTAACAACTGTGTGTTTTTGTGTCATGACAGATAGGTTTTACTTTCACTTGTATTACACGAATATAACAAAACAATAATTTATGTTTTGTATGACGTTGAGAGTGATATTTTGAATTTGCAGTTGGTCTTAACTAAAAAGCTACAAATAATAAGTAATCTCACTGTTTGCTCAGCAGCATTCCAGTTTGAAGTTTTAGCAGCTATCTGGTTGCTAGGATCTAAATTACCTTAGGAACCAGGCAGTGGTTTGAACCAGAGGCTGGGATATGAATAGGAGAGAACCTGAATAGAAAAATACGTTATAAAAAGCAAAAATAACAATAAAATTGTAGTCTCATAGAGCAATATTTTTTTGGCTGCTGGGGTCATTGACCCCCATTTGAAAGCTGCAAAGAGAAGAAGAAGTCAAATTTAAAAACGATAAAAAATAAATAATGAAGACCAGTTGACAAGTTGCTTAGAATTGCCCATTCTATAACATACTAGAAGTTATCTTAAAGGTAAACTACCCCATTAAAACATCTACCTGTAAGTCAAAATCTCTCAGGAATCACTAAATTAAGGATACAGTGTACAGTGATTTATTAAATAAGTGTCAACAGCTTGGTCCTGCAGCACTTTTATGGTGAACATCTGTGGTATCTGTGGCTTTTAAATCTGTTATGGGCTGTGATTATATACCATAGTAGATGAGGTTGAAAAGACACATGTCCAATTTCAACCTATTTGTCTCAGTGAAACCCTAAATACTAAATGATTCAGAGTTGAACCTCTAAAACCCATAAATTAATTGTCCTTTGTTCACACAAATATTTACTTCTGTGTGTGCAGAGGTCTCTGTTAGAAGCATATGAAGTATGTCGTTGGTTCTAATCCTTAAAGGAGAAAGAAAGGTAAAAACTAAGTAAGCTTTATCAGAAAGATCTATGTAAATACAGCCATAAGCACTCACAGAAATGCTGCACTGACTTCTCTGAAAAAAGAGTTCTTTTGTCTATAATTCCTGTGCCACAGACATGCAGCTTTCTGCTCTCTCCTGCTCCCCCTTCCCTCAAGAATGCTAAGAACTCACTCCCCCCCCCCCCCTTAGGAATGTGGATCTGAGCAGGAAGCTGACTCATAGGGGGAGATTTATTAAGACACCAATGCTCAGAGTGTTCATTCGAACGCTCCGAGCGTATTTTCAGCTATTTTTTCGTGCGACTTTTTCGTTTGCCCGCGCAACTTTTTTGTATGCTTGCATGACTTTTTCGTACGCTTGCGAGAAAAATTCAGAAAGGTTCTGCCGATGTGTACAATCGTTCGGTACGAAAATTTTGTGACTTTCGGATCGGCAATGCGATATTATCGTGACTAATACGATTTTTCGTAAGCATGTTTTAATGAATCGGTCCCATAGTCTTACTAACTGAGCATGTTCACTTGGTCTGGGTGTCTGTGCAGGAGTGAGGCATTATAGGAACTTTCTTTACCCAGCTCAGCGTTTTTTCTTCCTGTTTGCCTTCTGATCATCTGAACGGGAGAAATATGGGGAGACTTCAGGGCACTATTGAGAGAAATGAAGGTATGTGTGCAGCTTGAGATTAACTCTTTATTAGCCTTTCCTTCGCCTTTAATAAAACCCTACTTTAAATATAGTATTTTCCATTAAATCTAATGTTAGTTTATCCATAGCAATAAAAATCTTACTCTAGTTACCTTTTGTTCCCCTGCCCTGAAGATAGCAGCTGAGAAAGAACACAAAGGTTGTATAAGAAGAGACAGACTTAAATGGCAAGAAATATCCTGTCATTTACAATCATTTTATAGTGCATTGGCCTTGGATCAATTTGATATGTGCAGTACAAGATTCTATTTTTGAGGTACTACAAATGAATCAAGCTGTGAATCATAGTTCATATGGCTGACTTGCTTTCCATTCATTGGGCAAACGTGTAGAAGGCTGAGATTCTTCTATTTCAATCCATATCATCGGCATAATAAAATGCAACCCAGATTATTTGTGGGTTTCTCCTTTCCCTTAATTCATATGCAGACTGCACTATGTAATGAGGAATTTACATTTCCAAGCAAGTGAATAGGGGACAGTGCTTAAAAGGTGGATTTCAGTGTGATACATAACATATACTTGTTAACTCTACACTTTGATGTGCTGCAAATGTGATTCCAATGCAATAAAAAATCAAATAAAAAGTACTGTTCAAAATGTCATGGGATATATTAAAATATGTCGCTGGAGAGCTCCAATTAGGAGCAAGTAGGAAATAAACAAGAAAAAAAGAAAATAAAATGTTCTCAAATAACCAATGTATAAACACAAGTGCCAGAAACTTACATTATATTAGTGAAGAAAATGTTAAGTTGGATCCAAAAAGCCATCTTCCCAGGGACCCAATATGTGTCATATCAAACAACAAAAGTTATACTAAGGGGCACATTTACTATGGGTCGAATCCGAGTCCGAATTGGAAAAATCCGATTTGAAAACGAACATTTTGCAACTTTTTCGTATTTTTTGCGATTTTTTCGGCGCCTTTACGACTTTTCGGAAATTATCGCGACTTTTTCGTTACCAATACGATTTGCGGGAAAAAACGCGAGTTTTTCGTAGCCATTCCGAAAGTTGCGATTTTTTCGTAGCGTTAAAACTTGCGCGAAAAGTTGCGTTTTTTTCGTAGCGTTAAAACTTAAAAGGCGCAACGTTTCGTGCAAGTATTAACGCTACGAAAAAATCGCAACTTTCGGAATGGCTACGAAAAACTCAAGTTTTTTTGCAAAAATCGTATTGGTAACGAAAAAGTCGCGTCAATTTTCCGCATTCGGACGCATTCGGCCCGTTCGTGGGTTAGTAAATGTGCCCCTAAAAGTGATGAAAAGTATTGTAGCAAAGAAGTCACACATCTATTTTCTTTTACCTGCAGCAATGATTATACTTGCAAATGTTTAAAAAAAATATGCCTGTCCTTGCAGGCTAGGATTTACTAAATACTTTCTTGTACTTAATAGTGGCATGTGCAAAATGTTTTAAACTTTTCATAAATAAATTAAACTCACAAACATGTCTATGAAAAAGATTAGCCTGCCCTGTTCACAAGGAATACTTAACAAACAGAAAATTTGATTCAAATAAATGGCCTAAAAGAATCTTACCAAACTGGAATATATATATATATATATATATATATATATATATATATATATATATATATATACTGTATATAAGTTATCTTGCTTTTTTACATCTTTTCCCTTGAGCCACCATTTTGTAAGGGGCTGTGTGCTCCACAGAGATAACCTGATAGGAAATAATGCAGCTCTAACTGTAACAGGAAGAAGTGTGGGAGTAAGAATCAGAACTGTCCATTAATTGGCTCATGTAACCTACTATGTATATGTGTCATTGGTTTGTGTGTGAGTTATGTGCCTCATGCAGGCCAGATTCAGACTTAAGTACTTCAAATAGCAGAATTTCCATATGGAATGATCTCTTGTAATACTAGAAAAGCATATTTTAAATGAAAAGGTTTTCTTTAAATAAAAGTGTTTTACATGTGGGCAGTTTCTTGTGATGAGTTCTCTATAGGGTAATACTTTTCCTTTAATTGCTTTGTTAGTTTAGCACATTTTTCATTTTAAGAAATAAAAATAAAAATGATATGGTTAATACTGTATAACTATCAACAATTGTTCCTGCCATAGAGCTCACTGATAATTTATGCCCATGACCCCAGGAACATCTTAAATCTCTCTCTAGAAGCATGGTAACAGTGATTGTCCTTGTAACTAAGAGCAGCCAGAGATTTAATATCATGTAAAAGGAAACTGCAACAATATTTAATTGAGACTAATTGGAGTTGAGCTTTATTTACTATTGTCAGTTAAGTGCTAAATATTTGTTGGAAGGTGAACATCCTTGATTCTAGTGGGTTTTTTTTTTTTGCTAGACATGAAGCACTTGCTATAGTGATTTTTTTTTTTTTACAATCCATATATTTAAACAACTAGTACCGCTCATGTGCATGACATCATTCTGCATCTTGCATAACTCAGTTGCTTAAAGCAAAAGCAAACCTTGGAACAGCATCAGTATGAATACTGGATGCAGTTTATTAAGTGTTATTTAATGGTGTTGTAAAGTAAATGCTACTAAGCTAGTTTTTTTTATGTTACTTAGATTGGCAATGGTGATCCCTTACATGGTCCTGTAGATCAAGCCATGTGAAAAAAACCAATATAACACATGGCTATTTGAATGGCATGCATCTCATTGCATTTAGTGTATATTCTGCGGTGGTCACGCTAAATAGAAAGATAGGTAATAAAAAGTAACAATTACATTACAACTGCACCCACACAAAGTAAAAGTGTTGTGGCTGCTAGGGTCAGTAATCCCCATTTGAAAGCTGAAAAGAGCCAAAAGAAGGCAATTCATTCAAAAATAATATAAAAATGAAGACCAGTTGAAAAGTTGCTTAGAAAAACATACTAAAACTTAGCTTAAAGGTGAACTACCCTCTTTAAAAAAAATGAGAAATAGTAAACCTTATTTATTACCTGCACGGCAGAGTGCAAAAAACAGGCACAATGTGCCATAATTTAGACATGCAAGTTAGGGACCTCTCTCTTTACTTCACACCAGGGCATATCAGCAATCTGTTATTGTGGCAGTGATATTATACTTCTAAGAGCTCTTTCACTTGCATCTAATGAATTACCATTATTATCTTTTGACCTGGAGATGCCAGCAGAAAAATTGTCTGGTTGTAATGGAAATGAGAATAGCCAAATGCTGCTAACTTGCCCAAACTGCTTTAAACTGTTGTACACTTTGATTTTCAGTAGGTTGTTTGTAGTCAGCTTTAGCAGTGAGCCCTGACATCGATCCAACATTATCTCCAACATAAATAGCACATTTTCTTAAACAGTAACCATAGTTGCCACTCAGTAAAATCTACCAGTCAGTGATAAATCAGACCCTTTGGTTTAAATAGAGCTCTATTTTGCCTTTTTGTAACATAACGCTATAAAAATAATTCATTCTCATTCTTTAGTCTTTACTTTTTCACTATATGATAGTAGAGATCACAAATTACATTTTAGCGCAGCAGAGCTTTCCCCAAGAGTCTTAATATTTACTTATTCTTCGGGAGTCTTGAGCTATAAATGTTTTTATAACAGTTATTACCATTAAGTAGGCTTTGGGGCAAGACTGCAAAAACTAATTTTTCAGCTTCTTTTAACAGTTATTCAGACTGATACAAGTATAGGATCTATTATCCAGAATTCTTGTAATTTCTGTTGTAATCTACATTGTCTGCTAAAAATCATTAAATAAAACATTAAATCTAGATCTATCTGCATTGAACAGTGAGCCTTTTCCTCTTTCAGATCATCTTATCTCCTTTTCTATCTCGTACATGTCTCATTCTCCCTCTACTAACGCTCAGCCTAAAACCCTGATTCGCAACACGCGAATGGTTGATATAACTGCTAACTCTCTTAGTTCTAGCCTCTCCTCCTTCTGTGCTTCCTCTGATCCTGAGTTACTGGTAAATACCTACAATTCTATTTTATCATCTGCAATTAACACCCATGCCCCCCTGCAGCCGCAACGCAGTCGTGCCCACAATCCCCGTCCCTGGCTTAACCCTCAGACGCGATTTCTGCGCTCCTGTGCACGATCTGCTGATTGGAGGAAATCACGCGTGAAAGCTGACTTCCTCCACTATAAATTTCTTATGGTGTGCCTCAATACTGCCCTATCCCAGGCCAAGCAAGCATACTACAAGACACTTATAAATAATAATAAATCAAACCCGCGGCGCTTATTCTCCATATTTAACGCGCTACTTCATCCTTCACCTAATGAATCAATCATATCTGAACACACCCCCCAGGACTTTGCTGACTTCTTTAAAAGCAACGTCTGTTCTATCCGCAAACAATTTTCCCAACCTTCAGATACCGGTAATCTCAACCTTCCTAAATCTCCTCTCTCCCTATTCAGCTCCTTCAATCTCGTAACAGAGTCTGAAGTTTCTCAGCTTCTCTGATCCTCTCCGCCTACTACCTGCTCACTGGATCCTATGCCCTCATCCCTACTAAAACAGTGTGCCCCTGCCCTTACTCCAGCTCTTACCCACATATTCAATTCCTCTCTGGCTTCTGGTACTTTTCCCTCTCTCTTCAAACAAGCATGTGTCAAACCCATTCTTAAAAAGGCTATGCTGGACCCGTCCTGCCTTTCTAACTACCGTCCCGTCTCTCTCCTGCCCCTAGTCTCTAAACTCCTGGAACGTCTTGTTTTTTCTCGTGTCACTAACTTCCTCTGCACCCATAATCTGCTGGACCCTATGAAGTCTGGTTTTTGGCCTGCGCACACCACTGAGACGGCCTTAAGTAGAGTGGCAAATGATCTCCAGACTGCCAAGGCCAAAGGACGTTACGCAGTTCTCATTCTCCTAGACCTTTCCTCTGCTTTTGATACTGTCGACCATTCTGTCCTTATGCATATTCTTTATTCTCTGGGTATCCGGGATCAGGCTGCATCCTGGTTCTCCTCCTATCTCTCTAACTGCTCCTTCTCTGTTGCTCTTGCTAACAAATCCTCTACTTAGTGTGGGGGTGCCTCAGGGCTCTGTGCTTGGCCCTTTGCTGTTCTCCCTGTACACTCTCTCTTTAGGAGACCTTATTTCTTCTTTTGGTCTTAAATATCACTTATATGCAGATGACATCCAGATATATTTAGACACCCCTGCACTAATTGCTGATGTTCAAACGCAGATTGGTAACTGCCTCCTGGCTATCTCTTCCTGGATGAACCAATGCCAGCTCAAACTTAACCTAGCTAAAACAGAGCTCATGGTCTTCCCGCCCAAACCTAGCCCTCCTCCTCCTTTCACCGTTACTATTGATGGCATGACCATCAACCCTGTAAATTCTGCACGCTGCCTTGGGGTTATCTTTGACCAGTCACTCTCCTTCTCTAACCATATTAATAACACTGCCAAAACCTGCCGCTTTTTCCTCCACAATATTGCCAAGATACGCCCTTTCTTTCACTAGTAACAGCTAAAACACTAATCCATGCCCTTATCCTTTCCCGCTTAGATTACTGCAATCTCCTGTTAACCGGTCTCCCAGACTCCCACCTCTCTCCCCTGCAATCAATTTTAAACTCTGCTGCCAGGATCCTCCTGCTCTCTCCTAAGAGGGAACCTGCTCAGCCTCAATTAAGCTCTCTTGCATGGCTGCCTGTTAAGCAAAGGATAGCTTACAAAATCCTTCTGCTAACATTCAAAGCCCTTCACTCCTCTGCTCCTCACTACATTTCTTCACTGGTCTCCCTGCATGTTCCTGGTCGTCTCCTTCGCTCCTCTTAGAGCCTCCATCTTTTTACACCATCCACACCTACTGCGCTCTCTCGTCTTAAACCTTTCTATCTCGCTGCTCCTTACCTCTGGAACTCTATTCCTCTATTACTCACCCACTCTCTTTAAGAAAAAGCTCAGCTGTTACCTTCTAGAGCACTAAAACATTATTTTGCCCAGTCCTGTGCTTAAGGGCAAATGCCCATACCTGGTGCACTCTTACCTTCCAGTTTGTGCCTGTATGTTACCCAACCACTTAGATTGTAAGCTCTACGGGGCAGGGACCTCCTTCCTACTGTGTCTCATACCACATGGCACTTGTGGTATGAGCAGCACCCTTGAATTGGATATGGAGTAAAGTGAGTAATGGGAGTGCGGACCTAGTGATACAAAATATATATATATATATATAAGCAAACAGAGTACCGCACACATAGGGACTTTATGAAAAAACAAAAAAGGTTTATTGAAAGAGATCCGACGTTTCGAGCACCAAACTGTGCTCTTCCTCAGGGACAAACCACTGGTTTGTCCCTGAGGAAGAGCACAGTTTGGTGCTCGAAACGTCGGATCTCTTTCAATAAACCTTTTTTGTTTTTTCATAAAGTCCCTATGTGTGCGGTACTCTGTTTGCTTATTAAATTTTTTTGACCAGCACCAAGGGCATTCGTTTGCCTGATGGGTGTGCTCCTTTCTGTTTCTGTATATATATATATATATATTTATTGTATTTATTATATCACTTGTCCTCCCTGTGTGTAATTTTGTATTCTGTAAGACTGTACAGCGCTGCGTACCCTTGTGGCGCTTTATAAATAAAGTTATACATACATACATACATACATACATACATACATACATACATACATTAAATAAACACAATAGAAATATTTTGCCACTAATATGGATTCATGCAGCTTAGTTACCATTGGGTAATTGGTGATTTTTTATTATTACAGAGAGATATCATTTAATAAAATTGGATTATTTTGCTTAAGAGGAACTCTTCCCATAGTTTTAAGCTCTCTGGACAACATATACATTGCATAAGTATTTGTTCTGGTCAATCAGTTAGAGATCAAGCCTTCTTGATTCCAAGGCTGGAAGCCTCTTTCTTTGTTGTTGATGACTTTGTTGTTGTGGAACTAACATTTTTCATTTAAGCCCATTCATACTAACACAGTAATTCTAACTATAATTACCAAGAGTTGACTTTTAAGAGCTGCAATTATCTGGGGACAAATGGTCAGAGTGCAGTTTGCACTTGACACGGGTTCAGGGCCATGTGCTCTGTGTATGGATTGCAAAGACTGCTATTTAGTACCTGTCTGTATATTAGATTGTGAATACTTATCAACTACAGCTCTCTTTTATTGGTGGTTATTATTCCATAACTGTAATGCAATTAAATGAATAGTGATAGCTTGCCATTATTTCTAGCTGCAAACCCAAGAGTCTGTGGTCCTTCCCAAACTTTGTGATCCCCCAGGTGGAAGCAGGTCCATCAGCTGAGCTAAATAATGCAACATTTTGTGTATCCAAGGCTTCCTGCAGGCTTTCAGCCCACTTTATCTTCCTGACAGTAACACAAAGAACAAATGCACAACCTTTTAGCCTTGTGTCTCTTTAGATTGTAATTTAAAAAGCCTGGGAACTTGTTTCTCTCCATTACAGAGAATAAAAGAACTTTGGTGAAATGAAGCAAACACTCTATGATCTGGAGTTCTGAGGCAAAGGCACATTGATTTTGAAACACGTTTTTTTCTTGAGGTTGAACCTCCTTTTGCTTTATTTATATTGTAATTGGATTTTATTGTTGTAGATTGATGAGTAGCAAAATTATACTTTGATAGAAATGTGTATAAATATATATAATATAGATTTGCATTCACAATGTGGGAATAACATTTATATGCACGCTGTTATATGATAATATAAGGGCAAAAAAATTATTGTAACTTGGTGGGTTTGTATACCAGAATTATGCCTTATCGTAATGGTGTATTTGATTTGGTAAATATTTATTTATAATGAGTCAAATTGGTTTCTTTTACCTTTAATAGGTTTCTTTATGTTTTTTCTGCAAATAAACTAAATGATATGACCAAACAGTTAATGAAACCCAAAATAATTCATAAATTCACTCTGCTGGCTGCATAGCTTCAAGATAGCTTCTGCAATGTTTGTATTAAGGATCTTGCATACATCTTTAGTCTAACTGAAAGCCAAAAGCTTTACTTAAAATGCCATGGGATCTCAGCAGATCAGAAACAGGGGTTTCGAAGGTTGTGATTGCTAGCAGCCACAAACTGGAGACTTTCCAAATATCTTTGCAGACCTATGACATTTAAGAACAACAATAAGCTCAAAATGTCATGGCTCCTGCAGAGTTAAAAACTGCTGGAAGTCTGGAGTGGCTTAGAGAAGTCAATTATACTCACATTATCTTTTATAGCTGGTGACTTTACATTAATGGGCCTTAGTCACAAATACCTTAAGGTCAAAGCAATAGAGAAGTTTCTGAAGCTATAAGTGGAAGTGTGATTATTCCAGCTGTGAAGCACCTGTCCTCTGGCCTCATCCGCAGAGTATCTTGTCTTTTTTTCTGTGAGCATTTTTCTGTAAGTAGCTCTTGGAGAAGTTTTGAATTTATCATGAGATTTTTTTTCTGCCTTTTCAATAAATAAATGGAGAAACAAAGACAAATCAAGGGAGTCATTGAATTATTATTTGCCATTTCAGCTATGGTGTAGAAAAGCAAATCCAAAATGTATGAATAAAATCTGGCCTGCACTTATGTGAGTGGTGGTGACAACTAGGCCCTAATGTTATATCTATTTGGATTATTATGTTTTATATAATAATACCTACAAATATTATGTTGAGGGTGCTGTTTTTGTTAATACAATTAAACATGAAATCCAACCTAAATTTCAACTTATTCCTGTTTTTGGCCTCCAATGTGTTTCTTTCGCAAAATTTTTCCCTTCTTCTCTGATGTTTTGTCTTAAGGTCTTTAACTTTTTTTCCCATCTTTTGAGCTAGAGGAATTGTGATCCAGTGACCCTAACTCTCTGTATCCCTTTGATGGATGCAAATTCTCTACTCTGGCTGAGGTTTTTTTTTCTATTTTAAGCCTTCATTAAAATTCTGTTACTAGGTTTCTGGCACTCTGATTGTGGTAGTGATTCCAGGTGGGTCATGGTTTAACATTGATGAATTACTAATTGGAAGTTCTCTTGCTGACAAGTAGAAACATACGACCATTAACTAGAACAGCATTTCTAGTAATGTATAAGTAAGGGTATCTTAATACGATGGAATCAGTAATTTATAGAGTAAAATAACTGGTAGCTTAAAGGAGAAGTAAAGTTTAACTAAAGAAGTAGGGTAGAAATGTTGTACAATGTATTTTAGGCTTCTGTACCAACCCAAGGCAACCACAGTCCTTTAGCAGGAAGATCTGTGCCTCTAAAAATGCCCAGTGGGTTACCAGGGGCGGCAAAAATCTGCCTCTCTGCACTAGCGATGCAGTCCCTCCTTGCCACCCTCTGACGAGGAAAAATTAAGCACAGGGGGGACAAGGGGAATTTCATTTTATTAAATCCCATTCGGCAGCAAGGCATGCCATGTCCTAATTGTAAAGGTTTCGCTAAAGTTGTGGAAAAGCAAGCATACAGCTTCAAGATAGCATGTCAAGGAGATTATACCAGTATAGTTGCATAAGAATATGAATCAATGCACATTCTCCCAGTACTCACATCTGGGTGCTGGAATCAGACTTTGCATAAATTAGTAATATTAGTAATTTCAGGCAAGGTGGTACATAACTGTGAAAAAGGTGAAATAATACATTGAATATATAAGCTATGTCCTATACAGGTACATTTTATACTTAAACTTATGCTTATATAGATCTATAGCATCACCTCTATTATGTAGACAATTATTCTCAGTGTTCAGAATGACTAGGAAATCTGACATCAGTTCATAGTAATGTTACATTGCAAAGCAAGAAATATGATAAGTTGCAGGTACTTATCTGGTGTATCTATATTAAAATTCATAGGCACATAAAACATTAGGCTTGGGCCTTTCTAGCATTGTAGGAGAATGTCCTCTAAATTTGGCCATGTATGGCTAGAGCCCCATACTTCATGCAGATTTTTGGCAAGATTTGTTAGGCTTAATGTGGCTAATCTAATAATCGGTGGTTAGCACTGCCACCTACCAGTGCTTGGGTCTGTTCTTTTTTTGAACGGCACAGTGTCCACAAATTTACAGGCAGACTAATAGACATCTGAAGAAATTTACATCCAGCTCAGCAAGTCCCACAACTGTACTTTAGGCCCTGCTTTGCAGTCCAAAAATTGTCCAAAATTGTTAGGAACCAGCTTGTTAAAGTGTTTTCACAAAAAAATAAATAAAAGACTTTCTTTGGAAGCAGAGATGTATTATAGAGTGATTTTAGGCAGATGAACACACATCTCTTATAGTTTTGTTGTTTGTGTTATAAGATGGCCTTTCATCTGTAATTTAATTGTGTGACCTTCTTTTACAATAGGCATGGGACTCGTTGTGCTGGAGAAGTGGCAGCTACTGCAAACAACTCACACTGTACTGTAGGAATTGCTTTTAATGCCAAAATAGGAGGTATGTTATATTGTCTATTACTTGACTATCCAGTATACATTCACTTTCATAATTCAATACAAATGCTAATTTATTCAACTACAAATGTATATCATGGTACTGGGCACGCAAAATTTTAACCATTTATCCAAAGCCAACTAGAAAAGGTTTACAGACAGCCCCTAAGCAACTTTTAAGCCTGTCACAGTTCCTGTTTTTCATACCATTATCATATTAAACATAGGGCATACAAATCTCAATCTGAACAGCTACATTTTCAGCTAACACTAACTTTACAGAAAGTAAAGTAATTTAAATTTTCAGTTTTGCAGATTGGCTCTGAGATCTGACACCAAAAAATATTAAGAATGTTAAAGCTTCATTAAGGTTAAAAAGTAAAAATATATTTAAAAAAAAAATGTTTTAAATAGCTTTTTAAATAGTTTATATCTTCTGTTTGTATCTTCCTACAAATAAACCATTTCTTGGCAAAAAATGTCCTATTTTATATGAGAAAGGTATTCAATATAAAGTTCTGTAGGAAGCCATGAATGACATTTGACCCCTGTTTATCATCCTGTTTAAGAACTTAACCATTGTGTTCTACAGAGCTTATCTATCATGTATACCTGATGTCTACACACCAGATTATTTTTATAAACTATAGTAGTGTTTCTGAAGCAAACACAGTTTTACCAGAGCAGGGCAAAAGTATATTATATTTTATTTTTAATTTTAATGAACAGCATAGTGCTACCATAGAGTCCAGTAGTATTCTAACCAAGCAGACATTTGCAGTCACAGATCTTGTGTAAGGGATCCATATTGTTTAGGGAAATGAAGATCTTAGGCCATATGGGTTCAGTAATTAGCCTATCCACTGGCCTTCGCTCACTTCTGGGTCTGCACTTACAGGCACTGCATCAGCCTGGATGAAGACAAAGTGAGCAAAATTTGGAGTGGAATGCTTAAGTATACATTTTCACACCAAAATACACTTTATATGTGGGCACCCAGACCAATGCAGTGCCTGTAAGAACAGACACAGGAGTAAGTGGAAGCCATCAATTAGCTGATTCTCAGTCTGCATTTATATGCAGCCCTTGTCAGTGTAAAGGTATGGAATAAATGAGGTATTCAGGAAAAACGTGTAAAAACAGTGCAAAGCAATACAACATTTTACACCACCAATTATGCCAGTTCTTTGCCTCTTTTGTGTCATTGATTTTAGTTAGTTACTAAAGTTCTAGGGTGTAGTGAAAATTAACACATAGTTTTCAGCATTAGTCTGGCATAAAAGCAAAATGTATGTATATCTTTATTTATAAAGCGCTACTTATGTACGCAGCGCTGTACAGTAGAATTCATTAATACAGACAGGGGGGTTAAAGATAATGGATAAATACAAAGTACAACAATAAATACAATAAATACAAAGTGCAGTTGCAATAAGAGTCAGAAACACAAGATGAAGGAGGTCCCTGCCCCGTAGAGCTTACAATCTATATGGGAGGGGTAACTAACAGACACAAATAGGCAAATATAAGTGCTATAGGTCACAGTGGGTGACATTACAGTATAAGTGCCAGTTTCCAGATCAGGTGCTGGGCGAGTGCTCCATAAGGTAGTCTTTAAGTTTAGTTTTAAAAAGACTGAGGGAGGATTCTCTCCGGAGGACATCAGGGAGGGAATTCCAAATGTAAGGGGCAGCCAGGCAGAAGGGTTTAAGGCAGGAAACAGCAGTAGTAGTGGGGGGCGCAACCAAACGGTTGCTCTGCGAGGAACGAAGGAGTTGGCTAGGAACGTACGGAGACACCAGGGAAGAGATGTAGTGAGGAGCAGAGGAATGGAGGGCTTTGAAGGTTAAGAGAAGGAGTTTGTAAACTATTCTTTGTTTAACAGGAAGCCATGATAATGCCTTTAGCAGGGGAAGGGCCTGAACTCTCCTGGATGAGAGGAGGAGAATTCTGGCAGCGGTGTTTAATATAGACTGTAGGGGGGAAAGATGGGAATTAGGGAGGCCGGTTAGCAGCAGGTTACAGTAGTCAAGTCGGGATAGGATGAGGGCATGCATGAGCAGCCTAGCTGTTACAGTAGAAAGAAAGGGCCGGATTTTGGCAATATTGCGTAAGAAAAAGTGACAGGTTTTGACAGTGGTGTTAGTATGGTCAGAGTCAAAGATCACCCCCAAACAACGCATGGAATTGACAGGGTTGATGAGGGTGCCTTCAATAGAGATAGAAAAGGGGGGAGTAGGACCAGGTTTAGGCGGAAAGATCATTAGTTCAGTTTTTGTTAGGTTGAGTTTGAGGTGGCGTTGGTTCATCCAATTGGAGATAGCCAGGAGGCAGTTAGAGATTTGAGTCTCAGTTTTAACTGTTAATGAAGGGGTCGAAAAGTAAATTTGGGTATCATCAGCATATAGATGGTATTTGAAGCCAAATGAACGGATAAGATCTCCCAAAGACAGCGTGTAAAGGGAGAACAACAACGGCCCAAGTACAGAGCCTTGGGGTACCCCCATATTAAGAGGAACTGGAGATGAGATTTTGTTAGCGTAGGAGACAGTGAATGACCGGTTAGAGAGGTAGGAAGAGATCCAGGATGCAGCCTGACTACGGAGACCAATCGAATGCAGAATTTGCATTAGGAGGGAGTGGTCAACTGTATCAAACGCAGCCGATAGATCTAGGAGGATTAGTACAGAAAAGTGACCACTGGCTTTGGCAACCTGAAGATCATTCGTAACTCTGCACAACGCTGTCTCAGTAGAGTGCGCAGGCCGAAAGCCAGATTGCAGCGGGTCCAGTAAATTATGTGCATTAAGGAAGTTAGTGATACGGGAGAAGACAATGCGCTCTAAGATTTTGGAGGCAAGCGGTAAAAGCGAGACAGGACGGTAGTTAGAGAGACAGGATGGGTCCAGCGTGGCCTTTTTAAGGATGGGCTTGACACAGGCCTGTTTGAAAGAAGAGGGGAAACTTCCAGAAGACAGAGAAGAGTTGAAGATGTGAGTAAGAGCCGGAGTAAGCTCAGCAGCACAGTGTTTGAGAAGAGAAGAAGGCATGGGGTCTAGAGAGCAAGTGGCGAGCGGAGCTGACAACAGAAGCCGGGAGACTTCAGAGCCAGTTACGGGACCAAATGAGCTAAGACATGCAGAGGGGGGCTGAGGAAGGAGGAGCTGGTTAGTATTAGAGGGGGGAATTTGATTGCGGACGGACTCCACTTTGTTCAGGAAGAAATCGGCAAAGTCCTGGGGGGAGTGCATAAAGTCAGGTGATGGAGTCTGCGAGGGACGCAGAAGGGTATTGAATATGGAAAATAGGCGTTTTGGGTTGGATTTATTACTGTTTATGAGGGTGTTGTAGTATTCCTGTTTAGCCTTCGACAGGGCAGAATTGAGGCAGGCTAATAGGAATTTATAGTGGATAAAGTCTGCTTGCGTACGGGATTTCCTCCACATAAGTTCCGCAGACCTCGCACAGGAGCGTAGGAATTTGGTCTGCACATTCAGCCAGGGGCGGGGGTTTTGCACCCGAGTGCGCTTAGGCTGAAGGGGTGCAAATGAATCAATAGTGGAGGCTAGTATTCTGTTGTACTCGCAAACCAGGGTATCAGGGTCAGACAA
The DNA here is from genome assembly GCF_000004195.4 of Xenopus tropicalis. Classification (NCBI taxonomy): domain Eukaryota; kingdom Metazoa; phylum Chordata; class Amphibia; order Anura; family Pipidae; genus Xenopus; species Xenopus tropicalis. The sequence continues at coordinate 131,765,853 of NC_030677.2, forward strand.
CTCATTGAAGGAGGAGAGACTGGACCTGAAAGAGCGAGCTAAGGCCGGGAGATCTACGCCACGTCTGTTTCTAATTAATACAGCGGGGGAAGGAGCAGGTTGGGAAGGAGAGTGAGAGACAGAAAATGTAACGAGGTGATGGTCAGAGAAGGGAAAGGGGACACTGTTAAAATCAGACAGGGACAGATTTTTAGTAAAGACTAAATCCAGAAAGTGGTCATCCTTATGAGTCGGAGCATTTGTCCACTGCTGGAGTTCAAAGGAGGAGGTTAGGCGTAGAAAACGTGAGGGCCAGGGTTGCGAGGGATCATCAATGTGGGAGTTGAAATCCCCAAGGATGATTGCAGGGCCGTCAGTAGAGAGGAAAAAGGAGAGCCAGGTTTCAAAATCAGAGAGGAAGGTAGCAGGGGAGGAGGCTGACGGGGGCCTGTAAATGACAGCCACTCGTACAGAGAGAGGGTGGAAGATCTGAATGGCATGCACCTCAAATGAATTAAACAAATAAGCAGGGGGAATAGGAATAGGTGCGAACCGGCAACGGGAGGAGAGGAGAATTCCAACTCCCCCACCGCGTCCAGTGGCCCGGGGGGTGTGGGAGAAAGACAGACCGCCATGAGAGAGCGCAGCTTCAGTGGCAGTGTCATTCTGTAACAGCCAGGTTTCAGTTAGTGCGAGGAGATGAAATGAGTTAGAACAGAACAGATCATGAATTAGTGTAGCTTTGTTAGTTAAGGAACGGACATTAAGAAGGGCGCAGGAAAACGGAAGGCAGGAGGAGGGAAGAGTGGGAACCTGAATAAGGTTAGAAGCAGCAGAGGTACGACAGGCTTTAGGCATGGGGACAGAAGGACGAGGACGAATATAAGTAGGTATGGAGCAGGGCCCGGGGGTTGGAGAGATATCCCCTGCAGCCAGTAATAGTAGGAAAAAGAGTGAGTAGATATGAGCAGAGGATTTAAAATGATTGCGCCTCCGCGTACGAACAGAGACCGGGGAACAGAGGTGTAGGTAATTTATAGAGGGTAAAGGAGCCGGAGTATGTAGATGGGAGCAGGGAGGAGGATATGTGTATGGAGTATGGACAGGCAACAGGAGGGTTAAAGGAAGAGACTACCTTAGGGAGCACCTCTGTAAATATGCCTAGTAGCATTTTACAATGAATTATTTATATGATCATGATGCATGGCATTTCTTCACAGTTAAGGATATCAGTTGAGATTTAAAAATATATGGCATTTATTTTAGAACTTTTGACTGTTTTTATAAAGAACACATCTTTATAAACATGCTTCTAAGCGGGGACATTTTCTTATGCACTGGCTTCAAATGTGCACTCACTGTGAATACTGTATTCATTGTTTGAATGCTACTATAATGTTAATTTTATAAATAAGCTACATTAGAAATGTAATCCTAATCCTCTATATAAAGAGAGCCCTTCATACTTAAGCAATTGTCTGGTAAAGCGTTTTCACTCTGTAGTTCAGCTATTACTTAACTACCTCTGCAAATTTTAAAAACCAAATACAGTACTGTTAATGCTCTCAGTTGTATTACATGAACAGCCAGAATATTACACAGTGCACATCTATCAGTAACAGGCCATGTTAAACATTTGCAGCCTGCAGCTAGTCTCCCACAGGCAGTTCTTATGCCAGGAACTGAGCTCTATAACCTAGAGCTCTTGCCCTTGTGTCCTGTAGTGTAGCATATTAAATTAAATTAGCTTGCTTTAAAATGAATGTTAGCATTTTCCTTTCTGATATTTGACCTGTGAGCTTGCTCCAGCTGCACTTTATTATACAGAATGGTTTTAAATAACAAATTATATGATATTCCTGATGTTTTACATGGTGATGATTGATGGTTGTAGGAGTGCGCATGCTGGACGGAGATGTAACTGACATGGTGGAAGCAAAATCTCTCAGCTTGAACCCACAACATGTCCACATCTATAGTGCCAGCTGGGGCCCAGATGATGATGGTAAAACAGTTGATGGACCTGCGTCATTAGCCCGGGAGGCTTTTGAAAACGGCATCAGAACCGTGAGTGTGTGCTGAATGTGGGATTAAAGGCATTAATATATTCTTCAAGTATAAATGTTCCCAACACTGTTAAAAGTCCTATGATGTATTTCTGCTAGTACACCAACATTGTCAACTATACTTGCTGCCTTCCTGGAGACATCAAGAGTGCATTAGACAGTTTTATATGGTACCCCAAATGACAAAAAAGGCAGGTCTTTAACAAGCTAAAATGTACGTGTACAACAAACGTCTTTCAGTCATGCAGTACCTGAATGCATTGAAACTCTTTAAATGATGTCTGTAATGGATTTCTACATAAACTCCACTAAGCCTTCACTTTTTCTGGTTGTGGACAACAATAGCACTAGTGGGAGTCTAGAAATGGTGCATGTTTTAAAGAAAGCTGTTTCTGAACTAGAACAGATGTATTCCAATGCAAATAGATAACAACATGACATATTTCCCCTAAAACTGTTCTTATTTAACTTGCCTACCTCCAAAGAACCGTTGTTGAAAGTTTTGTGAGTTAACTGAATATGTTTGCTAACAATACAAAAATGATCTGCTTGAAATCAGAATGATAAACTAAAAATGAAAATAAAACACTCATAATTTGCTTTGGTTTCCGCCAAATGTATTGCTTTAGCTCAGAGCCTTGCTGGAAGAGAGAATCTATGCCCCCATAACAGGAGATCAACAGAATACACCATTTAGGGTGGTGCAAGTGTAATGGGCATGGTCAACAGTGTAGTAAAATGCATGTGAAAGAATAAGCCCTCTCTCTGATGATTACAAGCTGAACAGAAATATGTTCCACATGCTAAATATAGTCAGTACTATAAAAGCTGTATGCAGACAAATACAAAGTACTTTTTAGGCTTTGTGTGTACGTGTTTCTACTTGTGCTTTAAGATTCAATTGAAATAGTTTCCTAACCCCATAACAAAGTACATGGAAGTGCTTTTCCAGCTGATTAATACTCTCATTCAAGAATAGCTTCATCTGAACTATCACAGCAGTTTGCCTGTAGTAAACCTAGCCGCTAGCAGCGCTGTTCTGTAACTGTTGACTGAAAAAAACACTTGTCAACCAACAGTGTTTAAAATATGCTTGGTAATAAGCTAAACCTTCAGTCAACTCCAGTAGCACATATGACACAGATGTGGCAGCAGATAAAAGGCAACCTGTTTCTATCTGCCCCATCAGGTTGGTCAGCATAAACACCAGGTGGATTTTGCTGGGAAAATATGTAGAAAATACATTGTATTCCCATGCCAAAATCTGTGTGCATTCTGATAGGCTTATGCTATATCTCTTAATATGCACACAAGTCAGGACGGATGAGAGAAGATCATCCTTTACTCAACTGCCATAGGCTAGTGGAAAAATGCTATGTGTGCCACTGGCCCTAAAATAAATTCTTATACACATTTAAGAATGCAGCTTCCATGAATTTTTATCTTATTAACACGCAAAAATACAAAAGTTTGTTTACCCTTTTTTTCCATCAGCTGCTAAGTAAGATAAGCTTGTGACCATCAAAGTTCCAAATAACGGAAAGGCTATCTCCCATAGACTCCATTATAAGCAAATAATTCAAATTTTTAAAAAGATTTCCTTTTTCTCTGTAATAATAAAACAGTACCTTGTACTTGATCCAAATTAAAATATAATTAATCTTTAATTGTGGGCAAAACAAGCCTGTTGGGTTTTTTCAATATTTAAATGATTTTTAGCAGACTTATGGTATGGAAATCCAAATAAGATCCCTTATCCAGAAAACCCCAGGTCCCGAGCATTCTGGATAACAGGTCCCATACCTGTATTCCTAATTGAGCTTACTTTATTTTCTAAATTTAATACAACTATGTGTTCCATTAAATGGGATTGCCTTCCCTGTATTTATACTTTGCTTACTGTACTGTATTCTTCTAAGTCTAAAAACCCTGCAAACAGGCTTTTCATACACTTACATAAGTTACAGATAAACAGTATCTGTGCACATGAGGTGCAATTGATGTAAAACAGAAACACCACCAACCCGATTAACACTTTGAAGGGGTCTCCTGTCACTTATGACTTTGGTTCAGATTTTCAGGAACCTAGCAGTCACAGCAAAATTATAGTGTCACATGATTATCATTAGTATTCCATGAAACCCAACAATAACTTAATTTTAATCCATACCACAATTAATTCTGATTCTCTACATTATAAAAATGTTTTTTTCCCCTAAATTACAGTTTTTTTTATTGAAACAGTGAAAAAAGAATCTACTTCTGTATTTCCTGTTTTTTTACCCTACACCCTACTGTATATTCAAGCTGACAAGCTGTAATAAAATTTAAATTGCACAGTGAATATGTCGTCTACCTGTAGCAGTAAAAGGAGAAACTACTTATATTTTCTGACTTCTGCTAAAGAACAATATTTCCTTTTTGACATGCAATACTGCAGCAATGATGGCAAAGAATTGCATAGGTTTTGAGTTTTGTAGTATATGCTATTGGACTCATATATAATTAATCTGTTTTATTGTTTACTGTGGGCATAGATAGCACATGGAATTGTTTTGCTTAAAAACAAGTTTAATTTAAAAACAGCCTTTCAGAAGTATGTGGATGCTAGAAATCTCCCGTGCAGTTCTCCAAATCTGGATTTCTTTTTTGGGCAAGCTTCCAGGCTTAAAAAAGGGACAGACTGTTTAAAGGGGTACTATCATGGGGAAAAAAATCATTATTTGTTTCTGAAGAAACATCTTTTTAATTATGGTGGGCTGTAAAGAACACAAAGTTAATTTGCATACCCACAGCCATTTAAGAACCAGTATTCTTTATACAAGGAATGCAATTATGAGTGCCGTGCTGTGTAGAATTAGTGATGCAGAGTATGATCTAATTCTTCTTTACAAAAAAAAGACAGTAGGGGAGATATACTTTATTGCTAAAATTTCAAAACTGCCATACAATAATACATAGAGCAGGGGTCTCAAACTCGCGGCCCGCGGGCCATTTGCGGCCCTCGGTACAGTATTTTGTGGCCCGCACCAACACCTTCTCAAAAGCAATGAATGGATCGCGATTTTTATTGCGATTCAAGGGATAATGCAAGGCACGACGGGCGGGAGCTGCTGATTGCGGAAATGACGTTATGCCATCATAACAGTTATTATGGGAAGACGTTCTGTGTGCACAATTAGCTCCTTAGCAGCTAATTGTGCACACAGAACGTCTTCCCATAATAACTGTTATGATGGCATAACGTCATTTCCGCAATCAGCAGCTCCCGCCCGCCGTGCCTTGCATTATCCCTTGAAAGCCAATTTTTTGTGAAATCCCTTATGCGGCCCAGCCTCATCCTGACTTTGCCTCCTGCGGCCCCCAGGTAAATTGAGTTTGAGCCCCCTGACATAGAGTATTGTTTGTAGGCAATAATAGTTGAATTTTTTTATACTAGTATGTTTTATTTTATCTTTTATTTAATATAGTTTTTGAGATATAAATATATATATAGCAAAAAAAGGGAAAGTTGTGCTCAACCACTAAATTTTAAACCATTAGGCGGGGGTGCAATGAGGTTGTGACCACGAAATACATAGAAACAACAACAAGAGATCCTCTGCAGTCACCCATTATCAATATATAGAACATTAAGACATTCGGTGCATTTAAGCTACTAAGAAATGCCCTTCCCTTTAAGCAAAACAGGGATTGTTTGTCTATATATTGCAATATACTTCAAGCTGGCCAACTGCGTCAAAGTCATCCCTTTTGACCAGTTCCTACACTGACTTATGCGATTCATTAAGAATTCTACTGCTTCAATATACATTTAGCCAAGGGACTAAGTTTTACCTGCAACTTTCTTGCTTTCAAGGTTAAAACCCCCATATGGTTGCCCTTTTATTGGCTCCACTGGGATCACCAGCACAACTTTCCCTTTTTTTGCTATAGCTTATACAGGAGCAGTGGCCAGCTCCTTGTTGTAGCTCCCACCCTTCCCAGCTGCAGTCAGGTGATCCCAGTGGAGCCAATAAAAGGGCAACCATATGGGGGTTTTAACCTTGAAAGCAAGAAAGTTGCAGGTAAAACTTAGTCCCTTGGCTAAATGTATATTGAAGCAGTAGAATTCTTAATGAATCCCATAAGTCAGTGTAGGAACTGGTCAAAAGGGATGACTTTGACGCAGTTGGCCAGCTTGAAGTATATTGCAATATATGGACAAACAATCCCTGTTTTGCTTAAAGGGAAGGGCATTTCTTAGTAGCTTAAATGCACCGAATGTCTTAATGTTCTATATATTGATAATGGGTGAGTGCAGAGGATCTCTTGTTGTTGTTTCTATATATATATATATATATATATATATATATATATATATATACTTTCTTTTTTTTACGGCAGTAGTGCCATCCTATGCAGCAAGCCATCCTATGGCACAGGGTGCAAGTGTTCAGTGATAGGCATATCAAGTACTTTACACTCCTACTTGCTGCAGTGTATGTGCATTATATGTAGTGCTTGAAAAAGAAAAGCCTTAATATTATGTTATTAAGGGTGCTTGTAAGAGTAAGCTTATACTTAAGGCAAGAAAGTATAGGGTTTCCATTTGAAGCAGTACAGTAGACATATGTCATAAATCTAATAAAAATAGTTAATATTTCTGGGTACTGGTGATCATTTAATGGTCCTTTGGAAACATAACATAGTTGAATTTCTCAAAGGCCCATTTGATATACTTAAAATGGTATAATAAAGGCCATATGATCAAGGACTCTATATACATAAAATACAAAGATACTTTAAGTGCACTTCTGGATATCATATGCTCTGCACTTGTAGTCGTATTCATTGCTTAAAGATAAAAGATTTAAGTGGAATGATGTACATGTATATATATCCATACACAGCAGGCATTTATTAACCAGAACTAGACATAAATGTATATTTCGTAAGAGGAATATGCTTTAGTGTTGCATTAAAGGGTAGTCCATAAACTCGTTAGAGGCCACAGGGTAGATTATTGTTTTTAAAAGAACAATATGCTCAAATGAATTGTATAATAGTGTTTGCAAACACATGTACTATAAACTGCAGTTTTGGTAGTGGCTTAGGCCTGGGTATTGACTGTGTTTAGTCTTTGAAGCTTAAGTTAAAAAATGCTCAGTTAGACTAAGTTCCTATAGCGATCACAATGTCTTGGATAGAAGGCTTTGGGCCTGATTCACTAAAGGGCGATAAAACGTGCGCTATTTTTATTGTGCGCTAAAATTTTTACCGCGTCTTAATTTTGGCGATTTTTCGCACGATTCACTATAAGCATACTCGCGCTTTTTTACGCGCGATATTGCATGCGTTATTTCACTCACGAAAAGACTATTTCAATGCGGTATTTGCCGGTACATGCGCTAAATTACGCAAATAATCGCCACATATGAATGGTAGCATAGAAATAGTGTATAAAAATTGTTGCCGCATATAAATGATGTATATAAATATTAGCCACATATAAATGGTATCATATAAATAGTAGATGCTTATAAATAGTAGCCACTAGTGATGAGCAAATGTGTTCTGGTTATCTTTAGTGAAAAATTAGCAAATCTTTCGAAAGATCCACGAAACGGCAAAAATGTTGTGCGGGCAAAAAAAATGTTGCTGTGACTATTATTTTTTGACGCTTGTATAAATTTTTGGATGTGCGGTGAATTTTTGCGTGGCAAATTTTTTCATGCATTTTGCCATTGGCGGAATGTTTTGAGAAACGCATGAAAAAATCCGCCGCGAAAAAAATTCAACGCACGTCCAAAAATTCGCTGCGAATCCATGCCTGGCAAAACATTTCATCACTTGTAGCCAAATAGAAATAGTCGCGCAAATGAACGCACGCCATGTTAGCCATACACTCCAATACTTGCAGAAAATTACTGTATTAAAAATGAACATTTCGCTGCAAACTGGCGGCTGCGTCACTCTAGGGGAAACACATACTTGAATAAATAACACTGTAAGTCCATATTTTATTGCAAAAAATCATTTACTGTACTTTTGTATAATTTTTCGCCTGCCTGTAGTAGGTGTTAATTTTCGCATAGCCGAATGCGATATTTAGCGCGCAAAAGTTATAGTGAATCATGCGATCGTATTCTTTTCAGCGCGGAAATTAACGCAAAACGGTAAAACTAGTGCGAGAAATAACCCATGCAAAAATGGCGATTTTTTGCACGCGATAATACTATGGTGAATCGCGCGCAAATTATTTTGCGTTTTTTAACGCGAAAAAGCGTGCGATAATTTTTATCGCCCTTTAGTGAATCAGGCCCTTTGAGTTTTACTTTATACTACTGTACCATAGGAGGACTGTCATATCACATGTTTCAACCTTTCTTAAGCATTATATTGTATAAACATGGAAAAAACACACCATTTAGATTACCTCTACATTACTATTATTTAGCTTTGTCATAATTCGTCAAAATTTTTTATCTTTATTTATGTAGTTTTACTTTGTAAGCAGCGCTGTGCAGCAGAGCAATACATTAATAGAACCAATAGGGATCGACAGAATACTAAAACACAAAGAATACAACGCATAACAAAGGGTTAATGAACATGCCATCAGTAGAAATAGTAAAAGAGGAAGAAGGAACAGGTTTAGGGCACTGGCACATGGTAATATTTATTGCACACAGTTTAATCTGCACAACGGATCTCCAGAAAATGCCATCCCCTTCACTAACATTACAATTGCTGCAAGTAAATAATATTACTCATTGTGATTCTTATGCTAGCAAAAGGAAAGGGGATGGGAGTGCAGATTTAAACCACCTGCAACAATTCCCACCATCTGGGGTGGAAATATGATCAGTTCCGTTTTTGTTAGTTTGGCATTCAGAAGTCGCTGACTCATACAGAGGAGGAGCTTGCTATAAGGCAGTTAGAGATTTGAGTTTTAATTTCAGCTATTAATGAAAAGGGATAATAAATATTTTTGGGTATCATCAGCTTATCCCAATCCTAATGATAAAGTGTATCAAATACATAAATGCAGGCAAATTTAATTGCGTCTTTAAAGGGAACTAGACCCGAACCCTGCTTGTGCATGCACAGTTTAAGCTGATTTCCTGCTACCACCAACTGCACATGCGCACGCAGGGTTCGTAATGTCGGTGAGACCCGAAGACTGTTCACTTGCAGGAAAGATGTTGGCCAGGTACGCAGCTGCGCTACTTTGCTCTTTTAGGTTGGGGTTAGTGATAGGGACAGTTTTTTAAGTTAGAGACTATGCGATAAGGGAGAGGTGAGGGGGGTCGAAGCAGGCCAGTTAGGGGGTGTAGTTCTCCTTAAGCAAGTGAGCAGAAACATTGACTTTTGGTCTACCTGCATTCTAGTAAAGCATGTATCACAGAGAAGGTTGCTGGTTAAATTAAGGAATTTTAGCCTGTAACATAATATTTGTACTTGGAGAGAGAACAGGCTGAAGGACAGATTAACAAGAGTGGTGGTAAGCGGTAGATTTTATGAATTCTAATTGTTTATTAAAGGGACAGTTTACCCCTTTTTCAATTAGTTCAGTAAATGGGTCATACACTGCACATACCTTTTGCCTGTTTTTTTTAATAAAAATTTTTTTTTAAATCCATTAAATGGGGAAATTGAAGTGGTTATCCCTAAGAGAAGAGAGGCTGGATTTAAGAGAGTGAGCTGGGATTTCGAATTATGACAGCAGAGAAAGGAGTCAGTGGGGGTTGGAGAGACAGAAAATGTACCAAAATGATGATCAGAAAGGGGGAAAGGGTCACTGTTTAAATCAGAGAGGGACATATTTTGGTAAAGTCTAGATCTAAAAGTTGTGAGGATGTTGATGTGTCTGTCCATTGATGGAGTTTAAAGGAGGGGGGTAGATGGAAAAAACATAGTAGTCTAAGCTTGTAAAGGATTGTCATTATGACTTTTAAAATGGCCAAGGAAGCAGAATAAGTTTACAAATAGCAGAGGACCAAATAGTTATGAGCAAAGATAGAAATTAACTAGGATGAAGATAACTGGTATGGAACAAGGCCCAGGTTTGGGCGAGATGTCCTTTGCAGCCAGTAAAAGCAGGAGTGAGTTAGGATATGGGAAGAGGATTTAAATGTGCTGTCCCTCCATGTATTGGAATTAACTAGAATACAAAAGTGTTGTGAGTTGTTGTATAGTATATAGGAGCTTGAATATGGAGATAGGAGCAAGAATAAAGTTATATGGATAGAATAATGACGAGTCATAGTGAGGGTTAAAAAAGGAGACTACCTTAGAGAGCACTGTGCAGGCAAGTAGTAGAAACATGGGTAATTTTAACATGTACTTGTGTGAAACAGGTAGTATATCTAACAATGAGTTTTGTAAAAGAAGATGGCTAATTTCATCAGTTAATCAGTTCATTTATTCCAGGGCCCTCTGTAGTTGCTTTCCTTGTAGAACTCCCTATTAAACTCATCTTTATCACTTGTAAATAGATCACTTAAGAACAAAGCAACCTTGAAAATGCTCATCCCCTAAAAATATCTAAATATATAGGCAGTGTATAATTGCAAAGTGTATTTCACTATCATTGCTTACTCCACAGACTGATGGAGAAGAGCCTGCTTAGTAGATGGTGACAGGCAGGCAGCAAGTAATATGAGAAAAATCTAGAAAGCCATAGAGTCAAAGCAAGGACATAGGTTGAAACAGAATTGTGAAAGAGATATGCAGCTGAATCACAGAAAATAATCCCAAAACAACAGAAGAGGCAGTTTTAAGCGGTTCCTTGGTTGGGAGATTGTTTGCAGCTGGCCTTAATGATTCCACAGGCAGATGCACTGAATAGGCCTTTCTGAGCACAGAGTCTGCAAACGCTCTTGTGGCTCATCCAGTAAAGGCACTGGTCAGCTACTGTGTTCTGTATTCATTGCAGGCTAGGCTGTGACACATATGTAACTATGATAATTTCAATGGTGGTGTTTAGAATTGAAAAAAAAAAAATAAGAACAAAATGATGACTAAAATCTATGTTATAAACAACAGCAAAGGTTGCTAAAGCGTTTGTTCAATTCCTTCTTATTTGAATTTGTGTATTTGTTGTTAGACTAGCTGTGAGCAACGTGAGCAGTTATTGATGGTGTAGAGAGAAATCTAGAAGATCTTAAGCTGACTAAAAATAATTGATTGGCCCTTGCCTGTTTGCATAGCGCACCAAGGCTTTATCATCAGGATATTTTACTAATGTGTGTAATTTACTTTTTAAAGCAATCAAAAAGATTTGGCAGACTGTATTAAATCAATATACATTTGGTTAGAAAGCATACTCTTGATCCTAATGTGCTTTTGTTAATGTTATGGAAAGTATGTGGTCAAAGTGGTCTACTTCTGCCTTGAGGTTCTTGTGTCCTAGTTTTGATTCCAGCCAGGGCATTATCTGCAACAGACCATAGGGATAGTCGGTAAAAGTGGAACTTAACTTGTAAGCTGTGACTTTTCAGTTACTGAGCCTCAATAAGTATGTTGTTTGTATAATCTGTGTAAAGCACTTTGGCATAAGTTGACTATGTACAAGTAAAGGGCAAGATATAATAGAATAAATGTTACCTTGAAGGTAACAAAGGACTTTATAGCTGCTGCTGCCTAACTAAAATGAGGAAAACACCACCCTATAAAGTTGCTTTTTTGTGAGGCATTGCCACTTTTACATAAACCTTTTTTTCTGTAGAAAGGGGTCATTAAAAGTATTATCATTTAGTATTGTCATTTCCCTGTGTTGCTATCCTGACGTAAGTAGGGAGTGCCCCCATGAAACGTTGATTTTTTTGTGTGGTTACACTGGCTGCTAAGCTCCAGCCAAAACCTTTTTGAGTGCAGTCTCTACTCCCTATTTCTATGCAATGCTGGGACGTCACCATATGTCTAGGAGACTAGGCACCACAGAATGTTTTAGGGTGAATGCAGCTGTGAATACTCTGTATGCCATGTTATCAAATAAATAGGACCTTGCCATAATTTCATAAGAGATCACTACTATGCTTTGCCATCTCTCATGGATGACTTGAATTTTATTTCCATAGTTGCCATTTGAGATAAGCACTTTGTCATTATATGTGCCACTGAGTATTATACAGCTACTACCTATGGAGAGAATGGCCCCAAACTCTGCTACCAGCAGGAGCTACATCGCCAACCATGAGAGAAGTTAAGCAGCCCTGCTGCTGGTCCTGAATTTGCAGTGTCTTGATGATAGGAAATCCAAGCAGGCTGTCACCTAGCATAACCAGTAGTAGCATCTGTATCAGTCAATTCACCGTGCAGTCACAGGGGAGAACCTCCTTTCTCTCTCGGCTAAAATTTCCTGTGCAGTACTCTGGCAAGGTCCTACCACTGCTGTGGCAAATAAAACTTAAAATACATGATCTTATATCCACTATTTTGATCCAGAAAAGGGCAAAAAACCCAAACTAAAAAAGTAAATCCTTCCTGACCCCCATGGCGATTGGAAACATTCACTGGCTCAAGCTATCGTAATTAATATAATTTAATACAATGCTGACTCTCGAGCTTATACTGTATAAAGATACAGAAGCTATGATATAACAAGAAAAACATCCACATTTAGTTATTAAGGTAAGGAAGTGAACTGCTTCTTCCCCTGACATCATGTCCCTCTCTTTCTCCGCCCCCCCAGCTTAATTTAACTTTTCACCTAATCATGGCTGCATCTGATTCTGCCAATCTCTAAACATAAGCCAGTGTAATCTGGCTGCTGGTCATTTGGACCCCTTGTCATGCAACCCCTGCGCTTGTAGCTCTAGAGCCTTCTTTACATAACTTTGCTTAAGGTTATTGCGATGCATGGTCAATTTGTCATTTGTCAGTTATCTTTACTTTTAATGCTAAAATATTGCCAATAGGCTTATGTTTGGATAAATCTGTACACTAAAACAGAGATTTTATTATATTAACCAAAGTAATATGGCACTGTACCAGTGATGAAATTCCACAGCTCCCTATTCTTGAGCAACACTTCTCTGTACCCCTTAGAACATGCTTGAAAGCTTGTCTTTTTACAGCTTCTTTGTGCCTTTGTGAATATGCTGCATTCTCCTGCAAGTACACGTGGCTACTGAAAGAGCATGTGAATTGTGTTTCCTTTTAGGTTTCTTATGTTTTGTTTCGAGGCAGGAACTGCAGCTTTGTAAATAATTTCCACTTCTTTGCCTTTGGTTTCTGAACAGCAATCATTTATTTACACATTATGATTATTTGCCTTGCTTACATTTGCCCACATACTTACAACTGATAAATATGGTTCTGCACACTTTTGGTGCAGTGATAAATCTAGGCCGTATCCTCCATTTTCCCAGTTCTCTACATTGCTGAGATCACGTAGAAGGCTTGTTTTTATTACAGACAGTTGCAAATCTCTAAACTGTAGTTTTTCTTTATCCATTCAGACATTTGGTGGCAGTTTTATGTGTTGGTTTTAGTTAACACATATTACCAAAAGCACTAATAAAAAAACAATTATTTTCTTATCTCCTAAAATTAGTGTATTAGCATTTGACTAATTCAAACTTGTATATCTTTGCTTATCTGCGTGGACCACAATAATAAAGCTGAAATACTTTATTACTCTGTGGAAGTGCTGGACTTTATTGCTCTTGTACACTCATCTGCTCAGAACAGTACTTTTCAGCATGCCAGTTGATTAAAAATGAAAGGATTTGTGTGTTATGAATTAGAACAGCTGTACAGCATCTGTGTTAAAATATGCACATGGGTATCACTGTACCTACCTCTCATTTATACAGAGACCTTAACTTTTTTACAGTAGTGGCAATACAGTGGCACCCAAACTACCATACTGGGCTTTCAGAATGTTCTGTATAAGTTTTAATTACACTGTACAGTTTGTCACTTAGCACAACAACCGGATGTTTTTATTTTTTATTTTTTTTAATAGGGAAGTTATTCTTTTGTTTTTAAGAGAATGACACACAACAAATTGTTGTTGATTACTATTAATTTGTATGCGCACACACCGCAATGTTACAGGTAACTGTGAATGCGGGATAAGGCATATTGCTCTGCCTTTCATTCTTGCATAACAAGTGTGGGTGTATAGTTTTATGGGGGATACAATAATTTTTAGCTCTTGATATTCACTGTATTTATTGCAGGTGCTTCTCAGCATAGTTTGATGAGTGTAACGTTTAGAGTAGGGTAGAAGGTAGGCCTGGTATGTTTAAAGGAACAGTAACACCAAAAAATGAAAGTGTTTTAAAGTAATTGAAATATAACGTACTGTGGCCCTGCACTGGTAAAACTGGGGTGTTTGCTTCAGGAACACTACTATAGTTTATATAAATAAGCTGCTGTGTATCCATGGGGGCAGCCATTGAAGCTGGAAAAAAGGAGAAAAGGCACAGGTTACAAAGCAGATAACGGATAAGACACCATTGTATTCTACAGGGTTTATCTGTTAGCTGCTATATAACCTGTGCCTTTTCTACTTTTGAATGGCTGCCCCCATGGCTACACACCAGGGTTTATATAAACTCTAGTAATGTTTCTGAAGCAAACACAAAACTTTTACCAGTGCAGGGCAGCAGTACAGTATAGTTTAATTTCTTTGAAATATATACATTTTTTGGTGTTACTGTTCCTTTAAGAAAGTAACATTTGGCCCAAACAGGAGAGAAGCTATGCAGAAGCCTTTTTCCACCACAACCCTTTTGTGACCTGTGTTTCAACCTTCCTAGTGTTTCCACATCAATTTCTGTCAAGAAGAGTGTCTACCTTCAAGAATGATTGGATAACAGGCTGATGTCAGGGGTTGGCAGTTAGTTGCAAAACCTAAAAACGGACAGGTCTCTTCCTACAAACACCCAAGTGTCAGCGGAAAGTATCAGGGCAGGTGCTTTTCACAAGATGAAATGACTTCTGTCTGTAGGCTAAAATGAATGATAACTTAAAAAGGATGTAATCTCATAATCTAACTGGCAATAGTGACATGTTTCGTGCTAAAGTACAGTTTGACAAACCAACCAAATCACGCTCAGTTTTGTTATTAATCAGTCGTTAGGGTAATATTTAATTGGATTAGTTGACTTGCATCAGGGTCAGACAAGCGACTTATGTCCTCCAATTTTACCTTAGAATGGAAAAATTTAATCAGGACACTTCTTGGGGAAAATCAAAGTGTTCTTTAACTCTTCCAAGATATTTATTTACCTTATTGTCTGCAGCACACAATTATTTGTTTCATGCATACGGCCCGCTCTTTATTTTGGCATGCACCATTTTGTATGCTTAGAGCAGTACTCTTATTATCTGACACCGGATCATGAGTCATTCCCTTGATGTAATGGCCTTGCACTTTACTTAAAGGAGAACTAAAGCCCTAGAGAGAAGTAGGCTAGAAATACTGCACATTATGTTTTCACTTTCTGTACCAGCCCAAGATAACCCATTCAAAATATACAGTTTACATATATAAATACTGTATGTATTTTTATATATATATATATATATATATATATATATATATATATATATATAACAATCACAATACAAGTCTGATTAGAGATTGTACATTTTTTTATTATATTGCAGTTTAGAAACCAGTGCATTCTGTATCAGCTTTGTAACATCATCTTCTATGATAGATTTGGTCTCACTTTCTCCTTGGTGATTTCCCTGGACCCTTATTATTAGCTTCTAAACAGCTGACCAGTGCACACTGGACATGTACAGTGCCACTGACACTAACAAGATCCAAGATGGAAACCACTTTTTGTACTTTCATATTGGAAAATATTGCCTGTTAATTAAATAATAGCATTTCATTTATAGCAGATATTCCAGATATGATTTTAGCATCAGAGCAAGTGTCTAACAAAGACAGATAACCTGGGGAAAGTGAATTTCATCAGATTTGCTTCACCTGTGGATTTTGCAAACTCACAGCTAATTGATGGTGAACATTTTCACCATTTCCTTTGACAGCCAGGAAATCAGGAAATGCAATCTGATTGCATATTCTACTTGCCCTGGCTTTCATGTGGGCAAAGAGAGAAATATGGGTCATATGGTTTTTACTTAGTGGGTACAAGGTTTCCGGGGGTTATTGAAATGGGTAAGTGTTCCCTCCTGCCTCCAAGGAGGGAAAATTTAGTTTGAAAACTGTAGTGAATAGCAATATCAAGTGGAAAAAAGAAGACAAAACTACTGTATATGGAAGTTGCCGCTGCTTAGTAGGCAGTTGTATTTACAATAACATATTTTTAATTTTTTCGTTTTTTTAAGCTTGTTGGATTTGTGGTGAGTGGTGATATGGTATACTTTTCTGTTACTATAACCATTTTGTTTTTTTTTTAATCTACAGGGAAGAAGAGGATTTGGTTCAGTTTATGTGTGGGCATCAGGCAATGGTGGCAGGAGCCGAGACCACTGTTCTTGTGATGGTTACACAAACAGCATATACACAATCTCTATTAGCAGCACAACAGAAAGTGGCAAGAAGCCATGGTATCTGGAAGAATGTGCATCAACTCTTGCAACTACTTACAGCAGTGGGGAATCCTATGACAGAAAAGTGGTATGTTACCCAAATCCTTCCTATGTTCTTTAATCTTAAAGCAAACATTTAAAAAGCATCTGTAGACTGTTGCAGAAATCATACCCTTGATAACCCAAAGATTTATACTAAAATATCTTCAGGAGGTTCATCACTACATGAGCTAAAATTGACAGTTTAAAAAGGATTGTCTAGCATTTGGTGACACCTTGTAATATTACACTTATGTGATTTGTTAGGGCATACAAATTAGTATGCTGCTGCTACCCTTTAATGCATATTGGGGCAGCCCAGAAGTAACAGGGGCTCTCTCCCTCATGTTATTGTGATCCAGAAGATTTGGTCAGTGGCCCAAAGACTACCCAAGTAGAAAATGTATTTGTGCACTTTTTCTGAGACAGAATTCTCAGCAGAACTGAATTTGCTTTTTTTTTTATTAAGTCCCTGAATCATAGATCAGCATAAACAAGACTGCAGATTCCAGTATTTGCTCTTTAATAGGACACATGAAAAATGCAATAGCCCTTAATATACAAATACACAAAACGAATATGTATATATAACCAAACATTTTTCACAAGTAAGCTTTATATTTGCTGTGTACCAAAACATATCCTAGTTAAGAGATAAGATCCCATCTTTAGAAAAGTGAAACAGTGCCGAGTTCTATCCACTGTAGCTTTTTTTGGCTTGATAAATAGTAATCGATAAATGGGAAAAGTAATTCAGCTTAGCGCCATACCTTTTAATATTTGTTAGAAGACTAACATATATGGCAACTGGCAAAATGTTGTTGTGATGTATGAACAATAAAAAAACATGTGCAATGGCAAGTGAATTCCTTGCAATAGTTTGTGTACTATTCAACAACAAAGTTGCCTGGGTGGCTTCACCTTATGTGACCCCTTTATCAGCTACTGTCAGCCATAATTATTTCACAGTTCTTTACACTAGAAATGAATTGACACATTTCAAAAGGAAGCTGCTTGTTTTGTTTTAGTTCCTGAGGCCCTCTCTAAAGCTTTTTCATAAGGGAGCAGTTGGCACCTTAATTTGGTTTAATTTTACCCAAGACATGCAGCTTTTTAAAATCACACAGTATCCTCAGCAGGACCATTTCAATAAATGGGCATTTAACCAGTGCCCATCAGGACAATGGGCCTACATCAGATATTTGTCTTGTATAACTTTTGACTGAAGCATGCAGTCCCCTCATTTTAATCAGGCAGACCTCTACAATATAGCCATGTTCTTTCTATATTATATTCAGACTACTGACAATTAGGAAACTGCAATTCAAATGGATTGCACAATGATTAGTGATACATGTCATCCAATCCTAGATGCAGGCTACAAGTGCTGAGACTGGGAGAAAAGAGTGGACATTAACACACAATAGTTTTTGTAACATTATATATTTATTTATTATAGTGTTATTATAGTGTTTGTTCCACCATCTGTACCATTTATATATGGGGTCCTTGTGAAATATGTACAGTAAAATATTGTCAAAATTCATTATTTCTATATATTTTCCCTGGGAAGAAAAGCACAAGAGCACTGTGTAGTGTAACACACAGTAAAAAAAGTATGTAGGTTATTAAGGTTATGTTAATATGTTATGTTTTGTTTGTTTGTCTGTATATATATATATATATATATATGTATATATAAATCTGTAGATCTGAAAGCACAACAGTAGCATGTCATATAACCTACGCAGATTAAAACAATCTAATGTTAATGTTAATGTTTATTAAGATTATGTTTCTAATATTTTGTTATATTTATCTATGCCTAACCCAAGGTCTACAATATTTCCTTTTTGTTTTTCAAGAGCTTTATCAGGTATTTATGTTTTACTAGTGGCTAGATTAAACAATAATATTTGAACATGTGCAACCTTTATTATTTTCAGTTTTAAAATAAATATAAACAGCTTGACAAGCCTCAACATATATTAATTCAGTTCCTAATACTGACAAACTCCACTAGCATGTCATGATTAATGAGCACGTCCCAGCATGGTCTTGCGTTTGGAACATCATGTTAGCTATTGATGTTTTGCTGCCTGTTGGTGGTCTTACGCCCTTCTTATTTCCTTTCTAAGATAGATGGGGGACCTCTGTGAAAGCAAATGCTTTGTAGCTGAAAGCCATGTCTTAGATCTATCTGGTAATTATGCTTAAACACCCATACTCCTGTCAACAACTTCCTTTTGAAAAGGTCCTGATGGATTTTCCAGTCAAGGAGCTTTCTGGAGGACATATTATCCACTTGCTCTCTGGTAGCCAAGGAAAGAAAATATAAATCGAGTTACAGATGTTACTGAGAGCTTTTTACAGGAACATGCCACGGCAGTAGAATCTGCTGTTTCTTGTGTTCATGCAGAGCATTTATCTCTATCAGTCATAAAGGCATGTTAAGTCTAGCACCAAAAAGACGTTCTGTTTTGTAAAATTACTGGAGCTAGCTGCGTGCACTTATGGTTTTCTTAATTTTCATCTACACAACTCAATCCTGCAGATGAAAGCTCAATTATTGACAAAAACATATAACACCATTTTGTACTTTCTGGTTATTATCATTATATTCCTTTACCCAACTTGTCTTGGATCTGAGTCCATCAATATAAAAAAATTGCTTTTTGCATTATTAAATATAATCTCGGACAAGAAATAGATTTATATTTTACTTCATATTGATAGCAGAGATCTCAGGAGACAAAAAATGGCATATTTTCTATAACTGATGTGGACATTATTTTGTAATGCATAGAGCTTGTTACTGGATCTGTTAACATGTATTTTTCTTCTGATCCACAAAAAATTTACAGTGGATGTTTTTTTTAAAAAATTTTAGATAATCCAGTAATAAAATTTAAGTGCTGGTTTTCACATATTCACAACATCGTAATCAAATGAATAACAAGCAAAAATGAATTTATTATTAATAAATGCATTGATTTTCTTACAAACATCACTTTTTTAGATGACGTGCTTTATAGACCTTCTATGCCTACTATCTATGTATTTACAAAAGCTAGGGATTAGGGATGCACTGAATCCACTATTTTGGGGTTCGGCCAAACCCCGAATCCTTTGTGAAGCATTCAGCCGAATACCAAACTGAATCTAAATTCTAATTTGCATATGTTTATGGGGAAAAATCACTTAATTTTAAGGATTTATATATTCCACCAAAATCTTGGCCGAATCCCAAACCAAAACCTGAATACGGTGCATCCCTAGCTAGAATTATGGTGCTCCTGTATTGACTTTTATTTGTAATACTTTTCATTTTTTTTCATTTATCACCTCCTTTTTATATCACCATGGTAATTGTGATAATTTCAGGATTTTATTTCAAATTGTATGCTTTTGCTATTTTTAGTGCTGGGGTCCTCAGTTTGATTCTGACCCTGCCCGATCTGCATGAGAATTGTACTGCCTGTTTCATGTGATTCTCTGTTTTTCACTTACACTCCAAAAAAATACACAAAGGTTAATTGACTGCTATTTAAATTGGCCCTGGTTATGAATGATGAACAATCTCTCAGAATCTCTTGGTGCTGTGTAAATAAAGCATAGTAATGAAGTGACATCTGAAGGGCTGTTTACCAGACATTTTGCTTGAGTTAAAGGCCCAGTGTACACCACATAAGTAAACAGAGCTAGCATAGAATACCTCTTCGGACTCAAAAAGAGGCATAAGAACAGGATGAGACCAAGTAATTTGTATTATACCAAGCTTGCCGAGGAACTACACACACTTATTTTGATGATATGGTCATTTTAATTAAATATAGCCCATAAATATATTTGATAACATTTTTGTTAAAAAGCACCAATCATCTGTTAATCATAATAAATTACAAAGGACCTTAGATCCTCTAAATTTAAAACATGAGGGGGTAAAAGAAAAAAGTAATTTATTTTTAAACCTTAAGTTTTAATAACACTATATTTTCTATAGGTGTCCTGCCCATTTAAGAGGATCTTCAAGCCAATAATTTGGCGAGTTATCTGTATTAGATTTTATATAGCACAAATTGGTGGGTTAAAAGTTGCTACGAAGCATTGCACCCAAAACCTGTGTCAGCAAATAGCTAAACATATTATTTTGCATTCTATAACAATAACTTTTACTAACAAGGATTTTTGTGTTACTATAAACTTGATTTCAGTTCCAAATGGTTAATTTTATTGTGCATTCTATGCCAGTATTTATTACCCTTCAAATAGCCTCGTGCTCAATGCATAGTTTGTCAATATTCCCACAACTACAATTTCCCTTAAAATGAGCTCTACAGGACTGTATATTTAGCCCTCCAGCATTTCTGCATTGCCTAGAAAATAAGATGTCACAAATATCCCAGCCATCAAATGAAACTGAGGGAGCAATTTCCCCCTTTTAATTTAGTAATACCCTTCATTTAGGTTCAGTGTATAATTTAGAAATGTGGCTGAATTGGCTTCTTGAGGATGAAATGGTTTATTTTAAACATTTCATTCCAGTACATTTAGATTCCCAATCAATGCCAGAACATCTGTATTCAAATCTCAGAAAGCTTTGCACAAATCCAATAGTATTGTTTTATTTAACAATACTTCCTCAGTTCACTTTGGAGCATACTAATTCTATTTCTCCTAGTGTAAACATTCCAGATTAGTTTAAGGCCCAGCTGTTGTCACATCATATCTTTTTATCAGAGGTTCTCTTCATAAGGTTAAATCTTTGGCATTAACCTGCTTTTTTTTACTTCAGCGTGCAGGGTTTAGAATTCCAAGCATTTTGGGCTTTATATCAAATTTCGCTTTTATTTTGACATAATTAATGAGAGTGAAATTAAAGGGCAAGGAAAACCCATTGCCATGGAAGGTTTCTCCATCTACTGTGTTTCTAACATATATATGTTGATTCCATATTATGATTCCAGAGAAATCCACCTTAGAATCTGTTAATTTGTTAAATAAATTTTAGCAAAAAAATTCACACCCAGGCCTCTTTCATTTGAGAACTCATTGTTAATGGTTATGTTACCACAGGAGGCTGGATTTTTCCCTGTTTCTTTTTTTCTTCTTTTTTTTTTTTTACCAAATTGTAATATAATGTTACTTTGCAACATTTTTTCTTCTGGTATCAGTACAAGTTTAGTTTTAGGCATTTTATGGAGTTCCTTGATATAGAGTGCCATTTAAGCCCCGTTCAGAACACCTTGCCCCACAAACGGGAAACTTTTTCTCATTAGGGAAACCTTATGATTCAATGTAACAATAGGGTTTGTGCTGGCCTGTTGATATAAATAAAGAAATATTTATGGTATTTGTTATTTCTTGCACTAAACAGGACAAATACTGAAAGTAAAGTCACATTTTACTTTCTGTTTTTATGAGAACAGACAAAACAAATTAGCAGTCTAATGAAAAGCAATCTAAATAAACAATCCTTTCCCCCAGCTGCAGCCTTTGTGATATGAAGCACCTCATTATACGGAAGGCTTCTCAGTAGACTACATTTTTTTGACTCTCAGCAATATATATTTTATATAATTTACTGATTTTATTTAAACAGCCTTTTGTTAAATTATGCAACTCAATGTTCAATTCAAAATTGTGTTGAATTGTGGTATGCTTTTTATTTTTGTTGAAAATTGGTTTATTAAGCAAGTCTCCTGTTTGTTACAGATCACCACAGATCTCCGACAACGATGCACAGACAGCCATACAGGAACATCTGCATCAGCTCCAATGGCTGCAGGAATCATAGCTCTTGCACTAGAAGCAAAGTAAGTATTGGTCTCAGAAAATTTTAAACTGTAATGAGACAGTTCTCTGTTCACCGGTTCTCTTGCATTCTTCAGGGAGAAATACTCAACACAAACATAGAAACAATATAATATTGGTTAGGTATACAAACAGTTAAGTAGTGACTACCTTAGAGAGGCAGCTATGGCCAGCAGTGTGTGACAGAACAAATGCGGATCTTTGCAGTTTAGAATAAATAATATTTCTAATATGTTTTAGGACTTTAATTTCTATATCTTTATAATGTTCCATAGCTCATCTTGTTCTTTATACATATTTAAGAAACTGATTAATCTGTGTATGTCTGCTTTTTTTAGGTGCAATAAAGCAAATTATAAGGAGACTGGTTGCCTACATGTACTTTAGCAGCCGGTAGTCAGCAAAACAACTAGTATAAGCTTTTGGACATTGCAGGTTCTCCAATGGCCACTTCTCACTGGTACATAGAACTGGATACAATCTGGAACAGCATGTTTCTCTCTGTGTTATCGCTGTGTATTCTGCAGCAAAGAGATTCCAGTAGGAAGGAGGTCAATTAGTCAGAAGGCAGACAAAGAATCAGGGAAGCATAAAAGAAAAATAAGAGTAAAATAATTGTACTATTATCAAGCTTTTTTTTTGCTTCGGGGGTCAGCGTGCGTTAGAAATATGTAGCAGGGCTAATCATGATCGTAATATGGAATAATATGAAATAAAAGCAGTAAATATCTTTGATGCATTGCTGTGTGCAGTGATAGCTGAATCGTTAGAAATCTTCAACCTTGACAGGATTGGGGTAACACTTAGGGGGCCATTTACTAATGGTTGTATTTTTTTTCTGAATTAGAATTTTTAGAGAAAAAAGTTACCAGCTAAAACTTGTTGAGATCATGTAGAAGTCAATAGCAGGTGTCCCTTCCCTGGAGGATCCTAGAGGTTTTCAGATTTTTAACACTGTTTTTTTGTGCGACAGTTCGAAAAAGTAGAAGTAAAAAAAATGTCACTACTTTTTTTAGACTTTTTCCTGCACAGACTTTTTCAGTTCAGACTTT
Source organism: Xenopus tropicalis (assembly GCF_000004195.4). Taxonomy (NCBI): domain Eukaryota; kingdom Metazoa; phylum Chordata; class Amphibia; order Anura; family Pipidae; genus Xenopus; species Xenopus tropicalis. The sequence continues at coordinate 131,789,308 of NC_030677.2, forward strand.
TTAGTAAATGTCAAACGTTCGTTGAAAAGAGTTTATTCAAATTTTTAAAAAGAAAAAAAAATCTGCCCCTTAGCTCCCCTGGGGCTATTTTTGGTAATGTCTGTGAAACAGTATTGAAAAGACAGGATTTCAGTAAAATGTTACTTGACTACATTTACATTGCTGCACTGACAACTTTAGCATCTTTTCAACAGAAATTGTTTTAAACATTTCATTGACAGAGTGCATTAAAAAAGCTAACATTACTACTTTTAAGCCTTAAATTAGGAATATAATTAGTGCCCCCGACTGTGTAGGGTTTAATTCTCAAATATTGTTTTCTTAACCCCATACAGCAGTGACTTTAAAGTGAAATCACAGGCAATATTTGTAATTAAAGCTCAAGTTTGCAGTTTCACAGACTTTTCCAGACAAGTAGCAGAGCTGTCAACCCCCTCTATTTCTTCTGGAGTTACCAGATTTTGAAGGCTCTTCCCCATTCTCCCATTCCCCCAGAAGCATTCTGGGGAATGTATTTGCGCAAGTAGAATGCAGATATTAATACATTTGCGCAGGCAAAAAAGCTGCAATTTTGTGCATTCGTGTAGCGTCACTTCTGGAAGCATGTGTCACGTCCATGAAATCAGTTCCAGGTATCAGGTGACATAGCTGTCAGGTTGACAGCTGTGGAGTAGTTGTAAAAAATATGTTGTTCAGTGGTGTTCTTTATATAGCTGTAGTTCATGGTCTCTTTCCACTTTACAGAGATTATCCCTGGTCCCTGGTTGCAATCAAAGGTTCTTAATAAAAAAAAATATGGAAAGCACACCTAAACTTATACTTTACTTTCTTGCTTGTTTTTTCTCCGAACCAAAAGTTTTCTCTGACAATTTTCTGAATTGCTGTAAGGAATTATTCACTATCTACAAAGTAGCATGGGGCAACACAAATAAGAAAGGTGCAAGGCTTATAGCCACATTTATTTCCGAAAAAGGAAAGTGCACAACATTTTGGGGTAAACTTCCTCAGGTGAAATCAATTCACGCAAAACACAGTAAATTTTATTTTATCATTGGCCATTTGACATTCCAGAATATTTCTGGAATGCATGAGGAAACCGACTATCCCAAGGATAACCATGTATCCAAAATAAACCCATCACATAGAAATAAACAGTGTTGCTTAAGAGCAAAATAAAGTACAAAAGAAATTCCTGATAAACAAAGGTTTAAGGACCATTGAAAAAGAATCTTACATAGAAGCAAATCATCAAGTTGCATTTCTGTATTTTTATAAATGCTTTTTTTGTCCTCATTACTGATTGCTGTGAACATGTGCATGGGTGGGTTTGTGTTTATATGCAGTGAAAATCTTTTTAATGTGTTCACAATGTATGAGTAACTTCTGCAATGCCTGTGTGTATTTCAACAGGAAATGAATTCTGTCTGTGACTGCTCGCATTAATATTGGGATGAGAGATGAAAGAGATGAAAGCTAATAGCTGTTCTTTCCATTTATTGCGGGTCAAATAGGGTTACTTAAAGAACCCAGCTTTAATTGGTGTGGAACTACATTATTATCCAAACACAGGAAAATAGACATGAATAAAAGCATTGTGTGAGAAACATGCCATGTGCACTCCCTGAAAGGGTTGACACTGCATATAAAGGCTGAGAATTACTCAATTTGCATTGATTGTTATTGTGATTCACAGAGGAATATGTCCTCTCATTGCAACGCCATAGGTAACTGCTATTTATATTTTTCTAAAATGATTTTTACAGGGATATCCCTGGGGTGATAGGAGACTCCAAAATAAAACAATAATAAAAGGCCAGTTCTAAAATTACAAGGTGCCCTTATAAAAAGTGTGTGATATTCACCCCTGCAAATGGTGGTTTAATTTTTTTGTACCAATATATCTAGTTCCGTATGCATGTTGTTTTATCTATGGCAAACATAATGAAGCAATGTGAATGAAATTCATTTCTTAAACGTTAACAGAAATTTAACGTTTAACAGGTTTACATGTTTACAGCCTTGGCCAATATAGGAAATTTATTACAGAGTTGCTTTTAAATTACATTTGGTGTTACCCTATCCTGACAAATACTAGGATTTTAGAGGATTTAAGTGAAAGCTAAATTAAGTGCACTGTAATGTTAATAAACAGTGGGCAACCATGATGGTTATCTTTTTGATTGTATATGAAAAGATCCTGTTGACAGCTTTAGGGCCATGGCAGACGGGGAGATTAGTCGCCCGCGACAGAATGGCAAATGCGGCGCCGCATTTTCCCAAAATCATGGACGTTTCCTCTCAAGGCAACTTCCGCGATTTTGGGAAATTGTGGCGCCGCATATGCCATCCCACCAGCAATTTACATTCAAGCCAGTGGGATGGCATATCGAGGAGATTTGTCGCAGGGGACTAATCTCCCCGTTTGCCACGGCCCTAATGTGGAAATGGGAAGCCATAGGTTTGGTAAAGTGCAGTCTTGCTAACCATGTATAGTATAACAATAGCAAGAACAATTAAATGTATTGTAGATCCTGGTCTCAAGCTGTTTGCAATTAAATTCATTTATGCTAAAATAGTTTACAGTACATTTAGCAAATATGGTATTATTTTAATTTAACAGGGTAAACATATAAAAGATGTTAGTTCTTGATGGAAAAATGTAATTCAAGGCATGCAATATGGAGCATGAAGTAGTCTAATTTCAAATAAAAACTCTTAGAAATGAGGAGCTGTTTTCAGGGCCAGCTCCAGATTTTGTATTATACTGAGAAAAGTTATGTGACCTGTACAGTAATTAAAGGATATTTAATACAGTGTGTAGGTATGGAATTCCTTATCTGAAAACCCGATATCCAGAAAGCTCCAAATTACAGGAAGGCCGTCTATAGAGTCAATTTATGCAAATAATTCTAACATTGTAATTTATTTCCTTATTCTCTGTAATAATAAATGAATACCTTGTACTTGATGTTAACTAGGCTACATGAATCCATATTGGTAGCAAAAATCCCACTGGGTTTAGTTAATATTTATTTAAAATAAATAAATAAACAGATTTGAGGTTTGGATCTGGAAAACCCAGGTCCCAAGCATTCCAGATTTATAGTTCTAACATGCGATAACTGAAAAAATATTATTATGCTAAATACTAGCCACTAGAATTGACATGTATGTAAATGAAAGTGTTCTTACTCATCAAAGAGCAAGAGATAAGAGTCAAAATAAAGGCAAAAATGCCTGTGGCAAAATAGATATGTTGCTGGAGATTGAATTGGGGTGGAGGGGGAGTATGCCATTTCTGAGAGACACACTATTTAGAGGTTATTGCATTTTGAAGATTTCTTTGAAAGATGATTCATTCACAGTACCACATCTGACCTTGCCCAGAGGTTTTATAGAACAGTGTTTTGTGCTGCAGACACAACATCTGATGTTTCAAATGTAGTCATTTTTTATAGATGTCTTAAATAGGGTATACATCCGCTTCAATGATTAAAAAAGCACCTAAAGTATAGAGGATTGATACCAATGCTATAATGGGCACAATGTTTGGTAAAGGTCATAGCAACCATTTGTGTGTTTGCTTTCAAATGGCTGACCAGTTTAGTCAACAGCTGTAGGTGTTAAGAACTATGCATCTGGTAATACATTAAACATTAGGGGCAATGGCACATGCATTCTGTGTAATTGCCAGAAAATACTTTCCCATTTGCAAATAATGGGGTAACCACATGTAAAACACTTTATATGCACCGATCCAGCATGCAGGAAAACCTGCAGGCGTCAAATAGCTGCCTGTTCCTTTTCCCCAAAGGGGATTTGTTGGGCACTTTACCCCCCAGTCCGACCCTGATTACAGCTGCAATAGCCTGGGGTAAACTTAACATCTTTTACTATGTCTCCCAACCCTAGTGTGCAAATACCATAGCAGAATCAAAAGGTTTGGGCCAGTGTTTCTAATGATCTAGACCAGGGGTCCCCAACCTCTTTAACCCTTGAGCAACATTTAAATATAAAAAAAAGTTGGGGAGCAACACAAGCATGAAAAAAGTTCCTGGGGGTGACCCAAAAAGGCTACTTGTTGCTCACAAGCCAATGCTCTAGATCAGTGCTGTCCAACTTCTGTTGTACCGAGGGCCGGAATTTTTCGGACCTATGTGGTGGAGGGCCGATAATGGAAGCCAGTTTTGACCACTCCCCTTTTTGAAACCGCACCCACTTGAAACCACACCCATGTTATCACATGACCATACCCATATTAATGGTTGTAGTACAGCAAAAACCTGCCATACTCTGCCTGACCTACCCTGCCTGTGTGTGCCATACTCTGCATTCCCTACCCTGCCTGTGTGCCATACTTTCACTGTGTGTGCCATTCTTGGCTGGTTTGTGCCATACTTGGCCTGTGTGTGCCATACTCTGCCTGCCCTACCCTGCCTGTGTGTGCCATACTCTGCCTTCCCTACCCTGCCTGCGTGTGCCATACTTTCACTGTGTTTGCCATTCTTGGCTGGTTTGTGCCATACTTGGCCTGTGTGTGCCATACTCTGCCTGTGTGTGCCATACTCTGCTTTCCCTATGCTGCCTGTGTGTATGGCACACACAGCCTACAGTGACACAATGCTGGCACTGCTCCTACAGTCTGCACAATAACTATATATTAAAAAACTTTTTAATTGAAGTACCACCTCAGTTCTTTTTGTAGTGTGCAGGGATTATTTGTGGGTTTCTACTGCTCCTGAGGTGTGAACAGGGGAACAATATGGGTGATTACAGCCTGAGCCTGAGGTGTGAACACTGCAGGGGGTGAACAATGCAGAGATTAAAAGGTGTGAACAACACAGGGAATTACATATTTAAACAATACAGAGGGATTACAGCCTGAATCTGAGGTGAGAACCATGCAGGGGGGGCAGTTAATCTCAGTACTGATACCATTTAAAGCTTACACAAGAGTAAGCCATCAAAGCAGCCAGACAGGTGGGGGGCCACACAGAGGGGGGTCACGGGCCGCATGCGGCCCGCGGGCCGCCAGTTGGACAGCACTGCTCTAGATAAAAAAAAAACAGTAGAAGGAAAGGGTTATCACTAGTGGGTGCCAATTCATTAGGCACACTCCAGTGATACTGATGCACACCTATCCTGTCTTTTTTTCCAGGATTTTTTTGTGTCTGATAAATATCACTGGAGCACTTACCGGTCAGCTCTGTCCTGCTCGACGTAATTGCTGACACCCAGACAGCACGAATCCATCAGAAAAAATAATAAAGTATACGGAGCAGTTTCAACATCGCTGGTTAAAAGCACTATTTATTGTAATCATTTAAAAGCATATGCGAGTGCCAAAACAATCCGGGTAATACGCTTGACGCGTTTCGAAACGCGTCAAGCGTATTACCCGGATTGTTTTGGCACTCGCATATGCTTTTAAATGATTACAATAAATAGTGCTTTTAACCAGCGATGTTGAAACTGCTCCGTATACTTTATTATTTTTTTTGTGTCTGCCCTGGGAAATGCACATGTGCAGTACAGTAAAAACCAAACTTTCACTATACATAACTGTCACACCCGCCCAGGGAAGCCACAAGGGATTCTTTGGACAACAGACTATTAGAAAAAAAGCCGCTGGCAAGTTGGCTTCCATAAACTTGTTGTCCAAACACTCTGAACGTTATATGTTAATCCGCTTGCTCTGTCCATGGCACTCCCTACCATAACTGAACCAACTACGGTGCAAGAACAGCACTCCGATACATCAGATACTGTACTTTTATTTAGCAGGCTGTAAAAGACACTGGGCCTAATGGATTTCAGGTATACTACCCATGATCATAGGAGCCTTATCTCCTAATTTCTGATTGCTTGGTATGGCATACTGAATGAATACAAACCTTGCTCCTTATTCACTATATAACCACACTGGTGCTCCCTTTTTGCTATTCTTGACATAAATGCATTTGTTTTTGGATTTTTCTTTTGCTTTACGTAACATTTATGAAAGGCTTCTCTTTCAGTAAACATAAAATAGCATTATTATATATATATTATATATATGAGCAGGGTTCCTTCACAACGACACGGTGCCCTTGTATAAATTTAATTTGTTTCTTAATAAACATATGAGAGCTATTGACATACGAATGATACCAATAAGGATATAAATGCAAATTAAGTATATCGGAGAGGGTAAAGCAGAAATCCCTTCGCAGTATAATACATTTCTGCTTTGAGAACAACTTGGAAACATTAACAGGAGTTCTCTGCTTTATATGCTAATAAGCACCTGCAGGTAGGAAAAGAAAATCTAATATGTAGGCTTCAAATTAAATGTGTCCTACTTAAAGGTTTGATTATGTAGCAGATGATGTCCAGGGTTTCATCTGAGGCAGCAAAATTTGCAAAGCTATAGAGGAGCAAGCTACACTATTTAAGCTGCCTAAATGACAAAGAATTGCCTTTGCTGTTCTTTTTTTTCTCTCTGCAGCCCATTTTTAACATGGAGAGATGTGCAGCATATTATTGTTAGGACCTCTCGCCAACGACATCTGAATGCCCCCGACTGGAAGACAAATGCTGCAGGATACAAGGGTAATGTCTAAATTATGTTATTATGATTATTGATCCTGCCCGTTGGAACACAAGTGCTTATATTGTTCATTGTATCAAAGAAATCTCGGCCACATTTTAATTGGTTTGCTTTATTAAACAATGACAGGACCTTCACATATAAACAAGGTTAGGCGTTTGATTTGTTGCCCTTCGTTTCCCAGTTAGTGTCACTCCACAGCTGACATCTTGAATGTATATTTTGGCCAAACAAAGCTACATAATAGTTTTAGTACTTTTCCTATTTCCCTGTAACTCACTTTTTTCAATGTAACTTCTGTTGTGAAAGCATTGACAGATAGAATCAAAGGTTAAGGACAGTTTTATTGTGATTCTCCTTTTTTGCAGGAAATAAAGGCCATTTAGTATTGACTTTTTTTTATACATCAGAACTGCATTTCACTGCTGTACATACCCAGTCCTTATACATCCTGCTTTGGTGCAACTCTCACAGACTTGTATTCTTTCCCAGTCCATATTATTGCACCCCTTATTAGTCAACAAGATATGTAAAGTGGTTACTATCTGGGCTGAAATATTTTTGTTACATCGGTTCCATGATTTTAAACCCCCTTTTCTATAGAAAGAAATGTCCTTTACAGTTATTCAGAAAGCTGATAATATACAGGGAATATCAAGAAATAAATGTATCAGTATTTAATTAAATATGTTGCACTGACTGTTCTATGTATGCAAATCAAACCCAGATGCTTCACTCTAATGTGGTTAAGTTATTTCCTTTTTAGAAAAAAGTGTTCAATATTGGCATTTTATTTGTTATTTCAAGGAAATGCAAATTTTGTATAAATAGATAAGTGGCAATTGTACTAGGCAGCAAGGATATAAGAATATTGAAGACAATAAAATAAATCTGTTAATGTGACTTTAGAATCAAAGTCAACACATGGTTAACCGTTCTAGAGGCTTAATTTACTTACTGCACCAGTTGCAGGACCAAAAATGTTCCCATCATTAATTGTGGGAAAGCTCAATTTCCCTTTATGAAATTGGCTAAAAATGTTACAATAAAATTTAAAAATCAGAACAAGCGGTGACAGGCATTTCTCCACCAGTGGTAATACCAGTGGAGCAAACACCTGGTATGCCATATTTTTGAACTACGGCATATTAGCACCAGAGTAGTTTATAAAGTGAGTATTTACTGCCTGCTCAAGACAGGCTTTAACTACAGGGCCTGCTGGCACCACTGAGCATTGCACTTGCATTGGATTTTTCAGTCTGGAACACAGCACAGATTGAACCAGGCAAGTGCTTAAAGTGATACTGACACTAAAAATGACTCCTCAAAATATGAATGTACATAAAAAGTTGCCTATAGGTCATGTTGGTTGATTTTTGCTGAGAGATTTTTGCTTTTGTAAAATAATTGTTACTTGAAGTTCCTAAACCTGACTGTTTTGCCAACCTGACTGTCCCTTCTCAGCCTGTCAGTTATAGCTTCTAATGCTAACGGCCTCCTGCTGGACAAATATGGCAGCCCCCTTATAGGGTAACATGGGGGATCAGACAGGTAATATAAAAGCATTCGGCAAATACTTTTATGGCAAAAGTGAAGGTCATGCAAAGACAATGTTATGATAGATGTAAAAAAAAGGTTTAATTGGGGCGTGGCTTGCCACCGAGGGAAATGGCCGCTTGACTCGAGAGCTCCGCAGGTCAGAGAAAGGCAAAGCCCTGTAACAAAGAGTAAACCATGGGGAAAGCAAATAAAAGCAGAGGCGATACGGAGAGAGCTTCGGCAATAAAGCAACTGCCGACACAACCATTATTTGTCCGTAAAAAAGCTGATGGCGCGGACAGGGAGAGCTGCGCAGAGGAAACACGCGACACCTCAGACCAAGACAGCGAAGGTGAGGAAGAACCAAATATACAAACCTACCTGGCAAATCTCCCTTCTCGAACAGAACTGAAATCGATGCTCCAGGATATGGCTGCGTCGCTAAAAGTGGAACTGCAAGACATCAAAAAAGATATGCTCACCATTGCAACTCTCACTGATGACATTGAGACTAACCAAAATAAACTTCTACAAAATGAAAAAGTGCTACATACTCAACTAAGCACACAATCACAGGTGATGGCAGAAATGCAAAGGCAACTGGAGGACCTGGAGAACCGCGGTAGACGGAACAATATCAGGGTAAGAGGCCTACCTGAATCTATCAAAACGGAGGAAATCCTCCCCTCTTTATTACAAATATTTAACAAACTCTTATCCAGGGTCCCAGAGACAGAAATTGAAATTGAAAGGGCTCATAGAGTCCAAAAGCCTAAAGCAGCACCCCTAAATGCCCCTAGGGACGTGCTGTGCTGTCTTAACAGTTTCAGACTTAAGGAAGAAATCCTTTTTAAAGCTAAGGACCTGAGCAACATAACTTTTTAAGAAAATACCATAAAACTATTCCAAGATGTATCAAGATCTACCTTAATGAAAAGAAAAGCCCTTAAACCAGTAACAGACGCACTCCGGGAAAAAAGCATCCCCTACAGATGGGGATTCCCCTTTGCCCTGCTGGCCTCTAAAGACGGCAATCAAGCAGCGCTACGAACGCCAGACGACACAAAGATTTTTCTACAAAAGCTTCCACTCCCAACAATGCACCTACCGGGATGGGCACACGAGACTAACCAGAACCAGCAGATGGATTTTGAATTACAAGGCGCCTGGACACCGACGCGCACCCCAAGAAGAATACCTAGAACACCGCGACCAATGAGCTCCAGAGAAAGACTCCGCTCACCAAAAGAGGGGCTCATCTGAACCCCCCTCTGCCACCACGACTTTCTACAAATTACCCAGGACTACTGATCGGGTAGTATATTTTGACTAAAATCTACAACAGTTTTTATGATGAGCTACTGAAGCTTGGTTTACTCAGTTATGTTAAAAATGTTTAAAAATGTTGACACATATTATTATTAGCCTAAGTAACACCCCACGTTTTATAGTGCCTAAGTGCTACAGGGCTGGCCTGAGACCTAGGACACACGGTTAAGTAGAACATGGCAATGTTCCCCCTGGTTGACAATCACAACCCCCCAAGAAAAATGGCCATACGTATAATATCCCAAAGGTGGAAAGCTACTACAACACCTTTCGGAATGGCTAAAAGGGAATATACAGTTACACAGTTTTACTCCCAGTTAAATTCCCTCTCTCTCTATACCCCATCCCCCAAAAGGGCAACAACGAGTAGTACAATATCTAAACCGACACCAAAAGATACCAGGTGTAAAGGTTTAATTATAAAGGGAAAAAAACTAAACACAAAAACTCTATGGAGTGTAAAATAATAAGCTACAATGTAAATGGCCTTAACGAGCCGGTCAAAAGGTCACAAATCCTAGGAGAATGTAAAAGACTTGGAGCACAGCTGGTCTTGCTCCAAGAGACTCATTTCCAGGAAAACAAAATACCCCATTTTAAAAACAAATACTTCCCAACAGTTTTTGCTAGTAACAACCCACATAAAAAAAGCTGTGGGGTAATGACATTAGTCCACAAAGACCTACCCCTGGTCATACAAGATCAGAAAAAGGACGAAGAAGGGAGATTCATAATCATCAAGGGTAAACTGGTAAACACCACAGTTACAATAGCCAATGTCTATGCCCCCAACACGAACCAAGTTCAATATATATGCAAGTTCTTAGCTATTCTAGAAACATTTGCAGAAGGTATCATATACTTAGGAGGAGACCTTAATGTACCACTTAACCCTTTGGTTGATACTTCCAATAAAAAAAGTAACATACCATATAAGGGACTAAAGAAAATTAAAAAATCCTTAACCAACCTACAGCTGGTGGATGCCTGGAGGGGCATAAACGCAAACACTATTGACTACTCACATTACTCAAAAACCCACTCATGCTATTCTAGAATTGATTACATATTCACTTCTCAAAAATGGCTCCATATATGCTATGCGGCAAAAATCACACAATGTACCCTCTCAGATCATTCACCAGTTGTGGTTGGTTTCAAAATCCCCAACTTTACTAAACCAGTATTTAACTGGAAACTGAACAACATGGTATTACTGAACAACAAAACAAAAGACCAAATAAAGACTATGATAAAAGAATTCTTTATAGAAAACAATTTACCCGGTACAAAGTCGGCTATGCTATGGGAAGCACACAAATGTGTACTAAGGGGCCAACTAATTGCCCTATGCACCAAACTCAAAAAAGAAAGAGAGAGCCAAATCAAAACATTACTAGCAGAAATAGGGAAACTAGAACAAACCCACAAACAAACAATAGCAATCAACACACTCAACCAACTAGAAAAAACAAGAACTCAATTGAAAGCCTTACTGGCTCCTACAAGGCTTACCTATGCTGCAAACAAAAAACATACGAACTAGGTGACAAAAGCACCAAACACTTTGCCAGTATCCTAAAAAGAATACAACCGAAATCATACATACCCAACATCAAAAATAAAAATCAAACCCTCTGTCATACCACTCCCCAAATAGCACTATGTTTCCAACAATTCTACCAAGAATTATACAGCCTCCAAAAACCAAATGACCCTGTCCTCAACGAAATAGCCATTGCAAAATTCATCAAAGAAGCTAACCTACCTGCAATCTCCCAAGAGCAACAGCAATGGATAGACGAACCTTTCACCACCAAAGAAATACTAGATACTATACATTCCATCCTGACAAACAAGAGCCCAGGTCCAGATGGCTATAACTCCCTTTACTACAAAGTTTATTCCAATGAACTTATTCCCTATATGTCACAATATTTTAATGATATTAATAAAGAAAACAACTTCCCGGCACAGGCCAAAGAAGCCCACATCACAGTTATACCCAAACCAGGAAAAGACCCTCAACTATGTGCAAGCTACAGGCCCATATCATTAATTAATGTCGATATCAAAATATATGCAAAAATTATAGCAAATAGGCTAAAAACAGTGTTAGCCCAAATAGTGCATCCAGACCAGGCCGACTTTGTACCGGGTAGGGAGGGGAAGGACAATACTTACAAAATTATATCTCTCATCCACTTTGCCAAAAAGAGACAAATACCTGCAATGATTTTAACGACAGACGCTGAAAAAGCCTTTGACAGGGTCTCCTGGCCCTTCCTAAGACACACATTGGCTGGAATTGGATTGGGGGAAATTACCATCAACAGAATCATGGCACTGTACCAAGAACCTACAGCCCGTGTTAGAGTAAATGGCTCACTTTCACCACAGATTCATATACGCAATGGAACTAGACAGGGGTGCCCCCTCTCCCCGTTCCTTTTTGTATTAGTGATGGAAACCCTATTAGCACATATAAGAGGGAACCCTGACATCTCAGGAATTATAACAGGTAAAAGGGAACACAAGATCGCAGCATTCGCAGAAGACCTACTACTAGTCATTACAAAACCCATTATAACGCTACCTAATGTAATGCAGCTGCTCCTACAATTTGGCAAAGTATCAAACTTTAAGGTAAATGTAAGCAAGTCAGAAGCCATAAATATCAACCTCCCAACCTCAATAAAATCCACACTAGAACAAAATTTCCCATTCCAGTGGTCCCCCAACAAGATTAAATATCTAGGAATATTGCTAACACCTGACCTCTCCAAACTATACCAAGCCAACTTTGTTCCATTAATAGATAAGGTGGACAAACAATTGAAAACGTGGAAAACTTTAGGCCTATCATGGTTTGGGAAAATACAGGCAATTAAAATGTCTATAATGCCACAAATCCTCTACTATCTCCAAACCATACCTATTAAGATCCCTAAAATATTTTTCCACTCAATTAAGAGAACAATTTCCAACTTCATTTGGGGAGACAAAACCCCCAGACTCAAATACGAAACCCTAATTCTCCCCAAAAGTAAAGGAGGACTATCAGCTCCAGACACTTACCGGTACTACGCATCGATCCACCTGGTGCGAACCCTCCACTGGTACCTGCAAAGTAAGGAGAAAATATGGGTGGAAACCGAACAAGCATTGTACAAAATTCCACTAAGCAACCTACTATGGGCCCAACCCTCAAATATGCCTAAGGAAACGTTATCACACCCCGCTATAGCGGCAACACTAGAAATATGGAACAAATACAGACAACAACTTATTACAACAACACCCTTCCCCAGATTCCAAACTCTGATAGCAAACCCAGAATTCCCCCCCAGCTTAGACATCAGAGCCTTTGCAAGGTGGGGAACTTATAAGGAAAGAGAAACCAGGATAACTGATTTTTATAAAAAAGGGAAAATCATAAATCTGGCAGGCATTCAAAAAATTTGGGGACCCCACCCCAGAGACGCATGGTGCTACAATCAACTACATCACTACCTAAACAAATTTAAAGGAATACCACCAAGTAACCAAACAACTACATGGGAAACCTTGATAGAAACCCAGAAATTACCTAAAAGACCGTTATCTTATACATACCAACTTTTGTTGATAAACTATAATACCCCCCAGCAGGGCTATTTTGACGCTTGGGAAAAAGAACTAAACATAAACATCCCCCCAAAACATAGAGAAAAAATACTAACAAATATCCACAAATCTTCCAGAGCATCCAGAATACGGGAAATGCTCTTCAAAATAACCACCAGATGGTACTATGTGCCCGAGAAGCTAAATAAGCTTTTCCCAAATGCCAGCGACAAATGCTGGAGATGCGACTCTGAGGTGGGGTCCTTCAAGCATATATGGTTCACATGTACAGCTTTGACACAGTTCTGGAGTAAAGTGTGTGAAATAACCAGCAATACCACCAATAGCATTATACACCCCTCCAACCTCCCCCTGCTTCTATTATACTATGATGGTAACAGCAATGTAATTGTAAAGGATAAACTGACACTCCACTTATTGCATGCAGCAAAAGCAATAATCCCCAAAAAGTGGAAATCAATAAACCCCCCCACAGTAAAGGAATGGATCACCCTAGTAGAAGAAACTAGGAAACTAGAAGAAATCACAGCCCTGATACATAATAAGATCCAACAGTATCATAGTACCTGGAACCCCTGGTTAAATTTGTTAAAGTGAGAAAACACTATTGCAATAGGACAAACTCCTAGGAATAAGAACCTAAATACCAGCAGGTGACCTAAGATGTATTGAATATGCACTGTATTTTATTATCTCTGTATAACAAAACTCGCTGTTAACCCTGTCAAAACACAATGGACAATGAATACTGTAACATTTGCTGAACCCTCCCCCCCCCCCTTTTTCTCTTCTGTAACCCCCCCCCCTCTTTGAATGAAAAACCAATAAAAGAAAGATTTTGAAAAAAAAAAAAAAAAAAGGTTTAATTTCTGGTGTCAGTGTCAGTATCTCTTTAATGGTGCTCTACGTGGTATAATCTTGCACCCCTTAGTGATTCCACAATGCTGCCTTCCCATAAGGCAGTTTTTTGGGAAAAAAAACCTTAATCTTATATAAATATAAATTAAATCTTATATAAAAATAACAGAAAATTGAAAAATATATTTTCAAGTCTCAAGTGCAAATATATGCAAATTCAAGTATATTATGGAGTAAGTATACCAGGGACACTTACAAAAAAATTAAACATATTAGCACATTAAATGATCCAACATTTTAGCTCTTATGAGAATACTTTGATAAGGACAAATCACATAAAGGTTCCACAGAAATGTTGGATGACATAATGCCGTTAATGAATGTAGTATTTTCTTTTTTTATAGAAGTGAAATGCTGGCTTTGGCTTTTTGATATGTTCTATGTTTTGTTTTGGCTTTGTACTTTAATTTCATTTGTCAAGGACTATGGCCTTTCTTTGGTTTTCAATACAAACAATGGAAGCATTAATGTCTTGAATAAATGACACATTTTATTAAACATTCTCATCATTTTTTTCAATCCATTTACCTGCTAAAATAATATATTAGAGCTCACATTTTAAAGGCAGAATTTTCTCTGTCTCTGACAGTGAGCCATCTGTATGGATTTGGTTTGATGGACGCAGAAGCCATGGTGATAGAAGCAGAGAAATGGACAACAGTCCCTGCACAGCACATATGCGTGGAGAACACAGACAGACAGATCAAGTAATGTTTTAAATGTCTGCAAGATTAAATCTATTTAGTGATATAACCATTCTGTTTCTAATAATCACAAGAAAGCAAACTCAAAACTATTGCTGATGTTCCTAGTGTAAAAAAACACAAATCAGTGTGTTAATAAACAACATATTTGCATGTTGCAATGTTGATGGTGCAGAGTAAAACAATTTTCATGACCTTTAAAACATTGGAACAAAGAAAATATTAAGTAGTAAACAGCTACCCTAGAAGATGCCAGGAATAGAAGTGATCTGCAAAAATGTACTTAATGTGTAATTTGGCCAGGGGTATATATACAGAGTGGAGAGCACACCAAAAAAGTTCTTTGCAATACCTGGGTGCCAGATCAAAAGTAATAGGATAGTAATAGACAGTGTCGGCACTCCCTGACGAAGGTTCCAGTAGGGAACTGAAACGTAGGACAAATAAATCTCACCTTTTGCATTCATCTTTGATTTGTTATCCTTGGAAACGATTGTGGAAATCCTGAGAGTGACAACACTGTCTATTGCTATATAATATAATTTTTTTTATACTATATATATATATATATATATATACATATACATATTTTTTTTTTTTTTATCCAAACGTATACAAATTACTACGGCGCCCTTCTAATTAGAGCGGCTACTGGGAGTTGCAGTTCAG
Source organism: Xenopus tropicalis (assembly GCF_000004195.4). Taxonomy (NCBI): domain Eukaryota; kingdom Metazoa; phylum Chordata; class Amphibia; order Anura; family Pipidae; genus Xenopus; species Xenopus tropicalis. The sequence goes on from NC_030677.2 coordinate 131,804,683, forward strand.
CCTCACAGTGATTCCAGCGCCCTTTCTTCCTTTCTTTGCACATTTATTGCATTTTATTTATTTCACTGGGATTTCCCACTCCTTTTACACAGGGTGATTCACTTCTCTTGCACTTTCTACTCATTTTTTATGGTGTCCTTTGTGTTTGTTTTATTCAAATTGTGTATAAAGCGCCAACATATTCCACAGCGCTGTACAATAAGTTGAGAAAGGCTGCTTGTGCGGCCGAAACGTCAGTCCTTGATCCAATTAAAAAAAATGTTTTTGTTTTTTGCATCTAAGACCTGTGTGTGCGGCATATTCTTTCTAGTTTTGTATGCTCACTTTATACTGCACCCAGGCAAATTATTACTTCATTATATGTGAGTGCCTGCTTTGACCTGTTCCTATATATATATATATATATATATATATATATATATACATACATACAGTGGCTTGCAAAAGTATTCGGCCCCCTTGAACTTTTCCACATTTTGTCACATTACAGCCACAAACATGAATCAATTTTATTGGAATTCCACGTGAAAGACCAGTACAAAGTGGTGTACACGTGAGAAGTGGAACGAAAATCATACATGATTCCAAACATTTTTTACAAATAAATAACTGCAAAGTGGGGTGTGCGTAATTATTCAGCCCCCTTTGGTCTGAGTGCAGTCAGTTGCCCATAGACATTGCCTGATGAGTGCTAATGACTAAATAGAGTGCACCTGTGTGTAATCTAATGTCAGTGCAAATACAACTGCTCTGTGATGGCCTCAGAGGTTGTCTAAGAGAATATTGGGAGCAACAACACCATGAAGTCCAAAGAACATACCAGGATACATACAGGGATAAAGTTATTGAGAAATTTAAAGCAGGCTTAGGCTACAAAAAGATTTCCAAAGCCTTGAACATCCCACGGAGCACTGTTCAAGCGATCATTCAGAAATGGAAGGAGTATGGTACAACTGTAAACCTACCAAGACAAGGCCGTCCACCTAAACTCACAGGCCGAACAAGGAGAGCGCTGATCAGAAATGCAGCCAAGAGGCCCATGGTGACTCTGGACGAGAGATCTACAGCTCAGGTGGGGGAATCTGTCCATAGGACAACTATTAGTCGTGCACTGCACAAAGTTGGCCTTTATGGAAGAGTGGCAAGAAGAAAGCCATTGTTAACAGAAAACCATAAGAATTCCTGTTTGCAGTTTACCACAAGCCATGTGGGGGACACAGCAAATATGTGGAAGAAGGTGCTCTGGTCAGATGAGACCAAAATGGAACTTTTTGGCCAAAATGCAAAACGCTATGTGTGGCGGAAAACTAACACTGCACATCACTCTGAACACACCATCCCCACTGTCAAATATGGTGGTGGCAGCATCATGCTCTGGGGGTGCTTCTCTTCAGCAGGGACAGGGAAGCTGGTCAGAGTTGATGGGAAGATGGATGGAGCCAAATACAGGGCAATCTTGGAAGAAAACGTCTTGGAGTCTGCAAAAGACTTGAGACTGGGGCGGAGGTTCACCTTCCAGCAGGACAACGACCCTAAACATAAAGCCAGGGCAACAATGGAATGGTTTAAAGGAAAACATATCCATGTGTTAGAATGGCCCAGTCAAAGTCCAGCTCTAAATCCAATGGAGAATCTGTGGCAAGATCTGAAAACTGCTGTTCACAAACGCTGTCCATCTAATCTGAGCTGGAGCTGTTTTGCAAAGAAGAATGGGCAAGGATTTCAGTCTCTAGATGTGCAAAGCTGGTAGAGACATACCCTAAAAGACTGGCAGCTGTAATTGCAGCAAAAGGTGGTTCTACAAAGTATTGACTCGGGGCTGAATAATTACGCACACCCCACTTTGCAGTTATTTATTTGTAAAAAATGTTTGGAATCATGTATGATTTTCGTTCCACTTCTCACGTGTACACCACTTTGTATTGGTCTTTCACGTGGAATTCCAATAAAATTGATTCATGTTTGTGGCTGTAATGTGACAAAATGTGGAAAAGTTCAAGGGGGCCGAATACTTTTGCAAGCCACTGTATATATATATATATTGTTCCAAAAATCAGCACTCACCAAACAAAAAACGCCAATGGCCGGGTGCTAACCATAAAATTGTATATAGTCTCGTAGAAAGCACTCCAGGGACATATAAAAATCAAAAAAAATGTATTTAGACACAAATGTCTACGCGTTTCGATCCATACGGGATCGTCATCAGGACAATGTCCTGATGACGATCCCGTATGGATCGAAACGCGTAGACATTTGTGTCTAAATAAAATTTTTTTGATTTTTATATGTCCCTGGAGTGCTTTCTACGAGACTATATATATATATATATATATATACTGTATATACTCTCATATTTATGTGTTTTATATTGAGAATTTGTTATTGTACATTTATACAGTATATTAGGAATTGGTCCCAAAGGGCTGTGGTTTCCTTGGGCTTTTACATTTCTAATTCATAAGAAGTACCATTTATAGACTAATTCTTTGTTAAGCTTTAGTTTATGTTAAAGAGAAATCTTGTTCTGTAATCAAGTAGTTGGTTAAATATTGCTCTTAAATATGTGATTTTCTTTAGGACCATACGGCCAGATAATGTTGTCCGTTCAGTATATAAAGCAACTGGCTGTGCTGATAACACCAATCACCACGTGGTTTATTTGGAGCATGTAGTTGTACGTGTCAGTATTACACATCCACGGCGAGGGGACCTTGCAATTTATCTGACGTCTCCATCAGGCACAAGGTCACAGTTGCTGGCTAACCGGTGAGTACCTCCCATGTGTTATCACAGCAAAAACTGAATTATGAAATAAGCCTCATGTCAAATGTTTTCTGCTTCCCCGGGACTGAGATGCGTTCCTAAACGCAGCTGACTGGGGAAACAAAAATGGGAATGGAATGTAGCCTTTTTACATGCGTTTCTGACTCACCCAGATGCAGAATTGTAAAATTGATGCTGTGGCCATGTTGTACCCATTGCACATTTACCGTGTTTGCATAGGCACTGCAGTTACTGTCCTTTTACAGTACATCATTATTAAAGAACAAATTACTCTACATGCCTGTGCTTATTTTAAAGTGCATGTTTGCCTATCGTAACATTGGGACATTGTATACGGTAAAACATTCTTAAACCTGCATTTAAGTACAGGTTCTTCTTTTCAGGTAAAAGCAGTCTGTATCTAGTGTATGTGTCAGAACAATGGCACATTACTTACAGCAGATGCACTTCCTATCCAATCTGTTTCCATCGATTCACAGCTGGGATTTGTACAAAGTGTCATTCAGGTTTTGATGTTTAGCAGAAAATTTTAACTAGGCATTTTCAATGTCCTACACTCTACATTGAGGTTTCATTTAAATCTCTATCCTACACATTCCTATACTCTTTGAATTTAACCTCGTAGAGGGACTGTGTAACTGCAAATAAAATGCTATTTTTAGGGCTTCTTCATCATGTGATTTCTGTTTTAAAGACTGTGGATTTTCTTTCCATCTAGTCAGAAACCCAGCTATTCTATACTCAATAATACACTGAAACAAACATGCACTGTTTAAACCAACACATAACAAAAGCCATAGCTATTTTCAATTAAATCAATAAAAAGAACAATGTATGTACAACAAAACTCTCTTCAGTGAATGTGTGTATTGCATGTATTTTGCACTTTGCTGCCTCTGCTTTTGCAATGTCCCTAATGGTTCTGAGTCTAAAAAGCCTGCATATTATGCTTTAGTGGTGTTATTTTGTTGTGGCTCATTTACCTTCACAAGTTCAGTGAGTAGAGTGCAATTTCAAGAGTAATTGTCATGTTTTTTTCCCCACGATGCAGCCAGAATTCCAGCATCCTGGCTGTTGACTTTGATGCAGTTGTGCTGCATTCAGCATCTAATATTTTTGAAGCCTGTCTAGCATTGCTTCTGGTGTTCAGCATGGAAGTGACTTGTGTGCTTCATTCTTTTGGCACAACTGTGCTGCTCCAGTTGATCCAGGCTAATATGGGAACTCTAGAGCTACCGCCTGGTCTTGAGGTGGGGGAAGCTCAAGGGTTCCTCTACGCCAATAGGCAATTCAAAATTGAATGCAGAAAGGACACAGTGGCGCCAAGCACAATTATGCAGAAGCGTGAAGAGCACATTTTGATACAAGTACCAAGTGCAAGTTGCCCACTGCACCTTAGTTCATAAATCAGCCTTTATATATGGTAGTTTGGTTAAAATTCCAAAGTCTTTTTGCTTAAAACATTGTTCTGTGTTAGTTGCTATAATAAAGGCACTTTAATACTGGTTGTAGTGATGCCCATTACATTACATTGTGTTCCTTAGAGAAGGTTTGCCAAAAGAATAGACCAGGGATGTGCACCCTATTATATGCAGTCTATGCATTGTGGGTTAAAGTCGTGAATAGGTGTGTTCCAGCTTACCCATCAATGTAATTCTAAATTATCTGATATGTATATAGCACCAACACATTTATGCAGCAGAGATTATACATCATTCATATGAGTCCTTCCCCAGTGGAGTTTGCAGTCTAAGGTCCCTCTCATATACACACACAGTAGTGCTAATTTTATCAATGAACCTGTCTGTATATTTTTGGAGTAAGGAAATTGTAGTACCCAGAGGAAACCTGCACACACACATGGTCCTTGCAGATAGTGCCCAAGCCATGATTAAACTCAGGACCCTAGTGCTGCACAGAAAAAGCACCTCTAATCTACCATGCTGCCTTCTGTATAAGAGTTGTGTTTTGCCTCTAGTTACTAATGTACATTTAAGTTACTAAATGTAATGTCATTTCTGGTTACAACCAAGTCTTGTTACCGTGTAATCTGCCAATATTCAATTTAATCTGGTTTTACTGCCATTTCTATTTATGCTTTAAGAAGTGTTTCTTCATGACAAATTAGCAGCGGTACTTTTTGTGCATGTGTAGCATCTGGGAAAAGTTACAGTCCTTTTAGTTTCTGCTTATGGCCCAAAACTGATAAGTAAGTCACAGTGTATCAGTACTTATAGTTATGTGCAGAATAACAAGCTGTTGCAGTGCTGTCAGCTTGATAAGAAAATAATTTGGATGTTCACAGTTCACCTTTGGAAGGGATTGGTATGCAAGAAAGTTAGGAAGAAATATGTATTTATCTTATTTGCAGCCCTGCTCAATAGGAAAAATAATTACTTAATTCTCAAGAGAATTCTGTAAGGGAAGTAATTAAATTAAATTCCACTAATTCCATATGATTTTACTGAGTTTAAAGCGAGCGTGCATTCTGTCCACCTGACAAGGTTCAAATATAAGATTATTCATAGATTAAAATGCCTGTAAGTCCACAGTTGCTTAATATATGCGTGTGTATTTTAAGCAACAATGGTTTTACAGGAATTTTAACCTATAAATGAGTTTACCATAAATATATTCTTACAAAAAGCTGATATTTTAATAATCATTATGTAGTAATATAGTTCGTTTTCATTGCATTGCAGTATAAAAAATAGGTTAAATATTCTGTATGAATAAAGATTTTCTTGTATGCAACGCACTCTTGGGTAGTTGATGGTGCGGTTGATGCACTCCAGGACAATCCAGACCATAACCAGAGGTAGGACTTAAGCTGGCCTCACACGTGGCAATTTTCGATCTTTCGTGCGATCATCGGTTGCACGAAAGATCGTTCCAACCCTCCACTAACATTCAAGGCTGAATCGTCAGATATTGAGTTAGAAACAACAGGATTTCTACCTCCTTCTGTCGATTCAGCCCTGAAGGCAGAATATGCTCAGGTGCCTTCAATTGTGCCCAATCAAAATCTTTTAACTCGCCCGATCGGTGAGTCGACCGATATCTGCAGCCGTCTGCAATATCGGTCCCCTCACCGAGTTGCCATACACGCACCGAATATCGTACAAACGAAGTTTCATACAATATTATCTGTGCGTGTATGGCCAGCTTTAGATCTAGGAAGCTAGGGAGGGAGACGGCAAGAGGTGGCCAGGCTCCTGCTGTTTTAGATGGCAAATATACTTGGATTATCCCTACTATAACCATTTAAATCTACTCCAACTCTGTGTAACTCCAACCTTATCTGTGTAAAACATTAATGTTCAGAGTGTCCACCTTTCATATTTAAGATGCTATTTAAGGAGTAGAGAAAACTAGAAAATATAAAGAAAGAACAAATGTAAATTCCAACATAACATAGTTGAGTATCATCCAAGTTTTCAAAAATCTTCCGCAACCTATTGAGACTGTTTTTTTTTTCCATTAAAAGAATGCTTTTTGTATTATAAAATGTTAACATGACTGTAAAATAATAACACTTTTGCAAGGGTATCTTATACATTGATGCATAACCATAATATGGTTGACACCAGTCAATAATTCGTAGTAGTGATGCTCAGTGGCTTAGGTATTGATAACATGCTTCTATATTTATAGACGTTCAAATCCAGTGTAAGCCTTTTATTATTTATACATACAAAATCTAACTGCCATGTCTTTAATGGAAATCCATAATATTTTATACTTGATACAAGAGGTGGTGCTGGCTGTCCATCCTTTAGACAGGAATGAACCATCAACTTGTTTTATAATAATCTGGTGATGTCCATCCAAGTGTTTCATAATCCTGGGCAGCTAGCTCAAACTCAAAATTAGTTAACAATATGTAGGGATTAAAACCATAGTATGCCCTAATTCCTTTGGATACCTACATCAAAATGTGAGTTTAGAGCTTAATACATAAAAACTCACCACTATCTATTCATTTCTATGGGATTTTTGGAAGTGTATTTATCAAATAAATACGCTTCCAAAAATTTACCTATCTGCCCCTTAGTCTAGCAAATGAACTAGCATGCCTCCTTACTCTTGTTTTTTAATCTAGGTTTATATTGTATTATTTTTATATTTGGGTAAATTATATTTACTTTAAATCTCTTAAATCTGTAGATCTCATTTACAAAACATGGGGTAAGGTACAAAATGTTGAAATAGACCCAGATCACATTAAACCCTGCCCCCATGGTTTGTAGCTCATTGCATACCCAGAATGGAGTGCAAAGAGCTACCAATCCATACAGCGCTTCCTGTGTATGGCAACAATGCATACCTCCATAAATGCCCCTAGCTTTTATTTAACCATGCAAGCTAGGGAGCACAATTTGGTATAAAGCACAGGGGGACCCTGTACCTAGTGGCTGTCTATTGCAGCCATTACTTATTGGGCTGCCTAGTGGCTACAGTGCTGCTCTCTGTACAGTGACACTCAGCATCTAGCTTCAAACTTCCCATAAAAACTGATAAGCAGTTTCAGCTTCTCAAAGTAAAATAAAACAAGAGCATCCAAGAACTACAGGTGATTAACAAAATAAAGCTTTAATATCAGTTTAAATCACCTGTCTTATTAGCCCGTATATGTTAGCGCTTGCATCGTGAGAGACTCAGAAAAAGCACAGAGAAATCCGCAGGAGGAATTTCAGTCAAAATGAATATGCCTATTATGTGACTTCAAGTCTCTGTGATTAGTATTCTTTGAGGTTTGATGTAGTTACCTGTGGGCTTCAGATCTAAATTAAGTTCTTTTGATTTGTTTGTAACATAGCCTGATAAAACCGTAGGACATATATCAGTTTTAGGCCAAGTGCTTGCCTGGGGATTTTGTTGCATGCTCATCCATTCTGTTATTATCATCACTATTTATGTTTATTTCCTGCCAACATAATTTGTAGTGTTGGGCGATGAGGCAACATCTTGCAAATTCAGTAACACAAATAATAATTTCATGCAAGAAAAGAAAGGAAACAAAGCCCTAGCTAAAAAGCAATAGGTATCTACAGAAGAATCTCTGTGCTTATTCAATGTGTATTCAATCAGCAAATCACACAAAAAAAAGAGACACCCTTCTCCCTTGTAAGGAGAACACATCACTTATTAGCATCATAGAACAATTGTAAACCAATCAATGTGCTTACAGACTTAAACAATAACATGACACAAATCTGACATGGCCTATTAATAGCAGTGGAAGAAGATGGTTGATATATTCATTTTGAAGACTGAAATTTTAAAGCAGTTGGGGATTTATGTCTTAAAGGATGAGTGTGCACATGTATAATTAGGAATTTACTTCAATATAATATAATATAATTAGGAATGTACTTCAGTTTTCAATTGTCACTGAATAACCTACATATAATATTAAAAAACAACTAATTGTAAGAAAAATATGGAAAAAATATTGTCTTTCCCTGTTATCTATAAATTTATGTACAAAGGATGAACAAATTTTAGCATTTCTCTTAGATGGTCATTATGCAAAATCCCATCATAAATCATTTTCACTGACTGACTCACTGGTTGAACTTGACGGACTCTGATGGTCTTTTTTCAACCCAGTGTAACATTTTGGCAAACTTGCATCAATTTTGGACCATAGGTTATATAGATTTTTACTATCTCACAACCAGTACGTTTTTGGTAAAAAAAAAACCAATTACTTTGGTAAGGGGAAAAACATGTATTTTTGGAAACTATTCATTGCAAAAGAAAAAAGTGAAAAATAGCTTTTACCTGAACTTTCCATAAATAGGAATAAAATCCAATTTATGGAAATAGGGAAAATTATTTGACACTATTATACTAGTGTTTACAGCTACCACTGGAAGTTCTTTTTGATGTAGACAATTTGCAGATGGCCTCTTTTTATTTATTTTTTGTGGCTTTTCATATATTTTGCTTTTGTGGCTCTAGCTTGAAATTTCGACAGGTATTTGAATCACATAATTAAAAAACTAATGTTAAACTACACCTTTAAATTATGCAGACTTTCTCAAAAGTAAAATCAGCCCTGCCATATTTTACAGTAAATAAGATGTATTTGTGTATTTATTGATATTCAGTATATATTAAAATCTATAACTATATGATTATATCTGTATTATTTACAGGATTTAGGCATTATAGACAAAAAAATGAAATTGTCTATTTTATCATCTGTTTAGAAATTCGGTGAAGGTTCAAACACCAATTTTATATGAGGGAAATTATATTTCTTTACATATATGCTGCACTTTGTTTTATTTGTGTCTTTAATATTACTGCACGAACAACTTTGTTGATGGACCAAAGTGTTTTTTTAATAATCCCCCAAGGAAAGAAAAAAAAAAAAAAAAAGCATTGCCTAAAAAAGCATTAAAAAAGGGGGAAATGATCTCTTTTTAATGTGTTTTTGCCTAAAGGAAAAGCCAACAATCTGTTAGCAGCTTTGAATATTAAATGACTGCAATGATTTTAAAATAGAATTTGCCTTGTTATTCTCCCTGCCATCCACTAAGCAAGGCTATATCGCAAACCAAGAACTCAAAGTTCTTTACTCTTTCAAGGTTTGGCCTAGTCCAGTAATTTAAATAAACTGTTTAAGATTTTCAGGATTTTACATTCTAACACCTCTATATTAGCTGCTTCAGCATACACTTAAATACAAAGGGGGAATGTAATACATTGCATTACTAATTACTACATATGGACACATTAACTGAAAATGATCCATTTCATAACAAACGCTATATATGGCCAAAAGTTTTCCAACACATTTTTAGCGATCTTAAATGGCACATCATCAGTCAGAACAATGAACTGCTCAGTTCCAACTTTTCTGAAGCACTGTAATCATTAGAACTTACTCTTATAAATTTACTGCCTGCTTAATGTTTGGTGAAGGGGGTATAATGGTCTGGGGCTTTTATCCATGATTTGGGCTAGGGCCCATAGTTCCACCAAAAGCAAACCCTTAAAGGGATACTGACAGCAGAAATTAAATCTTAACATTGTTTTGTATGAGCTTTATAATTTTGCCATTAAAGTATTTGCCAGGTACTTTTACATTACCTATCTGATCCTACATGTTCCTCCATGAGGGGGTGGCCATATTTGTGTAGCAGTAGTCTAAGCATTAGAAGCTATAAATCAAAAATAAATACATGGAAGCACAAAGCATAAATAATTTACAGTGTAGTTATGAGTAAAACATTTTTTGGGCTGAATTATCAAGCCACTGAACAAAATAAAGCAACAGTGCAAACTATTGGGAAAATAACCTCCTCCACCTATAGCAGCGTATGTGTGTCTTCCTTTCTCATCAAATATCTCATGAGCATAGGGAATATACCTGGTGCTGCAACATGAAACAGCCGTACATGAAACAAATAGAAATCCGGAAATAATGTAATAAAACTTTTATTATCAAGATAAAGAATGCCACAGAGTGGCTACTTAAAAACGTCCAAGGGTACACAGCATATAAGAAATAAATTAGAAACTATAACTGACAGGTTAAAAAGGGACAGTTAGTTGGCAAAACAGTGAGATTTAGGAACTTCAAGTAACAATTACTTACAAAAGCAGTCCTATAAGCAAAAACTGATCAAATTAAGTGTCTGTATCACACACACACACACACATTCCATGCTTTCTACAGTGTAGCATCAGATTGGGAAAGGTTTTTTCTTGTTTCAGCACAATAATGCCCCCATGCACACAGGGCCGGAACTAGGGGTAGGCAGAGTAGACGGCTGCCTAGGGCACAATCATTGGGGGGCGCACTTTAAAGGGGAAATAATTTTTTGGGTTTTTTTAGTAGTATTTTATTAGTTTACTTTGAGTTTAATAGAACCACCGCCCCCAACCCCCCTCTGGCATGATGTGTTTGTATTTCCTCTCGGGACCCAGCCAGGAGCGCTCCCCACCCTTCTATTTATTGGCACTTACCTCTGTGTTAAGGTTGGCGCTGTGCGCATGTGTAATAGGCAGTTGCGCGCACATACGCATGCACGCCATTCAAACTACGGCAGCCAGAGGCGCTGGGATGTGGCGGTGTGGGTGTGCTGTGCGGCGCGGGGAAAACCATTCGGAGGCCTGAGCAGGACCGCTGCCTGGGAGTTCTGAGTCTCTGACGTTTACAGGTAGGCTGCAATTACAGGAAGTGGGGGCAATTCTTGATTGCTGCTGCTGGCACAGGTACATATGATTGGGGTCAAATTGGGCGCAATATTCATTGGCTGCCTGCTAGCATATATACAGATTGGGGCAAATTGGGCAATGAGGGATTGGCTGCTGCTTGTACAGAAGGGGCAATATGTTGGGTGCTGCTGGCACAGGTACAGATGGGGCCATGATGGGCGCTGGCACAGGTACAGATTGGGGCAAATTGGGCAATATGAGGGATTGGCTGCTGGTACAGAAGGGGCAATATGTTGGGTGCTGCTGGCACAGGTACAGATGGGGCCATGATGGGCGCTGGCACAGGTACAGATTGGGGCAAATTGGGCAATATGAGGGATTGGCTGCTGGTACAGAAGGGGCAATATGTTGGGTGCTGCTGGCACAGGTACAGATGGGGCCATGATGGGTGCTGGCACAGGTACAGATTGGGGCAAATTGGGCAATATGAGGGATTGGCTGCTGCTGGTACAGAAGGGGCAATATGTTGGGTGCTGCAGGCACAAGTACAGATGGGGGCAATATGTTGGGTGCTGCACCACAGGTACAGATGGGGGATATGTTGGTTGCTGCTGGCACAAGTACAGATGGGGGCAATATGTTGGGTGCTGCGCCACAGGTACAGATGGGGGATATGTTGGGTGCTGCTGGCACAAGTACAGATGGGAGCAATGTGTTTGGTGCTGCTGGCACAAGTACAGATGGGGGCAAAATGTTGGGTGCTGCTGGCACAGGTACAGATGGGGGCAATATGAGGGATTGGCTGCTTCTGGCACAGGTACAGATGGGGGATATGTTGGGTGCTGCTGGCACAGGTACAGATAGGGGATATGTTGGGTGCTGGCACAGGTACAGATGGGGGCAATATGTTGGGTGCTGGCACAGGTACAGATGGGGGGCAGTATGAGGGATTGGCTGCTGCTGGCACAGGTACAGATGGGGGCAATATGTTGGGTGCTGGCACAGGTACAGATGGGGGGCAGTATGAGGGATTGGCTGCTGCTGGCACAGGTACAGATGGGGCCAATATGTTGGGTGCTGCTGGCACAGGTACAGATGGGGGGCAGTATGAGGGATTGGCTGCTGCTGGCACAGGTACAGATGGGGGCAATATGTTGGGTGCTGGCACAGGTAAAGATGGGGGGCAGTATGAGGGATTGGCTGCTGCTGGCACAACAAAATGTTGGGTGCTGTTGGCAGCAGAAAAAAATGCCAGATTTGCCAAGATTTAATAAGAAGCTTTTTGGGCATGCTGGAAGTGAAAGGGGTACCTCATCGCTAAAGAGGTTTCAGCTTAGACATATATTGCACTCTTTTTATAGGTGTTGTCTGAAAAGTGGGAAACGGTAATATGGGCGGTAGGGCGGTGGGGACGCTGATTGAAGCCCTTGCCCAGGGTGCCAAAATACCTTGGCCTGGCCCTGCATGCACAAAGGCAGGTCCCTACAGAGTTTAGTGAGATATGAGTGGATGAACTTTACTGGCCTGAATGGAATAAATGAATGTATCAGTGCACAACCGTATTAATACTCTTGTAGTTGAATTGATCAATTCCCATCAGTGTTTCAGTATCCATTGGAAAGCCTTCCCAGAAGGGCTAAGGCTATTATTGCAGCAAAAGGGAGGGCCAGTTGTTTTGGAAATGAAATGTATATTTGTATATGTATCTATTTAAAAAGATATTGCTGAGATAAGAGGTAGCCTAGGTCTGCTACCAAGAGTTGTGCTTCATAACTGAAATTACCTGCACTTTTCTAGTAATGAGGTTAGTTTTAACTAAACGACACAAACTATGTTTCAAGGTCCATTCCATCATCAGGTATACAAAAAATTGTGGTTTACAACTTTACAGAACCACCATCAATATATATCATAGTGGAAACCAGAAAACATGTATAAATAATTGTTGGACTTAGCAACTTAATATCCAAATGGCATCCCATGTAAAAAATACTGCAACAATATACATCTATCAAGTGTTTAATTTATAAGAAAAGTTAAACATTTTCTTGAAAAAATTAAAATAATAAAATTTACAACTTCTTTTTGTAATAAATGTCTAGTAAAATCACCTTTTTTTGCTGCCATGCCCCTATACCAACAACATTTACCCCAATGAATATGCTTTGTGACTGTGTTCGAAAAAGTGCCCATCTAGGGTGGTTTTATATTTTTTCTTGTCTCTTTCCTGACCTTATTACTTATCTGTGGTATAATGCCTTATACAGGTCCTTCTCAAAAAATTAGTATATTGTGATAAAGTTCATTCTGTAATGTACTGATAAACATTAGACTTTCATATATTTTAGATTCATTACACACAACTGAAGTAGTTCAAGCCTTTTATTGTTTTAATATTGATGATTATGGCATACAGCTCATGAAAACCCCAAATTCCTATCTCAAAAAATTAGCATATCATGAAAAGGTTCTCTAAACGAGCTATTAACCTAATCATCTGAATCAACTAATTAACTCTAAACACCTGCAAAAGATTCCTAAAGAGTTTTAAGAACTCCCAGCCTGGTTCATTACTCAAAACCGCAATCATGGGTAAGACTGCCGACCTGACTGCTGTCCAGAAGACCATCATTGACACCGTCAAGCAAGAGGGTAAGACACAGAAAGAAATTTCTGAATGAATAGGCTGTTCCCAGAGTGCTGTATCAAGGCACCTCAGTGGGAAGTTTGTGGGAAGGAAAAAGTGTGGCAGAAAACGCTGCACAACGAGAAGAGGTGACCGGGCCCTGAGGAAGATTGTGGAGAAGGACCGATTCCAGACCTTGGGGGACCTGCGGAAGCAGTGGACTGAGTCTGGAGTAGAAACATCCAGAGCCACCGTGTACAGGCGTGTGCAGGAAATGGTCTACAGGTGCCGCATTCCCCAGGGCAAGCCACTTTTGAACCAGAAACAGTGGCAGAAGCGCCTGACCTGGGCTACAGAGAAGCAGCACTGGACTGTTGCTCAGTGGTCCAAATTACTTTTTTCGGATGAAAGCAAATTTTGCATGTCATTCGGAAATCAAGGTGCCAGAGTCTGGAGGAAGACTGGGGAAAGGGAAATGCCAAAATGCCTGAAGTCCAGTGTCAAGTACCCACAGTCAGTGATGGTCTGGGGTGCCATGTCAGCTGCTGGTGTTGGTCCAGTGTGTTTTATCAAGGGCAGGGTCAATGCAGCTAGCTATCAGGAGATTTTGGAGCACTTCATGCTTCCTCTGCTGAAAAGCTTTATGGAGATGAAGATTTCATTTTTCAGCACGACCTGGCACCTGCTCACAGTGCCAAAACCACTGGTAAATGGTTTACTGCCCATGGTATTACTGTGCTCAATTGGCCTGCCAACTCTCCTGACCTGAACCCCATAGAGAATCTGTGGGATATTGTGAAGAGAAAGTTGAGAGACACAAGACCCAACACTCTGGATGAGCTTAAGGCCGCTATTGAAGCATCCTGGGCCTCCATAACACCTCAGCAGTGCCACAGGCTGATTGCCCCCATGCCATGCTGCATTGAAGCAGTCATTTCTGCAAAAGGATTCCCGACCAAGTATTGAGTGCATAACTGAACATAATTATTTGAAGGTTGATTTTTTTTGTATTAAAAACACTTTTCTTTTATTGGTCGGATGAAATATGCTAATTTTTTGAGATAGGAATTTTGGGTTTTCATGAGCTGTATGCCACAATCATCAATATTAAAACAATAAAAGGCTTGAACTACTTCTGTTGTGTGTAATGAATCTAAAATATATGAAAGTCTAATGTTTTTCAGTACATTACAGAAAATAATGAACTTTACCACAATATGCTAATTTTTTGAGGAGGACCTGTACAAATTCCATACTCCCACTCAACACCCAAACTCCACACCCTTTTATTGACACTGGATTCCTTGTCAAAGTATGTGCCCTGGGCCAGCGCTTTTGGTAATCTGCCAGTGCCTCACATATACACAGCACTGTTGTTTATGTTTGGGTGGTAGATGGCATAAACAATGCACTGTAAAATAACACTGGGCTATAATACAGATTGAAAATAAAATTACTGATTCATTTTGTCTAAGTTATCTTATTTATCTTATTATTTTTATATTTACTGGGGCTCCTACAATAACACCACTGACCTTTGGCATAATTTTCTTTGCACTAGTTTACTAAAAATTAGTTCGTTATTGATTCAGGGGAAAAATGGCAATTACAATCTGGATCTAGGTTTGATAGAAAGTCTTACAAGAAACAGGCCACATTTTAATTACAGAAATCAGAGTTGGGAGAAGAAAAAGTCTCCCTGCAGCAATATAAACAATAAAATAGTTTTCAGCTCATTTCAGATTGAATTCAGCAGTTTTTTTAATTTTGTAGTTTAAATGCTTTTCTTTTGGATATTTTCAGACTCTTTGACCATTCTATGGAAGGCTTTAAGAACTGGGAATTTATGACAACACATTGTTGGGGAGAAAGAGCCTCAGGAGACTGGACTCTGGAAATATATGATACTCCATCCCAGTTGAGAAACTTTAAAACACCAGGTATAACATTATGAAACTGATATAAAAAATTGTAAATGAGTTTTAGTTCAGGAATACTGACCTCATTGTCTGTGTGCTAGAATTAAAAACCTTTCCATAAGAAAATAATATGAGCTGCACCAATATATAATAATAATAAAAAATGTTACGTTTTGCTTGTGTTTCTAAAAATGGATGAATTGTTTTTAAATACGCTTGGCATAAGTAGCCAATATGCAATATACATTAACCTGAGAAATATGACCTGCTGCAAAAACCATACAGAACAGTAAAAAGGAAATCACTTGATTTTGCACTTTATCCCACATCAGTGGTCCTTGAGAGCAATTGTTGCAGGAGTAAAAGGCAGATAATTAAATTTAGTCTTCCTAATTATAC